>NC_071613.1:13088170-14513170 GCF_014839835.1 Dryobates pubescens | reverse complement strand
AATCCAAGATTTCGAATGGGCTGTACCTGCTGAGTTGTTTTGCATTGACAGACACATTTCAGGCAAGATTTTTTGCAGTACAGGGAAAAGCAATTGGGTCTGGGGAATATTTCTTCCTAAAGTTACAGTATGATAAAATTCTTAATCCCATTTTAGCACTCCAGGTTCTTCACAGATGACTAAGTTATCGTAACAACCTTTTCTGTTTGAAGCATTGTATTGTACTGTGGAAGGAATGGAAGCGCCCATGGGTTTCATCCTAATGGACACTACTGTAAAATCTTTTATTTGCAGTACTTCTGTGTTGATAGTTTCATTAAAGCTGCCAAGTAAAAACAACCAGCACAAGCTCTAATTGGTTCCCAAATAAGATCCCTGCTACTACAGTGATTTATGTGGAGTTTCCATTGTAGAAGAATTTCAAGCAAGCTGATTTGCCCCAAGACTCACACATACTGGAAAATAAACCCCTGTAGGCTTGCATTAGGGAGGGGAAAAAAGACTCACTCTTTTGCATGGAAAGGCTCACACTGGCCTCATTTTGCTGTGCTGCTCTTGTAAAGGATGGCTTTTAATGCACTGATGAAATACCTAGCCCATGCTAACGCAGCCTTGAAAGGCTGTATGAGCTACTATACTTGACAGAACTAAAAGAGTAGTATTATTTATTTCATTTCTTTGCTCATTGGAGTAATCTCAGGAGAAATGAATCTCTTCTTCACGAGGGCCCTGGGGATAGCAGAATGAAACTCAGCCATACCTCAGTACAATGCAAACAGCACAGTACTTGGGCTCCAAGAGCAATCAGCAGACCAAAATATCAGGGAGGGTGCCCAGTATTGTAATTTATTTGGAACAATATTCTGTAGACTGGTTACTTTCAAAATAATCTGCTTCTTCCTTGTAAAAGCACATGAGTAAGATTGTCTTGAAATGGCATCAAGGTTTCACAGGACTCCTTTGTGAAAGTCAGCTGAGGAAGGGTCTCAGAAATTAAAATATTATTCTGAGTTCTGACCCTAACACAGTAGTGATGTGCTCTGCTATATCCCATCTTTCTTAACAAGTACTCCCAAATCTCAAAGCCCACTTTCTGGAGAACTAGTCTCCTGAGAGCAGAAAAAGAAAAGAGAAGATGGAGTGGCAGACACTGTATCTTAAACCAACAGCAAAGAACATTATTCAGTTATTTTCAGTCTTAGAAGACTACAGAGTTTTGGCTTTTTTTTTTTTTAAGAAATGAAAGCTTCCTGTTTTCCCAACGTTCTCCATTAAGTCTCACACTTTGTGGACTGTACTTTACCACATTTAAAAATAATTTGTCTTAATTTCTCCTTCTCAAATTCACATCTCAGAAGGCATTTCAATATGAAAACAGCAGCTGCTATTAAGAATAGTGCTTAACATTATCTCTGCTCATTAGTTTCCTAATGCTTAGAAACTTATGTAGCACAACACATAGACTTCAAGAAGAATTGTTTTTCCCTAACCACTCATTGTTGAGTACCTACAATTCCAGCTGAGAACAAAAGTATTCATTCACTTCTGAAAATCAGGCCTTTGACAACATCGGGGCACCACACAGAAGCTATTTTTAAAAGCTTTAAAAAATGGCCATCTCATGGCTTTCAGGTCATGAAAAAGACAGTGCTAAAGCCAGAATAAGAAGTTTCTGGCTCCCAAAGATGCATTTCTTGTGACCGAGAAGAGAGACAGGAGCAAGGATGTGAAGGAATGGTGCCTGCTAAGACTCGCTCTCTTTTTGGGTGCTACAGAGCCACATTCATGTGGCCAAGCTGCTTTAAAAGGAGCCCAGTGATCCTTGGTGTACTAGAGGAATTTTTCAGGCAGAATAGTTCTTCACATATGACTTGTGTATCTTAGCTGCTGGCAAAATTCCATCTTAAGTTTTAAAGTAAGTTTGGGTTGTTTTAGTAAAAGCCCCAGATCCCTGCAGACAGGTGATAACATCAAAATCTCATGTTTTGGTCTTGAATGCTAAAGAAAGTGTCAGGCAGTTATGCTTGCAGAGACAAGCTTGATTCCCTAACAGTTCAAACCTCATTGAAACAAAAAAACAGGCAGCAGAAGGTAAATGAGAATGCACAGATTTAGCATGTGCTAACATTGCATGAGTCTGACAAATCTGAAGTTCTGCGGGGACTCGCCACAAATTTTGCATGCTAAGTCCTGGCACTGCTACCTGAAGTGTACAAACGATCATAGAGTTGTAGAATTACAGAATGGGTTGGGTTGGGAGGGACCCTAAAGACCATGAAGTGCCAACCCCCCCTGCCACATGCAGGGGCACCTTCCACTAGACCAGGTTGTACAAAGCCCTGTCTAACCTGGCTTTGAACACTTCCAGGGAAGAGGCATCCACAACCTCCCTGGGCAACCTGTTCCAGTGTCTCACCACCCTCACTGTGGTCTAAATCTACCCTCTTCCAACTTAAAGTCATTCCCCCTTGTCCTATCACTGCAAGCCCTTGTGTGATAATACAAAATACAAGCCACAGTCTAGTCACTACAGTGGATGTCAGTTGGGTTTAACATGGACTGCACTGATCTCAAGACAGAGGCAAAGCAGTAGTGTCACTTGAAATGTCAACAACAGAGAACTACAAGAGTGGTTGCCAGCTTGTTTCTTCTGGGCTACAAGGTTTTCAAGCACAGCTTCCATGCTCACACTCTGTCCCATGTCAAACAGCAGGTCTGTGCTTACGTAGGATAAATCCCCACCATGAGAGGGAGTAATTGATCAGATTCTACCAAAGTTGACATTACATACTTCATTGCATCTTGAAGCTGCACCCTATAGCCTCTAGCCCTGACCCACAATGGACAGCTAGCGTTCCTGGGTGCCACTGTTGTTTCCTACCCACAAAAAGCACACAGCACATTTCTCCCTCGCTTCACCAAAGAACAAGCTGGCTGTGTGGCAGTTCTAAATTTTGGTATGTGGCTCAGAGGGCCAAGAAGATTGGTCACACCACATCTGCAGTATTTAGGATTCTTGGTTATGAGAACCACAAGGTCACTGGTAGAGCCTCTACAGGTAATGGGCTGCCTATACAAACTATGCAGTGAATATTCTTTGGTACCATGCCCAGTTCTGTAGACATGAGAGAATGTTCAAGTGGCACAGAGGGTTCTCCTGTAGCTTCCTGCTGAAAAAAAAAATCCAAAACAGCAGGGAGAAAAAAAAAAATCCAACCACCCTTAAGCAGATTTTCCAACCACGACTTTCGTACACTGGCAAGACTTCTTCACAGCCCTGCTTTAAGAAACAAGTGATCTGACATATTCTGACACCAACATCACTTCTAGGCCAGAGCCCAAGTCAGAGAGGAACACCAAGGAACAAATGCACAGCTGTATCATTGTTGTATTGCTAATATTCTAATATAAATCTATGTCAACATGATTTTTCCAGGCCTCACATACATATGACCTAAGAAAGACCCTCAAGGGGCATAGTATGCTGCATTACAAATTCCTCAGAGATGACACATAATTACCTCTATTTTGGAAAGAAGAAACACTGGAGGGGAGTCCAAAATACTCCACCGACATTCCTTGAACACCATACTAACAATTTAAATTCAATTGCATGGGTGCAAAAAGATGTTGTATAAAGAAAATGGCAAACCATTCCAATGTTGAGCCAATAAGAAGCTACAGAGGTCTGTCACACTGTAACATCAGTATTCTCCAAGGAGGACTTGCTGTATAAAACCAAAACAATCTCTAGTATTTACCCTGAAAATTATTTGGATGTTTTCTTTTAAAGAGAAACAAACAAACCCCATTGTTATTCATTTCTAGGTTCTCTTTAAGCTAGCAGAACGTTCTCTACACAAGGAGACAAATATTAGAAGAGTATGCTTGAATGTAATTAGGGCTTATAATGACAGAGTGAAAACGAAGCCATGCCAAACTCAGCACCCAAAGAATGAGGCCTCTCTACCCTACAGACGGGATCCTTAAAACATCTCTCTGTCAAGCCAATGGAGTTTTGAAAATTTATATGAGCTGAGGATCTGACTGATAACATTTTATCAAGAAATGAGTGAATCGGTGACATGATCTGATTTAAATAGGACATATAAACACCAACAACATGCCATGGACTGCTAAACACATCGTCTCTGCTAAACATAACTCAAAATTAATGTTTACCCACTTGAGACACTGCTTTAAATCTCTGTCACCTTAGACCTGTCCTGTGTGTGCTCCCTTTTACTGCTGTCTTCCTTTTCTCTTTCAGTTCCTTTGCAGATTTTCCTCAGGTACACTGAAAGCAAGCAGATGTGGGTGGGGTAATGTAATTTGAGAGCTCCTCCCAACTACTGGAAATGCAACTTGATTTAGCAAGGAATATTTCCAAATCATCTTTCATCTCAATTGAAAAACAAATGATGGTCCCTTGATTTTTAATTTTCTTCCTTCAGCTGATCATTTCAATATAACTTACTTTGGTCTAGGAACTTCAGATAGTTGTAAACAGTGTGGCAATGAGATCAAAAGCTCACACTGCAAGGGTGAGCTACGTTCACTCTCTGTTGTTTAAAAACTTTAAGGCATGGGGGTCTGACAGATAATAGAGATCTACCAGGTATGTAACAACACATCTTGTATAATATGCTCACTTCTTAGCTTTGAGTCTTTGCAAAGTTGCCAAACTTCCAGATGCAAATTAAGAAACCAGAATCCAGTCCTTACACGGAGATTAAGTAATTCAGCTCAGTGCCTCTGAAAGCTATAATTAAAAGCAGCTAGCTTCATTACAGGCAGATGTACTTTTTGTATTGTGTTCCCATAAAATATACACAACAACTAACTCTAATGTGGTAGTCGTGGCCGAGTGGTTAAGGCGATGGACTAGAAATCCATTGGGGTCACCCCGCGCAGGTTCGAATCCTGCCGACTACGGTAGTCTCTTTTGGATAGCCAAGGGATCGGGCCCAGCCAGCATGGATTTAGGAAGGGCAGGTCCTTCCTGACCAACCTGATCTCCTTGTATGACCAGGTGACTGCCAGGGAAGGCTGAGGATGTAGTCTACCTGGACTTCAGCAAGGCCTTTGATACCGTGGCTTAGACAGCAGCACTCTGCGCTGGGTTAGGAACTGGCTGGAGGGCCAAGCCCAGAGAGCGGTGGTGAAAGGTGCCACAGCCAGCTGGTGGCCATGTTCCCCAGGGATCAGTGCTGGGCCCCATCCTGTTCAATATCTTTATTCATGATCTGGATGAAGGCGTTGAGTCCATCATGGGTAAATTTGCAGATGACACCAAGCTGGGGGCAGGATTTAATCTGTCAGAGGATAAGAGAGCTCTGCAGAGGGATCTTGACAGGCTGGACAGATGAGCAGAGTCCAAGGGCATGAGATTTACCACATCTAAGTGCTGGGTTCTACACATTGGCCACAACAACCCTATGCAGTGGTACAGGCTGAGGTCAGAGTGGTTGGAGAGTGGCCAGGCTGAAAAGGACCTGGGGGTACTGGTCAATAGTAGGCTGAACATGAGCTAGCAGTGTGCCCAGGTGGCCAGGAAGGCCAATGGCATCCTGGCCTGTAGCAGGAATAGTGTGGCCAGCAGGAGCAGGGAGGTCATTCTGCCCCTGTACACTGCACTGGTTAGGCCACATCTTGAGTCCTGTGTCCAGTTCTGGGCCCCTCAGTTTAGGAAAGATGTTGACTCGCTGGAAAGTGTCCAGAGAAGGGCAACAAAGCTGGTGAGGGGTTTGGAGCACAGCCCTGTGAGGAGAGACTGAGGGAGCTGGGGTTGCTTAGCCTGGAGAAGAGGAGGCTCAGAGGAGACCTTCTTGCTCTCTACAACTACCTGAAGGGAGGTTGTAGCCAGGTGGGGGTTAGTCTCTTCTCCCAGGCAACCAGCACAAGAAGAAGAGGACACAGTCTCAAGCTGTGCCAGGGGAGGTTTAGGCTGGATGTTAGGAGGAAGTTCTTCACAGAAAGAGTGATTTGCCATTAGAAAGGGTTGCCTAGGGAGGTGGTAGAGTCACCATACCTGGAGGTGCTTAAGAAAAGACTGGATGAGGCACTTGGTGCCATGGTTTAGTTGATTAAATGGTGTTGGGTGATAGGTTGGACTCAATGATCTCAAAGGTCTTTTCCAACCTGGTTAATTCTGTTCTATTCTATTCCACTATTATCCAGCTGTATGGAGTTAAATTGAGCAAATCAAATCTAAGCACTATGGCTAGCACATCAGAGACACTAGGGTAAGGAAACCTGAAGTATTAACTTGTGCAGTATTGCAAGTCTAACCAGCCAATTAACCTCAAAACATTGCTACTAAATTTAAAATTATTATTAACCATAGAATCATAGAATGGTTTGGGTTGGTTGGAATGACAGTAAGAAGGCCAATTGTGCTGATGATACTTATGGCCAAACAAAAAGGCACTTTAGTTTCTCAGTTTCAATACACAGAACATGTACAAAGCAGCACATGTTCTTTTCCTGAAAGGAACTGATAACTGATTGTACTGAGCTTGGCTGATATGTATTGGTGATTAACTGTTTCAAGCTTGGCTGACCACAAGAAAAGACAGTCTCAGAAAGAGAAAGGGGTGAGAGATGGTTTAAAGTTATGCTGACACTGAGATGGGAGTGTACTGAGCTAATTGGCCCTGGAATACCACCTTGAGTACCCTATATCCTTGAAGATTACTGTTGTTTTGAAAAGACAGCAGAGTCCCCTAGACTGGTGCCTTGAGACTGAACTTCCTCTTTCTAATATCATTATAATGTGAAAAACAATACCTACTAGTTAGAGAAGCCCCCTACCCAAATAAGCCCCTTACCCTCTAAGCATTTGTATGATTCTATCCGGTGTGCATTTTAGCCAGGGTGCTAGCTTTGTGGAGTTATCACCTAGCACCCTTTTATGCTCAGAACTGGAATAAAACAAATAGCTCTATATGTTGATTGGTTTTGGTATACCAAGTAAAGAACCCAGATTTGGGACAACAGACTCACAGTTTAAAACATCCTTGCATAGGATGGAGACAAAGATATTATGCACAATAAAGATACTAATGAGAGTTTTACAGCTATTTTAAAATCTTGATTTTGGCTAAGTATCTGTGTTATTGCTGACTGTGGACTGTAAGAAGAATAAAATACAGTTATTCACCACAGACTTGTTAGGAGATTGAGATCTAGGCACTGACTGCAAGGAAACAAGTAAATCTAACAGTAGCTATTGTATTAATACAAGGGTAATATAAGTAACCTAACATTTGCATTTCTCTCCTGCCTGTTCCCAGCCCAGTGTCAGGTATCTTAACACACAATCTCTACCCATTGCATCGATGACACAGAAACTGAAGCAGATGGCATTTGGCAGGATGCTGCACTTGCAAATATCAACTTAGATCCATTACAGCTAATTACATTTTTGTCAAACAGTGTGATGTCATAGTATCTGAAGTGAAAAAATGTTTCCTCATGACATACAGCATCTTACTGTTGTCCTAAGAACAGCTACACAAAAGGGTTTTTTTCCATCCTGTCCTAATTTTTCCATGCAAAAAGATATGAAAAACTGTAGCATATTTAAGTCTTATAAATATCTCAGCATCTTGGGAGGAATAACAATAGGCAGCAGTACAGGTTAGGGGCTGCCCTGCTGGAAAGCAGCTTCACAGAAGACTCCACCTTGGAGTCTTAATGGACAGCAAGTTCTCCAAAGGACAGCAATATACCCTTGTGGCCAAGACAGCCAATGGTATCCTGGGGTACATCAAGAAAAGTGTGTCCAGCAGGTCTAGGGAGATCATCTACTCCAACCGCCCTGCCATGGGTAGGGATGCCTCCTAACTAGACTTGGTTGCTCAAGGCCTCATCCAACCTGGTCCTGAACATCTCCAGGAAAGGGGTATTCAGAGCCTTTCTGAGCAATCTATTCCAGAGTCTCACCACCCTCATACTGAAGAACTTCTTCCTAAGATCCAGTCTAAACCTACTCTCCCTCAGATTAAAACCATTACCCCTTGTCCTATCATTGGATACCCTTATGAAAAGTCTTTCTTCAGCTTTCTTGTGGGTTCCCTTCAGGTACTGGAAGGCAGATATAAGGTCCCCCTGGAGTCTTCTCTTCTCTGGGCTGAATAGCCCCAGCCCCCTCAGCCTATCCTGACAGCAGAGGTGCTCCAGCCCATGCGTCACTCCTCTGGACTCCTCCAATACTTTACATGATACCTTTCATCCTTTTTCTCCCCTATGTCTACGAACACTTTTAGAAGTGAGAAACAGAATTCTTATCAGAGCAACTTTTGACACATCCTTTGTTAATTGGGGTACCTTGTGCTCAGCTGGGTTTGTGTTCTTCACTTCCACAGGCATCTTTCATGTACAGGTTAGAAGGCAAAGGCCAATGACTACTTTACACCTTCTCTCTGTACAGTCTTGCATAATGTGACCTTGCTCCTAACAGACCATCATTAAGCACTATAAAGCACTGCTACTACTATTAAAATGGAATATAGGTGAGGAAACAATAAGGGTGAATCAATGAATAGCAGCATTGTGACAGCTACACATACCAGATAAAGGTATTGTAAAAACTTGGTTCCATGTCAAATCAAGTAAAGGATTTTAAGCAGAAAATTGTCTATTCTAACACACAGCATGTTACAGGCCACAGAACCACACCCAGTCACTCAGCCATCACACTCACAGACATCAAAATAAGAAAAGAATGGGTTGACTTATCTCTTAAGTTAACTCAAGATAGCAGGAAGTTTTAAATTCAAGTCTTAGTCCTTCCACTGCTTTGAGAAAGTACTACAACCAGTTTGCCCAAGCCTCACTATTTAAAAAGTCAGAGTACTTACTTATCCCACAAGGAACCTGTCAGGTTTAATTAATTATGTCTGTAAAATCCTTTCTAAATGAAAAGTGGCAAGCATGATTTATTAATTAAGTCTAAAATACCAGTGCAGAATCAGAGACTGATCTTTTTTTTATCAAGAGAATAACAGTCCTAATAAAGTACATTTCAAATGGGAAATTATAATAACAGTCTTCTGACTTATTTAGACTTCTTTTTTTTCTTTTCCTTTTTTTGGGGGTGGAGGAGCAAGGCAATAGACTTTTGATGAGTTCTAGGAATAGAATAGTGTAACCAGAACAAGAGATGCAGGCACGCTCGCCCACTGCCATTAAGGTGGCACTATCTAAATCGTGTGAACAAGGACTATATATCTGGCACTGCTGTAGGACCAGGCTTAAAGACTATTCCTCTACCTGTTACATGTCACTTGCTTTGTGGCCTATGTGCAAGTCTCCTAGATACAGCCACCCAGAACCGACTATGGCAGCAGAAGCCCCAAACTACCTGTTAAGTAGCAATGCATGAGCCATAAATGACCTGATCTATGTCACTATGACTGCTACAGGCAGCTCTCGTCCTCATGGGTGCATCACCACTATAGTATCTGCAAGTAGAATTCGGATGTCAGTTACAAAAGACAGCCGCCTTTGACACTCACTTCCTCTTTTTTTGGTCCTCTTTTCCCTGTGATAGCTAAGGTACTCCTCACAGAGTAACTGCAATTGAGTCAGTACTCACTAGGGCCAGAATTCATCAGCACAGATAGAAGAGTAATTCAAAACATTCAGAAAAGACATGGCTCAAACAACCTGTGAATTACAGTGATTCAGGACATCCACTGGACAGGCATGTGGCCCAACTGTTTCCAACTCCACCTATTTGGCCTGTACTGGCAAGCTCCACGCCCTCAGCACCAATCACTGGAGTTTCAATGGAGGAAATGAATCATGCCCTCAGAAAGCAACTGAAATCCCACAGATCTAAGAAAATACTTATTCATCTGTATTTGTGTATGTGCATAGCTCATCTAGTTACAGTTACATTTCAGTCAGATACCAAATATGAATAAAATTACCCCAAATTTAGTGGTATTTAACATTAGGTGGCACCTGTGTGCCAGAAATGTGACTATAAATGGAAAAAGCAGTATCACATGACTTAAAATAAAAGGTTGACTGAATTTGAATCATAGAATCACCAAATGGTGGGGGTTGGAAGGGACCTGCAGAGCTCACCAAGTCCAATCCCTTGCTAAAGCAGGATCACCCAGGGCAGGTCACACAGGAATGGATCCAGATGGGTCTTGAAAGTCTCTAGAGAAGGAGACTCCACAACCTCTCTGGGCAGCCTGCTCCGGTGCTGCATCACCCTCCCAGTAGATAAGTGCTTCCTCATGTTGAGGTGGAACTTCGTGAGTTCTAGGTTTGTATCTGTTGCCCCTTGTCCTATCAAAGGACACCATTAATAAGATCTCTTCTCAGCCTTCTCTTTTCTAGGTTAAACAGCTCCAGGTCTCTCAGCCTTTCCTCATCAGACAGATGTTCCAGTCCCTTAATGATACTTGTAGTCCTTTGTGGGACACTCTCTAGTATATCCCTGTCCCTCTTGAACTGGGGAGCCCAGAAATGGGCACCGTACTCCAGATATGGTCTCATCAGGGCAGAGTAGAGGGAGGAGAACCTCCCTTGACTTGCTGGCCACACTCTTTTTAATGCACCCCACTTGGGCCTAATCCAGCAGAAAATAACCACACCTTTCCCAGGCTACACAGACATCAGGTTTGAATGGTCACACTCAGGAACACAACACAATTTGGAAATATTAACTTGTTATAGAAAAACAGTAAGGAATGGCCTAGACTGGGTCAAAATGCTCTGAGAAAACATTCTAGCTAAAGTTAATGTAAGAAGGGATAAGGGAACTTTAGTTGGTGAGTTGGCCAAGACAAGCAAGTGGGGAGATCCCATCCCTTTAATTATTACTAATTTGTTTACATTTGTGTGTGAAGTCCCCATTTCTGGGCCACATCACCTCTCTGCCTCCTTGCTTCCTGGGTTCCTCCTCTTTTGCCACACCAGTTTAAGACATCCAGGCACAAGAGCTATCTATCCACACTCACACAGGCCTGCCCAAGCAGCATAGTTCTTCTGCAAGTAAAGTGTGAGACTACCACAGCATTGAATTTTTCTGGAACAGCCAAGAAGCTCAGACACAAGTCCCATCTTTTTAAAGCAATGTTGATGCCTAAGACCTTAATTTATCTGCAGGCTCCAATAGGTGCCTGTCTCACTTGCTAACAGAGGTTTTTCATGGTACCAAGCACCACTCTGGCTGGGAAGACCCCTCAGCTGCAGGCAGAGCTGAAGTGGGCAGATTATGCTATGAGCAACAGTTCTTGCCAGTGGTGATACTAACCAAAAAGGCACTGCAGGTAATGGCATTATTTGGAAACAGGGTGAGGGGTATATTGCATTACAGATTTTGGGACAGCCCAACCACGTCTTTGCTGCTGTTTGCAACAGTTCCCACCACAGCTGGTAGCAACCTACTTTCAAATAGCCTTTGGCTGGATGGTTGTGTTGAGACATGGAGGAGATCTGAAGCCACCAAAGAATGCAGTAGATACACCACCTGGATTGCCAGCCTATCTCTGTTTGCATCCTTTCCTGTAAGGGGAGATGCGTGCATTTTCTTTGAACCAACTGTTCAGTCTGCTGCTAATGGGTAATTAGTTACCCCATGTCATCACAGCACCATAAATCATAGAACTGTTTCAGTTGGGAAAGACCTCTAAGATAATTGAGTCCAACTGCCAACCTAAGACCACCATGGCCATTAAACCACATCCCAAAGTGCCATGCCTACATGTTTCTTGAACACCTCCAGGGATGGTGACTCCACCACCTCCCTGGACAGCCTTTTCCAATGCCCAACTGCTCTTTCAGGAAAGAAACTGGTTCTAATACCCAATCTAAACCTCCCCTGGCATAATTTCAGGCCATTTCCTCTCGTTCTAGCACATGATACTAGGGAGAAGAGACCAACCCCCACTTCACTCCAACATCCTTTCTGGGAATCGTAGAGAGCAATGAGGTCTCCCCTTACCCTCCTCTTCTGCAGGCTAAACAATTGCAGTTCCTTCAGTTCACTAGTCCTACTCTCTAGACCCTTTGCCAGCTTTGTTGTCCTTCTCTGGACATGCTCTAGCACCTCAGTGTCTTTCTTGGACCCAGTATTTGAGGTGTGGCCTTACCAGTGCCAGGTACAGGAGACAATCACTTCCCACACCATTCCTGACATAGGTCAGGAAACTTTTGACCTTCTTGACACACTACTGCCTCATGTTCAGCTGGCTATCAACCAGCACCCCCAGGTCACGCAGAGCTGAGTGTGGCCTCCTGCTCCACTTTAACCCTGATTTCAAGATGTTTTATGTAACTACGTAACTGAATCTACCCCAGGTATCACAGTTCAGGGAGTCTCTCCATACACATAGGGACAGAGCCCATCATCCTGCAAGCCCTTACATGAAGTTTGTACCACATGTGATCAACTAACAACTGCACATTTTCAATACATTTCTTACATTTGCAGAGCTTTGCAGTTACAGCAATGCTGCTTCCCAGCTGCCTGAGGTGGTATGAAGTCTTTCCATTCTTATGCTGCTGCTGCCACCACTACTAAAATGGTGTAGAAGATGAGCATGTTTGGAGCCATTATCCATTTTGTCTGCTGTTGCATGCTTACAGTTGATGTGACGGGTTGTAAAAAGCCTTTACAACCTGTTTGGTTGCACACAGTGGTCTGAATCAGAATGACAGAGCTGTCTTGTGCAGAAAGGTAAAAAGACACAAACTGCTCTCTGCAGTGGCTTCTTGCTGTCACTAAAGCTGGGAGACAGGTACATTTCTGAGGAACACATTCCAGACAAATGGTGCCCAGGGCTGTTTCCTAAAACGAGATACCAAGACTCCGGTGTAAGGCTCTGTACAGTGTGGTCAGCTCTGTTCCCTCCTAGGCAAGGGTGCCATTCTCTAGTGTTTTCATTCCCAAAGGCTGACTGCTAGGAAACACCTGGATTCACATTTAATCTTACATGTCCAGAAATGATTTGGTCCTTAAAAGGACCGCTCCGAAGTTTAAAACACAAGAAAATACAGGTTGCAGGCATAAATGTGATAAATTGGGTGCCTAAGACCACCAAAACATCAGGCTAAGTCCAAAACACCAGGAATTCAGGTTGCCTCGAGTCCACTTTGAGCCTCCAGCACTTAAAAAACACCCCAAACATGCCTCGTGAAGAAAAGCTTGAGACACCCGAGGCCGTGTAGTTTAGAAAAGACTGAGAGGAGATGTTAGCAATGCTTACAAATACCTGAAGGGTGGGCGCCAAGAAGAAGGGGGCAGTCTTGTCAGTGGCGTCCTGTGATAGGATGAGGGACAATGGACACAGAGTGGAACACAGGAAGTCCCAGCTCAACATGAGGAGAAACTTCTTTACTGTGAGGGTGGTGGAGCACTGGAGCAGGCTGCCCAGAGAGGTTGTGGAATCTTCTTCTCTAGAGGCTTTCAAAACCCGCCTGGACGCGTTCCTGTGTGACCTGGTCTTTGTGACCCTGTTTTGGCAGGGGGTATTCTAACTCAACGACCTCCAGAGCTCCCTTACGACCCCTACCATTCCATGAAGCAGCCCGAAACCAAGAGAAACCCGCCCAGGCAAGGAAAAGCGGCGAACAGCTATTAGCAGCCCGCCTGAACCGCCCCCGGCAAGCAGAGAGCCCTCGCGCGACCTCAACCGCCTTCCCGCCCAGGGACGGCCCTTATCGGCGCGCGCCAGCGCCTTCCTGCGTCACGTGCCCGTGCGCCGCTGTCGTCACAGGCGCACGCGGGGCGGCGGCTGTCCGTACCGGGCAGTAATGGCGGCGCTGGTGCGGGATCCCCTGGCTTCACGGGCCCGGCTCCTGCCGCTGCCCCCCGGCGGCTCCGTGCGCTCCCTCCTCTCTCATCGCGCTCGGGAGCTGGTGAGTGACAGCGGGCGAAAAGGAAGCGGTGGCGGGTGTGGGGCTGCGGCGTCCCCTCAGGCCTTGGGTGGGGGGTGAGAGTGCCGGGTTTCTGGTGCCGGCGGTGGGTAGCGGGCCAGCGCTTGCACGGTCACAGAATGGTAGGGGTTGGAAGGGACCTCTGGAGATCATCGAACCCAACTTCCCCGACCAAGGTAGGTTTGCATAAAGAAGGGACACTTTCAAGCGGGATCCATCCAGAAATGGAGACTCTGAGGTCTGCCTCTGCGGTTGCTCTGGGTTATGTCTCGGTGGCCGCTGCAGGGCTGTGGCACATCGCAGATGTGGGTACACGTTATTCCTGTCGCCTAGCTGAGCAGGAGGCTTTGCTATAAGACCGCCCTAGAGTCTCTTATGTTTATGGAATATATACATTTCAATTTTTTATGTAGTGCATAAAATATGGAGTTTTGTTTAAGTACTTAGGGTCAATTTTTCTATAGCACAACTTTTCCCTATTTATATTTACGAGACTCTGTTTAATCCCTGAGTAAACAGCAGTTGAACTAAGTATCATAGAGAATGCTAATGCTTTTGAAATTGTCCTGTTTTGCTTTCTCCCTGTGCCTGTTGAAAGTTGGGAAATGTTACTCCTTAATAATTTCTTTATCAGAATGTTTCATTTTCAGTCAGTTATTTTCAATCTTATAAGGAGCAGCTGAGGGAACTGGGATTGTGTAGTCAGGAGAAAAAGAGTCTTAAGGGGAAACCTTCCTGCTCCCTACAGCTCTAAGGTGGGGGTTGGTCTCTTCTCCCTGGTAACAAGGGATAGGATGAGAGGAAACAGCCTCAAGTTGCCCCAGGGGCGGTTTAGGTTGGATAGTAGAAGAAACTTCTTCACTGAAACGGTCCTCAAACGCTACAACAGGCTCACCAAGGAGGTGGTTGAATTCCCATCCCTGAAAGTGTTTCAAAGATGCAAATATGTGGTGCTGAGGGTCATGGTTTAATACCAGACTTGGTAGAGTTAGGTAATGGTTGGACTTGGTGATCTTAAAGGTCTTTTCCAGCTGAAACAATTCTTCATTCTATATGACTCAGTTTTGCTTGTTTTAGAATATTCCTGAAGAAAGCTTGTATGTGAAGTGTAACGGGCGACTGGTTAATGATGAAGATCCACTGCAGGATGGAGCTGTTTATAGTCTCGAACCAAGACTCTGTGGTGGAAAAGGAGGTTTGTAGCTTAAGTGATTTTTTACCAGTTAGATTCTTAGCTTAAAAACCCCACCCTTTATTGTATTGTATTGTGGTCTATACTGACAGCAGCAGACCTAACCCATCTCTGTCAGATCTCTTTTAATGTGGATGACTGTGAGCTGAAACCAGAGTCTACTTTGCAGAGCTAAAAATGGCCAGGGAAGTTTCAGTGCAGTTAAAGGCTTTGATGGCACAGCCCTTTGCATCCCTGGTCAGCTTAGCTCTGCTAGTAGAAATCTGTAACATGCATAAAAATTGCTTTAGAGTTGAGATTGTGTTTAAAAACACCACTGATAATGTAGACATTCTTTGAAGTGGAACATGATGGGTGTAGCAAGTCTAGCAGAGTATTTGAGTGTACTTGGAGTCTGTTTGTTTGCTTCTGGACTCCAGGTCTCAGAATTTTCTAGCTGTTGCACTGAAAAGTGCATCTTTCCATCAGACTGCAGCTCTGCTTTGCCTTCTTCAGTATTAGATAGAACTGGAAAGAAATCTTCTTGCTTATGAGGTGTTGCAGTTTCTTTAAGCACCCTTGAAGTGGTGCTGTGTAAAGGATGCTTCATCACATTTGACCATCACTTTCAGTTACCCTGGGATGATTCAGAATACTCCCTCTGTGATTTGCTATGTGTTGCTGATGTGCCATATGGGTCAGTCTAAAATTCTTTTGTTCCTTTTGTTTTCCCCATATAACTTAAAAGCTTGATAAAAGCAGGCAGACAAACACAAGTCAGAGCTATTGAGACTTACTGTATGACCTAAAGGGAACTATGGTTGCCCAGGGAGGTTGTGGATGCCCCTTCCCTGGAGGAGTTCAAAGCCAGGCTGGACAGGGCCTTGAGCAGCCTGGTCTAGAGCAAGGTGTCCCTGTCCATGGCAGGGGGGTTGGAACTAGATGATCTTCATGGTCCCTTCCAACCTGAGCCATTTTATGATTATTCAGGCTTAGAGAATGGAGCTTTTTGTTACCAGACCTAATTCAGCACTTGCAACCTTAGTGAATGCTTTATTGATTGTTGTGGGTTTTTTTTTTGTGGGGGGACACCATACCTGGCCAGGTATAGTGGTTAAGTCTATTGGTCTTCAAAACATAGACTTCAGTAGCGTGGTTCATGAGTTAGAGAAGGTCTCCTTGCCAATGGCATCAATTGATTGTTATTAGCTGAGCACAATCCTACTTCTGCCTCCTGGTATAGTTGGCTGTCTGCTTCGCTTACTGTTTGTAACACTCCTTAAAGGTACTTCTGAGGCCCTGAAGTATAGATATGTTCAGCTTCTAGTTAAAAATCAGTGCTCAGCACTTTCAAATTACTTTAGTATTGATACACATTGGGTTTTTGTCTCTGAGAAGCTGCAGACAACACAACACAGGACCGAGTGAGAGAAATTAGCAGTCTTGCCTATGAATAATTAGTTGCTGAGGAGTGTCTAGAAATCCATTCTGGGGGGCTCTCCAGCGTAATACTGTTCATCATTATCATTTTGATGAAGTGGCTAATGTCATCTCCTAAAAAAAATTGTATTTTTTGTTAGGTTTTTGTAAAGGGAATTTGTTTGGTGGGGGAAGGTATAGCTTGGCTAAATTAGAAAGGATCCAAAATGTTATCTTGATACAAAAAAAATTTCAAACCGTTTTACCAAGGAAGTCCTGAAATAGGCTTTTGTGTTAAAAGTGCTGCACAGGTTGCAGTGAACCTAGAGTCAATCTGGTGTCATATCAGCAACACAAAAAGGAGGTGAGTGGTAAGCACTGGGTACTCTTTTTTTCCCCGCTGCGTTTCAGCATTTCACCCAGTGATAACTCCCAACATAGTGCAACTTTCAGCTTACCCTTTATTTCAGTTGAGTTAAGGGAGAGGGAAGGGTTGAATTCACTGTATTTTCATTGTGTACTGGCTCACCTATTGTTTCTGTGTAGCTAATTCTTGATTGCTTTTTTTTCCCCCCTCTCAGGGTTTGGATCTATGCTGCGAGCACTTGGTGCTCAGATTGAGAAGACAACAAATAGAGAGGCTTGCCGAGACCTCAGTGGAAGGAGACTTCGGGATGTCAATCATGAAAAAGCGTAAGGCATTCTTGTGGAAGCTAGAACTGTAAATAAACTGATTGTGTAGCTTGCTGTCAGAGGTCAAATAACAAGTTGCTGTAGCAGTGAAATTTCATTTTGAACACTAAAACCAGCAAAAGTCAAATCTTAAACACAGATGGACTAGAAGCCAACAGGATTCTTTCTTCTGTAATTATATAGAATCAGCCAAGGTGGAAAAGACCTCAGAGATCATCAAGTCCAACCTAATACCTAACACCTCCTGACAACTAAACCATGGCTCCAAGTGCCACATCCAGTCCTTTTTTGAACACCTCCAGGGACGGTGACTCCACCACCTCCCTGACAGATGTGATCATACCACTCTCTTGCACCTCTTAGATTTCTCATCTGGGATTCTTACAAGTTCTCTCTGAAGCTGCAGGACCATGGTATTGGGCATATGTGAGCTTACTGTTCTTTTTGGGCTCTGAAATAAACTCTCCTCTAACAGAATTTCTATATATTCCTTTAGTCCTTCCCTTGGATATTGTCAGTTGTCTTTTCCCACTGTCTCTCATTCTAGCAGGTATTAGAACCAAAGGGTGGAAGTTGAGGCATAGGAAGTTCCATGTAAATATGAGGAAAAAAATTTTCACTGTGAGGGTGATGAAGCACTGGAACAAACTGCCCAGGGAGGTTGTGGAGTCTCCCCTTCTAGAGATATTCAAAACTCACCTGGATGTGTTCCTGTGTGATCTGGTATAGGTGATCCTGCTCTGTCAGGGGGGTTGGACTGGATGATCTTTCAAGGTCCCTTCCAGCCCCTGAAATGGATTCTGTGATTCAGCAACTGATACTACACCAAATGCTGGAAATGCCCTTGATTTTCATGGTCCTGTCCTCTGCAGGATGGCTGAATGGGTGAAGCAGCAAGCAGAACGAGAGGCAGAAAAAGAGCAGAGGCGCTTGGAAAGGCTGCAGCGGAAGCTTGTGGAGCCAAAGCACATCTTCACAAACGCCGACTACCAGCGGCAGTGTCATGAAATGGCTGAGAGACTGGAAGATTCAGTCCTCAAAGGTATTGCAGCATAGCCTCACTTTATCTCCTCAAAAAATAAAGCAAATTAGAAGTCCCTGTAGCCTCACTCCAGTCTGAATATTTCTTTTTAAAAAATTAATTGCTGATTGACTCTTAACTGAATGAAATTACAGATGCCAGTGAAATGGTGGACATCATTTTTCCTATGTCTGCTGCTTCTCCTAAGTTGTGTTAAAGAGCATCCAAGATACAAGTGATGCTCCATCTTGCTATGGTACAGTGTTACCTCATAAAAGCAAAATTCTGTGAAGGTATTGTTGCCAGTTCAGCTGTAAAAATGACATCGTTTTCAGTGAAGTAATAAAATACAAACAGGTCTTCTGCAAAACACTAGGAATTAAATCCAGCTGCAAATATCCTGTTTCACTTCCTATTCTCTGTGATTATTTTATTTGTCCGTGGAGTCTTGCCTTGCTGGCAGCTTGATAATGAAACTTAAAGCTGAGTGTAGAAGCTGAGAGTTCAATTCAGGAATCCAACTTTAATTAACTCTGTGTCTTAGTCAAGCTGTGTGTGAAAGCTTTGCTGCCGTTGGAGTTTCTTTCGAAGCTTCTGTGTCTACATAAATGTGCACCAAAAGTGATTATTTTCCTCTGCTGTTTTAAATTGCATCTGAAATAAAAATCAGTAGAGTTTGCAAGCTGAATGAATTGTGTGCTGATGAAATAGACTTCTAACGTTTGTTTTGAAGGGTTGCAGGCTACCTCAAGCAAAATGGTGTCCCCGGAAAGCAGCGACAGTCGGAAGCGTCCAGGTGAACCTGGAAAGAATGAAACAAGACCTCGAAAAAGGAAATGTTTCTGGTGAGCATTATGCCTTGTTTTCACACTCAGGTGTTCAGTTTTGAACAGGATGAAAGTTTAGGTACATGCAAGTAAACAACATTTTACCTGAGATGTAGGCTTAAAAGGAGGCTCTGAGAAGACCTAATAGCAGCCTTCCAGTACCTGAGGGACCTTACAGGAAGGATGGAGAGAGGCTGTTTACAAAGGCCTGAATGACAGGATGAGGGGCAATGGCTTCAAACTAGAGAAGAGCAGATTTAGATTGGATATTAGGAACAGGTTCTTTGCTGTGACAGTGGTGGAACTCTGGAACAGGTTGCGTAGGGAGGTGGTTGGGGCCACATCCCTGGAGATACTCAAAGTGAGGCTCAACAGAACTCTGGGCTAGATAAGGATGCCCCTGCTGACTGCAGAGGGGGTTGGACTAGATGACCTTTGGAGGTCCCTTCCAACCCAAACCGTTCTATGGATAAGAAAATTCAAATAATTAAACAGAGAAGTGAAACTGAATGTTGTGTTAGTACAATTCTGTCCCAGTTGGAGCAGACAAACTTTATTTGCAAAAATAGGCACATTATGTTTTACTGCTTCTCATTGTCCTTTTTTTTTTTCATTAATGAATTAAATTAACAGTGAACTTCAAAAGATTTAACCCTCCCCCCCTGGCATTTTTTGCCTATAGTAACATGAAAAAGAAGTCTTAATGACCTAAGTGTTTGGGGTAGCAATAGGTAGCACACATTTCTGTATTGGGAATGCTGCTGGTTTGGGAATATAAGCAGCTCTTTCACTTACTAAACTATCCTAAATGGCTGCTAGAATATTCTGTATCTCTCTGAAGTGAGTTTAGAAAGAAAAATGAGGGAGAATTGTCTTTTTTTTTTGGGGGGGGGGTGTTTTGTTTTGGAAGTTAAAACTGGTGAATATTAATTTGTAACATACTGCTTGTGCCAGGCTGGGATTGGAAGGATTGGATGATGCTGACAGTTCAGACTCTGAGGATGAGAGTGAAGATGATTCCCCTCATGCATCTGATGGAAGTTGTCCATCAGGAAGCAGATTTAATGAAATTGCTGGGAAATCAAATGAATGTTCGAGCAGCTCTGTGGATTCTGTAGAGGACAGTCCAGCTAGCAGTGCAGCTGAGAAACCACTGGAGCAGCCAGAAGGTGCTGAAAGAGATCTGCAAGGAGAGTCAAACTCAGGTGAGAAACCTGAAATTCCAGATGAAGAAAACAGTGAAGTGACAAAGCCCTTGAAGGAAGAGACCCAAGAAAAGAATGAAATAACCCAAGCTCTGAAAGAAGAGGAGCAAGAAAATGTTTCTTCTAAGGCACAGGAAACAAACCAGTCACAGAGCACAGTAAGTATGAAGTACAAAATGTTACATTTCTTTTCTTCAGCTGTTTTTGCTGTCACTTTCCCCATTGTGGATCCTGGTGGGGATTTGTACCCTGTGACTTCAATGCATTTGATGTACATCCTTGAACTAGAATCCTAGTCTCCCTAAGAAGCTAATAGTCTCCAAAGATTGATTCAAACTGCAAAACCAAAAACCAACCCCAAGGTTCAATAGAAATACCCCTTAGCTGAAGATGGGTGATACGACTTTGGAAAATGGAATGTAGCAAGTTAATGGAAACTGCAGTCAAAGAAGGCTTTTGGTCTCTGTGGAGAAGATTGAATTGCAGTATGGCAGCATTGTCATGAGAGATGCTGAGGAAGAACTCAAATAAGATTTGAATAGTCTAGAATTTCTACTAGGATGTAGTTGCCCTGGCTGTCTGTGGTCTTTCTCAAGACCTGTGTTCCTCTTGTTTGTTGTTTGTTTTTGTTTGGGTTGGTTGGTTTGCTTGGGGGTGTTTGTGTGTGGTTTTGTTGTGTTTTGGGCATTGGGTTTGGTTTTTTCCTATTTTTTTTTCCTCCTTTTACATAAATAGATGCACTCTGGATCAAAAATTCTTCATTGGATGAGGGAGGAAGAATAAACCTCTTCTGCAGGATGAAAGACTTATCCATACTTTTTGACATGTTACCAAACACTGTCCAATTTGACTACTTATAACCTTATTTGATCTTAACAATCTACCTCAAATTTTAAATCAGAAGTTGTTTGACATAGATGCTGTTGATTAATCAGCTGATCAGACTGAAGTTTTCATTATAAAAAGACTTGAATCTAGTTCATAGATAACCCTAGTAGTCTGCTGCAATTTTCAGTTTTTCATTGATAGTAAAAAGTCTGAAAAGAGCAAGTCTTGCACTAGAGAGGCAGGGTTAGTTCATCTGAACTGCAAAGGGTGATGGAAGAGTGGTTTTGAAATGGATCCTCCAGCTTATCTGTGGTGGAAGCAGGTCTGTACTTTTGCCATATGATTGTCTTTGCTGGCAATTTGGGTTGGTGTCACAGCCCTCAGCCAGATCAGGAGCGATGCTGACCTTGAAGTTCTTTCCCTGGTGATTCAGAGGAAGATGCCTGAGATTCTTCAGCCAAAGAGGCTTTGGTCTTCCAGCCAAGAGAGGATGTTGCTTTTCCCAGTGAATTGAAAGAAACCCCAACTAATACTTGCCAATAAATACGACAGTAGTCATGTTTCATTGCTTCTTGCATAATATTGCTATTAAAAATGTGTAGGGGTACAGAATCTAGCCTTATTCCAACAATAAAACAAAAAGTGATTTTTTTTGGTCTAGGGAGTGGCTCAGATTAGATAATCCAATGCCTTTTCTCATCTTGAGCAGGAAGTCTGCCATCAGCTGCCAGTCAGAGTTTTAGTAAATGAAACTTCAGTCCAGTTAGATGGCAAAAGGCTGGGGATATAATCTGATAAACGAGGATTTTGTCATTTACTGCACTGTTAGAGCTGGCATATTTTAAACAGGATGTTTACCATTCCTTGCTGTTTACCTTTTGCTCTGTGTTTGTGAGGCCATGTCTATTCCTAGAACAGGAAACTCCACCAATGCAGTGGGCAGATTGTTATTGCAGGTGGAAATATTTTCATAGTAGTCCTTGATGGATATATATTTTTATTTTTTTTTAAAGTAGGATGAGAATAATGAGGCAAGCAGACTCTGTGTGTGCTTAGCAGGACAAAGGTTCTAATTCTGCTGGTGTTAATTGTTTTTACTGAATTCATAATGGAGTAGCCTTACTCTCACTGCTGTTATTTCTTGCTCTGAAGTCTTTGATAACTCCACCACTGTAGCACAGGACTAACACATACATTTAAGTATTGAACAAAATGCTCTTAGGTTTTTATGTATGTGTTTAGTGTGTTACTAAATTCCAGCATTTTAATTTCCTATTCCCTGTCCATCTACACTGGCACAGGTTGCCCAGGGAGGTGGTGGAAGCCTCATCCCTGGAGGCTTTTAAGGCCAGGCTGGATGTGGCTCTGAGCAACCTGCTGTAGTGTGAGGTGTCCCTGGCCATGGCAGGTGGGGTGGAACTGGATGATCCTTGAGGTCCCTTCCAACCCTGACAATTCTATTCTATGTTCTTCTGTGGGCAAGGCCCTGAACTTGGCAATGTGTAGAGGTCCCTTTCACCCTCAGTTATTCTGTAGATACACTAATTTCCTTTTTAAGATCAAATTTTAATCTTTTTGTTTGGTTGTGTTTTGTGGCAGGATGAGATGTGAGCTTAATAACTTAATTTTTGTGGTTAATTTTACTAAAAAGATGGTGCTATTATATCTATTTCTGTAATTACAGTGTAACTGCATCAGAAATAACTACTCATCCCTCTTCCTGCTACTGCTGGGGATAATGTTGGTTATATTCTGCATTGGGCTAAAAAGGGGCTGTTAGCTTTGAAGCCAAGGTTAAGCTGCTGAACTGCTGGGTCAGGTGGTGGGCTGCTTTAATTCCATTTTCTTGGAAGTACTTCCCTGGGGATAAAACCAGTGTCCACTACTTGTCTCCAAAGGAATGGGATTAAATACTGACACTTTTGATTTATTTTTTTTCCCCCTTTTTTTAGCATTCCTCTATCACAAGTAGAATGTGTTAATTCTAGTGGAATAATTGTACAAGTTCAGCAGTGTTGGTATAATTTAAAATGACCAGCACTTCTGAGCAGCTTGGAGGTTTTGTAGAAGGTTGCACTTGATGATCTTAGAGGTCTTTTCCAATCTTAATAATTCTATACATTGCAAGCCTAAGCACATCTGCAGCTTATCTGGACTTGTTAGAGCGAGCCTTTAGCTAGCAGAGGCATCGGGAGGAATAAAATTGTAGCAGCACAGTCAGACACCAGGTACAAAGCTCACCTGAGCATTCAGCCCTCCTCTTGGGTGTGTTCCCTCTGCTAAGATTTGCCTGTTACCCAGGCAGTAATGGTTTGTCTGGGTAGCGTTTGTACCATGCAGAATGAGGCTATCCAACATAGCACACATCGCTCAGCTGTAATTAGGATTTTGAGGTAATCTTATTTGAAGGTCTTCTGTTAAGTGAAACATTCTGTCTGTGGTTGTTCCTCCCCTGAAGAAAATAGTAACAGTTTGATGGGATATTTTTCTCTTTGCAGGAGGTGGAACCAATAGATCTGCTGGCATTCAACTCTGCTGCTGAAATGGAAGCCCTTGGTTTAGATAAACTGAAGATGGAATTGATGTCTTTAGGACTGAAATGTGGAGGCACTTTAAAGGAAAGAGCAGCCAGGCTTTTTTCGGTCAGAGGTTTATCTAGAGACCAGATTGATCCTGCTTTATTTGCAAAGCCCTCTAAAGGGAAAAAAAAGTGATGTAAAAAATAACCCCCAACCTTTTATGTACACAGGTGCTTTAAAATCTTGTGTTTTGTTGTCATTCTGTACTGCCACAAAGAATACTTTGGCAGCCCTGGGTAGTTTTTGCTCTGTTCTTAATGGATTTTGATTAATGTAACACAGAGTAACTTTCCAGTTAATTATTCATTCAGTATGTCCAGTATTAAAGGAGTGAAACTACTGTCTTTTGTGATAAGCTTTACAAATGGTTATATCAAGCCTTGATATAACAGGCAGGACAAGCTCTCTGTACCTGGAATGAAATAGCCTGAATGTTTTCTGGAAGGTGGTTGTATGACACTGTCAGCACCTACTTCAAGGAGAATAGCAATCCTTTCTTAGCTTTCATATTGAATTTCCTTCAATGTGTGTTGCAGTTAGAACTGTCAAATGAGAAACATTGAATTTGTGATCCAGGCTGAAGTTTCTTTAAATACATTTTCTTTATATGGATGAAGCCAATATACATCAATAAATAAATAAGCTGTTCTGTGTTTCTGTGGGTTCTTGTTGCACCCACTGTTCTGAAGGCAGCTGCTGGGCACGTGCAGAGTGCATGATTCCTTAGCTGACCAATTCCTTAGCATGCTGCACAGAGCAGAACAATAACATTCCATGTGTGCCAAGAACAACATCCTCACATTGGCACCCTTTGATTGCAGCATGCTGCAGAAGCCACTTCCTTGACATGCTGGCACCTCTTACTGGAAAAGATTTTTAGCTTATATGTGGTTGGGGTTTACTGGTTAAGAGACTGATAACAAAGAGTACAAATAAACAACCACTCTGAGCAAGAGGCACTTTGGTTAGGGCTTCTTGGGGATCTTTGGTTAGGGATCTTTGGTTAGGGCTGCTAGGGAGTTCTGTTCATTTGCTACTTCATATGGGCAAGGGCTTTGGTGTAGGGATGCTGCTGGGAATATGCTCAGGACTAATGTTAGCTGCTTTGTCTCTTAAGGGCTTCCAGAACTTCTGTAAGTAGGACTCTGAGACTGTAATGCAAGGGATTCTAAAAAGCTACAATAAAGGACTTCTGGGAGGACTTCTGAGATTCTCTGCACTTCTGGAGTCTTGTTGCCATATGGCAACAGGGTTTGTGCCTTCATTTGTCCCCCAAGGGCAGCCCCTATCAAGTTAAGAGAACAACAGGTATGAGTATGATAGAAATTTATGTGTGTAAGTACTTCTTTTAGAAGCTAAATAAGGTTATTTACTTACTTTGCTCAGGAAAAGTATCTGAGTGAGGGAAAAGAATGAATTGCCTCCTTAAATTCAGAAGAATAAGGTAGCCGTGCTGGCTACTGGGGGTTGATAACAGGGTGATCCTGTGACACTGAATGGGAAACAGAATGTGCTTTTTAATTCTTTCCCTAAGGTGAAAACAAGGGAATGGTCTCTCAAGAACTCAGTTATTTGCAGTGGGGGTGCTTTATGCTGTAATCTCTCTGCAGGGAGTTATCCTGGGAGGTGGCAAGGGTGTCCTTGCTGGAAGGGCAGCATGCTCACATGGCTACAGGTGCAGCTGCCACCTCTCTCAGAGGCTTTATAAAAGTGTTCTGTGCCTCAAATCTCAGATTTTACTGCTCTGTGCTGGAGAATATTATGAAGGCTGGGCAACCTGCCCTGTGGGGACAGGTTGGGAGCATTGAGGCCATTCAGCTTGGAGAAGAGAAGGGTCTGGGGAGGCCTTATAGCAGCGTTTCAGTACCTCAAGAGGGCCTACAAGAAAGCTGGGGAGGTACATTTTACAAGGGCTTGTAATGATAGGATGAGAGGGAATGACTTCAAGCTGGAAGAGGGTAGATTTAGGCTGGATATTAGGAAGAAATTCTTTCCAGGGAGGGTGGTGAGACACTGGACCAAGTTACCCAGGGAGGCTGTGGATGCCCCCTCCCTGGAGGTGTTCAGGATCATGTTACACAGGGCCTTGAGCAACCTGATCTAGTAGAAGGTGTCCCTGCCCATGGCAAGGGGCTTAGAACTAGATGATCTTTAAGGTCTTTTCCAACCCAAACCATTCTATGGTTCTTTGTTTATTGGAGTGACTTGTAGAGATTCTTGAAAATCTCTCCTGACATCATCCCATCCTTTCTTCTGTTTTAAAATTTGGCTTAAGACTTGAATTGCCATAGTGGATGGGAAATGGGCTTCACCTGTGTGTATTTAATGCTTCTGACCTGAGTCGTTTGTATCTGAAATTGCAGTCAGCTCTGTAGTCTTACCACCTATCTTCAGAAGCTGTTTTGTTTATGCTTTGAAGTTTTGGATTGAGAAGAGGGTGTTAAAGCTCAAGGACTTGATCTTAAGGGTGTCTTCCAACTGAAGCAGTTCTGTGATTTCTTCTTGCCAAACTCTGCAGGCAAGCTGTTAGATCAGTCATGTTGGCACAGCTGCTCCAAAATGCTGCTTAACCTGACAGTTCAGCCTTCTGTCCCAGTGCCACCTTCCCAGGCATGATTGGTTATAAAACGCCTTTGGAAGGCTCAGTGCCCTTCAGGCTTGTCTGTGTCCCTGCTTCCTGGTGTGAGTCAGGGGGCCTCAGGTCACCAGGTGTCGCTGTGAGCCCTGGGCCTTCCCTGCTACCCCAGCAGCTGGCCGGAAGACAGTTCTGTTCTGCATAAGTTATGGTTGGTAAGAAACAGATCTTGGCCCTACTGGTGGTGACAGTGGAATTTATTTGTTATGCAGCAACTGGTGTTGAGGTGAGTCCAAAACAGAACCCAAGATGGATTTGAGACTATTACCTGTTTGCAAATACAGTTGATGTGGTTAAAGAAAAGCCCTTGGTACCCTTTCAGCTGAGTATCTCCAACTTCTAAATTCACATCCACAAGATAAGCTTCATTAGCATCCCAAGAAGTTATGAAAAGGAGGGGCAGATAGTTGCAGTGGTGGTAATTGCACCATCATCCACAAACCTAGCACTTGTGTTCTGAGTGCATAAATTGTTAAAGCACATTTAAACTGTTCTCTGTTTGCCTGCATCTGGGATATTAGGAAAAATTTCCTTCCTGTAAGAGTGGTCAGGGTTTGGAACAGGCTGCCCAGGGAGAGGGAGTCACCGTCCCTGGAGATGTGAACATGTGTGGCCATGGCACTTCAGGACATGGTGGTGTTAGGTTGAGGGTTAGAGTCAATGATCTTAGAAGTCTTTTCCAACCAAAACAATTCTACCTAGAAGTTCTGGAGCACTGCCTCATGTTTGTCTTGCATTTCTGAGTTTATTGACTGGAAAAATCAGTTAGCCAAAACACTGACACAAAGCTTTTCCTCAGACAGATCCATCTCTACACCTTGGGAAGAAATGTAGGTACATCTAATACGCAAAAACGAGCAGGGAACGGGACAGGTTTAGAAAGACCATCACCAGCAGCCACACACAGCAGCAGCTGTCAGTCTTCAACCTAAAGGCTCCTTGCCCATTTTCCTCAAACAGTCCCCTGCAAATGGGACAAATAAATGAGTTACTAAAAAGCCACTTCAGTGTTTTCATCTAGACCTTGGTTTGCTCAAATGTGCAGGAACTTCTTTGGGTTTTCTGAGTCTGACAGCTTCTGCACTTGCTACTGTAGGTGGCACTGAGCTAACAGCAGAGGCTGTGTCCGGTTTCAGCAGCACAAATGAAACTCTCAGCCTTGAAGCAGTGTACCTGACCTGGCTCTGTCCCTTGGTGCACAGGCTGCTGCAGGGAGGGGATATTGGGTCATTCTGCCAAGCCCCGAAACAGACAAAATTAATCGTTTTGACCCACCTGAAATTCATTAATAGCAAAAACCCGGAGATGTTGAGACCGTTAAGAGGCATCTCCAAACCTGTCAAAGTCCTGCTCCAAGAATGGAGTTCAAGTCCTGGCTGCAAATCCTGTGCACAGGGGCACAGGATTTCACATTAACTTAAAGGCAAAACCCAGGAGATGTTGAGACCATTAAGAGGCTCCTCTTAAAAATATCAAAGTCCTGCAGGATCTCCGCCTCCCCCTTCTTGTTTGCTTGGAGTTCCCCTTTCCCAGACTCCAGATGTTCCCAGCCAAATCCCAAGGAGCTGCCCTGATTATCACCTTTGCTGGGATGTGGATTGAGCATCTGCCTTTCCACTTACACTGGCAATTAGAAGGCTGCTCTGAAAGGCAAAGTGTCAGACATTCTTGGTAGGAGTTTGTGAAATGCAAAGGGAAAAAAAAAGAGAGGGTGAGGAAATAAGGTCTTACCAGCAGGGGAAAGCTGCAGCTCTCCTAGGTTTTGAAAGAAAATGAGAGCCCAGCCTTGGCTGAAATGAAGCTGTGGAAGGATCAGACAGGCCACTCTGCTAGCAGCAGCATGCAGGACAGTTTAAAACTTTTGTTTTCACTCCTAAAATGAAGTGATAATGGAGAGAGAATGTGCTGCTGTCCAGCCCCAGCCTCTCTCAATAAGAAAAGCTTTCATGAGACCAATAGATAGAAATTTTGTCCCCATGTCCAGCTCCATTAAATATGACCTCACAGGTCATCTTGTGAGCAGTGCCATGAAGGCAAGTCAGAGCTCATGCTCATGATAAGCTTGAGCTCAGGCTGCCATTGTGAGCACTTCCACAAGAGCTTGACTTTGTGTGGGACGAACAGATCTGTTGAAGCCCTTCATGTGAATAGCACACACCTCCTTCTCCTTGTGCACACAGAATCATGGAATCATTGTGGCTGGAAAAGACCTCTAAGATCATGAAATCCAACTGTCCACTGTGCCCAGTAAAACAATGCACTGGGTTAGAAGGGACCCTAGAAGATCATCTTTTCCAACACCCCTGCAGTGAGCAGGGACATTTTTAAGTAGGCCATGTTGCTCAGGGGCCCATCAATTGGACCTTGCATATCTCCAAGGATGGGGCCTCCACCACATACTCCCTGGGCAATCTGTGCCAGTATTTCACCACTCTCATTGTAAAGACCTTCCTCCTAAATCTCCCCTGCTCCAGTTTAACACCATTGCCTCTTGTCCTATCACCACAAGCCCTTCTAAACAGTCCCTCCCCAGCCTTCCTGTAGGTCCCCTTCAGATATTGAAATGCAGCTATTAGATCTCCCTGGAGCCTTCTCTTCTCCAGGCTGAACAGCCCCAACTTTGTCAGCCTGTCCTCATAAGAGGTGCTCCAGCCCTCTGATCATCTTTGTGGCTTTCCTCTGAACCTGCTCCAGCAGGTCCTTGTCCTTCTTGTTGAGGCCCCCAGAGCTGGACACTAGTGCAGGTGAGGTCTCAACCTCATGTCTCAAAGTGTCACATCTACATGGTTTTTTAACACCTGAGGAGTGCTCTGCACCTTCCATGGCGCCAGAAGATGTCTATTGTTTTAACACCTTTCCATCTTTGAAAGTGATTTCTGCTCATGTGGTTGATGCTGCCACTGCCCTGCTCTGCCTTTTGGGCTTTTTTTACAGAATCACAGAATCAGCCAGGTTGGAAGAGATCTTTGAGATCATCAAGTCCAACCTATCATCCAGCACTATCTAATCAACTAAACCATGGCACTAAGTGCCTCATCCAGGCTTTTCTTAAACATCTCCAGGGATATCAACCCCACCACCTTCCTGGGCAGCCTGTTCCAAGGGGCAATCTCTCTTTCTGTGAAGAACTTCTTTCTAAGATCAAGCCTAAACTTCCCCCTGCACAGCCTGAGACTGTGTCCTCTTGTTCTGTTGCTGGTTGCCTAGGAGAAGAGACTAACCCCCCACCTGGCTACTACCTCCCCTCAGGTAGTTGTAGAGAGCAATAAGGTCTCCCCTGAGCCTCCTCTTCTCCAGGCTAAACACCCCCAGCTCCCTCAGCTTCTCCTCAAAGGGCTGTGCTCCACACCTCTCCCCAGCTTTGTTGCCCTTCTCTGGACACGTTGGAGCAACTCAATATCTTTCTTGAATTGAGTGGCCCAGAACTGGACACAGGACTCAAACAGTTTTCCCATAGAACTGGTCATGGCATAGGGATATTAATGAGCAGTTGGGGAAGGGGGAGGTTAGGGATTGCTCAGTCTAGCACTGCTGATAATGAAAGTGGGCAAGTTATGTGGCCTAACTCTGTCTACATCACATTCACATTTTTAATAAAGAAATGGGTGGAAGTCGAGGCACAGGAAGTTCCATGGAAACAGGAAGAAGAATTATTTCACTGTGAGGGTGACAGAACACTGGAACAGGCTGCCCAGGGGGGTTGTAGAGTCTCCTCTCTGGGGATGTTCAAGACCTGCCTGTGTGAGTTCCTGTGTGACCTGGTGTAAGTGATCCTGCATTGGCAGGGGTGTTGGACTGGATGATCTTTTGAGGTCCCTTCCAGCCCCTGACACTCTGTGATTCTGTGTGGCCTAAGCAGTGCTGAGTAGAGGGGCAGAAAGCACAACATAAATGTTTAATGCTGAACCACGCTGCTGCCAGGTCCATGGAGACCATGGTGCTGCTCAGATGGAAAGGATAACATGACAGCTTGACAGCCTTTGCACGCCTTACAAGTTGTACAGCTATGAAAGCAGCGAGGTGGCAGCACCCAGAAGGTGTCACAGCAAATGCAGCCTGGATTAAAGATGACAGGCCAGGAGATCATTTCCTGCAGATGGCTGATGTCTGCAAAAGCCCCAGGTGTGGCAATATTTCATCCACAGCCTCCTGCCTGGGAGTCTGCACTGTGGGAATCTCTGGAGCCAACCCACGTCGGTACAGCCTCCCAGCCTGCTGCATCTTCATTGCAAAGCCAGCTGGAGGTTGAGAAGCAATGCTCCATCTCCCCAAAAGCAGAAGGTTCAATCCCAGTGTGGGTTAACAACTCCCCACAGCATCCATCATGCTGAGACAATAGCACAGCTGGTTAATTTTTAATTAAGAAACTTAATTTTTCATCCACTTTAACAGATGACAATGGTGCTGTGCACAGTCAGGGTAAGGATGGTATGGGCAATGCTGGAAGTGCCCAGGAGGCCCCATGCAGCTGCTGGGAAGGGACAGACTGTGGGCACAAAGAGATGGGGCCATGAGATGCCAGACATGGGTGTTAGTGATGCCCAGCCTGGCTCTCTGTGCTGATGGCTTTCTATAAATCACCTCTTCACCAGGCCTCCACTCAATGCTTCCAACCAGCATCACATTCTTGGCCAGTACCATAAGCTATGCTCAAGGGATGCAGAGGGTTGGTGGGACTGAGGAGGGCGATGCTGTGACATCTGGGCAGCTTCCCCAGCAATAAAGAATTCTCCATGCTGGTGGCAGCTGGTGGTCATCACAGATTTGTGCCCTGCCCATCCCTGCAATACTTGCAGTTCTCCCCGCAGTAACGCTGGGTCTCTTTGACCACCATATCCCCCTCCCTGTCTCCACCAGTTGTCCACACACATCCACAGAGCCCCACCACTCACCTCTATGTACCTTGTGTTTGCAAGGCACCAGGGAAAAGGGAGCCAGCTGCAAATCAGAGGGAGCAGGACATGGTGCAGGATCCTGGCAGAGGTGAGCAGAAGAGGGTTCAGCCTTTGTCCACGCCACTGTTCCCAGCCCTGCATCCCTCTTGCGATGCTCTGCTCCTACTTCACACAGCAGCCTGGCACTGATGGCAATGGATGGAATTTCTTCCAGACCTGGGGGATAACATCTGCAGTCCAAGTACTGGCGTCTGGAGGGAAGCCCAAGTTAATGCTCTTCACTCTCAGGCAGGAACCAGTCCAAGCTCTTTCTCTCCCAGGATAAATCATCGGCTTTGTTCTTCATGGAGATAGCTGAGCTCACGGCCTTCAGGCTATGCCTTGCCCTGAGCTGTGGCTGAATGCCCATCTCATTAGGATAGATGCTTCACGGTCATGAGAAGGAAATGGCCAGAAATCAATCGCTCTCATCCCATTCTGATTCCAGTAGCCTGTGGTGCTGTTGGCAGCACTGGAAACTGGTGAGTCTGCCTATGCCTTTTTGGTTTTTCCTCCTTTTAGAGCTCTTCTTTTGCCACAGGCATTTACATAAGTGAAAGGTGACCTCAGACCTGGGATCCTGCAGTGCATCAGGGACATTAGATATCTCAGCCTTCCTGATGAATGAGTCAAAGCTACAGCAGAGTCTAATGGGCCCTTCTTTTCACTTAGTCCATATCACAGTATCACAGTATCACAGTAACTAAGGTTGGAAGAGACCCCAAGGATCATCAAGTCCAACCTGTTCCAACAGACCTCACAACTAGATCATAGCACCAAGCGCCACGTCCAATCTCCCCTTGAACACCTCCAGGGACGGCGACTCCACCACCTCCCTGGGCAGCCCATTCCAATGACGAATGACTCGCTCAGTGAAGAACTTTTTCCTCACCTCGAGTCTAAACCTCCCCTGACACAACTTGAGACTGTGTCCCCTTGTTCTGGTGCTGGTTGCCTGGGTGGTTGCCTGTCTAGCCTGACAAACTCATTTCAGAGTCCTCCCACCAGCAGTGGGTTCAGCCAGGGACTTGAGGATCACATCCCACAGCGACCACTTCATCCACAGAGCTATCAGGATCTCAGTAGGTTATGAACTGAGGAATCTAACTCAAAATGTGGGAATTATTATCATTGGTGACACCTTGGCCAGCAGTTTAGTAGAGTTCAAAAAAGAATCTAACCACATTATCATTGCATTTCTCCAGGGGATGTGTTTGTCAGCTCTCCATGAGGAATGGTCAGGGTTAAAGTGCTTCCTCTGGGAAGAGAGGGAGGAGGAGGCAGCTCATCTCTTTTTCACTGCAGCTCCAGTTAAGCACCACCAGGTACTGGCACTGCACTGCTGCAGCTCACACGGAGAGCATCATCTCTTGCCTCTCAGATGTGCTTCTAGGTTTTCTCTTTAAGAACTCCACAGCTCAGGGAGAAACATGGGTGGTGTGGGCTCTGCTCCACCTGCCCATTCAGCCCAGTCCCATCCTGAGCAGAGAAGCTTTACCAGCAGGATCACACAGGTAACTGAGGAGACCTGTCAGAGGGGGAATGTTTATAGGAGCTGAGCATTGAGGTAAATCCAGAAATACGACAGATTTTTTTTTCCCCCCCTCCACTTTCACACCTAAGAATAAATGTGAGAAAACACATGGCTACATTAATAATTGGAATTTATTGTTTCCTTGGGTTTGAAAGCACACAAAAACTTGGAAAATATCCCTAACTCGAGGAGGAAAAAAAACCAACCTTTAACAACATAACTAGAAAAATAAGGGTCTGATTCTACAGCATGTGAGCAGCCCTAAGTCTTAATATTCAGGACTAGAAATTCTGCCTAAAGCTCTGCTAAGCCCATGGTGCAGGGGTGAAAAATAGAATCCTTTGAGTTCTAGAAAATATTTTATGTGTCCATATGCATATGATACATGGGCATATATATATATATATATATATGTTCCTTTGAGCTGTAGACAGTATTTTAGGTACATCTATGCATGCATACAGACAATCTGTATATACCCAGTATGTATGTAGACATTCCATACATAGAATCATAGTCTCTACATAGGGGGGTGTTTGTATACAATATATACATCTAAGTGCTTCTGCTCTCCAACTCACCATAAACATGACATGAAAAGACAAGGATCAACACCAGGAGCCTAAGAATGAAAAACTGAAGCCACGCATTACTTCATCACCTGGGAGTGATCCCACCTCCTTTGCCTGGAGCTCCAGGCAAACACTTTGGAATGGGAACTGAAATAAATGGGATGGTAGCTCCATCCAATTAAATGAAATTTGACTGGCATCAAGGGGGCCTGGAGAAGTGGTTAGTGTTCTTGGGGACCCCTCGCATGGGTATACGTGAAGATGGATGCTCCTCTGAGCCCATCTATATCGACAGTGGCTTTAAGTGCACCCTCTCTGCAGGAGAGCTGCAACCCCAGCTGCTGCTGACCCTTGCATGTGGGTATCTGGGTGTCCCCACAGGCTGTTTTTCACTGGCCTTAGGGCTGGGGAGCAGGGTGGCTCTGGGCAGGGCTGTAGGTAGGCAGGTACCAGGTGCCATCCCAGCTGGCCGCCCATGTCTCACACCAGTGCCATGCCGTCCGTGAGGCAGCTGCACCTCTCCACGATCATGTTGGGAAACTCAGCGGCTTGGATCTCGGTGTGGTTGCCCCTCTTGACAAGGTACATGACAGGCAGCGAGGAGCTCTCTGCCACGGCACAGTTGCGCTCCCCATAGCCGAAGCGCCGCAGAGGGCTGGGGGGCTGCAGGCAGCCCCCTGAGCACCGGTAAGCCTGGTACCCTGCTGGCTCAAGGATCCAGTGCTGCGTCCAGCTGAGCTCGCGGAAGTTGACGTAGTGTTTCTGCCGGCAGCAGCTGGATTTCATCGTCACCTCCTCATTGCAGTCCCCAGGGCCCCTTCACAGTGAGGGAAAACAAGAACTGGTGCCATAACTGGAAACTGAGATAGTGGGAGAAATAATCCCCCTGTGGTGTTAATAGCACAGGTGGGCCCTGAGACCTGAAACCTAGGCCATTCTTGGGTTTCATCTGAATATTGAGGCAACAAATATTGGAAGAGGTGTATGGTCAGCAGGGCGAGGGAAGTTCTCCTACCTCTCTAACTCTGCCCTAGTGAGACCACACCTGGAGTACTGTGTCCAGTGCAAGAGGAACAGGAATATGCTAGAGAGCGTCCAATGGAGGCTATGAGGATGATTAAGGGATTGGAACATCTTGCTGATGAGGAAAGGCTGAGAGGCCTGGGGCTGTTTAGTCTGGACAAGAGAAAGCTGAGAGGAGATCTTATTAGTGTTTACGAATATCTGAAGGGTGGGTGTCAAGAAGGGGGCAGTCTCTTTTCAGTGGTGTCCTGTGATAGGACAAGGGGCAAAAGATACAAACTGGAACACAGGAAGTTGCACCTCAGCATGGGGAAAAACTTCTTTACCCTAAGGGTGACAGAGCACTGGAAGAGGCTGCCCAGAGGTCTGTGGAGTCTTCTTCTCTAGAGACTTTCAAGAACTATCTGGATATGTTCCTGTGTGACCTGCCCTAGGTGATCCTGCTTTGGCAGGGGGTGTTTGACTCAATGATCTCCAGAGGTCCTTTCCACCCTCTACCATTCTATGAGTAAGATTCAGGAGCAGATTTCCTACCCCTCTCTTGCAAGGGCAAGAGCTGCACACTGGCCTGGCATACACACTATACTCAGGGACAAAGTTACCCTGGACACAGCACAGACTGACATTTCATACATACCCATAGTCTTCCAAGTTGAGAGTGTAAAGCACCAGTTCAGGTTTGCTTAGGGCTTTATCCTTGGGGTCCTGAGAAGTGAAACGCACGGCTTTGGCCACTTCTGAGGCATGGCTGCCTACCCTTTCTGCTTCAATCCAGACCTCCAGGAACATTGGCTCCTGCCTCTTGTTTCGCAGCCAGAAGTGCACAGCCTGTGTCACATCAAAGTACTTCCAGCCTGATTCGCGTATAGGAACCAGCCTGCACAACAAGGGCTTAGCATTAGAGGAAAGCCCATCAGATAAAGCCCAGGATCACAGTGCTGTTATTGCAGCAGAAGAATAATTTGCTTCCTGGAGATCATCACAGGCCACGATTACATGATCGTTCTTGCTGAGTGCTCCGGGCAAGCACCCCCAGCCATTAACTCACACCTCAAAGAGAAGCATGCAGATCTACCAGACACTGAAGGGCTGAATGAAACCCTTTGTGCATGTCAAGGTATTCATTTGTGCTCATGCAGAAATAGGGCAGTGCAGGATTAGACCCAGCCTGGTAAACACCACTACTCCCAGCAGCTCCTGTCCTAGATGCATTAGGACCGTAAGTTTCTACCCACCCAGAAAATTAGTTTGATATCTAATTCTGCCTTTAAGGGTTGTAAAACTTCCACAGAGCTCTAGGCTACAGAATCAGAGGTGGGTTGTGGGTTGGTTTTTTTGCATAATTTACTTTATTTAAAGTAGCTAATGAAATGGTCAATGGAAAGAATCCCAGCGGCCACTAACACTCTCTAACCTGAGTTAGAGAATGAGTGAGAAGTGATCCAGGTGGAGGGGTTTCGAGGGGAAGACCTACCTACCACTACACATCATTTGAAACAGATTATTTCAACAATTCAGCATATATATTAGCCTTAATTTCTGCACTTACTAACTCATTCTGTATTTAGAGTTTGCTTCGACAGATGTGACCCCATCAGACTGACCAGAGGTACAAAAACACCACATGCAAGATTGGTCACAGAAGTCGTGCTGTCGTTTCAAAACCAACAAGCATTCACTGTGAATACTAGCAGCTGCTTATAGCAGTGAGAAATGGCATCAAGTAAATGGGAGTTCAAGATAAAAGCTTCTATTCTGCTGCTACTTAATGAGGGATTGTGGCACAGACTGCACAAGGCAGTGAGGAAAATGGCATTTACACAGTAAATTCAAAGTCGTCCCATGGCACTCATAACCCGTAAGTAGAATCCTGTCTTCAGGGGAGGTCCCTTTCTTACCTGGAGTCTATCAAGGAGGTCCTGTTGGTCCCGTCAGGGTGCCGTTGCACCCAGTACACACTGACCCTGGCGCTGGAGACAGGCCTGTGAGACTGCCTGGCAGGCAGAAGTGCTCTGTCCAGAGGCTTTTTGAAGAGTTTCAGTTCAGCCATTGTCACCTCGCTGTTTTTAGGTATTCTGCCCTCCATGTCAAAGATCAGGTTCTGGCGTGTGGTGGCACCAGGGTAGAGGACTTCTGGCATGCCTGTGCACACAGGGAACAAAAAAGAACAGCTTGTCATTGCCATCCTGGTGAGCAAAGCTCACACACTTCCTCCACAGTTATCACAGAATGCATTGGGTTGGAAGGGACCTTCAAAGGTTGTCTTGCCCAACCTCCCTGCAGTAAGCAGGGACATCTCCAACTAGATCAGGTTGCTCAGAGCCTCATCAATCTGGACCTTGAATGAACCACGGATGGGACCTCCACCACCTCCTTGGGCAACCTGTTTCAGCGTTCCACCACCCCTATAGGAAAAAACTTCTAATGTCCAAATTATCATCACAACACGCTCCTTCCACGCTCCCCTGTGTGGCAGAGACAGCCTCTAAACACACCTTTTCTAATGCATGCTTGAATCAGTGTCTTGCAAATTCCCTAATTCTTCCCCTATGTCTGAGTCTCCACAGCTTGGAGGAAAGAAATCTCCTATATAATTTGACCCCGAAAAGGTGCGCATCTCTTTGTGCCAGAGCTGGGCATGACAGCAGGAAACTGCACCATTTGCAATGAGAACTTGGTTTCATTTGCTGCCCAGGGTGCTGTCTGTGCCTTTTGAAAGCGAAACGAGCTCTAAGTGTCCTTGTACAGACACCATTGTGTCTGCACAGCCGATTTCCTCCTTGATATTTTTCCCAGACAAAAGGAGAAGAAGAAAAAAAGATGGGGGAGAGGGAAACATCCTCCAAGAGGTGTGATTCTTATTCGAGGGCTTTTCTTTGAGTTTTGACCCTAAACCTGTAAGGTCTGCATTTTCTAACGACTTTTTTCCACCTGCCGAAGCTGTTGCCTGGCTACCAAGGCTTTTCTCTTCTATCAAGCTCCAGCGGCAGCCTGCCCTTTGCAAGCACTGTGAAACCCCCCTCTCTCGGTGCAAGTTGTTACTAGCGAATGTTAATCTTCAAGACTTTGTGACATGCACCTCTTCTACCCAGCTCGGGTTTGGAGCCAGACCCAAACCTCATTCCCTGCATGTTCTGCTAATCCTGCTGCCAGCCAAGTGAGCGTAGGCAGCTCCCCCTGGCAGTGGCAGAGGGTTTGGGGTGTTCCCGACAGTGATGCTACAAACATTACCTGCGTGTCCAGGGATGCCCCTGAGGATGCCAGCCAGGCTTGGCAAAGCTCGGCGCTTCACCCTCTGGCGCTTCAGCATGGAGATGTACTTGTTCTTTATGTGGTCTGGGATAATCAGGTTCTCCAAGTCTCTCTCGTGAATTTTAGGAACCTCAGAGAGCCCCAGCTGCTTCAGAAATACTTCCTTGAGCCCTTCCCGTGTAAATGCTTGGATCGTGACGACCAGGCAGAGCATGCAGAGCATCTGGGTGAACCTCACATCCATCCTCTTCCGTTGGTGAAGCAGCTGCCTGCCCGGCAGAGAGGAAGAGGGGGATCTCCCTGGGGCTGCTCTTGGCAGAGAGATGGTGACAGGCTGCCTGAGTGGGATGGAGGTCCCCTGCGCCAGGGTTTTATAGCCGGCTTAGTCCCACTGGCACAACAAATTCCACAAGTGGGGACGAAGAAGAGGACTTAAAAGGATCACTCTCTTGTCAGTAGACACATGCCAGTTTAACACCTTCATCTACTGCAAAGTTAATACAAGAAGGTTTAGGAGAGCTTCTAGATTCCTTCACGGGGAAGAAGTTTCTGTCCTTTTGTTAATACCCTGTAAACTTTCGCCTAGACAAGACCCCTGAGTGGTCCGTCAGTGCCTCATGTTCAACCTAGGTGAGGGAGGACACACATCTGCAGGGGACATTGCTTTATGTACCACTCCGTATGATTCTTAAAGGAAGCATCAATCTTTGTTGCAGGGGACTTGCTACCTAAACCAGCCAGTATCAAGCAGGAGGATAATACAATCTTTATGGCAGCAAAAAAGAATTTCAGATCTTGGTGGGGGGCTGGGTACTGCTTTCACCTCTGAATATTTCTATCAAGTGTACAAATCAGGGCCATGAATCACGGCAAGTAAATGGTTGATGGCCTTTTACACTGCTTCTGAATCGCAGAAGGTGGAGGATGTACAGGTCTGGCATTAGAGAAAAATGTCCCATCACTCTTTATGGACTCCTGAGGGTTTCATAATAACTGTGCTTAAAAGAAGAAGGCTTTATATAAAAGCAGATCACTTTTCAGTGCACATGACAAACCACTCTGCTCTTCCACAACATGGATAAAGAATATTGGTATTTTGAAGGCTATTAATGACCACAAGAGAGAGATGTGTCTGGAGAGGGGATGCTGACATGGAAACTGGGAGGAGGAGGGGTGAGGGGGGATGTTTGCCTTGAAGTCAACCTTTAAACTTGAAGCTTACATGCTTTGCTTCCCTAGCCTTTGCTGGCATAAGGTACAGAAATCTGTTGTTAGCCAATCCCAAGAGAGTGAATTGAAAAACCTAAGATGTGATCGATAAAAGTGTGAAGAATCACAGCACTTAGGGCAGCTTCTCATCCTCTCCAGAGGTAACAAGCCTGAGCACACAAACAAATGTCTTAAGCAGCAGAAGTTCTTTCTATTTTCTGTGTCTCTGTAAATAATTAAAAATTGGTCCACTTTCATCCAATGTCCAGGCTGAACAGTGCACCCTGAGAAAAAGCCTGGCTGGAGGACTCAACGTAACAAATTTGACAGAAGCACCCTGGTGTGGTTCACCCCTTATTAAAACAAGAGTTGATGAAGAGGAGCCTGTTTTCTAACAGAGAAAGGCAACAAAGCCATCAGAAAGAGCCTAACTAAACTATTCTGCTACTGTTCACTTTGTCTTCACAGCCTTTTGAGAAACCTGCCTCCTTAAACATCACAAAGCCTCTATTAGATGTTAAACTGATGTAGCTGAACTGAGTTTTCAGGGTAAAATGGAAACATAAACTACAAGCTAACAGTTTGTGCATAGCCCAAGGCAGCACATTCGTTAATCTTTGCCTTTGACTAAGATCTTTCTCTGAATAAATAAATGTTTTCTGTTGTATTTATTCCCAAGGCACAGACAGCACTGAAAAGTCTCTGCCTCAAGTTCAACTCACGTCCAAAACTCCTGTTCTTGCAAATTTCATGTCCAAGACTCCCGTTCTTGCAAATAAGAGGAGGGAAGGGTTTTTTTTGCTGGAATCTTTGTGACTTTCTCAGCCCCTTAGAAAGGCTCCATACACCCAGATGTTTCTTCCAAACTGCCCCTCCAGCTAAATGGGAAATTACTGATTCCTGTGAGATGGGACAAATGTAGTCATAGGATGAACTGCTTTGGAGGCTTAGGTCACAAACTGCAACTAAGCAATGTTCAGGTGGCTGATGAAGTTTCCTTCAGATATGCTCTGTAAGTGTTGGCTATCTCAGTTTCAGCAGTGAATTAATTTTGTTTATCTAGTGACAGTCACCTGGATAAAATGCAGTTCATGGATCTGTTATGGTCTCTTTCTCATGTCAGAAGACCTGATGCTGTAATCCTTTATCCATCCAACTAGGCTTTGCTTTGGGGAGTGGTCCTACTGTGCAGTTAAGGCTCTTCCAAAAAAATTCCAACCCTGATAACATGAAATAAAGATTCCTGATTGCTCCAGCAACATCTGGCTTTTGTGGATCCAGATATGATTTCTTTCGTGGCTGATGTCTAATCTACCAGGACTCATCACAGTCCAATGTGTATTGGAAGGTGATTTATGGGCTCCACAGGTGAAATAAAGTCATTGGCCAAACACAGATGAAGCTCAGCTAAGAAGAAAACAGAGGATGTGGATTGCAGGCTTTTCACAGGAGAGTAATTATCTGGTCCAGTTGGAGGATTTGCCATTCCCCCTTTGTCATGCCAATGAGGAACAAGTCAGGAATTTTATAACAGGTCTTTTTGTCTCCTGTGTATTAGGACCTGCATGGCACATTCAAAAACTCAAAAGGAAGATTCAAAGAGGCTGCAAGGGATGAAGTATGAAGAGCTCACAGTTTTAATAAAAGCTAGTACTTAAGTGAAGAGAGAACCTCTGTATTTAAGCTTTTAATTTAGTTACAAACAGTTGTCTAAGGCATTTGCTGGTCCTATCTATGCAATGAGTCTTGGTAAATAAATCCAATGAGCTCAAAGAGAGAAAGTGTGAAAGGCTTAGCCTTATTCTGCAGCTATTATCCTGGGAAGCAAGAATGTTTCAAATGTGTTTACAGAATGTCAGTGAGGATCTGGATATTCAGTTATGTTGCCAGTAGAGAAACAGCCCTGGATGTAGACATTGCCTTTACACAAGGAGAGAAGGGATAATGTATCCCTCACACCATCCACCTTGTGTGGTTCCAGGGGTGATGCAAAATGCCCAGAAGTAATTCCTCAGTAAGACCCCTTCCACAGAGGCAAGACCTTTGAGAAATTCCTCTGGCACAAAGAGGAAGGCAAGTGGGCAGGCCTCAGGGTTGTTTTATCACATTTGTTTGCCACTTCAGCTCCAAACACCACCAGGCACTGACATGGTCTAGAAATACTCTAATTTGTCTTACACTTGTTCCTTGAAAATAGCTTATGCCTGCTGAGAGGTGCTGAGAGACTTGGCTTGCCAGGCTAGCAGCTTTCCACCCTCCTCTACCTCTAAAGACAGTTACACTTTCACTAGGGCAAATAGCTGGTTTGGTGTACAGAGCCACAATAACAGCATCCAGGACTATTGTGGGACAGGTATAGCTCACTGGAGTTTGCATGTGTGCTCCCCATGGCCTCAGCCTGCCCTGCAAGGATCTGGCATGGAAAAGATTCATATGGCCTTGATAGAACAAGCTATCCAGCTTTTATACAGCTCTCAGGGCCAAACTGCAGCCTGTAGACTCACTCCATACAGCATGTTGATCTGCACTAAATCCTTTCTCTTCTGATTTGTTCCAAAAGTCTTGGCCACGTTAATTTCTATGCCAAAAGGCTTTGTGCCCTATCAGGTGTCACCTGACTTACCTGTTCTTACATAGACATTTCCATGCGTCCCAGTGAGCATAAACTGGACTTTACATCCATATTGTGAACTTGGGCTAACACAGCTCTGGGAAATACAACTTTGTGTCCCGTGTCTGAGCTGAACCATGTTTGTTCTGACCTGAAAGCACATAGATCTCACATCAAAGACACGGCAACCACAGCCTCAAGTCCCTAGCATTTACTCTGCTGGCCAGCTAAGGAGCCAGTTTCAGTGGCAAGTTTTGTGGTGCAAACAATCTTCTGCCTGATCTACACAGGAATTATCCAGTTAATTTGAACAGGATATGCAGCCTGCTTTCTCTCATCACTAGTCTAGGCTGGACTGAATGGAAATGTCTTACAAATTACATGTCCTGTTCAGGTTCTCTCACAAACAGAATAACAGATTTTTTTGGACTTGTCTGAAGTCCAACTGTCAACCTAAGACCACCATGGACCTTAAACACATCCTGAAGTGCCATGTCCACACATTTCTTGAACACCTCCAGGGACGGTGACTCCACCACCTCGTCGGGCTGCCTGTTCCACTGCCTGACCACTCTTGCAGGAAAGAAATTTTTCCTAATATCCAACCTAAACCTCCCCTGGCACAACTTCAGGCCATTTCCTCTTGTTCTACCACTTGATACTAGGGAGAAGAAACTGCCCCCCACCCCACTGCAAGGTCTTTTCAGGAAGATATAGAAAGCAATGAGCTCTCCTTTTAGTCTCTTCTTCTCTAGACTAAGCAGCCCCAGTTCCCTCAGTCTCAAGATTTGTTCTCTACACCCTTCACCAGTTTTGTTGCCCTTCAGCACCTTTATTGGCAGTGTTGAAGCCTCAGGCAGCAATAAGAATAATGCATTTAGCCCACAGTGTATCCAGTATGGTAAAACCTCCTTTTACTTGAGAGAGACTGCAAACCTGGTTTGATCTTCAGCTCAGTTCATGTCACTTCTAGTGCTGTGTATCTTAGATCACATCACCTTCAGCATGCCTTCCATGAGCAGGCTTCTGCTTTTTACTCATGAGCTTGTTTTGGTCCAATGGCCTGGACAAAAGGCTGTCTGTTTGAGGAGAAATGGATAAAATGTACAAAGTCCCACCATGTCCTTAGTCAGCTGATGTCAGCTGGCTTGCTTGTAGGGTTTGTGTTGGCAGCACTTGCAAAGTGCCAGTGTTCTGGCAGAAAAAAACAGAGATCTCCAAGATATTTTTTTTGTCTCACAGAAAAGCAAACACAACTGTTTAAATACAGCTTTTTCTGTCCCCTCAGCAGGCCCCTCCCCACCGCCCTAGCCTGTGCCTTGGATGTGGCTGGGGCAGCAGGGTTTGTTACCACCCTGATGGCTACAGAAGGGCTGCTAGCGAGGACACCGACATTTAGCAACTGCTATTGAGTCAGACAAATAAGCATACGACCCTAAACCTGCTTGCCTCACGCCACAGTGCACTTCATTCAGGAATGTCCCCATTACTGAGAAAAAGCTCTGTTCTGTAGGAGCACCACTTAATTTTCTATCAAGAAGCTGTTCATGTCTAGCTAAAAATGGGGGTGGGTGTGTGTGTCTTTTTTTTCCTTCTCTTTGCAGCTGTGTGTTTGTTTACACTGTAAAACTTGATTAGTGTTTTTTTAAGAGTCTGTTCTTCCTGCCTTAGTGATGCAAATGAGAGCCCACCTCCAGGCCAGGCAGGGCTGGTGAGGCTCTGAGAGGCTGCACAGGCTCTCCCTGCCCTTGGTGCTTGCTGTTGAGCTGGGCTCTAACTGACATGCTCCAGCCATGGTCACCATCAGGGCACAATGTGGGACCTCCCTGTGTAGGATCTCCACAGCTTCCTGCCCCAGAGCGCATCCCTGGTAGAAGGGAACCTGTGTGTGAGGGAGGTGTCAGGCATGCTGCAGCAAAATGCAGCATCTGAAGGTTTTAATGCATGTGGTGGTACCAAGAGAGCTGTGCTCCATGTCAAAAGAGCTTTCTGGCCAAAGAGATCTGTGGACTTCTGAAAGTCTGGTGCATGTCCACCAAAATGAGCCAGCAGCGTGCTCAGGTGGACAGAAAGGCCAACAGCATTCTAGCTTGTACCTAAAATAGTGTGGCCAGCAGTGATCATGCCCCTGTACTTGGCCAGGATGGGTGAGGCCTTGAGCAACCTGGTCTAGTGGAAAGCACCCCTGCCCAAGGCAGGGAGGTTGGAACTAGATGATCTTTAAGGTCCCTTCCAACACAAATCATTCTATGATTCTGTGATCTCGGGCAGTGCCTTAGCAAACACATTGACTGGAAATAAGATACCTGCAATCACAGGAAAGTGAACTAAGGTACTTACAGAGTTGTTTTCCATCTGTAGCATCTGCTGCTAAAGTGACTTTGGGGCTATTGCATATCACAGAATCGCAGAATTAACCAGGTTGGAAAAGACCTTGGAGATCATCAAGCCTAACATATCAGTTGGTTTTACACCACAGAACCTAGATGGATCCAGTTTCAGAATAATTACTTGCTCACGTGTTTTCCCTTGATGCTAACAGCACACTAGTGCCATGACCAAAAAGATGATGCAAGTGGAATTCTAAATGGGTCCAGCAACAACACCAGACCTGCCTGAGCTCTGGGGGAGCTGGGCTGGTACTGGGGGAGGATGTTTGAGGGGCTTCCCTTGGGGAGAGGAAATCCAAGAAGTACAAAACCATTTCCTAGAAAATGATGATCTGGATCAGGTTGTAATCCCTTATGCCAGTGCTTAATGGCAATTCTTTTTAAACAGAAAGTGACAAGGCTCAGCTGGCTGTAAATGTTGCATTGAGCTTTACAAGCATCTTTTCTTTGTCTTCAGAGTCTTCCTGACTCTTCTAAGAATGGTCTTAAAGGGCTATGAGAGTATCTGAGCTGCATTTTGCAAGATTTCAGATCTGTCCATAAAATTTCAAAGACTTATCAAGAGAATTTTTAAAACCCTAGCAAGCTGTTTACTATTTGTTTACTCTTTATGCTGATTTATTATTTATGCTGTTGATTGCAACCTCCTTCTGCCTAGACTGGGTGCCTTGTTGCACCTCTGGGACTTTGCATAACAGCAAATATCCAAAGAGGACCCCTAACTTTCTTCTGCCCTCAAACCATGCTGCAGTGCTCAGAAAGGAAGGTGTGTGGCACAGACTCAATGTACAAAGCTGTTTTCACTTAAATGTTTATATTCTTGTTGTATTGCTTTGGTAACTTTGGGTTTTGTTTTGGTGTGTTTTTGGGGGTGTGTGTGTTGTTTGTTTGGGGGTTTTTGTATGTTATTACCTTTTAATGAAAAAGACTTCAGTAGGAAAGAACTGGAGAAAATACAATTTCTTGTGTGACTCCAAAACAGAACACAAAAGGGTATTTTACTTCATGGCACAGGTTAAATTATGTAATTTCCTGCCACAGACCCATATCTATGTAAACAAAGGGTATAAAGTCTCGGATTTAACAGGCCCTTTGTAAAGAGCAAAATAAAGCTGTGTGACCTGACTAGTTTTAATCCTTTTAGCGTTCATACTAGAGGACCCTGGGAGATGCATCATGGTCACTTGATTTTGAAAGGGGATCTTAGCCACACTTGGCCAAGTCACTCGGAGCGTGAAACACAAACTTGAGTTGTTTTGTTTCTTCTTCTCTTTCCTAGCCATTTGCTTATTCAAAAGCATCACTCCAGGAATGACCAGCATTTCCACATAGCAACCAAATGAATTTCTGAACCTAAAGTTTGGATTCCACATGAGTTTCTGCAGGAAATGAAGAAATTCCATGCATTTGAAGCTGGCACCTGTCAGCTTTCCAGGTTAGGTAACTAAAGACAGAGTGAATAAAATTTGTCTTACTCATGCAGCACAGCTCCAGCCGTTGCCGGTTACAGAACCCAGGGCCTTTGGACAAATTATACACAGTAAAAAGATTTTCAATGACACCAAAAGCAATTCAGTGCATTTTTTCACTGATTTCAGCAAGATTTGGGTTCCTAGTCCCTCTTCTCCACTTTGATTCTGTGTTATTCTCACACTTTGATTCTGAGAATAACAGAATGAGAAATATTTTACTTCTATGACAGTAAAACTAGAAATAAATAATTACACTCAGGACAGAGACAGAGATGATCCAGGAAGTAAATTTGAGAGGATTACTTTGACTAGATCTGTTAGAACACCTCAAAGGCATACTACAGGAAAAAGGTGTTTTCAATGAAGTTCTGGTTCTGTAAATCCAGCAAAAGGGATTTGAAAAATCATGATGTGCAGCAGACTTGGAAGTTTTGGCTCTCAAAACTCTCTGGAGGCTGCACTCCTTGATTTGTTCTCAGTTCTTTGAGGTAGGAAAGCTTACCTCTGGACTTCACCATGTTCCCAAGCTAGTAAACTCTTAAACACATGGCATCTTAAATAAGAAGATGCCTTGATTCATAATAGAACATGAAAATATACTGTTTCCTGGGCTTGCCTTGAAACTGATCCAGTTACAGATCCAGAATACAGCAAAGTGAATCAGAACGGGTTTCTTAAGACAATTTCATGTCCTCTGAGAAATGTTTTCACTGTGATAATTTGAATAATAAGTTCAAAGTTTCACATTGATGTAAGACCCTTCTAGTCCTCAAGGGACCCACAGTGCAAAGGAACTACAATCAATATAGCTTACTGTTCCCCAGAAAAGCTGACAGTTTGGGGCCTTAAACCTCAGGGCTCCACGTGCCATAGTGCCAGCTTACACCTACTCCCTCACCTGCACCTGTACAGTTCCAGGAACTGATCCATAAAGGGTCTAAAAGAAGTGGTTGCATAGTGTGAAGGCAGAAATAGTTTGCTTAAGTGCTCACATGCAATAGGGACCCTTTCTTCTGCCCTGGAGTCCATATCATTCCAGAAATTCCCACAAAGTGACTGTGCCACTTGACAGGACCTGCTTTTAACTCCTCCCAAATGAATTCTGATCGCTCACTTTATTACAATATGGAATATAATCTGACTATATAAACAGCTGCTTTGCTGAATATGAATATAAAAACATCTGCTTTACTAAAACTGAACAGTATATCAATAGGAAGGGAGAACTGGAAAGACCTGGGCTCTCTTCCCAGGCCTGTCCCTGAGTTAGGATAATGACCTTGAGCAAATTGCCTCGGCCAAAATTTTCAAGTCCACATTTAGACACCAAAACAAATGACCCGATGTTCAGAGGCACCAGACAACCACAGCTTCTATCAACAAAACCCTAATCACCAATAGAGTCAAACAATAACTGCACATAAAGTCTCTTAGTAAAACAAAGAGATATCCTTCTCACCATCTGTTACTACTTGCTTAAGGGGAAGAAAGCTCTCCACTGATCCATAGATCACTCATGCGCTCAAGCTTAGCTTGCAGTGACTCCATTACTTTCCCTTTTAACACAGATCAGGACACACTCTCACTTGTGAGGCAATGTCAGACACACTAAGTACAGCTGGAAGAGATACAAGGGAATACCCTTGTACCCTCTTCATACATTTGAATGGAGAAAGCTGGAACAGAAAGAAAATAAAGTGATTCAGTGAAAAGAAAACCATCACAGAGAAGGAAATATGAGGAAAAGATGAATGGGAAGAGGAAATAAAGAGGAATGAAAGGATGGATAGGGAGGGATGAGAATGGGAAAGTCAGAGGGTATGGTGATACTATGTCCAACTGGTAACCATACGGTAAGGAATGGCCACTATTTAGGCAACTCTTCTGCTTCCCTAAAGTGGAGGTGCTAAAATGTGTCCAGTGAGGACCCACATGACCTCAAACAACCATCATCATTTGGAACTGGTTGAATGCTGCTGCACCCCACCATTTCCAGTCATGCTTCAGTAATGCCAGGCCCAGGGTGCAGGATCTTCCTCACTGGAAAATGCCAATCTGCCCTTGGTCATGGCTGTTTGCTGTTGTGATAGCTCTTCACGCTGGCTTCCAGCTTAAGCCACTTTGCATCCTGTCACCAATTGGGCCAGGACACCTGTGCTTCTACTAGCTGGCACTTGACCCCCTGCTTAGGCTCACCAGGATCATCCTGCTGTTATTAGTGGCCCCCTGTGCTGGCCTGTTGTGGTGTGGATCTGCAAAGGAGCCAAGCCACTGCTGCAGTGGAAAACACAAGAGGGACCTTCTCAGCTCTTTGCAAAGCCAAAATCCGAACTGAGCAGATCAGGTCTATTTCTAAAGGATGAGACACATAAACCTAGGCAGAACACAGTAGCTAATAAAGTGTTACTCTTAGTTCTGCTCCTTTGGGTTCGCTTTCAGTTAACCTGAGACTAAAATAAACCCCAAATTCCTTGAAATCCTCACAGTCTGCACTCTGCATTATTTTTTTCCCCATTCATAAATCCAGAGGAGGGAAGAGGACATTTTTGCCCAAGGGAAAAATTAAAAAAAATTACTCATGTAAAAAGTCCTTCAAAAACTACTTAATCCAGATTTCAGTCCAAATATATTATTAAAAGTATATATATAGTTACCTAAGAATATACTTATTTAAAGTGCAACCAGCTATATTAAGACTTCAGCTACTGGCCCTTTAAAAAAATAGTAAATTACATTTAGAAATGTTCAAGCAGTTGTCATGAAATGAAAAAGTAGTTTTCCTCTTCCAATCTACTCTGTTCAAATCCAATGTTTGAGACACTGGTTAACAGAAATCTACTTGTAGTCCAAGGTTCCAGCACACCCTGTTGACTTGACTTTCTAATGGTTTAGCCTTGCAAGATCTCCTGGAATGTTTCATGGTTTTCTACACAAGCAATCACCCAGGTTTCTGCTCCACGGAAAGCAAAACCTAAGACAAGGATGCTGATGTCTGTTCAGATCTCACCTCAGTACTGTTGCAACAAGAGTGACTATGTACAATCAGGACAGCTATGGAGCACAGCGGCTTTTGAGGACACTAGAGTTCTTAAAAAAAAATCTAATGTATATTGCACCCAAGAAAAGGAAAACATTGCAAGCTGTAAGTGGTTTGATATTTTGCATTGGTGACAGCTGCTCCCAAATGCATCTAAACCCAATAGGTCATGTGGCCAGGTGGTGTCCTCTTCAGTGGGAGAGACCAGAGAGTTATGGTTTCTCCATCTCACTCTCTCTCACAGGGAGCTGCCTTAATTTTAGTTAGTGCTACACCACCTATGTATAACTCCCTTCAGCCTCTATACACATGAGGTTAATGCACATATAGGCATTAAGATAATATGGATATTTAGAAAACAATGAAGCCATCCACCTCTCAGGTCACCTTGTCCTAGTTTTGCACCAAAGAGTGTCACATCAACAGTGTTTGCACTTTGACAATGCTAACAATAAACCTAAAAGTCCTATGTATCAGCAAGAGATTCTCCACAGCTGCAACCAGCCATAAAACAGAGGTTTAAAACCCCACACTGCAGACAAGTGAGTGATGAGGAAATCCATGCACTGGCTATTGTGGATAGCCTCTCCATTGAGGTGTTCAAGGCCAGGCTGGACAAAGCATTGAGCAGCCAGGTCTAGTGGAAGCTGTCCCTGCCTGTGGTGGGAGGGGATTAGAGCTAGGTGATCTTTAAGGTTCCTTCCAACCCAGACCATTCTGTGATTCCTGGTACAGCATTACTTCCTGGTAAGGCACAGGCCTCCTGATATGGCAAGGTTTGGCTGTTGTTGTGGCTGGGCTCAGCAATGTTTGTAGCTGGGGTATGGGTACAGAAGCCTGGGAGCACTCACAGGAATGCCTCTTAGGCATAACCAGGATGATCAAAACCAATGAGCTTGTTGCACAAGGTAGGGACAACAATTCACCATTTCATAAATCAAGTTTAAATGCAAAAGATGTAATAAGCTTACTTTTCTTTTCTCTCTTGAAGATTTCTCCTGTACTTTACAGTATTGCTATTTTAGGCTGTAGCTACTTGTAGATCTTAATAAAATTTCAGTTTTCATCCAAATATAACTTGACAAAGATCATGAGAGAAATGAATCATGCCCAAGCATCTATATCAGCATCCCTTTCACCATTTCCTACCTGACACAAAACGTAAGAGCAAGGCAAAATCCTATCATACCTTGCTAGATCAGTTCTCTTTGATTAACAGAAATAGATTCCAACTTTAATGCAAGGCTATTTCTGCCTTGAAAACATCTTATCTATGAATGAGAAGCAGCACTACAAAAAGAATTAATAATTATAGAGAGAAACCAAGTGTAAACTGTGAATTTAAATCAAGGCTTGCTGCTTGCCTATTTGTATTATGATTAGAGTTCATTTAAATCTAGCTGCCTACATTTTTCTATTTGTTTGGTTGTATTACAAACATATCAATGCTCAGGCCTTTCAAAGGAAGACTTCATAATGCCCACACTAAGACTTTTGGTTTATTTAGGCTTGTAAACAGATTGCTAGATGAAGGCAAAGATGAAGGTAAAGATAGCAAAAGGCTGCCAAGATAGAAGCCTGGATTAAATCCATTAGGATGTATTTGAATAGGCAGATAAGTAAGGAACAGCAAGATGGGCTGATGAGTTTCTTCAGAGAAAAGAAACCACGGTGAGAGTTGCCACGCATGGTAAAGCATCAGGCCACCTGCTACTCACGTCCAGAGGCTATTGATGTTCTGTTGGGAGTTCACCCATCAAGGGAAGTCCTGCTGTGATAAATCAAACTAAAGTGACAAAGGAGTTCTTCAGCCATAAGGTCATTTAATAAAGTAAGGGAAAAGTCACACATGTAAGTGCAAATACCCTGCACACTTGTTCAACCTGGTGTTAAAGAGCTGTTGAAGTGGATATGGAGCATGCAAATGACAGGAAAGATGGAAGAATTTAAAATTCTGTTGAAGCACTCCCTAGGTCCTGAGGCTGGTTTTCCATCTGCTCTAGCAACATAATTAAATGTTTCCTAACTAATGACAGTGTGTGGCTTTTGTCACTTAAAGAACAGACAGTGGTAAACAGAACCCTATTTACAAGAGGTAGGGAGGAGGGAAATGTGACTCTGCTGTTGAAATTAGAGATAAACAAAATCACACCACTTAGCTAAAGAGCCTGTCTAGACAGAGGAAGGAAAAAACCCCAAATGACAAAAGCTGGATGTTATTCTTGTGAGAAAGGGAGGGAAAAATAATTTTGTAGTTGGGCGAAAGCCTTCAGAACAAAGAATGTCAAGACTATAGTATCAAGATCACTGAGTATCACCTATTTTACTCTATAGAGTAAGATAGTCTACCCAGAACTTTGTTTTGAAAAATAAGGCAATAATCAAAAGTACAAACAGCTTAGGGAATCAGTGAGAAAATCCACCAAATGGATTTGGTCCTAGAACAGCTGCAAACATACACTGAGGCTTCACCTAGGTGGCAGGTCTACTCTGCTGCAGGTAGATCAGTAAAATCTAATTTAAAATTAAGTTATTTTATTCTACTTTGAATTCCCAGTTTGAAATAAAGCATCCACAGGAAGAGTTATTCCAGAAAATCCAGGAGGAATAATTATGCTGCTGTGTTCATGCCAAACAACCTCCCCACCAACAGAGCCCTAAGTAGAAGAGAGTGTGTTTTAGAGCTAAAATAATCAACACCATTCAAGAACAGTGGAATTTCATTATTCCTGCAGTGAATCTGAACTGCTCTCCTTTGACTTGGGAACTTTTATGCCAATTTCTAACTAACATAATAGTTATGGCCAATTTAAAATGACAGATCATCTACAATGCAGCTGCTAGATAAGTTATGAAATTCTACCTTGAAATGCCTCCCAGTTATTGCAGATATCTGGGACTTTTGCCTTTTTGTGGGGATGGAGTTGGGGAGGCAAATAGCATTTATACAGCCAAATGCTGCTCTCTACCAAACAGCCATTCATAGAATCCTAGAACTGGTTTGGTTGGAAGATTCCTCTACAATCACCAAGTCTAACTGTCAGTCTAAGACCACTATAGCCATTAAACTATGTCCCAAAGTGTCACGTCCACAGCTTTCTTGCACACCTCTCTGGGCAGCCTGTTCCAATGCTTGACCACTCCTTCTGTAAAGAAATTTTTCCTAATATCCAACCTAAACCTCCCCTGGCACAGTTTCAGGACATTTAATTTTGTCCTATTCCTGGAAAGTGAAACAAGTTTTTGACAGAGCAAAGCAACTGTGGATTAATAAAATGGCAGGGAGCAGGACAATGAATACACATGCAGGGCCCTAAGAGAGATACACACAGCTGGAATACACAGGAACATAGTGAATTGAAGATGGAGCGGTAGAAGCAGGATTGTCAACTGCAAGAGATGCTGGCTTCTAGGCAGCTGGGATGCACATATCTTTTAAAGCAAAAAGACAACAGATGACTGAGATTTTGGTCGATATAACATCAGACTGACCCTTACAATGTCTTGATGATTTTGGTTGTTTTCAAAGTGGGTCACTGTTCTGTAACATTACCATTGCTTCATGTATGAGACTGGAGGTATGGTGGAAATCTGAAGGCAAGTGATTTCCCTGTTCCTTCTAAACTTTTTCATCCTTATCTTGATCTTCCTCCGATGCCTGCTGCTCATTGAGGCCAATCATGCCATTCAGGGGCAAAGGATGAGGACACAGAAAAATGATGATGCTGTATGGCAATGCAGTGTATCAAGTGGCTCTTGAGAAAACACTAAAATGAAGGATAGACAAGATGAGGATGGCAGGGCCTTGCCATTCCTCATTTCCACCCTGATGTCTGGAAGCAATTAGCCCCTGTAAAGGATAGGATATCCTTGTGGATGGCTGGGAATCAGCATCATCCCAGCTCTGCCATAGACACGTTTAGTTAAACTCCCTAGGCCTCTTATTTTTTTGACTTAACAACATTTGAATGTGGTTTCTCTATAAGCGTGTGAAGACAAGGGGCTTTGAATATTTCATGGAACATTTATATTAGTACAATTAATTAATTTATTTCAGAGTTACCTATCTTACTGAACTGATACCTACTTGCTTGCTACCAGATTGAGAATTGTGAAATCATAGAATGGTAGGGGTTGGAAGGGACCTCTGAAGACCATTGAATCAAGTCTTCCTGTCAAAGCAGGATCACTTAGAGCATGTCACACAGGAACACATCCAGACAGGTTTTTAATGTCTCCAGGGAAGGAGACTTCAGAGCCTCTCTGGGCAGCCTGTTCCAGTGCCGCATCACCCTTACAATAAAGAAGTTTTTCCTCATGTTTAGGTGGAACTTTCTGTGTTCCAGTTTTGATCTATTGGCCCTTGTCCTACCTCATTGCAAAGAGACTGGTCCCTTCTTCTTGACAGCCACCCTTCAGGTATTTGTAAACATTAAGAAGAACCCCTCTCGGCCTTCTCTTTTCCAGAGTAAACAGCCTCAAGGCTCTCAGCCTTTCCTTTTAAGGCAGATGTTCCAGTCCTCCATCATCCTTGCAGCCTCCACTGGATGTTCTCTGGTATATCCCTGTCTCTCTTGAACTGAGGAGCCCAAAACTGGACACAATCTCTCTTAAGATGTTGCTCTTTTTACCACTTAAAAAAAAAAAGGTCTGCTTGGATCTGTTGGATTGTTAATGGACAGTGTGAATCATAGAGGCACAAAAGGCTTTCCTCCAAACCTGTAGTCTGCACTACTCTAACATTAAAATTGAGAAATCAGCCAAGTAGTTAGGAAATCCTTCAACCTTCACCAGAGATTTTTGTCTTCAGAAGCCAGTATAACCATTTTGCACATAGATCTTCTAGCTAGGACATGTTGTCCCTGGGGTGTCTGGTGGTCTTTCAGGCTTGAACTTCGTTTGAACCTTTTAATTCCTTTTCTTTATATGGTCACAAATTACATCATCAGTTAGTTTGCCAGGCACTGGACCATATTAATTGGTTTTCTTTAGTTTTGCAGAACACTTCATTAGTTAAGGAAATGATGCATGTGGTGGCTTCAGTGATAAGGAGGCGAAGATTCCTTGTTACTTACAGTCAATGAGGATGTGGTTCAATTGCTAAGCTGGCACAAGCTGCCCAAGCTAGTTATGATTTGTAAACACTTTCCAGCAGTTGGGCCAGCTGTTCCTTGAGGTTCCTTCCAGTCAGGTATTCTATGATTCTGTGAGAAGATGTTTAAAAGCAGTTCTGGCAGACACAGGCCTCTGGCTAAGTAGCAGTTGCTGTCTTTACCATGTAGGAATAACACCAGCCCTCAGCACAGCTCCGAGTGCCTCCTGTGAGCAAACTAAACTCGGCTGACTGCATCTCTCAGCCGCCCAGTCTTATTGGCGGCAGGTGGAAAGGGCCCACAGTGCAAGGAGAATGACAGCAGTTTTCCTCCACTTGTTTTCACTACGGGGTCCCTTCCCTGAGGGTCAGGAAAGGCAGGCTGGAAAGGCGAGGTATCAGCAACGCGTCCATGGGAAAAGTTCAGCTGCTTTTAGGGCTGTGCCGCCTCCACCCTGGCTTCTAACCGCCGGCTCCCGCCAAGCGCGGCCCAGCGGCGGGGCTAAGTCCGGGCACGCATGCGCGGCTCCCGGCACTTGTTGCTGGGACTTGTAACTTTGGGGCTGGGACGGTGCTTCGGCGCCGCGCCCCGTGTGGTGACGAGACGGGAGGGGAGAGGCTGCCCCGGTGCAGGTAAAGGAGGGCGGGAGTGGCGCTGCCGCGTCGGCGGCGCTGTGTGGGGACGGCACGGGGCTGCGTGAGGCGGCCTCAGGGCAGGTCCGGCCGCGGGGAGGTGAGAGGGCGCGGTGAGCCCCCAGGGGCGGCCGCCGGGGAGCGCGCGCGCGCTGTGGTGCCGGTGGGGCCGGGCTGCCGCCTGAGGGGGCCGAGGCCGCCTCTGTCTCTCCTCGGTCCCGGCTCTCCTGAGGAAACAGCCGTTTCCTTCGGGCCTCCTCCCTGCTGCCCTGTCAGCGGGACACTGGCCCTCCGCGCGCTCGGGGCGGGGAGCGGCTGGTCGAGGCAGCCCTGGGGGCGTCCCTTCCCTGTGGCGGGGCAGAGGGCAGCCCCCCGCGCCTTCTCCTTGAGCTGAGGCGACCGAGGCGGCAAAGGGCTGACGCTCGGGTTTTTTTCGGTGTGCCGCCTAGGGAAACAGGTCCTGCCAGCCCCAGTTTCGCGCCCGTGGCAATGCCGGGGGACGTTGTCGGGGTCCCATCCAAAACCAGGGAGACGGTTTCTCGTTTTCAGAGCCCGTACCGGGGCTCTTGTTCCCTGGTAAGGTCGCGGTTGCTGCAGTGCAACTCCACCCGTGAAGGAGGTCTTTGCCCTTTATCTTCCTGACAGCTGGCTTACTGAAAAAGCAGTAAATAATAACTTTCAAGACTTGGAAACTCTGTCTATTAAGATCTAAGTGTGTTACTTAAAACTTAGTATGCAGTCTCCGCAGTCGTTGTGGTAGAGGTTCCTAAAGTATGTTAAAAGATTCTCTCTCTTTTCTGTCAGCGCTAAATTTCAGTCCTTGGAAAACAAGGATAGGTTCACGGCCCACATTTTGTGTGGGGTTGGTTTGGTTTTGCTGTGTTTGGGCGTGTTTTTTTCCTGTGATGTAATGTATTAGTTGGGACAAAATTTCTTCCTCCCAGTGTCACCCTGTCCAACGTTTACTAAATGTGGTTTTGGAAGGAGTATTCACAACTCTGTTTTCCTGCTGTTTAAAGGGACAATTCAAAGTTATTCATATTCTGGTTTTGGTTTTGTTTTCAGGCTCCAGAATATTGCTGCTATTAGACACGTGTCTCTTACAGAGGCATGATGTGCCAAATGTCCCTGGTCATATGATGGGGACCTACAATATTTCCTCACAAAGGACAGAGATTTTGGGGATATGCTTTCATTGTGAATCTATCAGAAGTGTGTTCTGCATAAAACATGCTTTTGTCCCCAGTACTTCATAGGAACCATCAAGTTAATAAGATGCAAGAGAATAAATATTCACCATGGAAAGCCCCAAAATAAGTGAGCAATTATGTATAGCAGTGAAAAGACCTTTGTATCAATAGCCAAATCTTGTGTAGTCTTGTATGTTATCTAAACAGGTCAATTGACTAAAATGTGGTAGATGGCTGTTTTCTTAGAATTATTCTTTGTTCTTTCTTGTTTGTGATAAACTGTAATTACTGTGGTGTTCTTTCAGTTGAATTCTCCTATTAAAGGCAACTCATGCATTAGTTCCACGGGTTGGGACGAGATGATCTTTAAGGTCCCTTCCAACCCAAACCATTCTGTGATTCAACTATCTCAAGAGCAGAGAAGAAAGATCCTGAATGTTCTATACCAGTCCCCCCCCGGGAAATTTATCAATATCCTTATGGTCTTGACATTTGAATACAAAGTTCAAGCCAGTACATTCACACATACCCATCAACTAGGAGCAAAATCTTCAAGCTGCTCTTGTTGGAGTATCTAATACCCCATGTAACTCCTAGGATAAAAATCTGGGCTGGAATAAGTAAATAGAGAAGTTTGTTTTGTGGGGGCCTTCTGCAGTGGACCTCAAATGTCTATGGAGAACATGGTTGTGATGTCTGGAATCTTCATTTTAATGCTACTAGCAAATGAGCCTAGCAGTTATTGTGAGGTATTTTACAGGTGAAGGGGGAAAGTTATGAATTCTCTTCTGAAGTAGTATCCTGGCTGAATATACCTCTGCTTTTAATGTTTGTAGTGTTAGCATATCTCACAGATACCAGACAAGCCTTTTTGTATGGTCATTTCACTTAATCTTTTTTTCGTTTGTTTCTTTTCTTTTTTTTTTTTTACAAGGGAAAGACAAAATGAACCCTTTCTTTTTTCTGAGTTTTGGAAATTCTCATCTCGCCCACCTTTGGAATAGAAGCATACCTTTCAACACAACAAATGAGACCTACTGTTACAGCACTGCCCGGGGCAGCACGGTGCTCCAAGGAGTAACTTTTGGTGGAATCCCAACTGTCCTGCTGCTTGACGTCACCTTCTTTTTTGTAAGCCTAGTTTCTGTTTCTTGTATTGAAAGTAATCCTGGTCTTCTCAAAAGTTAGCTTGTTCAGAACTTATTTATCAGGTAGGATTTTATTCTGAGAATCTTCAGAATAAGAAATGCGCTAAAGCCATCCTGGGAACATCGAACCACTTTTCATGTGTTCATAAAGGTTCATGTCCATGTGGAATGACAGTGTCACTGTTATGTTTGATGTAGAGAGTACAGTATCACAGAGTTTGTATGTGGAGTCATGATGTGCATTGTAGTGGTAGCTCAAATTTTTGTGTTTTGTCTTAACAGCAAGAACATTTTTTTCCTTACTCTGGGTTTAAACACTGGGTACCTTTTCAGGGAAGGAACATCATTGCTAATTTCACTGCTTATCAAAAGGAAGTACAATATGGAAAACCTGTCATTTCACAATTTGAAAAAAAAAAAACAAACAAAGCAAAGGATTTCATGAAGCTGTCAAGGAAGTAATGTACTGATCATCTCAGTCCTGGCAAAAGGAGGAATAGGATTTGCTGCTGGAGGCTCCAGGACAGGCCGGAAATTCCCAATAAAAGTTATTGTTATTTCTGTAAGTTTGGTGTATGTGGTCATAAGCTACCAGAAAAAGAGTTGTACACCTGCAAATTGGCCTGATAAGGGACGTTTGTGGTCATAAAATGGGACTAAGGGAGGGCATAGTTCTAGTTCTTGAGTTCCAGAAAGCTTCTGTGGAGGAACTTAAACCTTTCTGTGTAAGGTCTGATTCCTTCTGTAGAAATGTGGAAGATGTTCATAAAAGTTACATAGTGGCATTCTTTGCTATTGATTTGGAATATGCATGCAGCATGGTGCCATAAATCCATTTTTGTGAGGATGCACAGTATTCACTGCTCTGTGTGGTGATGGCACAACTAAGATTTAGAGTTTGAGAAAACTTTTTTTTGGTTTTGTTTTGTTTTTTTAAAGCTGTGGTTGAATTTTAAGATACCAAGTCTTTGTTTCTGGGTTACTTGCTGTTGGAATTTTCTCTCAAACAGCATTAGGTAGAGTTAGATGCAGCACAGAAGATTCCTCTATTATTCAAGTACAGAGTACTGCTATTTATTTAGCAACTCCTGTATTCCTACTTTCATGACACATTTAGTTTCATAACTGTCAGTTGATGGGTTTCTACATATTATTTCTGGGCTGATTTCCTAAGGAAGTGAGGTTTGTGTTGCATTGTCTTCCTATTTCTGTCTGGCAGTTCCTCCTAATAACTAGAGAATACATTAGCCAATTTCAACCAAAGTTGTCAAATAGTGTAGGGAATTTTCCTGCTTGCCTGAAGTTTAATGGCCAGATGAAGAATGATCTAAATTAATATTCCCTTGTGGGATGGAAGCTGTTATAAGGAGGTTTTAGTAATTGTGAAATGAGGAAATCAGCTGTGTAATCTTGACACACATGCTGGTTGGCCACTCAGTCTTTACATAGATCTAAATATGTTACATCACACCAGCACCACTTTCTAGCCAAACAGGTATGGGATGTATGAGGGGTAGAAGATGAGGGTGTGTGCTACATATGCGTGGAAAACCAGCCTTGTTACTTCTGCTTCATTGCTTCATACAGAGCAACTTGGCTTTCTTTAAAAAAGAAAAAGAAAACTAAATGTAAAAAGAAGAGAAGGGGAGGGAAGGAGGAAAGGGGAGGAGAAAGAAAATGTCATGTGTGAAACATACAGTCTTCAAAAAGTGAAAATATAGAGGGGAGAGAGAAGGAAAAAAAAAATGGGTTGCAGAGGTTAAGTATAAGTTTCTGGGGTTTATGAGTTATATATTCCTTTTGCTGAATTTATTCTCATACTTGAGAAAATGATTGAGTCTCCCACAGCCTGTTTACATCACTGTTTAAAAATGAAATAAAATTAGAAGTCTTCCATCATAGTTCTGGTCTTTAAGTAATGAATAATAGGAAAGGTGCATTTATGAAAGTTTGGACCTCCTCTCAAGTACTTCTTGCTGTGCAGTTCAGAAGTACTTCTGCATGCAGTTCCTCTCCTTGATGAGTTAGAACAGCAAGGCAGATGTTCTGGTTCTTTGCTTCCAGACAGGCTGGTTTGTGGCATGGCCTACACTGAGTTGGTTAACAAATGACAGTTGGCTTAAGAGCTAGGATGGCATTCTTTGGACACCTAAGAATAATTATGATGCAGTGGAAAAATAAATATTTAAAGATCTGTGTTTTTATTTTCTAGATTTTAATATTACTGTTTTCAGTTATAAGAAAGAGATTCTGGGACTACGGACGTGTTGCTCTGGTGTCAGAAGCTGAAAGGTAAAGAAAAGATACCTAGTTAGACTGATTTGTTGAAACCATTTGGTGCATGTGGAAGAAAGTGCAGTCAACAGGGATTAAAAGAAGTGCTTTTGCATCAGGTAGATATATTTCCTTCTGCTGCTTTGCATGAAACATTCCACTCATGGAGTTCCTCTTTGCAGTGTGGGAAATGAAGTTGTGTGTTTACCATCCTTGTAAATTGCATTCTACAGTTGTGAGTTAAGGAAGTGGAGGTAAGAAAATAAGCTGCATGTGTGCTAACATGCTATGAACCTACACGTTGTTTGTAGTGTGCTTCTCTGATAGGATATCAGCTATTTTGTTTAGCTTGGCTCAAACCCACTATCTTCCCAGAGCTTCCTGTGCAGCCCATGCAGTAAATATTTCTGAAGGATTTAAAAAGTAAAACAAAAAAGAGAGGTGTTTTAAGGCAGGTTTCTGAAATTCTTCACTGAAAATGAGCTTCTGGTTATTTTTTGCAAAATATTTCTACAGATGACATCTTGGTGTGTCATAGCTAGCTGTTCATGAACTTCAACAGTGAGCCTGTTTCTGGTATTAGTGGTATTAAACTAAGTTGTGGGAAATTCACAACTAAGCAGAAAGAACTCAAAATGTGGGTTTGTAATCCTTGTACAGTTGTGAAAAGTAGGTAGTGGGGAAAAAAAACCCCAGCTTTAATCCAGCTAGCTCAGGCAGCAGGAATGAAGATGTTCTGCTATAGAGCCCACTTCCATGTGGACTGGAGAGGCCTGCATGGGACAAACAGGTTCTTGAGCAGTCAGACACATAGGGGCCTATGTTATTTATTGCTCCTGATGAATTGTGGCCTGTGAACCAGTTAGGTCAAAATTATCATAGATATACCTATTAATACACTTAATTTTAAAGGGTATTGTCCTGTAATTATGAGCACCTCCCTGTCGCAACATTTCTTTAGCAACAAACTGAAAAGAAGTGCTCTGCTGTTTTTGAGGGCAGCAAAGTCACTAAATGTTTCTAGCCTTGCTACAGAACTCCATTTAAGTGAGGAGGTGGCCCTGCAGGTATTGGATCTAATTGCACAGAGAAATTCTGGGTAGTGGCTGTAAGATGAAGGAAGAAAAGTGGAGGGAAAAGAGGTGTTGTCTTGTAGTGAGTAGTGTCTGAATAGGAAGCTCCTTGCAGATCTGATTCTTGCTAGGTATCCATCAGAAGCTCACGTCCTCTCTTTTCAGCATGAGACATAGCACAAGTTTCTGTAATTTAAGCATATGCTACAAGGTGAAAACCACAACTTTCCTAAGTGAAAAAGACTCTGTGGAGCACCTCTCCTGTGAGCACAGGCTTGAGAGAGTTGGGGTTGTTCAGTCTGGAGAAGAGAAGGCTCTGAGGAGACCTTATTGTGACCTTCTAATATCTGAAGGAGGCCTACAAGAAAGCTGGTGAGGGACTTTTTAGGGTGTCAGGTAGTGATAGGACTAGGGGGAATGGATCCAAGCTAGAGGATGGTAGATTTAGATTAGGCATTAGGAAGAAGTTATTCACCATAAGGGTGGTGAAACACTTGAACAGGTTGCCCAGGGAGGTGGTGGAAGCCTCATCCCTGGAGGTTTTTAAGGCCAGGCTGAATGTGGCTCTGAGCAACCCGATGTAGTGTAGGGTGTCCCTGCCCATGGCAAGGGGGTTGGAGCCAGATGATCCTTGAGGTCCCTTCCAACCCTAACAATTCTATGATTCCCTTGGTTACTTCAGAATTGTTGAAGTTGAAATTATTAGTGGAATTCCATCATCCATTACTAAAGATACTTAAAAGCATCATTTAATGTATTTTAGTGAATTACGATACAACCGATTGTCAACATCTTCATCAGTACCTGAGGATCCTGAATATGATAGGGTAAGTACGCTAGAGTTTTGATAGGTTCTTTTTTTTTTCCCCCTGTAAATTAATGGAATCTGTTGTAATTTGCCATTCCACCTAACCAGATGAACCAGTCATCAAACAGGAAGGCCATCTATATGCAGAAATCAGTAATGCATCCTTTATTTTTATAGAACCATAGGTAATCTCCCTCTGTTTGGTCTCCAATGGTGACAGTCTGTTTTAACATTTTATGTATGTATCAACTTAATATTTAGCTTTGCACCTAAATAATTGTGTGAGCATCAAGAGCATAGTAATGTTTGATTGGGATTGCTCTGCTGTGTAGTTTTCTTCATTTTTAAAAACCCTAAAGCAATTCGATCATTGAAGCTGTTAGAGCCAGGAGAACGATCAGAGGACTGGCAGCCCTGCCATGTGAGGAAAGGCTGAGAGAACTGGGTTTGTTCAGCTTTGAGAAGAGAAGGCTTAGGGAAGACTTAATTACCATATACCAGTACATAAAGGGTGGCTGCCGTGAGGATGGAGACTCCTTTTTACAAGGAATCACATGGGAAAAACAAGGGGTAATAGGTACAAGTTACTCCTGGGGAGATTCTGATTAGACTGCAAAAGAAAAATTTTCCTCATGACAGCAGTTAAACACTGGAATCATCTCCTAAGGGAAGCAGTGGATTCCCCTGCATTGGATAGTTTTAAGACTCAGCTTGACAAGGTGCTGAACCAGCTATGCTATTACCTAGAATCACAGAATGTTAGGGGTCCAGATACAGTCCAACTCCTCTGTCAAAGACCAGATGATCCTTGGGGTTCCTTCCAACCTGGCATTCTGTGAAGAAAGTGTGTCTTTTTAGTTGGGTACTATTCACTTGAAAGAAGAAGTCTTTGCAGAGAGAAGGCTTTTTTGAACCATACTGGAGCATTCAGTGAGATACATGAACTATACACCTTCGAGGTCATGAGGATTTGTAACCCTATATGAGAAACTTCTCTGTTAATGTGATCTCAGTGTTGTTTCTAGCTACCATTTAACTGGTTAACATACTAAGCTCTCATAGATCTTGTCCTTGAAATTAGAGTCTCTGAAAATAGTTTTGGAAAAAAAGAATTGCTCTGAAAAAAAAATCTGTTTAAGAAAAAAAAAAGTCCTTAGAAATCTCAATCTTGACTTCTCTTTACTGGGATAAATTTAAAAACCCAAGCAATAGAAACCAAAACCAACCAAACAACACAACAAAAGCAACAAACCCTTTGAAGGGGTTTTGAAGGGTCTTTGAGGACATACACTTTTCACAGGGTCCTTCATGTGGACTATTAGGTATTTTTCTGTATGCTCCTAAATGATGATTTCAGAATAACAGACGGCCAGCTTTTTAGCTAAGAGGTTGGCTTAATAGAAATGCTTCTCTTAGAGTCTCTAATCTGTACAATTCTTATTTGTATGTTAGGTCTTCAAAAACTTCCTTCTTTATTTATAGGGGTTCTGTTCGTGGATGACAGCTGCTTTTCGGATGCAGTAAGTACATGAAACAGAAATTGTGAGCTATGGTTTGCTTTGTTCTCTTTTAAAAGAGTATTGCATTAAAAATAGTTAGTGAGGTACCTCTGGTGGACTGGAAAAAAAAGTATAAAAACAAGGTCAGCTTGTGGGAATACTTCTTTAGGATACAGTTGTCCTTCTGTTCAGTGCCCAGGGGCTTCCTGATCTTGGGACAGTGTGTGACCCTAAATGAATCTATGGCATTTATATGGACTCTGAGTTAATAACTAGGTTCTAGGCTTTTATCCTTTAAAGAGTACTCTGTGGAGGTTCCCCTGTTAGAAGCTAGTAGGGGCCTGGGCAGGAAATGGGGTTTCTTTGCAAGGATTTCTGTGGAGAGCTGGTGGTTTGGTTGGGGCTGGAACTGAATAGCTAGGAAAAGCTCATCCCATTGTTTCCGAGAAACCGAGTGTTAGCCATGTGATGTTCATTCTTTGTGTCTCTCGTGGCTTAGTAATTCATGATATTTAAAAATCAGTTTCTGGCTTGGGTACATTGAAGCAGAAAAAGCAGTGAGGATCAAGCCTGTCTACCTCCATGTTTGTAGTTCAGTTCCTTCTTTTCCAAGAACCCCTATTTTAATGATCTGTCAGTGAATAGGTGATTAACATTCATTCCAAATCCTATTAATACCCTATATTAATTGGGTGTCATAAGAGTAAGGTGATTGTGTTGTAATATTCCTCATGGGGAGGCTTTATGGAGATGAGGGAATGCTGTCACAGTGTGATCTGAACACCTCATGACTCTCATAAAGAAAGAGGTCACAGCAAATGACTTTGTCCTCTTTTAGGCTGATTAAGAAATAATTTGGATATTTGCTTTTCAGGTTATTTGTTTCCAGCCTAAATTCCCTCATGTTAATTTTTATATGGTGATACTGCAAAAGGGAAAAAACCCAAAACACCACTTTTGGAACTTAAATTAGATAAAGAACACAACTGTGTTGAAAACCAGTAGGGATTTGTAGGCAAGTGTAGAGTCTTGCACCTGGGATGGAACAACTCCATGCACCAGTATAGGCTGGGGATGGGCCTGCTGGAGAGCAGTGAAGGGGAAAAGGACCTGGGGGTCATGGTGGATGGAAGGATGACCGTGAGCCAGCAATGTCCTCTTGTGGCAGGAAGGTCAATGCCATTCTGGGGTGGATTAGAAGGGGTGTGACCAGTAGGTTGAGAGAGGTTCTGCTTCCCCTCTGCTCTGCACTGGTGAGGCTGCATCTGGAATATGGTGTCCAGTTCTGGGCCCCTCAGTTTGAGAAAGACAGTCAGCTACTTGTAAGAGTCCAGTGCAGAGCCATGAGGATTAAGGGAAAGGAACATCTTCTGTACGAGGAGAGACTGAGGAAGCTGAGGCTGTTTAGCTTGGAGAGGAGGGGACTGAGAGGTTACCTCATTCATGTTTATAAAGGTGTAAAGGCTGAGTGCCAAAACGATGGAGCCAGGCTCTGCTGGGTGATGCCTGATGACAGGACAAGGGGCAGTGGGTGGAAGTTGAGGCATAGGAAGTTCCATGGAAACAGGAGGAAGAATTACTTCACTGTGAGGGTGACAGAACACTGGAACAGGCTGCCCAGGGGAGTTGTGGAGTCTCCCTCTCTAGAGATCTTCAAAACTCGCCTGGATTCATTCCTGTGTAATCTGCTGTCGGTGACTCTGCTCTGGCAGGGGGGTTGGACTTAGATGATCTTTTGAGGGCCCTTCCAGCCCCTGAAATTCTGTGATTCATGGAGATTGCATTGGGTTGGAAGGGACCCTCAAAGGTCATCTTGTTCATTCTCCCAGCAGTAAACAGGGACACTTCTAACAAGATCAAGCACAGGGTGGACTGAGAAATCAGTGTATGTTGAAAACCCATTCCCAAAGGTACCAAGCAGACTGACCATGTGCTTTTCTGTCTATGGTGCAGCGATGATGAGATCCATGAGAGATGCGGTGAAGATGCCATACATTACCTTGCCTTCCAGCGTCACATCATCTGTTTGTTGATTGCTGTCAGCATTTTGTCTGTCTGTGTTATATTGCCTGTCAACCTATCAGGTGATCTACTTGGTAAGAGGTGTTTGATTTTGTTTGTTTTCTTTTTTATTTTGAGGGGTGAGGTATTCTGAGAAGAATTTTGTGCTTTATATCAAAGCAAAAGCTTTCTGGATCTTTGGTAAACTTTAAGGTTTTGGGGTTTTGTTACACTAGGGTTCCCCCCCCACCTTAATCTGATGCGTGTGTTGTTTTGTTTGGCATTTGTAAGAGAGTAGAGGGTTCTTTAGACATCTGACAAAAGCTCTTACCAGAAATTAGATGGCAGATCACATGCAGATATAGGCAGGTAGACTAGAAAGCTGAAGGCAGGATTAATTTGACCTATGTTTTCTTAACTGTTGTTTATCTAGGCACTCCTTGTGATTTTTTTTTTATCCGTGATGATTGCCAATGGAAACTGCCTTCAGAGCTGAGAAATCTATTTCTGGTGCCTAGTCTGATTTTTTTGCTGCAGTTTAAGATCACTGGGGAGAATTATTTGTTCTTTCCCTCTTTGCAGTGTCCTTCTAGCTGCTTGAAGATTTTCAATTCATCTGTGCTTTTTTTCTTTCTTTGATAAGCCAGATCAGATAATTTAGTCATTGATGGGAAATGTTTTACATCTGTCTGATCATCAGCCATCTTTTTTTAACTCCAGTTAGAGTGTCTCCTGTTTTTGCCTTCTGTCTTGATTTGCAGCTCAACACTGGACAAATGTTGCTGAGACTGTATCAGTGCTGACTAGACAAAGAATTACTTCATGTTTCTTGTGGTCAAGTTGTAGAATTGTTTCAGATGGAAAAGGCCTTCAAGATAATTGAGTCCAACCATCAGCCTAAGACCACCATGGCTGTTAAACCATGTCCCAAAGTGTCGTGACCACACACTTCTTGAACACCTCCAGGGGTGGTTACTCCACCCCTTCCTTGAGCAGCCTGTTCCAATGCCTGACCACTCTCTTTCAGTAAAGGATTTTTTCCTAACACAACCTAAACCTCCCCTGGCACAATTTCAGGCCATTTCCTCTCATTCTATCACCTGATACTAGGGAGCAGAGGTCAACCCCACTTCATTCCAGCATCCTTTCTGGGAATTGTAGAGAGCAAAGAGGTCTCCTCTCAGCCTCCTCTTCTGCAGGCTAAAAAAAATCCCAGTTCCTTCAGCTACTCCTTGCCAGACATGTTCTCTAGACCCTTCTCCAGCTTTGTTGTCCTTCTCTGGACATGCTCCAGCACCTCAATGTATTTCTTGTAGTGAGGGGCACGAAACTGAACCCAGTAGTCAGGGTGTGGCCTCACGAGTACTGAATACAGGGGCACATCACTTCCCTGCTCCTGCTGGCCGCACCATTCCTGATCCAGGCCAGGATGCTGTTGACCTTCTTGACCACCTGAGCACACTGCTGGCTCATGTTCAGCCAGCTGTCTGCCTGCACCCCATTATCCTGATTCTGCCTGGCAGCATGTTGTCTATCTCTGTTGATTAATAACTCACACTCAACAAGTACAAGAAGTGTATCTTCCAGGCTGCCATTCAGGTTGCTAAAGAGATTGCATGTGGACAGAGTTCTGTTAAATTTTATTTAACCATTCTTCCATTTTTGATAATGAGCCCTTTTTATACCTGGCTTTGTGTCAGTATTGTCACAATCATGTCTGCAGCACTGTTTGCTGTGGGGTTTTGCTGTTTTTCCTGTGTGGCCTGCCCTAGATGATTGTGATTTGGCATGGGGGCTGAACTTGATCTCCAAGGATCCCTTCCAACCCCTACCATTGTGTGATCATCTTAGTGAATAGTGAGGCAAAACAAACAAACAAAAAAAAAAGGCAAGACTTGTTTGGTTTTCCCAGGAGCTCTCAAGCAGAGCACTTGCATGTGTTTTGTTTTGTTTGTTCTTGTACTGCAATGTTTGCATCTTATTTTGTGTAATGACCTTGCTGATCTTTGTCCCTGTAATTTATTCTTTTCCAGTGACCTTAATAATGTGGCCCAGTTTTTGTTTTCAGTTTACTCTTACCTGTGTTTTAAAGAGCCTTGTGACTTAGGCCTTGTCTCTGATGGGATATCTTGTACCTGTAGTATTGTTTCTTCTAGTTCCAACTTCTCTTTTATGAGGTTTTCTTAGCAATTATCTGTTCATACTAATACCTGCTTTCTTCAAGGCCATGGTTGTGCTTTTTCTCCTTTTGCCTTTTTTTTTTTTTTTTTTTTTTAAATAATCTAAGGACCCTTTATCACTTCACAGTCACTTCTCCTTTCTTGCTTTCCACCTCTGTGTTCTCAGCCAGCATCCCTAGTTCTATACAATCAAATCCAATGCAGCTGGTGCTCTAGTGACTTGCGTTTACCTCCTTTCAAAATAGAGAGAGAGATGTTAGTGCCTTCAAAGAATTTACAGAGTGTAGTTCCCTCTTCTGGTCTAGTTATTCCCTGTATGTTTATAGCAAAATGGATTTTGTCACATGCATCAATTTGTGTGCACCGTCCTTCTCTAGCTAGTCTGATAAAAGTTCTTGTATCTTGGATACCAGTAGATGCTCTCTGTGAGTTCAAATGGCAAGACTATGGTTGGCCTTCTAAAGCTGGAGAATGCAGCTCCTGCTTTATTTTTTTTTTAATTAATTTTTTGTGATGCTAGAAAACACAGCTGAAAAGCAAAGAAAGTTTTAGTGGCTCTTCCCTTCTTCTTCCCTTTCCACCATCTGTTAATTTAGTGCATTTGCAGTTCTTTCTGCTGTGGTGACTTGTAATGTGGTTTGCCCGTCAATGCTAGAAGATTGTTTAGCTTCCCAGATGCTCTGAGCTCTTTTTCCTTTGTGAGCATGCACTCAGTTTTCACTCACATTATCAGTTTTTAAAATGCTTGACAATCTGGAGAAACAGTGTCACAGAACCTTTCTCATTTTTGACCTTAGTAAAGTTATCAGTACTGTTTTGTCAACACTGAATTAATGCAGTTTAAAAAAAACAACCCTGAGATAACAAATGAGTGATAGAATAGAAATGTGAAAGTAGTATGTTCAGATTCCTAAACAATGTTGTTAGTGGATGTGAAAAAGTTTAGGAGGGAGAAAGGGAACTGCTGCCAAGGTTTAGTGTTCAGGTTTTAAAAATACAAACTACAAATATTCCTCTTGATGGGTTGAATATGATACAATCCTGGTTTGGTGGTGTTTTTTTTTTCTCCATAACTTTAAAATGCAATATACTGAATGCAGCATTTGTTACCATTCCACATCTTTTTTAATAATGATGCTCAACATTTAAAAAAGTATATCAACATGAAAATAAAAAGTAGAATAAAAGCTGACTTTGTGTGTGTGAATGTTGCACCAACTAATTTAGCTGCTTGTTTTTGTTATTAGACAAAGATCCCTATAGTTTTGGAAGAACAACTATAGTAAATTTACAAACTGGGTAAGTAAATCTTGCAGACTAGTTCAGTGCTTATGCCCGTTTCCTGCTCTAGTCCCTAAATGCACCAATTGCTTCTTGCAGCATGACTTATGGGGTAGGAATTACTTATTCATGCTGCTTCAGCTGAAATTGGGATATGTTCTGCTTCAGGCTATGCAGTTACAGTGCTGATAAGAAATCTGGAGGCTTGGCTTCTACTCTAAGCTCTTGCTTCTTGCACCACATGTTTCTCTTGATTAATGACTGCGCATCTAGTGATATTATTTTCAGAAATTTCCACATTAAGAGAGCCCATACTTCAGTAAGAAAATAGAGTTGACAGCTTTACTACAAGGTGTGACTCAGATGACTTAAATTCTCTTACATCAGATTGATGTGTGTGCATCTCTCTTCCATCCAGGATCATGACTAAAATTACCTCTGTGTTTTAGAAACTCTCTGTGAAATAGTCGAGATACAAAACTGTACACTTTTTCCTGATTGATTACTTAATCAGTCTACATCTAGCCATGGTACTATGTCAAATAGAGCCTCTGCCAGTGCATTTTGGTTTTTTAACCACATGAATCCTAGCAACTACTGGGGATTTTTTGTTTGTTTGGTGATTTTGACTTCTTAAGCTGTATAATAGGTCCTTATATTGTAGGTTAATTGTAATTATTAATGCTTTTCACAAAACTGAAGAATCTTCCACAGAACAAGGAATAAGAATTGTGTTGAAGGAGAGTTCAATTATGCACTCAGCACAGGAGTTAAAAAGGCAAATAAAAGCCATTTGGGCAAGTACATTGGTATGTGCTGTTAGTCATCTGAATGACAAGGCACAAGCCAAACGCTGCCTGTGTTCTTTGTAGGTCTGTTACTCATAGAATTTACTGATAAGCAAGTAACCCTAATGACTGTCCAGGGCATCTGCTTAGACATGACTACCAGTAACTGCCTGCTTTTCTTGGTTCATGTTCAGTGAGAGGTTCTGATCTGCTTAGCATTTTGATCACAACTACTTCATATTTCTCATATTCATAACGTTTTGTCTGACAGCAATAACCTTCTGTGGCTGCACACAGTTTTTGCTGTTGTTTACCTCATTCTGACTGTTGTCTTCATGAGGCATCACATGAAGTATGTCACATATAAAGAAGAAAACATAGTAAGTTTCTGTGTTGGGGTGGGGAAAAAATGTCATACAGCATGTTTGCAAATTGCTAAGATGCCTCATGCCTGCTTAGAATGTGACATAAGTGTGAAGGAATTCACTGAAAGCAAAGCTCCACTAGGTGAATTGTGAAAATGGATGGGGGGGTGGGGTGTTGGGGAAGGATTTGTGAATTTTTGCTGTAACCTATTAACAATGTAGAAGGTGAAGTTGGTGCTATCTTGAATAGATGTGGCTCCTATCACAGTAACAATTTCCTACCTTTCCCCCAACCCTGTACAGCACAGCTACTTGTGCTGTGCTATGTCTTCCTCACATTTTTTTTTTTTTCCTTCTCCTCTTTCATGATGTAGTTTCTCAAAATTGAAGTTGCTTTTTTCTCTTGAAGGTTAAGTGCACCTTGTTTATAACTGGCCTTCCAAAAAATGCAAAAGAGGAGACCATACAAGACCATTTTACGTAAGTTCCATCCTTGAGCAGTATCATGAGGAACAAGAGGTTTGAAAATGTCCTGGTAGTTGTACCTGCACCACAAGCATTTATTTTTTTCTTTCATTTTTGCACTGCTTAAAATTACTGTTACAGCATCTCTCTTCTACAAGCATATTTCATTCCTTAGTCAGAATTCAGAAGGGACTATGTTTCAGTAAAGTTAGCCAGCTGATCTTAAAAATAGAATCTAAGGAAATGGCTATGTATCCACACTTTCCATTCATGCTCCCACATGGCCTTTACTTAGGAATAATGCTGCACATCTCATCTTAAAGAGGCTCCCAGCAACTGGGAGTCTCCGCCCTGTGGTACTTAGTTGAGAAAGGAATTGAGTGATTGAGATGTCAGTTAGACATCAGTGATGCTATGTGCTCTTGTGGCCAAGAAGGCCAATGCCATTCTTGGGTGGATGAGAAGGGGTGTGGTTAGTAGGTTGAGGGAGGTTCTTCTGCCCCTTCTACTATGCCCTGGTGAGGCTGCGGCCCCTCAGTTCAAGAAGGACCTCAGGGAACTGCTTGAGAGAGTCCAGCGCAGAGCCACAAAAATGATGGAGTGGAACATCTTCCTTATGAGGAGAGGCTGAGGGAGCTGAGGCTCTTTAGCTTGGAGGAGACTAAGGGGTAACCTCATTAATGTTTGTAAGTGTGTAAAGGATGAGTGCCAAGAGGATGGAGCTAGGCTCTGTTTGGTGATGCCCAATGACAGGACAGGGGCCAGTGGGTGGAAGTTGAGGCATAGGAAGTTCCATGTAAACATGAGGAAACATTTTTCACTGTGAGGGTGACAGAGCCCTGGAACCGGCTGCCATGAGGGGTTGTGTAGTTGCCCCCTCTGGAGATCTTCAAAACCTGCCTGGATGCATTCCTGTGTAATCTGGTATAGGTGATCCTGCTCTGGCAGGGGTTTGGACTAGGTCTTTTGAGATCCTTTCCAGCCCCTAACATTCTGTGATTTGTACTTTGTGTTCTTACTGTTCTCATTCCTTTTCAGTGCTGCCTACCCAACCTGCACTGTGCTGGAGGTCCAGCTGTGTTATGATGTAGCCAAGCTTATTTACCTTTTCAAAAAAAGGTATTTTCTTTTTACAACCTCTCTGAATTTAGCTTAATTTCGTGAGTGCTTTGACAGTCCTTGATCAACATACACCAGTAGTGCTAAGGTTGCACATACTAGGGATGAATTCTGCTCTTAAAGTTCTGGTCTGGACTTCAGTTTGATTCAGCTGTAGTTTAAGGTGAATTGTGGAGTTCAGCCCATTTCTGGTAGCTGTGATATGTTGTGTTGCACAAGAAAAGCTTTGGCTTCCTAGTTATATGTATTTATTTAAGTATTGTCAGGCAGTGCAAAGTGGAAAACCCTGCTGCTTTGGCTGAATGTGCTCGTCACAGGAGCTGGGCACTGCTCTTTTTCCTGGAAACTCACTAAATTGTAGGCTGTATAAAGCTATTACAGACTTGAAAATAAAGTATTCTGAGTAGCCAAACCCAAGGTATGGAAAGTCTCTGGTCACTGATGAGTCCTTGACATCACTTGTTTTCTTGGTGATTGTATTCTTCTTAAGCATGCTGTTGGTACTGTTTTCTTGCAAAATGTGATGGATGTACTTTTCTGCCTAGGAAACAAGCAGAAAAAAGCCTGACTTACTATGAACACCTGCATCAGAAGTATGGCAAGCGGGTCCAGATCAATCCTAAGCCATGTGGGCAATTCTGCTGTTGTGAAATCAGAGGATGTGAAAGGGTAAGAGATTGTTTGCTTTTAGTTTTACGTAGGCACATTGTTAGGAGAGAATAATTTGGGGGTAACATCTGGTTGAGCTTCAGAAAACTCCTTGTTCACTTATTGCAGATAGCCCATCCTTCATCTTCCTGTGCTATACAGAAAAGGAATTCCTCAAAGCTTTGGAAATGCAATCTTAGTGTAAAAATGGAAGTACAGGAACAACTTCCTGTCTGTCATCTTGTTGTGATGTAATCTGTAATTTGTGGAAGTAGGATGAGGAAGAGAGGCTTGTCTAAGCTGTGTTTTAATGAAGATATTAGCCATCTGGTACTTGGTTGTAACAGTCATCAATTTCCCAACAGGAGGATGCTGTAGATTATTATACCAAAGTTAGAAATGAACTGATGGAAGAGTATTCAAAAGAGGAACAAACTGTTCTTCATAACCCGCTGGGAATGGCTTTTGTAACATTTCAAGAGAAATCCATGGCAACCTAGTAAGTTTCATCTGCTGTCTTGTTTGTTGTCTTTTAACTGTGATAGTACAATTGGTCTCCTGTTTGTTTCATTTGCTTGCTTATGTTGATTCTTCCTTTCTTCTTCTAAACCATCCCTGGCTTTGATCTGCTTTGCTTTCTGGTAAGTTTTCCATGAAGTGTGCATTTAGACTTTATGCTGAGTGAAGAGAATATCTAAGAATTAAATGGCTCTCAACATTTATTGGGATGAGGAGCCTTTCTATTCTGTGTGGGATCCAGTCCATCAGTGTAGGTTAATAGTAGGTCAGACTAATTGGCTCTTGGAGAAGTGTTACTGATTTATCTGTTTTCTAATGTGGAAATGGTCCAATTAGCAATTACCCTGTGGTGAAGAACTTCTTCCATGCATCTAATCTAAATCTAAAGCCTTTAACCTTTTTCCTATCACCACAAACCCTTGTAAAAAGTCTCTCCCCAGTTTTCTTGTAGGCCCCCTTCAGGTACTGGAAGGCTGCTATAAGGTCTCCCCCAGAGCCTTCTCTCTAGGCTGAGCAGCCCCAACTCTCACAGCGTCCTGACAGAAGAGTTGCTGCAGAGAGTTGCTCTGATCAGCTTTGTAGCCCTCCTCTGGATTCACTCCAACACACACATTATGTACCTCTCTTGCCTGCTATTAAAGATGTATGTGTAGGCCCAATATCAGAAGTTGTTCAGTCCTTTTCACTCAGTCATTTGTAGGGATGTGGCCTCTCATTTTCTTTTGGCTCCTTGTGAGTGTCTTGTGCTCACACAGAACGGGTAAAAGGAAGCAGAGAATAGTATTTGTATTACTAAAATAACACATCATGCCTTTTTTACTCTTCATAGCCTCTCAGGCTTAAATTGTCTGCATTATTTTGACCTTCAAGTCATGTTAGTCTTTAAGGCCTTTTTTTGAAGGGAGTCCAGGGTATAGAATTCCTTGTAAGATACTGAGATGCTGAAGAAACTCTTACTTGTTGCTCTTCAGCTGAGTAGTGTGGTGAAATCTATCCCACTCCTGATTTAGAGAATCTAGAGCATGAATTAACATTTTAAGATGTGAAACTGTTAGAAGAAATAAGCACTGAAGGTCCTTCTTTAGGTGCTGGTTTATCATAGACTATGTTGATGGGATAATCTCTCCTTGGGCATATTCTGAGTTGCACTACAAGCATCTTTGAGTTGAAATATCAAGACCTGAAAAGGTTTTAGTTTATTTAGCTTGGAGTTGATGTGGTGGACTCCCTTCTATGGAAATTAGATTGCATGTGAAGCTGAGGCTACCATTAAATTGGAAAGTGTGTTGGTACCCTTAGTAGGAGCCCTGCAATAGAATGGGAGAAACAGGAAGCCAGGACTGAGGTTCTTGCAGTCAGATGATTGTAGAAGCTTGGGTGATGATGATGCTTGGTAGTAAGGCTGGTGGTGCGAAAGCTTGCTCTGTATATTTTGTTGTGTTTTTCTTTTTAATAAACTGTCAAAATACTTACATTGCCTTTCTTAAATACTTGTTGCTGCAAGATGCTGGCAATTTAACATCACTACTTGAATTCTGGTAAGGCAAATCTCTTGGGTTTGGGGCTTATTTTTGTTTGGTGTTTGTGTGTGTGTGGTCTGTTTTCTTTAACAGCACAATTGAGCATGTTCAGGAATTTTAGAATCTGTCTGTTCAAATATTGCAGAGTCATAGAATGGTCTGGGTTGGAAGACAGCTCCAAAGGTCATCTAATCCAAACCTCTCTGCAGCAAGCAGGGACATCCTCAATTAGATCAGGTTGCCCAGAGCCCTGTCAAGCCTGTCCTTGAATATCTCCAGGGATGGGGCCTTAACTACCTCCCTGGGCAAGATGTTCTAGTGTTCCACTACCTTCATGATAAAGAACTTGTTCCTAACATCCAATCTAAACCTACTCTTCTCTAGTTTGAAATTATTTTCCCTTGTCTTATCACTGCAGGCCTTTGTAAACAGTCTCTCTCCATCCTTCTTATAGGCCCCTTTCAGGTACTGGAAGGTCACTATTAGGTCTCCCTAGAGCCTTCTCTTTTCCAGGCTGAACAACCCTAGCTCCCTCAGCCTGTTCTTGTAGCAGAGGTGTTCCACCCCCCTGTGTATATATATTATGTTCTTTCTATGCTAGTGTAATAAAGCTTATCTGGAGTGCAGCTTCTTTTAGGAGTTGTGCTGTCTCTGAATATCTGCCCAGCACTTCCCTTGCTGGTGTTGTGAGAAATCTTAGAAATCATTTCTTATGGGTGTGTTTAAATTTTGTTTAAAAACCCCAAGGTGATTGTCAGTCTCCTCACAATATTAGAAGACCTGAAATAACTATTGTGATTAGTTTAGGAGGGGGTGACAAAAATGCTCATGTTTTGAATTGTGAGAATACCAACATGCTACAAAGAAATTTCTGATTTACTCAGGGTAAAACTGGCAAATCTTGATACTACTGTAATGAGAGTGCAAGACCAATCCTTCAGTCAGCAATTGCTTTCAAGTCAAAGCAACTACATCAAGAGTTGTTTGAGGAACTGTTTTTATTTTTTCCAATGCTCTCAGGTTTTGAATATTTTTATTTTAATTTTTTAAAAATTATTTTCAATTTTATTTTTTATTACATTATTTTTAATGAGTCACTGCAGTTTGTTCATGTTGGTGAAAGCACTGAACAGTTGAAACCAAGACTTCTTGTTTCCAACTTTGTCAAGTCTCAAAGACCTGTGTCAGTAATTATATGATGGTCATTACATGCATAATTAAAAGCAAAAAAAAAACCCCTTTGTCACTATTCCCAGTCTTTTCTCATTACATGTCCAACATTTTCAGGTGTAAAAGTTTGGAAAAATCCTCCTGTTTTTTTTCCCTTACAGTATCCTTAAGGATTTCAATGCCTGCAAGTGTCAGAGTATTAAGTGTAAAGGGGAACCTCAGCCATCATCCTACAGCAGGGAGCTGTGTGTGTCAAACTGGGAGGTTACCTATGCTCCTTATCCTGAGAATATTTGCTGGTAAGATTCCTGTCCTACATCCATTTATTTGTGGAGGTTTAGCATGGGGGCAGGAGAAGGGAACAAAGTGCATTTTTCTTTAACCCTAAACAAAGGCTTCATGTAGTGTTTGGATGTGGTTGATCACATCTTTCTTTCCATTGCTGGTGTTCATTGGCCGTGGGGAGGCCTCTCAGAAGCCAACTACCATTTCACATCCCAGAATTCATAGAATGGTTTGTTTTGGAGGGGACCTTACAGATCCTTAGTTGCAACTCCCTGGCTGTAGGCAGGGACACTTTCTGCTAGACCAGGTTGCTCAAGGCCACATCCAGCCTGGCCCTGAACACCTTCAGGGAGGAGGCATCCACAGCTTCCCTGGGTGACCTGTTCCAATGTCTCACTACCCTCACTGTACAGATTTTCTTCCTAATACCCAGTCTAAATCTCCCCTCTTCCAGCTCAAATCTGTTCCCCCTCATCCTATCACTACAAGCCCTTGTAAAAAGTCTCTAAGTCCCTCCCCAGCTTTCTTGTACCCTTCAGGTACTGGAAGACTGCTGTGAGGTCTCCCTGGAGCTGCCTTTTCGCCAAGCTGAACAGCCCCACAATTCTGGTATCTGCAGTTCCAGTTAACTGAAAAAAAGCTAAAACCATGGGTTGGTTTTTTGTGTGCTGCCAACAAGAGTGTAACTTGATCCACTTTGTGAACTTCAAGCTGTCTTCTAAATTCTTGACCCAGTAGTTTCCCAGATGTGACCCGCCATGATAAGAGTGTCAGAAAAGATCAGTGCTTTTTTTGAATCAAACTGTTCCCTGTGCTGCCTTCTGTCATGCTTTCAGACTAAAACTGACTAAACATTTCCCAGCTGCTTTGCAAATAGGTTGGGGTTGGGACACTCGATAATTCCTTGTTCATATAACAGTAAATTTGTTGTGATGTTTCCATTGCCCAAACCAGAACTGCAGGTGAGATGGAGGTGTGCACAACTTGCTGTATTTCACCTGCATGTAACATTTTTTTTCCTTTCCTTTTTTTAAATACACTTCTAATGTGATTATGCCATCTGTTTCTGACAACAGAGAGGTTTTCTCTAGAACTGCAGTTGGGAATAAAGTACAGGATTTTAACCATAAAGCAAACGACCCTAATTCTTCGCAGTGTCTTTTGCAGCTGTGTTATTTTGAGACATGAATTAAAAATCTCTTGCAAGCTACTTTCCAAGTGGTGTCAGTTTAATCTGCCTGTTCCATGAAAAGGTTCCTGCATGTCTTTGTACTTCACTGCCTCTTCCTTTCTTCAAGCACTGTCTTACGGACACAGGAAGTAATCATTGAGACTCAGTGGGCTGAAACACTTCAAAGCTTTTCTGAGCATCTCTGAGAGGGGAAAATGGTGTGTTGTTGAGTGTGGGGTTCTTTTTCTGTTCGTTTTCTTTTCTTTCCTTCCCTTGAAGACAAGGACCCACAGGGATTTGTCAAGTTGCTGAACCTAGGTTTACAACAAGAGTTGTCTTAAGTGGGGATGTTACTGAGCCCCTCTGTATCCTTGTTTTGTCTCCTCTAAATACTTGGCTTTGGCTGGGGTTCAAATCATTCTGGTCCTTTGGGGAACCATTTCAGACATTAAAGAACCTGACTGGTATAAGACCTATAGTTGATGTTTTAATATGGCAGGAAAGGATGCATGGGTTTTAAATCTTCTTCATTTTTTTCCAAAGCAGAGTTTCTTGGTAGATTCTGCCTCTGATAGCTATGCTCCTTGCAGAAATTTTCTGTATCTTTTTCTCTCTCTGTCTCTTCTACTTCCAACTTGGTTTTTAATACTTCCCTATTATTAAACAGTGGGAGTGTTACATCCCAACCCTGAACTACATTAGACATTTTGTCTTCTGTTCTTCTGCAAGTGCAGTTTGTTACCATTCAAGGAAGGTTGCAGAGTTCTCTTTTTTTTCCTAATAGTGACTGAGACTTGTGTAGTGCTTTGTTATATAACTTTGACATGAAAGCTCAATTCAGAAAAAGCAGTGCCACCTGTTAACTTGACAGTTCATAGTTTTTTAACAGCAAATGCTTACTGCTTATTTTTGTCTCTTTTTTTCCCTTTCTCCCCCCTCCAGGAAAAATCTTTCAGTGCATGGACTGAAATGGTGGTTTAGATGGGCTTGCATTAATTTACTGCTTTTTATTGTGCTGTTTTTCCTTACCACTCCTTCCATAATCATCTCGACCATGGACAAGTTCAATGTCACCAAACCTATTCACTACCTTAATGTGAGTATTACCATTATGATTGGATGTAGCTGTGAATCAGGCCAAAATGTTAATAAACTGATAGGTGTATAGTAAGGCAATGAAACAATGTCTAAAAGCTAAGCTGAAGTTCTCAAGATTGTGTAACATAAATATGTCCAGTCTTAAGTATTCTCTTGTTCCCTGATAGTACTAGGCTAAAATAATTGAATTTGAAACTTTATATTCTTGTAAGTGTTGTATTTCTTTGTAGGAAATAAAACAACCACATTTGCCATCCAAATTTTATGTAGTTCTAAGATTTGTAATCAAAACCTTGGCCAAGAATGGAATTTCAAGTCCCATTTGTGTTTTGATTTTTATGATGAGAAGGAAGGAATTCAGATTTTCAACTCTAAAGTAAAATACCATGGTTTTATTTTACTTGCTGGGTTCAGAACAGGTTAGCTTACATATCTGGTCTTAGTGTGACTGCTGTTAGAGTCTCTTTCAAACTGTTCATTTTCCCTAAGCTACTGTAACCTACATAAGGTCTGCTTGTGGGACTTCATTTGCATGGAACTTAATCCCCAATTCTACTCTTTATTTTTTTGTGTTGCACACCGGTGCTGAGCATTTATATTCAGATACAGTCTTAAAAGGAGTAATTTCCACAGTCCACACTGCTGTAATGTACAAAAAGGAACACACTGCAGCCTCTTTTCTACCACAACTGCATTAACGTATTTTTCATAATTAATTATTCTTTCTTTCTTTCTCCACTAGAATCCCATCGTCAGTCAGTTTTTCCCAACGCTCTTGCTTTGGTCCTTCTCAGCTTTGCTACCAACAATTGTCTATTACTCAACTTTGCTGGAGTGCCACTGGACAAAGTAAGCAAGATTTCCCTCTGGTTTGGCCCTATCAGCTGAATTACTAAAATAAATGGAGAAAGGGCTGCTCTTCCATGGATCTCTTAAATCTGCAGACCTCTTGTAGCAGGGAATGCTGTGTCCTCATTTCTTTCTGATGTTATAACTAACAGTTTGGCTTGTGGGTAATTTGTAAGCAACAGAGCAAGAGTAAGCTAACCACACAATTCCCTTATGCTTCTCCCCTGTTTCTTACCAGACTCTGTTTTTAGCCCAGAAAAAAAATCTGTAAGCCAGCTTGGGGTGTAGCTTCCACAGGTGCATGGGAAATACCCCTGATCCCATAACTGACTTGTTTCCTAGGAAGATAGGAGCTGTGGGTTTGGATTGTCTTCAGGCTGAGAACAACACTAACCCTGGAATCCCACTTCAACAGAAAGTCCTTCAATTACTGGCATGCTGCTTAAGGAAAAGGGCATACATCTTTTTGTTCTTTGCTTGGGGAAAAAATGGTCTGGATGTAACTCTTGGTTTGCAGCTCTATTGCTGTTGGATGTTGTTAGTGGCAATCTGAGAAGTCCTACTGGACCAAGGTCCAGCAGATATGTTGATGCAAGGTTTTCAGATAAAACTGGTGCGCTCCAAAGATGTCAAGCTGCTAGTTTGGAGAACTCAGCACAGCTCGCTATGGCATGCCAGATTTCTTCAGTTTACAGTCAAGTAAAAGCATGATACTCACGACCAGCATCCTGGCCTGGACCCAGGATGGTGCAGCTAGCAGGAGTATGGAAGTGATTGTATCCCTGTATTCAGTACTGGTGAGGCCACACCTCAAATACTGTGTTCACTCTTGGGTCCCTCACTCCAAGAAAGGCATTGAGGTGCTGGAGTGTGTCCAGAGAAGGTCAAAAAAGTGGGTGAAGGCTCTGGGGAACAGGTGTTGTGAGGAGTGGCTGAGGGAACTGGGCTTGCTCAGTCTGGAGGAGGCTGAGGGGAGACCTCATTGCTCTCTACAACTCCCTGAAAGGAGGGTGGACTGAGGGTGGGGATTGTGTCTTCTCCCACGTATCAGGTGTTAGAATGAGAGGAAATGGCCTGAAATTGTGCCGGGGAGGTTTAGGTTGGATATTAAGAACAATTTCTTAAGAAATTCTTAATTAAGAACAATTCTATTCTATAAACTTTGAGTCCTTCTCAATCAGCTGAAATAGTTTCCTAAAGTCACTAGTGGTCACAGATCTGATTTCAAGCCTCAGCATAGTTCTAGTGATCTGTTTCCCAGTGCCCAAGGGCTACCTGATACTATTAATAAAACCTCTGTATCTTGCATGTCCTGTCAGGTACCACCTTGAGGAGTCTGAATTGTTTATAGAAAGCACTGCACTGTTTTGGGGACAGCATGTCACTAGATAGACGTTCCTGCTACTGTAGAAGGGATATAACATTAATAGTGTCATGTTGTTCCCAAAGACTTGACACTTGGCAAGGACAGTTGAGTAGCTTGTCTGAGTGTCTGGTTTCTTGGCAGCAGTGCCCTTTTACTTGCCTAATCCCTCTTGGCCTGATGCTTAAAGGGTTGTTTGTTTACAAGCTCTTGTTGCACATCCCTTTGTTCATGGTGCAGACTTGTAATGGTGCTAATCCCGATATGTCCATGCAAGATATGTTCAGAGATATTTTCTTTGCCCAGGAAGGTCCTGAGAGCCTGCTTGGTGTGAATCAGTGAACATCTCAAAGACAGTTTCTTGTAGAGCAAGCTGGAAGTCTGATGGGTGCCGGCATTCTCTGGACTAGATGCTTCACATGTGAAAGTCTTTTGTATGAGTTTCTCACTCAGTGACTTTTTGTGTTGGTAGGTCTGCAGAGAACAGAATAATGATGCATAAAGTCTACATATTTTTGATCTTCATGGTATTGATTCTGCCCTCCCTTGGTCTGACCAGGTAAAGAATAATTTATTGTTACTTCTAACAGTAATGTTTGAGTTATCATATGAGACAACTTAAGTCTGTTACCTGGTTGCTAGTTGAGGTACAGTTGATGTACCCCCACTTCCTTCAGTGTGTATGGTTGTATTATTACACATTAGATTTCAATGTTCACCTTTCATCTGAGGACCTCATAGCCCTTAAAGTTTCCAAAGGCTGACTTCTCTTTCAGCAAAGACATTTTAAACCCTTGTAAGATCAAGAAAGTTGCCCATACTCACCATCGTAGCCAAGAGCCCTGTTCCCTGACTCTGTCTTATACTTCAGTTACAGTTGGCCTTTTCTTTCCACCTTTAGAGTATTTAACTGCTTCCCTTCCTAACTGGGTAGCATGTATTTGTTCTATTCATATAACAACTTCTAAACATGAATCACTAAAACTTCAGCATGAAGTATGCATTTCTGGTTTTTTGTTTCTGTATCTTTTTTACCCCCCTATTTCTGACTGTCAGTGACTGTGATAAAGCTAAAATAGTGTTTAGGATGTTTGATTAAATTCTCTGTCTGCTATCTTGACCTGAACTACTTTAAAAAGAGAAGCAATTTTACACAATACTGAGGGGTTGGGTGCTGAATAATGACATTAACCATCTTTCTTTCAGCCTTGATTTCTTTTTCCGTTGGCTGTTTGACAGAGAATGGTCTGATTCTTCAGTTAGGCTGGAGTAAGTATTAGCAACTTCTCCTCTTTTTGGTTGGTGTTTATTAAACTTTACTTGAGGGTGGTACCTTGTGGGATGATGTTGAACTTCTGAATAAAGGGAGTGATTTTGCTCTCAAGCAATTCATGCTTTTTTTCCTGCCTGATGCAAACATTCAATAGGGAGAGAGTTATTTTCCCCAAATCTTACAAGTTTTGTACAAGATAAGAAATAACAGGATGATGAGATTGAGAGCAGCCCTGCAGCAGAGGACTTGGGGATACTGGTGGATGAGAAGCTGGATGTGAGCCAGCAGTGTGCAGTTGCAGCCCAGGAGGCAAATTGCATCGTGGGTTGCATTGAAAGAAGTGTGGCCAGCAGGTCAAGAGACGTGGTTCTGCCACTCTGCTCTGGTGAGACCTCACCTGGAGTATGGTGTCCAGCTCCCGGGGGCTTGATGCAAGAAGGAGACTGACCTGCTGGAATGGGTCCAGAGGAGGGCTACAAAGATGATCAGAGGGCTAGAGCACCTACCCTATAAGGACAGGTTGGGGTTGTTCAGCCTGGAGAGGAGAAGGCTCCAGGGAGAGCTTATAGGGGGCTCCCAGTACCTGAAGGGGACCTACAGGAAGGCTGTGGAGGGACAGTTTAGAAGGGCTTGTAGAGACAGGATGAGGGGCAGTGGTTGTAAACTGGAGCAGGGTAGATTTAAGTTGGACCTAAGGGGAAAGCTCTTCACAATGAGAGTGGTGAAATACTGGGACAGGTTCGCCAGGGATATTGTTTGAGGCCTGGAGACATTTTAGATCAGACTTGCTGTAACCCTGGGTAGCCTGATCTAGTTGGAGGTGTACCTGCTTACTGCAGGGAGGTTGGACAAGATGACTATGGAGGGTCCTTTCCAATCTGATGTAGTCTGTGAATCTATAAATATGATGCAGGTGAGAGTGGACCAGAAAATGTACTGAGGATTGTTGCATGGACTTGATGATCTTAGAGATCTTTTCCAAGCAAAAACAGTTCAATGATTCTGTCAAGGATGGGGGATCTTCTCAAGGATTACAGTTAAGACCAAATAGCTGCAGCTGCTTTGAAATCTTTTGACTCTTGATTTTGAGAAAAACTAACCTTTTTACAACAACATTGCCCATTCACAGGTATTTGACAAGAGAATGCAGCTATTAGATCATAGTTGGGTTTCCAAATGCTGTTTCAAAATCACTAACAAGGCAATTAGGAGCTACTAAGCTAGGAGAGGCAATTACTCTATTGCAACCTTAGCTCATCTTGTCTCAGGTTGCTCTTGCAGACATCAAGTGCTACTATCAGCCTCCCATCAGGCTGCCGTGTCTGTGAACAGTTTATTCCACATCCAAATGCCAGGCTCTTAGAGTGTACTACTCACTGCATTTGTAGCTATGTACTACTGCTTTTCAACAAGATTATCTGAAGTGTTTGAGCCACTTCTTATAAGAGGTTTACAAAGGTGATAAAGATTAATTATGGCTATATTTGATTATGCCTGTATATGCTTTTTTTGCTTTCCAGTCAGTGAGTCATGTAAGGGCAATGTTGTGATGAAAGTGTTTCCTTGCAGATGTGTCTTTTTGCCTGACCAGGGAGCCTTCTTTGTGAACTATGTGATTGCCTCTGCTTTTGTTGGCAATGGGATGGAACTGCTGCGCCTGCCTGGCCTCATCCTTTACACCATACGCATGATAATGGCCAAGTCCACAGCAGAGAGGAAAAATATTAAACAGGTATCAGAGCCTGTCCTTAGCAGGAGGCAATTAAATTACTGATCCTTGCTGTTAACTGCCATTTTGTGTCATTTTCTTTTGGCCTTTCTTTCACTCACCCATGACAGGTTCATATGCCCTTGACTTGCAGCACAGGTAACAGGGGAGTATTTATTCAAGTCAAAACCCAAGCTCTGAACTTCAGTTATTATTCTTTTCATAGGTCCAAGTCATAGGGTCAATAGGTCATAAAGTTCTTGTTTTATGATTTGGGTTTATAGGATGATTCTCATTTTATGTCATAAACTTCAGGGGGTTTAGAATTCAAATATGTCTGTGATTAGTTTCTGTTGTCAGCCCACGAGTGTGTACAATTTACTTTAATCTGAACATCTAGCAAAATAGCTACTTAATGTCAGTTTTAAATGGTTGACTTTCACTTCCTGATGATGGTGTCATCTTGCAACTTAAAATTCCAGCTGTTACAATGGGAACATAAAATGGACTGTCTATACCTGCCCTTGTTCCTTGTAGGTTGGATATTAGCAAAAATCTCTTTCCTGAAAAGAGTGGTCAGGCATTGGAACAGGCTGACCAGGGAGGTGGTGGAGTCACCATCCCTGGAGGTGTTCAAGAAACCTGTGGACATGGCACTTTGAGACGTGGTTTGATGGCAGTGGTGGTGGTTGGTCAACAGTTGAACTCAATGATCCTGAGAGCTTTTCCAACCAAAACAATTCTATGATGTTGTGTGGTTGGTTTTTTTTTGACTGAGTGGATGAGTTCCATTTTTAGAAGGTTCTTTTAAATATTAAATTCTGTGAACTGCCATGTATTACCCCTTGCTGTGGTTGAAATTATTTATATTGATTTCCTCATCCCAAGAGGAAAAGGTGGGAATACTGGCTACACCAAAGCCTTGACATCTTGAGCTTTCCCTACTAGCAAGGCCACCACAAGGCACAGTACAGATTTGGTGGAATTGGCAGGGATGAAGGTTCTGAGTTTGGCACAATTATTTTTTGCCTTCTGATTTTAAGTAGTTGCTTCTTGTAGATGAAAGCAGATTCCTTGAGGAATTACTTTAAGGAAGGAAGCAGCATATATTCTATAAGTAGAGATGCTTAAAAGGCATCTCTCTAATTACATCATTTATGCTTCTTAGGGAAATAAATCTCACAGGGAGAGAGTAAGAGAAGGTGAATTATTGCTTTAGTGAATCTGTTCTTAACTCCTGACACATTGATAGATGACAGAGTTTTAAATGTTCTGGTTTTGATCCTAGCAACAAGCATTTGAATATGAATTTGGAGCAATGTATGCCTGGATGTTGTGTGTCTTCACTGTCATCATGGCCTACAGCATTACATGTCCCATCATTGTCCCGTTTGGTAAGTTTCCCAGTGAGCTCTGGGCACTGTGTGAGCAAGATGGGGGCGCGTGGGAGGTTTGGAAGGCCCAATTCTGCATTCTTACTCCAGTGCAAAAGCTGATAATCCTTAGGACTTGAGTCCAAGTTCAGTTCCCTTCCCTTCCTGTGGCAAAAACTGGGCAGAAGATAGCAAAATACTTGCCTTCAGAAGTTGAAATTGTTTAATGTCCATAAGATGTTTATTTTATTTCTCAAGTTTGAGTATGTTAGTTCTAGAGGGGTTTTTTAATACCTAAGTGTAGGAGTTTAGGTAGGTCAGGGGATAAGGGAACTTTTTTGTATTTCTGGCTTCAGGAGGTCTGGGGAGAAGCAAGCAGGGGGTACCTAGCCTGGAGGTCCACCTTAAGCAGACAAATTTGACTTGAGACTTTCTGATTGCAGAGAGGTTGTGAAGCCTCCTTCTGGAGGTATCTGAAGACACTCAAAACCCACCCAGATGTGTTCTTGTGTGACCTGCTCTAGGTGATCCTGCTCTGACAGTGGGATTGGACTGGATGATCTTTTGAAGTCCTTTCCAACCCCTGACATGCTGTGATTCTGTGTTCACCAAATCCTTTAGGCACATTTGATGTAACATTTTTGTCCTAAAGTTTGACTGTATGTAAAATGAAAGGCAGAAATTAAGCGAGTTGATCCGGTGGCAAGAGACTGGGAAACTGCCTATCCTTTTCACTACTGCAGCTCTTCTGCATTGCAAACCATTCATCCAAAGATCCACATCCTGAGTGAGAATGGGGCTGTGGTCCTCATGTCTGCTATAGACAGCTGTATGCTCCATGGTCCTGACCACAGGCCTGTGGGACTTGATCTTGGTGAACACCATAGCTGCCATTTGAGGAAAGGAGCTGCTACTCTGATAGTTAACTCTGGGAGTTCAGGATATGTGTGGAACACAGCTGCCCTGTGGTGCAGATGGAGCTGCCATCCTACAGGACACTGAGAAGATCCCCAGATAGATCTCTGAGTAATGGATTTCCTCTTTCTATAGTGTTTCTTTTTTCCAGTTGGTTTCACTCTGTCCCATGAACAAAACTTAACATTTCTGCCTGAAGCAGCCTGTGTATTTGGCTTTGACTACTTCCTTCTTTTTATACCAGCCATTAAATCCTGTATGCACCTGCAAGAAATGTAGCAATCTGGCTAGAGCTCATGGACAGTTGTCCACCTTGGCTATGACATGATCTGCACCTTATTTTATAGCAGCTTTCATTCATAGACATTCTGGACTGCCATATGAGTTATCTGTATGGAATCATTTCAGCAGCTACAGATATTGCCACTCTGGAGTTGTGTTTGTCAGGCATAAGTAGTATTTAAATCATTTTATACAGTTCCTTTTCTAATCCAAAATTTGAGAGGCATAGATACAACATAAATTAGCTAAATGAGGTATTGTTCAGAGCTGGGTTTAATCACAGCCATATTTATTATTGGAAGAATGTGGCTTTTCTGGGGGTGGGGGTTGGTAACAATGTGCTTGATACTTATTTACATTTTGGTTTATGTGCAGTTGTAAATATCTGAACATGCTTCTGCATACCAGAGCTGGTGCAATTCAGAGCTGGCTTTTTTTTTTTGAGAGATAAGGAGGAGCCAATTTGAAATCCAGTCAGGAATCTGTTGAAGATAGAGGGAGATGTCAAGCTGTTGTTCCTTACTAGTGTGGTTGTGGAGGAGTTACCCAGCCTTCACTACCACTTTGTCCTCATGTGCCAGCACTAGGAAGGAGCTCTGGGAGCATGAGTGGTGCCACAGACAAGTGTGTGGAGAAGCAGAAGGGTAGAGAGATCCTAAGGATCTTGGATTGGAGATGCAGCAACCTTAAAAGCAGGCTGCTGTCCCCTGTTGTCCCACTTTCATATTTGGGCTGTATCCACGGTTAGAATCCAGGTTTTTCCAGGTGCTGAAGTGTGGAAGTCCTCACAGAATTGCTGCTTTTTATCCAGTCTAAAACAACTTCTTGGCTCCCTTTTTTCCTTCCAGGTTTAATATACATACTCCTGAAGCACATGGTTGATCGTTACAACCTGTACTATGCATATCTCCCTGCCAAGCTGGAAAAGAAGATGCACTTTGCAGCTGTCAATCAGGCCCTTGCAGCTCCAATTCTCTGCCTCTTTTGGCTCTATTTTTACTCATTTTTGCGGCTAGGTAAGTACTGCGTTTTCCCACCTAGAAGCAGCTCCCAGCTCTCTTGCCAGCTTACCTAAATTGCTTGTGGAGGTTCATAGGTTTTGTGGGCTTTTCTTTCTTGCTTCTGTGAATGGGAAGTCGTGGTGGTTACCTGTGGCATTCAGTTGTGGAGTCTTTGCAGCTTACACAAGGTAGCTTAAGATACACTGATGGAGATGGCTTAGGTGTTAACTTAAAGCTGTTAGCATGGGGCTTTGTATGTCTTCATTTTACAGGAAATTGTATTCCCTAAATCTGTAGAGCTTGAACTGGCCAGTAGGGCTGTGAAGCAACAGTAAAAATCATGAGCTTAAACCAAAAATCTCTTCAGGATTAGCTCATTCTAGTAAGGTGGTCTCTGAGTTTTTGTACCTGCATTTGTCTTGGTCCCTCTGGATGGCATCCTGTCCCTCAGTCTTGTCAACTGTACCCCTCAGCTTGTTATCACCAGCAAACTTGCTGATGACAAGTGTTTTGTCCTCTTCCCTGCTTTCACTGTCATTTCACACAAATGGCCATGCTTTCATTGTGGCTTTGATAGCATACCAGTAGTAAAAAAGACACTGTTGGCAGACAGTCATTTAACTTCAGAGGTAGCTCTCTGTGGATGTAAGAAGCACTTGGAGATATTGCTTCAGGCTTTGCTTCAGGCTGTCCTTGGATTTGAGCAGGTGTCCCTGCATTACTTGTATGTTTGAGAGCTTGTTTTTTTCCCCCTTGTTTTGAGAGCTGTCTTTGCAACCAGGAAGACTAACAACTCTGTGTCCTCTAAAACAGCAGCAGGATTCCTAGAGCATGCTTTAGAAAAATCAGCTCCCAACATGCAGCACTTAATTTGTTTCATTAATAGTTAGGAAGGAAATCCTGATGCAGTAAAAAATTAAGTCCTTACAATAATGTTTTCTAGTGGCAAAACCATCTGTGGTAAACCCATCATTTGTCATGGAAGTTAGTAATGGAAAGTAGAGGCCGGATTGGCGTGTTTGGCTTGGTTAGTTTGGAAGATCCTGTTTACAAGATGCTGCTCAGTGACTTGTTAATGCACAGGGCAGTCTAGCCAAGTGGTTATGAGTGTTGAGAGGTAGGAACTTGTGATTTTGATTTTATTGCCATTGATTTAACTGCTGCTTCCTGGGCCAAAGAAAAGGAAGGAGGGAAGAGGAGTGCTCTGCTTCTTTGTCTGCAAAATGAATCAGTTATGGTCCCTAAAGATTGATCTCTTAGTTACTGATTTGTATAGCTTGCCTGATACAGAATCATAGAAATGTTTTGGTTGGAAGAGGCCTCTAAGATCGAGTCCAACTGTCAACCTAACACCACTGTGGCCATTAAACCATGTCCCAGAGTGCCATGGCCACAGTTTTCTTGAACGCCTCCAGAAACAGTGACTTCATCACTTCTCTGGGCAACCTATTCCAACACCTGACCATTCTTTCCAGATATTTTGGTCTGGTTGCAGAGTACAGTGATAATGCACTGTTTTCTCACTCATAGTAATGTAAAGCTGAAAGGGCCTCTATCCCAGTTCTCAGTCAAGATCAAATACCACTTGACTGCACACAGAAGGTGATAGGCTGTGCCGGTGCCATCTATTTCCTTCTCAGTTGCTCAATCCTCTTCCTCAGCTCTCGTGCTATCCATCTGTCATACATCTAAAACACCACCTGGCCTCTTAAAACAGAGGAGGTGATGATGCTGTCTGCAGTTACAGAATCACAGAATTACAGTACGGTAAGAATTGGAAGAGACCTGGAGATCATCCAGTCCACCCCACTTCCCAAGGCAGGTACGCCTAAAGAAGGTCACACAGGAACATGTCCAGACAGGTTTTGAATGTTTCCAGAGATGGAGACTGCACCACCTCTCTGGGCAGCCTGTTGCAGTGCTCTGTCACCTTCAAAGTAAAGAAGCTCCTCCTCATGTTTAGATGGAACTTCCTGTGTTCAAGTTTGTGCCTGTTACCTCTTGTCATATCACTGGGCACCACTGCAAACAGACTGGTCCCATCCTCCTGACACCCTTTCAGTATTTCTAAGCCTGGTTTTCTTTGAGAATGGGGCTGGCTGATCTATCAAGGTTTGTTGTGTGGTGTTTTTTTTTTCCTGAATGGTTTTTATTATTTTTTAATATTAATTTCTCTTTGGGTTGTTTACAAGCCATCCAGTTTGGTGCCATCATCAACACTTGATAAATGGACTCAGGTGCTAGAATAGATTGCCCAGGCAGGTGGTGGAGTCCCTGCCCATGGGGGTGTCAAGAAATGTGTGGACATAGCACTCTGGGACATGGTTTAATGTCCATGGTGGTGTAAAGTTGAAGGTTGGACTCAGTGATCTTATAGGTCTCTTCCAACCAAAATCATTCTGTGAGTCTATGACTCTTGTCTATTACATTTTACAAACCATTAATGGAAGTATATTAGAAATGGGTCCAGAATAGATGATTGTGGGAGGAGAATGATTGTTGTGAGTCTTATTTATCATTCAAGGATAGCAGCCACCTTTCCTGGCCTTTCAAGGAAGCTGGGAGAACAACTTGTTCCACAGTTTTACCAGTCAAGCAGCTTTGTGCAGAACTTCTCTTTGCAGCTGGAAGTGACAGGCCCAGTCCGCTAAGAGCGGGGAAAAAACTCAAAACACCAAACAGGCTTTGGGTGTTTTTCTGCATACTGCTGGAGATGCAGAGTCATCTGATTTATCTGTTTTATCACCTATGTTTTATCTGTGTGTTGTATCAAGAAGTTAAGACCCAGAGTAATACAAAGCTGACCATACTGTTAACTTTGTAAACCACCATAGAAGTCATCTCTTGTGAAAAGATGGTTGGATTCAATGACCTTTGAGGCCTTTTCCAACAAAAAGGATTCTATGATTCTGAAAATGGGGAAGATAAAGTGCAAGCTTGTTTGTGGTTTGTTGGTTGGTTGGGTTTTTTCCTAATACTTTTTTTTTATATATTCTCTGGATATTTTCTAGGCTTCAAAGCACCTACAACAATGTTCACCTTCCTAGTTGTCAACATCACAATTGCTATTTGCTTGGCCTATACTTGTTTTGGCTGTTTCAAGTACCTGAGCCCACTGAATTATAAGGTAAGCGATGGATACGTAACACCTTTCAGCACCTACCTATGTGCTTGTTGTAGCACCAGCTGTTCCCGTGGGGCTGTTTGTGCCTTCTCACTAGCAACATCTGTCCACAAATGTTCATTCCAGCAGGCTGGTTAAAGAGGGCAGATAGAAGTGAGCTGCTTGGCATAGTGGGAAGTCAGTGTTAGCAGGAACTGAATTTGAGAAATCTGTGAAAAATTTTAAAGGCATAGCCTAAAACTACCACAGAGCAGTATGGAAGAAGCAAGGAAGAGGGTTGGAGGAGAGAGTACCAGTACTGCTCAGAGATTTGCCTTTGCAGCTTTCCAGGTGCTTGTGGTGTCTCTATGTCACATTGACTTACCAGTTTGATGTTGTCTCTTCTTTTTCTCACCTGTTACTGGTTACAGATAGAAGACACACAAAGTGAAAGAGGAAATGACACAGATGTCCCAACTGTCCCAACATCTTCTGTAAGAAGTTAAGAGTTACTAATATTCTCTTGTGCTTCCTAGAAAAACTTAATTTCTCACCTTGCTTGCCAAAAAGCTTGTGTAGGACATACTAGTCTGAATGGACTGTGGGAATTCCCCTATGCCTGCGGGACCCAAGAGTTCTGCAGCTGGGCTCCTTGACTGTTTCCAGGTGGCGTTCCAGAAGTATCTTCAGCTGATGATGTAGGAGTAGTCCAGACGCACTCCTTCCAGCAGCTCTGTGCACTGCCTTCTGGGCCTTACACCAGATACATCTTCACATCTGGACAGCTGCCAAATGCAGTCAGTTGCCACCGCTGTGTGACTTTGAAAGTTGTGACTTGTAACTTGCCCTGTCACTAAAAAGGATGTAGGACTGAGGTAGAAACAGGGCTTTGTGCCACAATCTACAAGAACAGGCGAGTGCTGCACCGGGAAGCCTCCATTAGGGTGCAAAAGGCCTTAGGTGTTAAGGTGAAGAATGGGAAACTGATGATAAGAGTGGAAAGGGGAAAAAGTGTCTTGGGTGAATGATCCCAACATTATGCTTGCAGAGACATAGTAAAACCCTTAACACTTGTGATTTCAGATGTACGTCCCTCGAGTTTTGCAGCCTGATTCTACAGAAAGGACAGTGCTTGCCCACAAGGAGCAGCAGTCGTATGGCACCATGGACAACACTTACTCACAGGCAGAAGGAACCATTGCCTGTTCTGCTGGACCTGCAGCTGTTGAGCAGGCAGAGAAGTTCGCTTTGAATGCCGAGGACTAACACAAGGTGGAGCACTTGGTCCAGGTTTAGGAGAACTAATTTCCTCCCCACTGCCACCTACTAAGTATTCTATTTTATTTATGTATTCCTGCCTACAGAAGAGGTACAGAAATAATTCATTGTGTGGTCTGCAGCTGTGCTCAGCGATTATAAAGCAGATGCCTTGGGACTGATTGTTTTCCAGGCTGTCTACACCACACTGTGAAACAAACGTGTGGAACACGGAGATGCTGATCCTCAGGGACTTCACATATGCTATCTCATCACTTGCCTTATGAAGATAACTTATGCTGCATATAGATAACTGGTCACCAAAGCAAATGCAGCTATTACAGCTGTCATTTATTTATTCAAAAGATTTTTTTTTCCCCTTTTTTCCTTTTTTTAATTAAAAAGAACCCCAAACCACAAACCCCTTTAGTATTTATAAACCTCTTGGGATGTTTTCAATCCTGAAGCAATGTCACTTTTGATGCAAATGCTGTTTATGTGGATGCTGAGGGGATATGGTGTGTGATAGTCTCTCCTTGTCACCCAAAGTAGTCAGCATAGACTTCATCATGTTACTTTTGTTTCTTTAAAAGAGATGAGGGAGTTACTGTGCACTTGGGTACTAAAAGTACCAAACCAAAAACACTGGTGTAAAGAAGGGAGTGATTTATCTGATATTGGTTTTTATCTCTGTTGTTGTTTGGTTTCTTTTGGAGGGCATTTAGGTTACTAGTTTCTGTTCACTCTTTTTAAGGGCCTTCCACAGTGAAACTTCACCTGCCAACAAAAAGGGATGTAAACATTTTATCTTTCTTTTAATCTTGGGTCAAAATGACAGATCTCTGGGTTTTCTCTTCAGTGCCATTTATCTGAACTGCAAGATACTAAGTTTTTAAATGATGTAATAGGTGTAAGTTTATTCCAAAGTCTATTATGTCAAAGTGTAACTAATAATCACCAAGCAATAAAACACTTGAGTTCAGAGAAATTGCATTGCTGTCTTGACTGACTTAATGTTCTGTGTACTGAAACAGTTCTTTTGCTAGCTGCCTCACAACATCATCACTGTCATCAGCTCTTCATAAGAGCACAGTCATGAGGCATAGAATGTCCCATGAGAGATTTGAATATTTTTGCATTTCTCTATGGATTGAATCTTGGTGACTTTTTGGGTAGGAGAAAGCATTGTTCTTCTCGACTGTTCCCCTTCCCTGTTTGCCTGCTTACCATTGAACTCTTAGTTCCTAATTTTGACCTTTTCTAGTACATCTGGAACAGCAGCATCTTGAGATTGACATTGAATTTGTGCCATAAATGAATGTGTGCAGATGTTCAGTGTCTTTCAGGACTGCCTCCAACTTCCCAAGACCGGCACTCTGGAGGAATGCTGAGCAGGAGACCTGCACTACTGCAAGAAGGACCCTGCAGAGGAGCCCATGCTCTTAGTTGAAGGTACATATAACTCCTGATCCTTAAGACAAGTGAGGAGTCTTGTCTAGTGGAGGGGTATGGATTTGTCAGGCATCTTTTATACTATCACTTGAGTGTTGCAAGGATGTTGAGTGTGAGTGTGGACTTCAGCAGTGGTGGCATTGCTAGAGGTGGTTATGTGCACTGAGTATCATGGGGCAGGTGGATTAACGATCATGGTATTACTAGAGCTGGTGTGTACCCTGGATGCAAACTGCCATTGAAGACTGATATGCAAACAAAGGAAAAAAAGAGAACCAACAAGCTCCACACTTTTTACTTGTCTTTGAGTCTGTTATACAGATGTGAGGACAGAGCCTGTTGTATTTAATCAGATTAGAAGCCTGTGGTTGTTTATTTCTAGCTGCAGTACCCCATCTCATACAGATGTTTCCAGCAGCAGTGGACAGTTGTGTGTATTCTAATGAGGAATCAAAAGTATTCAACTACCACATGTGACCTGTTTACAGTTCTGGCACTGAAATTTTCATGCTCTGTGATCTAACTTAGCAGTTTTGAAGAAGTGACTTTCAATATGAGGAGAAACTTCTTTATTCTAAGGGTGATGCAGCACTGGAACAGGCTGCCCAGGGAGGTTGTGGAGTCTCCTTCTCTAGAGACTTTCAAGACCCACCTGAATGCGTTCCTGTGTGACCAGTCCTAGGTGATCCTGCTTTGTCAGGGGGATTGGGCTCAATAATCTCCCAAACCTACTATTCTGTTTTTCCATGATATCTTGTATCAAGGACAAAAACTCATTTGGTGACTGGATTTCCTTTTTGTGCTTGGAAGACTGCTGAACCTTAGTAATGAAGCTGCTTGTAGTTGGCTTGGGTTCAGTATGGACAGGGATAGCTCTCCCCTGTACTTGCATAAGCCCACCTCCTGTCATGCTATGTGTTTCAGAGAATATGGAAAATCTGCCAAGTAATGGGAATTTGCATCTTGTTGAAGAGTCATTGCTGGCATTTGAGGCATAGAATTCTTGTGGTTCAAGTCTAGCCTTCAACCTAAGACCACGATGGGCATAAACCATAAACCATGTCCTAAAGTTCCATGTCCACATGTTTTTTTGAACACCTCCAGGAATGGTGACTCTACCACCTCCCTGGGCAGGCTGAGAAATGCCTGAGAAACCAGTTCATGTATCTGATAGGGAAAACCACTTAGCATGCAGCAGCAGTTCTTGTTTGCCACTGTACACTTGTTGCAGTTAAACTCAGAAATGTCTGGTATTAGGACATGCACTCATTGGAGTAAAGGCTGGGATCACTTATTACAAGACCTCCACGTATAGCAATGCACAAACTAAAGGCTGGTTTATCAGCTTTGCTAGGTTGTGCTTCCTTCCCTAGGTAGCCTTTAGGTCTCTCTTTGAGAGCTGGAAGTCCATTAGGAAACTGCACTGGTTCTAATTTGTTTCTTCATGCTGGTGGATGTCTCTGAGAGGATAAAATTAGCACAGTAGGAGAAACTCCTTGCATTCCTTGCTGAGCCTCAGAGAAAAGCTGAGCGATGGAAGCCTCAACAAATGTGGATGTTGGCTGCACTGTATTTGAAATTCATATTTAAAGCCATTGCACATTCTTTACTGTTCTTTTTATAAATCTTTTGGCAGGAAGCCTAAGCAAATGGCCCAGCTGGAGTTACTGATTGTAGCTCCCAGAAGCCATATTTGTTGAGATCCAAGTGCCTGCTGCTTGCCTTGCATTGCTCAGTTGGAACACCTCCTCCCCACCACCTTGCTCTCTGCTAAGTCCTTACTTGCGCTCTAGCAGCCACCACCAGCAGTGGTCTTGGGGAACATGAATCCTGGGCAAGTCTGGTCCTTGGGCATGAAGTAAGGCCCTACACTGTGGTCTGTGGTGAGGCTCTTCGTGGCACAGCTGCAGAGACAGCTTCTGAAAAGCTAGAAAACAGAGTTCATTGGATAGTGTACAGTTCAGTACACTTCTGCAAAGGCTTCACTTGTTACTGGGGAGAAGAGACTGAGCCCTATCTCACTCCAACCTCTTTTCAGGGAGTTGTAGAGAGCAATGAGGTCTTTCAACCTTCTTTTCTCCAGGCTAAACAATCCCAATTCCCTCAGCAACTCCTTATAAAACCTCTTATTTGCTTTGTTGCCCTTCTGTGGACCTGCTCCAGCACCTTAGTGTCTTCCTTGTAGTGAGGCACACAAAACTGAGCACAATAGACAAAGTGTGGCCTCACCAGTGCTGAGTACAGGGGGACAATCACTTCCCTTGCCCTGCTTGTCCCACACAGTTTGGTGTCATCTGCCAATTTACTGAGGGTGCCCTGAATCCCCTCATCAGGATCATTGATAAAGATTTTAAACAAAACTGGCCCAAATACTGAGCCCTGTGGCACACCACTTGTAACTGGCTGCCAGCTGGATGTAACCCTACTCCCACCACCCTTTGGGCCCAGTCATCCAGCCTTTTTTTATATTTTTTGTTTAATCTAGTGAAGCATCCACCCATCCAAGCAATGAGCAGGCAGTTTCTCCGGGTGGATGCTGTGGGAGACACTGTCAAAGGCTTTACTACAGGCCAGCTAAACAACATCCACAGCCATTCCCTCATCCATTATGCAAGTCACCCCTGTGGATCAAGCAGGACCTGCCCTTTTATGACCCCATGCTGACTGGGCCTGATCACCTGGTTGCCCTGCACATGCTGTATGTATGACACTCAGGATAACCTGCTCCATGACTTGCCCCTCACTGAGGTCAGACTGACAGGTCTGCAGTTCCCCAGATCCTTCTGGCTCTTCTTGTAGATGAGCATCATGTTTGCCAGTCTGCAGTCAGCTGGGACCTCCCCAGTTAACCAGGACTGGTGATAAGTGATGGAAAGTGGCTTGGTGAGCACTTCACCAGCTCCCTCGGTACACCCAGGTGTCTGCCATCCAGCCCCACAGACTGGTGTGTATCAACAGGTCACTAACCATCTCCACTTGGAGTATGGGAGCTTCATTCTGCTCCCCATCCCTGTCTTCTAGCTCAGGGGGCTGGGTAGCCAGTGAACAACTGGTTCTAATACTAAAAACTGAAGCAAAGATGATATTGAGTCCCTCATCCTTGAGCACTATGTTTTGTGGTTTCTAAACTGCAACAAGGCAAGGAAATAACACACTTCTAATTCCACATGATGCCCAGAGTCATAATTTTCAGAGGATGTGTGTCAGATCTTCTTAAAATGGTCCTTGCAAATGCAAATTCCTTCTCTGTCTAATCTAGACAAGACTCCTCAAATGATTGTGTTTGTCACCTGTCTGTAACAGCTGCAAGTGCCTGTTTCAGACATTTCAGAGGTACAGAAGTTGTTTGTTCTTTCTGAGGACAGCTGTCTGAGAGATCAAAACAGAAGGGAAATTACCAAAAGCAGAGGCACCTAAGATTGGGCCATTATAATGGAACATTCTTCCCTCTAACTTTTTGGTTCTTGGGTTAAGTCCTGGCTCTTGCCGTGTCTCCAACATCCTATTGGTTAGGCTGGAGCATCTCAGCTGCAACAAGTGCAGCTTCCCAGTTTTGTTGTGGTCAAACAAAAGCCTTCTGGCTTATCTTCACTTGTTCTTTGTCAGCAGAGTCACTGAGCATTTGTTCCTTGGAGAGAATGTGTATCACGATCAGCTGTCCTTCTAGAGCCTGTACCATAATTAGCTGTTAGTTCTTTGATGAAGCAACATATGTGTGGATTAACTGGTGTAGCACAGGAAACTGCTGCTGCTTCCTTAATGTGCCTCTGTTACCCATCACTTCCAAACAGAAGCTGGCAAGTCTCCCTTACAGGCTGACTTTGGACTACTGGTTGAAAACCAACAATTAATTTAAGTTGTGCTAGGGAGGTTTAGGTTGGACATTAGGAAAAACTTCTTCACTGAGAGAGTGGTGAGGCACTGGAACAGGCTGCCTAGGGAGGCAGTGGAGTCATCATCCCTAGAGGTGTGTAGATCAGGTGCTTCAGGGTATAGTTTAGTGGTCATAGTGGTTAGGTTGTGTGCTGGGTTGAGGCAGCCCCCTCTCTCCCCACCACAGACAGGAATAAAATGCTCAGACAAACAGATTGCAAAAGTGATGAAAGTTTAAATAGAAAGCAGTGAATGTTACAGAGAACCCAAAGCGCAGTGACAAAGAAAGATCCCAAAGCAAACCCAGAGGCATCCCATTCCCACCTGAGGGTACACCCGAGACCCTCAGGGCTCCTTCTTCCCCCTCCCTCCGCTGGGCAAGTCTCAGCCGGCCAGGCCTGAGACTGCCCATCCCCCCGTGGCCTTGGGCCTAGCCAGGCCCAAAGGCAGCAGACATCTCCCCCAGTTACCGGCTGGCGGAGGAGGAAGAAAAGAGAAAGTGCCAGACCCCACACTGGATCTTATAGTGGTGCAAAGAATTATGGTAGGAAATACACAATTTCCTGTGTCCATCCCTCTGGGCTGGACTTCTGGACACAGGAAGTGAACACACCAGGGGGGCACCCAGCTCAAACTGCAACAGGTTGCAGTTGTATCATAGAGGTCTTTTCCAGCCTTAATAATTGATTCTATGACTGTTGCTTTTCTGGGGAAGGATTTGTTCCCTTCTGCAACAGTTTATTTCCTATCTTCTTAGCTGAGTTCTGCTGTAACATGCATCTGATCTTCTCACTTTTTGATGGCTTCAAAGTCCAATCTCAAGACTGATTTTGATGCTGATGGAAAGTAATATTCTGTGTGTTAAGTAAGAATTTCACTAACTTAACAAGCTAAATGTATTCCCAGCTTCGGTTCTGGATGAAGCTCTCTTTCCACTTAGGTTCTGGTTTGGGAATGTCTGCTGCTACAAAGTTTGTGGTCTTCAGCAATCCAGAGTTTCATCCCTTCTTACTGTTAACCTAGTATGTGGTAGATATGTAATAGATATAACACAGATAGCATATTGTCATTTTTAAGGCCTTAAACCACTTTTGTCTTCCAGACTGTAAACTGATGATTATCATGGAATCATAGAACGCCAGATTGGAAGGGACCTCAAGGTCCAACCTTTCTAGGTAAGTCTAGATGAAATGAGATTGTCCAGCACCCTGTCAAGCTGAACCTTAAAGGTGTCCACTGTAGGAGAATCCACTACTTTGGGAGATGATTCCAATGTCTTAACTGTTCTTATGGTGAAACATTTTCTTCTGGATTCCAATTGGAATCTCCCCAGAAGTAACCCATTATTATCTTTAGATTATGTTTAGATCCTGAAGTAAGCCAGCTTTTTCTGAGAAGTCCCAGGATAGTGGTTCAAAGATCTGATATCCTTGAATGTTCTACACTAGATCTGTACAGGATAGCTAAATGGGAATGGCTGAGATTATAAATACCCAGGAAGAGAGGAAGCTTTTCCTATGTGTTTCCAGACCCTGTGGTTAATTAAGTGCTGTTAACCAGACCCTTCTCAAAAGTGATGTGTAAAATAGAGTTCTAAAAACCTAAAGTGTGGTGAGTCATGAGGTACAGGAGTCAGAATTGGTTACTGTCTTGTGCCATTGCAGCTGTGTGGTTGTGGCCCTCCACTTTCTGTGGAGCAATGTAAAGGGTGAAAGTCTGTGAAGGGTGTCAGTGACTGGTTTTGAAAGGCATCTGTATGGTATCCAGTTCAAGAAGGACAGGGACTTGCTGGAGACATATAGAAAAGGGCTACAAAGATGCCTGAGGGGACTGGAACATCTCTCTTGTGAGGAAAGACTGAGAGAATTTGGTCTTTTTAGTCTGGAAAAGAGAAGACAGGGGGGAGCTTATAGATGTTTAGAAATACTGAAAGGGTGGATGTCAGGAGGATGGGACCAGGATTTTTTCAGTGGTGCCCAGTGACAGGACAAGGGGTAGTGGGCACAAACTTGAACATAGAGAGTTCTGTCTAAACATGAGGAGGAACTTCTTTAAGGGTGACGGAGCACTGGAACAGGCTGCCCAGAGAGGTGGTGGAGTCTCCCCATCTCTGGAGACATTCAAAACTGGACATGTTCCTCTGTGGCCTTCTCTAGGTGAACCTGCCTTGGCAGGGAGATGGACTGGATGGATCTCCAGAGGTCTTTTCCAACTCCTACCATTCTGTGATTCTGTGGTGTACTCCTCTGATGTTTATTTAAAAAAACAAGTACAGGAGGAAGACTCAGAGCAGCTTTCAGCCTGCTCTCCTGCAGTGTAAAGCACCAGGGTCCTTCTTTCAATTGAGGATGTTCTATGTCAAAACTTATTTGAATTCTAATTTCCCCCGCTCGGGGCTAATTACCAGTTGCTTGTTTGTTGTTTGGGGCTTTTTTTTTCTCCTCCATCTATAGGCATAGAGAAATAAAACCAGCAGCTATCAGAAGAAAATGGAAGTGATTTAAAGAATTGCCAAGTACCATCATTTGGTTGCAGGCATTGAATTTTTTTTATGACATGGTTTTAGCTTTAGAGGATGGAGAAGGTTTTTCTTCTTCTTTTATACTTTGTCTGTAGCTTCAATATCATTCCTAAAATTTCCTAAAATAGGAAGAATTTACTCACTTCTAAGACCAGAAATGAGAATCTGCTGGGGAGAAGGTGGCAAAAATTGAGAAAGAAATCAGTTGTGCAGCTTCAAGAGGAACCATTTAAGCAATTATGTCTTTTTCCTTTTGAAGCTAAATAACAAATAATGGTGAAATTAGGAGAATTATGTCTGTCTTCTGCAGTGGGTTCTTCTAAGTTTGTGTGAGGTGTTACTGAATCCCCCCTCCTCTTTGGTTTCTCTGAAACATTAAGAATGCCTTCCAATCACTGTAAAAAGCTTTATCAGCAACAAAAGACTGGGAGTGATGCAAAAAGAAAACAACTTGCAGTGAGACAAAAATGCAGAAGTGGATCCTCGTTCCCTTGAGGCTGTACCCTGTGGTTTGGGTTGGAAGAGACCTTAAAGATCATCTAGTGTCAACCCCACTGCTATGGGCAGGGACACCTTCCACTGGACCAGGTTGCTCGAGGCCCCTTCCAATCTGTCCTTGAACGCCTCCAAGGAGGGGGCATTCACAACCCTTCTGGGCAACCTGTTCCAGTGTCTCACCACCCTCACTAGAAAGAATTTCTTCCTAGTATGCAGCCTAAATCCTCTTCCATCTTAAAGCCATTGCTCCTCATCTTAGCACTTCAAGCGTTTGTAAAAAGTCCCTCTACAATTCCTAGAACCCAAGAATGACAAAGGTATGTACGTAGAAAACCAGGCCCACAGTGCAGGCTTGGTTGCAGAAAACCTTAAGAACTGCTGGAAAATTAAGCTCTCGGACTTTCCTCCATTTGGGGAAGCTGAAAGGTTAGTAGATTCACTCAGAGCAGAGAAGAGAGCTTACAAGGCAGTGATGGGCATAGACCAATGGTAAATGGGCTTATTTAGGCTCAGGTGAGGCAGAGCTGCACCCCAAGCTCATGAAATCCTGCTGAGCAAGGTATGCCACACAGGCGCAGTGGGAAGAATGTTAACTGGGCTAAGCCTTTTCCCCTCTGCAGAGGAAGATGTTGATATCCATCATTTAGCTGAATACCCTGAGGTGGGATGATGCATCCTTGTGCTTTGGTGCAATGGACAATTAGGAATGAAGCAACAGTAGGTGGACTGTATTAAGAAGGAAGTGTGGTGTATTTACCAGGAGGGCAGTATCAAAAGCTGGTTTTGCATTGGATGTTGATTGCAGACCAGTGGGGGCCCAGTCAGGGCCTGGGAAGAAACTGAGAGTGCAGTTTCTCCTTACACCTGCTTCCAGAGCCTGGGCTTTGGGGGGACCCAAAGCAAGCTGCAGCTGCTACTGCTGCAGGGTGCAGGCAGCTGCACTGTGGACAAAGCCCAAGGTCTGTGCTCAACGCCATGGACAGAAAGCACTGCGAAGAGGGCAGGAGGCCCCTTGCCGAGGCAGGCAGTGGGGGGGAAAGGTGGAGTGGGCTCCTCACTTCCTTTTTGTTGAAGCAGTCATGAGTCAGTCTTCACTTGGAGTTAGATTTGCTGGAAGCTGGGTGGCTGAATGTAGTTTTGTCTTCCTTTCCTGATCACTTTTTTTCTGTGCTGTACTCCCTCTGCACTAATGTCTGCAGTGGTTTGAACCACTGCTGCAAAGGGGGATTATCCTCTCTTTTAAGAAGATGGAAACTCATCACTTAAATCTCATTTATTGTTCATCCTGTCCTCAAAACTGCAGACATTTGATTATTAAACACAGAAAGAGCATGAGCAGCCTTAATGTCTTAAAACCCAGTCAGGAGGGGATTTTGAAGCCTGGTATTTGGACTACATCTAGCAAGGGGAAAGAGCTGTCACTCAGATCTATATAAATACTGCTCTCCAGAAGACAAATGATAATTCTAATGGGGCTAATTCTTCTAGCAGCATTGGCATAACACCATCAGGGCTGTCTGGCACTGCAGAGAGTATTTTGTCCATGGAAGAAAAACTAATCCTAAGCAAGATGGATTTAGTGTGAGTTATGTTCCTTAAAGTGCTGTTACAGCAAGTAAAACAAGTGGCATCCCTTCTCAGTGTTTTAAAATAAGCTGCCCTGAAATTAATATGGATTTATTCCTTGTCTCTTCCCACAGCATCAAAAATAAAAGTGTATGTTCATGTAATCCATATTGTATATTGCACCTGCTGTAAGCCAGAATGTACAGCTGAGGGGCTGTCTTGAACCCAGCCATCCTTCTCCCCAGGCAATTCTGGCTGACTCAGTGGTGAGGAGCAGTGGCCCTTATGGATCTGGAGCTCCCTGTGATGCTAGACTTAACAGATTCTATTTTGCACTAAAGAGTGGTTTCAATTCCTCTTTCATATCAAAGTGTGATTTCTGTTCCATTTTGTTGTTGTTCATTCATTCATACTGTGAGTGATGCCTGACTTTTTTTTTGTGTGCAGTGTGCATGAAGACTTATCTTGTTCAGTTTGTGTGTCATCTGCATGAACTTATCTTGTTCAGTTGCAGATAATGTCCAAAGGCTGTAGAGTGGGGCTTGGATTTTTCAGGGCTTCATAGTTTGTAGTTTAAAAATCAGAAGTAAAAGTGGGAGCTGTATTCAGAAGAGGATGAGCTTAATAGTGTTTTCTTCATACCAGAAGCAGATAGTTTTCAAGCACTTCAGTGTGTAAGTTCATTTATTTTCAGTGGCAGTGGTAATTACCTGTAAGAAGAGACCAGCATCAGCCTCTCCAGTGTCCTTTTAGGTAGCTGTAGACAGCAACGCCACCTGCCCTCAGCCTCCTCTTCAAACTAACCAGCCCCAGCTCCTTCAGTTGCTCTTCATAAGATTTATTCTCCAGGCCCTTCCCCAGCTTCATTGTCCTCTGCACTGGCTCCAGCACCTCCACATCTCTCTTGTATTGAGGTGCCCCAAACTGAACACAATACTGAAGGTGTGGCCTCACCAGAGCTGAGTGCAAGTCATATCAGAACAACCTTTGCTGTGTGACAAGTGGTTAATTATAATTTTTAAGCTTCTGAAATCTTCACCTTTTAGGTCGAGATTTCTTTCTCTTTCAGACAGTAGCTAATGAAACCCATTTTTGTGCTGGATTTGCTCTCCCTATGCCTATTTTCTTTACTAAGTAAAGCAGCCAGCATGGACAGCTGGTGTTTGTAGTAGGCTGAAGTGCACTTACCTGGCACACAGAGTGGAGCAAGGATGTGCTCATTTACTGCCTCCGTTCATTATCAGTGTCACAGATTGCTAAGTGTTGTGAGACATATGTAAAAATAGAAAGGTTCTAGAGGCAGTTGTTTTCTGTCCAGTTCTTGCTGGTGACTGAGCACAGATGAGCTGCTGTAATGTAAGATCACAAAACAGAGTCCTGATGTGCCCTCTTTCATTGAGGCTGGGCCCCTTCAAGCAGATCTGTTCCAGAAGGGGGAGAGAGAATGCTTCAAGCTTTCTGCTCGCATCTGAAAATCTGTTTGGCACAGTTATCATATAGCAAACTTCCTTCCCACTTACTCTATCTGCCTTGTGACTGAGCAGTCCCTGGGGAAGTATTCAGTTATATCAGTACATGGCAGTGCTCCCTAGCACCACAGCAGATGTCTGCAGTGTGCATTAAAGATGAGAGAAGATGATCTCCAGCTCTGAAATACAAGGCCACACAAGGGACAGGAGTAAGAGATCAAGACTTGTACAGGAGGGAGCAGAGTAGGGCCTGTAAACAGCTGTCATTTTCTGGGGTGAGCTGATTCCTCCTCGAATCAGCAACTCATTTGCAATATATACTGCACCTGAAACAAGTCTGGGGATGTCTTCTCTAAGAACAATCTGGTTTAGACAATGTGAATAATTCTGTATTTTCTTCCTGTCTATTCAAAACAGCTTGGCCTGAAACAATGGGCATGGTGGTCTTGGGCTGATAGTTGGAATCAATGGTGTTAGATATCTTTTTTCCAACCAAAACAATTCTATGACATTCTGACTAATGAAAGCATTTACAAGTAGAGGTACACTTTGTGCTCACTACTGGTTTACAAGCAGTTAGCTGTCTTCAAGAATTAAAGTGCAGCTTAAAGGCAGCACTGCAGTCAAATTTTGTAGGGAGGCCTGAGAACTGCTGAGTCTTCCTCTCCTGGCATCCAGGTGCAGAAGCACAGGAGGCAAAGAAAGGATAGTGACAGGTCTCATTCTGCTCAAAAAACAGACCCAGGCAGACCCATCTGCCCTAATGATTTTCTGCCATGGCTTACCAGGTGGCTTTGAGCACCAAGACTCAAATGTGCCCAGCAGGAGTGGTGTTTGTTTTACAGAAGGCAAGTCAGGGTGGTATTCTTGAATCTAAAAAGCCCTGTGGGATGAAGCAGGGCTCTGCTGGAGTGACTCTTATTTAACAGCTTCCTTTTCAATTAATATGGTGAAATAACACTGATTTGTGCAAGTGTAACTGGTGGATTATATTTCCCTGTGCTTGCCAGCATAGGAAAGTACATCAGAAGTGACTGGAGAACAAAACCATACCGAAATCAGTCATCTGGATACAGTTTAAGTGTTTGAAGCTCAAGTGCACACACCAGGGACTGTTGCTGGCAGAACCACACAGCCCTTCAAATTCAATTTTCTTTGAGCACTTTGCCTTCCCTCTGACCTTTGTAGCAGATGCAGCACAGAATCAATAGAGGTTCCAAGCTGAAGCTTCTCTTTACTGTCACCAAGCAAAATCTCAGATATTAAAAGCAGCACACAGGTATTACTCAAAATCTTAATGCAAGGTTCTTTTAATTTTGAATTAGTGACATTTCTATTGTTTAGTAAGAGGTATTTCTAACAGTGCAAAGCTGCAGTGTCTTGACCCTGTCCAGGGCTATGATTTTTAGCTGAGTACAAATTCAGTGCAGAGGTAGCTTGGGCTAAAATTGCTCCTACACCCCACCCCTCCCTTCTGGTCCAAGCTGCAGACACCTGTGTGTTTCAGCTGCTTCTCATGTGCTGCTCTTCTGGGAGCTGAGCTTCCTCCTCACAGCCAGGGTGCTGCTTAAAAGTCTAGGCTGCAAAAGGAAGGCAGCCAGCAGTAGCCAGCTGGCTAGTTTCAAGCTGCTGTATGTAGATCATCCATGCTCATTAATCAACATGCTCATGCAAGTTAGGTCTTGCTAGGTTGTTCCCCATCCTTTGTGTGAGGAACCTCACACCTACACCAACTCGAGTTTCACTGCTGCTGTGAAAAAAGCAGCCTTTCATGGCAATTAAACTGTTATTAGTTGTGTTATTAGCAGTGTTAACAGTTGTAAGGTCTATTTTTCAATTTCAAAGCAAGAATCAGGAAAAGAGAGAGCAGACTTGAAGTCTGTGCTTGGGGGAACAAGATAATCAAGCAATACTCTTGATACTTTCGTAGTCCAGCTGAACAAAAGGAAAAGCAACCCCAAGCCAGTAGGTCCCCATGGCAGCATCTCAGTAAGACAGGCTGCATTTTTCTTGCTGTCCTCTCTCACCTTTAGTCAGGAATAAACTACTTACATGGATTACAGAAGACTAGTAAGGTCTGTACCTGTGCTAAGCTCAAAGCATTTACCCTGAGTTTGTTAGGAGAGTTATTCTCCTTTCTTTCTCCAAAGTTGCTCTTTCTCTACTTTCCCAACAAATTGTAGAATATCTTCAGCAAGAAGTTCAGGTTCCTCCAAAGCTGCAAAGTGGCCACCTCGAGGCATGAAATGGAAGGAGACTATGTTGATGTATTTCTTCTGGGCCCAAGCCTGGGGTGTGTGCATGATTTCATTAGGGAAGGAGGCAATGCCAGTAGGTACTTGTACTGTCAGCCTGAGAGAGAGAGGAGAGAGAATAATCCTTCAAACACTTAGTTTTGCAAGAATTGGAAAGTCCCAGGGAAATGCTGTTCTTAAAGAGTTGGTCATAATGTTGTTAGGCAATTAAAAATCTGACTTCCAGACCCCAGATGTTAAGATCAGACAACACTCCATTCCTGGGAAATAAAATGTTTACATACATTGATATTAAAGCAGTTTTGCAAGGGAGCCAGAGCATGAGAGTTAGAAGCATGGAAATGAAGTAAAGAGAGACTGAGCTGACTGGGTATCAGGTTTCCTCATGCTGCAGTCAGGTCTGAAGGGGAAAGCACTCACCTGGACAAAGGCTGGAGAGAAAGTCATAGTGACTACTACTGCTCTAACACATTGAGCCTGGCAAGACAGATTAAGAATAGAAAAGGGGAGAACTGCCTCTAACTGCTGCAAAGAGGGAGGGAAGGAATATATCTAGACTAGTTCAGAGGACCCCACCTGGAGTACTACATCCAGTTCTGGGCCCTCCAACACAAGGAGGATATAGAACTGCAGGGGCAGGTCCAGAGGAAGCCCACAAAGATGATCAGAGGGCTGGAGCACCTCTCCTGTGGGGACAGACTCAGGAAGTTCGGGTTTTTCAGCCTGGAAAAGAGAAGGCTCCAGGGAGACCTTAGAGCAACCTTCCAGTACCTCAAGGGGGCCTAGAAGAAAGCTGGGGAGGGACTTTGTACAAGGGCTTGTAGTGATAGGACAAGAGAGAATAGATTGAAGCTGGAAGAAGGGAGATTTAGACTGGAGATTAGGAAGAGATCCTTTACAGTGAGGGTGGAACAGGTTGCCCATGGAGGTTGCTGGGTGCCCCTTCCCTGGAAGCATTCAAGGTCAGGTTGGACAGGGCCTTAAGCAACCTGGTGTAGTGGAAGGTGCTCCGGCCCATGACTGAGGGAGTGGAACTGGATGATCCTTAAGGTCCCTTCCAACCCCAACCATTCCATGAATATGGGACTTCACCCTGTAAAGTAGCTCTTGCTTGTAACTGCCCAAATGAACTCTATGGAACCTTTTGCACACTAGTAAGTGTAGCAAAGCAACTGGATTTGAGGGGAGAAGTATCTTAGAAACTGGGAAGATCTACACTTGTTACAAACAGAGCAACATTTTCCAGGTCTAAATACCACATAGGCACAAGCTGCATTGTGAGAACTGAGGGACCCTAAAATTTAGACACTCAAATTGTTGGGCACATAACAACTGGAAGCATGGAAAGACGGAGCCTGGTTTTGCATAGGACTATGAGACTCTTTCCTCTAGGCACACAGAAGCTCATATAGCTCATCTCATGTAGGCAGAACGGGAGCAGGATACTGCCCACAGCATAGACGCAGCAGCTTCAAGAACTGAGTCAGCTTCCTGGAAGCATCATTTCACAGCTAAATAAATACCACAGCACTGAGCTGCAGTTGCAAATACCTCAGGGCAGGTTTAAGCCTTCACTAATACTCAAGCTGACACAAGTATATGCAACCAAGCTGCTGTCTTAAGTGTCTGCACAGCAGGAACCTCACTCTTACTGACTTGCAAATTATGCAGTTTGGCAGCATACTGAAGTTGCTTCCAAGGGCAGGACTTAAATCTTTTGCAGAAATAGGCAGACTGTGTCCAGAAGAGTACTAGAGCTACAAACCAAATAAACTATAAACAAAAGTGACTGCATGACTCAGTCACAGGCAAATTAAGTAACTGAAGGGAAATCTGAAAATGCTTGCTTGTGCATTTCCCTAGGTGGATATACCACGAACAAGAGGTCTTCGAGCAGCATCTCCAGTCACATCTCTTTACTGATAGTTCAGGATTCTTACCCAATTAGCATTTTTCCAAGCACAGCACATCAACTAACAGAGCTGTCCTGCAGATAGAGCATTGCTTTTCCTCAGCATTCAGAAACCTGCAGCAGCTCTTAAGACATAACAGCCTGTCTGCAACCATAAACTCAGGGCTCAGCACTGTGTCCAGGTCTGGAGCCCTCAATATAGGAAGGACATGGACCTGATGGAGCAGGTCCAGAGGAGGGCCACAAAGATGATCAGGGGGTTGTAGTACCTCTGCTGTGAAGACAGACTGAGGGAGCTGGGGTCGTTGAGCCTGGAGAAGAGGTGACTCTGGGAGACCTAATAGTGACCTTCCAGTACCTGAAGGATAGAGAGACTGTTTACAAATGCCTGTGGTGCCAGGACAAGGGGCAATGACCTCAAACTAGAAAAGAGCAGATTTAGATTGGATGTTAGGAACAGGTTCTTTACCATGAGAGTAGTGCAACACTGGGACAGGTTGCCCAGGTATGTGGTTAGAAGAATAGAATAGAATAACCCAGGTTGGAAGAGACCTTCAAGATCATTGTGTCCAACCTATCATCCAACAGCACCTAATCAACTAAACCATGCAAAAACCCTATCAAGTCTCCTGCTGAACACCTCCAGTGATGGTGACTCCACCACCTCCCTGGGCAGCCCATTCCAATGGGCAATCACTCTCTCTGTGTATAACTTCCTCCTGACCTCCGGCCAGGGTTGAGGCCCTGTCCCTGTAGATATTCTAGGTGAAGCCCCACAGGGCTCTGGGCAACCTGATCTAGTTGAGGATGTCCCTGCTGGCTGCAGAGGGGGTTGGACTAGATGATCTTCAGAGGTCCCTTCCAACCCAGACCATTGTATGATTTAAAGAACAAAACCAAAGAGTAAACACTCACTTGTCATGTTTCTGTGTGCCCAGCCCATTCTGCAGAGCTTCTTTGTAGAAACGCATTGAGGAGACCATGCAGCCTGACACCCAGTAGATCATGATATTGGTGAGCAGATCATCCAGGCTGAACTTCCTGAAGAGGTAAGTCCAGAGATTTCTTTGTTAGAACCAAAGACCATTTTGCATTACTCTAGCAGGGCCTTTGTTTGGTTTGGTTGTAAGAAGAGGTAGAGAAAAAAAAACAATTGTAAACTCGGTTAGGGGGTGACATGTGCTGCTGCTCCTCTGTCAGTGACCAAACTGACACAAACTGGGAAGAGCTGGAACCTGTCCAGAGAAGGGCCACAAGGACAATCAGAGGGCTGGAGCACCCCTTCTATGGAGACAGACAGTTGGGGCTGTTCAGTCGGGAGAAGAGAAGGCTCCGAGGAGACCTAATTGTGGCCTTCCAGTATCTTAAGAGGGGCTACAGAAAAGCTGGTGAGGGACTTTTTAGGGTGTCAGGTAGTGATAGGATGAGGGGGGATGGAGCAAAACTAGAAGTGGGTAGATTCAGATTGGATGTTAGGAAGAAGTTCTTCACTGTAAGGGTGGTGAGAGACTGGCACAGGTTGCCCAGGGAAGTGGTAGAAGCCTCATCCCTGGAAGTTTTTAAGGTCAAGCTGGATGGGGCTCTGAGCAACCTGATCTAGTGTGAGGTGTACCTCTCCCATGGCAGGGGGGTTGGAGCTAGATAATCCTTGAGGTCCCTTCCAACTCTGACAGTTCTATGAGTCTATAAGTCTGTGATTCTAAGAGACATTTTTAGCTCCTACATGGAAAGCAGACTCCAACAAGCACCTTATGCTCCAGCATAGCTGTCTGGACTGTCCATAGACAGGGTAGGATCAGAAAAGCACATGGAACAGCTTGCTCCATCTATTATTCATGATTTCAAATGCCACCCCAAGCCTTCAACAGAGCCATCACACCAATACATGCTGCAAACAGTGCATGTTTAATTTCAGATTGTTAGCTAGATACAGTGCAAAGGTTCTATTCAGACCCACTGTCACTAGACTTCTTCATAACATGCCCCTCCACTCCATTCCTGCCACATACCTCAGCAATTTTCAAGAGGGGGCTTCACCTCAGATTTCAATTGCACATTAAGAATGATTCTTTATTAGCAAATGATTGGTCAGTACTGCTTTAGCTCCAGTCTAGAGCAAATTGAAAGAGAGTTTAGTATTAGTGTTGAAGTGAATCATGAGTTCTGCTTCCTGACATCTTAAATGTGGGTTAAACTTTTGGGTTTCTGTCCTAATGTGATTATTCCAGTGGTTTTTAATATCCAGAAGTTGCAGGGTGTATCTCTTACTAGGAGATTAAAGTGGGAAGGGAGTACCTCAGCCTTCACGGAACCATTTGTGGTTGCTGCAGGCTCCCTACAAGACATGAGGCAATCAGTTCAGACAAACATCTTTAGCTATGGCTCTGGGCTCAGCCACCTCATCCAAAATAGCATAAGAGGAGGACAGGCTTACCTCTCTAATCCTCCATCCTCTAAATCACGGAATTCCGGATCAGTCCAGGTAGAAAACTTTTCCAAGATGTATGCAGCCAGTCCTACAGGGGAGTCATTCAAACCACAGCCTGAAAAGGAGGAGGGAAGATTAACTAAAATTGTGATATCTGTTATAGAAGTGGCCCTGTTATAATACAGCTGTATTCCTAAAGAGTAGAACAAGTTGGAGCCATTTATTGTTGAGTCATAAACTGATAGCATCTGCAAACTAACAGGCTCTGCATTGGCTCACACTGTATGTTCTTTGAACTGATGGAACAGTATTGGATTTCTGCTGGCTTTTTTCTTTTCATTCCTTGTAAGCTAATAAGATTAAGCTCTGTGTGCCAAGTAGGGTTTGCTTCCATTAATCTGGAAGTTGTCATGTATTAAACAGCATCACAGAGCCAAACTCCACATGCCTACACATGACCAGGAGAATTTGCACCACTACCTAGCAGCAAAAACCTTTTAAGGATAATTAGAAAGTCATTAAGGTAGAGCAAGGCTTTACTAAAAGCTCCAGCTTCTGAAATTAGCAACAGCCTTCCTGTAGAACAAGGGTTAAAATACCTCACGTAGTTTGTTTTGCTCAGAAAGACAAGTGTGTTTTCAGCCTGCACCTGGAACTTTGCTACTACATCCTAGTGCTGTGAAAATACAGGGACCATGAGCTGTTCCAGCTGCTCAGAAAAAAAAATTATACAAGAAGCTTTTCCTGAGGAGCAGCAATATAGTTGAAGTTCATCTCACAGAATCATTAAGGTTGGAGAAGACCCTTAAGATAGTAGAGTCCAACCATAACCTAGCTACCACGATCACTAAATTATATCCTAAAGCACCACATCCACATGCTTCTTGAACAGCTCTAGGGATGGGGACTCTACCGTCTCCCTGGGCAGCCTGTTCCAATGCCTGACCACTCTTGCAGGAAAGAAATTTTTCCTAATATCCAACCTTATCCAACCTTAACCTTCCCTGGCACAGCATAAGCCCCCACCTTACTCCAACCTCCTTTCTTCCTTGCTTAGGACAGCTTGCAAGGTAGCTCTGGACCACCAGAAGTCTTGGGAAGACTCTGGTAGCTTCCATGGCTATGCTTATTACAGCTACCTGATGCTCCCTTCTTCAGCATTTTTCTCCTTATGGGAAGCTGCCACCTGCCATGCTCCTCTCCTCTTTGTCCTCAAAATTGCAGTAAAGCTCCTGCTTCAGTTTGTAAAACATGAACTATATTCTGGTTCCCAGTCTGCATAGTCCACACATTACTGGTAGGGACAAGAATCAGCCAGAAAAGGAGCACAGCTAGGCATCTTTCAGCTTTCCTTGTCTCTTAAAGCACAGAAGGGAATAGACAGTAGTCATTTTTAGCAACAACACTCAAAAGGAAGCAAAACTATTGAAAAACCATGAAAATACCATTTTTTTTCCTGCACATTTTAAGAATATACCTGCTTTTGTAGGTAAGCTGGTAGAACACCATTAAGAAATAGCTTCCTTAGCTATGGTTTTAATCAAATCCACAAGTGAATTGCTGCTGTGCTTAACTAAAATACATTTGATATTCTTGACTCATTTGTCCAATTAAAGATGCTTTCAAGATAGCAACACTTAATATTCAGATATTTATAGATAAGCAAGCTGAGTGACTGTCTCATCTAGAAATAATATACAAAGGAATGGCTTTTTTTTTTTGGTCTTGAAAATCTGCAAAGTGATTGAGAACAATGAGTGAGAAGGGAATTTGATGTTAATTTCCAGGTGTTACTTGGAGGGATAAGTAAGCTGCACTGCATCATGGGACAGCTAAAAGCTTCTTGTAGTTTACATCAATTGAATGAGATCCATTTTCTGTGCAGAAACTACCCTTTGCTCTTAGCTCAGCTGCACTTGAAATAAAATTACAGTCCCCAGTGACAGCAGAAGTGAAGTATTAAATAAACTATTTTATTTATGAAAACTGAAAACTAGGTCAGTGGCACTTAGAGTAGGCTCAGTTTTGATGTGGAGGTTCACTGCTTCTGCATGCAAAAGGGAGTGTAATGCTGTATACCTATATGTGACCTTTTCTGACTTGGATACAGGGAAGGACCCCCACCTTTAAAAACCTCTAACCATCCTCCTTGAATTTCCCTGAAACAACCACTTTGACTTTGTGCATATATTAAAGCAGTACATTTTGTGTCCGTAGTGCAACTAAAATGAACAACTGGTGTTTTGGGTTTTTTTTAAGCTTGTTTTACCAACAGTGTCAGGCTTTGTAGCCTGTATGTGAGCGTAGCCAGACTCCACCAAGCTCTTGTAGAGCCCTTTCTGCAAGAAGGGAAACATCCTCTTGACATCTTCATCCTGGAAGCCGAAGAGCCCTGGAAGATAGCGGCCCAGCAGAACGGAGAGCAGGTGAATGACTCCCATCTTTGTAACCAAGGCTAGATTTAAATGGAGACCTTTCACCTGGCTAAAAAAAAACACCAACAAAACACAACACAGGGAAAGCCCCCACAGATGAACAAAACATCATTCAAAGATGCTGTATTTAAAATGTAATTAGCAAAAATTGACTTACATAATTTCTGATCTCCTGTTAATTACACCATGACCTTAGTTGTGCTTTGCTGTGCAGCTTTCCACACAAAAATGACAAGTCAAAGGGGGGCAGTGTCAGCAATCAGCACACACTTCTGGGCACTAAGCCATACATCCTCCTTTTGTGCCACTCCAGACCCCATTGGGGCCATTACAAAATTACTGCTATAAACCAGGTATAAACCTTAGCTATGTCATCTTGGATCTCTGCTTAACACTGAGCACTGAAGAGAGAAACTACAGTGCAGGCTTGGGACAGGAAAAAGCACAAGAAATAAATGTTCAGGTTAAATACCCCCAAGAAACAGTTTTGTATGCCAGTCATGTGGCACTGTACCAAAGGGGTACTCACCTGGGAGCTATCTGGGCCAGGTTGGTGCAGATGAGCCAGCCAGCATCACCACCTTGTGCATAGAACTCATTGAATCCCAATCTGAGCATCAATTCATAGAACACAGAAGCAGCGCTTACAGAGTCAAAGCCTGCAGGAGAGAACTCTGCTGCATTAATTCAGAAGCTACACTTCTGACTCTGCAGCATTTATCATCCCATAATGTCCAAGTTCCTAAAATGCTACAGCTCCATTTTTTCTTGCCTGTCTGACAGACTATGTGGAAACCCTTGTCACATCATCCAGGCAAGGTGTAGAGAGCAAGCAGAAAATGTGACCCTGCACTTGCCCCACTGAGGGGGTTCCAGTGTCCAATGTAGGGGAATCCACTACTTCCCCTGGGAGATAATTCTAATGTCTGCATGTTCGTTCTCATGATGATTTTCTTGTGGAGTCCAATCAGACTCTCCCCAGGAGTAACTTGTACCTGTTGCCCCATGTATTTTCCGTGGGGCTCCTTGCAGAAAGGGAGTCTTTGTAAATTATCTTCACACTGCTCCTGAAATCAATTAATGGTTCACCTGAAGTCACACTCTTAACCTCTGTCTTTCCACGTGATACACAGCATCTTTGTTTCTACACTGAGAAACCAGGAAGGGCCAGGAGTTACTGTTCTGCTAACAGGGGCAGTCTCACTGAGAGAAAGCTTGTCACTTCAGTTCCTTCTCTTACATCATACCTTTCTTGTGGGGTGCTTCTGAGAAACCATAACCAGGAATAGATGGGCAAATTACTTCAAAAACGTGTTCACCGCTGAGGCCATGGCTTGCAGGATCCGTCAGGAGAGGAATAATTTTGTAGAACTCGTAGAAGGAGCCAGGCCAGCCATGAACCATTAACAGTGGCTTTGCAGATTGGCCTTCAGGCAGGCAAGGAGGCTTCACGTGAACAAAATGGACATCAATGCCTGTAAAAATGAAATAGATAGCATGCCCATACTGACCAATCACTGACGCTGAAACCAATCTCAATAGATTATCAATAGATCTTTGCTGAAGTTTTGTGTTGTTTTTTTCTGAGCACGCAAACAACCCCCGCTGCTCTAGGTCCAAGGACTTGAAAGTGCTTTGTAATGGGCAGTTAAGCATCACAGCAGGCAAAGGAGGTCGACATATTTCTGGGTTCAGATAAACAGGCAAAAGAAGACATAGAAGTGAAGAAATCTACTAATGGTAACGTGGTGACTCATACAGCTTAAAGGCAGAATAGATGATTACATCAGTTAGTCCAAGTGCCCTTGCATTTTCCTAAGTGTCCCTATATGGCACCAGGCAGGCTTCAGTCAACTACAGATTTGTCTTCCTGGAAGGCATACAATTGCAACTCAAAGGCAGCAAGAGATGGAATCCTTCACGATTAGCAGCTGTTTGTTTGGGGGTGTTAATCACTGTCTTTGTTTTGTGAATGCCTTACTTCCCATTTGACCAGGTCTGCCTTCTGTCTCCAGCCCCTGATTCTAATGTTACATCAAAAGGAATTAAGAAAAGCCTTCAGTGAGTGTTCTCTGTCTGTGGAGGCCTCCCCTAATCAAGCCACGCATCTGAACTGTTGATAAACCAATCAGGCTTAAACCAAGGACTTGAATTTCCCTGTGAGAGGGGAGGTTCAGGCTAGATGTTAGGAAAAAGTTCTATACAGAAAGAGTGATTGCCCATTGGAATGGGCTGCCTGGGGAGGTGGTGGAGTCGCCATCACTGGAGGTTTTCAGGAGGAGACTTGATGGGGTGCTTTGTGCCATGGGTTAGTTGTTTAGGTGGTGTTGGATTGGTTGATGGGTTGGACGCGGTGATCTTGAAGGTCTCTTCCAACCTGGTTAATTCTATGTAAAACATTCTAAAATAGAGTGAATGTGTTCCATTTTGTAGTTCTGCCTTTTGTCCAAAGCTTTCAGTATCTCCTGCCATGAGCAAACAAACCCAGGAAAGTATTCTAGTACCACTCTTCTCAGGGCTGAAAGAAAAGGTAAAAATTTCAGCCCTGTTTCATGTATGATCTTTACAATATGCAAGCAGTGAGCTTCACACAGCGGTGTTGCACTGGTTTCCTCAGGTGAACTGCTTTTTCTTAAGCCTATTCAGTGTTTGCTTTCCAGAATACAGGAACTTGCTATTAGTAGAGCCTGAATGCCTCCCTTCTTGATGGATTTAAGCACATTTTACTCGCATCAACTCAATCTCACCAGCAATCTCATTCTCTTTCACTGACTGAGATTTCCCTATCCTTGACAATTCTGTGGGTTTCTGTAAAACCTCCCAGTGGTGACAGAAGCTAGGAACTTCTGTACAGCATGTTTGATCTTGTCTTTTCGTGGCTCCTTTTTGTAAACATTTTAATATTGACATTTCTTCTCCTATTTTTATACATAGTCCCTTCCAATCTAGGCCATTCTATGAAGCCATGAACTAAAATCTTTATGTTCTAACCACTGTAACACAACCATTTCTTGTCCTAAGTCTATCTTAAGTATTACAGAGAACTGCCCCATTTGAAATAATACACAATTCTAGGTGCAAGTCATCATCATCATCTCAAACTTGAATTTTTGCCATCCTGTGAGACAGTTGCCTGCTCTGCTCTAAATCTACAACTGTACCCCAAAATGATCCAGGCACAACCTTAATTTAAGCACTTAAAATGTCCAGTTTGACCACACTCCAGCACCACCAGACTTTAGCAGGATGGTTTCTTTCAGAAGGTGCCTGTGGCTTTGAGTAAAAAGAGAAACCACTCACACCTGGCAGCACATCACCTCCAAAGGAAATGCTTTCCACTTTTCTAGGCCTGTGGGTGCTTGAAACAGTGCAGAGGAGCACATCTGCCCTGCCAAGCAGGAACAACCTGAGCAGCCAGCACACCCAGCTGAGGAGGGCTGCCAAAACTGATGGCATCACAGCAGCAGCTGGGGGACTACATGGAGCAAGAGCAGGCATCTGTGGGTATTTCTGCATGACTGCATGCAAGTCAGGGAACACATGTACATCTGAAGATCCAGTTCTGATTCCAAATGCCTCTGCCTGGCTCCTCCTAACACATGCTGACAGCCCATCCAGGCACAAGGGAAATTCCATTTGTCATTCCTTGTCCTAGAGGCTTCGCTTACAATGGAGTTTCTTGCTGCTTCAGCAGCGGTGCCAGTGATCCATGCCACGGCAGGGAGGGAAGGTCCATGCAACACAACCAGAGCATTCTTACCACTGAAATCCCCTGCAGACAGGGTTATGTATTACTGTTTATTTTTTTAAGGGGAAAAAAATAAAATCCACCCAAACCCCACCACATACCTTGAATCTTAGTTTTGAATTGTGGGTACTTGTTGAGCACTTCAACTTGTTTCTTCCAGTTGAATTGGTTTTTCCAGTAGGAGACAACCTTCCTGAGGTACTTGGAGTTAGTACCATAATGGAAGCGACTGTTCTCCAGTGGCTCAGTGAATCGAGCCTGGTCAAGTCTCCTAAATAAGTCCTATAAAGAAAACAAAAAAATGTGACAGGCAGTTGTGTCTGCCACCTTGGGCTCTGCTGTGCATGGTTTCTAGTTATTTGCAAGTGAAATGAAAGCAATGGAAGCAACATCCCTAACAGCACACGGGCATTTTGCTGATGCTCCATCAGCTGTTCCGATTCTTTTTCTCCTCCAGATGGCCTCCTTCCTCTTCCATTTACAGCTGTTCCCAAGGCTCTTTGTTTGGCAGGGCTAGTGTAACCTGATTGCCAGGCTGATACCCACAGAGCGCAAAATACTCTTCCGACAGTACTGTGGCTTCACAGTTGAAGTCCTGTACTCTGTTCCCCAGGTTACCTGTGAGACCAGCCTCACAATCAGCACATGGATCTAGCCAAGACCTTTTGCTTTCCCTCCCAAGCCTGAGGTGCTGGATGTCCCCACTGGGAAACACTCTCGGGGATTGCTAATGGCTGCAAAACTGGTATTAAAGACTGGAATGAAAGTTGCCCAATCTAGAGTAACTATGCAAGTGACCTTCCTCCTGCACTTCAGGGTTACAGAGGATGCTGACAACACTGCAAAACACAGTCCAATGTCACTCAGCAGGGAAGGACAGCCAAGAGCCCCTTGCTACTGCACACAGAACCACAGAATTGCTGAAGGTGGAAGGCAGGCCTGGAAATCTAATCCTGCTCAGCCCTCTGTGGGGTTTAAACCTGTAGAGTATTTTCTAATCCAGTGATGGAGATAGCTGTCACTGAGTGAGAGGACAGGCAGTCTCAGCCTAGGCATTGTATATGCCTTCAAGCTCATTGTTAGGGCATGGAACACACGTACAGAAAAAATGGCTTTTAAAATTAAGTTTTTAAAGGTGTCTGCACACACATGCTGTGTGCTCCACACCTTCTGAAAAAAATGGTTTTAGTAAGGTATGCCAGCATAATTTTTAACTCCTAGCTAAAGTAAGAATATATTTAGAAAGAGTTTTCTGCCCATGGAGTCCTGGATAGATAGTAAGTTATCCATAGGACAGCAATGTGCCCTTGTAGTCAAGAAGGCCCATAGTATCCTGGGGTGCATTCAGAAGAGTGTGGCCAGCAGGTCAAGGGAGGTTCTCCTCACCCTCTACTCTGCCCTAGTGAGACCACATCTGGAACACCCTGTTCAGTTCTGGGCTCCCCAGTTCAAGAGGGACAGGGAAAACTAGAGAGAGTCTAACAGAGGGCTGCAAAGATAATGGACTGGAATATCTGCTTTATGAGGAAAGGGTGAGGGAGCTGCGGCTGTTTAGTCTGGAGAAGGCTGAGAGGAGATCTTATTAATGTTTACAAATATCTGAAGGGTGGGTGTCAAGAAGGTGCCAGTCTCTTTTCAGTGGTGTCCTGTGATAGGACAAGGGGCAATGGATTTCAGCTGGAACACAGGAAGCTCCACCTCAATATGAGGAGAAACTTCTTTACTGGGAAGGTGATGGAACAGGCTGCCTGTAGAGACTCCTTCTCTGGAGACTTTCAAGACCCATCTGGATGTGTTCCTGTGTGACCTGCTCTATGTAATTCTGCTTTGGCAGGGGGTGTTTGACTCAGGAGGTCCTTTCCAACCCCTAGCAGTCTATGATTATGTTGTTGTGGTAGTTGTCATAATAGAGAACTGCATGTTTCAAAAAGATCCATAAATTAGAAATTAGCTTTGTGTCTGCAGTGTAAGAGGAAAATATTGGAGATCAATATCCATTGATAATCTAAGGAGGGCAAACAAAGTGTTAAAAAACTCAGGCCTCACTGATAAAATAGGAATCCATTCTAGATCAATAAAATGAGCCACCCCATGAGTACTGGTTCCACCACTACTACACACAGATGTACAAAATTGTGCAGTCCCTGACTTAAATACACACAGTCAGAACCTTGCTGCCTAATAAAGTCTGCAACGTTCTGTGTTGAGTGTAATTACCACTGTAGTATTAGTGTTGACCAAAGCAGATCATTAATTACAGCAGCAGCATCCAACACAGCTGCAAACAAAGCAGTGAAGAAAATTTGATACTTGTAATTGCTTTGAAAAAGAAAAAAGAAGAAAGCAAACAACAACATATTGTTCTGGTCTGCACAAACTGAGGAAGGTGCACAAACAAGAACAGAGAGCTGAGTAACCTGTAACATGATTTCTATGGATATTAGGCTTTACAGAGTAGGTTTCCTTACTCACCATCTTGCAACAGCCAGTTGAGAACAAGACTCCAGAGCAGAATGTGAAATCTGCCCATACCATATTTATCTTCTGAAGTACTCCCCCTGACAGACTGAAAGAGTTGGGGCTGTTCAGTCTGGAGAAGAAGAGGCTCTGAGGAGACCTTATTGTTGCCTTCCAGTATCTTAAAGGGGCCTACAAGAAAGCTGGGGAAAGACTTTTCAGGGTGTCAGGTAGTGATAGGCCTAGGGAGAATGGAACAAAAATGGGAATGGCTAGATTCAGATTGGATGTTAGGAAGAAGTAGAACTTCTTCCCCATGAGGCTCATGAAACACTGGCACAGGTTGCCCAGGGAGGTGGTGGAAGCCCCATCCCTGGAGGTTTTTAAGGCCAGGCTGGATGTGGCTGTGTGCAACCTGTTCTAGTGTGAAGTGTCCCTGCCCATGGCAGGGTGGTTGGAACTAGCTGATCCTTGAGGTCCCTTCCAACCCTGACAATTCTCTGATTGCTCATTCTAAGTGTAACTATTGGTTCAATTTTAAACATTACTTCCAGTCAAGTTCTGCATTTATTTGGCCATTTCTTTCTTCTCTCTCCCCACTACAGAGTTTTGCTTACGCTCAGCTCTTCTTCTGTAGTTTCCACCTTAAATGGTCGAATAGTTTTATCTTCTTCAGTGTCAGGCTTTTGTCCCTTGCCCCACCATCCCTCTTTGAGGGGTAACAACGTTGCTTCTTCTTTCCTAGATAGTAAGAAATAGATGACAACTGTTCCCAGAACCAGGAATACTTCAAGCAGCATAATGCCTGCAGGAGAAGAACAGAACTCTGGTAAGCCCAGGCAGATGGTTCAGAGACATGTGACATAACTTTGTAAAAGACTACACTAGTTTGAATCCTACCTTTCTGTCACTCACAGCACATCACTCTTTCTGCAAAATTTCAGGACTAGGATGCTTTAAGCAACTTAAATAGGGAGGAATTAATTGTTTTACATAAAAGACATTTAGTAAAAACAGAACTCAAAGCAAGTCAAGAGATCACACTGGTAATTAAACACTCCTCTAAACACAGCACATCAGCTTCCTCAGTGGCTGCTGACTGCTGCTGAACTTCAACATTGAAGACGTGACTGTGGACATAATTCAAGTTTAATGCTTCCTCTTCTTCTAAAGCTTTAGATTCCCACAAATTCCAAAGTAAAGCAACTCTTCAGTGAGGCTCAAATATCTACTGTTACAGATTTGGAAGGGAAAAAAGCCAAGACACATATAGAGAACAAAGAACGAAGAGCATGAGGGCAGCCACCTTGTACCTCCCAGTCAGCCTGAGGGAGTTAGGGCAGGGAGATATTTACATAACCCTTGAGAAGCAGTGCAAAGGGTAGAAGGACCTTCCCTTTCTTCCTCCTCTGAACTATTTTAAAGAGGAAACAAAAGACCACGTGCAAGCTCCCCTGGCACTAAAATGACCTTCTCCAAGTGATAATATTCTGTAGTCTTGAGAATGTGATGTCACAGCATTGGAACACAGCTGCAGGGCTGTTGTGCTTTCGTCAAACAGAACACCTGAACAACAACGACATCCATTTGAACTGTTTCATGCTGAGCAGAGTTACTCAGAAGACTCTCTAATGTTTTCAAGCATCCCTTTAAGTATGAGAAATGTTTGGGGAGCAGTACTGTCATCATTTTGATGCAGAGTTTTAGAGAGTGTTGTGTTTCAGACACTCCTTTGTTGGGGAATTGAGAAGACATGAAGTATTTCAAAACTCTGTAGGGCAGGCATTGCTTATGAAACAGAACAGCCTTCATTCTCTCCAGAGCTGGAAGGTTTTGTTGGTTTTGCTGCTGCAGAGTTATTTGATGCTCTGAAACTGTTCAAAGATATTCCTGGGTCAAAACAGGAACTCTGTAATGCAGGTTTATGGGAGTTCATGTAAGTATAACAGGAGTAAAACTGACCTGTCTTGTGTGTTCCTTTATGTGACAGGACACATTTTACTCAGCCTTTTCAGTTTAATTTTCTAATGCCTGGCAATAAAGAAATGGGCATAGGAAGTACCCAGTAAAACATTTGTGCAGAAGTCAGGCACAATGGAGACACACAGCAAGCTACAAAAATATATTGCTTAGACATGCCAAGTGCTACAGCCTTGAAAAGTGACCTGAAATTCCTTCATCTTGGAGCCTGGAGAAATGGGAATGACAGGCACTGAAAGAATTCAATCTGTTTATTCATTTCACTGGCCCTTCCACAATTTCTGCTATTTGAGGAGGTGCTAATTTTTCTCCACAATGTTCTCTGAAGCACAAGACAACAATCTTTTCCCACCTCCACCATACTGGGGCCATAACTTACCCTGGAATTACAAAGTTTGTCCAATTTCAGCTTGCCTCAACACAAACTCACGCAGTCTAGGAGCCTCCTGAGCACAATTAAATTCTACTGCAAAGCAGGACTGAAGGGGCTTTTAGAAACCTCAAAGCACTTTAGACAGAAATATTACCTACCACAGTATTTAATGGCATTTCTATTACTAAGTCTTCACAGAGAAGAACAGCAGCTTCCCTGAATTCACAGCACAACTCAGGCCACGTCTAGACTACAAGGGTTCACCAGCACCACAATAGGAAAAATTCCACCTCTTGGCCAACTTGGGTATGTTTACAAAGCCCCACACCAACAAGTGGAAAGAGCTGCTGTCAGTACCATTCCCTGTTGTTCAGGCAGGACAGCTGGGGTACCTAGAAAAACAGAGGACTTTCTCCTGGCTGATGCTGTGTCAGCACCATCCCCTCTGTCAACAGAGACACAGGCACACCGCCTAACACTGCTGCTTTACCCAGGAACAGACTCCCAGCCAATTCTCTAGCAAGAAATTTATGTCCTAAATCATTGGAGTACACCGATCTAAAAAAAATGTTTCTGCTTCCCCCATCTGCTCTCAAGGAGACTTGGAGAAAAAAAAAAAATCAGAATTTTCACTGCAGAAGACACAGGAAGGATTGTGTACAACTAACTCTGCATTTGCCCCAGACTCTGCACACAGAGAATTTGCTATGTGAAAAGACAGCAGCTTTGGTAATCAATTCCAAACAGATTTTAGGATGAGCCTGTTTACAGTCCAGCAGCAAGTGCTAAAATCAATTTCAGATCTCTCAGAAGTTCTGACTTCTGTCAGAGAGAATTGGGGCTGGTGGCAAATTGATTTGCCTAAGATGTCAATTTCCCTTGGAAGAAGCTGCCTGTAACACTGGTTTGGATTATTTTTTGCTAACAGTGAGAGAGCCCAAGTTGCTTTCTGTACTCAGTCTCTCTCAGTTCCCTTGAAAGTGCCTGTAAAATCCCTCATTACAACAAACACAGGGGCCTGGAGCTCCAACTATGCTACATTTCTGAGTGCACAGGAGAAAGAGGAAGGGCAAGTGCATCAGCAGTATTTTAGCCTGTACCAGTTCATAGCACACTCAAAGGGATTGCTTTGCTAGCCATGAGTTACTAGAACACAGTATGCTCCTACCAACCTCTCCAGCTCATGCTGAAAGGAAACCACTTAGAGCAAGCACACTTAATGATTTCCCAAGTTTGCTATTCCACCTAGTTCTCCAAAACTCCTGTGTGATATTTGTACAGCGTGAAGCAGCCTCAGCCAGGATGCATTTGCATCAGAATTTCCTTTGCTGAGCTGTTGTGAGATGGAAGTTCTTAGCCCCTCGCACTTGTTCCATGATACAGCAGTACAGCTGCATGTGGAAGGAGAACTGGGTACAATAAAACTTTCCTACTCCTGCAGTTTTCAGAGATGTAAACAACAAAGTGCTGATCTTTTTACTCTCTGAAGTCTCTTGATGCAACCATGCTGCCATGTGGCCTTTAAAAATGACTACTTCAAAAGGGAGCTCATGTTTTGGTTTGGCTTTTGCCTCTTTTTATTTGACCAAAGGCAAGACCTTAGAATAAATGGAAATATTTCCCTCTATGTCAAAGTACTTAGGCTCCAAGACTTTGCTGTACCCCAGGGTGGATATTGTTTGTAGACAACACTTAAATACCTTAGACACTGCTTTTATCCTAAAGAGTTCGAGGAGAAATGTTTTTGTTTTGCTGCCTTGAAAACATGTTTTGAAAGAAGAACCTTCAAGTGTGATGGAACCAGTAAATGGGCGCAAAACTAGATTCTCTTGAAGAAGGCCAAGTACACCTCAAAAATCACATTGTTTGCAAGAAAACCTCAAGTGTTATTTCAGTATCTTACTGCTCCTTGTTGAAAACTCTCCTGGGTTTCAGCTTTTTTTTTTGCATTTGGATTTGCACTGTCCTCCCTGCAACAGCAGCAGAGCAAACAGCTTCACAGGAACAGAGCAATTATTTACATCAAAGCTCTGTCTTCTCATCCCTTGTCTTCATCAGTATCCAGTGGCAGATACCCCAGAGAACAGTGCAATTTATTTTTCAGAGAAGTCATCTATCAGAAAGCTTAATGGCAAAATCCCTATCTTGTTCTACTAGTAAACATTCACCTTTGCTTTGCAGCACTACAATCCATCTAAAACATGTTACTGGGGAAATAAGCATGTGGAAAGACTTTGAACCCAACCTCTAGAAAGCCATTTTAGCTCAAATGCTACATAACCCAGCTGCTATACCTTGAGTGATACTCAATATTCACCACTCTAAGAGGTGCTAAGAAATAATACCAGTGCAAAACAGCTAGCACATGTGTGGTGCAAAAGACCATGCTACTTTCAGACACGTACAAGAGGTGATAATTGTTTAGGGTTGCTTGCAGCCCAGTAGGCCAACCATATCCTGGCTGCATCATAAGAAGCGTGACCAGCAGGACCAGTGAGGCGATTCTCCCCCTCTTCTCTGTTCTTGTGACACTCCTACCTGTAGTACTGCATCCAGTTCTGGTGCCCCAAACACAAAGCCATTGAACTCTTGGAGCAGGTCCAGAGGAGGACCACAAAGATGAAAGGGCTGGAACACCTTCCCCATGGGGACAGGCTGTGAGAGTTGAGGCTGTTCAGCGTGGAAAAGGCTTCCAGGTGACCTTACAGCAGCCTTCCAGTACCTGAAAGGGAACTACAAGAAGGATGGGGAGAGTCTGTTTACAAAGGCCTGCAGTGACAGGACAAGGGGCAATGGCTTTAAGCTGGAAAAGAGCAGATTTAGATTAGATGTTAGGAACAAGTTCTGTACTATGAGAGTGGTGGAACACTGGAACAGGTTGCCCAGGGAGGAGGCGGAGGTCCCATCCTGGGAGATATTCAAGTTGAGGCTCAACAGGGCTCTGAGCAGCCTGATCTAGTTAGGGATGTCCCTGATGACTGTGGGGAGGTCAGACTAGACAACCTTTGAAGGTCCCTTCCAGCCCAGCCCATTCTATGATTCTATAAGAAAGCTGGAGAGGGACTTTTTACAAGGGTTTGTAGTGATAAGATGAGGGAGAATGGATTGAACCTGCAAGAGCAGTTGCCCAGGGAGGTTGTGGAAGCCACCTCCCTGGAAGTGTTCAAGGCCAGGTTGGACAGGGCCTTGAGCATCTTGGTCTAGTGGAAGGTGTCCCTGCCCATGGCAGGGGAGTTGGAACTAGATGATCTCCTTCCCAACCCAAATCATTCTACAATTTGTAACATTTTCTCTCCAAGGTTGGCTAGGATCCTAGCAGACTACAAGTTAGCTCAGAGCACCGAGCACACTGACACTGCCAGATAAAAGCTTTATTGGTTAATAATTACTCTGCAGGAGAAGTAACAGCTCAAATTTAGAAGTGATGCTTCTGTTTCTTTTTGTTGTGTTGCATAAACTCTATCAGGTTCTACTGAAGAGGCAGCATCCCCCTGCTGCAGCCTCTTTGTTTACTGATGGATTTGCCTGAAGAGCAGCAATTGCAGGTTACTCTTTCCAACAGATCTGAAGGGGAAAAAAAAACTACCACTCACTGAAAGACTTCCAAAACTCATGGCACCTGTGACAGGGTCCCCTAGCACTGACAGCCTATAAGGAACTAAGACATGGCACAGTCCCAGAAGCATCACCCTCAGTCCAAGTCCTACCATCTCCAGACACTACATTTTTGTCATTATGTAACACCAGAAGCAGACAAATAAATTCCAACCCAAAACAAACAAACCCACCCAGGAAAGTGAAGACATTTGTATAAGAAAAGCTTCCTATTTATGTATTTTGTGGAGCATTATGACAACCTTCAAAATAGCTTAGCAACATCAGAATTGGTTAGCGTGCAACTGATAGCATCTCCCAGGTGAGCAGAAAACTGCTACATTAACACTGCAGGAAAGGAGGAGAGGTAGGCATGGGATGCAATAAAGCATCCCACGCAGGGAAGCAAATCAAAGACAGGAAATACAAATCCAACAGAGTTGTTGGCTTGTCTTGGTGAGACATCCAGCATTTACATTTTTCTGCTGCCATAGGGAGGTGGCACACAATGCTGTCTCCAAAGCAGCAGGAGGAGATGGTGTCATTCTGTTCCACAAACTTCTTCTAGCCTCTTCACAATCAGGAATTAGCCAGTACAGCAGGAACCTAATTAGATGACTAGAACCAAAGAGGTCACTTCCCCAGAGAAGGGGAAACCACACTCATTCCCTGAGGAGGACAGCTAAGCTCTCCCAGGAGTGGGGTACACTGCATCCAGGCCAGGGTTAGGAGTGTGCCCCCAGCACAGAATCACCAAGGTTGGAAGAGACCTCAAAGATCATCAAGTCCAACCTGTCACCACAGACCTCATGACTAAACCATGGCACCAGTGCCACATCCAATCCCCTCTTGAACACCTCCAGGGATGGCGACTCCACCACCTCCCTGGGCAGCCCATTCCAATGACGAACGACTCAGTGAACAACTTTCTCCTCACCATACCTATGCCAGTGAGGCACTGCTCCCTTGCAGCTGTTCATCTGCTGTGCTCTTGGACAGCAGTAACTATCAGAGAACCCATTTAAGGCTCTAGGGGTACCACATATGTCTCACTCAGTAGATGTACATATTGCAGTTGGTGCCTGAGGTGCTTTCATTCCAGGTTAGAAGGTGAGCACCTTCTACAAATTATTTCCACCTAATTTTTCTTACAACACAGTGACAATCAACTGTGATGGACAAGGGGCAATGGATACAAACTGGAACACAGAAAGTTCTACCTCACAGAAAAAATTCTTTATTCTGAGGGTGCTGGAGCACTGGAACAAGGTGTCCAGAGAGGTGGTGGAGTCTCCTTCTCTGGAGACTTTCAAGACCCATCTAGACACATTCCTGTGTGACCAGCCAAGGTGATCCTGCTTTGGCAGGGGGGCTGGACTCAAATCTCTGGAGGTCACTTCCAAGCCTTACCATTCTGTGATCTATTCAGTACTACACTGAAATCCCACAGGGCACCAAGATCCAAGCCTAGCTAAGCATAAAAGTAAAAAGGGACCAAATTTACTGTTACCTGCTTTTCCTCACCCAAAGGTAGCCTCATTTATGCACCCATTGGCATGTCAAAGCTCCTATCATAGTCAAAGCTTAAAACACCACATGGCTAAAAGGAAGATGCTCAATGTACATTTAAGCAACACCACTTGCTCTTTCAAATCCCTGCTGATTAACACATTCTTATGTGCTCCTTAAAAACATGTTTATCTCAATTTCCCTTATTTTGCTTCTGTCATGCATGAAGGAACTCACTTCATTCCAAGACTCTAAAAAAGCCTTTAGGCTACAAACTGGTAGAATCTGACCTAGGATCTGTGTGATACCCTGTTATTGGTTGTAACCTAATAGTTACAACCCCTGTGCCTGGTTCAGGGGAAAGAAGGTCTACTCTCCATCTGCCATAATTTCTCTTGAGGATTCCACAGACAGAAAAGGATTCTTAAATTAGCACTGTTCAGTAAGGATAACTAAGGGTGAAAATTTCATAGTATGGGTTGGGTTGGAAGAGACCTTCAAGATCATCTAGTTCAAACCCCCTGCACCTTCCACTAGACCAGGTTGCTCAAGACCCTGTCCAACCTGACCTTGAGCACTTCCAGGGAGATGGCTTCCACAAGCTCCCTGGGCAACCTGTTCCAGTGTCTCAGCACCCTCACTGGAAAGTATTTCTTCCTAATTCCCAGTCTGAATCAATCTGATTCACAATAATGCATTTGATAGCTGCACCATTAAGGTTAGATCCCACAAAGATTTTATCCTGTTTATCCTATCCAGCCTTTATCCCATTTAATGACCCTCAAATTCCAGCCACATTAGCAAAGGTGTTTTGCACAAATGCAGTGAAGCAGCAGAAGCCTGGCATATGACTTGGGGGTGAACATGGAAGCTGGATCTCCTAGACAAAGCTCACTGAATTTGTATCTTACACTGGGGGGCAGGGGCAGGGGGAGAAAGAAGGCTATCATGCCAGTAAAAAGTTTTTAAAACAGTTACTGTCTATCCAGCTAAGTGACATAGTCAACTAAAATAGACTACAAAGAACTTCTTGAGCTTTCTGGGGTTTAACAAAGCCAAGTGGGGGGTCCTGCACTTGGGTCACAACAACCCCATGAATGCTCCAGGCTTGGGGCAGAGTGGGTGGAGAGCTGCCTGGCAGAAAAGCATCTGGGGGTGCAGGTTGGCAGCCTGCTGAGCATAAGCCAGCAATGTGGCCAGGAAGGCCAACAGCATCCTGGCCTGGATCAGGAATGATGTGGCCAGCAGGAGTAGGGAAGTGATCCTGCCCCTGTACTCAGCACTGGTGAGGCCACACCTTGAATACTTTGGGCCTCTCGCTACAAAAACAGACATTGAGGTGCTACAGCATGTCCAGAGAACAGAACTGGTGAAGGGCCTGGAGAACAGGTCTGGTGAGGAGCAGCTGAAGGAACTGGGGTAGTTTAGCCTGGAGAAAAGGAGGCTGAGGGAAGACCACATTGCTCTCTACATCTCCCTGAAAGGAGGTTGGAGTGAGGTGGGTGTTGGTCTCTTCTCCCTTCTATCAGGTGACAGAACAAGAGGAAATGGCCTGAAATTGTGCCAGGGAGGTTTAGGTTGGATATTAGGGAAAAACTTCTTTCCTGCAAGAATGGTCAGGCACTGAATCAAGTTGCCCAGGGAGGCACTGTCCCTGGGGGTGTTCAAGAAATGTGTGGGCACTTTGGGACATGCTTTAATGGTGTTAGGTTGACAGTTGGACTTAATGATCTTGGAGGTCTTTTCCAGCCAAAACAACTCTATGATTTTACTTCAGATTAAAATTTAAGTCCTTGAAATTCTGAATAGCACATTGTTCTGGTTTGCCTTCCAAGAGGTGAAACTCCTTATCTTATGGCAGCATCTGCTTTTTACAGAGAAGGGTGGGAAAAAGTGCAGAGGAACCAAGAGAGTTAGATATTAAATAATAAAATGAGACTGAAGTACTTGTTCTTCAGGCCTTAAAGGAAATTTGGGTACTATTTTTAGCTTCACTAAATCCTCCAGTACTAAAGAGTAAAAGGTTGCCTTCCTCCACTGCAATGGTATTTTTGGCCAGTGTTTTGCCCAGTCTGATCTCTAGACAAGCCTCAGATTCATCCTGCACTGCTCGGTGGTATGGCACAGTGTGTGTCCTTCTGTTTACTGTGGGATTTTTCCATTAGTCTAATTCTCTTAAGATTCTTCCATGAAATCAGAGAGGGAAAAATCTTCAACTAGCTGCTTTACAAGCTTTTTGTATTAGCACAGTTAGAAAACTGTTCCTAAACCCTTTAATTATTAACACATGCGGAATTGGCATGTACGTGGTGCCCTGGAGGGGAAAAGAAATGAAAGAGAACAAACAGTTGGAAATCTTGCACTCCAAAGTATGTAAGAACAAAGTACATGGCAATCTTTCTGTTAAAAGGAGGAGTGGAGATGGAAATGGTGAACATAAAGACTGACAGAGGAAATCTCTGGCAATCTGCAAGACCATGAGATGAGGTGCACACTGTAAGTTTAAATTAGGACCACAACTCCCAAGTAATAAGGACAGCCATGAAAGCAAACATGTATGAGAGTGTAGAAAAAAAAATAATAAAAATTACAAATTGTGACTATGGAAACAGGAACAGATAGAAACTTGTTATCTCTCTATGAGGACTTCGTTCTGAAAGAGAAAAAGAACTTTGAATTACAAGAGAGGAGGGGAACAGATGGTAGTCATCATTTTCTGTCAAATAACTGCAACACCAAAAGGATGTGCCAGAGTAAACATGTAACAAGAACAATTCTTCCTACTTCATCTCTCTCTTAATAACAACTAAATATTTAAGGGCTCCATCTCAAGAAGTGCACTACCTGTACCCACCAGATCAGAGCAGCTGACACTTAAGATGAAGCTTAGAAGACGACTAGGTCCTTCCACAGAGCTCTATTTCTGATTCATAATAGAGTCATTTTGACCTGAGAGAAAGATTCATCTTCTGTCAGACAGCACAGCACACCCAGGGTACAGATGGGAGGGGGAGCCAGGGCATACAGAACAAACAGGTAGAGCAACAATTTTATGTCTTCCACAGTGTTCAAAAGAAGAGAATAAATACATTGGCTGCCATAAATAGGAGAACTGAGGTAGAGAAAGAATGAATAATGAAAAACAGTGCTTGCTGAGCCTTCACTTGCCTTGGGGATTACACCTAATCATCTCCAACAGAGATGTTTCAGGGGGGGGAAAAAAAAAAAGGAAAAAAAAAAAGAAAGTTGGAGGAATGTCAGAGAACAGGTCACTTTTCAGAGAGGACACCTAGAAAACAGCTCCTGTTCTTTATCCCAGTAGGATCTCTCCATAAACATGATCGCAGATAATTTCCTCACTCTGGTAACCGCATTAGAAGACAACATCATACACATACTGAAAAAAGCAAGGAACAAAGCATAGCCACTATGAGTCCCACAAAAATATTCCCAGCCCTGCCAGTCAATAACAATGTGTTTAAATATAAATCAAAGCTGATAATGCCACTTAAAAGCAAACCGGCAACAAAAATAACACACCAACAAAACATCAAAACCCCCCCAAACCTAAAACCCAAACACCATCACAAAACAAGCACCACCCCCAGGGTGTATCAAAAATCACTGTGTTACCCATCTTGCTATGTCTAGCAGCACCAAGATACTAAAGCAAATGCCATGGCAGAGGTAGGTTTGTGTGCTTGACTGTTTACCTAAAATGCCCATTTACACACACAAAATGATGCTTTCAATCAAAAAGAACACATTCAGAGGAAGAATCCAGAACCATTTTTTTTTTTTCTTTCCCCTTCTGAATATTACCACTGGAATATTCAGCATTAATTAGAAGCAGACCAAAGCTCTTTGGAGAAAAGCAAGATGCTCTACTTTCCAAGTGACTTTCCTTTCGGGACCTGTACAGTAATTAGAGAACTATTTGCCACATTAGGAACTTGCACATTAAAGAAGACTGCCCTGCTTCTGGGATTGTGCATGACATGAAGAAAATACAGGCTTGCAGGCTCAACAAAGCAGCCTTTACCTCCTTACCTGGTCACAAAATTTCAATGCTCCAACTGTACTATAGGAAACGGGCACAGGAATATGGAAGATAATCAATTTGTTTTGCCTAGAGCTATATGCTAGGGTGCACCTACCACCCCCCATCTCTGCTTTGCTACTTCTCCACTGACAAATTACAAGACAAACTGTTACTAAAGAAACAAGAGTTTCTGGGAGTATTACCAATATGGAATTACTACCCCAAACCTTTTTATTTAAGTGTTGCAATTACTTAGAACAAATTGGTCATGTATATTCTATTAAGAAGCCTGAACTTGTTTCACAGCACTTAACCATACTAAAACATTGCAGTTCTAGGTCTAAAAATACTAGGCAAGTCTGAGAGCTTTGCTGAAACCCTAGATAAACAGGCTGAAAACATGGTATTACTCTACAGAATGAGCAAATACAAGTACAGTAGAGCAACAGGGGGAGGAAGAAGGCCTTTTAAAACACCTAGTAATCAAAAACCAATTTAGGGCAATTCACACAGACAAATTGCATGTGGATTCTGGCTGCACTGGTTGCTACCAACTGTGCTCTATTTGGAATTATTTACTTCACCACCATGATTACCCCTGTGGAAAAAACCCAACAAAACAAACAAAACCAAACAAGCAACCCCCCCCAAACCAAACCACCACCACCAAAATGCAACAAAATTCAAAAGAAATAAAGAATTAGAATTTAAGCAAATCATATGCAAGTTTTTTGATATATATTTATTCAGACTGGAATTCATGTAGAACAGTCACAAACTTGATACTGTGCCAGGACCTTCCCCACAAAGACTTCAGCTTTTGACAAAGATCTAATCCTTGTCCTTGGACAATTTCAACTGTGGATTGATTTTCAAAGCTGCCTAATTGCTTTTGGGGCCTATCTCCCATTGATTTTCAGTATGCATTAGCAATTTGTGCACACAGGTCACAGTTTTAGATTAGTTCAGACAGGAGTAATATCCATTTCAGAGGAGAAGCACAACATCTCAAAACAGTGCCAATCAAAGTATTAACCCTGCATGTGTGGCTGTGCAAGTAAATTTGAGATGGCGGCTTCCCTGTCTCACAGGTTCACCTACAACCAGCCAAGCTTTCCTATGAAAACAAGGGAAAAGAAAGCAACCTAATTGAATAGAATTAGATTATTTTTGCAATGTACTTGATAATGATGTGTTTTAATTGCAGGGCCAAGTCAAATTCCCAGCAGAATTCTGATAAACTGAACAAATTCAAGGAGCAAGTGCATCGCTTGCAGCTTGTCTTTTACAGCTTGCTCAGTTACACAACAAAATGCAGTCACTACAGTTAAAAGGTTTTCTTCTCGTCCCTAAAATGCTTGTTCATCAGAGTCCTATGTATAGGATCATAGAATTGTCAGGGTTGGAAGGGACCTCAAGGATCATCTAGTTCCAACCTCCCCGCCACAGGCAGGGACACCCCACACTCGATCAGGTTGCTCAGGATGCGATGCTATGTTCAAACAATCTTCAGCTTTGCCCAATAAGCTGTAAACAACAACCACCAAACAAAAAATAATTTAACATTTTGGGAAAAAAGTTTTTCCCCTCAAAGGGGATTAGAAATCAACCAACAAACAACAAAAAAACCCCAACACAACCCAAAACCAGATGAAACCATCTGCACGGCACTAACTCAACCAGGAGACCTGGCCAGATGCCCAGTGGGCGCTACATAAAATGGTTGTTGTCAGAACTACTGGCAAGGGTGCAGCCAGCTTATCAGGAACTTTAAACAGGACTAAGCTCTGGCTCCAGCAAGTTGTTGGGGAATGTCCCATCTCCTCTCCCCCCCAGAAAGGTTGGTGAAGGCTTTCCTGTTCCCGAAATCGCCCCCAAAACATCCCCACCCGCGCCACGGTTATTATTCAGGCCTTGATAACACCCCTTGCTAATAATATTTCGTTACTACCGGCTGGCGGGGGGCTCACAACTCTAAAACAACAGTACTGCAGGCACGTAGGCGCAGAGCCCGCTTTGAAGGGTCCTCCCCGCTCTCTCTCGGGGGTGAACGCCTGCGGGCTGCGGCGGCAGCCGCCGCACACGGCAGCCTCCGAAACGCTCATTCCATCGACTGGACGGCAAGTTCAGCCCAGCGTCTTCGCGTAGCCCCTCGGTCGTGCACCACCGTGGCTAAGGCAGCCGTCCCCCTCCCGGAGCCGGGCAACTTCTCAAACACTCCTCAGATCCCGCTAGCTTCGGCCACCGCCCCCTGACCCCCTGAGAGGCAGGGACCGGGGGGAGGCGAGGCGCTGCCCTCCCCGCCCGCCCGTAAGCCGAAACACGCCTGCCTTAACCGGCGGTACTGAGGGGCTGGGTACGGCGGGGCTGGCTGCGCTCAAACACACCCCGCGCGCTGAGGCGGTTCGCGCCTCTGCCCTGAGGCGAGCTCGCGACCTTCCCCTCACACTCCGCCCGCCAACCTGCCTCCTGTTACCTGCCGCGGCCAGAGCCCAGACCACACACGCCTTGGCGTGGTTCAGCCTCTCCTCGCTGTCGGGGCCTCCTACTGGCACGTCGGGAGAGGGGCATGGTGGTGCTGACCGGGCCCCTCCACCTCCAGCCCACTGGGAGTTGTAGTTCCGGAGGCGGGGAGTGCCAGGCCGCAGCTGAGACTGGTTGGCCCTGCAGCCGCCGGAGCTGAAGGTGAGCAAGGAAGCTTCACCGCCCTTGACGCCGGCCCGAAACAAGGGGGACAGCACTTGCTGCTCCCATCCCGCAGCCGTGCAGTACCGGCCACCAACTGGGCAATGATGGGGCTCAAGTGGGCTCTGGAACGCCCAGGTGGTCACAGGGATACGAGGTTCAGCACAGCAAACGCTAACGCATGCTGGTGATGCCAGAATTAGGACACAGTCAGGCGGTAAATAACTCTTGAGTGGCACCAGGTGTGAGCTTCGTAAATGGCTTCTCAGCCAGCGCCACCAGCACCCTGTGGTAGGACTGGCTTGAGGGAAACACATTCAGGCTGCTGCACCTCCTCAGCTATCACCCTGCAGCACAGCTCTGTGCTTCACAGGAACTCCCACAGCCTATTAAAGCAGAACACAGAGATGCAAAGACCACTTAAAGCCAAAAGGGCCAACTGTGCACAAAGCACAGCATGGCTAGCTGGTGAAGGGAGATGACTGTGCTGCACTTGACACTGCCCTGGTGGTGCCGAACCTGGAGTACTGTGTTCAGCTGGGAATGCCTCAAGAAGGACATCAGACTATTAAGAATGTGTCCAAAGGATGGCAACCAAGATGGTGAACAGCCTTGGAGGTAAGACTTAAGAGAAGCAACTGAGATCACTTGGTTTGTTCAGCTTGGAGAAGGATGAGTAGTGACCTCATTGCAGCCTATAACTTTCTCTAGAGGGGCAGCAGAAGGGGAGGTGGTGATCTCTCTCTGGTGATCAGTAATAGGACACAGAAAAATGGAATGAAGCCATGTGAGGGGAAGTTCAGGTTGGACAATAGGAAAGCTTCAACGAGAGGGTAGGCTCCCCATGGAAGTGATTACAGCACTGAGCCTGTCTGAGTTCAAGGCATTTCTGAACAATGATCTTAGTCATACAGTTTAATTTTAGGTAGTCCTGCGAGGAGCAGGGAGTTGGACTTGATGATACTTTCGGGTCCCTCCCTGCTTGAGATAATCTAAAATAAGAGAAATGGAAAACATTAAGGAATGTCAGAGTGTGAAGTTGCTAAAGTAATTTTTGCTTTAGAGTCTTGAGCTGAGATAGAAGAACATTATGCAGCATTCTAGCCACCTTTAAAGCAGCTGGAATTTGTTACAGCAAATAGAAATCATGGGGAGGATATGGTCATGATAGAAACTGATGGGACTACTGGTGTGAAGGGAACTGCTGGGAGTTCTGACAAAGATTCCTTTAAGCACAGAGAAACTGACTACAGATGTGTTTGGAGAACGGTTTTTACCTGACAGTGTAAGGAATGATATTTAAAAGACAGGTAGTGATGACAAATTATTGTGGACAGTTGCTGAGTTGTAGACTGGGAGACATCATCCAAATGAAATAATGTCAAGTAGTATGCAATCTGCATTACACAAAAGTAAATTAATTGCTGCAATGTAGGTAGATACTCCAAAAGAGTTAGAACTGAAGGGTCATCTTCTCATTTGCTAAAACCTGTGTGCTGTTTCTGATACCCAGAAGAACTCTTTTCTTATACTCTCATTGGCTAAGGAAGTTGGTCATGCAGTTTATTATTAAGGTTTCTGTGACCTTGTGTGAGCCAGCACAGGCAGGATGCAGGAGCAACCACAAAACCACTAAGGAAACACAAGGAGAAAATTTATTTTTGTTACCTCAACAACCAGGGGATCCCCAAAGCAGCACACAGACAGAGGTACACAAGCAAGGATACAGGCACTGCAGAGCTTGGTCCATGCTAGAGGACTGCTGACCCTGCTGTTTCTACCTGTATCAGAGGTATTCACCACTGGGTTTTGATCTCTCCCAGAGCAGGGCAGGAATCTCAAGCATGTTCCATAGGATGCCTCTGAGTCTATCACAGATATCTGTGTTACTGAAACACAGATGTTCTACTTGTCCAACGCACAAGGCTAGACAGCAATTAGTGTGATATTTGTGGTTTTCTACACTTCAGCTGCAGGTCAATTAAACATGGTTGGAATCTTCCATACCTGTCTTCTGTTATTTTCCCCACAGATGTGATCTAGTTGGAGGTGTCCCTGCTCACTGCAGGAGGGTTGGACATGATGACCTTTGAGGGTCCCTTCCAACCCAATGCCTTCTGTGATTCTTTGAATCTATGAGCCCTGTTTAGTTCTTTGATGACTGCCCTCAGCCATACAGTAGCACTGCCACAGCAAATTATTTTCTAAACATGAAAAAAATATACCCAACCATCCACCACTCACAGAAAAGTTCAGTTTCCTTCCTGCCCCCGAATTTAAGAGGTATCTTCTATAGCAATTTAAAATAAGACTCTGACTTTCACATAGGCGTGTTTGAAGCATTAGTTCATCCTCCTGCCTGCTCCTTCAAGGAGCAGATACCTTTGGGAAGTAACATGTTTAAGCCACACACAGTTTGCCAGAGCTCATTTGTCAGTGCCCTGAGGCAAGCCTTTCATCTTTCAGCCACACAATGATAGCAGAACTGTATTATAGATGGCTGTATTTACATGCATGAGCAATCCAGTTTAAAAATATTTATTTATTTATGTATTTGCTAGCCAATGTGAACAGCAAGCTCGTTTGTTCATTACCAGCAGGCAAAGCCATTCAATAGGTGTCAGAAAACTCAACCCCCTTCCCAAGAAACCACTCTTTGAATTCCTGCTGTAAACATATGCTAATACTCAGGAAGATTCATTCAAGGTCAAGCCTGATGGAGCCCTGAGCAATCTGGTCTAGTTGGAGATGTCCCTGCTCATTGTGAGGGAGTTGGACAAGATGACCTTTGATAGTCCCTTCCAACCTGATGCATTCTGTGATTCTGTGAAGATTCTGCTCAGTAGAATCAGAGCAATGCAGATTAGTCCTTTTATGAACAGATACCACTTCTAGATGAACAAAAAGGAACCAACAAGCAAACATAATTCCAAAGGAAACAAAACCCCAGTTGCTCGCAGATCTCTGTGTTCTAAGTTCTTAAAAAATGACTAAGAATTGCCACAAAAAAGGAGACAGAAGCCAAAACTTGCTACACAACCAAAGTGTCCTCAAGAACTGATGTTGATTTTAACAGAGAATGCTTTCATAAATTGCCAACATTACAGTTTAAGAGAAACACTGCTGTATAACTTCATATCAACACTCAGAACATTTAGGAAACATCTGTATGGGGAGTACTGAAGGAGGCTGAAGGGAGACCTCATTGCTCTCTACAATTCCCAGAAAGGAGGTTGGAGTCAGGCGAGGGCCTGTCTATTCTGCCTAGTACCAAGTGGTAGAACAAGAGGAGAGGAAATGGCCTGAAATCAGGGAAGGATTAGGTTGGATACTAGGAAAAATTTCTTTCCTGCAAGAGTGGTCAGGCATTGGAACAGCCTGCCCAGGGAAGTGGTGGAGTCACTATCCCTGGAGGTGCTCAAGAAATGTGTGGACATGGCACTTGGGTATGTGTTTTAATGGCCATGGTGGTCTTAGGTTGAAGGTTGGACTTCATGATCTTAGAGGTCTTTACCAACCAAAAGAATTCTGTGATTTAGCTAATGGGCTGAGCACACTGGTTCTTGCTAGGAGGCTGGACATTTCCACATAAGAGCACTTAAGAGATGGCACTCATGACTTCAGATGTTTTTAGAATGGCAGAAAGTAATTGTGTTCCCATTACCAGACTCCGAGAACACACACTTAGATAATTTTGGCACTAAGAAAATTAGCACCTACCTTCACCAGAAACAAAGGCCATGTTCAGCAGCAGGGCCTGTAGTTGCATGAAGGCAGTTAATTCTGCTGTCTTGCCATGACCATGTTTTTATTGGCTCAGTTCCCACAGACACCAGTTTTACATGGTCCAGTTCAAGCCCACATTCTCCTGAGGGCATTTAGTCTGTTAGAACAGTTACAGGTCCTACACAAGCTTGCATAATAAGCAGGGGTTAGCAAACTGCCCTGCTTTGTATTCTGCTGAGGAAGCAATCTGCTCCTGAAATACTGTGGCATCATTCTCATCTCAAAAATTACACGCACTTAGCACTGGTGAGGCTGCACCTTGAATACTGGGTTCAGTTTTAGGCCTTTCTCTACAAGAAGGACATTGAGATGCTGGAGTGTATCCAGAGAAAGGCAGTAAAGCTGGTGAAGGGCTTGGAACACGTGGCCTACAAGGAGCATCTAAGGGAGTTGGGGTTATTCAGTCTGGATGTGATCGTTTGAGGCTGTGCCTTTAAGAACAAACAGTGCTGGGACACTCTGGCTAAATGTTTTTGGTACTAGAACCAAAACATTCTGATATTCTAAACGAATTTCATTGGTGCATGGATAAAATGCAACTTTAGATTGTGGAGCAGTTGGAATTTTTTTTTTCCTCAGTTCAGTTTGGTTTGGGAGTTGGGGGAGTCTGGGTTTCAGCCTGTTCTCCCTGCCTGCTTCTTCGTGAACTGCTGGAGTTGGCCTTCAGATAAGCAAAAACTAATCCTGCATGGGCTTTTCAAGCTTACTAACAACTCTTTCCCTTAATAACTTGCCTTTCTTTCTCTCTAACCCCTTTTTGGGGAAAAAAGGGAGGTAGGGGGGGAGAGAGGCGGTTACAGGGAGGGGATCCCTCCTGGGGGAGGGATTTTTGTTGTGTTATTTCTCTTTGCTGTATATTTCTGTGTATATATTGTAAATACCTGTATATATTGTGTTATATATAACCTGCTTTTCATATGTGCTTGTAAATATATAGCTTTGCTCTTTGACTGGGTTAGCTGTGGTTTCTTACTCTGTGGAGGAGGGAGAGCTAAGCCCTCTCTCAACCTACCACACTGGAGAAGAGGAGGCTGAGGGGAGACCTCATTGTTCTTTACAACTACCTGAGGGGAAGTTGGAGCAAGGAGGGGCCCAGCCTCACTCCTTGGTGTCAAGCAACAGGACCAGAGGAAATTATTTCAAGCTGTGCCAGGGGAGGTTCAGTCAGGATGTTAGGAAATATTTCTTCACAGAGAGGGTTCCCAAACATTGGAGTGGTCTGCTCAGGGCTGTGCTGGAGTCACCATCCCTGGAGGTGTTTCAGCAGTGTGTGGACCTGGTGCTTAGGGACATGGCTTAGTCTTGATCCTTCAGTGTTGGGTTGAGGGTTGGACTGGGTGAACTTTGAGGTCTCTTGCAACCGGATATATTCTGGCAGAAACCAGTGTTTCTTCACATTTTTTACCGCATAATGTTGACTATTACCCACTTTTATGCTGCAGAAAGGAAAACTGAGATGAAATGCAAATTATTTTGACTATAGCCTGGTCTTGTGGAAGGTGTCCCCACCTGTGGCAGCAGGGTTGGATCTAGACAATCTCTAAGGTCCCTTCCAACCCAAACCATTCCATGAATCTGAATAAGTTACAACATTTTATAAAGCACCTGCTTGGCTTCAGTTTCATTTCCCATTTTGACACTTGGGCACCAAAGCATCTGATTTTCCAGTAAGAAATCTCTTGAAAGTGTTAGGTCAGGACATTAGTGGAAACAAAGGCCTCTTTCATAAGGAGCTCTAAAACAAAGACCTGTGACCAAAATTCTCACTCCTACAGATAATTTAAGGATCTTCCTGCAATGCAGAGCAGGCTCACAGAATGGATGGTATTCAAAAAGGCTCAGAGCTAAAACCCCTCAAGGAAAACAGAATTGATGTGGCTGCACATGAAAGAGAGCTCAGAGTCAGATTAAATGCTGTGCACAAAGGAAGAACTGAAATCAAGACACTGCAAGGAGAATCAAGAAGTGAGAATGCCAGAAAAACAGGATCACTTCCATGGATAAACTAACCCAATTTCCACATGCAATAACAAGCACAAGACCCATAACAAGACCCATATTCTTTATTATTCACACCAAAAGGGGAGTTACTAAACATAACTAACATGCAGCAACAAAATTAGCTATAACAAGGGCAAATGTCTTTTTTCATTTAATCATTCCACTTCCCTTGCACAAGTTACCTGTCAGTAACTGCACAGGCTGCCCACCTGCTTCCAGCCTGACATGGGCACAAACTTCTGCCTGGTGATCAGATACCTTTGCTGAGTGCTGGGCTGCCTCAGTGCTTCACATGCAGAGCATTCCATCACCTCTGTGGAGCAGCAGCAGGACTGATTGTTTTTTTAATCACATTCACATTGAGAGTGGTGAGACACTAGAACAGGTTGCCCAGGGACATTGTGGATGCCCACAGGGCCTTGAATAACCTGGTCTAGGGGAAGGTGTCCCTGCCCGTGGCAGCGCAGTGGGAACTAGATGATCTTGAAGGTCCCTTCCAACCCAAACTATTCTATGAACTCATTGAAAATTTGGCAAGTGACACAAGCACATTCTCAACAAGGGTATAAGCACCAAGAGTCACAGTTTTTCTATCACTCCATGAATACAGTATTGAAACTGCTGAAGATTCCAGGACAAAGTCAAGACTGAACTGTGTTTCTCTAAGGAAGCTTCCCACAGCTTTTTTAAGCAGTAGCTTTATCAGTGTTCTTGTGTATCATGACTGCACAGAATCTCTCCCTAGCTTTTCTGTGAGTATATGGAGAAAAAAGCTTAACCACACAGAGTCTGATGGAAACACCATTAATAGTTCCTTTTGGTTTTAAAGCAATCATTTTTGTTCCTGCCTCTTTTGCCTGGCAATTGCTGCTCTAACAGAATCATAGAGTGGCAGGGGTTGGAAGAGACTTCTAGAGATCGAGCCCACATCCGCTGCCAAAGAGGATCACCTCAGGCAGGACACATGAACTTGTCCAGGCGGGTTTTGAGAGTCTTCAGAGAAGAAAACTCCACAACCTCTTTGGGCAGCCTCTTCTATAGCTCTGGAACTTCCTGTGTCCCAGTTTGTATTCATTGCCCCTTGTCCTATCACAGGAGACCATTGAAAAGAGACAGGCACTTTCGTGACACCCACCCTTCAGATATTTACAAACATTAGTAAGATCCCCTCTCAGTCTTCTCCAAACAGTCCCAGCTCTATCAGCCTTTTCTCATCAGACAGATCTTCCAGTCCCTAAATCATCCTCAAAGTGCTGCATTGGACACTATTACATCCTTGTCCCTCTTGAACTGGAGAGCCCAGAACTGGACACAAGAGTCCAGATGTGGTCTCACCAGGGCAGAGTGGAGGAGGAGGAAAACCTCCATTGACCTGCTGGCCACATTATTCATGCATCCCAGGATACCATGGTTGTTTCTCCCTGGGTGCAGGACTCTACACCTTTTCTTGTTGAATCTCATTATGTTCCCCTTTGCCTAGCTCCACTAGATGACAGTGCCCCCCTCTAAAACCCACTTAAGTATATAGCTCAAGCCTTTCAGCCACTTGGTACAAGTTGGTCTACAGTCTTCTCTTTTATCCTCTGGGCACAAGCAAATATCACTGAAGCCTCATAGAAGACATCCACATACCAAACCAATTTATGAGACATGCCCACAAATGACACTAAAATAGCTGCAGCCTTTTCGACTGCCAACTTAACAGCTTAAATCTTTGCTTCTATGACTTGATGTAGTAACTCCTGCTACAGAACAGTGCTTTAAACCCAAAGCATTTAACTACTTAATATACTACATTGCAAATACTAAGAAAACAATTTGGAGTGTCAAGGAGTATTTGCAGCATTATAGGATCATAGAATTGTTTTGGTTGGAAAAGTCCTCTAAGATCATTGAGTCCAACCCTCAACCTACCACCACCATAGCCATTAAACTGCATCCCAAAGTCCCATGTCTATGTTTTTTTTGGTTTTTTTTCCTATCTCCAGGGCTGTTTAACACCTCCCTGAGCAGCCTGTTCCAATGCCTGGCCATTCTTGCAGGAAATAAACTTTTTCTGATCTCCAACTTAAACCTACTCTGGCACAATTTCAGGCCATTTTCTCTCCTCCTATTACCTGATACTAGGGAGAAGAGACTGATCTCCATCTCCCTCCAACCTCCTTCCCAAAGTTGTAGAGAGCAGCGAGTTGTGCCCTCAGCCTTCTTTTCTCCAGGCTAAACTATCCATCAGCCATTCCTCACAAGACCTCTTCTCCAGATCCTTCACAACTTTGTCTTTCTCTGGACATGCTTATTAAAACTATGAACAAAGTTTCACCTTCTGTCTGAATTTGTCTTTCAAAAGCTGATACAAAACCAGAAGGTACGTACCCACCAGTCACTCCTGTAAGACTAGAATGTGAAGTCACTGGGAATTTAGCACTGCAGTATTTTCCAACCATATGCAACATTCATTGTTCAGCTGTAAGGGCACTCTTGATGCAGTATTAAAGCCTGAGGGATTTTCATCCCTGAGCCCTTGGCAAGTGTGGGAGCTCCACTGCTTCTGAGTAGCTGAATTACTTTTATGTCAGCGACAGCAGGCAGCCATTGAAGTATGGCTCTGCTTTGTTTTCAGGCCTTGGTTTAACCCAAAACATTAGTCCTGGAAAAGCCTACTTATACCAATAGCATAAATAAAAATAGTCATCTGGTTTTAAGTATGCAAGAGCTAGTCAAAGCAAGTCTCCATTTCAGCTACTGCGTTTTCAAGCAAAAAGCCTTTGTGAAAGACAACCAAGGCTTCCATCACTCTACCAGAGGTAGCAATGAGAAACAAGTCCAAGCCACAGGAGCATTGGTCTATTTTTGACAGTAGTATTTAAGTATTTATTAAGTTGTTTTTCATTCATTTATTCATCTGGGTGACGTTCATCTGCCACATGTAACATCTGAAAAAAGCATAGTTAGCAAGCTTCAAAAATAAGGACTCTGGATAGTGTTTGGTTACATTCTTTCTATTGAGATAATATACCACAGCTTCTAGAATTTGTCTTCCTGATATGCAATCACTGAATGCTAGGTTGCAAGGAACTTCAGGGATAATCTGGTCCAGCCTTTCTAGGTAATAATATTGTTCAAATGAAATGGCCTAGCACCTGTCAGCCCTGTCTGCAGCAAGGATAGGAAAAGGTCCCCTTGCTAGTACAAAGTAATTCAAGTATGGAAAAAAGCCACTGACTGCTTTTTAGTAACAATATTTGCATAAGCAGAAAAGAAACTCCCAGTTCCTCACTGATGTCTAGTAATGTTCAAATGAAGGCTGACATTAACATTTAAAATACAGAAGTTTAATTATTTAACCAATATAACAGTTCTACAAACTGCATCACAGATACTGTTGCTCAGCGTATAACCAATACTAATAGTCAAAATCCTACTAGTGACAGTACTAATACATATTGGCAACTTTAACATTTCAGTTCAGCACACATCCTGTTCTTCTAAACCCCACTGATGTACATCATTAATGCAAATAGTTAACAGATCCAGTCATCACATTACAGTATGTGAGGTCAATAACCCTTCTCACTGTGAGAATACACCAGCATAAAATATGAACACAATGAAATCTAGATGAAATTTTACAGTAACTTTCCAGAAATATGCTTGTGGCCCATCAGACTGTAAAGTATTTTACTTGTCTTCTTCTTAGCATACCTAATGTGTAAGAATAGTTTCTTGTTCCATTCCCAAAAATAAATAGAAGCTTTCAATTGAAAGCATTTATTTTCCTAGTTTTCCAAAGCCACCTGGGGAGGGAAAAAATGCTTCAGACTTGTCACCAGTCCGCTGCAGTCCATAGAAGCATCTCCTGTCCCAGCATTCCTTCTAATCCAACAGATATTTTCTTCCAGTGAAATAGGACTGGAGCACTCGATTGATTTTCAGCAGTTCAGTCTGTTTCCATGGCAGCGCTGCGGGACTCCTTAGCTACCATCAGTCGCATCAACTGACTGTGGAATTTCTCGATCTTCTTGACATCTTGTGCTTGGTCTGTCCTGTACAGCAAACACTGCAAGAGAAAAATCACTTAGGATCAGAGCTTACTTGGACTGGTTTATCCTATTTATAGGCACAACACATTTGTGATTGGAACACACAAAACAAGGCAAATACTTAAATGTTCATTTGTGGCATGTTACTATGAGGCAGCACCAACACTTACCTACTCTGGCTTAAAATACACACATCTGTGTTTACACTTCAGTTTCTCCGAAAGGCTCATTTTGAAAACAGGGAAGCTCAGGATTTATGCTAGTTTCTTCTTCTTTCTCAATTAAGATGCTAAAATTTGGGGTTTAAAACTGTCTTTGAAGACAATTCTCTTTGTCATGTCCAACAACAGAACCAGATTTTAAAGCTGGAATTACTTTCCTATTCTCTAGATTCTGAAAGTAAGTTTAAGGACTGTAAAAGGCAAAATAATGTTACACTGCCAGTGACAAAATCAGGTCAACATTTCCCACTGAGGGGGATCCCCTCCTCCAAGGAAAATCTGTTTCTAAGACAGTCCTAAATAAGGAACATAGCAGCTGATTACGATAAAAAGGAACTCCTTTATGTGACAAGCCTGTAAGTGCAAAATGAACAAGAGTAATGTGCCAGTGACTTATCCCAAAAAGACTGCTTTGGTCTCTGTACACCTGCACAGCAGGAGTAAGACTGCCTAGGCTGAATAACAATGAAAAATACCCAGAATGCTCCATTTTTTGGTGCTAACAACACAGCAAATCATAGAGCCATAGAATATTAGGGGTTGGAAGGGACCTCTGAAGATCGAGGCCAACCTCCCTGCCAAAGAAGGATCACCTAGTGCAGGCCACACAGGAATGCATCCAGGTGCGTCTTGAAAGTCTCCAGAGGAGACTCCACAACCTCTATGGGCAGCCTCTTTTGATGCACCCTCACAGTAAAGAAGTTAATACTCTAGCCAGTGTTAAATTCCTATTTTAATTCAGAGACAAAGAGAAGAAAAGGTTTATTTTTTCCCTTCAGCTGTATTACCTCTATGCATTGAGCATCAAGAACTTCCCTATCCCACCTTTAGAAAAACAAAAAACACCCACAAAAAATAACTAAAACCCAAATCAAAACCTATCTCCTGACCCTCCTCATTGTAACAGCTTTCTGAGAGTAGGAGGTGGCAAGGATTGTAACTGACAAGAGTCCATACCCAAGGATTACCTAATTCCAAGTTCCCCTGCTGAGGATTTCAAATAAATCACCCGATTCCGACCCCCCTGTTGTCAAGACCCCACACTCAACATCTCACCCGTGTTAAGCCCTATTAGCCTATCACCAAATGTTATTACTCAAGTTTCACATCTCTACCAGGAAATATCAATGGCAGTCTACTTTTCCTGGCAAGAATAATTCTTTTTTGCCCCAAGTCTGAAGGTTAAGAGAAGGGCAACTACTGTTGCTTACAATGGATTCCAGTAACACAACTACTCAGCTGTAACATCACTTGCACCAAGAATCTGTTGCTGGCAGTGCACATCAGCATGCAGACACTACTACATTTTGTCTCTGCTGCCCACTATCTCACATCCTAACTCCTCCCACCCTTCTGAGCACCTTCCCAGACTATTTAGAACAAAGGCAACCAGTAAGCACAGCTGCTCCATCTCTTTGTACAGCAGTCCTTCAAAGGACAGTATAGAATCTCACGTTATTTGTATATTCCATAATTTTTAGTAGATGCCTGACTGACACCCTAACAGTATTTCAGAAAATGGAGTGTGATCTGCAAGTGAATCTTGTCATTCAGTCTCATTATCACTGTCTCAGGGACCTACAGGAAGGCTGACAAAGGACTGTTTAGAAGGACTTGTAGTGATAGGATGAGAGACGATGGTTTTAGACTGGAGCAGGGTAGATTTAGGTTGGATATAAGAAGGAAGTTCTTCACAGTGAGGGTAGTGAAATACTGGAACAGGTTGCCCAGAAATGTGGTGGAGGCCTCATCCCTGGAGACATTCAGAGTCAAACTTGTTGGGGCCCTGAACAACCTGATCTAGCTGGAGATGTCCCTGCTCACTGCAGGAGGGTTTGGACAAGATGACCTTTGAGGGCGTCTTCCAATCTGATGTATTCTGTGATTCTGCATGTGATAATCACAAAGGAGTTTAACATAGATTTGGAAGTTGTCACAACTTTGAGTAGATAAAAAGGAACACACTCGCACTAGTAAACATATCTGTTTGAAGAGTCTCCTGAAATGCTTCAGCAGAAACTACTAATGTTGTTCCATAATGCATTTTCAGATAGAGAAGAGGGTCCAAGATTTCTGTAGTGCTTGTTTTCTTAAAATCATAAAGTAATTATGTTAATGCACACTGGAGTTTCCTCCACCACACAGAACTGAACCACAGGTCAATGTCAGTCACAGACACAGCATCTAGGCTAGACTGAGTTCAACAAGTTTTTAGGAAACTGTCAGGTGCTCTCAAGGCAATGGGTTGACTGACAGCAAAATGTAAGTCCATGAGAGGTAGGACAAGCCTCGTAAGGGCAATGCACTCTGTACTTACAGCTACGTCGTCCGTTACTTTGATGCAGAGGTTCCCATCACAATGGCGGTATTTGAGAACAACCCGCACCTGAAATGACAGTTTAAAAATCAACACCTATAGCTAACAATCCTCAGAACATATCTGAAGGAATTCTGTCCAAATTCAGCCTACCTATTGCAATTATATACTACTAAGACATTTTCACCAGCTCTGTGGCGATCCTCAGCTCTGGCAGACACTAATCCTACAGCCAAGATGGCTGGTATTATAGTAGCACCAGGAAGGTCAATACCAGGCATGTTCAAACCCACTGTAAATACAGCAAAGGCACCTGCAGAGGTTTCAGTGACAGGCATGATAAACAAGAGTCATGTCAATTACTGACACTCCCTCGCTACACATCACACTTCAGAGCCCTACCTCACACCAACCTCCTTTCAGGGAATTTTAGACAGTAGTGAGGTCTCCCCTCAGCCTCCCCTTCTCCAGACTAAACAAACCCAGTTGCCTCAGCTGCTCGTCAAAAGTTGTTCTTCAGGCCTATCACCAGCTTCACTCTCCTCTTCTGGACATGCTCCAGCACATGAATGTCCTTCTCACAGTGAGGGACCCAAAATTGAACACAGTTTGAGGTGTGGCCTTGCCCTGGTCCTGCTGACCACACTATTCCTGATAATCCTGATAGCTGCACCAGACCAATTTGAAGTGTACTCATGTTTTTGCAAGTGGAAAGGGAATACACAAAAAGAACAACTTTTTTAGAGTAATTAAAATCAGAGAACTGAAAAGAGTGCTTTCAAATTGCTTTCAAGACTCAATGAAGCTCAATCTGAAGCCTGAAAGCAAGCATTCAGCTTCTCACTAAAATACTTACTAGTGTAGTCACCTGCCCTGAGCTTTAACCCATCCACAGTCCCTCTGGACTCTCAAATCACCAAAGTTCTCAAAGTCACAATGATAAAAATTAACATCCTCAGCAACTGACTGAGCATTAAATGCTGGCTCCTGAATGAAGAGCTAGCCACAGAGACTTTGTTTTATTGTTTCTAGCCACAGCTACCATCAGTAACTAGAAACAAGAGCAAGATGTCCTTTTGAGAACATTCTGAACTCATGCTATGAGCAGGTCTTTCTTGCACAGAATGACCTGTGCCAATGACAACCTCCCTCTTTGATTACAAAATATTTTGAAATTTTATCTCCATGAGGAATCTCCTGTCCTCTTCCAAACACAACAAGCTGTGTAACAGTACATCGCTTGCCTGAGCAGACCCTAAAGCACAAGGGGTTGCCACAAGCAGGCAATGGACTCCATAGGTAATCTCCCTCTGGCAAAAGGGAAGACCACTCACTATGAAGCCTCACCTGCCCACCAAGAACATATACTTACCTCCCAAAAGCCTTGTTCTTCTTTCAGTTTCCTGACAAGCCCAATTACATACAAAAGCTCCTCAGGCTTCTCCAGAGAACTGAAAGGAGGGCACTCGTGTTGGGACTCTGGGGCCTACATAAATGCCTTCACAAATAGACAAGTTTGTTGCCACAGATGAGAAGAGATTGCTTTTGGAGGGCCCTTCAGAAAAGTAAAAGAGCAACTCCTGGCTGCAGTGACATCCCTCTTCTGTTCAATTAAATGTCACAGAGCATAAAAAGGTAAAATGGGGCAATTTTATTACCAGGAGAAAGGTAGCAATTGCATGTGGTCACCTACACCAATTGAAGTCAGATGTTCAACATGACTTGTGACAGTTCCTCCACATCCCCTATTTTTAGTGAAGCAAAGTAGGTCTGTTTTACTGAAGTCTTTTCAGGAATACGTGTCCCACATTACCTTCTGTTCTGCTTTTTTGGTTGAAGTAGAATGCCTGTTTTGAAGACTTAACTTACATTTGCACAAACTATACTCCTGAAAAAAGTTATCAGAAATAAAAAAAACATCATGTAACAAGAAGTTAATTCCTAAAGCAAATAGTCTTTAGAAACCAAACATCTGTCAATCTGAAATGACATTGCAGGTAAGTAGCAATTAATACTTTTTAGGAAAACAAATTGAAACGGTACACTCCTATAGTGTTGTGAACTCCTAAGATAAGACAATTCTCGATGCGCTCTTCATTCACACAATCACATTGGAAGCGACCTTCTCAATCCCCCTGTAGTGAGTAGGGGCATCTCCAACTAGATCCGGCTGCTCAGCACAACTCTTAATCCTGGCTTCTAACAGTGGGAGACTGAACAAACACAATGTGTCTGGAGTTCGGTTTTCGAGGTTCACAGCTGTCGCGGGTGAAAACATCTGGAACACCGTGCACGGTTTTGGGGTGCTGAATGATTATTTCCCCGTTTCGACGGCAAGATGCGACACCACTGAGTAGCCTCCACCCTGCTCCTACGTCTTGCATCCTTCATGCAGGCCAGCAGAACTATACTTCAAAAAACCTTTCCAACCGGTTACTGCCGGCCACCCCCGCCGAGGCCGCCTTCGGGAGCACTGCTCCCGGCGGGTGCGCCACAGCTCCCTGCAAGAACGCCGCAGCGCGCTCCACGGCTCGGCCTCCACGCATCCTCTCCGGCAGGCCCCACGGACCGGGGCTGAGGGGACCGCCTGCCTCCATAAGCACTCACAGAGCAAGCTCAACGAAGCCACGGGGCCATCGCCGGCCTCACTTCAAAGCAGCTCCTCCCTAGGCCTACCACGAGCAACGAAAGCCGGTCCATCCATCCCGCCCGCCCGCCCGCCCGCCCGCCCGCAAGTCCTCTCAGCCTGTCCCTCATCCCACCTTCATGGGGTCGGCAAGGTAGAGCTTCTCGGCAGCACGCGTGAACTCCTCCCAGGCCTGGTAGTGCGGCATGGCGGGGCCGGGCCGGCGCGATGCTCCGCTCCCCCTGCCGGCAGCAAGATGGCGTCGAAGGCGGGCGCCGCGTCACCGCAAGCCGGCACCTCCCATTGGTCGGCAAGAAACTGTCACCCAATGGGGGAGCGGATGACTCAGAGATCCTGAACCAGCCAGCGGAGCGCGGCCGCGGAGAGGGCAGCCCGGCGGGCGGCGCCGTTGCCACAGCGACCCCGCCAGGCGCGGCGGGACGCCGGCAGACGCCTCCCCGCCCACAGCGCATTTGAAGGCGGCATCGTGAGCCGTAGCTCAGTGCGGATATACCGCTGGTTCGAGCCATGCTGGCAGCAGAAAGGCAGCCAGTCTGTATGGGGCTGCGCGGGGCCGACACCTGAGGGGCTCCGCCTGGTCAAGGTGTGGGCTGTCTCCGTGTCACGCTCCCAGTTTTTGGCTCCGGGGAGGTGGAGGTGTTGCAAACATGGGTGGGCCAGTGTGGGGATGAGGGTCCGGGCCTCAGGACCAGTAGGAGGTGAAGCTAGGGTCCCAGGTAGGCAAGTAGGCCGTGAGGGCGAGGTGGGCTCGGCTGGTGTTTCCAACTGAGCGTAGTTCAGGTGTTCCCAGGTTGGAAGGTCTATTGTTAAGCTGGGAGTTGAACAGAAAAGGTATTCGGGAGCAGCTCGCCGAGGCAGCTACAGCCTTGTCAGAAGGGTGCTGAGACAGGGCTTGGCACTGCAAGTAAAGCTGCTGGCTTCAGAGGCAGACTGGAGGCTAGGAAATTATATTTTGGGGAGCCCTGCTTTTCAAATAGATGTGCGTGTGTGTAAGGCATTTACATTAAAGTGACTGAAATTAATTTCCAAAGGGAAATGGGTGGGGGGGAGGGGGAATGCACTGTTAAGAGTTTAAAATACCATTTCCTGAGGTGGCATGTGATTTTTTGTTCCTTAATTGCACCAAGACTAGCCAGCACTACTGCTAAGGTCTGGCCATGTTAAACGGCTTGTGTAAGTGCTGCAATTACAATAAACACATTAAAACTGCAGTTCACTATTCTCTTATTTCAGAAATAGAAAGCCCAGAAGCTCCTGATAATGACTCACAACTTCAAGTTAGTTTTGCTGAACTGAGCAACCTCAACAGTGTGGCCAAATAAATAAACTGGAAAGTTTAGGGCAGATCTGTGTGCAAGGGGACAAATTATGCAGGCTGTTCCTGTCTGCACTAGCAGCATGGGGAAATACTGACTAGGTTTTTTAGACCACAAAAGGCTCAATAGACACAAGGGAGAATGAAGAAACATTTCACAGAAATAAAAGGGTGGATGGGAAGTAAGGGGAGAAAAACTAGAATGAATATCCCTGAGTCAGTAAAGCAGAAAATAATTGTTACTGTGGGGATCAACTCTGAAAAGTCTGCAGTGATTAGACTGCCAAACTTTAATAAATTGCAACTTGTGGGTGTTATGTGGTCTAAACAATTCTGTTAAAGGGCTTTGCACCAAAGAGTGGAGGCTATGAATAGTAGAAAGACTTAAGATGTCTTTTTCTTTTCTTTCCAGAACGGCTCACAGAGTTTAGATGCTGCTTAGCCTAAGAACCGAGCTTCAGAAAGGTGAGAGCCTGACAATCAACTGCTCTGATTAAAGGTGGTAGAGATATTGACAGAGCCTAAAGCAATCATCCCAAACACAGAGCAAAATCTAGTGGCAGTGCTTCTCCACCATCTTAGGTTTTGGGTAGCCATTTTTAACAGCAGAGTAGGGCTTGCTTTTGATAATGTTTTACAGACATAGGGGATGTAAATACATGGCAAATGAAAGGTGTGGGGAGCAGAAACCCTGTCAGTTGCATAACATTTCACAGAATCATTGCTCACCAAATATCAAGTCAGACATGGGTATTTTCTTTCCAAAGGAGAAGTCCCAGTTTTGGGCTGTCCAATTAGAAGCACCTTAGGGTTGCTTTTCAGAGGATCCTAATTCTGACTCAAATGTTCAGCATCTTTTATGTGTTTTTTGACACAAGAGCTGTCTTAAGAGCTTGCCAATGGCCTGTCACTGGCCCTGCAATTCACAATGTCTGCAGTGGACCTAATTCAACAAAGCAAGATTTGCCCAGGGAGGTGGTGGAGTCACTGTCCCTGGAGGTGTTCAATACAGGATTGGATGTGGCACTTGAAGCCATGGTTTAGTTGTTATGAGGTGTTAGGTATCAGGTAATAGGTTGGACTTGATGATCTCTGAGTTTTTTTCCAACCTGGTTGATTCTGTGATTCTATGAGTCTATAAGATTAGAAAACAAACCCCTGGTGTTTCTTTGTCCTTTACCCAGATGATTTCTGTGATCCAGTTTAGGATGCATCTTCTAAAACTGTTAGATATGCACAACTTTGGAAATGATAAACTGCAACAGCCAGGGCAAAGAACAGAGAGAGGAATTTTGTAATTGGCCTTGCCCCTGAAGAAAATGTGATGTGTCGCTGTGACAGTTATATACAGTTTAGGATGCAGCTTCTAGAGCTATTAGATATGCACAACTTTCGAGATGACAAACAGCGGCAGCCAGGGCAAAGAAGAAAGAGAAGGACTTTATAATTTGTCTTACCTCTGAAGAAAATCTGATGTGTCACTGTGACAGTTAAACACAGCCTGATACACAATTCTGTGCGGCTTGTTTCCTGGCTGCAGGATTGTGCCACCACGACTACCTATGGCCCCATAGTTGTGCAGCCTCAGCTGTTTGTAACTCTGCACTGGGGGTCAATCCAAGGCTTGAATTAAAAGCAGCAGCACCAGTTTTAGTAACACATTCTTTTAACTGAGATCAGTGAGTTTTTCCAGTTTACTGTGTGACCTGACATACTATTGTGCTGACACGACTGCTGAAAATGTGCTCTTTTTTTTTTTGGTGGCAAGACAGGATATGGGAATTCTGACTGTTTTTGCTGGCTTGCCACCAAAAATTGAGGTTTGTATGTGAAACCCCCACCCCCTGCCTCCCCCAGCTCCCCTGAAAGCAAGGCCAGTTGTTGAAATCTTGGCAATTAAAAAGAGAGAGGCTATTTCTGAGCCTCAGGGAATGTCTGATACCTGTGGTTAGTGTGCTGCTTCACTCTGTTGTTCTCCTCCTGCTTGGAGAACAGAACATTTTCTTGACGTGTTTGAAAAGTGACTTAGACCACTGCAGCTATTCAGCTGTAAGTTCTATTTGATGTATGTCCAAACCTGTATTTTTCAAGTGAGTTCCAGTGAATGCAGTAATAGTAGAAATCTTTCAATGGGCTTTTTGTTTAGTGAAATAAAATGAACAGTTGTTTATCACTGTATGGAGTGTTTGGTATCCAGCCAATAATAATTTAGTAGTTACTAAGAATGCTTCTAAAACATACATACTTATCTTGCTTTCTTTTCTGGGGTTCCTGCTTGCTTCTATGCCAGAAATCATTCTAGTGGCCTTAACTGCCATCCCATCACCTGTAAGTGAAATCTGGAATGCAATAAAACCTCATTTACCCTTTCCTCAGTTCTCCTTCTATATCCTTGCTACATTCCCAAGACCACCTTAGATAATGTCTTTTTTAGCTTGGATTTAAGGCTGTAAAAAAACTATGAAGCAATAGTGTAAGTACTTGTGTGATGAAGATTTTTTTCAAGTGTTTTTTAACCTCAGGCCTTTTTCCCCTCATCCAGCCTGTATGTGCATGATTAATGCTCTCTTTGATCAAGCTTGTACATGCATTGCCACTGCAAGTTCTACTTTGTATAGTTATGTTCAGGCATCTGGATTCCACATGGTAATTTCTTTAGTGTTTTATCTAGTGTCTTCCTTTGCATAAATGACAAACTGAAAGAAAACGGTAGAAAAAGACCTTGCATTCTGCTTTAAAATACCTCTTGAGTTCTTGCAACTCCTACAAAGTTCAAGGGATTTGCAGCTGCTCAGCGTCATTCAAGGTTAGATATTTGGTTTCCTGTTATTCACATTAATGCTTTTACTCAATCTAAGGCAGGTGCTATGTTCTTATTTGCAAATGTATGTTTCTTTCTTGGATAAGGACTTCAGATAAGAGTATTAAATTCATTAAAATAATTATCTGTCACCATAACATAAGACGTGTGGATAAAACAAGCTGGTATTTCCAGCTAAAAGAAGCTTTGTGTAGACCACTCTGCATTATCATGCTAAATTATGGATTTGATGAGAAACAACAGGCCAAACTCTGATCTCACCTATGCTTCTGTAAATCCAGAGTAATTCCATTTACTTCAGTGGATCTTTTAAAGTTGGGTTGGTTTGGGTTTTTTAAGTATAACAATTTAATTAAGAAGATACTTTGGTACTGAGATGATAATCCTGTTCTTGGACCAAGAGCAACATAGTCAGCGCAGTTATACAGGTCTATAAGACTGTTAACGAGGAGTTGGTTACAAGGCAGTTATTGCTGCCAGGAATGCTTAATGCTTAAAGGAGATACAGTTGCTTCATTCAAAATAGCTTGAACCCAGCCCTCAGTGAAGTTAAGAAGTCATGGACATGGTGATTAAACATTCTGTTCTTGTGTGTATATGGTTCAAAACTCCTTAGGGTTTGTACTGATGCAAACTTCAATCACGCAGGGCTATGCTTTGTTTTGCTTTTAAAGGCCATTTATGTACATAAGGTTGCAGATAGATTTTGAGTACAGTGAGACTTGAGGTTTTTGACATCTCACTGGTTTCTGAATCTCAGCACCCATGAGAACCAAGTCTGCATGAGAAGCAGTTCGTGCTTCTGGATGGGTTATAACATGCCAAACGAAGCCACAGGTTTTCACTCCACAGCTCCTGAAGGAGCACAAAACATACTGTTCCTTTCTGTGGGTTTTATGTTTTAAACAGCTTGGCTAATGGTTTTGCCAGGCTGAGCCATATATAGTTAATTACATCAAAGCTGATTTTCTACTTCTTTTGCACACAATCATCTTATTGAGTGATTCAGGCTCATAATGTCCTAACAAGGTAATTAAATATTGGCATGGCTTGGTTGTTCATGACACTTCATGACAGTTAAAGCCATGTCTGGACAGCAGGATGTTGAGGCCCTGTCCTGTCCCAGCCAACTCACAAAACTTCAAGTCAGGATGAGACCTGACTGTCCACTACTTTCCTCCCTCCTTTTTCCCCAGTGCCTTTGCCCCAGTGAAAGGACTCAAGGGAGACCTTATTACTCTGTACAACTGTAGACAGGTGGGGGTTGGTCTCTTCTCCCAGGCAACCAGCACCAGAACAAGAGGACACAGTCTCAAACTACTCCAGGAGAACTTCAAGCTCGAGGTGAGGAGGAAGTTCTTCACAGAGAGAGTTGTTAGCCATTGGAATGTGCTGCCCAGGGAGATGGTGGAGGCACTATCCCAGGGAGTGTTCAAGAAAGGATTTGATGTGGCACTTGAAGCCATGGTTTAGTAGGTGTTGGGTGACAGGTTGGACTCGATGATCTTTGAGGTCTTTTCCAACCTTATTGATTCTATGAAATGCATCTATGAATGGGGTCACTGGGGAGCTTGCAGCCTTGGGCACACCATGAGCCACACTTGCCATGCATTTTAACCATGCCTTTTTGTAGAACCATGGAATGGTCTGGGTTGGAAGGAACCCCTGCAGGTCATCTAGTCCAACCCCTTCTGCAGTCATCAGGGACATCCTCAACTAGATCAGGCTGCCCAGAGCCCTGTCGAGCCTCATCTTCAGTATCTCCAGGGACAGCGTTTCAACCACCTCCCTGGACAACCTGTTCCACCACCTTCAGAGTAAAGAACCTTTTCCTAACATCCAATCTAAATCTGCTCTTTTCTAATTTGAAGCCATTGCCCTTCTTCCTCTCACCACAGGCCTTTGTAAACAGTCTCTCTCCATCCTTCCTGTAGGCCACCTTCAGGTACTCGGAAGGCTGTTATTACATCTCCCTGGAGCTTTCTCTTCTTCAGGCTGAACAACCACAGCTCTCTCAGCCTGTCTTCATAGGGGGTCCTTCTCTGGACCCACTCCATCAGGTCCATGTCCTTCCTGTATTGAGGGCTCCAGACCTGGATTCAGTACTCCAGGTGAGGTCTCACCAGAGCAGAGTAAAGTGGCAGAATTACCCCTCTGGATCTGCTGGCAACGCATCCTTTCTCAAGACAGTGTCATGTATCATTTTGCTTTACCCATCAGGAAACCCTCTGTCATTTAATATGGTCTAATCTAATCTTACTGTATGAGAGGGAGTTTATATATGTCTGTATCAATAGCCATTCCACTAGCAAGAGAGCTGTCCCTCTGTGTGGCTGTGTTGTCATCTTGATGTTAACAGAACCTCCCCTTTCTGTTTTGGATGCTGTTCTGACAGTGTTCTTGTTAAGCTGTTTGCTTTTGATAGCTGGAAAGATGCTAAGTGGTCAGTTTGTTCCCTTCAGCATAATAACTTATTCAAATTAATGTGCTGTCATGCAAGAGACATATGTTAGAAAGCAGGCTCTATACTGTCACAACACTAACTGTTGAGATTTGAAGTAGCAGGTCCTTGTGATGGCCTTTGGGGAAAAGAAGATCACATCTGGTAGCCAGCTCATGAACTGGTGTTTGAAGCACTCTGGAAGCAGACACTCTTAGCATTAACTGCTCATAGATTTTGTATCGCCATTAAGTGACATTTCTGAGCATGCTTAAGATGGGGTTAGATCATCTGCTGGCACACACTGGAAGCACATTGATTTCTTACATTAATCTTTAAACAGAAAAGCTTTTTATTTCTTAGGGCTGGTTTACCTGTGCTATTCATGGCTGATGTAATTGAAGAGTAGAAACCACCAGAACATGGGGAGTGAGATTGGATGCTTATAGTGATAACTTCCCAAGTCTTCTGGAGCACTGTAACTAACTGCATTTGGGGCAGAAGGGATTTAGGTACTTTTAACTGAATTGACTTCTAATTCTAAACTACATCTCAGCTCAGAGCTGATGGAAATTACCTCCTTCTCAATTCAGCCTGCAGAAGACGTGAGTCATTCTTGGATAGTGAATCCTACCAACCTGCTGAAGTGAAAAAGTAACACACTTCCTGTTCCCCCCTGTGCTCTTGTGAGAACACTAAACATGCAGCTGGTGGGAAGTGGTAACTTCTGCTGTTTGCAAAGTAAGTTCATACCTCCCCCTAAAGTTGCATGGTCTCATTTGAGTGAATGCTTCATTTAGCTGTGTCATTAAGAGAGTGATAGTCCCAGGTACTTGTCATTGGCCTTTCACAGGACTTAATGCCCTCTTTTCATGATATGTTTGTAGAGATACTTTTGTGAGTGCCCCTTAACCCACTTCAATCAAACCGGGTTAGCAAAGCTTAATCCATTTAAGCTAAGTCTGGCTCAGGTTGACCAAAGTAGGTTAGGGGGTGTCCACACGAGCCACTCTGCAGGCAGATGCGAAAGAGGTGGTAGTTTCCACAAGAAGAAGTAGGACGGGCTGAGTGGTGGGAGTGGATCTGAATCAGCAGCTTCTCCCATCCCCTCAGCTGCAGGCAGAAGAGGATGCCAGCCGCTGCCCCATGCCGCGCGCGCTTGCAGGCACGTTGGGCAGCTCAGCTGGCAGGAGGCGCCAGGGAAAACACAGCGGTGCAGCTGTTTTCCCATGTACTCCCACCCGTAGTTACCACGGTAGAAAAAAACAACTTTGTGCAGAGCAGCTGTTGCCAAGAATGCCCAGCAGACTGAAAGCCTCCTCAAGCTCTCCTGTTTGGCATTTTTCCTTGGTCAAGAGCTGGTACAGGTAAAGATCCAAATTATGGTCAAATGAGTTGTCAAAGTGGATTCTCAGCATTTGCACTGCCAATCCTTGAAACAGCTGCGAGCACACACATTCCTTTGATGCCTGCAGTGTGGCAGCTCTCTATAAAAGACATCTGATTACAGAGCTTGTGGAGTTGTCAGGCTTGCAGGCAGCTTAGAGGTCACACCGATACCAGAAACACGTATGCAAGGGAATGTGAATGGAGGACAAATCACTGCTCTCATCATTTTAAGGTCTGAAGAAAGATGAGGGGCTTTCAGCAAATCCTCAGCCTGATGCTGACCCTCCTTCCATGTCTCCCTGCTTCTTACTCACTCCTGCCTGGGAGAGAGGAACCTGGAAGGGGAATATCTGTAGCAGATCTCTATTTACAAGGATTAAACCAATCTGTCCCCCCCTCCTGCAGCACAAAGAGATGAGGCAGGGCAGTGTGTCTGCTCATACATATTTCAAATCTTTCTCTCTCTCTCTGGTGGTTTTTTTTTTTTTCTTCTTCTTCTTCTTAGGATTGTCTCCACTTTTGTTTTAAAACAGTTAGGGTAAATCTGGCTGCCCTAAAGCTAGCTCCAGTTCTATATAGTTTACTTTTGTTGATTTAAAAATGAGAATCATGAGAAAGATTTGCCAGTGTAGCATTTGCTATGCAAAATTTACATGCAGCTGCTTTGAACTAAATTCCCAACAGAAGTGAAAGGATTTTGAGGCTTCCAGATCTTAGCAGACTACTGGGTTGGGTTTTTTTTTGCAGACAGAAATCTGTATGATATGTACTTCTCCAGAGATCCCTCCTAGCCAGCTAGGATTCTACTATACTTCTCCTACCCCACCGAGATACATTGTCAGCTTTAGGGAGGCGATGCTTCTGGACCTAGAAAGTTAATTAGGTTTGCTTGTGAATGTCTGCCACTGAAGTGACTGATGACTTTTTGGAGGGAAGGAAAACTCTTGTCTCCGGAGGGCTAACAAAAACATGCAAATCTGTAAATCACAATGCTTATTTCTCTTCTATGGGGCAGCACCCTTCTCCTTATGCAGGGGAAATTTCCCAGCAGTTCTGTTTCAGTTTCTGCAGTTGTAGATTGAATCTTAAATCTGGCTTATAGATCGAGGGTATGATCAGGAGTGTTTGAAGGCTGTTTGCAAATCAAATGCTGGTAATTCTGAACGAAGTAGGCTTGCCCTGCCTGACTCCGGCCTGACCAGTTTCACAGAAGCTGAGAATCCGTTGACACTGATAGTTTTTTTGGGTAGTGAAACCATGATCTAATCTAGGGCCAGAGCAGTAAACAAGTGGTTTGCTGTTTAGACATGTAAAGCAATTAAGGTAATGCACACCACTTACAGACTTGGTGAAGATGTCTCCTGCACTGACACAGGAACTTCCTTGCTCCTCTGTGGCTTCAGCGAGTGGATGCTATTCTCCTTAGGAGCAGGATCAATTTGATGCTTCATAAATCGTACTAGATATTCTGTTCATTCCTCAGAGAAGTATCATGAGGGTTAATTATTTCCCTGCTCTGACTCAGACAGTGATTTTGTGCCAGAGGATTCTGGCAGTAAGTATAATCCTAGTGATACCCTCAGTGAGGAAACCATTGTTAATGATGTTGATGAGGAAGCGCTAATGGAAGCTGAACCAGAGCCCGATACAGAAATTGAGAGACCTAAGGCAAACAAAGGAAAGAGGTTGGAAACTTGTCTGTTGTCAGCCTCCCGCAGCAGACCTTATGAAAAATAATTCTTTGTCTTCTCCCCACCCCTCCCCATCCAAAGGCAGGCTGTAGAATGGGTCTCTCGAGGATGAGCTGTGCCAAGGGAGGGAGGAGATGCACTGCTGAAGTGATGATGCTGATTGCCACTGTTGTTCTCCCCAGGGAAGATATGCAGCAAGGAGCAGGTTTCAAATAGAGTGTCTCTTCAGCAAAACCAGCCTGCCAGATGGGGGCTGAGGCCCTCGCTCTGCCCAGGGCTCCAGCAAGGCATCACTCCAGAGCCACTGTGAATTATAAATACACTGGCCATGTTACTCTGTTTAGGACTGGTACTGTGTGTGGTGTTAGATGTTGCATGAATAAAACATATTTTCCATATTGTTTTTCTCTTACCAGTATTTTATAAACTCATGATGAGAGCAGTGATACCTACCTGCTGTGCACCTGTGCTGTGAAGCGCAAAAGGCTCCCTGTGCCAGCATGCAGAGTGAAGCACAACCTAGCCCTTGAAAAGTTGCCCTTGTCCCAAAGAGATTATTTTCCTCTCCTAGTCTCGTGTGGTTTCCAAGGCCCAGTTTAAACACATACAATGACATAGGACAGATAACTATTTTCCATACATGGCATTGGTTGTTCAGCAGGAAGCATCCATTGCTTTAAGACAGCACTGAAAGGGAGTCTGTTCTGCACTCCGAAAGAGAAGCAGGCAGGATTATCTTGGGTCACATCTTTCTTCTATTAGTCAAATGGTGAAACCAGACATCTGAGTTGTTTCAGTCTGTGACCTTACCCTGTGCTTCCTGACAGATCTCACAGCTTTTCAGTTGTCCCTAGTTTATATGCAGAATTCTTCAGTCCCCCTGGCAATCTGCATTCTTTCTCGAGTTTTTTGCTGGTATCTTGGGCCTTTGGGAGATCACAGCCTCGCCTTGGTTTCTATGTGGCTGCAATTCACTGCCTTAGTCTGGATCCCTCCACTGAGCAGGCTTAAAGGTATTCATGACCTTCTCCACTGTGTCTTGATGCTATTCAACCTATACAGTATTCTTTCAACTCACATTCTTCCTGGATGCCTCCAGAAGCAGAACAGCAGGCTCCAACATTTCCTGACACTGTGGCCCTTTATAGCAACCAGCAGTTTACACATTTGTCATTCAGCTCACAATCTGCTTCACTGTTTCTGGCATCTTATGGTTGCTCTCTCATTCCCTAACATGCTATAGCCTTCTTCAGGCTCAGCAGCTGCTCCAAGAAGGTTCCTAAGTCTGGGGAGCTTTTTGCTGAAAACATTTTTCAGATTCACCCTCATGCTCTCTAGCAATGATTTCCCCCCCCTCCCCCCTATTTCTTGACATAATATAGTTTTTCTTGGCATCTTTCTGATTGCTTCTTCATTTGCCTTTATTGGTCTCTGATCTCCAGCAGCATGTGTTAATCTCCATAAAATCTGGACATTCTGTGACTTCATTATTTCAAACATCCTTGTAGCTATACCCAGCAGTTGCAGTCCTTCTTGAAGCAATTGCATTCAGTAACATTCCTTTGTGTTTGCTAACTGTCTTTTGTGTCCCCAGCAATTCTCAGCCTTCTCTGGATTTCATTGTCATCCTGAGGCTTGCATCTCCTAGCATTGTGAGCTTTCTCAGACAGCTCTGTCATGATGATGTGTCCTCTGATTTTCCATATCACCCTGGGACCTCTCTTGATGTACATATCTTATCCAACTTCCCTTATGTCCCGCAGCACTACACAGGCTTTTTCTACATCCTCAGCAACTTCCATGGTACTCTGATGTCCCCTGACTGTTTTCTGTCTCTCTTTGATCTTTTCCAGCTGAATTGCAGCACTCTCTTAATATCCCTCTCTATATCCCCTATAATCTATACAGGCACCTCTGGCTAGCTTATAGTTATTTCCACATTCTTGAGTAAACATTGTTTGACTCAAAACATTTTTGTTCATCTAAAAACCTTCACAAACATGCAAGCAAAAGGGACTTCCTGGTAAAGTGGCAGTTCAAGCATTCACTTTGTTTCTCTGACAACATTTTTCAAAACAAAAATATGTTGCTATCTTAATGAGTTTTGAGAACAGGAGATTGTTATGGCATCTGCAGAAACATGTTGGCTTCTGACTAGGTTTTAAATTTGTGTCAAGGTTTTGGAACTGTTCTCTGGTTTGCTTTAGAAGGTGGATTGGACTAAATGATCTCCAGAGGTCCCTTCAAATCCCCACCCTACTGGGATTCTGTTCAGCCTGGAGAAGAGAAGGCTCTGGGAGACCTGATTGCCACCTTCCAGTACCTGAAAGGGGCTTGCAAGAGGGCTACAGAGGGACTGTTTACAAAGGCCTGCAGGAGGCCATAGGAGGGCAAGGGTTTGAAATTAGAGAAGAGCAAATTTAGATTGGCTATTAGGAAAAAGTTCTTTACAATGAAGGTGGTTGAGCACTGGAACAGGTTGCCCAGAGAGGTGGTTGAGGCCCCAATCCATGGAGATATTCAAGGTGAGACTTGACAGGGCTCTGGGTGACCTGATCTAATTGAGGATGTTCCTGCTGTCTGCATGGGGGTTGGACTAGATGACCTTGAGAGTGTCCCTTCCATCCCAGATTATACTATGCTTCTGTTCTATGGTATGCACAAGGTTGAACAGTGTCAATGAGCTAAACAAGGGGTGATGGTTTTAAACTAAAAGAGAAGAGATTCAGACTAGAGAGAAGGAAAAAAATGTTTTACACTGAGGGTGGTGAAACCCTGGTCTGGGTTGCCCAGAGAGGTGGGAGATGCCCCATCCCTGGAATCATTCCAGGTCAGGTTGTCTGGGGCTTTGAGCAGCCTGCTCTAGTTGCAGATGTCACTGCTGACAGCAGGGGTGTTGGACTACATGACCTTGAAAGGTTTCTTCCGATCCAAACCAGTCTGTGAGTCTGTGTATGAGCAGTCTGAAGCTCTTTTCCTAAGTAACTAAAAATAAGGTAAGGACCATACTGTGGTGAGCTTGCCCCTGTGTGTAGGTGTTCAAAAAAGGATTGGACATGGCACTTGAAGCCATGGTTTAGTTAGTCATGAGATGTTAGGTATTAGGTTATAGGTTGGATTTGATGATCTCTGAGGTCTTTTCTAACCTGGTTGATTCTATGATAAAGACTCTGCAGAGAATAAGGCTGGCAATGCTGTAAAATAATTGATCCATAACAGCAGTGTCTTTGCTTCTTTTTAATAAGGTGCCTATCAATGTTCAATGCAATTTCACCTGGTAGTATTTATAAAGTGCTTGAAATGTCTGGGTGATGAATACTGTGACTATTTAGACTGTTGCTGTTGTTACCTTAGAAATTGTTACCCATCAGGATTAATAAGAAAATCCTGAGCTGCAGATGGTAAAACAATTTTTACTTGCCTGCTACCTGGCAAGTTGTTTAATGGTTGAAGTTTTCAAACATTTCAAAAACCCAGATGCTGAAGTTTATGAAGTTGTAGAATTGGCTCTATTCTAATGTGACCTCTTTTGAAAATATATGAGCATGGAATAACACAAGTTAAATTTCTTATTATCTGCTCATCATCATACTAATCTGTGCTGCTATAATGTAAGCCAACTGCATCCATTCTACATGGATATCATTATGGAGTGAAGATTTCCTCTTCATAAAAATTCCAGCTCTCAAGCATGTTTGTATACTTGGGCTCCATTATTGTCCCCACTGCCTTAATTGCAGTAAGAATACTAAAATAAGTTTATTCCTGTCATTTGTCTTGTGCAAACACACTATCACAGAATGGTAGGGGTTAAAAGGGACCTCTGGAGATCATTAGGTCCAAACACCCCTCCCAAGGCAGGTTCCACAGGAACACGTCCAGGCAGGTTTTGAATGTCTCCAGAGATGGAGACTCTATCACCTCTCTGGGCAGCCTATTCCAGTGCTCTATCACCTTTAGAGTAAAGAAGTTCCTTTTCATGTTTAGATGAAAGTTTTTATGTTCAGGTTTGTGCCCATTACTCCTTGTGCTGTCACTGGGCACCACTGAAAAAAGCCTGGTCCCATCCTCCTGACAGCCACCCTTTCAGTAGTTGTAGGCATTTATGAAATCCCACCTCAAGTCTTCTCTTTTTCAGACTAACAAGACCCAGTTCTCTCAGCCTTTCCTTATAACAGAGATGTTCTGATCCCTTAATCATCTTTGTAGCCTTTTGCTGTACTCTAGTGCACTAGTTCCTGGTTTCCACTTACAAATATTGCAAAAAACCTCCATGAGATATAAATCATACAGTACTACTTTACAGTTTTATTTGGTTCCTTAGTCAACCATGCTTTTAGTTATACCCAGCAGCAGACTCCATGTTTAACTCTGCAAGGGCTACATGCTTATGTGCTTACTCTATTTCCTTTCCTGCTGAGGTTCTAAAGCAATCATCAGCACTTTAAATGTGGATTTATTACTGCTTATGTACTGCAGGAGGGAGGATAAAAAGGTTGCCCAGTACAGTGGGGTCAGGTTCTTTTTGCATGAAAGGAGTCTTTAGCAGAAGAGGAAGAAGCTGAACCTGGTGCCAGCTATTTCTGCACTAGCCAAGTCCTGTCATCAAAACTGCAAGGAGGCTGTGCTAACTAACTTAACTCTGTAGAAGGGTGTGGTTAGTTTAAACTTCCAGATGTATGCTTTCATAGACCCCCCCATGCTTCCCTTCCCTTCACTTTGCTCCCCTCCCCACAGGCCCTTCTGGGACAAGTGCAGAAGCCGTCTCAGCCAAGTGGACATCATCAGATGAAGTCTAGAATCACAGAAACATTCATGTTGGAAAAGACCTTTGGGATCACCACGTCCAACCAATAACCCTACTCTACAAGGTTCACCCCTAAACCATATCCCCAAACACCACATCCAAACTATCTTTAAACACATCCAGGGTTGGTGACTCAACCACCTCACTGTGCAGCCCATTCCAATGCTTGACCACTCTTGATGTGAAAAAGACTTTTCCTACTGTCCAGTTTAAACCTACCCAGTCACAGCTTGAGGCCAATGAGTCAAACCTGGCAGCTTTTAAATCCTTGAAGATTTGATGGGAAGGCAAAGCCAACAAATAGTGAATATAGCCTGTAGTAGTACTCTTGCATCACATAGATGTTTCTTTTATTGCTTCTCCTTAGTAGGAATTTCCTCTGTGTACAGGGTTCCCCTGTGGGTGCACAGCAGGCCCAGCTGGGGTTGTTCAGCTTGGAGAAGGGAAGGCTCTGGGGAGACCTTCTAGCTGCATTTCAATATCTGAAGGGGACCTACAGAAAGGCTGGGGAGGGACTGGTTAGAAGGGCTTGTAGTGATAGGATGAAGGTCAAGAGTTTTAGACTGGAACAGGGTAGATTTAGGTTGGACATGAGGATAAAGTTCTTCATGATGAGGGTGGTGAAATACTGGAATGGGTTGCCCAGGCATGTGGTAGAGGCCTCATCCCTGGAGACATTCAAGGTCAAAATTGATGGGGCCCTGAGCAGCCTGATCTAGTTGGAAATGTCCCTGCTCACTGTAAGGGGATTGGACAAATGACCTTTGAGGGTCCCTCCTAGCCCAATACATTCTGTGATCTGTGACTGACTCTGTGACTGCCTTCTTTCCAGATGCAGGCTTCCATCATGGAGGCTGGAAAATAACCATAGAATAATTTGGACTCAAATGGAACTCCTGAGGTTAATTTCATCCAACCTCCATTCCAACCAGGGCCAATTAGATGAGACTGCTCTCCGATAATCCATCTCTGATAGATGGCCCATGGCGAAAATAAAGCCTTTAGGTTTATATTTAAGAAGCATTTCTTAAACTTCTTGTGAGCATAGATCTCTCCTGAATCTTTTGTCTTCCCAAGATTTTCCTGAGTGCAGCAGTTCTGTCCAGCCTGGGGAGCAGCTAACTGCTGCTAACTGATAGCAACAGCTCAAATTCCTCCAAGGTGAGGGAGAGAGAACTGATTATAATTTACTCTTTTGAAGTGGGAAGATCCATTTCTTTGCCTCAGAAAAACTGCACTGCAGTGAGCAGTTAGATGAGCTTGCGTAAGTACTTGCAGACAGTTCTTATGCCCATATCCTGCAGGAAATTAGTAGCATCTAGTGAGTAGATTAATTGCTGTTTTCTGTCTTGTTTTTTTTTTCCACTTTTTTCCTTCTCCCTCTTTCTCTCCCTCTTTCTCTCCCTCTTTCTCTCCCTCTTTCTCTCCCTCTTTCTCTCCCTCTTTCTCTCCCTCTTTCTCTCCCTCTTTCTCTCCCTCTTTCTCTCCCTCTTTCTCTCCCTCTTTCTCTCCCTCTTTCTCTCCCTCTTTCTCTCCCTCTTTCTCTCCCTCTTTCTCTCCCTCTTTCTCTCCCTCTTTCTCTCCCTCTTTCTCTCCCTCTTTCTCTCCCTCTTTCTCTCCCTCTTTCTCTCCCTCTTTCTCTCCCTCTTTCTCTCCCTCTTTCTCTCCCTCTTTCTCTCCCTCTTTCTCTCCCTCTTTCTCTCCCTCTTTCTCTCCCTCTTTCTCTCCCTCTTTCTCTCCCTCTTTCTCTCCCTCTTTCTCTCCCTCTTTCTCTCCCTCTTTCTCTCCCTCTTTCTCTCCCTCTTTCTCTCCCTCTTTCTCTCCCTCTTTCTCTCCCTCTTTCTCTCCCTCTTTCTCTCCCTCTTTCTCTCCCTCTTTCTCTCCCTCTTTCTGATTTGTTTCTCCCTCAGACTTTTTGTGATTCTGTTTGAATGCTTTTTCACTGGAAATGATGCTTTAAGCTGTCTTTGGCCTAGAAGCAGATGAGTAGCAGAAACAGAACTGCTGTTAACAAGCAGATGGAACATGGGTGTTGCAAATTTCAGTTTTCTATTGCTTTTGCTTTGTAGTTTGCCTCGTGGTTAGTGTAGCAACATTACCTCTAGCAATGCTCATTTGCTCTTTAGCCTCTGTATTGATATTTCTCCCAATAAGTGAAAGATCTATTTCTGAGCATCTTGTGACAACTGGCTCAAGTGACATAAGCTACTGAACAGCTATTGAACAAATCTAGGCTAATTTCAGAATAGCAAAGTAGAGGGAGAAGTCTCTACATGCAAATAGCAACAGCAGATTGATCTGGACCAAATTTTTGTCCTTCAGCTTCCCACTTTCTGAGACAACTGTCCCCTTAAAACAGTGTTGAAATGAAAAAAGAAAGGAAGCTGTAACTACTTTCAGTGCCCCTGCAGAAGGTGTTGGTTCACCCCTCATGTATAATGTACAGCCTTTCCCAAACACACATCCCATTATATCTCAGTATCTGCAGTATTCTAAAGCAATTTGGAAAAGAAAGGGAAGAATAACTTCTCCAAATGCAGCTACAGAGAAGTCTGAGAGAGCCCTGGATATAATTACCTGAGCTGGAGTCTAGCCAGGAGAATGCTGAGCGAAGGAGCAGTAAAGTCCTGACTCTGCACGAGGGATCCAGACAAATTTAAAAGAAACTACAATAACAGGAGTGGGATTTGAGCATCTGGGAAGACGTTTGAGAAAGTGAATGAATACAAACTATGGCCTCTAGGGAGTCTGATAGGAAACAAAATGAGCAAAATCAAGAAGGGAGGAGTATAATGGTTCTCTATGTGGCACTGAGTGACTGATACTCCAGCAGTGCTACCGAGAAAAATTATGTCTTGTACATGATCTAAAAGAACTAACATCTCTGAGTTCATGTAACCCTCTACCCAAACCAAACTACATGAACAAGAATGAAAATAAAGGCAAGTTATCTGTGTTGTGTGCTTAAATAGCGATGAATAAGAAGTGAGTCAGACCTGATAAATGTGGTAAATCTTTAACCTACCAGCAGGTTAATTAGCCACCATTAAAGAAACGCTTGTGCAGGAAGAAGGATTTCTCTCTGTTGGGCTGCTCCCCAGTTAAGGAGACTTGGTCTTAGCCTGGAAAGATTTTACCCTTAATCCCAAATTCCTTAAAGGGTAATTATTCTAACACTTGGCCACTGTTTCTTGCCAGCACTGGTATCAAACAAGCATTTCCATTTCCCTTCATTCACACTCTTGTATAAAGTCTTCACGACTCCAGAATCAGAAAACCGATAATGGAAGGATGATAAGGGGTCTGCTATTGACTACCTTTCATGTTAAGGTCCTGTTGTGTTTTCCCTCTGTGTTTGCTGGAAGTTAAAAGCATACTTGGGCAGCTACCATTGATCAGACCATTGCAACAAAGCTTTTTTTGGTGCTTCTGAACTGTTCTCATCCAGGTATTCCAAATGGTTTATAAGTTTTGTCAAATAAAAGTGGTTTTAAAAGGAATGCAAATGAAAAAGCAGAGAGCTTATGGAGGAGAGCAGGGAAGGTGGAAAGCAAAGGCAACATTTAAAAAAAAAAAAGGAGAAGGGAAAAAAAAAAGGGGGGGGGGAAGAAAAAAAAGAGATAAATTAAACAAAACAAAACACAAAAAAAACCCCAGAGTGGCTGGAGGGAAGGTGGAAGTGAAGAAATCCAAGTGGGGTAGTGTTCAGGATTTGAAACTGTATTCTTCCCACTGGCAGGTTTTCTCCTACTGTCCCCTAGCTCTTTCTTTTTTCATATCCCTTTTCCCCCAGCTCTTTGTTTTATGCCAGGAGGCTTATTTGTCTTTCCTGGCTTATTTGTAATGCATCTGGCTTTAGGCATCCTGATAAATCAGTTTGTCTGAAGACTGTGATCTAAAAAAGAATGTTGGGATGGATTTTCAGCTAATTTGAGCTGATATACATCTGATGAAGTGAAGTTTAGCCATGTAAAATTCCACTGCTTGAGCAAATGCATAAACAGTGGATATTATTCCCCTTCAGTGTGTCAGAAAAATAAACTGCTCCTTCCAAAGAGACTATTTCAGATTTGAAACACGTATCTATAAATGTCTGTATTTTGCAGTTTTGAGAATCTAAGCATGGAAATGTATTATGTTAACACACAGCACACTTCAGGAGATTGTCTTCTACTGAGCACATTGTTTTTGAGAGGTGGTAAACATTAATTTGGTTCTATCTGCTTGAATGTATTAATTTAATTGTTTGATTTGTGTTTATAATATCATTCACCTGAAGAAGAGGAGGGTGAGAGGAGACCTTACTGCTCTCTACAGGAACCTCATAGGAGGTTGTAGTGAGGCTGGTGTTGGCCTCTTCTCCCAAGTCACTAATGACAGAACAAGAGGAAGTGGCCTCAGGCTGTACCAGGGGAGGTTTAAGTTGGATATAAGGGATAATTTCTTTAGTGAGAGAGTGGTTAGGCATTGGAACAGGCTGCCCAGGGAGGTGGTGGAGTCACTGTCCCTGGAGGTATTAAAAAAATGAGGAGGTGTAGCACTTCAGGACATGGTCTAGGGGTCATGGAGGTGTTGGGTAGAAGGTTGGACTTGATGATCTTAGAGGTCTTTTTCAACCTTAATGGTTCTATGATTCTATGATACATTATCCTTACTGTGCTTTATCAGACAATGCAAGCTGAGGTCAGAGTACAGGCTCAGACAACAATCTGTAATTATCATCACCTTGTAGGACTTGGCACTTCATTAATTTTTTGGGGGGGGGGTTATTTTATTATTAAACACAAAATGAGAGCACCATAGAACTGATTCATCTTGGTCACAATTCTTGTATGACTGGCTTGGATTTGAAAAACATATGTTTTAGAGACAGTTCTGCTTCTGATCTTAGGGAAAGCACTGATGGGAATTAGTTAGGCACTGCTACTTATGAAAAAAAGGCAGATAATTAGAATCCAAATTTGAATCATGCTACCTTTGAAAGCAAACCAAAATCAGTGACAATCTGAAATCATGTCCCTTGCCATTTTTCAGCTGAGTCAGAGGATGTCCCATTCCCACTAAAGCCGAGATCGTTATTCTGTGTTGAGAGAGTTTTGAGCTCTGGAGAGTTTTGCTGCAGCTGCTACAGAAGTCGCTGCCCCAGGCTCCCCAACAGCCAAGAAACATTGGCAGAAAAGAGTGAGTCACACCTCAGTTTCTTCCTGGAAAGCCTGGTTGCCTACTTATGTTAAACTGGATTTGCACTGATTCCCCTATGCAGGTGGAAGCACAGGCTTCCTGCTGGGTACTTGGCCACCAGATGGAAACCTCCATTAGAAGGATGGGGCAGCTGAGGGTGGCAGCTCTTGACACTGCCACAGCAGTGTGCATCTGGCAGTAGTGAGGGAGGCATTAGTTTGCCAGCATATGACAACTGCATGGCAACAGCAAATTAGGCAAGAAAGAGATTAGGAACTTGAATGGCAAAATAAACACACATGCACCCCCTCCCCCCACATATATAGAAATAAAAGAAGGGAGAAATGCTTTAAAACCTAAACAAGAATTAATACAGTGAGTAAAATGGTAATTTATTAGAGAGCTACAACTGTACATCTACTAACATGTACATTTGCTAGCAAATATGTTTCTCTCACTTCAAGCTACAGTCTATGTTCTGCTGATTTGCTTTTCTACTAGAAATGAAAAAAAAACCAGAGACAGCCATTGGATTCATGGGGGCTTTGCAAAAGGAAATGGAAGAGTTTCAGCTGCGTCCCCATACCTGCAGTGCTCTTTGGATGTGTTTTCATAGCCATAGCATAGAATCGTAGAATGGTTTTAGTTGGAAGGAGTCTTAAACATCAGCCAAGTTCCAATGCCCCTGCCATGGGCAGGGACACCTTCCACTAGGGAGGGGGCATCCACAACTGCCTTGGGCCAGCTAATGCGGTTTAGTATCTTCTGTGAGATGGCTCGCTGTCATGGACTGAGTTGAACCTGCTGCTTTTATTCATACCATGCTGCATTCATGACAGCTCCAAAAAGTGAAAGTGCTAACTGGAGCAAAGTGTTATGGGGCTTGAAGTTCAGATTGCAACATGGGAGTCTTCCTGTTCCCTTGCTGCTCCTGGGTTTCAGCTAGGGTGTGTTCTCTCTTTCTGCAGGCATGGTGGGGGAAAGAGTGGGAGTCGGGTAGCTGCTGGGTTTAGCTTTCTGTTTTATGCTGGGTTTTTCCTGTATTTCACACTCCTGCTTCTGCAAATAGGCTAAGCTAAGGTAATCATGCATTATATTAATATTAGATTATTAGACCTACATTGTATTATCAGGTAATTAGATTAATTAGATTATTAGCTAAGATAATCATGCATTGTGCTTATGGTATCTCCTCCTGTTTCCTTTTGTGTTGGGAGAGCAGGCAGGTTAGCCCTTGTGCTAAACCATAACACTCACTGATGTCAAACCAGGTCCTAGTGACAACTAATGCTGCTTTGCCACCAGCTGGGCAGTCAAAGCAGAAGGGATAGAAAATGAGCAACGAATGAACACTGAGTTGTAAAACTGTTTTCATGAGGGCAAGGGGGACAAATAATGGGGATAGGCAGAAAAGGGGTTGTGCTTTCATTGTCATATGTACAAGGGCCAAGTGTCACCACAGCAGTGATGCTGAGGCCTTTTGAAGATATGAAGGTAACATTCAGAATAAGTTCTCAAGGACACTATGACCGTCAGGGGAGCTACAACCTACCATTGGAGCAGAAAGCTATCACAACTTTAAACATTTGGAGTTCAAAGACACAGGCATGCCACTCCTTACTAACTGATGTTAGTTCTTGTCCTTTAGTCCACCTAAATGTTAGATGTTTAGACATCTAATTTCTTAATTCATTATTCACCTTAACCCTGACTAGAGGCAAAATATATTTGTCCAGCAAACTGTGTGCAGTTGCTCTGGGAACTGCTGAGCTCCTGCCTTTTTGGTTTGCTGCTGAAAATCAAATTACATAGCTTTAGCAACAGAACTATAATTAGGGCCAATGGAAAACTGTGGGTAGGATAATATTGTGGATTCTGCAGTTTTTGTCATGTTGCTCCATAATATGCCAGAACCCAGTAGTTTTATTGCTCTGTGGTACATTTACACTGTCAGTGAAACATCCCCTGCTTCCTGACATGAAACTGGCCCTTGTGGGAGCACACTGCCAAGGCTGGCCTCAATTTGCAGTCATCTGCAACTGTGTTCCTCCTGGAGTTGATGGCATAGCTCCTCTGAACTTCTGTAGGAGGTGGGCAGGCCTAGGCAGGGAAAATAGGGATGGATAGGGAAGATGGTAGAGTGGAGCTGAGGAGAAAAGACAAGTTATCATATTTCATTATAATCTCTCCAGTTATCACTGGATCTCATGCTGATATCACCAGGAGGTTTGTTCATAGACTAAAATTATGTTGTAACTAAAATTTAATCAGTGCTTATTCTCCTGTTCTCCATCACATAAAGAAAATTTCTCTTCTAGGTTACTGCTGCTTCTGCCTCTGTGCTCTTAAGTTCCTCTTTTTCTCCTCAGATTTTCTTCTCTTATCCTTCATCCCCCCCTGCACATCTTTTGTCTAGCCATTTCCAGATCTTGCCTCTTGGGGGGCTTCATTCTCTTCCCTTGCACCACTCTAGCCTCCAAAATAATCAGCTGTGGTCAAGCTCAAGCTGATGACTGACTGTGATGTGCCATTGCTGGCCCTTTCAGCCATGAGAATATACCTCTTGAGATCATTCTTTCAGGATGTCAGCAAACTCAGGCAAGTGTTACAAGACTGATATCATAGTTGGAAGGTTGCCCAGAATCAGTTTTTTTATATATATATATATATAAAAAAAAAAAAAGAAAGAAAAAAAAGGAAAAGAAAAGAAAAAAGTTTTAACTCTTGTGACTATAGAGGTGGTCTGAAGATGTGATATGGATTCAAATAATTACAAAAATAATGCAAGATCCAGGCATATGCTTCATTCCTTGAGACAGAAGAGGTAAATTAAAATGTAGAACCAAAAAACCAAAACAAACAAAAAGAGCTACTTGTGGGAAATAATCACAGAAACAGAGGAGATAAGAGAGGTGATCAGGGATAGAATCATAGAATCGTAGGAGTTTGAAGAGACCACTGAAAATCGAGTCCAACCCCCTCTGACAATGCAGGGCAGGTCACACAGGTTGCTCTCATTTTTATTGAAAATGTGTGAAACAAGCAAACAAACAAGAAGTATAAAGCCTAAGGAGTGAAGGAAAAATAAAAGGAGGAAGAGAAGGGAGACTGGTGAGATAAGTGGTGGGTTGGCTGAATTTGGTTTGAGCACTGAAGCGAAAAGTTCCAGCTCTAGAGTTACAGTCCAGATTCTTCAGATTGTGAAGTTGTCTGCCAAGAGTCTGGTTTCCCTCTGTTTAGGGTACATTTAGACTGGATATTATAAAGAAATTATTCACAGTGAGGGTGGTGAGACTCTGGAACAGGTTGCCCAGGGAGGTTGTGGATGCCCCCTCCTGGAGGTGTTCTAGGCCAGGTTGGACAGGGTCTTGAGCAACCTGGTCTAGTGGAAGGTGTCTCTGCCCAGGGCCGGGGGCTTGGAACTAGATGATCTCTAAGGTCCTTTCTGACCCAAACCATTCTATGATTCTGTGATTCTATGCTGACACAATGGTGGAGTCACCATCACTGGAGGTGTTTAGGAGGAGACTTGATGGGGTACTTGGTGCCATGGTTTAGTTGATTAGGTGGTGTTGCATGATGGGTTGGACACGATGATCTCAAAGGTCTCTTCCAACCTGGTCTATTTTATTCTACCCACCAACTTAGAGACTACCACCACAAAAATGCTTACTAATGCTAATAATAAAAGGTTGAAGTAATTCTGCACAGGATGACTTGGAACAACTTCTGCATGCGGTGGCAGAAGTAAAGACTATGAAAAAGGAAGTGATGAAAGTAGATGAGCAATGGCTAAGCTCCAGTTCTTGTATTTCCTGGTTTTCCTATTCCTGGGCTGCATCAAGAGAAGCATGGCCAGCAGGTTGAGGGAGACGATTCTCCCCCTCTACTCCACTCTGGTGAGACCCCCCCAGGTCCAGTTCTGGAGCCCATATTACAAGAAGGATCTGGACATGTTGGAACATGCCCAGAGAAGGGGCATGAGGATGATCAGAGGGCTGGAGCACCTCTGCTATGGAGACAGACTGAGGGAGTTGGGGCTGTTCAGTCTGGAGAGAAGGTGGCTCTGAGAAGACATTATTGTGGCCTTCCAGTATCTGAAGGGGGCCTAGAAGAAAGCTGGGGAGGGACTTTTTAGGGTGTCAGGTAATGACAGGACTAGGGTGAATGGAGCAAAACTTGAAGTGGGTAAATTCAGATTGGATGTCAGGAAGAAATTCTTCACCATGAGGGTGGTGAGACACTGGAACAGGTTGCCCAGGGAGGTGGTAGAAGCCTCATCCCTGGAGTTTTTTAAGGGCAGGCTGGATGTGGCTCTGAGCAATTTGATGTAGTGTGAGGTGTCCCTACCCATGGCAGAGGGGTTGGAACTAGAGGATCCTTAAGGTCCCTTTCAACCCTGACAATTCTATGATTCTGTTTTCTGAATGCATTGACACTACAAGTTCCCTCCACACTAGTTTAGGGGTGTGTGTGTAGATATGTACACACATACACACACTCTCTCACATACAGATAAAATAATTTCTTAGCTTTTTAAAGAAGGAAAGTTGATGTCCTTTGATATGTTACCACATTGAGTTCCCTTTGTTTCATCTGAAGGGGGGGATTCCAGATCCAGAGACTGAAGTAGAGGCTCACAGACAGCTCTTACTAAGTAGAAGTGCATCATTCTCTGTGCAGGCAGCAAGGAGACAAAGCATTCACATCTCAGCAGGAGAAATAGAAACATACTGGAAGGCAAAAACACTGGGTTCTGTTTCAGATTCTGGGAGGAACACACCAGGGAGGTGGGGGAGTCACCGTCCCTGGAGGTGTTCAAGAGGAGATTGGATGTGGCACTTGGTGCCATGGTCTAGTCGTGAGGTCTGTCGAGACAGGTTGGACTTGATCATCCTTGGGGTCTCTTCCAACCTTAGTTATACTGTGCTACTGTGATACACATAGGCACAGAGTCAGCTCTTAACACAACTTTGCAGTGTTCAGCTCCCGGTCCCTTTGGTTTTTCCTTCTTACAGTCCCAATTTCTCCCTCTCCCACCCTTAAGAATTTTCTTGTCTCCATTCCTATTTCTCAGTCTCCTTTCAGCTGCACGTTTAGTACTCACCATTGCCATATTCCTGCTGACAGAAGATCTTTCTAGTTCTTGCCCTAGGCTCTCCCAAGTTCCTTGGGTCAGTCCCTGGTGCTCCATGTATCCCTAGGTCTGCTCCTCCTCCTTTCCCACCACACAAGTTTAATCCAAGTTTGTCCGTTCTTGACTGAATGAGTGCAAAGCAGTTGTCAGAGGTTTGGTCAAATTGTATGGCATAAACAGCAAAAGCTGCCTGCGTGATAGCAGATCCCTTCCTCCTTCAGAGTAAGGATAGGCTAGGAAGGATGGGCTTTTTTGCTGACTTCACTAACTTATTTATCTTTTAGCACATGTCCATGGCTGACACTGGTTTACATATGGAACATAAGAGTTTTTTCTCTGGGATCCTGACATCCCAAGGCTATGTGTGTGTTCATAAAACTTAGGTAAAAGAGAGCAGCTCTGCTTTCCAAGTCTGAAAAGGCTTTCCACTGGACAAACTGGAAAGTGTCCAGAGAAGGGCCACAAGAATGGTCAGAGGACTGGAGGCCCTGCTATATGTGGAAAGGCTGTGAGAACTGGGTTTGTTCATCCTTGAGAAGAGAGGGCTTAGGGGAGATCTTATTACCATGTACCAGTAGGGTGGAGACTCCCTTTTTACAAGGAGTCCCATGGAAAAGAGAAGGAGTGATGGGGACAAGTTACTCCTGGGAGATTCCAATTGAACTGCAGAAGAAAATCTTTCTCCATGAGAACAGTTGGAGATTGGAATCACCTCCCAAGGGAAGCAGTAGATTCCCCTACACTGGACAGTTTGGAGACTCATCTGGGCCATTTCATTTCAACTATACTATCACCTAGAAAGGTTGGACCAGATGATCCTTGGGGTCCCTTCCAACCTGCAATTCTGTGGTTCTGTGAAATTGTTCTAATGTGAGACATACATCAGCAGCATCCTTTTCCCTTTGTTCCCAAACATGGTAAAGAGCAATAAAGCTGTTTGTGTACTCTAAAGTGACATCATATAAGAATGCTCTTTATTATTTTTTTTAATGCATATATGTATATAGCAATCTCAGTGCAGGCATCTGAAGAATCCATGGTTATGAAATACTAAGCCATGGTGATGTATAAAAGGTAAATGACACAGAGCATAGGAATCTCCCTTTAAATCACACAGCACATGAAACCATTCTGGTCTGTGACTAGATTTTTTCCATGTTTATCCAAACTAGCTTAGTAAGCATTTCATGCATGCCATTCACTAAGTCTGTGCACCAAAATACAGAGTATGATAACCCTAAGCAATGTCTGCAGTGCTTGTAAGCTTGTCAGAAGGAGGACTGTCTGATGTTGCTGCTGCTGTGAAGTATTTATTTCAATTAATTTTGGGGGGACAAGCGACAGAAATAGCTCCCATTCTACTACAGCTATTCAACTGTTATTTTGGTGGAATTCTACATGTGTAATTTTCTTATAAGAAGAGGCAGGAGTTGTGCACATGTTCTGTGAGCTAAATGAGACTGCAGAAAAGGTTGTCAGGAATGGCACAAGTCACATCTATTATTTCTGATTCGAACCCCAACCCATTTATCTTTTCTGCTTGCTAAAAAAGGGCAATTTCAGGGTTTTTCTGGTGACTGAGGGAAAAAAAAAGAAAATTAATGCTAGATGCAGGCTTCCTTCTGTTCCATATGTCTTAAGTGTACAAAGCTTTTTTTAGAGAATAGCTTTCTTTCAGGGCAAACCAGTTCTTACTAAAAATAATTCTTATGAGATCAGATAAAATGAGAGGAATGCTGTTGGCAGATCCTGGTGCCTTATTTACAAAAAAAAAAACCAAAAAAAAACCCCCAACAACCCAACCAAAAAACAACCAACCAGAAAAAAAAAAAAAGGAAAAAAAAGAAAGAAAGAAAAAAAAGGCTAAATCAGCCTGCTCCAGGCCTATAATTCAAGGAGAGAGATGAAGAACCTTCCCTGTTCCCCAGTGCTGCAGCTGATGGCCTGAGAGCTATTTTGGTGACTGTGGTCAGAAGATGCGAAAAGCCTGTACAGATGCCTCCCCCAGTCTGCCCTAGTCCCTGGGACTGGCTCACACAAATGGGCACAGCCACACACTGAGGTTTTTGAAAAGGCACAGAGACAATCTGTATGCACATTTGAGGACTTGCAACCATGAAGCACAAGAACATTACTTAGATTAGTAGGACCTTCCTAGACAGAATCATAGAATCGTAGAATCCATCAGGTTGGAAGGCATCCTTGAAGGTCATCTTGTTCAATGCTCCTTGCAGTGAGCAGGGACATCTCCAACCAGAACAGGTTGCTCAGGGCCCCATCAAGTTTGACCTTGACTATCTCCAGGGATGGGGTCTCCACCACTTCTTCTCTGGGCAACCTGTTCCAGTATCTCACTACTCTCATTGTGAAGAGCTTCCTCCTCATGTCTAACCTAAATCTACCCTGCTCCTGTTTAAAACCATTGTTCCTCATCCTGTTGCTACAAGCCCTTCTAACCAGTCCCTCCCCAGCCTTCTTGTAGGTTCTCTTCAAATATGGAAATGCAGCTGTAAAGTCTCCCCAGGGCCTTCTCTTCTCCAAGCCAGACAACCCCAAGTCTCTCAGACTGTCTTCATAGGAGAGGTGCTCCAGCCCTCTGATCATCTTTGTGGCCTTCTGCTGGACCCACTCCAGCAGGTCCATGTCCTTCTTGTATTGAGGACTCCAGAGCTGAACACAGTATCCCCGGTGAGGTCTCACCAGAGCAGAGTAGCAGAATCACCTCTGTTGATCTGTTGCCCAAGCTTCTTTTGATGCAGCCCAGGATGCTGTGTGCCGCCTTGGCTGCAGGTGCACTCTGCTGGCTCATGTCCAGCTTCTCATTCACCAGTAACCCGAAATCCTTTTCCACAGGGCTGCTCTCTCTCCTCATCCTCCAGCCTGTATTGATATTGAGGATTGCCCCGACCCAGGCGCAGGACCTTGCACTTCACTTTATTGAGCCTCGTGGGTGCCTCCTGAGCTTCATTCTCTATCTTGTCTAGGTCCCTCTGGATGGCATCCTGTCCCTCAGTCTTGTCAGCTGCACCAGTCAAATATGCATCTGTTTTAAAAATTCAGGTCTGGCTATAACAGAGCTAGAAACACAGCAAGGACTGGCTACCTGCACAGAGCTGATTCTCCCTCCGGCAGGTCTTCAGGTTGCATCCAGTACGAAACTAAAACTTACATGGGTTTTAGTACTGATGTCCTCTTGACTCTGTCACCTCTTCCTTCACAACAATGTCATCTCTCAAGCCATTATATTGAACAGTGTCAGACTCCTGATTTCTGGTACTATTATTTTCAGTCTTTTTAGCCCATTATTGAGGTAGACAGCAAGCCTCTGAGGCAGGGGCTTGCATCATCTATTTCAAGAAAAAATGCTCAGCAATTGTTGATGATTTATTTGTGGGATGGTATTGCAGCATTTGCTACATTATTTAATAATAGATATGGACCACAACTGTTAAGCAGACAGAAAGAGCCATGTTGCCAGGAAAACTGAAGGTGATTTTACAGAGTGCACATGTTGTCAAACATCTACATCAGATGACTGCACATGTATGTTCAAATCAAGCCAAAGCATACTAGTTGCTTTTTAGTTTACAGCAGACTTGTAGAAAAGGACTTGGGGATACTGGTGGATAAGAAACTGGACATGAACCATCAATGTGCATTTGCAGCCCAGAAGGCAAAAAATCACAACCTGGGCTGCATCAGAAAAAGTGTGGATAGCAGATCAAGAGAGGTGATTCTGCCATTCTGCTCTGGGGAGACCGCCCCTGGAGTACTGTGTCCAGCTTTGGCGCACCTAACACAAGAAGGACATGGACCCTATGGAGTGGGTCCAGGGGAAGGCCACAAAAATGATCAGAGGGCTGGAGCACCTCTCCTACAAAGACAGGCTGAGGGAGTTGGGGCTGTTTTCCTTCTGGGGAGGACATACAGCTGCATTTCAATATGTGAAGGGGACCTAGAGGAAGGCTGGGGAGGAACTCTTTAGAAGGGCTTGTAGTGATAGGATGAGGAGCAATGGTTTTGCATTGGAGCAGGGTTGATGTAGCTTGGACATAAGGAGGAAGTTCTTCACAATGAGAGTGGTGAGATACTGGAACAGGTTGCCCAGTGAGAATGTCGTGGAGGCCTCATCCCTGGAGACACTCAAGGTCAGACTTGATGTGGCCCTGAGCAACCTGATCTAGTTGGAGATGTCCCTGTTCACTGTAAGGGGATTGGACCTTTAAGAGTCCCTTCCAACCCAATGCATTCTGTGATAGTTGAATATTTTCTCACAAAAAGCATAGTGAATTGCTTGTCCACAGAGTTATTTGATTTGTATCAAACTGGCTTACATGTAACTGTGTGGTCTGGTCTTACCTCTTGCTTCCTTTACTCTTAATTTAAGAGCAAAGCTGAAAGGTCTGAGAGGGGTTGGGGCCTTTTTCTCCAAATAATGCATTTCCTCATAAAGAATTCATTGAGTTCCTGTATTAAAAATCTGTCCCTCTATCAGGTTAATTTTATTTTCTAGACCTAGAAGAAGAATCCCAGGATCCAGCTGTTCATTTATAATTCAGCACTAGGCTAAAGAAATGAGATCAGAAAATGCAGAGTTGTAAATCACGCTAGCAGCCATGAAACAACATAAAGCCAAGCAGCCATTTTAGATCTTTGCTTGCTTTATACCCTTTCCACGTAATGAAGCCTGCTAAGTGAATCCTTAGAGGAATCATCTGTGAGTTTTGCTTTTTGTACATGAAATTCCAAGTGTGAGAGATTAATTTTGCAACGTCAGTGGTCTGCATTCTGTAAAACTTAGTTCAAGCTACTTTTTGAGACAAAGGCTTCTTGCTTTCCAAGTGTAACAGTGGGATTATCCTTCTAATAAAATGAAAACCCTTTCTCTCTGGAGAATAAAATAAATAGGTTCCAGTGGGATTATTTCAGTCAGAAAGAATAAAGGTGGTGAATGCAATTTCTGGTGTATTTTGTTTGGAAAGATTCCTAGGCAGGCTTTAGCTAGATCTATGAGGAAAGGCTGAGGGACTTGGGGCTTTTTAATGTAGAGAAGACTGAGGTGGGACCTCATAAATGCTTAGAAATACTTAAAGGGTGTCTGTCAGGAGGATGGGACCAGGTTGTTTTTTTTCAGTGGTGCCCAGTGACAGTGCAACAGGTACAAACTTGAACACAGAAAGTTCCATCTAATCATGAAGAGGAACTTCTTTACTTTGAGGGTGGTAGGACAGTGGAACAGGCTGCCCAGAGAAGTGGTGGAGTCTACATCTCTGGAATCATTCAAAACGTGCCTGGATGCCAGCCTGTGCAACCTTCTCTAGGTGACCCTACTCTGGTGGGGGTGTTGGACTAGATGTACTTCAGAGGTCCCTTCCAACCCTACCATTCTATGATTCTGTGATACAACCTTATCCTCTATTCCAGAAAGCTCTGAAAGAAGCATACTGTTGCTGGGTACAAACTAGAACACAGGAGGTATCACTTGAGCTTAAGGAGAAACTTCTTTACTTTGAGGGTGATGGAGCATTGGAACAGGTTGCCCGGAGAGGCTGTGGGGTCTCATTCTCTGGAGACTTTCAAAATCCACCTGGATGTGATCCTGTGTGATCTGGTCTAGGTGAACCTGTGTTAGCAGGAGGACACAGTCTCAGGCTGCACCAGGGGAGGTTTAGGTTGGATGTGAGGAAGAAGTTCTATACAGAGGGAGTGATTGCCCATTGGAATGGGCTGCCTGGGGAGGTGGTGGAGTTGCCGTCATTGGTGGTTTTCAGGAGGAGACTTGATGGGGTGCTTGGTGCCATGGGTTAGTTATTTAGGTAGGTTGGATTGGTTGATGGGTTGGACACGATGATCTTGAGGGTCTCTTCCAACCTGGTTTATTCTATTCTATTCTATTGGACTCAAAGCTCTCTGGAGGTCCCTTCCAACCCCTGCTGTTCTGTGATTAGAAGTGAAGCCCTAGCAGTGGCTGGAACAGTCTCTACCCACTAAACATGTGTAATTATAGCCTACCTTTTGTTAACACTTTGTTGATGAAATTACTGTGCTCTTGCTCCCCAAAATTTGCTGGTGGATAGATAATATTTTTCTCAGCGAGATATAATCCAGGTGTCCAATCAAACCCAAGGCTGTGCAATCATTATTTCTACATAAGTCAATTAGAACGGTGCAGATGCCTCTTCTATTTGATGGTTTGCTTCCAAAGAAAGATTAGAGAATTAATTAAACTGCACAATCTAATTGAACTGAAGCCATGATTGTGTTTCTAGGAAACAACTTATGAGTACAGATGAATCTAAAGTTGTTCTTTTATGTCTAAGTATAGAGCATATAATTTCAAGCTGCTCCACCAAAGTTTGAATCTAAGGTTAGTTTTCAGACTGTGAATCTAATTTAGTTTCAGAATGGAGAGTGCAGCTTAAGATTCCCAACACTCAGAGAGCTGGGGGGGTGGGGGGGGGTGGGGGGTGGTGCGGAACATGTGATTGTGGTTTCAGTTAATTTTAGGTTTATTTCTGTTTATGAGATCAGTTGTCTATTTCTAAAAGTGTTTTCATTTTGGCAGACATCTAAATGAAAGGCTTCTTTTGAGACATTTCCTGTTGAGTAGCTGATGTTGCTGCTGCTGAGAGGTAAAGGAAGACATATAGAATGTGGAAGAGAACGTATGGTAGTGTCATGAAAATGACAGGCATGAAAACAAAGACTGCCAAGATCTTTCTTTCCATCACAGAGGAGCTTAACAGGCAGTGCAGAGCATGGGCATAACATTAGCAGATCTATCCCTCCAGCCTTTCGGGTGAGCTCTGCTAGCCATTCAGAACAGTGATAGAATGAGAGAAAATGGATTGGAGCTGGAAGAGGGGAGATTTAGGCTGGATATTAGAAAGAAAATCTTTCCAGTGAGGTTGGTGAGTCACTAGAACAGGTTGCCCAGGGAGGTCATGGATGCCCCTTCCGTGGAGGTGTTCAAGGCCAGGTTAAGTGAAACCTTGAGCAATCTGCTCCAGTGGAAAGTGTTCCTGCCTACAGCAGAAGGGATGGAACTAGATGGTCTTGAAGGTCCCTTCCAACCCAAACCATTCTAGGACTTTCACAGCTGTGATAATAAATTTAACATTAAGTGAAGGATTTCTTTCTGTAATAACAGGAGAAGAGACAATGGAAATCCAGTATTGGACACTTCAGATGAATCTTTTTTAAATTGCTTTGCTCTTACATTTAAGCCCTTTGAATACACTTAGACAAGTGTATTCACTTAGACAAGAATGCAGTAGCTGGACAGAATTCATTAAAGGAGTGAGGTCAGCATCTCAGGAGAGTACATCTGCAGAACTTGATAGGTAAAAAAAATAGGTTACAGAAAGTTCTTCGCTTTGAGAAAAACATGTTGTAAAAGATTTAGCAAATGTACCTATAAGATATAGGAACATAAACACATTTGTGGTTGCTTGAGAGCCCTCACAGAAACAGAAGTGAGATGTGCAAAAGGTGAAAGTCAGAGAATTTGAGGAAGAAATGCTTGTAGAGCTGAGCAGTCTTGTGAATTACACCTAACCTCACAAAATTCTTGGAGGAGGAACAAAAACTGCAAGGCAGTCTCTTGTGTGCTTACTTAATGTAATTAATTGATGCATTTTGAACCCTTTTTTTGTTGCAAAGGGATCTTGATTATAGCACAAAATCCAGATGTAATTGATGTAAAAGATCTTAATGTAAGTGAAAATGTGAGCTGCCAAGTTTAAAACTGAAGGGAAGCAGAAATGCCCTGCTGTAAAGTCCCAGCTTATGTTGGTTAGAGTCTCATTTAATTTGTGTGTGCTAAAGGTCCTCCTCACAGACAAAGGGACATTCTAAAATACTTGGGCAGAACAAAAACCAGCATTACATTATTGTGAGAGCATAATGCAGAGGTAATGAGGATAATTTGCTTATTTGTGTGAGTTAAAAGATCCATTCAAAAATTTGCCTGAAAATAGTGCAGTTGAAGACCTTTGGGGGTTAAGTTCCTAGAGCTGTGCTTAAGAAGAGCTTCTGTGTTCTAGTCTTTCCTGCAGTCTAAACTAGGCTGATCTTCCTGAAAAAAATCATCTGCTTTGGGTTTTCCTCAGTAATCCATATGTAAGCAGAGGCAAGAAGACCTCTTTCTTAGGTAACATATGAGTGCAACCAGTATTTGTTTCCTGGGGTGAAGTTTCCTATGTCTGTGTAGGCAAAGCAATGCTTATAGTTTCATTCAGATCTAAAGGAATCACTTCTGCTGATTTACCTTAACCTAACCTAACCTGAGGACACAGTCTCAGGCTGCGCCAGGGGAGGTTCAGGCTGGATGTTAGAAAAAAGTTCTATACAGAAAGAGTGATTGCCCATTGGAATGGGCTGCCTGGGGAGGTGGTGGAGTCGCCATCACTGGAGGTTTTTAGGAGAAGACTTGACGGGGTGCTTGGTGCCGTGGGTTAGTTGTTTGGGCGGTGTTGGATTGGTTGATGGGTTGGACGCGATGATCTTGAAGGTCTCTTCCAACCTGGTTTATTCTATGTATTCTAATATGGTCTGATTTGTGTATAAACCCCCTTAGGATTCCTCTGGCTAGTTCATCTCCTATGCTTTATGTAGCTCCTCAGCTTTCCCAAGCCAAGCCTGCAGCAGCTTCCAGCCTGTTCTGAGTTACACAAGCATAGTCAACCCAGATACATCATTATGAAGCAGGAATCCCTGCACTTTGGTGGGATGGGTCCACATCTTCCTTTTCAGCTGTCTTCCAAACACATCAGCTCCTCCAGATTGTGGAGAAGCACGTGAAGTGAACAATGATTTTTTGTCAAATGAACCTTGTAGTGTGTCTTTTGAAAACCTCCTTTTGAACTTCCGTGATGAAGTTAAGAGATGGAAGGGTGATGTATAGCAGCTTTATCAGAATAAATAGTTGGCCTTCTTTGGCTTTAAGTCCAAAATGAAAACGATTAATGCAAAGCCCCCTGCTACAAAGGCAGTCTGGCTTTGGTATTATATGTCCTCTGGGATCAGGCATAGAATAATGGTCTATGAAACACTATTATGTGTTTTTTTCTTAAAAAAATATTACATGCCCTGCCTTTGCAGATCCATATAATATTATTTTCTCAGGAAAAATGCTGATTAATTCCTACAGGGTTTTATCTCTTTTTAGTATTATAACCTCACCACCTTTTCTGCTAAAACATCTCTTTTCCTGCTCTTGTTCTCAGTCCTTGTTTCAAAGGAGCACAGAAGGATTTCCCTTGCTGCTGGGTTTTAAGAACAAGCTGGCAAATTTTGCATTGCTTCTTACTCAGCTCTGCATTTTTCACCCTAGCAGTCACCTCTTGTGGAGAGGGATAGGCTTCTCATCTTTCTAGTATTTTTTGTGTCTGAGCATGTTCTCTTACCATCACATCAGCTCCCACTACTGAAGACTTTATGAGTACACCAACCCCATCAGATGCTAATGGTTATGGTTGCTTGCAGCTTAGGATGGTTCTAAACCATGAACAGGAAAGAGACGGAAGTTTGTTTTTTGTTCCTTTTCTTTTCTTTCTTTGCAGCTATGCCAATATCCACGTTGTACAGTTGTTTTAATAATAATAATTTCAAACATTACAAAGCTGGCACTTCCCCTCCACCCACTGGTGTAGTCACAGCAGAATGAATGGTTCATTGTTGTGAGTGATTTTGCTGCACAAGGCAACCTCTATTCACAATTAGAAGGTTAGAAACGTTCAGCCAGTCATGACAATTACATAAAAAGATTGTCTGAGCATCCCCTTAGGGCTATAAATCAGTCTGTCTTCACACAGTTGGTGCTACCTGGTTTTTATTATAAAACCACAAAATCTTTTAGCGTGACAACAACCCTACTGGAAATTGTGTTGTGAAATGCGACTTCTGTTTTCATAATCAGCAGAAAAGAGCAGATTGCTACACCTTGAATAAAGACATTCGTTCTGTGTGCCTGGGACTGGAAACATTGGAAGGAGCTTAGAACAAAGCCACAAGTGGAGGCTTTCAAGAAACCGAGCTATTGGAACCTTGGAAAAAAAATAATCTTATTTAGTGACCCAGAGCTGTTGATGTTTTACAAATAGCTGATGCCTGCAAAAGGCCCTGAAAAATTTTACAACTATCAAGAGGAGAAAAATGCAGGGAAGGCAGAAGTTATCTAAGCATAATAAGCCTGAGAGAAACAATGAAAGTTTTACAAAGAAACTTCCTGAAAGTTTGGTTTTTTAAAACAAAACTCTGGAAACTGTCTAGTGAGGAACGTTTCTTTATTGGTCTTTTCCTACCTCTATTCTCCAGAAGAGCAATGCTTTCTTACTAGCCAGTTAGAAACCCCAGTGTTCAGCAAGCATTTGAAAAAGGCCATCTTTCTCTAATAAAACTTTAGTTTTTGAATGTAGGCTCCCCAGCAGTACATTTTGATGAGCAGTGTGCTTAGAAAGCAGTCAGTTGACCATAGTACTGAAATTCCTGACGGCACCATGCCAGTCGATGGCAAACTATCAGTATGAGTTGTTGAGAAAAAAACCCTGTGAAGTGGGAAACAGGGTATGAGACAGTTCTGTTCTGTCTGAGGCTGGAAGGAGCAAGAGAAAAATCCATCACTGTTTATGTGGTTGTATTTGTAAAACATAGGAGCTGAACTCACAGAGGAAGTGGAAAATAAATACTCAGCAGAGAGAGTGATTATTGTGGAGATGCAGATCCCTACTCCTAGAAGCATGACTTAGGGCCAACTGGAAGGAATTCCTTCTCATTGATTTTATAGAGTATATCTTAATTTTGAAGTGGTTGCTAACTAGTTATAGTAATAATAATGGCATGTGTTAGTGTTGTAATCTCTTAAGAGCTCATTTCTTCACATGTTTTTTATAGAAACATTAATTCATTTGGCAAACATTTTTGTGATGTTCTTTCTAAAATACTGAAGAAGAATATTTTTACAACTGCTGCTTTGTGTATTTTGGGTCTCATGCATGATTTATCGCTTGCTAAATTTGAAATCCAAATTATGGAGTTGGCTGTAGCTATTGCCAGAAAACAAAGTCTGCAGTGCTGGAAAAGGACTAAAGAGGTTATCATCATCCTGCTAAGCTTCTACCTTTTACTGGACCAATATTTGTATTTTAAGTTGCTTCCAGCTTCGCAATCCACAGGTGCTTACTCACAATAGCAAAAGTGTTGTCATTCATCTATAATCAGGACATTATTTTTACTGCAAGTTATTCCAACTTTGCAGTCAGTGGAAACTAACCAGCAATAGTAAAAGCGTTGTCATTCATCTATAACTGGGACGGCACTTTCATCGTGAGTTATTCCAACTTTGCAGTGAATGGAAACTAACCAGCAATAGTAAGCGTGTTGTCAGTCATCTAAAATAGAAGGGAGGAGACAGGAGAAAGATGAGGAGGTAGAAGGTTGTTTTGAAAGACACATTACAAGGTTCACTTGGCAAAAATCGTTTGCTTCATATGCTTCTCCACAATCTGGAATAGGTTGTGTGTTTGGAGGACAGCTGAAAGATGAGGGGAAAGACTGAATATAATTGCAATGGAGTCAGAATTAAATATTCCCAGGGTTTCCAACACATTTTTCAACTGTTTGGATGTTTACTTTTTTCACTAAAGAGAAGTTTCAAAATGTGAAGTAGCTCTAAATTGGGGAAATTTGCTACGATTTCCAACCAAAAGGCTGCACCAACTCCTTTGTTGCCTGTCTACCTAAAGTTGGACAGAAGGGAGGGATATGGTACTGTGAACATGCTCTGGTAAACTCATAGTATGATACAATCACAGAATGCCAGGTTGGAAGGGACCCCAAGGATTGTCTGGTCCAACCTTTCTAGGCAATAGTGTCATCAAAATGAGATTGGCCCAGCTCCTTGTGAAGCTGAGTCTTCAAACTGTCCAGTGTAGGGCAATCCACTGCTTCCCTTGGGAGGTGATTCCAATCTCTAACTGTTATCATGGTGAAAAAATGTCTTCAGGGTTCAAATTGGAATCTCCCCAGGAGTAACTTGTACCCATTACCCTTTGTCTTTTCCATGGGACTCTTTGTAAAAAGGGAGCCTTCATTGCCCTGGTAGCTACCCATTATGTACTGGAACATGGTAATAAGGTCTCCCCTAAGCCTTTTCTTCTCAAGGCTGAACAAGTCCAGTTCTCTCAGCCTTTCCACATGTAGTAGGTCTTCCAGTCCTCTGATCATTCTTGTGGCCCTTCTCTGGACACAAGTCAAAGCCCTGCTGGTTTTAGGGCCAAGAAGCAAGATGAGCAGCTGCTTGCAGAACTCAGTGTAGTTCCAACTAGAATGTACCAGATAACTAATAGTAGCTAAAGGAGATAAGTATTTTAAAGCTGGTTCAAATATGAGAGACTGCAGCATAAACAACCCCTTAAATAGCAGCTCTTTTAGGCAAGAAGCCTGCCCTTTTTCATGCTACAAGTGCACTGTAGGCACTTAACAATTATTAATAATAACTAATTAATAATGGCCCAAGTCCTTGGCTGTGGTTGAGGAACTTAAAACATAACTCATTTGGAGTTGTAAAAAAAAGATGGCTCAAAACAGTCTTAACCAAATTGTGGGCCAGCTTTTTGCCTGGACTTCCCTCCAGCGTAAGAGTACAATTTGTTCTAAGACATAAGCAAGGGAGAGCAAAGAACATAATGAATAAATTTTATTGGTAATGCATAAGAAGAAGGCAGACTGGTGGCAAATCAGACCATTAAGGGAGAGGAGTATAAAATAAGATGGAAAGTAAGAGATGAGATTGCTCTATCAGAGTGGTCCTAAATCAGCATGTCATCTCAGAAACCACAGAAGTCAACAACTGAGTGGAGGTGAATGGAAGACAAGGGTCAAAACAACAATCATAATTTATCTGAGTGTCAGAAAAGCATTTTTACACTTAGTACACAATGCATCAACTTACACTTGGTAGACGGTACTTAAGACAAAAAGAGATTTTAGCCCTCACTGAGTAGCCCTGCAGCACAATTCAAATTCTTTTCTTGATAAATCCAGGGGGAAAAAACAATCCCTTTTTATTCAAGGAATTTTCACTTAGATGTTTGAGTCTACTGGGAACAGACTGAGACACATACCATACCCCAGACTCACGTCTACAGAGGCTTGTGGTTAGATTTGCTGATGGTGTTTGACCGTACAGGGGGCACTAGTAGGAACCTTGGTGAAAGACACACAGTGGAAAGCTTCAGTTCTTGTTTTCTTTCCTCTTTGGAGGTGCTCCATGGAAGCTCTATTTGATTGTTTACTTGTATAACAAGGAGCAGGGTATGCTGGCAGAAAGACTGAGCTTGGCATTCATGAGTCAAAGGACTGTCTTTGATAGCAAAAGATTTGCTTCCTTTTCTGGTGGTATTGTTTTGCCTTTTTTAACAACAAACTAAAAATATTATTCCATTAGGAAGAGACCTTGCTGGCTATTGTTGTCATTATCTGCTGAGTCATGCCGATAATTGTTTATTTTAGCATTCCTGAAGAAGTTTAGAGATAGTTTGCTCCCCCTTCCCCAGAAGATGGTTGAGAAACACTGCATAATTTCATAAACAAAATAAAGCTAAAGAGTTTTTTTTTTATTGAAAGCATTTCCTTTAATGGTCTGCTATGCAACACTTCAGCAGTCGGCTGACTCATGGTAACCTGAAATTGAAAATGACTTGAGGGTGAGGGAAAGAAAGAAGAGGGCAGAAAGAATTATACTAGCCAGTATATTTTAACAGTCTACACAGAAGTCTGATCCTCATCTTGTTCAACCAGCCATGACTTCACAGAATGGTTCAGGCATCAGGTCTGTGTCTGGTCCAGAGCAAAAGATATATTTATAAATTAGATTAACATAATGACTGATGACAATAATACATTTAATTACTTAATTCATTTCTGTTTTGATAGTCTTGGATGCTAACAGGAGTGCACTGTCAGAGCCATTTTCTTTCAGTCCACTATTTTTGGAAAGCCTTTCACTAGCACCAGAAAGCAATCTCATGCTTTCTTCTTGCAGTTCTCTCACCTGTTACACAGTAAATTGTATTTTCTTCCTATACCATTTCTATGGAAAATGATACAGATAACTGAAATTAAAAAAAAAAAGAAAGGTTTTCCTACATACTTCAAAACCAAACTCTAGACACATTAAGTAAAAAGAACAATAACTTTCAAAAACCCCAAACCACCAGAAAAGCCCACTTCCTGCCACTCTAGAAACCTCTCCGACTGTGTGCTGTGCATGATGCTATTTACAGAGCATCAAAGATAGCCAAAGTGATCTTGCATAAGTGCTGGTGTCCTAGGACAGTAACTGTAGTCAGACAGTCACAGATTCACAGATTGCATTAGGTTGGAAGGGACCCTCAAAGTCATCTTGTCCAACCCTACTCAGTGAGCAGAGACACCTCCAGCTAGATCAGGTTTCCCAGGGCCACATCAAGTCTGATCTTGAATACCTCTGGGGACAGGGTCTCAACCACATCCCTGGGCAACCTATTCCAGCCCTTCTAAACAGTCCCTCCCCAGCCTTCTTGTAGGTCCCCTTCAGACACAGAAAATTTAGCTATAAGGTCTCCCTGGAGCCTTTCTTTTCTTCTCCAGGCTGAACAGCCCTTGCAGCCTGTCCCCACAGAAGAGGTGCTCCAGCCCTCTGATCATATGAAGATCTGAGCTACTTTTTCTTCTTAAATACAAACAGACTTTCCAAAGGAACAAAGACTGCAAAGCGAGAGGCTGTTTCAGAGAGGATGGGGGAAAACTCATTGTGAAAGGAAGGATTACTTTGCTTTATGAAGCTTTTGGATTTCCTGAAAGTCTCCAGAACATGTCATGCATCCTCCTCATGACCCTCTATTAAGGGTGATCCATGGCGATGAGATGTGACCGACTCAGCTGGGTTTGCTCAGGAGTAGCCTGCCAAGCCTTTTGCATCTGGCTGATACTGAACAGAAACACATTCTCTTGTAGTTTATGCCTGGGTGAGCCATTTCTCTAGCATTCAAAAAGCCTTCATTAGTTGGGTTGTTTGGAGAGGAGGCACACCACACTGCTCAACCTGAGCTGGCTTAGCTTTTGGAAACATCTGAATTCCAGTCCTCAGTGGCAGCTGAGCAGCAAAAAATAAAAGAGGGTGGGGTGCAAAGTAGCTTTTAGGGTATTCTGAGTTGCTTTGATGCAGAGGAAGGAGAGTACAGACACAGACTAGAAGAGCCACTGATGATCAGAGGAATGGAGCACCTCTCCTACAAGACAGCCTGAAATAATTGGGGCTGTTCAGCCTGGAGAAGAGAAAGAAGGCTCCAGGGAGACCTTATCGCTGCATTTCAGTGTCTGACAGGGACCTATGGGAGGGCTGGGGAAGGACTGTTTAGAGGGGCTTGCAGTCATAGGATAAAGGGCAATGGTTTTAATCTGGAGCAGGATAAATTTAGGTTGGACATCAGGAGGAAGTTCTTTACTGTGAGAGTGGTAAAATAGTGGAACAGGTTGCCCAGGGATGTGGCTGAGGCCCCATCCCTGGAGACATTCAAGATCAGACTCGATGTGGCAGCCTGGGCAGCCTGATCCTAGTTGATGTCCCTGCTCACAGCAGGGGGTTTGAACAAGATTAGCTTTGAGGGTCCCTTCCAACTCAGTGCAATCTGTGAAGCTGTGAATTACGTGGCTCTGCCTCATACACTGTCAGGGGCTTCAGGTTATTGGCGTGACACCACCAGCTATGAAGGCTTTCTGACACATTGTTTTTGTCACTGCCAGGAGAAGGGAGAGCAGTGGGAGGTGATGCAAGAGGGCATTGACACCCATGCTGTGCTGCTGGAGGAGGATCCCATCAGCACAAAGATAACGGCAGAATCACAGAGAGTGCCTTGGACACATGGAATGGTTACAGTTTGGAAGCACATGGGCCTGCTACCAGAGATTACAGATTTCTCAATGCATAATTCAGTATCATAAACACGTACACAACACTAACTCATTCTTCTGCTAGACTACTTTAATTTCTTGACAATAACATTGCTAAATTGACCTGGAAAGGCAAAGGCACTCAACATTTATAATTGATTTCTGCCCTATATCATTTTGGCTCCCTTCCTTCTCATGTAACTGCTAATAGGAGTTACTGCAGACTTAGTATTTCGTTACAGATTAATTCAATAGGATTTTTGACTAAGCTAGCGTCCAGAATGACTTTGCACTCGGTGACATCTGCGATGCCAGCATGCAAAATGATTCCTCTGGCACTTTTACAAATTCGATTGTACCACAGAGTATGTCTTGAGAAATCCAGCTATGACCATATCTGATCTGGCTAAGAATGCCAAGTAATATAACACAAATAACCATCACAGCTATTTTGCAGGAGTAACAGCTTCTGGCTACTTTCATTCCCTCTCAGGCAGACTTGGAGCCCAGGTATATTTTTTGGGGGTGTTATTTATATACCTGTCACAGTCAAACTTCTTTTAGATTTGAGTAATACAACCAAATTGTCATATCAGAACAGTCACATTAAGATCCTGACCTTTTCTGGTATGCAACAATTGGGATCTTAGAACAAAATCCTTCTTCTCCTGTCTCTGCCAATCCTTCTACTGACGTATCTACTGAAGCTCATAAGATATGTATCTGAATATCTGTATAGATACATCTGTTTGATATAGATCCTAGTCCTAGTGGACACTAAGTTATCCATGGGACAGAAATGTGCCCTTGTATCCAGTGGTATCCCAGGATGCCTTAAGAAAAGTGTGTCCAGCAGGTCTAGGGAGGTTTTTCTTCTCTCTCATCTGTCCTGGTGAGACCACACCTGGAATGCTGTATCCACTTTCAGGGTTGCCAATTCAAGAGAGACAGGGATCTACTGCAGAGAGGCCAACAGAGAGCTATTAGGATGATTAAGGGACTTGAACATATCTCCTGTGAAGCAAGATTGAGAGAACTGGGGCTGTTTAGTCTTGAGGAGGCTGAGAGGGGATCTTATCAATGTCTGTACATATCTGAGGGGTGGGTGTCAAGAGGAAGGTGCCAGTCTCTTTTTGGTGGTGCCCAGTAATAGGACAAGGAACAATAGGTCTAAGATGGAACACAGGAAGTTCTACCTCAAGATGACTTCTTTACCATGTGGGTGCTCGTGCCCTGGAACAGGCTGCCCTGAGAAGCTGTGGAGTCTCCTTCTCTGGAGACTTTCAAAACCCACCTGGATATGTTCCTCTGTGTCCTGCCCTAAGTGATCCTGCTTTGGCAGCAGGATTGGACTAGATGATCTCTAGAGGTCCCTTCCAACCCTTAATATTCTATGAGTCTATGATTTTGCTGCCTTCAAGATGCTTTTCACTGTCAGAATGTTTTTCTTTTCAAACCTTTTATTTGGAGGATGTTCTGGTGACAGGAAGCCCAGTTCTTAGAAACTTCCTGAACAGAGGTCTACTGTCAGTCATTAGGAGCCCTCATTATTGCTGGAAGCAATTAAGGTACCTTTATTTACCAGATTCAATTATGTCCCCTTTTTCAGACTGCGTTTACATTGCTGTCAAAGGTAACCACTTAATTTTTAAGAATATGATACTGCTTTTCTTCTGATTACTCATCTGCATTTTGTGATTCACCTCTACTGCAACATTGTCATTGACATCATCCCTCTGCCAGTAAAAACATGTTAATTTCCTTACTAAACTGTTATTCACTAACTTCATTTTTCAGAGCCTGTTCTTTTTCCTGAATTAGAATTCTCTTACCAACTGACCATTTTTTTTTTTTTCATTCACTAACTCCTCACTGCATTACTGATACCATTAATTGACAGTGGGTGACCCTGCCTCAGATACCATACTGGTCAAGGAAGAGGTTGTACCCATAGTGTCAAATAACTGAGACTCATGGTACAAAAAACCCCCTCGTTTATATGTGTGAAACCTAGATCAGAAATATATAAAGAAACCTAGACTAGACAAATTTAGAACTACATACAGTTCTAAAATTCTTTACCTTTTGCTATCTAAAAGTCTAGAAATTGATAAAGATATATATGCATTGATTCCTCACATACATTACATTTTCAAGAACTAAACCTGAGAACACATTGGTATTTGTTAGGGAAAAATGAAATTGGAGATGCAGAGGCACTAGGATGCCTTAATGTCATTGGAAATTGCACAAAGATTTGCTCATCAGTACTGTGAACAGAGATGAAAGAGAATGAAAGACTGAAAGAATTTGGTCTTTTTATTATGGGAAAGACTGAGAGGGCATCTCCTAAATGCTTAGAAATATGTACAGGGTGGGTGTCAGGAGGATGGGGCCAGTCTTCTTTCAGCGGTGCTCAGTGACAGGACAAGGGCTAACAGGCTCAAACTTGAACATAAGAAGTTCCATCTAAATATGAGGAGGAACTTCTTTAAGGGTGACAGACCACTGGAACAGGCTGTCCAGAGAAGTGGTGGAGTCTCCCTCTCTGTAGACATTCAAAACCTGCCTGGACATGTTCCTGGGTGACCTTCTCTATATGGCAGTGCGGTTGGACCTGATGATCTCCAGAGGTCCCTTTTAACTCCTACCATTCTGTGACAGTGTGCTTGCCTGACAGAAACGAGCTGAACATAGGTTGAAGTTCTGCCTGCTGGATCTGTTGGTAGTAGCAAAAGCAAAATGTAAATTTGTATTTAACGCAGACAAGGGGCAACTGAAAGGTGTAAAGCTGCAGTAACGTTCCTGTAACCCTGAAAATGTGCCTTAGGCCATGTGCTTCCGAAGGCACAGAGAGGGAACGAGAAAGTCCAGGGTGCCTGCCAGGCTCACGCAGCGGGCTGCACGGGTTAGGTGTTTTGTTCCCTATACGCATGTTCCAGTGTCACTATGCCGAGTGCCGGTTACTGGGGTGAACAGCCCCCGAAGCAGTGAGCAGAGGGACCGGGATCACGGAGAGGAAAGAGTCTGTTGCAGCAGCTGTTCGCCGCTGGCCATGGCAAACCCCGGACGGCGAGAGGCGTCAGTCGAGACACGGCGCCTGGGGTGCCCAGCCCGTACCGCCGCTCCCAGGCGTCTCCCGGGTGCCAGGTCACGGCACGGGCCGGCCTGCACCGCCAGCACTCCTGGCAAAGCCCGCCTTCGTTGCGCTTCCCCCGGCCCGAGGAGAGGGCCGGCATCAGGGGCGAGCCGCGGCGCCCTATCCCGCAGACCCGCGAAACAATGGCAAGGGGCTGCTGCAGAAGAAGTTGCCGTGAGCAACCGGAGGGCGGGCCGAGGCGTCTCCTGGGGAACCGCTGCCTCACCTGAAGACGGACCGTCCACCCGTCCGCCAGTCGGTTGGTCGGTCCGTCCCCCCGACCGCCCTCGCGCGGGGCCGCCGAGCCCCATTCACCCGCACGAGCAGGAGCGCAGCGGTGGGCGCGGCCTCCGCGGCCCGCCCCTTCCTCCCGCCTCCCCACCCCCCCTAACCGGCCGCGTCCCCTCCGCGCCGTCGCGCCGCGCCCCCCCGGCACTCGCCGCCGCTCCCTCAACCCCGCCGGTGTCTCCGGCCTCCCCCGCGCTCCCCCCGCCCGCCCCATTCTCTTCCTCCTCCTCCCCCCTGTCCTTCCCGCGCGTTGGTTCGCTCTTCCCCGCCCCTTTACCCCACCTCTCTCGTCCCCTCCCACCCCCCGGCTCCCCGCGGTGGTCTGGCCCGGCCCGGCGGCGGAGGGAGCGGCGGAGACGGGTGGGGAGGCATTGGCGGCTGGGGGGTCTCGCTGCCCGTTGACGCGTCAGCCCCTGCGGAGCGGCGAGGAGCGGAGCCGGGGAGAGAGTGCAGCGAGTGAGGGAGCGCGAGCGGCTCCCCGACCCCAGGCAGCACCATGAGGTGAGGGGCCGGCCCCGGAGCGGGCGGGCGGGCTGTGGGGAGGGGTGGGGGTGGAAAGGCTCCGTGTCTCCCGTTAGAGGCCGTGAGCGGAGGTGCGGGGGGGTTGCTGCTCGGACGGCGGAGCCGGGGCGGCGGGGGGGAAGGCCGGGCTGAGGGGAGCCCCGCGGTGGGGGAGGGGCCCATTGTTAGTGGCTGTGGGGGAGGGGCCGCCCCGCCGTCCCCGTCCCCCGCGGCGGCGAAGTTGCGCTCGGGGGGCGGCAGCGGGGCCCGGGCCGTGGGGGGGGGCGGCCCCGCTCCAGCGCCTCCCCCCGGGCCGGCCGCGGCGGTGTGCGCTGGCAGGGCGGGCGCCCCGGTGGCCCGGCTCCTCCGGCTCCTTTCTTTCTTTCTCAGTGGTGTGGTTTTTTTTTTTTTCTCCCCCTTTCCCTCCGCCTCAGCCGGCGCATGTTGCATTGCAGCAGCAGCTGGGCTTTTCCCTGTGTAATCAATAAAGAGGCACCGGGGAGGGGGCTGTCGGGGGGATCCCCTTCTCGGTAGTCGGGAAAGTGTCGCGTTTGGAGGTTTCGGATGTAAACACAGAGGTGGACGCGGCTGGGGGCCGGGGTAGGAGGGTGGGAAGAAGAGAGGGAGGTGGGTGCCTGCCTGCCCGTTTTGCCTTCCCGCCGGGGACTCCCGCTCCCTGCCGGCTCATTCATTTGAAGGCGATTTTTCTGCTTCCCTGGCCCGTCCCCCCGCACTCCCCCCCCCGGCTCTTTTTAGTGCCTGTTTCCATAATCTTCTTTCTGGGATTGGTGCAGGACCTGGTGAGAAATGCGGCTCCGTAGTCTGAGCGCTGCTGTGGCTGTTTGGGGACCTTGTGTTCCCTGTAGGCCTGTCCCTCACCTAAACAAGCCAGTTACTCTTTAATTTGTTTTTTTTATTTCCCTCCCCGAAGATATTGTGTGCCTTGCAATTGGATTCGAACCTTCTTTGTTTTGAAGATGATTGTTAAGTCCTGTAGGTCCTTTGGAGTGTAGCTTGGCAAAATTTAGATGATGAAAATCATTAAATTCCACTGCTGCGTATAACTGATGAGCCATTAGAATTCTCTGTAAATTACAGTAAAACCCTAATTGCCTTTTTTTTTTTTTTTTCCCCCCAAACTTAAGAGTTCCCCTTCACCTGGTGTGTGCTGCACTTTGAATGGAAAGGGCAGCACTGCAGCGGGAAGCATGGGAGCAGTCTCCCTGCTGTTTGGTTTAGAATTGTGTTCCTCTATTTCCCCCTGGTTTTCTTTGTTAACCGTTGGTTATGTCCTACGTTATTTTAAACTTTGTTTTGTCTCGTGATAATTTATTTTCACTTACTCATGTTGCTCATGTGGAGGTCAGATTCCCTGCAAATAAAAAGTTACGACTTCAGAAAACTCACAGTTCATATCCAGAGCCTTTAAACAGAGGTGGTTTGGGCTCTTTTATTGCCTTGGCAGTCTTTAACACAATGAGGGCTGTTAATTTAGCAAGGGTTGGCATAAATATGTTGTGAAGCCCCTTGTATATTTAGGTTTCTTACTGGCAAAAAGTACTTGAGTTGTGTGGGTGATGGTGAGCAAAGTAAGCTGTACCAGCAAGGCTACTCTTTTGCTGATGTAACTGTATGTGTGCTAGGACTTCTGCCAGCTTGGAGGGAGCACAAATATTTCTCTTAACAAGCATAGCAGGAAAGTGTCTAGGTTGAACCTACCCTTAGGTTGCTTATTTAGATGTTTGAATAGCTGACTTGAAGCAGTTAGTAAATATAGGCAAATGAATATATTACAGGTCTGAAGCTTTCTACCCGCTTGTGAACGCAGAGCGTTAAGCTGGCTAAGAGGGAAACGTAGGTGCAAGTTGGTCTGCATGACCATTGGGTATTTCAAAGAATTCTGACTTCAAGAACATTTGGTTCCAAGCCTTTTGGAAAATTAAAAAAAAAAAGCAGCAGCAAGCTGTACCAATTAAACTACACAGGCTAAGAAAATGATGTGGTTAAAGAAGTATTTTCTCTCTATAGAGGCACTATTAAATTGACTCAGTTTTGTTTAATTGGTCCAACTGCAGTACAATGGCAAGCTTTCACTGCACGCTCTCTCTTTGGACTTGTTTAGACTATGGTTGACGTTGTATTTCTGAAACATGTTTAAACAATATCTTCGTGCTGTGTTTTGTTCAGGCAGTGTCTTTTAATGTGTATTTGCTGGTCAAGGCAAGTTGTGATGCCGGAGGAGTGACAAGGTGGATGGGACAAGTGCTTCATACCTAGCATTTCATATATATATAGTTCCTCCGTTTGCAGGTGGTGTTAAATCATAACAAAACATAAAAACGTAGTAAAAACATATTTTTGACACAGTATTGATGGTCTGCTGGAAGGCATGAACTGTGTTCTGCAGGTACGTATGCAGTTAGTGCTCCTAAGAATACAGAAAGCAGTAACTACTAGAAATCGTTTTGAGATGATTGGGAAGAGCCCTCAGTTTGTCTTCTGTCCTTTAGCACATACGTGTATGAGAGCCTGTTTTTCACCCATTGTGAACCTGAGCTTATTCTGATAATTTTCTGTTGAGATCATGGAATCATAGAATGGTTTGGGTTGGAAGGGACCCATCTAGTTTCAAGCCCTGTGCAGGAACATCTTTCACTAGACCAGATTGCTCAAGGCCCTGTCTAACCTGGCCTTGAACACTTCCAGGGAGGGGGTGTCCACATCCTCAAGATCTCACATCTTGTCTGGGTGGATAACTGGTCAGTCACCAAAGAGCAGATTGCTTTTCCTTATGTCAAATAAAGCTAAATTTCATTGTAAAAGTACAACTTCATGTAATAAAATAATCAGTAATTCAGGAGGACACAAACATCAGTGGTATGCAGGAATTCTTGCAAAAGTCTGTGTTGTGTTTGAATTAAAATTATATGCTCTTTGAGTAGCATCTGTTAGGGGTTTTAGGTTGCTGATAAACTTTGAATATTCAATATCCTAGTTAAATGGTCTAGCCTAAGTATGAAGTTACTTGGTTCAAGGAACCAGCTTGAATAGGGCTTGTGTGTCTCTCTCTCCCCCCACTTTAGGTAAACAGTTGATTCCCATGAACACCTGTTGCTCTTATTGTCTTGTGGTTAGCTGACTACTGCTGTTAATAGAGTTTCCTGAACACACTTATTTCATAATAGGTATCCAGGAATAGGCATATTCAGTGAGGTTTCCATTTACTAGCGGACTGGAATGTGGTAGGAGAAAAAAGCAGCTAAAGTCTTAGGTAGCAGCATGATTTGGTGCCCCTGCTCTGGTGATAACAGAACTTCCCATTGTATTCATATGAGAAGAACGTGTCTGAACATATTTTTACGGAAACATGTTGAAATTTTTATTACAGAAGCTGATAAACTTGCTGGAGCTGGGATTCTTCAATGAAGGCTAACTGAATTTTTAATTTTTTTTTTTTTAAAAAACCTAGCTCATTTTATATGTTAACTCCAATAAAAATAAATGAGCTTTCCAAGATGCTGACTTTTTTTTTTTAAAATCAAACTGTACAGCCTTCTCTTGGGATTACTACATCCATTTCTTTGTGTGGGAAAGAATTGTTTTTCATTAGTGTGCTAGTCAGAAAGCAGACTGCTTAGTCTGGTTTCATTACCAAAGTTGCAGGAACTGGGGAAAGAAACTTTTTTGTTTGGTTGGTTTTTAATTTTAATTTCCAACAGTTCTGGAGCCCAGTATATTAATTTGTGCTTATGATGAGCTACTGTGTGCAGATCATCTGTGTGAATGTTCATTCTGTGTGGAGATGGGACGGGCAGCTAAGTGACATTGGTTTTTGCCTCATTAGAAAGTCATGTCATACCCTCATTTGTGTTTTCATGGTAAAAAGGCAGCTAAATTTGTGCTCTAAACCCTGCTAAAATTTGTACTTACATACATTCAGCAGCTTTTCTGCTCAAGTATGATACTGTAGGATGTAGTTCATGTCATCATTAAGAGGTCAGTGTATTTTGTGCCTGTGTTAGTAAGCCTTCATTATATTTTGAATATTGTGCTAAGAAATCCAATACCATATTCATTGTTGGTTTTTTTTTCCCCCCTTTTTAGATCTTTAATACATGAGTGGAAGCCCACAGCAGAAGTAACAAAACATGTACCTTCATTAGGACTAGGGATTCCTGAAGGAACCCACACGTTTCCTAGGGTTTCCAGAGAAGTGGGTATGCAAGAGCATTGTATTCTTAGTGAGCATTGTGTTATTAGTGACAGTTCAGTCTTCTGCACTTATTTAAGGTAGTAAAATACCAGGGAAGAGAAGCCATGAATTGCAATGGTGGCATTAAGTTCTTGTGTACAATGATATCTAGGGTGACGCTTTGGAATTGTGCCTTCAGTTATAATCCTCTTGATAGCAATACAAATAACATATTTGAAGTAGAAAGCTTAATTTAGTTGAGAAATATTTGACAAAAAGTTGGAAGTGCAAGCAGGCAGTTAAATAAGGCTGGATACACATAACTGCAACCAGTACTGTTCCTAAAATTGCTCACATCTCAAGAGTAAAATTGATGGTGTAGGCAGGTTGGGTTATTTCCTTTTATTTTTTTTTTCTCCAGGTGGATACAAAAATTCAGGTGTCTTTCCTTGTTCTTAAGTAAACTAACAGATGGACTGACTCATCTGTCTGATAGAAGTGCAGTCTTTAGCTCGCGCTTTATTTGTGACAGTTGCAAATAGTTTCTGGACGAGTTGTTTCTGCCCACCTGATATGGAATCTGACAGCTGTTTTGCCCCTGAGATCTCTGGATGGATTAGTGAATTATTTTGATAGTAAAACTAAAGGTCTTTGAAAGATAACTGTATGAATGGAGGGTGCAGGAGTCAGAATACTTTTGGTTTTTTTCATTAAGAAAAAGCTCTTTATGACCATCTTAGCAATTACGTTGTCAGGCTCTAAGAATTAGAAGCAGTCTGGGAGTGTGTTTAGTTCAGGAATGCTCCCTGGAAGGGTATGTACAAGGATTTTTTTGATTCTAATTTGGGCCTTAATGTTGCTTGTTGTTGGAGGTCAGAAAACAAGACTGAGTTAGTGTCCTGCTTCAACCACAACAGTGTAAAAGTCTTTTTTTTTCTTCACTTCCATAAAAAGGAGAGGAATTCTTCTTCCAGCACCTGTTTTGGTGGAGGCTTTGCTAGCACACTTAGGCCCTTAGTGACGTATCTCAGCGCTGCCTTAGGCATGTGATTGGAAATACTTTGTAATGAGGACTGCTTCTTGCCATGCCAGTGCATTTCATGCAGAGCTATTATAGAGGCAGGTTATTGAGCCACTGGGTAGAGTAATTTGCTTTCATTACTAGAGAACAAATGTATATTTTTAAACAGATGATATTCCCTTCTTTACATTGACCTTTATATAGAATTGTTGTTGACAGTTCAGGCATGCTTCCACTTAGCAGTGTAGAAATACATCTACCAGCTCTCTAAACATCCAGACGTGTTTAGGTTTTAAGAGTGCTGCAGTGGTGAGAGAAAGCAGAAGAAACATGCTTTTATGTTTAATTTAAAAACAAAACAAAAAAAAGACTTTTGGTAGTAGCTAAAACTAAACGTAGTGGAGACAGAAGTCACACAAACCTTGTTGAACAGCTTCAGTGTATTTTAGTAATTTTTGATGCTGGCTACCTCACTGCCCCACCCCTGCTTTTCCCTGCCAGTCCTTATGAATTTTGTAAAACTACCTTGTGTTCTTGGGCTGTTGACATCTCTCTTGGGATTAAGAGGGGAGCAAAGCCACTTTAGTATCTGTCAGTATTTAAATCTGCCAGATAGAGCCAGTGTTATGTCCCTACTGTCCTTCCCCTGCTCTAGGTTCCCATGTGTTCTCACAAACCTGGAAAAGAATGAGGTTTGTATGTAGCTTATTTTTCTGTTGCTGTTAAATAATGTACAGAATATTTCCCCCAACTTTTCCAGAAATGGCTGCCTTATTTTAACTTCTGAAATTTCTAACCTAAGAAATAAAAACATGTATCTAAATAACTGATGCAGAAGTAGTTTTGCCTTGGTTTAAAGTGCTCTGTGCCACTATAGGTTTTGGAGGACAACGGTTGAGTTTTATTTCAGACTCCTAATTAATTGTTCTAATAATTAATAAGCCTCTGCCCTACTACCACTTGTTACAAGTCTCTTTCACTGTAGCTGTCTTTATGTTAATGGAACAGATTTTTTTTTTTCCCTTCTTTAATTTGTTGGATTTGTACTTAAAATTGAACACAGTGAAGCTTTGCTGGAAAACTTTTTACTGTGTTCTTGAATGCATTTGCAAGGCCCATTTTTTGAAAACTGCAATTGGCTGCTGTGGATGAAGTGGAACAGACTTTACAACTTCAGAGTAAACATTGTTGTCTGCAATAGATAGTGTGACCAGACTGACAAAACAGTGAAACCTAATCCAAATGAACCTAATTATGGCAGAGATAATAAATAAAAGTGGTGAATGACAGCACTGTCAGTCCTGAAGCTCAGTATTTGCAGGTGTAGTTCTAATCACTGACCATAGTTACTTAAGAGCAGGTGTAGTTTGGTTGTAGTTATGTACTGCATTAGCAAAAATACAGGATCCTTTGGAAATTGTTTAGAGGTACTTTTTTTCTAGTTCAGAATACTGCTTTGACAGAAGTCTCTTGAGTATTGTCGGAAGTCAAGCAGCCACTATTATATTGTAATTTAACTTTACCCACTGATGTAGTTAGTTGAATCATTGGCCATGATTGAATTATTGGCCATTGGAATGGGATGCCCAAGGGAGGTGGTGGAGTCACCATCACTGGAGGTGTTTAGCAAGAGACTGGATGAGGTGCTTGGTGCCATAGTTTAGCTTATTAGATGGTGTTGGATGATAGGTTGGACTCAGTGATCTCAAAGGTCTTTTCCAACCTGGTCTCTTCCAACCTATTCTATTCTATCACTCTGGTGTGAAGTAGCTGATGCTTTGTCTCCATTTGATGTGTATATCTATATTAGTTCATGCTTTGTTTCTCCATTTGGTATGTATATAACATAAACACATTTTGAACACAGGGCTGCCTTCCTTGTCAGCTATGAACCGTCTGGTCCGAAACTGGGTATGGAGACATTAGTCACTGTGTGTAGTAGTCACTACTTTGGGTTAGAGCCTACTATTTGAGGGGCAAGTGATGACATGAAAGACCAACCCAGTTCAATGTTCTTCTGATCAAGAGAAAGCTGAGGAGGTAGATTCATCTTAGAAAGCTTGCAGGGAATCCATGCCTAATCATGAGTAGAAGGAAGAGCTGATGAATGGCTAGAGCACTTGAGTAGTAAGTTGTTGCTAATAAACTTAGGCAGAAGTTGAATCTAGCACTTCAGCTCTTTCTTCATAGAACTGTAAAATTGTTTGGGCTGAAAAAGACTAACCATGTCTGTTATTTTGTTGGAGAGTAATTGAGAATGAGATTTTGTGGCATTTCAGTGGTCTCTGGGTTTTTAGCTATGGGGTAGGAATGTATTAGTGTGTTTGAGATGAAAATTTTGACTCGAGATAGAGGAATAAGACTAAAGTATCACTTCATATGTACACACACACACAAAGTATATTTAAAAAAAATGTGCACTTTAAGGTTCTTGGGCTGTCGTCTCGAGAGTTGTAGTAACACCATTGTTCTAGTTTCCACAATGCAGCGTGATGAGTCTGGTAGCCTTTAGCCTAGTGATCAGCTCAGTTTACTGCATCATGTATGAATCATTCTCAAAGTTATTGCTGCTGAATTGTACATCTGACCTTACAACTAAGTTGTGAGGTGAAGAAATCTGGGCTGCTGGGTTCAGTGACTTAATTTTGTATTTTGGCAATGACTTTTGAGTAGTCTTCATAAAGTTTGGAAGACAAGTGCCTCTCAGCCTTCTTGGTTTGGCGTCCTATAAAGGCAGCTTTAAAACTAAGGGATATTCCTGTATACTTTTTATTTGCTGAACATTTTTTATTCACTGGTAGGGACAGTTCTATGTTCCTGTAATTGCCACCCTTTCCTACAGTAGCTAAATCCACAAATGGATGGCAATAAAATAAAAACAGAGGTTGCCTTGCAGGTTATGAATGCTGTTGCTGTAGCTGTGTCGCTCTAAGGATATAAACAAGACAAAGGTTTTATAAGGAGAGGCAATATCTTTTATTAGATCAGCTGCTGCAGTGGTGGGGAACAGGACAGGGGCAAGCTTTCAAACATTCAAGTGCTGAGTTCATGAGAAAGTTATTCAATTCTTTGGAGACACCATGTGGAGATTTTGTACTGTGTGGATTGTTGCAGGCGTGTTGCAGATCCAGGTAAATGTTGCTGTGTGTTTTGTGTGGTGTTTTTTATTTTCATACATAGTTGATAATTTTGGTGTTCTGACCTAGTAGCATTATTTGGTATAATTTGTATTTCAAAGAATAAGGAATCAGGGGCTTGAAAACAGGTAAGCAGCTGTAGGATACTATTGAAATTGCCATTTGTTTTTGCACTGATCTGCAAAGATGGTGTATACCTAAAGTGGAGATTGCACTGCAGAGAAAAAAGCCAAAAAGTAAACCCCAAAATACTTTTCTGATGTAAAATGTGAGACTGTATTTTCCTTTGAAGCATCTTAACTCTAAGAATCACTGGGAAAAAATTATGCTCGGGGTGGCTTGTTTGAGGAGCCCATCTGTGTTTCTTTTATGGAGATGTGGACTTGGTCACATGGGTGACTTGTGTCAGGTAAATACTAAGGTGAAGGTGAAAGTGGATTGCATTGCAAGGGTTGCATCTTTAGACATGACTAATGCTTAACAATACTTAATAGTAGGATTTTATTTTTGTCCTGTAGAAATCCCGAGTTAGTCATCAGAGGATAGAAGAGCATACAGTTAAGCCAATTCTGAATGCTCTGAGTATTTTACCTTCAGTTCATGTATATCCTTTTCTTCAGGCAGGTGAGTGCAAATCAAGCTCTCCTCTTTGTCTTCCCTGCTCCTAAAACATAAAGAAAACTGTTCTTAATACATACTGTAAACCTCTGTGTGCTGCCTGTGCATGAAGGTACTCACTTGTTTAGGATTACCATTACTTGATGCACAGTGAATAAAGAGGGAAAGAAGTGGCTGTATGGTATGAGAAATCTTTTGCTGTTTTTGTTTTGGGAACTGATAGTGTGTTTGTTAGTGTTATGCTTTGTGTTATCTAGTCCATATATATAGTAAGTGCTTCGTAACTTTTTTTGCCCTTAACTTGTTCTTCTGAGTAAAATATGCGTATTTCCTAAGTGGCGTTAGGATGAAGATTGAGCTGTTAATGCACTTCCTAGGGACGCTTTCAGGTGTGATGATGTATATAGTGGCAGCCTCAGTATTCAGCATGCATATATTTGAAATCTTGCAATTCCCCCCCTGAATTGATCTGAGCTCCTTGTCTTCAAGTATGCCTGCAGTCAGGGTGGGTGTAGGGAGAGGACTCACCCTGAAGTCCAATTGTTAAGATACTTTGGCTCTAATTCTCAAGAATTTTACCATGGGTTTTTCTGGGAATGGGGAGGGTGTTTAAAAAAACCCAAAACACAACAACAACAACAAAACCCCACAAACAACAACCAAAAGCCCCCAAACCAAACAAACCTTCCCCCCCCAAACTAACGACGACAACAAAAACAACACAAAGAAACAAAAAGCAGAGAGAGGAATTTATCCTATTTGGTGCTGCATATTTTCATATAACATATGATATAACAATATGGCAATTTCCCAACCAGTTAAGTGACTGGGAGGGAGGATGTTTAAAAAAAGGAGGAGGGTAGGAATGGGGAGGGTGTTAATTAAAAACAAAACAAAACAACAAACCAACACCAAAACACAAAGAAGCAAAAAACCAGAGAGGAATCTCACTGATTTTGGTGCTGCATTTTTTTCATGTAACATGTGATGAATCAATGTGCCAATTCCTCAACCAGTTAAGTGACCATAATTTTCCTGGTTTTTGGGGAAGAGGGAGAGATTTCATGCATTTCATGCTATCTTACAAAAATCTTTTTCTCCTGTGAAAAGGACCATGGCTTGGATGCCTACACATAGTTCAGCATCAAAATTCCTAACAGGTCTTAAATGCAAAGTAGTTGGGTTTGATGCTTATTTTAATTTTCTTTATTGATTGATTGTAAAACAAAATCAGCCCCCCAAAGAAGCAGGCCACACAAATATAACAAAGCAAACTTCTTTAGGCTTTTCTTCCAGAATCTGAGAGCTTTGTTATGTATTTATTTGGTGGGGGTTTTTTGGTGTGTGTGTTTGGTTTTTTTACGTACTGTGACAAAAATCTGATCTAAAATGATGAAAGCATTTCACACTTAAGGAAGAAAATTGTATGCATCTAAGAACTTTTTTCCTGGACGTTTACTATAGAATTAAAATGTTGCTGGCCATAGGCACTGTAGCAATGGATTTTTCTCTCAGGAGCACCTTGCACTACAAACATTTAAATGCACAGAATCATTTCAGTGTAAACCAAAGTGTTGGATGTAGCATCTTTGGTTAGGTTGGCGTCTAGGGTAATGTTAGTGCCAAGGATGTGCAGTTTCTCAGGAAGGTTGGGGTTAATTGTAGCTTGGCAAGTGAAAAAAAAAAAGGGGGGGGGGGGGGGGAGTTCCATATTGTTTTTCTGCAGTAGATTCCTGTTGCTATGCAACAGACAGAATGTCACTTAGTACAGGATATATTAAATTTGTATTCCCGGCACATACCTCTGCACGTTCATTTTATACTTTCACAGGAGGGGATGGTTGTGACTTCCTGTAGGACTGTAGTATGAAGTAGATATTTGAGCTTCTATTCTGGTGCTTGCTTGGAGCTGTGGTGACGTCAGCGTGCTTGCAGAGCCTTTCTTTGTTTTCGGGTGGATGGGACACCTGTGCAACACAATCAGGCTTCCAACCAGACAAAAAAGGGTGGTGTTGATCTTCCGGGAGGTGGGATGGTATTGCCAAGCAACATATTAAGACTTCAAAAGGGAGAAATTTCATGTATGGAGAAAACAATAAAATAATCTTGGGCTATGAATTCTGAAAACCTTTGTATGTGATGCAGAGAAAGTTAATGCAGTTGTCTCTGTATGACTCTTTAAAGCAAAAAATCCAGTTAATGTTTAATGATTGGAATTAACTTTAATATTTGAATGGGTCGATACCTCCCCTCCCTACTTCTCTGCTCCCTTCAGTGCTAAACCCAACCAATCTCAGCATCCAAACATTTTTTATGCGCTGTAGATGGATTCTGCAATAATATTCAGGGCATGTTTGGGAAAATTATCTTCTGGGGCTCTGGAGCCAGTAATTAAGTAATGGACAAATGACAACATCTGGTAAGGCATTATTTTATAATCTAATTAGACTTCCGTAGTGGAAGAGAAGGTAAAAATAATATTTGAATGCTGGAAGGATGTTAATTTGATCTTTGCTTCAAAGGCTGTCATGCAATATAGGTGACTGAAATACAGAAACTTGAAAGCTGTGGATTTTCAATACTGTGCTTTTAGGAATGAAATGCATCTGTTGCCTGATGTGCCATCAAGTTTATCCTGTATCATAATCTATTTTATTTTAAGCAGTTCTCTCTGAATTTTGTGGATTTTGAAAGCCAATTTACAAAATCTAAGATGAAATTAAGGTAGATACTGAAATTACCAGGTCAAATCCTACCACTTTTTCTCCTCTTAGAATTGAAATACGCTGTCATCTTACACTTCTTTTAAATTGTCAGTCTGCAGCAGATATCTAGGTAGCTTGGGTTTTTAATGTTATGGTAAATTTGCTTGTGTGTGTGACTTCTTAATAAAGCAGAAATCAAAAGGAAGAGTCAAAATGGAATTAGGAAACATTCAAAACATCTCTTGGTACTGTTCTCTTGCTCGTATTGCAAAGGGGATGACTCCAATATGTAAGGCATCATTAAATGAGCAAGCAGCCTTTAATAATAGCATTTTCTTTCTTGTAGTCTGCTGCTTAATGCAGAGTTCAATGTCAGAGCATTCCATGCCTGTTTTCCCAAGCAGATCTGAAAACCCTTTCTTTGCGTACACAAAGAGAAGCTCACGCAACCTAAAAAAAAATAAAAAATCTTAAGGCATTTTATATTTGGTGAGATCAAACCTTGAGCTTTGTTAGAAATGATATAAAGACATGGATGGGGATGCTTAGGGTTCTTTTTTGCCTTCTGTTTTGGGAAGATGAATCTTTGCTTCTGTTGCAGAACTATGTGGCAAGAATGAGAATTGTGCCTGTGGCTTTCAATGCAGTAGTGACTTGTTTTAATAGTATCTTTTGGTCCAGGAGACAGTGGGAATTTGAAACAGCTTCCTCCCCTTGAGGAGTGGGGCAGAATGTAATCTCATTGTGAAGCTAACAGTTTTATCTGTACTGTTAATGAAATGGACTTGGTGTGTAGAATGTGGCAGTTCTGGAATAAGCACAGGAAATTGGGAAATTTGAGATAGTTCTAAGTAGCATGTTGGTAGACTTGGATACATCTTAAAGGATCTCAAAATAGAAAATGGACATTCTAAAACCACTCTGGTTATAGAACAAAGAATATTTAAAAGTGAAATGCTTTAAAATACCTCTCAGTTTATTATTTTCAGCTCTCTAAACTACCCCTCCACTTTTAACTAGTTGGACCCCAAGTCCAGCTAGGGGTCTAGGGGTTGCAGGGGTAGTCTCTTGATTCCCCTTACCATGTAACACCCTCTCCTTTTTCCTCAGTCTGGTAACATTTATGCTTTTGCTGATAGCACCCAGGGCTAAAGAATAGCTCCACAGATGTTTTAGCAAGTGTAACTTTGGGATGGAGAGACAAACCATTGAGAGCAAAAATTAACAGCTAGGAACAAACACTGTTTAAAATATATATATTTTTTTTCTCTCTCTCTTTTTTTTTTTTTTTTTTTCTTTTTACTTTGAGGGGCTTGTACTGTTGTCCTTCATAATATACTGGAGTAACAGTTAAAAATGAGCAAAACCATGTGGTAGATAAAGCAGCAATCCGTTTGCATGTTAATGGTTGCCAGATGAAAGTAGCCAGTGTATGGGTAGTGCATGCTATTTTAATTATTATATATTTTGTTTAAGCTCAGATGCTGTGCTGCTATAAATAGGGGTGTTGCAAAAACAGTCAGACTTTCTTACCCATCATCTTCCCCCTTCCCCCCAAAATTGAAATTACACTGGGGCAAATGCTGTGGATTTGATACAAGTAGTCCAAAGTTCTGTTTGGCTGTTGAAAAGAAATCACAGAATCATAGAATGCTAGGGGTTGGATGGGACCTCCAGAGACCAAATCCAATTCCCATGGCCAAAGCAGGTCACACAGGGACGCATCCAGATGGATTTTGATGTTCTCTAGAGAAGGAGACTACACCACCTCTCTGGGCAGCCTGTTCCAGTGCTCCAGCACCTTCATGGTAAAAAACATCTCTACTCAGGTTGAGATGGATTTTCCTGTGATTGTGTTTGTCAGTTCCCCCTTATCTGATCACTGGGAATTACTGAGAAGAGACTGGCTCCATCCTCCTGACAGCCACCCTTCAGATATTTGTAGACATTGACAAGGCCCCCTCTCAGCCTTTTCTTTTCCAGACTAAGCAACCCTAGGTCACTCAGTCTTTCCTTGTGAGATTGATGCTTCACTCCCTAAATAATCCTTGTAGCCTCTGTTCAAAACTCTCTGGTATCTCTCTGTCCCTCTTGAACTGAGGAGCTCAGAACTGGACATAGTGTTCCAGATGTGGTTTAACTAGTGCTGACTAGAGGAGGAGGTGTACCTCCCTTGACCTGGTGGACACATTCTTCTTGATGCATCCAAGTATACTGTTGGTGGCCTTGGTTACAAGGGCACATTGCTGTCTCATGGATAAGTTCTTATCAACCAGAACTCCAAGGTCCTTCTCTGTGGAGCTACTCTCCAGCAGGTCAATCACTAACCTGTACTGGTGCGTGGTATTGTTTCTCTCCAGGTGCGGGACTCTACATTACTCTTGTTGAACCTTATTAGGTGGTTCTTAGCTAGCTGACCAGCCTCTCCAGGTGTCTCTGGATGTATTGTGTGCTCAGTCACACTGGCCTACCAACTCTTGGTTGTTAGTTAATACCTGTACTACTACTGCTTTTGCAGCATTATATAAAAAGGATGTTGAAGCATCTGAATGATGATCTGCTCTTTTTCCCTTCCCTACAGTAGTGGTCAGGTTCTGGTTTGAAGAAAGAATTCTGGATTGTGGTTTGAAGGCTGCTTTTTGTTGTTGTTTTAGGCTTTCCCTGTTGCAGAGGTTGGAAAGCCTCTAATGAATGAGGTAGGGAACTGCTTGAAGAAGATGATGATTTCATGTGTTTTCTGCGAGAACTGACTGCTTTTTATTTTTCAGAGAAGTTCTGTCCTTTGGTGCTGGTTGACTTATTCAGAGTTGTCAGGATTGTTCATTAGCTGTGTCCTGACTTGTTTTCTCACTGACTGACTTAAGACTGTGAGCCTGGTCTGTCAAAACATTAAATTAGTCAGCATATACCTAGATCCTCTTGGATTAAATGATCAACATCAGAAGACTTCATACACCAGTTACTGTGCTTCACTTATCCACTGAAGGAAACAACTTCCCATCTGTTTTCCCTATAATTTTCATTTTTGATTAATTTCTTAAAAACAACAGTCTGCAAGTTTGAAGCTCTCAGATGCTTCATTTTATGACACTGTGCTTGAACTGTGACTAACTTTCAAATTTGGTATTTAAAACAAGTTTTGATTAATGTGCCAGAAACTTCATGACACATTGCATAATGAGGACACCTACTTAGATGTTCATTTACTCCTTAGTCCATCTATCCTTAGTTGGAGAAAAAAGGTTGAAGGAGTGAGGGCAATAAGTATATAACTAATATTTTAAAATGGTTTTGCAACCATAAGTCACTCCTCCCTCTTGTGTATGCAAGCAGATGGATATTTAGTTGTTCTTAACTCTTGTACTTTTTTTTTAAATGAACAGCTATTTTTTAAGGCTCTTACAATGTAATTCCTCATATTATTTAAAAATTGAAATAATAAGCCAAACATGATATGCCATGATATTTGAAATAAGCATAGATTTAGAACAGCTAGAGTCTTAAGAAGCATTTGCTGCCTCAAGTCAGTGTACCTCTTGGTGGTTCATGTCCTCCTGGTAGAGCATGCACATGAAGGAAACTCAAACTGTGATTACAACTGTGTGCTTCCTAGAGAGGAGGAACGCTGCAAGTCCAGGAATCATAGAGCCATAGAATGCAGTGGGTGGGAAGGGACATCTAGAGGTCATCTTGTCCAACCCTTCTGCAGTAAGTAGGGGCATCTTTAATTAGAATAAAATAGAATTAACCATATTGGAAAAGACTTTTGAGATCATAGAGTCCAACCTGTCATCTAACACTATCTAATCAACTAAACCATGGCACCAAACGCCCCATCCAGTCTCTTCCTAAACACCTCCAGTGATGGCGACTCCACCACCTCCCTGGGCAGCCCATTGCTCAGAGCTTCATCAAGCCTGACCTTGAATGTCTTCAGGGATGGGGCCTTGATCACCTCCCTGGGCAACCTGATCCAGTGTTCCATCATCCTCATAGTAAAGAACTTTGTATGTAATGTTCAACGTATGTTCTGCTCATACTGTGCTTAATCAGGGTCACAAGCCTCAACCAAACTTCAATTCCATCAATATTTATCCATCAGTTTTTATGGCAGGACAAGGAAGATCCGTGACTTAGCTCATTTGTCTAGTGTTTTATGAGTGTTAGGCCAGGGGAGGTTTAGGTTGGGTATTAAGAAAAATTTACTTCCTGAAGAAGTGGTCAGGCATTGCAACAAGCTGCCCAGGGAGGTGGGGGAGTCCCTGTCCCTGGAGACGTTCAAGAAATGTGCGGCCATGGCACTCTGGGACATGGGGTGGGTGGTCTTGAGTTGAAGGTTGAAGTTGATCTTAGAGATCTTGTCCAAGTGAAATAATTGTATGATTCTGCATGTTGCTTTCTGAAGATGCTTTGAATTGGTCTATGTTGATCTCTCCTATATCGTATAACTAAGACAGGTAAGTTTCACCTGTCCTACAGGGTGGGACAGACCACTGATGTGCCTCTTTTTTAGAAAGTCAGGAGGTGCAGCTGCTCTAATGAATGAGTGGGTCACTTCTCTGTGTCTTGATTACAAGACAGACACAGGCCTGGTTATTAAGGAGGGAACTGTTGTGGTACCCTCTGAACAGCAAGGAACTGGTTTTTAAAATAACTGTACACTCTTCCTGGCTGTATCTTGGGAGGCTCTGGGGAAAAATGATACCAGGGAGCAACTTAGGCAAACAGATTTTTCTTGCACCTCTGGTCTCTTGACTGCAGTTTGGGTACCTCAGTTAAATGTATCTTTAATCTGAGGTGGTATCACCTTCATCAGGAAATTTACTCCTGAATTATCTCTGGAGTTGTTGTCTCACTACATGATTTAAATCTTCATTTCTGTACATTAAGGCTTCCATTCTTACTAACTGTGGAAAGTAGATAACAATTTGTTCTCTTATTTGAAGCTACCTCTAGTGTATAGGAAGACTTACTACTTCTGAGTATTCTTGGGATTGCAGTCACAAATTTTCATGAATCTTTCATTGTGGACTGTTCTTTAGACCTTTTCTTGGTCTACATCACTTGGAAGCCAAGGTTGGTTGTTGTCTAATCTGCCCTGTACTGATTCACATCTGTTCACTGAAATATATCTCAGAACTCTTTTTTTTTTTTTTTCTTTGCAGTCACTTTTTGATAAAAGTGTGATTTCCATCATGTTCAGAATTCTTACCCTTGTTGTCCTTTCTGCTTGCATTTTCTGGACTTCTGTCCAGAAAGATTACCCTTCCATGTCTTTGTGGTTCTGCTGCAGCAAAACAGGCACTGCAAAACTGCACTTGATCTATTTGTAGCATAAATAGCTGCTATCTGAATATGTCTTTCAAAACTGAATTTTGCTCTCCTTACAGTAATTTTGGTGTCATCTTTTTTACAGAAATGCCTTGTAAATTCTGTCAAGAACCAAGCTGTACTATAGCATCTACAGAACCTCAGAAGACCTAGAGGAAATTTAAACTTATCTGACTTTATTAGTCCCTAACTAATGTTGAAGATGTATTTGTTAGCTGTTGGTAGGTTTTTATTACAACTCAATGCTGCTTCTTTTTTCATAGGATTCAAGTTAAATGTAAGATCTTTAAAAACTTGACAACTTGTTTCCCCATTCAGAACCTTGCATCTGCTGTGAGAAGTAACCACTGGGCTGCAGGCTTCTGCAGATCTGGTCAAGTTTCCTTCATGGTTTCAGGTTTTGAAAATACAGCTAGTTGAAAATACAGTCTGGTAGTCTCAGAAAATTTTGCTGAGTCTCTCCTCAGCTTGGAATGGAAGTGTAAGCACAACAACTGCAGTCTTCTGAAAACTGAGGCTTGTAGCTATGGCATTCAGGGTTCTCTGTTGTGGCTGAAGCTTGCAAATTTTTACACAGTTGAAAACATGAACTTTGTAAAAAGCAGTGTGGAGCAATCTGTTGCTAGCATCACGAAAAGTACTGCAGAGAAAAGACTGAAGGTGAAGAGTGAGAACAGCATGAGATGCCTTGAATGTTACACCATGGAACTGTGTCAAGAATCATACAATCATTAAGGTTGGAGAAGACATATAAGATCATCACATCCAACCTTCTGCCTAATACCTCCATGACCACTGAACCATGTCCTAAAGTGCCACAAGTACTGTGTCCAGTTCTGGCCCCCTTAATTTAAGAAGGACGTTGAGACACTTGAATGTGTCCAGAGAAGGGCAACGAGGCTGGTGAGAGGCCTCAAGCACAGCCCTATGAGGAGAGGTTGAGGGAGCTGGGATTGTTTAGCCTGGAGAAGAGGAGGCTCAGGGGAGACCTTATTGCCCTCTACAGCTCCCTGAAGGGAGGTTGTAGCCAGGAGGGGGTTGGTCTCTTCTGCCAGGCAACCAGCACCAGAACGAGAGGACACAGTCTCAAGCTGCACCAGGGGAAGTTTAGGCTGGAGGTGAGGAGAAAGTTCTTCCCCGAAAGAGAGATTGGCCATTAGAATGGACTGCTCAGGGAGGTGGTGGAGTCACCATCAATGGAGGTGTTTAAAAGGAGACTGTATGAGGCACTTGGTGCCATGGTTTAGTTGATTAGATGGTGTTGGGTGATAGGTTGGACTTGATGATCTCAAAGGTTAATTCTGTATTCTGTATCATAGAACCATATAATGGCTTGGGTTGGAAGGGACCTTAAAGGTTATCTAGTTCCAACCCCCCTGCCATGGGCAGGAACACATTCCACTAGACCACGTTGTTCCAGACCTGGTCCAACCTGGCCTTGAGCACCTCCAGGGAGGGGCCATCCATGACCTCCCTTGGCAACCTGTTCCAGTGTCTCACCACCCTCACTGTAAAGAACTTCTTTCTAATATCCAGTCTAAATTTGCTCTCTTCCAGATTCAATCCATTCCCCCTCATCCTATCACTGCAAGCCCTTGTAAAAAGTCCCTCCCCAGCTTTCTTCTACTTCAGGTACCTTCGGGTACTCACAGTCATTTACCTTCAAGGAGGTCTAGTGCATTGGAGAACATGGTGTGACTTACACTCTGTTGTCCTCCTACAGTATAAACTAATTTGTTTTAGAGAAAAATCTTTTACTTGAAAATAATTCCCTGACTGAAGCTGTTTGATTTGTGCTGTGAGAGTTAATTTCACTGAGATGTAATTAGCAGCGGTGGTGGCTTCTACACCTAGCAAAAAATACTACCTGAAAGGATAGGCACAGTTTGCCTTCTTTGTGCTTGACTTCTGTGTGTTTCACAACAGCCTCCAAGTGTTGGAAATACTGCTGAACAGTGTTACCAAATACTAATTTTCTGTGCAGCTAGTTGGTATACTTAAGGAATAAGCTCTTAAACTGGTAATCATAGAGTACTTCTAGAAACTAGCTGAATTTTCATTTAAAAATTGCCAGTATGACATCTTCTGTCTGGAAAATGGCTCAAAATCAGGGAAACTGTTCATTTTGCTTTCCTTTCCTGTTGCGACAAGCTACTGTTTGTAGTTACAGTCTTTTCCTGGAGTTCCTTTAATGTAATGTACACTGCTGAGTATCTTTAGGCTTAAGTGAGTTAGTTCATGCTGCTTGTCTCCATATAGGCTGTTAGCCTTAACACTTCACAGACAATACAGAACAGATCACAAGGGGAGTGGGAATGAGGAGACTGCACAGTCTTCTTATCCAACTCTAGCAAGTGTTTGCACTTGCTGCCCTGAGTAAAATCCAGAAATGTGAGGTAAGTGACCAGTTTTCCTTTCAAAAAATGAGTGCTGCTTTTCACTCCCACTGTACTGAGCGTGGCCAGGAAAGGCACAAATGAAAACCTGAAACAGCTACTTGCATTTTAAACCTTTGCCAGTGGAGTTCTTAATGAAACAAATGCTTTGTCTGTTCTCTTGGCAGTCAGCATCTTTCTGTTAGCTCAGCTTGCCAAGTGTGCTTTTCAGATGATTACTGTAGAGTTACAGATACCTGGAGATGGGATGAGCAGGAGAATATCCACGAGGCCATCTTGATAGCTTGGGTTTGTTGCCCAGAGGTTGTGGAGCTGCTACCAAGAAAAAATTAACAGGGGTAGAGAGGACTTGACTGGTAGTGGAGTTTCCAAACTCATGTTAGTGCATATAGCTGTTTTCCTTCCTGTGTTTTACCTAAATAACTGAACTCAGTCCAGGGTTTTGGAGCTTAATTATGCTTGGTCAAAAGAAGTGTTGTTTATGAAGCTTATCTGATCTGTGTTTTGTCTAAACATCAGTAAATCCTGATTAGCACTGTCCAGCACTTGCTAAAATTGTTGATTCTTTTGAGCTTTGTGGGAATTAGAAGCAGAATCATTTTTTCTCCCTAAAATTATATATCTGCTTTTTTAAACTGTTAATCTTGCCTTAATTTTGAAGTTAATTGAATGTTGCTGCTGTTATGAAAAATTACGTTTCATTTTCCTAATTTGAAGTATTTTTCAAAAGGCTGGTTTAGTCTTGCAAAGATCTTTGGTTTTTTGCCTGTGCCTGGGATTAACTGGACAAACTTTAGCTGAACTGTCAATCCTAAATTTAGCTTGCATTTCTGCAATTTTTTTAATGCCTTCTTTGCACAGCAGGTTCTTGTCTAAAATGGGAGTTTTTGTGTTTCTACCTTTAGAATGTCTTCATCTACGGTTTAGGCAAGGCTTGGTCAGCTCAGACAACTTGAGTATCTCTTGGCTTAAGCTCATCTTCAGAGATTCTAATTTTAAAAGCCATTTTATGCATCTGAAGGCTACAGAAACCCCAAGACTTCCCTTAGTATTTCCCCATTTGGAGAGAACTTCAGTGACAGCCTGCCTACTCTGTGTGACCATGGTGAAAAATGCTGGGATTATTTGCAGCTCTATTTGATCCATGGAATGCGCTGCATCTATTGTTAGCTCTCCAGCTGAAGCAAGAGTAGGAGTTGTTTTTCTCTTTTGACATTGTCTAGCCAGACCTACTGCACTGCTGTATCGGGCTTGAGTACTTAAAGGTGATAGTGTTGGCAGACTTCCCACCTTCTTAGTAGCTGTGGGGGAGCTGAGATGTGGGAGACCATAGCTTAGGTGGTTGGCTTGGCTTTTAAATTCTTAAGAGGACTGCAGGCAGTAGATCTCTAGAAGACTACAAAGTTCACCGGGTTCAGCTTTCCTGTTCTGCTTGGAGTCTCTTGGAAGTATGAGTGCTCTTCCTGGAGAATTCCTTACCGTGGGAGATGAAACGCTGTGTGTGTTTGTGTGTGTGTGTGAGATAGTAATGAGGACAAGGCTGTTCACATCTAGCCTGTAAATACAACAGCATCACTAACCCACATATGCCTGCTGCTTTGCTGTTGCAGTAGAGAGTGTGATTGCTTGCTTCCCCCCCTCTTCAGTGTAAAACTGAGATACTCAACTCTTCATTTTCATCATGGAGTGCACAGATCTGCTCCTTGTCTCAGACTCAGTCACTCTGCACTCAAAAATGTGTTGTCTTTTTAAGTTTCTTATTATCTGATGACATGCTGTTAGAGGGGCACCTAACAGTGCTTTCCTGATCTTTGCCTGATAACCAGAGGGCAGGGGCTTTAGGGACTTTGTTTAGGTTGATCGGTAGCAGTGTAGCAGGAGATTATGAAATCATGCAAATACATTTGAAAGCTGCTCTACCTAAAGTTTAAGGTCAGATTGAAAGAAAGCAAGCTTGCGAAGGTTTCTCTGGTGTTGATTTCTGGGCAGTGTGGCTGTTTAAACAAACTGAAACTTCCTTTTGACTACTTAAAACAATAGAAAATGACTCTTAATCTACAAAACTTTGCTTCCTATCTTAGATTTAACTCTCTTGATAACAAAACAAAGAAAACAGGATGTATAACTTCAGATAAATTTTGGAGTTGGAGTTTCCCTGTCTGTGGAAGGAGCTAGGTTTTGTGTGAACTAGAGAGATTTCAGTAATAGAGTAGCATTAAAAATGATAGAAGTGTAATTTTGGGGCAGAGCAGTTGTTTGTCTAGACCCATGCTCTGTCCTGAAGAGCAGCAATAGGAGAAATCTACTGGGAAGAAACTACCTGCAGCCACTTAGCTATCCCTTTTCTTCCTCCTCTTCTTGCACCCTGGAATTCACTGTCTGCTTTGAGATGTTTTGGAGCATACCTGTTGATTCTATTTTTTTAACAAAGAACCTTTTATTTATTAATTCTTTTAATCCCAGTCCCTTTTTAGCTTTGTGGTGGGTTGAGATTTTTATCTCCCTCCATAACTTCCTGTAGCAACAATGTCAAGAAATTCACTGCCTTTGTATGCTAACTTCTGTTAACCTTTACGGTGGTAGGGATTGATGTTAAGTCTGTTCAAAAGTTCAAATGTGGCAACTGGCTTCACTTTTCTCCTTTGTTGAGAGCTGTTCTTCTGTTAAGCAGTCTGTTCTATGGTATGCAGTATAGTGAATATATGTCTCTTTGCAAGTGAACACACTCTCAAGCTGCTCCAGGGGAGGTTTAGGCTGGATGTTAGGAGGAAGTTCTTCACAGAAAGAGAGATTGGCCATTGGAATGTGCTGCCCAGGGAGGTGGTGGAGTCACCATCACTGAAGGTGTTTAGGAAGAGACTGGATGGGGTGCTTGGTGCCATGGTTTAGTTGATCAGATAGTATTAGGTGATAGGCTGGACTCAATCTTGAAGGTCTTTTCCAACCTGGTCTATTCTATTCTAACTGAAAAGGAGGAGCAACCATGTTACTTGTGTAACTCCAAGCCTGAAAGGCCATTGTTAATTTTCTTCAGGGTGGGTTAAATGGATATGCAGATGATGTAGTTTTAGACTATCCAAATAGCACCCTCCAATTTATTCCTTGTAGCAAATAAAGGTCTGCATGAATAAAGGAAGATCTTTCTAAACATTTTGATGATTTTGACAGGATACTTCAGCGATTTCTCTAGCAGTTTTGTAGTGTTTTTATGAAAATGTTCCTGTAGAAGTGTTCTTTTGTGTCTGTGCCACAGAGGCTGTACATATTGCATAATTTTTGTCTGGAGGGAAGAGCTTGAAACTTGTACAGCTCCTGTATATTATGCAAGAACAGGACTTTTCGGCAGATACTGCTTCAGGCCACTGTCCTGCTGTTGTACCTCCTTTGTTACTCATAGTACAGGTCAGTATAGTTTTGCTACTTTGTCTTTTTTACTCCCTCCCTTTAAAACACCTAGGTAGCTGTGTGTAGAGCAAAAAGCAGAAAAGCAAAAGCAGAAATCCTGTGACACAGAGGAATATTTAATTTACAAGCATAGTATAAGTAAAGCTGAAATAAATGCTAGCATTAGGTCTTTCAATTCACAGAACCCTTGTATGTCAGGAGCAAAGACAGTAGATTTTTATCACATAGCAGTATCAGTTGACTCTTTCACATTCCTTTCCTCTGTCTCCTTGTTATCAGAACTGTAAAACTAAACCAGAGAAAAGATGGTGACCTCAGAAGATGGTTATGGTGGCAACACTCCATATAGCATGACTTCAATAGAAGTATTTTATTTGGCACTTGAGGTTTTCAGTGTATTTATTGCCTGGAAATCCTCCCCACCCCCCTATCTGTAATGACTCTCTATATAGTTAAAGTCTAGTGAAATGCTTGAAAGGACTTCTCTTAAGTTGTATGCTGGCTCTTAAAATTTTGTTGCATATATGTTTGGGTTGGCATAGTTTGTGTATCATTAATGTTAGGATTACTCTGGGAACTGTAAATCTTAATCTGATGTTAGTGAAAGTTTGGTGTTTGGTTTCTGTCTGTATCCTCCAATATCATGAACTTCATTGATGGAAGGTGGCAATTTTCTGGGCTTTGGATATTGAAGAGGTGAACAGTCTAATGTTGAAGCACAGGCAAGAAGCTGATGAGTAATTCTTCCTCATTTGTTTCAGAGAATTTGAAATGCTGTTTGCAAAAGTTCACATGTAGTGGACACGCACACAAAGTATATTTATTTACAGCAAAAGTCTTATTTTTTCGCTGACAGTGGCTGGCTGTAACAGCTGAAAGTAGCTGTAAGAAAGAAAATGTAGTTGTGTTCTATTTCATTCTAAATTTAATTAAGTTTTTGTGTCAGGACCAAAAGCTGTCTTAATTTACACTTGTATAGCTCCTGTTGAAAGAAGTAGAGGTTATGTAATTTAAATTTAGGCCAAACTAGGTTCTTCTGGTGGTTTTAGAAGAGTGAATAATGCAGAAAAGGCCTTATTTGTATGTTAGAACCACAGAGGGGTATCACCTAATGAGAAGAATACATGCTGATCATACCTTTATAACTTGTGAACTCCACTGTAAGCTGTGTAGCTTTTTTAATACATAAAATCTTTGCCTGTTGTTTCCTTTTAAAACTGTTGTAAACTAAATGAATTATCTCTTTGAACCACTTAAGATGCCAAATGTTGTCTTTATTTTGGCTTTCTGCAGCATTTTTGCAAACAGCTGCAAAAATTAGAGTGTACTCGGGTGTTTTGAATGCAGATTCTTTTCACATGCTTTTTTTTTTCCCTCTTCTCCATAGTATCAGATGATAGAATGATAGTAAATGGCCTGAAATTGTGTGTGGGGGGGGTTAGATTGGCTATTTGGAGAAATTTCTTTCCTGCAAGAGTGATCATGCATTGGAACAGGCTGCCCAGGGAGATGGTGGAGTCACTGTCCCTGGAAGCGTTCAAGAAATGTGTGGCCATGGCACGTTGGGCTGTGGTTTACTGGCCATGGTGGTCTTAGCCTGATGGACTCACTGATCTTAAAGGTCTTTTCCAACAAAACCAACTCTGATTCTGTGAAATCGAACTTCTGGACTGAAAAGGTGTTCAAGGTTTGGTTGGTTTGGTAGGTTTCTTAAATTAATTGATGAATGTTATAAATGTGTGTGTGTTTGTTTTTAATAACAATTGTTTTCACAGATGTGTACAACACCATAACCTAGATTAAAGTATAATAAAACTACTGCAATAAATCAGAATTGCTGCTAAAATTGTAGTGACAGCAAATTGGTAATAAAATGCTGTTTACAGCAATTTGCTGTTATAACTGAACCATTTGGTTTGAGTTTTATCACTGGAATACCCAAAACCGGTTATTGATGAAGGATGGATGTGATTCTGACTGTTGTTACCCCATAAATCTCATGATTTAATTTCTTAGCTGTTGTTATTCTGCACTGGTTTAGAGAAAACAAACTGTCCTCTTCTCCCAAGTAATTAACAACAGGACAAGAGAGAATGGCCTCAAGCTGCACCAGGGGAAGTTTAGATTGGGACATTAGGAAGGATTGCTTGACTGAAAGTGGTGAGGCATTGAAATAGGCTGCCCAGGGAGGTGGTGGGATCACCATCCTTGGAGGTGTTGAAAAAGCAAGTAGATGTGGCACTTTGGGACGTGCTCTAGTGGTTGTGGAGGCGTTGGGTAGAAGGTTGGACTGGGTGATCTTGAAGGCCTTTTCAAACCTTGTGATTCTGTGATTCAATTAGACTTAAACGTGGACTGCAGCATATGGGAAGTTAATGCATGTATGCTTCTACAGCTGTGCTAGAGATGCCATTACCCCTGGCAAAGGGGTGAATAGTTACTCAGTTGCCATAGGTGCAATTGCCAGGCACGTGCAGATGACTTTCCTGGTGTTTCTAGAGCAATGCACGAACAGCAGAGTTTTGAGCATTTGGGTAGCCAAGCTGTCAGTGCACTACCCATGAAGAGAAGCTATGTATGCTTGGGGTTTTGGGAAGCATCTGTACCCCAAAACTTTGAAAAGCAGGTAAAGATCCTAGCTGTTTGAGGGAAAAACTTTCACTTTCTTATCAGTTGGAACACATACCACTTGAGTATCTGCAGTGGAATGAGTTAACTGGGCATCTTTATAATCTGAAACAAAGGAAACTAAAATGGAAATGGTCAGTTTTGCTATTTTAAAAATTGCAAGTGAGAGCTTGTTCCTACATCATGTAGGGAGTGGTTGTTTCATTTTAAGGATGAGGCTAATGGCTTCCAGAAATTATAAGGACAGGTAACACTTGATGTTTGTTTTTCATAGAATCATAAAGATTGGAAAAGCTACCATGGCCACTAAATTTTATCCTGAAGTACCACATTTATGTGCTTCTTGAACACCTCAGGGATGGCATCTCCACCACCTCCTGGGCAATCTTCACTCTTCTCCTTCCTTGAGAGGGCCATCCCTAAGGATGTGTTACAGTGTGGAGTATTTCCTGAAATTTGGAACATTAAATGTCTCCTAAGAAGGCAGAGGAATAATTTGTTTCATTTCTTCCCCCAGAGAAGTTCTCTGTACATGTCTACAACATGCAATACTTGAAAGGGAACATTTCTCTCATAGCTTGTCTGAAATCTTTAGGAGCAGTGCTGCTTTTTTACCTTGAAAGCATACAATTCAGCATATGGGAAGCTCTTACTTAGGACCCTTATTATGCAAGTACTGCCCTTTTTGGTTTGAGAAGGAGGGGTTGTTTGTCAGCAGCCCTGAAAGTCTTCAGTGTATCTTAAGGAAGTCTGTATCTAAGGGGGCAGAACATTCTGCTTTAACCATAAAGAGCTCATTCTGTAATTTGTTATCCTAAGACTCAGAATTAATCAGATGCCAACTCATAATTTAACAGGAACATTGCTAGACACGACTGCATTTGAGGGACTGTTTATCCCTGGCAGATAAGCCAAATACAAATCAATTGGAGAAGGATGAGACAAAACCCCCCAGCAAGTATCCTTCTAAGGATGTAAAGCTGTGTCTCACTTGTGTTGATGAGGTATTCTGAATTCAGTGTGTGTTTTCTGAGAAGACACTCTTCCGTTTCCCAAACTGCTAACGTAAGTACGAGTGTTTAGATCCTTGCTTAGTTGATTTCTACATAGAGCTTTGTCACTTGAATGTTAAGGGAAGTTGGAATATTGTGGGCATCCTGGTTTTTTACTACCACAGATACTGAGAGCTGTGATATGGAGGCACAAATGACAAAGCAGGGTGTTTTGGGCCACCAGCTGGTGCTGTAATTGCAAATTAGTTGAGCTGTAGCTTCACATCCTAATAAAGCTATGCATGCTCCTTGGGTGTTTCTCAGACATGGGACCTGAGCCATGGTCTGGGAACATCTGAGCCAAATTAATCTGGCTGATTGATTCTTACTCCATGTCTTCCAAAAAAAAAAACCAGCCTGCTGATCTGAAAATGATAAAACCAGCACCTACTAAGTGCTGTAATACATTTAGTAACTCTGCTGGATCTTGACCTTACTTTGTATAGAGCCATCATTGGTGTCTCTTGTGGCGGGGTTCATTCCAGCACACAGAATCATAGGATTGTTTTGGTTGGAAGAGACTGTTTAGATCAAGTCCAACCTTCAACCTAAGACCACCATGGCCATTATATCATGTCCCAAAGTGCCATGTCTGCATGTTTCTTGAACACCTCCTCCCTGGGCAACCAATTCCAATAGGTGAATGATATCTGTGAATGGAGGGTGCTGGGATGTCTAAGTCACTGACTTGCATCACTGCCTGGCATGAAGAGGGATATACAGTGGGGTTCTATTCCTCTTCTCAGAGGTGTCAGAAAGGGAGGGGTGCTTGTAACTTCTGCCTGGAAGTGTGCTCTTGGCTGTTGCAAGGCTCAAGAGCTGCCTTCACACAGACACTCCTGAAGTACAGAATGGAGAAGCAACAATCAAATAAACTTCTCTTGATGTGTGTGACCTTTTCAGGATCATCTGTGAGATTTCACAGTATTTTTAAATAAGCTGTTGTAGTATTTCATTGCTGCTGCTCTTGGGGGAATTTTCCTGTTGCTCATTCTTGTTTATGGAGGTGGTTGTTAGTACACTCTCAGTTCTTTTCCTCTGTTATTGAATAGTTTGCTCTTTTCATTTGTAACCCCTGTGTCTTTTTTTATGCACTTCTGCCTTGCCAGGAGATTTCCCAATTTGTGCACCAAAGCTTACTACTTTGTGCTCATGTTTTAACAAAGCTTATTGATGTTACTCTTCCTGTATCCTTTAGATTTTTTTTCCCCATCTATCTGCATTTTGCTAATTATTTTTATGGTAATGCTTTAGATAGCAAACCCCCATACCTAGCGTGCAGTTCCTTTCTTCCCCCCCCCCCAATAAGTTGGGTAATAATGTGTTATCTTGTCCTTCCTGGTAGCAAGGTGGTACTTTGCATATTATCTTGTATGTGCTTGTGTTACCGGGCCAGATTGCCACAGAGAGTTCCCAAATGACCATGAGCAGTTGCAACTTGTATTTCTGTTTCTTGACAAGGTAGTCATCAATATGTGTCACATAAAAAGGGTTGTATGGTGCTAAATCTTGCATTCCCCAGGTAACTGGGAGTCTAGTTTTTTTGGTTTTTTGTTTGTTTGTTTTTAATGAGTATTTTTTTTATACTTTGGGGTAGATTTGCCTCTCAAGAGGAAGTTTGTGCCCTTGGCAGTAATGATGCTATTTGAATTGTTTTGGCTAAGCTGGTGTTCATATCTCCAGATCTTACAATGTGAATGCTGATTACTTAATGGAGGTGAAGAAATTGTTTTGTACATCTGATTTATATATATATATATATATTAGCTTTGTATAAATGTATTCTGTCTTGGCTTCTATTGCTGTTGAGGCTGCATCTCAAGTACAGTGTTCAGTTCTGGGCCCTTCACTGCAAGAAAGACATGGAGGTGTTGGAGCATGTCCAGAAAAGGGCAACAAAGCTGGGAAAGGGTCTGGAGAACAGGTCTGGTAAGGTGCATCTGAGGGAACTGATGTTCTTCAGTCTGGAGGAGAGGAAGCTGAGGAGAGACCTCTTTGCTCTCTACTACTCCCTGAAAGGAAGATGTAGTGGGAAGGGTGGTCAGTCTCTTCTACCTAGTACCAGGTGATAATGTGAGGGAATGGCCTGAAATTGTGCCAGGGGAGGTTTAGGTTGGATAGTAGGAAAAATACATTGTTTGAAAGAGTGGTCAGGCTGCCTGGGGAGGTGGTGGAACCACCATTTCTCGAGGTGTTCAAGAAACACGTGGACATGACAGTTCAGGGTATGGTTTAATGACCACAGTGGTGTTACGTTGAGGGTTGGACTCAGTGATCTTAGAGTTCTTTTCCACACACCACAATTGTATGATTCTATTTAAAAGACTTAGTTTCTTCTTTTTTTTATGAGTCATTTCCATAAACTATCTATACCCGATAAGTGGTAGTTCTGGGTAGTTCAGGATGTTACTTCACCCCTTTGAAAGCTTCTCTGTTTCTACAGTTGTTGAAATGATGGAAGCACTGTTGCTCATGGTGGGTCCCACTGTATGCTGTATTTTGTGAGGAATTGTGAATAGTATTTGGTCCACGCCCAGGCTTTTCCAGTCACTTTGCGTGCTTATTTAAAACATGTTGACTACTTTCTGTCCATTGTTAGGCAGGAAGAGGCAAGGCTGCATGCTGGTGCTTGTTACATTCCCCCTCCCCCCCCCCCCCCCCCCCCCCTTCTCTTGGTTATATTCTTTAAAGTGACTACCAAAGTTTTGGTCTTTTTGTGTTGTATATGTTGTGTTTTGTTTGTTGTTGTTTTGTTTTTATTTTTCTTCTGAGAATTCTTGCTTCCCCTTGTGAACATTTGTTTGTGCATCTACTTGACTTACCAGATACTGGTTTCTAAAGAACATTGTCTTCTGTCCCTGCTAGTGGAGGGAGCTGTGTTGCCATACCTAGATTTAAGTAAACCTTGTGTCCTGCTTTGAGTGCAGATGATGCCGTTAGTCTGACCGAGGTACCACAAGCAAAACAGCTACTGACATTCAAACTACTGTTTTTAACAAGGCCTGGATTTGATTAGAGTGCCTAGGTCACTGGCAACCTTTGATCACTGGAATAAAAGCTGAAGTAACTGGTTTCTAAACCAAACCAGAACTTTGGATTATTGAGTGGATTGTGCTGATGGGATAGCTAGCCAGTTCGCTGGGTTTTCTTTTCTCCTACGGTCTGAAAAATGGCCTTTCTGTAGCTTTCTGCTTTGTTCACTCACTGCTGGAAATCAGAACCTTGAGGTTCCCCCCCTGCTTGTTTTTGCTTCATACCAGTCCATTTGTCTTAATTTTTAATTTTGTCAAAAGCCAGGAAGCACTTCTGAAGTGACTTGTGTGAGGATGCAGAAGAGCTGCGTGGAGTAGCATGTGTTTCTAATAGTTTATGCTTACATGATCCTCACTGGCACGCTGGTAGATGGATTCAGAAGTAGTGTGCCGTCTGACAAAATATGATTAGTCTGCACTTACTGGTACACGTAGTGTCTGGGAAACCCTGATGTAAGTCTTGAAAGGCTTTATCTCAACAGCCTTGCTTGATAGCCCTTGGGAGCTTTTTTCCAAAACAAATGACTCACAGCCCTTAGGTACTTCATAGATGCAGTAAATGCCGTTCTTTGTACATAGGAAGGAGGAGAACAAGCTGTTTACCTTTTTGTTTTTAAAGGTAATTATAAACTTTAAAGAAAAAACAACTCCACAACTGATATGCTCATGTAGGGGAGGAAAAAAGGTCATAGTGGAAAGAAGTTTGAAGTATATAATTTTCTGAAGTCTATAATAAGCTTGTTCATGTTTTCTGGGACCTTTCCTTTTTATGGATGCAGAAGTGTAAACTAAGTTCTATTGACTTTATTTCATGTTCCATTATCCAGATTTTATTGTTCCATTTCATCACATGCTATTTAATAAGTGGGTTTGAACAACTGAATATGCATAAATGAGAAATGGATGATACTATGTCAGGACCAGCTAATTGTGGTTGTAACATGCCCACACATGGCATAAAAACGATGATAAAACATCTCTGTCTCCCCACAAAATATATATTTAAGGTTGGTAGTGCAGTCTGCCTGGTTTTGTTTGCTTACCTTAAGGTTGTGGCTGATCACATAATATATTCCAGACTGTGAATGCTTAGCTAGTCTGGAAATGCAGTATCATGTTAAGGCCTTTGTCTTGTGCATTTTCTTAACTAGAAGAGTGCTTTTGTAGGACCGGTAGCAACTGAAGGTGACGTAAGTCTTGAGTGTGTAGTTGGTGTTATCAATCTGTGTGCACTACAGCATAATAGTATATGACTATAGCTTGAGTTAAAAGCAAATTAAAAACCCCCAGACCCCACCAACCAAACCAAACAGAAACACCACCACCAAAAACAAACAAACAAAACTTAAAACTAAAAAGTGAAACCTCAAAGCTGCCTCAAAGCTCTTTTGTTGGCAAGCAGAACCTGAAGGCTCTTGTTTGAAGGTGGGGTTTCCCAAAGCTTCTGTTAAAGGGGCAGGATGGAAGACACTCCCTGTGTGGTTTAAAGATTAAGCTTTTGAGTGTACCTGTTGGAAGGGTGTCATAACACTGGAAGAACCCAGCCTAGTAGTAAATGCTGTAAATAGCAGAACTTTGTCCTGAAGCTTAAGAAATGACTGCCATAATAACATACTAAGGTGCTGATTAAAAGAAAGCAAGATGGCCTGGAATAGGTGGTTTCTGAAATTAAGTTACAGGTGGAGAGGAAAGATAATACAATGGTTGGACTGTTGGTCTAGAATAATGAAAGCCACACTAAATTTCTGGCTCCATAACAGCCATCTTGTACAATGAAAGAGGCCCATGGGATGCCAGCTGGATTGTGCTGCTTTTATACTTTAAAATAGCATTTTCCAATAATTACTGCTGGATTAGCTGAACTAGTGAAAATCCTTGTTCAGATAAAGCTTTCTGGCACTTGCAGCTAGCACAAACCTAAACAATGGATATGCTGATAAGGAGTCTTAATTTTCTAGTGTGAGCAAAATCGTTCTTCAGCTCACCTTTGTGTCATAGTTACTCCACTAAATAACTTATTAACACAAATAATCAGTGAGTACATAATTAGGCTTTTTAATATGCTTTTTATTTTTTTTCCCCCCAGCTGGAGCTTTCAAGTGGGTTTGGGGTTTTTCTGTTGTTTGGTTGGAAAGCAATGATTACTAATGGTCTCTAGCTTTTTATTCCTCTGATGTATTTTTAATACTTTTAGTATCAAAACCATATCATAAAAGCCTTAGTAGACTAGAGCTGCTGTTCTGTTTGGGCTGTTTGTATGTTTTCTGGACTGAACCTTATAATTTGTATTTGAGGAGAGAGATTTTTCTTTTGTAATGATTCACTGAAGAAACTTAGGTCAGAAAAGGTTAGCAGACAAGTTAAATGCAAAGCAGCAGTAACCTTTGCACTACTTGTGGTGAAAATGCTGTGCTTTCAGTGTGAGATAAGGTATAGAGAGTTACACTCCTTAAGGAGGAGGAGATAGTTATAATCAGATGTCAGTAATTCTAATACTAGAAAAAAGTCTCTAAGCATCTCTTCCACTTTTGATAGCAATGTACTAAGTGCACTCTTCCTAGAGCAGGGTTTTGTGTTGGCTCCCCCCCCCCAGTCTGACTGCTCTTTTGAAAACTTTATTTTCCTGTTTTTCTAGTAAAGGAAGCCTGTAGCTACTTTGCTCCCTGCCCTAAAAGGAAAAAATGTTTTTGTCAGAACTTTAAGGGACTTCCTGAGTATGTCTGAAAGTAGGATTGTGTATAAAAGACTTACACAATGGGATTTTTGTTGTTGCTGCACTATGTATACAATATAAGAAACAGTAAAAATCCATGGGCTTTTTTCTTTTGAGTAATGTTGTCTGCAGATTTAGCACACTCTGGAGTTAAAGATTGTGCCCAAATACAAGGAGAAAGGCTTTGTTAAGTAATTATTTGTGCTTGTTTATGTGGATATGACAATTCCTAGGTTTCTTAAGGATGTCTGTGGAAGTTTTAAAGTGAAAGCACTCTTGGGAGATAGTCTCTTTTTGATGCCGTCACTGTTAGATGTGATGCTGTTTGCTATGAAACTTTAGGGTAGAGTTAGGTGGTAATGTAATGAAAGAAGTCCACGAGGTGAACATGGATATGTCCCTGTAACCTGTTCAACAGATTCTCATATTTAAATTTACAGTCAGAGAATCAGTGGTTCAGGTAGGAAGAGACCTTCAAGATCATCTAGTTCCAACCCTTTCTGCTGTGGGTAGGGATGCCTTCCACTAGACCAGGTTGCTCAAGGCCTCATCCAACCTGGCCTTGAACACTTCCAGGGAGTGAGTGTCCACAGCTTCCCTGGGCAACCAGTTCCAGTGTCTGACTACCCTCATTGCAAAGAATTTCTTCCTACTATCCAGTCTAAATCTACCCTGAAATATCAATCCATTGTCCCTCATCCTATCACTGCAATTCCTTGTAAAAAAAATCCCTCCCCATCTTTCTGGTAGGACCACTTCATGTACTAGAAGGCTGCTCTAAGGATCTTCCCAGAGCCTTCTCTTTTCCAGGCTGAACAGCCCCAACTCTCACAGCCTGTCCCCACAGGGGAAGTGCTGCAGCCCTCTGATCATCTTTGTGGCTCTCCTCTGGACCTGCTCCAACAGTTCCATGTCCTTCTTGCGTTTTGAGTCCTAGAGTTGGTTCCAAGTGGGGTCTCATGAGAGCAGAGTGGGAGAATCGGCTTCCTTTGCAGCCCAGGATATGGTTGGCCTTCTGGCTGCCAGTGCACATAGTGAAATAGAGTTGACTTTTCAGTCTTAAAATTCAGTTTTTGTCTCATAACTCAAGCATTTGTAAAGCAGAGAGAACAACTGGAGAAATAGCTGAACTGCCTGGGAATCGAGACCAGGAAACCAAGGCAAACACAGTTTCTCACTATTGAACTTGGTAACTGTTTTTCTAGTGTGAAGGCAGAGCTCAATCACAATATTTAAGAAGCTAACAAAACATCCTAAAATGAGGGCAATAAAATACTGCAATCTCAGCCAATAATTACATTGCCAAGAGGCTTGAAATGCTAGAAGAGCTGGTTTCTTGGAAAAACAGTGTGTAATCTCATGATAAAGATGCTGGTCAGTTTTATAACTTTCTTGAAGTGGCATTGTGGCTTAGTCATTTCTTACATGTGTGTGTTGTCTGCTCTGAACTAAGACTGCTTTTTGTGTTTTCTCTCCACATGATAACCTTATTTACAGAGTGTTGATAATAGACCTATTTCAGAGAGGCAAGATACATTGAAAAATAGTTCTTTTGTTATTCATTGAGTCACAGAATGGTAGGGGCTGGAAGGCACTTCTGGAGATAATTCCAACACCCCTCCCCAGGCAGGTTCACCAAAAGAAGGTCACACAAAACCACATCCAGGTGGGTTTGGAATGTCTCCAGAGATGGAGCCTCCACCTCCTCTCTGGGCAGCCTGTTCTCATGCCCCTTCACTCTTAAAGTAAAGAAGCTTCTCCTCATGTTTAGATGGAACATATGTTCAATTTTATTCTTGTTACCTCTTGTCCTGTCACTGGGCACCACTGAAAGAAGCCTGGTCCCATCCTTCTGTGACACCCTTTCAGTATTTCTAAGCGTTCATGAAATCCCGCCTCAATCTTTTCTTTTCCAGACTAAAAAGACCCAATTCTCTCAGTCTTTCCTCATGAGAGCTGCTTCAGTCACCTCAGCATCTTTGTAGCCCTTTTCTGTACCCTTTCCAGCAAGTCCCTGTCCTTCTCGAACTGAGGAGCCTGGAACTGGACACAGTATTCCAGATGTGGCAAGATGATAGTTTACATGTCCTTTTATGCTGGCTACTCTGCATGGATAAAACATTCTTCAAGGAAGTGTTTAGAGCACACATCTGCATGGACACATTCCATTCAAGGGCTTTGTGCTTATGGCCAGTTCGCTCTAGCTGCTTAGTTTTTATTACAAGATATGTGTGAATTAGGTGACATTGAAGAAAAAAACCAAACAGCTGCTACTTGATGGTTTGTGGTACATCTAGATCATCCTTTTTTCTAGGACAGAATGTTAGATGTAATGGATGCACACATGTTAATTATTAACTAGATTGAATTAGTTACTGCAATCGTCTCTTGGTGTTCAAAGTGGGTCACCGAGACTCAAAATACTTTTGCAGTGATTTCTGGCATTGATTTTTGTATTTCTGCTTGTGCTGTTCTTTGCCTGCTAGTTTGGAGAGGAAGGAAGAGTAGAACCCTTTAAGCCTTTTGCTTATAGCCTCATTAATGTAAAATTAACCTATCCCTTCTGTTATAATTCCAGTAGCACATATGTCACAGGACAGAATCATCTGAATTCCTCTACCAGCTCCTGAAAAAGGCTTTTCTTTTTAAATCAAGCATGGCTACCATAAGACAGTAGTAGACCTTTCAGATCAAATTGCCTTTGCTGTCTTTGTCATCAAAATCAGTAGATGAGGTTAAAGTTTAGACTTTCTGAAGTGCAAAATGTTTTACTGTTTTTTGTTCAATAGCATTGTATGACATGAAAGCAACACTTATTAGTGCTCTGACTGATTACAGGTCGATTTAACCTGCATTTAATAGAAGGATGTATGAAAGTGGACTTATACCTAGGGGACTGTATTTTTTCAAGGTAAGCCCTTGGTACCCTGAGGGAAGTGCATTAGTAAAAGCTGCTGTAAGAAATGAGGAATTGGGAGTTGTGTGGAATGGAATCAGGACTTTTTTTAAATTGTAGGCTGAAATCTAGACTGACTTGAATTTGGAGGAAGAGTAAATAACCTTGTCCTAGATCCTTCTCTGGTGAGGATCTGAGGTTCTCCTCTGTTCACTAAGCATCTTTGGCTGCCCAAGGATGTGGTTGAAGCCCCACTCCTGGAAACAGAAAAGGTCAGATTTGATGTGGCCCTGTGCAGCCTGATCTAGTTAGAGGTGCTTCTACTGAGTGCAGGGGGGTTTGGACGAGATGGCCTTTGAGGGTCCCTTCCAACCCAATGAAATCTGTGAATCTTAAAAGCCATGTGTGTAACCACTCCAAGAAAGGTATTACTAATAAGTAGGGTATAGGAGGAGTGAAAAAAAAACAATCATTTGTTTTAAAAGTGACATTTAGAGAGTAAATGATGTGAGAAAGAAATCAGACTTATTCAAAGCAAGGCTGAATTAGACTTGCCAAAAAGTAATTTGGATCAAAGAGAAGAGTGGAAGGAAAGCACTCTGAATAAATGCAGTAGTTTGGCATGAAAGTGGAATTAAAATTTTAATGTAGGTGATAACATTGACTGTGTTCAAAGGCAAATATAAATCATAAATGAAGTGGAAGCAAAGTGCTTCAAGGTTGCATCAACTCAATGATGATGACCTCTCCTTGAATTATGCTGGAATTTGTATGTGGAAATGTGCCCTCAAAAAGAGGAAGAGTGTTCTAGTGTAGATAGGCCTGTAAATGGAAATTTAGTGTTCCTCTTTTACAGGTAATGAGATTTGCCTATAGTGAATACACAAGATGAGAATGCTCATTAGATCATCTTATCATAGAACTGTTGAGGTTGGAAGAGACCTTTGAGATCATCAGGTCCAAGTGCTTGCCTAGAGCTCACAATCCCACCACTACTGCTAAATCTCTGCCACTAAACCATGTCCCTCAGCACCATATTCACACCTCTTTTAAACACCTCCAGGGATGGTGACTCCAGCACTTCCCTGGGCACCCTGTTCCAGTGCTTGATAAGCTCCTCTGTGAAGACATTTTTCCTCCTATCCAACCTGAACCACCCATGGCACAACTTGAGGCCCATTCCTGTTGTCCTACAACTTGTTGCATGTAAGAGACCAATCCCCTCTCCTGTACATGGAAGAAGTTGTACCTAGAGTAATTCTTACAGATCAGTGTTTGCTTAAAACACCCTGGCTGGTCTTGGGTTACTGAAGGATTCACTTGTTTAGAGTTTCTTGAATAGAGCCCATAGATTTTACTTATCCTTGAGCCCTTGGAAATAAGGAAAAAATTATAAAGCAATATGGTTATATTTGAAGTGTTTTGTCGTACAGACTCATGAAGAGATTTCAGCAATTCATCTATTGTACATGCTTTGTTGGGAGTAGAACATGCAAGAAATCAAGCATTTTGCACAAAAGGCAGTGTGGGGTTTTGTCTTGTTGAGCAACCAAAGGTAATTTTACCACAGTGTTTTGCACTTTCTGCTGTCTCAGAAGTATGTTAATTAATACTTTTTTTTAAATTCAAGAGATTATTACAACTTGTTAGTTTAGGTTTTAGTTATTCTTATTTTTAATATTTAAAAAAAAGGATTAATTTGGTCATAATTGATAAATTTGAAAATATGAGATGTTTGTATTGAAAGTGTGTGTGTGTGTATGTATATATGTGTGTGTGTGTCTGTGTGAGAGAGATAAGGAACTGGCATGATTATTAAAACAGTTTACTGAGCTGCTGTGGTAAAGTCCCAGATTATGAAATTTATTTGGTGTTTATTAAGTATTTCAAGTAGAAAACTTTGTTGCCTCCTGCATACAGTTCAGAATAAATGTATTGCTTTCAAAAGAAAAATAAGCTGGAGTGGAATGCCTGTAGCATAAGACTAAGATATTTGGGTTTTTTTTAGTAGTACATTTATTTTAGGGAACAAAGTATTTCACAACTGAGTTGAGAAAATTGAGGTGTTGCTTTGTCTTTGCTGCTTTTTGTGAAGAACAGAAAATAACCTTATGCTGGGTAGGTTTATCTTTTCAGAACATGAGGGTTACTAACACCATGGATACTTCTTTGGTCTTGTAGTTGCCTATAAAAATGTTAAGTTTCGAGTTAGTGAAACAAAGTATCCTGTCCTGGTTGGGTTTTGTTCTAATTTTATAACAACTTTAGAAAATGCTAGCAGTGTTTGGCAATTATCTTTGTCACGTTCATGAACACATCTGTAATGTTTATTAAACATCATTTAGCATCATTACTTCAAAATTTAGACATTTGAGTAGTATGCTCTCTACTTTCAAGGTGTTCACTGGGCTGATTTGGCAGTGTGGTGCAAAGGAGACACTGGGATGCTCATCAGGCACTGTTGTTTAAACTAAAAAAATTAGTTTGGTGGAAGGTGTCATCCTTGGTGAGGAAGGTGTATTGATGACCTCCAGGATACCATTGGCTCTCTTGGCCACAAGGGCACATTGTTGTCCCATAGGGAGCTTGCTGTCCACCAGCACTCTGAGGTCTTTCTCTGGAGCTGCTTTTAAGCAGGACAGCCCCTAACCTGTACTGGTGCCTGCTGTTATTCCTCCCAGGTGCAGGACCCTGCACTTGTCCTTGTTGAACTTCATGAGGTTTGCCTGCACCCAGATCCTATTGGATGGCAGCACAGCCTGGCCATAGTGGTGTTAGCTCGAAAGTTGGACTCGATGACCTTAGAGGTCTTTTCCAAGTGAAACAATTCTATGATTCTATAATTAACAAGATACAATTTTAACTTCCATTTTTATAGGGGAAAGAAAGATTTAGAAGGACACTTTGTACAAGAATCTTTCTTGTAATGAACTGTGAATTGCACATTCATATATTAACACTGGGGCTGTATTGTCTTAATCATTAAGATCAGCCTTTTTCTCTTTACACAGCCCTCCACATCAGAGGCAGCCTTTATATTGAATAGGTAATGTAAAAATGCTACGATCTCACTATTCCAGGAAGAGTTGGGTGTTCTTTATCTGAAAGTAAAATGAGTTACGTGATCCTCAGCAATGGTGGTGTAATGACAGATTCTGTTTCAGTGTGTATTTGGGAACTTGGATTGCCCAGGGAATCTGGACTCTGAAAGCTGTGATTTGTACCATGTGTTGGAAGCTTAAGAAAGGTCACTTTTTGTTAAATTATGTATAGAAGAGAGGACATGTAGGATAAGTGGTTTTTCACAGGAAATCATCAACTGTCAGTCTAGTTGATGAAGATGATGGAGTTTTCCATGCTCAATTAAAAAGGCTTTCCACAGTAGCATTGGATGCAGATTCATGGAATTGTGGCAAGGAAAGCAACAAACAGAGATGGCTGAACATGAGCCAACAGTGTGCCCAGGTGGCCAAAAAGGCCAACGGCATTCTGGCCTGGATCAGGGAATGTGTTGTCAGTGGGACCAGAGAAGCGATTGCCTGCTGTACCTGGCACTGGTGAGGTTACACCTTGAGTACTGGGTTCAGTTTTGGGCCCCTCACTACATGAAGGACATTGAGGTGCCAGAGTGTGACCCGAGAAGGGCAAAAAGCTGGTGAAAGGTCTGGAGAATAGGTCTGGTGAAGAGTGGTTGAGGGAACTGGGATTGTTTAGCCCGGAGAAAAGGAGGCTGAGGGGAGAACTCATTGCTCTCTACAGCTCCCTGTAAGGAGGTTGGAGTGAAGTGGGGGTCAGTCTCTTCTCCCTAGTATCAGGTGATAGAACAAGAGGAAATGGCCTGAAGTTGAGCCAGGGGAGGTTTAGGCTGGATATTAGGAAAAATTTCCTTCCTGCAAGAGTGGTCAGGCATCGGAATAGGCTGCCCAGGGAGGTGGTGGAGTCACCATCCCTGGAGGGGTTTAAAAAAATGAAATGGTTTAATGGGGCGTGGTTTAATGGTACTCATGGAGGTGTTGGATAGAAGGTTGAACTTGATGATCTTGGAGGTCTTTTGCAACCAAATCAATTCTATGAAACCATCACGAATAGACTGTTTATAGGAAAGAAGTGATGTATCTGGTTATTCTTTGTCCCTGATCTTAAAGACCTTTAAAGCTGAAAGATTTTTAGCTTTTAAATCTGTCATGATTGTTCTTCTTCAGGAAAGGAATTGATTTTCTGGCTGTTAGCATTGTTCATTTACAGCATAGCATGGTGTTTCTAAATTGGTTCATTCTAGATTGTGCTGCAGAGCTCACTTTTTCCCATTAGCTTTGTCAAGAAGTAGCCAAACTGAGAAACTGAGGTGTTTGGTTTGTTTTGGTTTGGGTTTTTTTGGGGGTGGGGTGTGGGTAAAAGTCTGCCTCGATGTGGATGAAAGGTCATGGTAGAAATTTTCTGTTCCCGTTTCACTGCTGAGTGACAGCACTATCCCTGCAGTGTTAGCCTGACTGTGGCCAAACCTCCGGCTTGCAATGCCACTGTATCAAATCTGCATAGAGGAAATGTAATCTGTTTCAATTACTGCTTAGATCCTGTGTAACCTTTTAGTGTAAGTCAAGTAGTAAATGCCCTTGAGAAATATGTTTGAAGAATCAGTGGAAAAATGGATTTGGTTATAACAATGTAGTGTTTTCAGGAAAAATATCTGGATAAATTACCAAAAATGCTACCCTATGTAAGAGGATCAAGGAAAACAAGAATATGAATGTGTGCATGGAGGAAGTGTAAACTGAGTTATCTTGTTTCATGGTTCCATGGCCTAAATGTCATACTTCATTTTACTACTATGAAGGTCATGTCTAGAAAGATTCTAACCCCTGCCCCACTGCAAATACATTCTAATCAAGAGAGATGATTCTGCCCCTCTACTCTGCTCTGGTGAGACCTCACCTGGAGTACTGTGTCCAGCTCTGGTGCCCCCAACACAAGAGAGACATGGACCTGCTGGAGTGGGTCCAGAGGAGGGCCACAAAGCTGGGAAAGGGCTGTTTAGAAGGGCTCGTAGTGATAGGACAAGTGACAATGGTTTTAAACTGGAGCAGGGTATGTTTATATTTGGAATAAGGATGAAGTTCTTCACAATAGGAATGGCAAAATATTGGAACTTATTGCCCAGAGATGGGGTTGAAACCCTGTCCCGGGAGGCGTGCAAGACCAAATTTGACGTGGACCTCTGCAGCTGTCAGTTGGAGCTGTCCCTGCTCACTGCAGGGGGGTTAGATAAGACAACCTTTGAGGGTCTCTTTCAACACAATGCAATCTGTGAATCTGTAGTGAAACAGAATCACAGAATGGTCCAGGCTGGAAGGGACCTCCAAAAGCCATCTAGTCTGACCTCTTCCCAGTCAGCAGGGACATCCCCAACCAGATTAGGTTGCTCAGGGCCTCGTTGAGCCTCACCTTGAATACCTCCAGGGATGAGGCCTCAACCACCTCCCTGAGCAACCTGTTCTAGTGTTCCACCACCCTCATAGTGAAGAACTTCTTCCTGATATTCAATCCAAATCTGCCCTTCTCTAGTTCGAAGCCATTGCCCCTTGTCCTGTCACCACAGGCCTCTGTAAACAGTCTCTCCCCATCCTTCCTGCAGGCCTCCCTCAGCCAGCCTCTGTGTAGTTCTGAACTTTTCAAAACATCTGTTGTAATCATTTGTTGAAAAAAAAAAATAAATAATTAAAATGTATCTAGAAAGTTCTAGGCAAAAAATGTGAAAATATTTTATTGCTTACAGGTTGCTTCATTGAGAAATTTGGTATCAAAGCTAAATAATGCAGGCTTTAAATAAACCATTTCCATGAAGTTATTACTAGGTTCCCATAAAAGGCAATGACCACATCTTGTTTATAAAATTCCAGTATATCCAAGCTCTTACTTCTCCAGCTCATATCTTGGCACTTTAAGTAAAATTAATATTTTTTTTGACAGTAAACTTTGTTACAGTGATAATGAATGCATTAATATTACAACATTATTGCATATTACATATATGGTTAACCATTGCTGATATAACCTGTTTCATGGTATTCAACATCCATGGTTTTTAGTCTGCTGTTAACCCCTGTCAGTCCTTGGTTTTTGTTCAGGTTTGTCTCTGCAGCCTGGCTATTTCTTGGTTTGACTGTCATCATATTCTCTCTTAGATATCCCTGATTCTCTTTGAGAGAATACTTGTGTTTTTTTCTTTATGTGAATCAGCCTGTGACAAACCTAGAGACGATATTGAATTGCCAGCTCAAAATTGCTTTGTCCGTTGTATGAAATACTCTTACATTAAATGTGGCATGTGGAACAGATGGAAAAAAAAACCCCACCTGGGGTTGTAAGTTGGTGATTTTAAGTGAAAAGCACACTTCCATTTGGCATCAAGCTGTTGTAACTGTTTGTTTTTCTGCCCGAATGTCCTGCAGTGATTTCCTTCACCTATTTGATATTCACCTGCTGCTGTAACAAGCTGCAATGGCAAAATTGTGGGAGGAACAGATTTATAGCCACAGGAGAAATTTATTCTGCAAATTGTGCTTTCTCCAGGAGCAGACTACTCTTAAATTAATGTTTTTATTTAAAAAAAAAAAAAGTTTTTATACATGAGATGAAGAGCAATTTTCCTTCAGTGGAAGGTGCTCATGGAGCAAAGAAGTTTAGCTTCAGTGAACTGTGTACTAATGAAAGCTCTGGAATGGAGTGTTTCAGAATTCAAAGCACCTTTCCTTTGCCAGCTATTAATTCCAGTGTTCAGATTCAGCTTTTCTTGCTTCTCAGCAGTAGTAGTTTTATTTCTAGTTGAGACTTTCCCATGAAGGATTTCTCTTGGTTCCTGTTGTTGCAGCGAATCTATATTCTGAGTAATTCATGAGAAGAAAAAGTGGGAGAGATGAATGAATCCCTTGGTTATCAGAGATGGAAAAGTGGGAGAGATGAATGAATCTCTCAGTTATCAATCAAAAGTTTTCCAGGCACAGGCAAGTACTAACTGGTTAGGAGGAGAGCTGTTAGTGAGGCAATCTGGAACTGCTGCCTCCGCACTGACCTCCCAGTTGAATAGCAACTCTTTGAGTTTGACCTGCTGGAAGAAATCAACAACCACTCTTGTCCTCAGGGAATTATAGTGTCTGAAGAAGAAGCTGTATGAAAAGCATTCAGATAAATCAGCTGGTCTCAATTTAGTCTAATTGTAAAACCTGAATAGCAAGTAAATTCTGTACTAGCTGAAGTGTTGGAGTGGGCACACCATAGCATTTGAAGTTGGATGGAAGTAGCATAGCATGGCGTAGTTCCTTCTGCTGCCGTACCAAGTACGTAATGTTCCGCTGCAGCAGCACATTCAGCTAGGCTTTAGTAATGAAGGAGAAGTTGAAATTCTTACCTTTCAATTGAGGATGAGCTACAGAGAAAATTAGTTTATTATAAGACCTACTGTGTTAACCTTTCCTTCTCCTGAATGGATTAATTTTTTCATCATGTCCTGTTGATGTAGATTCTGGTCTCTTTGGCAGGAGGAGGGATTCTTACACTCTGCTTCCTCTGAATTTGCTTTTGGCTGAAGTGTTGAAGTTCAAAAAAAATGAGTAAAATTCAAGTAGTGTATTAAGAGTTAAAAAACTAAGTGACCTGCAGTTCTTCCCCTCCATCTATTCCCATCAACCTCCTACTAACAAATCCAAACACCTTTCCCTGATCCCCCAAATAAATACTAATCTATGTCTTTAAGTTCAGTCTGGATCTCAGCAGATCTACAACTCCCTGGAAGGAGGTTGGAGTGAGGTTAGAGATCATTCTCTTCTCCCTAGTATCAGATGTTAGAATGAGAAGAAGTGGCCTGAAATTGTGCTGGGGAGGTTTAGGTTGGAGGTGATGGAAAAATTTCTTTCCTGCAAGAGTAGTCAGGCATTTGAACAGGCTGCCCAGGGAGGTGGTAGAGTCACTGTCCCTGGAGATGTTCAAGAAATGTGTGGACGTGGCAATTTCCCAAATAGTTTAGAGGGTGTAATGGTGTCAGGCTGAGGGTTGGACTCTTTGACCTTCGAGGTCTTTACCAACCCAAGTAATTCTATGATTCTACAATGTGAGGAACATACTTGATAGCACTGGAAGTTTTAAGCTAACAAGTAGTTAAGCTATTGAGTTAAGACAAATGAGCAGCTTAGAATATGTGACAACTTTATCTGCGGAGTGTCTGTTTTGGTTAATAGAAAGTGGTAGAGTAGTGGTACAGTACACAGTATATTGTTTGAGGGGGGGTGGTTATTGAGTGGTTGGGGTCTTTTTGAGTGGTTTTAATTGCTGTAAGTCTGCAAACACACATTTTGACTGTTGGGATTCAGGAACAAGCAGTGAAAATCATCTTGAAAAATGCCACAGCCAAGATACTAAACTTGATATCTGGACCTGCATTTAGCTGCTGTTTAAAAATGTGTATTTTAAGATGTTAGTATTGGAAATGTTTGGGGTTTCTTTCTAGCTTTATGCCACATGGTTTGAAAATCCTAAACAGGTGTTTGATGAATCAGCGTCTCTTTCCATTCCTCTTTGGCCCACAAAGGCTGCACATTTAAGAACATGTTGTTATGTTTCTGCAAATTGAGAACATAGCAAAAAACCCCAACACCCTGAATCACCAGAAGTGGTAGTGGGTAGTTACATCACTGACAAAAATACTAAGTGTTGAGAATGAGAACAGCAGCAGCTTTTTTTTCTTGCTTTTGCTAGTGCATTTAAATGATCTTTTCTGTGGCTGCATTCATGCTGTTTTCCATATGAGTTTGATCATTTAAGTCTGTTTATCCTTTTTAGTTCTTGAGAAAGGAAAACCAAGCATCCACTTTTTGGGAGTGGGGAGGGGAGAAAAAACCCAAGGCTTAGGTCAGCAGACTGTGCATTGGTGTCACTGTGCATTGAGGTTAAGAGCTTGGGATGTGAAAGAACGGACACATTCCATCTGGCCAGAAGAATGATGTCTGCTAGGATTCAGTTTGCTATGGGTTTTTGAGCTTTCTGTATGATCTCATCACTGGAGGGGGAAAGTATATTCTCCCATAAGAATAATCTTATCCTTCTGATTCATTACTACTGTGGGTTTTTCTTGTGTGAGCCTTTTGAGTGTCAGACCTCCCCCCACTCTTCCACTCCAAATAAAAAACAACCACCCTGTCTTTGGCTTTATATGGTATTGCTGTAGGTGGACTTGTCCAGAATAATGGTTTGCTTTAACAATTGGAGTCTTACATCGTTGTCTGGAGAAGAACTCCTCCTAATATATATTTATCCAGCTATTTGTCAAGCTTTTCACTTTGGGAAGAGAGCTTGTACACTTTTCCCTAAGGTTTGGCAAATAAGTTTTTGTGTGAATATTCTTGGTTTTGAATATGTGTCTCATAAAAATATATTCTAACAGCTTATATGTCTATCTGCTCTGTTCCCTGTTATGAATTCTCTCCTTTCTTCATATAATTCCACATAGTAAGTGTGGTAAGTTCACTTGAGAGCAGGCAATTTCTTATTTTGCATAGTTAATGTTTAGATTGTCACTTTAACTCCCCAACCCACTGCCCTAACAAGTTACCAGTCAGTAAGTACAGGAGCAGCTGTGTCTTTTGCCTGTAGCATTAGAGTTGTTTACATTGGAGAAGACCTTCAAGCTAGGGTCCAGCAACTGAAGCTAGGGTCGGATCCATTCTCTCACATCCCCTAATGCCTGCTGAGCTCTCAAGTTGGGAAAGGTGCAGGCTAATCCAATTGTGATGTTTTCTGGAACCATTACACTTGTATAGCACACCAGAAACAAGAAAATGGGTAGATAAGTAAGTAAACTCTGTAGGATGCTTTTTGAAGGCCTGATGGCACAGCAGATAGATGAAGACCCCTTTTCTTTTTTCTTGTGACATGCTTGTAGGCAATTGATTTCCCACTAGTGCTAAAATAATCTCTTTTAAAAATCCAGGGGTGTAGCCCCCTAAAGCTAGTGGAGTTGAGCTGTCCATCCTATTTTTAAGTGTTTTCCCCTTTTGAGACTCAAATATTTAACCCTATGGTGACTAATTGCTATAATATCCTATATTCAAAATTAAACAATGAAATGATCATTGAAGGGCGCATCTAAGGATTCTCCTTTGCTAAAGCTTGTGCCTCTCTGCTTTTCTTCAAAATGTAACCACTTTAGAGTGCAGAACTTTTTGCTGAGAGAAAGAAATTGAATTCATCCTCCCTACAACTGGTAATGTTTATTTGTTGAACCCTGAAAAAAAAGCCTGGCATATTGTCGTGGTTTACTTTGTTTCTGATAGTCATAGCTTTGTTTTTCCATCTTACTGCTGCAGTCTGAAAAGCAAAGTGATGGGTGGTGGGAACTGCTGGCAGGAGGGGAGGATGTCACCTTCAAATTGGTACCTGAATATGAAAATGATAGACCTGGAACGTGAAAATTTTAGTTACAAGATTTGTGTGAAACAAAAGCAGAAGGCTTATTGTGTAGCAATTGAGTAGGTCATCTGGAAATTGTTTGTATTTGTCTTTTTTTTTTAAATCTCTGAATCATCCCATCTTTCTATGGGTAAAATTAATCCCCTGCTATGAAGAAAATTCTTTTATTTTAAATGGAGCATGAAGTATTTGAGATTTTAGACTTGTGTAATATTTCCAGTTACAAGGCAGAGCCTGAGAAGTGGAACTAAAAATAGTTTAATAGTTGTTAAGAGAAAAGCTAGAAATTCTACTCAAGGTCATCTTATTTGCACATATGAACTGTGCCACTTGAATACCAAACAGCTCATAAGAGAGTCTTTTTTATTTTTTCAGTCTCTTTTTTTCTTGTTAAATAAAATAATGTAGAAAGTTTAATGAAACTTAGACCTGTGGAAGGGCCATGGCAGGGCAAAGAGTGAGAATGCTCTGAATAGGAACGTCTGAACTTAGCCTATTCTCCTAATTGAGTCTTGTGATTATTCTACCATTACTCAGTCACTGTCTGGTTCTACCTTTGTTGTAATTCAGACCTATTAGCTTATAATCATAGTCTCATTTTTTAATAGAATACAAATGATTTTTTAGTTAATTTTTTTTAATCTGACACATGATTGAGATGAAGTTATTTCTTGGCAAGAACTCTGCAAGCCACATGTCTCTGCTTCCAAATTGGTATCTAGGTCCTGTCAGCTATGGTTTATCATGCTTGTGATTGATCCAGATTCATGTAGCAAAAATTTGGTTTGGGTTCAGAAATTTCCCAAGTTTTCTGTAATACTACAATGCATTCTAGAGAAACCACTGCTGTTTGTCATGTACTTTGTGAACGGTACAGACTGTTTCTAGGAGTGAGCTTTAGAGTATTTTTGTACATAACTAAAGAAATCCAGTAGTTTCTTGCCTTGTCCTCTCCTCAGATGAGGAAACCTTCTTATATACCTGTGATTTTTTTTTCTTTTTATGGGATGGAAACATCTGAAGCTTATAACTAATTTTATTTATTCTGTATCTAATCTTCTTGGATCAGATGTGGTCCTTTCAGTCTAGACTGCAAATTATGCTTAGAAAGAAGCACTGTATAGATGTATATTTCAATATTGCTATCCCTACATTGAACTAATTTCTGGCTACAAAAAGGGTAGTCTAGTTAGAGGTAGTGGTTATTGTAACATAAGTAATTGTTTATGTTCTGATCTAGTTGTTGAATGGGTGATGAGACTAGATCATGTCTCTTTTAAAATTAAGGATATATTTCCTTCTCTGATCTTGTCTCTTAGGCAGTAGATTAATGATCTCCTTGAGTTGGAAAGGACTTCCAAAGGTCACCTAGTCCAACCCCTTGCAGTGAGCAAGGACATCCTCCACTAGATCAGGTTGCTCAGAGCTTTGTTGAGCCTGACCTTGAATATCTCAAGGGATGGCACCTCAACTGCCTCCCTGGGCAACCTGTTCTCTTTTCACCTTTAGCCTTGAAAAGCATCCCAAGTTTTGAGCACTTTTTCTAACTGTTGGAGTGCCATGGAAAGTGTGATAGAAATTGATGCTGTGTTAATTTCCAAAATGTCAGTATGAAAGTTAACAAAACAGCTGGATACACTGCTGAAACTTTTGTACTGGAGGATGGAAATAAGATATTGGGAAATACAGCATAGTCTTTATAAAAATACAAACAACACACACCCCCAACCCCAAAAAACCTGCAAACAACAAACAAACAAAACCCCCAAACCAAAACCAGACACCTCCCATGCCCCAAAACCCCAATGAAGACACCTCCTACCCCCCATAAAACACCAACATGAAACTAATGAACAAAACCTCACACATGTGCGTAGACACACAAAAACCAAACAAGAAAGGCGGGGGGGGGGGGAAGAGTTGTCTTATACTTCTTCACATTTTATAAAATATTTCATTACTTTCCTTCTGTCATTTATGAAGAATGCAAGTCTCTTCAGCCTTCTCTCTTTTCCAAATGGCAGGCTGCATTCCTTGCAAGCCAGGCATCATGTGCTTTCTATAATGTTGGATGTGCTGGAGTGGAATGTTCAGAGAGTTTAACTTACTGATAAGAAATAATTCCTTTCTATTTTTAGTTCCTGTCTGCATCTAGACGTTTCTCTTACAGACAACTTGTATTGTATCACCCTCTCCTCCCAATAGTGTGTTTATGGTATGTTTTGCTTGCTTGTGATTCTTATATGATGACATTTGTGATATACTTCTTTTTAACTTCGCTTCCAGATGACTGCCATAATCAGGATTATCTATTGATAGCAATCTCCTAATGAAATTACATGTTTCAGTAATAGCAGAACAGCCTTCCAGTACCTGAAGGGGCCTACAAGAAGGCTGGTGAGGGACTGTTTATAAAGGCCTGTAGTGAAAGGATAAGGGGCGATGGTTTGAAATAAGAGTAGATTTACATTGGGTGTTAGGAACAAGCTCTTTACCATGAGGGTGGTGAAACACTGGTATAAGTTGCCCAGGGAGGTAGTTGAGGTGTCATCCCTGGAGATACTCAAGGTTAGGCTCAACAAGGCTCTGAGGAACCTGATCTAGTGGAGCATGACGCTGCTTACTGCAAGGTGGTTGGACTAGATGACCTTTGGAGGTCCATTCCAACCCAACCTATTCTATGATCTAGGTGTCAACTGTTAAAAAAAACCCAATCAAAACCAAAAGGCATTTCATTTATGAGCAGGTGAATTTTTCATGCTGAACTTTATCCTTTGTGTGTGTGTTCTTCTAAATATGGTAAAAGAAGAAGGGCCTTCTAATCCTCCTTTCCTGTAAAAGTAAATACCACTGGAAAATGCAAACTGTGTGACGCCAATGCAGTTCTACTTCCCTTGTTCTTCAGTTTTTGCAGAAAATTTGTGTGTGGTTATGGTGTTTTATTCAAATTAATCTTTGGTGGTGAGGGGAAAGGAAGGGAAAAACATCTGCAGGTAGAAAAAGTGAAAGGGGGGGGAAAAAAAAAGGGGGGGCAAGTGTCTTTTTGATCTCTTTCTTTAGTAGTTAGGCCTGTTTGTCTCAACCACAGGTTTCCAGAAGGAACACCTTGAAGCAAAATATCAAAGTGCTAGCGGTTTTTTTTTTTTCTTTTTATTTCAAAAGGTGGATATTTCAGCAAGGCATTGCTTTAACATTTTTGAGCTAAAAAAACCCTCATGAGTTAGCAAGAAAGAAATTTTATGTTTTCCTCTTGAACGCTTGTATTTTAACAGTGAACAGAGTATCTGCCAAGCACGAGCTGCTGTAATGGTCTACGATGATGCCAATAAGAAATGGGTACCAGCTGGTGGATCAACTGGATTCAGCAGAGTTCATATATATCATCACACAGGCAACAACACATTCAGAGTAGTGGGCAGGAAGATTCAGGATCATCAGGTAAGAGCATCTCTGGAAGTCTTGAATAGGAATCTTTAGCAAATTGTGATTGTTTGTGTAACGTTAAGAAAGAAGTCTTCAGGAAAATGATGGGAACTGTAAATAGCCTTCTTTTTAACTGAAGTAACAAAGCTCAATTATGGCCTTTCCATCAAACTAAGCACTTCATGCACCTCCAAAGTGATAGTAGTGCCCTTTTACCATTCCTTCCTACAGACAGATATGAAGGCTAGTAGTGTACACAGAAGTCATCTGATTCTTTTTAAGGTGCAGTGGTAGCCTAAAAACTTTCTTCATCTGTACTCTATGCTGTCAGCTGCAATTTATATAGGTACTGGCAGTTCTCTTGTAGCTCTTTCTGTATAATGAAAAGTTGGATGTGTGTCTCATTTCTCCAGATAATTTAATTCAAAAAACCTTCTGACATTTGGTAATGCTGATTATCTACAATGATAAGAGATTGAGAAGGGAGCAATAAGGATTATATCTTAATTTCCTTGATCAGTTATTAGTTCTTGACTAAATGGCAGATTTAGCACTCTCTCTTGAAATATGCTGTGCCTTTGGATACTTGGCATAGGGTTAAAAATCTAATCTCTTTGTTTGAGGAGAACTTCTGTATCTGTTTCCCTCTCTCCCAGCATTTCATCAAATAATTTATCACACACCTGGAGCAGAGTCTGATAATCTCCCATGTGATTTGACATTAAACACTTATTCCAAGTAATAAATGGTTTCCATGCATTCATCTGAGAGCAAATGTAGGGGTTTTTCTCCCATTATTCAGTGGAAAAGGTGAGAGAATATAGTTATCCAAGTGCAATGGGATCTTCCTAATGGATGGCTAGTAATAAATAGTTTTCCTACTAGCTACAATTTATCATCTTTTGTGTGAGCAGTAATGATCTTGCAAAAATGATACCTTGTGATGCATAGATGGGTGAAAGCACTGCAAGCTAAGGGAGCCACAGAATCAAGGTAGTAACTTGGTTAAACCCCCACTATTTTAACAAGCACTCTGTGAAATTAATGGAAAACTGAGTTTCCAAAATCTAAATCCATATTCATGTCAAGTGCTCTGCTACTAAAAAATTAGAACTGTTGTTAGTATTGCTGCATTACTGTTACAAAACATCACTGCAGCTTTTGAAAGGAGAGAGTTTAAGCTACAAAAGTGATAGAAAATATCTCATTAGTCCCCTTGTGTATTCCCATCACTGGTTTCATTTGGCACTAGAATTAAAACTGAAATGCTTATGTGCTTCAGCATTGTGATCTTATTTTGGATTTACTATGGGTCTTGAATTCGCCCTCATGGATAAGGACTAAAATCCACATAAAGCTGAAACTTGGGATGAAGCAGCAATTTTAAACAATAGTAACTGTGGGGTTTTTTGTTTGTTTGTTTTGTTTTCAATTATTATAGGTGGTAATAAATTGTGCCATTCCAAAAGGGCTGAAGTACAATCAAGCTACACAGACCTTCCACCAGTGGCGTGATGCTAGGCAGGTGTATGGTCTGAATTTTGGCAGCAAAGAAGATGCCAATGTCTTCGCAAGTGCCATGATGCATGCCTTAGAAGTATTAAATTCACAGGAAGCTGGTAAGAACCTCTTAACTTTCTTTAAAGATTGTTCAGCTATAGAGATTGAAAAAAACCCAGATATTTATGCATGGAAGTCACTATGTTTTGTGCCTAATTGCAATCCAGCCTCTAGCCATTTTCATCATTTGGGTGATTTTCAACTTGACTGCCATCCGTGTCAGTGCAATTCCCAACAAGTAAATCAGTTTTCATGGGATTTATTACATACAAAAACTTGCTAAGTTTCTTGAGGAAGCAAAACCAAAATACCTCTTAATCAGAGTATATTTTAGGATTTCCACAGACACCCAGTGTTCTTAATGCGTGTTGTTATTTTTGCTTCTCATTGAGTGCTGGTTTATTATGAATACCTTAGGATTTTTTTTCCTCTGAACTTTGGAATTGAGGCCATCCTCTTTGGCAGTTCTTGCCATACAGAGTTTTCTGACTTGGAGAGCTTGGATCCAGGGGTAATATTCAGATATGAGCACATACAATTTAGAGAACAGGTCTATGATGTGATTGGTTTGGAAAAGAGGTTGATATAGTGGGTTTAAAACATGGATAGAAAAATGAGCAGCTTTCAGGTGTTGTCTGTAATATATTCTAGATAGACTCTACAGCAAATTGATTAGTGGATACAGAGAGTTTTTATTTCAGAAGACTAAAAGAGACTTTTGTATTCTTGTAACCAAATAGAGTTCTTTTGTCCTCATTAAACTTTAAACGTTGCTGGTGTAACAAGAGATAGTACTTCTGTACCAGTTTTTTTTCTCTTGTGTAAAAGTGAGGCTCTAGAGTGTCTCAACAAGAGCAAAAAAAGGGTGACTTTGTCAAGATGCTTTTCATTCTTCCATTTTTTTCCAAGACAACTTTTGAAACTAAGTAATCTAGATCAGGGCTGATACATTCTGCAGTACTTGTGCTGTTGTGCACCGTATGAGGCCAAAATAGAAAGGGTAACTAGAGGTATAAGGTTTCTTTTTGCCATTCAAAATAATCTAGTTGTGTATCCCATTCTCCTGCCTCTCAGTTGAATATTTTTCTCTTTTAAATCCCTCTCTTTTCCTTTTTGTAAGGGTTAGTAATTTGTAAACATTTCATGCATTCAGATTGTTCTATCCCAAACATTTGCAAACACACAAAGTGTTGGTTTCTCCACGTGGATGTGAAGTCTGAAAAGGCAGGAGCTGTGATAGTTAACTACAACTTGGAGCGTTTTTTGTTGTTTCCCATTACCTGTATTTGCCCTGCTGCTCTCCTGAGACCCCACCTCAAGTAGTGTGTTCAACTCTGCAGCCCTCAACAGGAGGAGGACATTAGAATAGAATAGAATTAACCAGGTTGGAAAATACCTTCGAGATCGAGTCCAACTATCACCCAATGCTATCTAGTCAACTAAACCATGGCACCAAGCGCCCCATCCTGTCTCCTTTTAAACATCTCCAGTGATGGTGACTCCACCACCTCCCTGGGCAGCACATTCCAATGGCCAATCTCTCTATGAAGAATTTCTTCCTAAGATCAAGCCTAAACCTCCCCTGGTGCAGCTTGAGACTGTGTCCTCTTGTTCTGGTGCCGGTTGCCTGGGAGAAGAGACCAACCCCCACCTGGCTACAACCTCCCTTTAGGTAGTTGTAGAGAGCAATAAGGTCTCCCCTGAGCCTCCTCTTCTCCAGGCTAAGCAACCCCAGCTCCTTCAGCCTCTCCTCATAGGGCTGTGCTCCAGACCCCTCCCCAGCTTTGTTGCTCTTCTCTGGACATGTTCCAGCAAGTCAACATCTTTCCTAAACTGAGGGGCCCAGAAGTGGACACAGTACTCATTGGAGATTGAAATGTTGGAGTGGGTCCAGAGGAGGCCATGAAGATGATCAGAGGGCTGGAGCACCTCTCTTATGGGGACAGGCTGGGAGAGTTGGGACTACTCAGCCTGGAGAAGTAAAGGCTCTGGGGAGACCTTATAGTGGCCTTCCAGTATCTGAAGGGGACTACAGGAAGGCTGGGGGAGCACTGTTTAGAAGAGCTTGTAGTGTTAGGGTGAGGGGGGGAATGATTTTAAGCTGGAAGAAGTAAGATTGAGACTGGATATTAGGAAGAAATTCTTTACAGTGAGGGTGGTGAGATGCTGGAACAGGTTGCCAAAGAAGTTGTGGATGCCCTTTCCTTGGAAGTGCTGAAGCCCAGGCTGGATAGGACATTGAGGAAACCTGGTCTAGTGGAAGGTGCCTCTGCTCATGGCCCTAATACTAGCTCTTCATTTTAGGAAATTAATTGCAACTGTTTCCCCCCTTTTTATAAACAAATTGGCCTTTCCTGAAAAGGTGTCTGTTACCAAAGGAATTTATGCTTAATAGAATCATAGAATGGTCTGGGCTGGATGGGACCTCTGAAGGTCACCCAGTCCAACCCCCTCTGCAGTAAGCAGGGGCATCCTCAACTACATTAGGCTGCCCAGAGCCCTGTCAAGCCTCACTTTGAATATCTCTAGGGATGGGGCCCCATCCACCTCCCTGGGCAACCTGTTCCAGTGTTCCACTAGCCTAACAGTAAAGAACCTGTTGCTAACATCCCATTGATGCTGATCAGTACATTCCCTATTGATAGTTTTGGTTTTTCCAATTTAACTGCTAGATTTAAAAAAAAATCATAACATATGCATTCCTGTTTGGTATTCTGATGATGCTCCTCCAAATAGGATTCAAGAGGAGATTGGATGTGGCACTTGGTGCCACGGTCCAGTTGTGAGGTCTGTCGAGACAGGTTGGACTTGATGATCCTTGGGGTCTCTTCCAACCTTAGTTATACTGTGATATCTGTACCTGAAGACAGGAACTTGTCTCCAATAATTTACATAAATTGCTGTTTCCTGGTGTATCTAGAATGGCATTTCAAATCTCCAAGCTAAGGAAAATAAAGATCTTTTGTAGGTAACTTCCCTTTTCCTCCAGAACTGCTTACAATTCAAACTTGATTATTGCAGTATGCTTATTTTCTGCTCTGTTTCCTCATTTTGGCAATTTCTTTTATTGAAGAAGGTTGGATATTTTAAGTTATTCATAAAATATAAATTCATATTATTTTATTCATAAAAGGAAAGCAGTTTTCATGCTAGCTGGGCATACTGTTCAGAAAGTCATAGAGCTCTAGTTGAATTTTAAACTTGTGCAAAGGTTGACAAAAATCTAGACAGCTTCTGAGGACTATCAGAGATTGTTTTGTGGGCATTCTTTTGCTTTGTAAGTCAGCTATTACTTATGGCTCTCTTGCTCTATTTTTTTTTTTTTTAATAAATCATATAGTCTCCTCTTGCATGTATCTGAAAAAAAGGTCATTGCTCCTTGCTTGCAGATGGATGGCATCCTCAGCTGTTCCGAGTTGTTTAATTTCAGCTCTCCCTCTAGTGGATCTGTGAAGCAGAGGGGAAGCAGCTAGGTGTCTGCACCGCTGAGCTCACGGTGATGGTCTTGGTGTCTTTCTAATAAGTGCAGAGTGCACGGGTCTGAAGTTGGAGGAAAGGCTTTATTGAAGTGTACACTTTTCTTTTTAAAAAGAAGGAAAAAAGACTAAAACCAGTACAGGTTTTTCTCAAAAGACTCTGAAGTGATGGCCACCATGCCAATGAAATGGTTAGGAGCACTTCTGTCTAGTTGAGTGTATTCCTCCTGATCTACAGTGTTGGTCATACAGTCATCCTAATTTCTGTTACAGGATCATAGAATCATTTAGATTGGAAAAGATCTTTAAGATCATTGAGTCCAACCATTGTCTGATTCTCCCAAATCTGCTGCTAAACCATGTCCCTCAGCACCATATCTCCGTGTCTTTTAAACACCTCCAGGAAGGGGGATTCAACCACTTATGCTTGAACTCTTTTTATTTAAATCAATGTGAAAGCCAAAGTGTTCTCACTCTGTGCAGTTTGAATGATTAAATTAGCTCGTGTCTGTTCAACCAGGCCCTATTTTCCTTCTGGCTAGTTGAGCAGACTGTAAACCGCCTGCAAATCCAGTAGAGAAAGACAAGAACATAGGACAGTGCTTTGTCTTAGTAATTCCAAGGTAGAGGACTAATACTACCAAGTTCCTTGGCCATACTGTTTAGGATATGTTTTTTAAATGAACAAAGGTTTTTTTCTGGTGCTCATTTGTGAAAATTGTGGCAGATGTACTCGTTTCATTAATTAATTGTGTGAGGTTGTCAGAAGTTTACACCTTCCTCAAATGACAAGTATGTGTCATCAGTTTCAGAGGTCATTTGAAGAGGATTTCTGGCAGGGTGTTCAGATATCCAATAATTGGTTTTAATTGTCTAGAGTAAAAATGAGTGCTTTCTGCAAAGGCTTTACATTCCATTACAAAGAAAATGTTCAGATCTTCATTAAGTGGAACTCAGTGTTGCAATCAAAGTGACTGGAGTGAGAGAAAAGCCTCAATGGATGGAAATTAGATGGCTGAGAAAATTCTCTGATGTATGAGGAAATGGATTATTCCTTTGAAGGAGTAAAGGCAAGTAGGGGAAGTGTGTCGGGACATGGGAGGAACAAAGGGGCATCAGAGTTGGCTTTGCTGCAAAAAGTACCTTCTAGTTCAGCTGGAATTGGTGTTTTGTTGTTTTAGCATCTGTCGGCTGTCTCAGGAAAGCCTTGCTAAGAGAATAAGAAACTAAATGAGATTAATGTGTGTGTGATTGGCATTTGAGGAGGTTCTCTGGCTTGTTCATTGCCAAAGATGAAAGCAACTAAAGAAGAACTGAAGAATGTCATACAACCATAAATAAGCCTCATTCTTTTTTAATAGAATTACATTTATGTAAGACTCAGGATGGGTTTTGTACTCATCATTAATGGTTACATGTGGATGTCTTGAAAAGCTTTTGGGATATGAAGGCAAGGATAGGAATGGCCCCAGGGAAGTTGTTCTAGTATTGCCTTTAAAAGCACCTTCAGCACGTGGCCTAATGGTCATGGTGATCTTAGGTTGATGGTTGGACTGGATCTTATAGGTCTCTTGTAAAGATTCTGTGATTCAATTCATAGGAAAATGGGGTGGAGGAAAAACAGGTTAGTAGTGCTGTGGGGGTTTTTTTGGTGTTTGATTGTTGTTTTGTTTGGTTGGCTTTGGCTGTGTGTTTGTTCTGTTTTTTTCTTCCCCCCCAATGTTTCTATTTTGTTAGTCTGGGGGGGGAAAAAAAGCCTCGAGGTCAATGTTTTTGAGATGCTTAGTATTCCTAGAAGGTAGGTTGTCCAGTTGTCAAATAATCAAACCTGTTTGAGGGAAAGATGTGTGCTCTTTGCACAGCTGTCTACTGATGTATGGGCCTTTTTCTTACAGCAAAGATAGTTCATTAAGTCCTTGCTGACAGGGGAATAACTTAGTATCTTTGGGGAGTGCAAACTGATACAAACCGTGGTTGCCTAATTGGAATATGTGTAGAGACTACAAGAGACTGAAATGAGAAACTTATTACATGGGCTGAGGGAGGGGATCTCAGATGCTTCTCGTTGTACTGTTTTGGCTCATGTCATGCTAAAACTTGTTTTGAGAGAAAAATTGTTCTACTGCAATGAAGTAATTATGGGATACCTGTACTCTTGGCAAGCCTCTGGAGTGGGCTGTCAGCGCTTCGTGTCAGAATGGAAGTAACATGATGTGGTATCATTACCTGTCTTGGATAATATCTTTGTTTTTGCTAGTTTTTCTTTTCCTTTTAATTCTGGGATTGATGAAATATTAGAAGGCTCTGGGGAGACCTTATAGCTGCATTTTCAGTATCTGCAGGAGGCCTACAGGAAGGATGGGGAAGGATTGTTTAGAAGGGCATGTAGTGACAGGCCAAGGGACAATGGTTTTAAACAGGAGCACAGGGAAGTTCTTGACAGTGAGTGGTGAAATACTGGAGCAGGTTGCCCAGAGATGTAGTTGAGGTCCCATCCTCGGAGACATTCAAGGTTGAACTTGATGGGGTCCTGAGCAACCCAACCCACTTGGAGGCTGGATGAGGCTTTGATCAACCTGGGCTAGTGGGAGGTATCTCTGTCCATGGCAGGGTGGGCAGAACTAGATGATCTTTAAAGTTCTTTCCAACCCAAACCATTTTATGATTCTACATCCCTGCTCACTGCAGGGGAGGTTGGATGAGAATGTCCCTTCCAGTGCAATGCATTTTGTGTGATTCTGTGACTTAGTATTTTTGTAGTGACTAGATTTTTTAGTAGCTAATCCTGATTTATATGCTGAAATATTGACCTAAAGCAAGTTTTAACTACTTATTGGACAAAATACTTCCACTCATTTTAATTGTACATAAGATTGAAAGCATCATCAGATGGAAATTATGGGAGGCTTAAGGAAGCTGGAGTTGTTCAGCCCAGAGAAGAGAAGGCTCTAGAGAGACTTAATAGTGGAAGAAGTTCTTTGGTATGAGGGTAGTGAGACTGGAATAGGCTGCTCAGGGAAGTTGTGGATGTGCTTCCTCCACTGGGGTGTTCAAGGCCATGTTTAATGAGGCCTTGAGCAATCAAGCCCAGTTGAGAGGCATCCCTACCTACTACATCAGGAAGGTTGGAGCAGATGAACTCTAAGGCCCCTTCCAACCTAAATCATTCTATAATTATTAGTTCATAGCATAAATCTCTGAAAAAAAACCCTGTTTTCCATTCATATGGAAAACCTTTAAGCTTTTTAACAGAAATACATCTTTTTGCTGGATTGTGTTCTTTGGTTAATAGATGTGCTCAAACCGTCCTTAATGAAAATCTTGCCTAAAGATTATGCTTGGAACACTTACCTCTGTAGCATATGCCTATATGAATTAACTTGATGTCTGATTTTGGTCCATTCTTCCTTTGAAAAAGCCAACCATGCTTTGATTTGAATATCAGACTGTAGCTAGAATGTTGCTTAGTTTTGGTGCTCACATCCTGAGAAGTGAAAGTGAGAATTACTGAGTTGTTTATATGAAACTGTTTCTTGGCAGTGAAAACTGAGATCTTCACCTCAAACTAAATTTCTCATATGTTATAGTTGACCAACTTTTCTAAAGGTACTAGCTTTTTTTAAAAGTATATTTTTGTCTTCTAATGCTGTGCTCTAGCCAGTAGGGTAATTGCAGGAGTGGGGGCTTTTGTGTTGTGTTTTGGTTTTCTTGACCCCTAAGACATATGGAATTCTGAGGAAAATTTCACATGGTCCAACTGCCAGAGAACCTCAAAAGACCACTTCACCTATCCCTATTTTACCAGCTCCCAAGCAAGCCTGTTCAACCACATATTCTAGCTCATTGTACAACCTGTAGTACAGGTGATGTTCCAATTTTGAGCAGTAGACACTTAAGCAGTGTTAGGGCTATTGCCTTATAGGAAAGTGGTGTCTTCAGTGTCAGCCAGGTGCTATGTCAACACTGCTAGATCCATAGGATTGTTTCAGCTGGAAAAGACCTTTAAGATGATTGATTACAAGTAGTATAAGGCAGGTAACGTCAAAAGAAGCAAGATAGTTTGGTGTGAAACTCCCAAGTTGGACAATATAAGAAAAAAACCTTGTAGGGACTGGTGTAAAGGAAAAAACCATGGTTTCTCCATCCTCAATACCATCTCCAGCTTGCTAATTATACTTCTGCAGCATTGTGCAACTGGAATTAATTCAGTTCTGGAATGGAGATGCAGAGGTAAGAAGTCAATTGGAGGTGAAAACAAAGTTAAGGACTTTTTTGGTGAAAGCTAGATCAGGAACTGCCAGCAATTCTTGCAGGCTTTTTTCCCCAGGGATTTTTAATGCATTAGATTTCCAGTCCATCTCTCACTATGCAGTTGCTTGAACTGTCATAGAGGAAGGGTGATGCAAAGGTGAGAATAAGCTGAAAAACAGAAAGCATTGGAACTGGAATAGCTGCTGAACAAATTAGTATGGAATTATATCCTCTGTCAGAGCATGCTGCAGAGTGCACCATCTGTGGTTTCTTTAGAAAAAGAAAGATGTTAGCTTTTCTTTAAAACTCAGAATGAATAGACCATTCATTCTCTGCTCTTACTTGGCTTGTACTGATCTTTGAAGATAAAATGATCCTGTAGAAGGATGGGACTTTTATTTTCCAGGCAGTGTCTGTGAATATTTCTCGTGGGGGTTGATGTTTCTGAAGTATCCTGAAGTGTTCAAAAGCCTCTGCAAGGGTTTTTTATTGGCCTAGCGCCCACTTATTTATTATTCTATTTGTCCAGGCAGTTGATTTTTAGCAATAAAATGGTGGTCTTGGCTTGCTGTAGTGAATGTTATAGGATATAAGATACATACCAGCTGGAAAAGTGTGTTTAACTTGCTGGTGTCCTTAACCATGGTGGTTGTTAAGAGTCTATGCTGGCAAGAGAAATGTATCAGAATAGACCAAATGCCTTGGTAGTTGAACTTTTTCTGTCCGAAAGCCTTGGGTAAACTTGGGTTGCATTTTCTTATGTCCTTATGAGAAACACTAGAACAATCACCTCAGTGGTTAGCAGATGATTGTGCTCAGCCCTCTTGCATATATGCCTATGAAATAAGCAGATTGCTTAGTGGAGTAGTTTGGGCAGGTTAGGCTAGCTTGGGCTTACTGATGGTTGTATTCTGCAGAACTGACAGACAACATGATTTTCTGACACACAATGCTCTAGAACAAATGTTGAGGCTGTGAGAACAGGTTTTCTGATAGCTAAGCTGGTTGGAATAGCCAGTGCAAGTGGAGCTAAATGGCTGGTTTCCAGCAGTTCTAGCAAAGGAAAAAGTTGGGAGGACGCTTGGCAGAAAGACTGTAGAGTTGTGGTCCCCACTCAGCTACTGCAGTATGATACTGACTTGTTCAAAATAAACCTATGTAAACCTATATGGAATACTATAAAGATTCAACTGATAGAAGCTTGAGGTTTCCATTTCTCCTGGATTTTCAGTACAGACCAATTCCAGCTGGGTAATGGCCATTGGATGACCAGAGCTTTTAAATTTTTGTTCTTTGCTCTTAATCTTTAGGTCAATGTGTTTCATACTGAGACACAGTGTCTCCGAGGGAAGGGACTATGTTGACATGGCAAACAGTAGTGGTATCTGGCACCTTTAAGCAGCAACACAACTGTTGCTGGACTGTGTCTACTTCTGAAAGTCCATGAAAGGCTGCAGCATGGTGCAGACAGCAAATAACCCAGCTGCTTGGGAGCTGTGGTCATGGCTTAATGGGCATAAAAGCCTTCCCTGTCATCCAGGGGAGGTAACAGTGGAGGATGTGTGACTTTGGAAGTTCTAAAGCAGAAAAGTTTTCCAGATGAGCAATATGACAGATGTTTCTACTTACTGCTAACTTAATTATTGATTAGCATTGCAGTTAAATCTTAGATTTAAATGAATATAGATTCATATCTGTGGGCAGGTCTTGGAAATACTGCAAGCAAAAATAGTACATCCAGGGCAACATTGTGTATTCAGATATGAGGACTAATGCTTGCTGGAAAGAGCAAATAAGACACAGACAACCTCTGTAGAATACTTCTTGCTTTTATCTTCTAGAAGAAAGTTCTTATGTTACTTTTTGACTGTAGGGTGCAGTAGAGAAGTTGTTGTTTTGTTTTTTTTCAGGTTTCATTGTCTTTATGATCACAGTGGAAACAATACAGTTTTGAGTAAATCTACCTGTTTTGCATAGCCTTCCATCAGGGCACGAGTTTTCTGAGTCTGAGGCAGATCACCTCTCCTTCACGTCTCAGTGTATCACACACAGTCTCTTCATGTGTTTTGGATGACTTTCACAAGTCCAGATAGCAAAAATGTTTTACATTTTGATATTTGAGATGGGGGGAGCTCTCATTACAACTTCATCACTCTAGTTGGGCGGAAACTCAGCAAGAACTTACTGTTTTGCTTTGGGAATCTTTTCAGAACTTCTTACATTTTTGTTGTAATTCTACTTGATTTAAGTGTGTTAAATGTAGCTGTGCTCTGAATTTCCTGCTTTGCTGCCCACTTTTACAGAAACAATGCATTAATGATCTAATATGTTCCTTTCCCCACTTCTTCACTCTTCACTTCTGTTAATTTTTGAAATGATTTTGTGCTGCAAATATATTTGTGAGGGGGAATGGAAAGGCCACTTTGATTTTTAGGAAAAAGATGCAGCTCATACAATTATTGGAAAGATGTGTGATTCAGAACTGCTCAGCAGTAAAAGGAGAGACGAATTTGCACATCCTTCTCTTTTGCTTAGCAGAATGCAGAGTTTACACATGTTATATGCCTCCATTCCTTTGGACACAGTACTTATCTATCCAAATAGGATGGTCTTTGATCCAAGTTGATGAGCTAAAGTCTGAGTAAATTTTGGTGTGATCTGTACAAGCATATTTCTATCTTCCTTCTCTCAATATGCTGATAAGCCTCTGATGGTTTTTCTCCTGTTTTTTTCTTTTCTGTTCTCCTTTCTTCTTTTCTTATTTCCAGTGTTCTATTTAGGTGAGTGTTTTAATTTTTTGAGCCTGTTCTGTTTCACCAAGACTACTTCTTCATTTGTTTAAAGAAAAGCTCAGACTTGAAGTTGCTTTTCAAAGCTTTTGTGAAGTTCTAGCGTATATAAACTTTATTTTGCATTTCTGTGCAGCCTTTTCATCAATGTGAAATAAATCCATTCTGTAAATAAATTTTTATTTGCTGCTGTTGTGGAGCTTGTTTGGCTTAAAAAGCAGAAGTAAGCAACTCTTACAGTATCATGTGATGGCTGGCCTTTTTCATTGATATTATGCCTTTTTTGCATAGTGAAAGCTCAAATCACTAATCTACAGTCTGTCTTCACTTTTAGGACCTACATTGCCTCGACAGAATTCACAGCTTCCCTCTCAAGTACAAAATGGTCCATCACAAGAAGAATTGGAAATCCAGAGAAGGTGTGGTATTATAAGCAAACAGCTCTTGAATTAAAGAATGTAGTAACTCCTTAGTAATGATGAGAAATTAAATGCCAGGGACTTACAGTTACTCTTACATTGCAGCAGCATTTGTATGTGCGCAGTCTTAGTACTGCAGCTTTCCTGTATGAAGGTCAGTTTGTAACTAGATGCCTTCTCCCTGCTCTCCACCCATTCAAACAATACAATGCTTTTTGGCCTGTGATGAAAGTGGTGAAGATCCAACGGGAACTTTGGAGGATTTCACTGCTGTCATTTTCAACCAGGCTAATTTTCCAGTGACTGTGTTGTCAGTTCTTGACACAGGCTTCCAAAGAAGAAAGCAGCAAGGAAGGAAGTTTTTTTACCTTTTAGAAGTAGAGAGTTAAATTATGGAGAACAGTAATTTTTCTGACTACTGTGGATGCACTGAATCAAAATACTGTATTGGAAAGCTTATTTGCCATTATGCTACTGTCTGGTGTTTATAGAGAGCGAGGCAGATGCTCTTCACCCCTTCCCAAAGGAGTACAGAAAAATGCTTCACACAGGATTGGGAAGAATCGGACATTTAAATGGAAGTACTGTTCACATCTAAATACAACAGTACAAACCCATGCAAAAATACCAAACAATTCATATGTAGCCCAGCTCTCTAGACCTCAGTAGGCCATCACCTTCCCAAAAGCTTCCCCCAAACCAGGCCTCATATGCTTCTCCCTATACCTTCCTACCCAAACCCAAATGATGCAGCTAAAAATCAGCTTGCCAGCAGCACCAGGCCTCAATCCTCCTCAGCACAAGAGACAGCGGTCTGCGTTGGGAAGGAAGCAGGGAGAGGAGAAGGGGGCCGAACAGCTTGCACTGTCCCTTTAGAAAGGGGAGATGCAATATTATGGGATGGAATAACATAATTTCCCATGTCCACCCACTGGGCCTGGACTGTTCAGCTCCTTGTGCCCTCTGGTACACTGGAAGAATCATCTCTGTGGTTAGGACAACCTGTAACAACTATGTTAGTGCTTCAGCAAGGAAACATTAATTTTCTGCTTTTCATGTGTAAATGCACAGAACCTTTAACTTTCAGCTGTAGCAATATTTTATCCATGCTGTGCTCATGGAGTAGTCCCATGTTCCTCATACCACTTGGCATCCCTCCAAGTTAAGCTGTTGAAGCCATGGTACCCTGTCCCATGCCTCATGGGATATTTTTCAGCACCTGGGGGGTTTCATATCCTTTTAATAATTAAGTATCAATGATGCGCCCAAGGTCTGGGAACAAGCTTTCCAATTGCCATATTCCTCCTTTTCTTGCATGGCAATATGGGTTAGTGCTGTAGGTTGGGTGCTTGGGATATGGGTGTATGAAACAGCAAAGTCTTCTAGGATAGTGGTATCTAACTGGATTAAGTGGTAACAGCAAGACCTTGGGTTGTCTCAAGCTTACTGCCTGTGGTGCAGTCCTGGATTATTTTACCATCAAAATACTCCTGGGAGATTAGCTGTTCCCTTCCAGAAGGGATGCTGGGAGCAATTTAGGTCAGATGCAGGGAACAGGATCCTTGAACAAATAGGGGGTGGTCCAGTTTGGTGGAGTAAATGCACTTAATAGCTTTCAGTGGTAGCTGGAAAAATATTTCAACATGTTGGATCTAACTGACATTGAAGTATTTTTTCTGGTTTGATGTTTTGCCTTTAGTTGGCATAAACAAAGGTGAGCAAAATCAGATTGCTAATTTGGGAATAATTCATATTATAGACTTGATATAACTAGCTGTATGTGTTCAACAAAGTTCTGAGGTAGAAACTGGTCAAATTTGTCTGCAGTATGTTCTTAAAAGTGAGCAAGAGCTGATTTATCTGCAACTTCCCTTGTTTAGAAAAACAAATAGCAGGAAGCTCATTACAAATCTGATGTATTTACGTGCAAGTCTGCTCTCATGGTACAGGTCTCTCATGTCACTTCTTTTGATAGACTTCTTAAAAGCTTTTTCTGATTTTGTTTGTTTGTTTTCTGCTCTACAGTAGTGGCTTTTAGTATTTTTATTTCCCATCTGAAGTACTTTTCAGAGAGATACTTGTAGGTCGATGTCTCTTCAGAAAAAAGTGCTGCCCCATGTTAAGAGTTCTGCTCAAAATTCGTTGAGTTTGAAGGACGTGTTCTCAGATGGCTTTCTTAAGGCTTCACTTTCTCATTTGATCCATGTGCTCCACTTGTTTACATCTAATACAATGTCCTCTTTGAAGTCTAGTCCTGGTTTTGATTTGTTTTTTTCCCTTAAAAAAGAATAGAGAACTGGAATGAGTGCTTACTCATGTTGCCAGCCAGATTGTCTGTGGAAAGCCTATTGCCATTGTGTCATTAAGCCTAAGAGGGACATGTAATTGTGTTAAAACATTCACAAATGCTTCTCCAATCTCTTTACTACCCTAACTACCCTATTATAATGCAGTTCAATTAACTCTAAGCTACAGCTTCTCTTCTGTAGTAACTGTCTTTCAGCTTGCAGACTGTAGTAACAGCAGTCTTAATACCATAAGAGAGTAGTAAATAGTTGGGAAGACAAGGGTTTAGGTATATATTACTTTTAACATAATCTACAAGTGGTATTTCCAGTCTCAGTAAAGGATAGAGACAGTGTGGGCAGAATTGAATTCCTTGGGGAGCAGTAAGACTACAGGGAATGCAAGAGAGAGGAATAAATGTTACTGTGTAGGAAGGAACACGAGGTTTGTGATGGATCAGGCTTTGCTGAGTCTATTGCTCATGAAATGTGTCTGTGGAGCAGAGTGTTTTTGGTTTTTTTATTAGGCTGTGACTTGATAATAACTATCTTTTAAGTGCTGGTCTTGTATCCCTCCCCTTAAGCTCTCAGTAGTGTTTTACTGACTCCCATGTAAAATTCAGGAAAATGTTTGTGAAATTATTCTAAGCGGGGGGGGGAGGGGGGAAAGTCCTTACATAAAAATTAAAAGTCTTTACTACCAAAAAATATGAAGTAGTAAATAGTTAGGAAGAAAAGATTTAGGTGTATTATATTAAAAATGAAAAGTTGCAAAAAAGGACCCTGTGGAGGTCATCTAGTCCAACCCTCTGTTCAAAGCAGGAGTAATTTAGAAGTTAAATTATGTGGCTTGTAGCTTCAGGGTTTTCCTAGGTACAAATAAGAACAGTTCCTCAAAAGTGTTTTGCCAAAGGAGTGACCAGTGAAGGATGTTTTCCTTCGCTTTTATAACCAGTGTGCAAGAATCTTGGGGAAGCTGGGAACTAAAGAATTGCATCAGATCATTGCCAACAAAAGTGCATTATTCAGTTTAGATATTTTATCTCTTTAGATAAGATTTAGCTGCCTTATGTTTTGAGTAAAAGTGCTACAGTAGTAATATTACTTTGGTTATTTTGCTGCAGAGCTTTTAACTTGAATATTTGGATTGTTTATTGTTCAGTGACAGTCTGCAAGAGCCCCTAGGACCAGATCATAGAATGGCTTAGATTGGAAGGGACCTTAAAGATCATCTAGTTCCAAAGCCACTGCCATGGGCAGGGACATCTTCCATTAGACCAGGTTGCTCAAAGGCCCTGTCCAACCTGGCCTTGAACACCTCCAGGGAGGGGGCATCCACAACCTCCCTGGGCAACCTGTTCCAGGATCTCACCACCCTCACTGTAAAGAATTTCTTTCTAACATCCAGTCTAAATTTCCCCTCTTCCAGCTTCAACCCATTCTCCCTCATCCTATCACTACAAGCCCTTGTAAAAAGGCCCTCCCCAGCTGTCTTGTAGGTCTCCTTCACGTTCTGTAAAGCCACTGTAAAGTCTGCCCCAAGCTTTCTCTTCTCCAGGCTGAAAAACCCCAACACTCCCAGCCTGTCCCTGTAGAGAAGGTATGACCAGAGGTGTGTGATATAAAACACAGGTATTTGGAGGCCAAGATTTCACATAAGGTGGTCCATGAAATAATTTTGTCTGCTGAATTCATAACTTTGTTACTTTCTTTTACGGAACCTTAACACACAGTGTACATTTTCCCTATCAGAGAGTACTTGAAGATAACTTGCACTCATTTAAGTACAGTAATGAGAAACTTGAAAACACTTCAGCTTCCGTTTTCAGTCCTCAAAAGCAAAGGGTTTTTGGTTGGGTTTTTTTTTTTTTGTTCTGTGGGTTAATTTTCATTTTGCCAGAGTGGTCTTCAGGCAGTGTTTATGAATTCCACTGATCGTTTGATAATGAGCCAGCTTCAGAACTTCAGTTGACATAGGTGTTTGTTAATAGCTTCAGAGTTACTTCATGTCACATACCATTTTAAAATATAAGATTAGTTCATGGCATGCCTGTGTGTGCCACTTGTCTGTGTAAATTTACCTTCCCTTCCAGCCATGGTAAATATATTGTCAGGAATCTGAGTCACTGAGCTGGTATCTAATATGTCACTTGGGAATGTAATGAGTTAATGCTTATAAATAACTTCAAAATCGTCACTGCTTCATAAATAAAGAGACCAAGAACACCAGAAACAGAGGAAGTGTATAGATTGTAAGGAATAATGAAGGTATACAAGCCACCTGTTGCCCTTCAGGGACGTAATGGACCAAAACTTGACCGATTTCTGTCGTAAGTATTCACAAACGAGGGGTTTGCAAAATGCAACAGCAGAATGTTAAAGTTTTGTAAGTGTTTGCTTACAGTTTTAGTTTATCTAGTGGGTTGGGGTGATACTGTGAAAGAAAACTTGACTGTGCTAGAAAGTAGTATGGATGCAGTGTGGTTTTCACGACGTCTTTCTGAAGGCTTCTTAGTTTTAGTGCATGTTCAGAGGCTGGCAAGAGTAGCAGTTTCTTAGCTACCAGCAGACTTACAGGAATGCTTTTTAAATTTTATAGATCACAGTATCCCCAAGGTTGGAAGAGACATGAAGTGTTGGGAGAATTTTGATGTTTTGCTGATATTAAATGTTATGGTAACTTTTATCTTTGGTTTCCCCCTGTAAATTAGTAATTATTACATAGGTCATTCCTGCGCTATTTTGCAAATGCCTCTAAATACTCAAACCCAAACCCCATGCACTCAATTCAGTATCAGTGTAGCTAAAATAATGTAAAGGAAGGGACATTTGCCCATGGCTTTCTGTCCCTGGTAGCGTGGTTTCCACTGATCTCCCACCACCCATGACCTTTCCCTTATTAGCGACCAGATGTGCTGTTCCCAGTTTTCCTTTTCTTTGGAAATAGTGCCATTTATCCAACAGCTTATTTTGGGGAAGTGGAATTTCTTTACAGGCACATGGACTGATTGGATTATGAGGGAGACATACAAATATGGCATAGTAATTGGCGTGGGTATGAGGGTGGTCTGTAGTGTGCTGTCATATGATTGTATTGGGTGTTCTACCTATTACTAATCTGCCTGAAGTTTGTATCCCAGAGATGTGGCTTAGATGGAACCAAAGGGGTTTTCAATGCCTAAGATAAGAGTTTCCAGCAGATCAGATTTATATCAGCATGAACTTTTCAAGTTGAGCTTGATGAGGTAGTTTCATGGGACAGCCTGCAACCATTTGGGTCTTTCCAACCTGAGCATTGCATAGTGGGATGGGAGGCAAAAGGAACCAGAAGCAAAAAGAGCCATCACTCAGTGTTGGTTACTGCATCCTAAAGCCTTGGTTTTTTTCCTTCCCCCCTTCCCTTTCTTCCTTTGCCCTCAGTTTCTGGAGAACAGTTCTAGTATAATAATTTGTTGGTTTTGTTTTAGTGTGTCTCATTTTCTTTCCATTCACAATTTCTTCCCATTCACAGGAAAATGTTCCTTAGTTTCTGTCAAGCCGAGCTTTCAGAAACTTAATAACTGGCTTTATAGAGAGGTAATGGGTGCTGTCTGGTGACAGTGCTGAATAGCTATAGATGTTGGGTAACATTGACATGTCTAGCAGACTGAGAAGAGCACTCTTACATTAAGCAGTCTTTTGACTACATTGGCAAAATTGCTGCCTTAATTGCTGCAATTGAATATGGATGTTGCTTGAAGGACGGCTCTGACAAGTATGGTAGTTAACACTTTTAAAGATGTCTGTCTGAAATCTTATCCTTTCTGCAAAATGTTCAGTTCTGTGGGAATTACTTTTTTCTATGCCAAATAGGAAATTAGGATTAAAAACTTCTGCATTTTTCCAGCTTGGGTTATTGTGATTTCCTGTTATCACAGAATGTTAGTGGTGGAAGGGATCTTGAAAGATCATCCAGTCCAACCCCCCTGCCAGAGCAGGATCACCTAGAGTAGGTCACACAAGAACAGGTCCAGGAGGGTTTTAAATGTCTGCAGAGAGGGAGACTCCACAACCTCTCTGGGCAGCCTGCTCCAGTGCTCTGTCACCCTCACAGTGAAAAAGTTTTTCCTTATGTTTGCACAAATGTTCTGTGCTCCAGGTTACACCCATTGCCCCTTGTCCTATCATTGGACAACACTGAGCAGAGCCTGGCTCCATCCTCCTGACACTGCCCTTCACTTATTTATAAACATGAACGAGGTCACCTCACTCAGTCTCCTCTTTTCCAAGCTGAAGAGCCCCATCTCCCTCAGCCTTTCCTCCTAAGGAAGATGTTCCACTCCCTTAATCATATTTGCAGCTCTCCTCTGGACTCTTGCAAGCAATTCCCTGAGGCCCTTCTTGAACTGAGGGGCCAAGAACTGGGCATAATATTCCAGATGCCGCCTCACCAGGGCAGAGCACAGTGGGAAGAGAACCTCTTTTGACCATCCCAACCATACTCAGTAGTGTGTACCACTAAAAGACAGTTGCAAATAAAAGCAGATTTGTTTTTTCTTCTGCTGCTGAGATTCTTAACTTTTTAAAGAAAGTTTTACATGCACAGATGGCTTCCTGTGATCTGGCTTCTAGCAGAAAAGTTCCAAGTGTTCTGTTGGTTTATGTAAAATATTTGAGAGGTTGTTGCGAGGAAAACTAGACTTCATGAGTTTCCCTGGAGGTGTTCAAGAACAGTGTGGACGTGGTGCTTCGGGATGTGGTTTAATGGCCACGGGGGTCTTAGGTTGATGATCTTGGAGGTGTTTGCCAAACAAAACAATTCTATGATCCCTTTGTCTATTATAATTCCTCTATCTAATAGCCTGTAGATTTATAGTTGCCTCTTCATATCTTCATAGTAGTGGCTGGCTACTAGTTTTTGCTTTACTGATAAAACCTTATTCTTGTATTATTTCCAACTGATGTGGTTTGAGCTTCTAACATAAAAGATTGTTCTCAGACCTGAAGTCCCTTTTGATCAAGGAAATAAAAGTTGGACTTGGGTAATGTGGAAAGCTTTAGAACTACTTTTGAAGAAGAGAATAATTGACCACATAAATCATAGGACAGCAAACTGTACCCAGACAGTATTTTCTTTGGCAAAAATAGAAAGGCTGTTCATGTTCCTGGGCTTCAGTAAAGCATTCGACAGGTACCAAGAGGGAATTTCTTAGTTAGGGTGGAAGAGAGGAGGATTGCCATGGAAGTGTGAGGAGTGTTAGAACAAGCAGTTCTTCCTGCATCATTGGGACTGGGAGCCATACAATTTTATTTGGTGTTCTGCTGAACAAAGCAAGTCTTTGCTACTGATGAGAGTTGAGACACAGGAGTACAAAGGAGAACAGGGTCAAAATGGAATGAGAAATAATACATAGCAGATGTTCTGGTTTCAGATGTTTTAAGAGGGAAATCCCACCAACCTGTAGACCAAATACTGCTGTTCAGGATGTCTTAATAGTAGTATACAGGGAAAATAAACTTGGCAGTGGAAGTGTCCCATGCAGTGGTGCTTAATGAAAGGAAAACTGCTTGCATGTTAGAAATAGTTACAATGATTTTATATATGCATGGATTTGCTTAGTGTTTCCAGATCATGACACTTAGCCAATTAAATGCTGGTACAGTATTTAATTAAATAAGGTGTAAAGTGTTCTGTGATACACTTAAAAAAAAATACTTAATTTGAAACAGTCTTCCCTTTCCCTACTGTTTAAACAGAGGTCAACCACTTTGAAACTCAGAGTTAGCTGTCAGTTCACAAACCTCTTGCCTTTGAGCAGCCAAACTTCTAAGTGCCTGTTTGCTTACTCATTTTATCAAATTGACTAGCTGTTGTCTGGATTGCTCTGAAACGGTGTGCAGTATGCTCAGGTGGAAGCTATCTGTACCATCTAGCACTTGAAAAGCAGTAAAGGTAACTTGGTTTAGAGTTTCAGTGACAGCCTTCAGAAGAGGAGGCTGAGGAGAGACATCATCGCTAAAGCAATGTGGGTGTCGGTCTCTTCTCACATGCAACAAGTGACAGGACAACACAAAACAGCCTCAAGTTGTGCCAAGGGAGGTTCAGCTTGGGTATTAGGAGAAATTTCTTCCCAGAAAGGATTATTTGGCATTGGAACAAGCTGTGCCCAGGGAGGTAGTAGGAGTCACCATCCTGGAGGTACTTAAGAGACTTGTGGATGTGGTGCTCAAGGATATAGTTTAGTGGCAGTGGCTTAGTAGTAGCAATGAGATTGCAGGCTCTAGGTGAGCAGTTGGACTTGGTGATTTCAAAGGACTTCCGACCTCAGCAGTTCTATGATTCTATGTTTCAGTGCAGCAGATCTCTGAGTTTGTGCACCTGAGTGAGCTTAGGTCACTGTGAAGAGGTTATGTTATTGATGCTGCATCAAGTGTTCTTTGTGTTTATGAAGAGTCTCAGTCTCCGTGGAGTCTGCTTGCGTTTGATGGACATTTGCAGTCTGACATGATTTGGACTATGTTTTCTTTGTAAAAGAGCTATGAAGTTTGGGGTGTTGCATGTTCATCGCGTGGTACCTAAGCGTTGTGGTGAGGCGTTGGAACAGGCTGCCCAGGGAGGTGGTGGAGTCACCATCCCTGAAGGTGTTCACAAAAAAGGTAGATGTGGCACTTTGGGACATGGTCTAGTGGTTGTGCAGCTGTTGGGTAGGACGTTGGACTTTTTGATCTTAGAGGTCTTTTCCAATGTTAATGAATCTATAGTTCTATGATTAATGTGTAGGCCTTGAGATACATATTCATTAAACATACATGACCATACAGGGGGAGTGAGCTCTGTGGTAAATGCTGAGTTTTGGAGTGATGGATAAATATTTAATATTGAAGATGTAAGAACGAGTTGGATATTCAGTTTTTATTATTCACACAAGGACTGGCAATTTGATGGGCATTAGCAGACACACCGTGCTCTGAATTTGTGCAGAAGATGATCTGAAGATTAAGCACAAAAACTCATCCCAGAAGCTAAGTTCAGAATAATCAATGTTAAAGCACTTTCCATAAATGGCTTTAACAGTGATAAAGTAGGTTGACTGTATCTAGTTGAAGTAATGTACATGGAGAGAATGTGGTCACAAAGTAGCTACTCTTCTGTAGCTGATAACATGTTTCAGATGGAGCTGAGGTCACCCTGCATCTGGTGCTGGCACCTCTAGTTCAGCTACTCATTGTGTAGCCTGTTTGCAGCCAGCTGCTCTATTTGTTGCAGTGACTCAGTGGTGGGAGGAGGAGAGCCATCATGTGAGATGTATTCTAGTAAGTAGTGACTGTTGGATTAGATAATGCTATCTGTGCCCACATGCTGGGACTTTCAGCATTTTAGAATAAAACTCCCAAAGTTACTGTCTTGTTTATTACTCCATAGATTGAGGCAGGGTTATGGAAGAGGGTGGTGCAAGAGCTCAGAGCAGCCCTGAAAGCCTAGGCATACTGAGGCTCCAGGAATGGAGTACTACAGACATTTTCTCACAGTGCTTGTCATTGCAGCTGTTAAAATCAGTGAATGTGTTTTAATATTTAATTGGTAAACATAAGTTTAATAATTGAATCAACAACACAGTTTGAAGAATTCATAGAATGGTTTGGGCTGGAAAGGACCTTCAAGACATCTAGTTCCAACCCCCCTGCCATGGGCACCAACAGCTTCCACTAGAGCAGGTAACCTGGTCTTGAATATCTCCATGGAGGGGGCATCCACCACCTCCTTGGGCATCCTGTTCCAGTGTCTCACCACCCTCACTGTAAAGAATTTCTTCCTAATACCCAGTCTAAACCTGTCCTCAAGTTTCAGTCCATTCTCTCATCCTATCACTAAAAGCACTTACAAAAATTCCATTGATTTTTTTCAACTGATGAATCTAAGTTTAACTATAGTTGATAGATGACACTTGGACTTTACATAGGCTTGGTCATAGTAGTGTTATTCCTAGATTTATTATTTATGTGGGGTTATAAAGGGTTTTTTCCCTATTATTCAAAAAAACCCTAACAAACAAGAAACTGAACAAACCCCACCAAAACTAGTGAAGCACAGAATGAAAGCTGCATGCATTGCTGAACACCTGGGTATAATCACACTTGGTTTCTTAGACATTCTGTCTTAATAGTCACTTTCAGAATAGTTAGTGCAGAATATTATTACCACTGTGTTGCCTTTTGGATGTCATCCTTGTGTCTTGTCTTTCACCACACCATGTTTGTTTGGTTTTGAATTCCTAACAGCACTAACAAGAAACTACTTTTTTTTCCTCAAACAAGTAAAACACACCCTTGTGGTACTCTTGAAAATCACCCCTCCAGAGAATCTGGCTCATACTTTTTAACTCCACATTATTTATTTTGTGTGTGTGTTAAAGTGATGTCTTTGGTGTTCACTTTCAGTACACATCGTATAAATTATTTATCCCCCCTCCTCCCCCCACAATCTTTCTTGTCTGCTTAAAGACACAACAACAAAGCAGAGCTGGTAGAAACAGAATCACAGAACTGTTGGGTTTGGAAGAGACCTATGAGATGGTCAAGTCCAGCTGCTTACCTAGAGCTCACAATTCCACCTGTACTGCTAAGCTGCTACCCTTGAACCAGGTGCTTAAGCACCACATCCACATGTCTTCTAAATACCCCCTGGGATGATGATTTCTATTGATCTCTGAGTGAATTGATGCCCTGCTTGACACCCGAGTTTTTTAGCCAAGAGAGAATGGAATATGAGATTGGTGTTTTCATAAATGATGACTAACAGCTGTCAGATACTATGTATTCAGCTGCCTGCAGCTGGCCACTTCACTGAAAGCAGCAATTACCTCAGATAGGTCTTTTCCGCAAAATATTTTGTGTTCTGCAGGTTTGATATTGGATCTTTGTTTTCTGCAGTGAATTTTAAAATTAAATACTTCAAGCCTCTTTCTGTTCATCTTAGGGATGTCTATCAGCTCAGTGCCTGCTGAATTTGGATGCGATACAAAGATGCTTTTGTCTGTACTGTTCATGGAAATACCTCTGCTTTTAATGTATCTGGCAAGAAGCCTTTTGGGGTCGTGGCTGAGTTCTGTTATTCAGGTTGATATGTGGTCTTCTCAGTGCAGTTTCCTATCATCTTTTCAGCAAAAAAGGCAATGGTTTGATCTCGCATCCAAGAGCAAAGCAAACCTGTGTTAGAACCCTGAAGATTTATGTAAACCTACAGAAAAACTTCCACTTGAGGAAACAAGGTGACCTGCCAGAGCAGACAGCTATTCATTTTCACAAACTGTTTCAGCAAGGGCTTTGTTACATGCAGGTTTGGGTTTTGTCTCTGGTGCTCTTGTGACGGCAGCTCTGGGTTTTGACACAATGAGCATTGCTTAATGTTGAGGCATACTTTCTCTGGTGGAAGGACAGTCTTTTCACAAAGTAAGACGTTTGCAGTAATGCTTCTGCAGGTCACCAAGATACAGGCTTCAGTGTGAAAAGTGTTCCAGAAAAGGACAGCTTTCTCTGGCTACTAAGCCTGCTCTGGCAGAGAATATTTTGTTTTGTTCTTAATACCTTGTTTTACCAGGAAACACTGACATTTCTTAGTCTGCTTGAGATCTTTGTCTCTGCTTCAACCTGTGTGGTAATGGACATAGTTTAAAGAATTTACTGAGGCTTCAGTTATTTTGACTATACTGAAGCCTTTAGCATCCTTTTTATACTAGGGAGTGTTCAACAGAGGGCTGGAAGGAGGAAACATGTCTTATGAGGAAAGGCTGAGAGTCTGGGGGCTGTTTAGTCTGGAAAAGAGAAGACAGAGATCTTACTAATGTTTACAAATATCTGAAGGGTGGGTGTCAAGAAGGAGCCAGTCTCTTTGCAGTGGTGTCCCGTGACAGGATGAAGGGCAGTGGATACAAACTGGAACACAGTTAAGGTGCTGGAGCAGTGGGACAGGCAGCCAGAGAGGTTGTGGAGTCTCCTTCTCTAAGAACTTCCAGAAGCCCATCTAGATGTGACCTGCCCTAGGTGATCCTGCTTTGACAAGGGGTCTTGCACTTGATCACTGAAGGTGCCTTCCAACCCCTACCATTCTATCATCTGTCAGGCATCACCTCCAGGAAGAGCTAAACCACCCACCACTTTTCACACCTAAAAACCCCCAAACAAAACCAAGCAAAGAAACAAACCCAAAACCAACCAAACAAAACCACACCAAAAAAACCAACAAAAACCCCAACCAAACAAAAAACCCACCCCCAAACAAAACCAAAACAAAACCCACACAAACCCCAAAACCCCAACAAGTTCTATTGTTTTGGGATAACTTCTTAGTTGACTAGTTAATCATCATGCACACTAATTGTTGAATGTAAGTAAAAGCTGCTTGCTAAAAGCATAATAGAAACTCATCTGGTGTAGGTGTAATACTGGTTCATTTCATAAAACATCAAGAGCTGAGACAGTAGCACTTCTTAATTGTTATTCCCTTTTATGATCTAATTCAGAACACACTAAGAAGGTTTTGATTGTACCTGGGTAAATTAACTGCAATCCTGTTTTGCAATTGCCACGTAGGAGAAATGATTTAAAACACTGCTCACCATCACAGAATGTGGGTTTTGTTGGTTTTTTTTCTTTTTCCAGGAGGGGTGCAACAGTGTGTACTTAACTCTGCTCACTGCATTTTTCTCCTTGTGTTATTTTAAGAATGTAGTCCTGCTTCTGATTCTTGGCTGCCCACAGAACCGCAGGATTAATGCTGGTAGTTAAAAGTCACAAGTTAGTATTGCACATACAATTCTTTTCTTCATCCCCTGACAATACCATCTCATACTTCCATGAGTGGACAAAAGTGTAAAGGCAAGACGGGGGAGAAATGTAAAGGCTGTTGCAATATTAAATCAATTTTAAGAACAAGAAAATAAAGACAGCCCACCCTCCTCCACCACACCACCTCGGAGTTCCTCCTCCACCACACCACCTCAGAGTTCAGTTCCCCACGATGCTTTGGGCATGAAACTTTTTAAAATGAAAAAAGGTGGTTTCATTAAGTCAGGATACATGATAGAGCCAGCAGCTCTTCTGAAGTTCACAAGTTGACCCTTTGAATCTAAACCCATGTGCAAGAAAGGTTACCTTGTGTCTGACCACGCTGTACAATTTTACAGCAGGCTCATGGCAGTCTCAGCTATTCAATGAGAATTAACTCCTAGTAATTCACACTGAAAATAATAAGCGTCACTTTGCCTTAGCACAGTGAGCATTTCACCCTAAGGTATATTTCTGGATCATTTTTGGTAACTCTCCAGCTTTTTCAGGCTAGATGCTGTGCTGTCTATGGCTGAAAGATCTTAATGTATTGCTTTCAGTCAGTTCTTGAATGTCCCTGGAGACATTCAGGATCAGACTTGAGGAGGCTCTGGGCAGCCTGATCTAGTTGGGGGTGGCCCTGCGCACTGTGGGGCAGTTGGACAATATCGAGGGTGCCTTCCAACCCAGTGCAGTCTGTGAATGTGGCTGTGAATTCACCTGCTTCAGAACTGCCAAAGTCTTGACATGTCAGACATTTTTTAATTGACATGTAATGGCATTGCTTAATTTCCCAATGCTTTTGCATGACACAGTTTTGATTTCTGACCAAATTCTAAAATAAAATGACATCATTTAAAGGTAACTAAACAAAGCCAGGAGGATTTCATGCAAACCAATTATATAGATATATTTATTTTTTTAATAAGCAAAATCATTTTAAAATCTTTTAAACCTACCACATTAGTGCTTGTAAGCTGCAGTTCTGAATTTACCAAACTCATCCTTGCTCATGCATCTCAGTGATGCCCAGTGACAGGACAAGGGCAAGGAGTGGAAGCTGAGGCATAGGAAGTTCCATGTAAACATGAGGAGAAATTTTTCCCCTGTGAGGGTGACAGAACACTGGAACAGGCTGCCCAGTGGGGTTGTGGAGTCTTCCTCTCTGGAGATATGCAAAACCAATCTGGATGTGTTCTTATGGGATCTGCTCTGTGTGATCCTGCTCTGGCAGGGGGGTTGTACTGGATGACCTTTCAAAGTGCCTTCCAACCCCTAACATTCTGTGATTCTGTGAAGTTCTGCTAAAGCAGCTTGATTGCATTACTGGCATACCAGTCTTTTGACTTGGGCCACTCTTTGTTTTCTGTTGGGAAGGTTTATTGAAATTGTTTAGATGACTGTAAAAATGCAGTGGGTTTTGGTCTGTGGGTTTGGGGGTTTTTTTCCCCTTTCTTTTTTTTTTTCCTTTGTCTTTTTTTCTTATTTTCTTCCTTTTTCCCCTGTCTGCTTTCTTGGCAAGGGGATGCTTCAGCAATATATAATGAGAACAAACTCAAAATTACTCTCAACAATGGTGTATTTAATCCCATACACTGCATGGGACTTGCATATGAGACAAAAAATGTTAGCAAGGTATTTTGCTGCCCTCTCTTGGTAGAGTATTTGTACCATAAACTAAGTGCTCAACTTGGTCATAGGTTTCATTTGTACCTTTCAAAAAAATCTATTGTTTCCTGAAGAAGTGGGGAATGAGGATTCTGTTACAGAGCTGAACCATTAAACACTGAACTACTCAATTTATTTAAAAATGGGAACTTTTATATTCAAGTCCTGTGTAGATCCAAGTGGCTATCTCACTGCCTTTTGTCTGTAACTTTGTAGACAGTCAATAGTTTGAGTGCTAATTGCAGACTGAAACGCTGTTTTCCTTTGGATAAGTTCGAAGTGTACAAACACTTGGGTGCATTTTCTTACGATGCATGGGCAGTGTGCCATGATAGCTCCCTGAAGAGGAGGCCCACCTCAGGTGAGCCCTGGGAATGGGGCCACATGTATTAGGAGAATTGGTCAATCCCCAACAAGAAGTTTGACTTAGATCTTGCACTTTATCTAGAATTGTGTATAATCACATCCTGTGTAGAGACAGAGTGTACATTTCTATACAGCCTCCTCAGCCGTGCCTTCCTCTTCCTCTCCTTGTATATAATACATACTTAGACACAGTGGTGGATGTTCCACACTGAACAATTAGAAAAGCTGTAAATGAAACCTAACAAGAAGTCCCCACCCTTCAGAGCCAAGGCAAATGCCTGGAAAGATGGTGTTGGATGGTAGGTTGGACTCAGTGATCTCAAAGGTCTTTTCCAACCTGGTTAATTCTATTCTATTCTATTTTTTTTAAAGTGTTTGTTTTTTTTCCTTTTCTTTCCAAATAAGAATTCAAACAGAGGGTAACTAACATTTTCAGTGCTGTGTATGATCAAGAGCATACTGTTCACAGCTGTGAGGAGGATGTGCCTATTATTTTGTTGTTTTACTAGTGAGTTCCCTTGAGATGAAAAAGCTTTGAAAATCAAAAAGCTGTATTTCAACCAACCAGAAACATATCTTTAAAAATATATTGAAGGACTAAAGAAAATACAAAACAAGTTGAGGGGGAAAAAAATCAGAAGGGTTGTTTACAGCTTTTCCTACAGTGGTTTTTGTTTCAGGAAGGTTCATCCTTTTGGCCAACCTAGTGGCTTTGGCAGCAAAGTTTGTGTGATTCCTAATTACCCTTAGCAGTTCCTTAGACTTCCTCTGCCTGACTTGTTTTCCTCCTCTCCACACCTTCTCTTTTCCTTTGCAAAGACACCCACGAGCTGGAAACCCTGCCATCTCCCAGCAGTGCACCCTGGGCTTGCTTCTGCCTGTGTCCAGTTTTCTGCAGCCTTCAGGGTGTTGTTGTCTTGATGCTGGTTAAGTTGCGTGCGCATGTAATATTAGCCAAGCAGAGAGGGACACGTGTACATTGTGATCCTTCTGTAAAGTATGGATAAGTGCTAGCTGACTACTTTATCTGAAAAACAGGGGGGTGTTTTCCTTAATGAGGATTTGTGTTACTGCTACTTTGCACTGTGCTTTTGTCCACTACTTTGAGTATAAAACACCATGAAAAGAAGAAATGTGACTCCATACCCCATAACTGGGAAGATTGTATCAGTAACTGAATTATGATCAGCTGCATTCTATTCTTACCTCTTGAAAGCTGTCTCTCAGAATGTTCAGTTAGTTAAGAGGAAATTGGATATATGATCCTTTTGCTGTAAACATAATAAAACCATTATCTACTTCAGAAAAATGACATGCAGAATCAAGAATTGTATGTAGGTTACAAATATTGTGCTTTTTTTCGCTGGTGCTAAGATTGTTGTACTGTTGATCTCTACCAGTTGCTTGATACTGTGGGTTCTCACTTTGCAGCTTAGTCTTTTCCCTTTTTTCACAATTGCAGACAGTTGCAAGAGCAGCAGAGGCAGAAGGAGCTGGAGCGGGAGAGGCTGGATCGTGAACGAATGGAACGGGAGAGGCTGGAGAGAGAGAGGCTAGAAAGGGAAAGACTTGAAAGAGAGCGCCTAGAACAGGAGCAACTGGAGAGAGAACGGCAAGAAAGGGAACGACAAGAGCGACTAGAAAGGGAGAGACAAGAGAAGGAGAGGCAGGATCGAGAAAGACTTGAACGACTTGAACGGGAAAGGCAAGAAAGAGAACGACAAGAACAGTTGGAAAGGGAACAATTGGAATGGGAAAGAGAGAGAAGAATTACAAATGCTGGTAAGAATTTCCAAACCGAGTCTCTTTTACGTACCAGGCTACTCTTCCTATGTTTGGGTGATGGAGTTGGGAGAGAAGCAACAAAGGGCAGTGAGTAGAGTTGTTCGCAGCAGTCAGTATTTGAGGCTTGTGTTTGCTGGAATTGCTTCTTTTTTCTTTTTCTTTTCCTTTTTTTTTTTTTTTTTATGGCAAGAAGTCCAAGAGCTTTGACTTTCCTGTCATAATTTTCTCATTAACTTGCAATGTTTTTGCACTATTGGCTTGCTCCATTGCCATACTCTCTGGAATGCTCGAAGAACTGTAATCGTATTGTGCACCTCCAATAGTGGTTAAAAATGAGTTAAAATGTCTAAATACCTTATCTTTGCTCTATTCACTGAGACATATCTCTTGACAATCTGGGGGGAAAAAAACCTAAACAGATCAGGTTGAGTGTGTAAATGTAGAAGGTATGTGTGTGTGTGTATATATATATATAATATAAAAGGTACCTATATAAGGCAGAGTGTGAGAAAAGCCTCTCAGTATGAAGTCTTGCTTAATTTATCATTGTAGAAACATTGCAGTGAAATGTATGTATTTGTAGATAAGATAATGCACTGCCTGCAGAAATGTATCCAGTGATAACAGAAAGCTTTCTCATTTTAGTAATATAATGGAACATTCATCAAGCACTTGGTTGTTCTTCATTTCTAAAGTCTATGTAAGAAGTCAGTATTCCTTGACTTATACTATGAGCTATTTAAGAGCTAGTAATTTTAGAGCAGAGAATTTTATTGGTAGTTTTATTCCCACTGCTTTCAAGTTTGTGATGCAGCTTTTTCTGGAGAAGAGAAGGATGATACTTGCTGCCTATGGTACGAGTTTTGGTAGTGGAGTTGTAACAAATGTTAAGATCACTACGCTTGCTTGCAGTTTGCAACCAAACAAGAAGATAAAAGCTGATTAATCAACCCTATATCTAATCCATCTCACAGATGGGATTTGAGAAAACTTGCTCTAGAATGTACTTGTAAACTCAAGTGTTGGCACAAAAATAGTTGGTAACATTTCAAAGCAGCTGTTGATAAGATGTGAGACTTTCTTAACAGTATTTTCACTTGTGCCTAATCCTGTGGTACTAACTGTAGTCTACGTTTATACATTTTGTTTGAATGCTGGTTTTGTTGCTTCATTAGCTCCCTTTTTCTCTTTCTCCTTTTTTTTATCCTGCCTTTGCTGCTGCTTTCCATCTTCTGTCCAGCTCCATCTTTCGACAACTCCCCGTATAGCACTACACTTCCCGACTACTCCAGTTGCCAGCCTCCTTCAGCACCTCCTCCATCATATGCAAAAGCAGTCTCAGCACCAATGTCAGAGGCCGCACCGGAGTACGCTGTAGTGACTTCTGCACCACCGACTTCCACTCCCCCTACACCGCCTCTAAGGCACTCTGCATCACGTTTTGCTACATCTTTAGGCTCAGCTTTCCACCCTGTTCTCCCCCATTACGCTACGGTTCCTCGTCCGCTGAGCAAAAGTTCTCGGCCCCCTTCTCCTGTCAATGCCCCAGCGACATTGCCTCCAAATACAAAGCCTGTTGCCTGGTCTGCACCCAGTTTTGCCCCTCTTCCCCCATCTCCTCCAGTAATGATAAGCAGTCCACCAGGCAAAGCTACTGGTCCGAGACCTGTCCTCCCAGTGTCGGCTTCTAATCCAGTGACCCAAATGTCCACGTCTCCCACGGCTCCTAACGGGCTTCCTGAAAACCTGGCTTATCCGGCTCCTTCACCTTCTACCTCAGGTCCAACTCCGCCTCCACCACCTCCTCCTCCCCCACTGCCTTCCTTTCCGCCTCTGTCACTCTCTGGACCTCAAGCTTCTCCTTCTCCCAACTCCCCGAATGCCTCGACTCCCTCATCCAAGCCTAGTGTTCTCCCTTCTCCCTCTGCAGCTACCCCTGCCTCTGTTGAGAACTCTCTAAACTCTGTGCTGGGAGACTCCTCTGCTTCTGAGCCAGTCTTGCAGGCAGCCTCTCAGCCGATTGAACCTACGACCCAGCAGGGTAAGGCTTTCTGTTATTGCTACTAATGCACTAATCAGGAATGCAATCGAAACCAGGTGGTATCAAAGCCCATAACTGCCCCAAAAAATTAATATAATGCTTCCAAAGTTGCAGTGATCTTAATACCACAACAAGCAAAAAAACCAACAACATTTGGAAAACTGGGGTGAGGGAAATGTTGAAGCTTTGTGGATCAGAGCTGGTGTTCTGTGGCCTGTCTTAAGTAAAACTCCAGTTTCTCAAGCTCTCACCTGTCAAGAACAGAGCTTGTTGAATATTTGCTAGGTACATTTTGCACTGTTAGTTTATTTGGAACGTGGTTTTAATAGGCAGCATCATTGGTTTCCTAATGGCAGCAAACTTGGAAGAATGTGTGTCAATGACCTGTGGTGTTCCACCAACATAGCTAGTAAGACTTCAGGAAAGAAGTTTGGTTAAGCAGGTGGCAGTCTTGATGGACGCTCTACCAGGATGGCAACAATGGATGGAAATGTCTCTGTTAACCCTGGTTTTAGTAAGTTTAAGTCTTTATATGCAAGACTACAGTAGCTCAGCGAAGGGTATGAGCAGAGGAGGTCCCAGGGTATGAGCAAACTGTGGCTTCATCACAGGAGCCATGCAGAGTAGATCCCATTCATCCCTTTTTGTCTTAAATGAAGGCATGAGTTACTCTAGGATGGGAGTGGAAATAGTGAATGGCCTCACTTGTACTACAGAACAAAAGTGTGCTCTTGGATAGTGAGTGATGCCAAGAGAGTTTAAAAAGATTTGCATTCACACATTGGTTAGCAGAGTAGGAAATCAGGAAAGAATTTGTGCCTGTGGAGGTTCCTTGAGGTAGTTGTGAAGCACCTTTAGTAGCTTAGGGCTACTAAAGTGGGTGGAAAGGATGTGTGGGGCTGTTTTCATAGTCACAGTGTCTTAAAGTGTTCCTATAATAGTAACAGTGATTATTCTTTCTTCAAAGCACATTTTGGATTGCAGATCAATGTGAATTTAAAGCATTAAAGGCATCATAGGAACAAGCTTTTCTGTTTTTCATCTGTCAGTCTTCTAACTCACTAATTAGTCTTTGTATTACATTATTAAGGTTTATTCCTGAGATTTTTTTTTTAGAGGAAAGATCTTTATGCAGGTTATGAAGTAGTATTGGATCTCAAATATTGAAGGATTCAGATGTTTGGGTGGTGTGTTGATTGATTATTGGGATGATGAGAAGTCACTCTGTGTTTAGTGCCATTAAACACACCTTGTTCTTCCTATGCCATATGATGCTCATGCCTGACTTGACTCTTCATGAAAGCTTTGCCTGTTTTCTGTCTAAGATTGTTCTTGGTTGCAGCACAGAACCTGACTGGAGGGGTTTCATGTGTAAATGTCTCTGGAACTGTCTGATCTCTCATACTGTGTAGTATTTATAGTACATTTAATAGGAATGCTTCTCTCCTGCTGAAGCTTGGAGTGTTTTCTTGCCTATAAAAGGGACCCTTACCAGTGTTACCACCTTATACACAGAGCAAAAGAACCAGTATTTCAATGGGCAGAGGATCTTTCTTTTCTAAATGCTTAATATAGTCTATTTGTTTTCTCTTTGATACTAGGTGTTGTCCAAGGACCACCTGCACCTCCTCCCCCACCCCCCTTGCCCTCTGGCCCAGCTCAGTCTTCAGTAGCAGCCCCACCTCCTCCTGGCCCACCACCACCACCTCCACTTCCACCTTCAGGGCCGCCGCCTCCACCACCACCACCTCCACTTCCTAGCCAAGCTCCTCAAGTTCCTCTTCCACCTCCTGCTCCCCCTCTCCCCACCTCTGGATTTTCAGTGGGATATGTGTCCGAAGAAAATCGCCCTTTAACTGGACTAGCAGCTGCCCTTGCTGGAGCCAAGCTTAGGAAGGTCTCACGGGTAAATGTAACTCTTGTTTCCTTTCCTGATTCCTGTCTCTGAATCCTTACCAAATTGGTTGTGATTTTTCTTAAAGCTTAATCAGGACTTTTGGTCTAGGATTAATTTATTGTTAAAAAAGCATTAGAGGATGGTACTCCCAGCCCATCCTATCTTTTTTTTTTTTCTTCTCATATGTGAACTTAATTTCTTTCATTAAGTCAGCTATCATTTTATTTGTACATCTGCTGTTATTTTGTATATTATGAAGGGTGAAGACTCTTCCAGTTCAGGTGGAGGAGGGGGCTCTGCTTCATCTAAAACAGACAGTGGCCGTGGAAATGGACCACTTCCCTTGGGAGGCAGTGGGCTGATGGAAGAAATGAGTGCACTGCTGGCCAGGAGGTAAGCACCTGTTTCTGCTGTGCTCCAGCTGCTTAGTCATTGTGGAGGTAGGATTTTGGGTGCCTGTTTGCAGCTGGCTAAGGATCAAACAAACATTGCCTTGTTCATGTGGTTGCTTGTGAAGCTGATAACGTTTTATGAATAGCCATTTTCACTTGGATGTAATCAAGAACTTTTCTTCTCTGTAAGTCTTTGTACAGCTGTAGGGGAAGGCAAGCAGACTTCAAGAGGAGAAAGAATTGCATAGTTGCTTTGGCAGTAGGGCTTTGTCCTTGAAAGTACTTTTTTAAACACTAATTTTCAAGTATGTAGCTTTCAAGCTGTGTGTGTCTTCAATTAAAGAAACCTACGTTACTTCCATCTTAAAGGCATGAATGATTTTGGTAACTTTTCTCTCTGCTTCTAGGAGAAGAATTGCTGAAAAGGGATCAACAGAACCAGAGCCGAAAGAAGATAAAACTGTGAGTTGAGAAACTTTATCTGCTTCATGTTGTTCAATACTGGATTGTAAGAGAGATTCTCATGGTGTACATGAAAGCTCATTTATACTGTCATATATATCAAAATATCACTGTTTTGTGAGGTGCATAGTGCTTGCACACTTCCTGCACACAACTGATCAGAATCATTTAAATCTATAAAAACTGAAATAAATATTTAAACAGTTGAGATTTATCTGATAGATTTCCAAGAGTCAAAGGTGTTTTGTTTTGTGGTTTGTTGGTGTTTTTCTTTTTTTTTTTTCACTTTTTCTCCTCCCTCCTTTCTTCCTTTCTGTTCCCTTTTAATCAGGAAGAAGCAGAGTCTTCAACTTCTAAGGTTTCTTCAACAAGCACACCTGGTAAGTAGCACAGGTTTCTGAACTCTGTGGTGCTATAATGCTAAAATCTAATGACATCTCAGTCAGCTGTGCTGAATTTTGGAGCCTGCCTCTTCTCCCATAATTACAACCTGGCTGTGGAATGGGTCCTGCTTCAGAAGTGTTTCAGAAGATGCCAGATACAAAGAACATCCACTGAAACACTGTGCTTGGTATAGGGTCCTCCTGTGTCAAATCTATGGGGCCGATGGATGAATAAGTAATGATGTTGCATGAAGTAATAACAATTCACACTATAGAAAGACTGTTTGAACTTGTGCAGATTGTTTCTTCATTGAAATTGACACTGAATTAATTTTGTGTAATTCGTTAACAGCTCAGGAAACCTCTTTCAGCTTAGAAACATCTTCCTCCCCCCAGTATTTGAAGCTATTTGGTTATAGTTGCAGCATTCCATGTTTCACAATTGGAGCAATCAGATACATTGAGTATGGGTAGACCTTTTCCCCGTGGAATTGAGAGTTAAATGGCAATGCTTGGAACAAAAGGGAGAATTTAAGGTATTATCCCAACAAATGGTAGTACGACTAAAAATAAGGTGAATTGAGCAGGAGGTAGCTTAATATGAAAGAACTCATGTAATGTGGTAACAAAAAAAACGCCAGGTACTTGACATTTTCTTGCTTAACTTACACAAGAAATAGAAAAAAAACATTTTTTTACCTTCTCACTCTGTTTTCCAGAACTAACAAGAAAGCCTTGGGAAAGAACAAATACAGTGAATGGAAGCAAGTCACCTGTTATCTCCAGGTACTCCTTTTTACACCAGTTATCTTTCTTTGTTCTTGTTGCTCTTGCTGCTCGAGATCCTGGAGTAAAAGTAGCAAAAATCACCTTAATAGTACTAAAAGCAAAATGTATGGGGTTAAAATTACTGCTGTGGCAGTTTTAATTAGGATTGAGGAGTTCCTGTTGGAGAAGATGATTCCCTAGCAGTTGCTGCTGTATAACTTCAATGGTTAAGGTGTGCATTTGCCTATGGCAATGTTTAATTCTTTCTATTCCTTTAAATTTCCAAGTCTTCAGTTTCCAACAAGGGGAAAACCAAATTCAGTGCTGTGATTTAGTAATAAACCTAGTGGACAGGCTTTCTCCTTTCTATTTCTTACCTAGATCTTTAAACTGTCTTGGTAAGATTTGCTTCTGTGACTGCTGTCAGTAGGTGTCTCCAAGGAAGTCCATCCTAAAGAAGTGTAGAAATATTACACAACCTGCAGAGCATTCATGAACCTTTGGGAACTGACCAGCTCAAACTTTGGTAGGCATTTCAGTAATGCAGAATGTGAAAGAGCTGCATGGAGCAATTTATTTTAAAAAATAAATACAATTTAAGAGGGATTTCATTTCCATTCAACAGAAGGCTTGTTTTTAGAATTCCAGTATATTCTGTGCAGAGATTAGAAGATCCTGACTTGTGATAAGCTGACAAAGTTACTTGAATTTCATGAGAGAAAACAAAAACTTGAGAATGCTAAACTTGAGAATGCTGTGCTTGAAATGGCCTGAATTCTCCTCAGAATTCTGGCCTCTTGGAAACAGCCATGCAAGGTTTGGTGATTAGAGAAGAAAAATCCCCCAATTTCTTCTCTTAAGTGGCATTACTTGTGGTTGAGGTTGCCATCAAGGTCTTTGGTTCTTAACACTCTTAGCCTGTATCAGTATCCTTGTCTCTTTCAGAAATAACTAAGCCCAGGAGCTTAGAATGTCCACAGCCTGGATTCTGGTTGATTTCTTTCTTTGTTTTTTAGTCAGAAAGGAGGGGACTGTCGGTGAAACAATAGTGCTCTACCTTTAGCCTTGACTTACCATAGAATCACCTGCATTGGAAGGGACCTCTAAAGGTCATCTAGTCCAACCCCCTTGCAGTCAGCAGGGACATCCTCAACTGGATCAGGTCACCCAGAGCCCTGTCAAGCCTCATCTTGAATATCTTCAGGGATTGGGCCTCAACCACCTCTCTGGGCAACCTGTTCCAGTGCTCAACTGCCCTCTTTGTAAAGAACTTTTTCCTAACATCCAATCTACCTTCTTCCCCTTCACTCCCCAATAGATCTTACCTGCTTTTAACCAGGGTCTCTTGTTTTCAAGCAGATTGAGGTATCAATAAACGTTATTGAAGGGGAACTTGTCATAGAAATAGTTTTTGTAGGGAATTCAAAGAACATTTTAGATTTTATATTAAGACAGTTGCTGACCTGGCCCTTTGGCTATAGATACCCTGTGGATAAGCAACTAAAGAAAGGAAAGTGAAGGGATTAATAAATAGGCCAACTCTCCATATCAGACTCAAACTGAGGAGCCTGGGATGTCCTTGAATCTTTATTCTACATGTCCCTACAGCCACAGCCATAGATGTTCTGTGCATCTTATTTAACTGATCTTGTTTCAGCTGCTGAAACTCAGAAGCTGCCAAGGTCTGTTTAAAAATGCGTTTGACCTAGAAAAGTACAGGAGTACAGAAGAGTTTTGAGATTTCTCTGGAGATGTATTGAGAGAGATTTCCATCAAGCTTTTGTGTTTGGTCATCCAATGGAAAATGTTGGTAGAACTCAGCTTGATGAGGGCTTTGCTGGGTGTGTACCCCAGAAGTACTTCCAAAGTAAAAATTCCCTGCTTACTGAATGTCAGTGTTATTCTCCACTGCTGACATAACCTACTGGAAGGTGCCATAGCATATATTTTAAGACTGCTGATACAGTTTTGTAGTCAGAGATGACAATTTGCCCTGCCAGGATGAGGCATGATTGATGGATTCAGAAATAATAGATATTAGTAGAAGTCTTTCTTGAACATCCTTGCATTTTCTTAGATCTGGCAACTGTAGAGAATTATCTCAGCAAGCAGCTTGCTTAAGTAACTTCGAGTTAGTCAAAGGCTGCTGCTATTTGAAATACTAACATCATGTTTGCCAGAAGGGAATATCTTTTGCTTGGTAAGGCTTGAGAACCTGCTTCTGACCTCAGCAGGGAGCATGAGAGTCGCTTATGAGGCTTAAACAGTGCATACCCTAAGAAACAGGCAAGTAGCCAATGTGTTCTTTTCAGACCTTCCAAACAGACTGGTAATGAAGGGCTTGTTACTCAGAAAGAGAATGTTCAAAGTATTTTAAAATAACTAGTGTCCTGTTTAAAATCGGGGGGGTGGGTGTGTGTTGTAGCAGACTTCATGTGCTTTCCTGAAACACTCAAATAGAACTCTTGGAACACAACTCGTGGACCTCCACGAGGTTTAAGGTGCTAAAACTGAAGAAAACTGCAGACCTATTATAGCTTATTAAAGGTAGTGTTTCTCCCCTTCGTAGACGGGAATCTCCATGGAAAAATCTGCTTGCTTCTGAAAACAGGTTCTATGATTCATTAAACAGGTATCATCCTGTTGGGATTTGAGACTTTGTAATAACCCTTTTGATCAGTTCACAGTTGGACTTTTTCTACATGGATTGGTAATCACCACATGCACCACCACATTCCTTTTCATGTTTTGTTTGTCCAGTTGAACCCATTTTTTGTCCAGCTGAAAGCAGGTAGTGTCAAAAAGCAAACTGAGGTGGCTTAAGAAGCAGCTATGATTTCATATTAAGCAGGTGTTTGGGTTTTTTCTACCAGTCACCACCTGCAAAGGTATAAATTCCTGCTGGATATGCCAGGATTTAGTGAACTGTTTGCAGTATTTTGAGGAGAGGCTTTTAGAAATGTAAGTTTAGAGACGCAGGGGTAACAATTAATTCCTCAAGGCAATTTTCATAGCTGCTTTTCAGAAATTAAGACAACAAATAGGTTTTGCCTGATTTAAACATCTGAAAGGAGAGGAAAAAAAAAAAAAAAGGCTTGTTAAGCATAAAATGAATTCAGTTGTTTCTGTTGGGAATGTATTCCCCAGCTAGAGTTAACACAATGTGCATTTCAAGCTGTAGATCTCAGTTTAGCTCTCTGTAGTGGCAGTCACAAAACACTGGCACTGAAAGCCGTCAGGTTTTCCACAGCTTTCCACAGGCAAACATCAGAGTCCAGTTTTGTTTTTCATGAAGGCACTCACTGTGGTGACTACTTAATCTTTTGTATGAAAAGCTCCCCATTTAGCTACTTATCCTGGATGGTGTGTTCTGCATGTTGGCATGAATAAAATCTTTACCTTGCATGCTTGATTTAAGGTGTTTTAGGGACTGTCAAGGTTGCCTTCCTGTCCTGTTAGGCAATGCTATGAGAAACCACACGGGAGAGCTCTTTAGCCATCTTAGGATCTGATGTCTGGGATGCTTTATTCACTAAGTTTCACTCATGGATGTTTTTCTTAATGGCAACTGCATTCACCATTAATCTTTCTTTTCTGAGAAAATGTGGGAAGAAAAAAAGATGAATAAGGTAATTTTGGGGCAAGACAGCTGGATTTGCCCAATGTTAGAATCCATATACTTCACAAATTAGTCTCTCAACATTTGAATGTGAAAGCAATGCAAGAATGTCTTGCATTTCAGAAAGCAAAAAGTTAATACATTCTTCAGCCTGAGTGGCAAGAGCTTCTAAAGAGGCTTTCCTGTTGATATTTTTGACAGCAGAAATATTTAGAATATGATTGATAGAGCTGTCTTTTTATTCTGAATATCTGAAAACCACGAAGCTGTCTGTGGAGAACTGTTCTTCAGTCTCATTAAAATAGTACACTCATAAGTAATTTTATTAAAATATTCAAAGTGTATTCTTGGTTGGGTGCTTACATTGAGGCAGGTAGTAGGTGCCTCTTATCAATTGCCAGGAATGGCATTTTGAGAGGACATGGATTCTTTTTTCATGCTGTCATGCCATAATGTTTGGGAACACAGTGATAGTCACAGGAAATGGTCAGAAACTACATGGAGAATGTGACACTCAACGTTACTCTGCTTGGGACTAAGTGCTCACAGTATGAGGTGTAAACTACAACACTTTAAATATCAGATGTGTGATGAAACAGCAATTGCCACAGATCTCATCTTGATGAATGTTTTCAAGCAAGCATTTCTTTCATAAGAAATGAAGCAGATACAGAAAAAAGTGTTCTAAAAGATCCTGAACTGTGGTTTGTCTTCATAGCATGAGCACACACTGCAGATTCTCTGGTGGTTGCGAGGTGAATTCTGTTTTCCAGCTTCAAGTTCCTACAATATGGTGTGTTCTGTCTTACTTGGTGGATCATGTATTTCATTTTTGATGTGTTTCAAGCAATAATGTTAGCAATTTCTCTCTTGGAACTTATATTTAAACATCTGTATTCTTACATCTAAACAGCTGTAGCAGTTGAGTATTTTGATCCCAAGTGAAGAGCCAAGTTGCTGTAACACCACAGGATGTTGCTGCATCTTTTCTGCTTTGATACAAAGTCAAGCAGCAAAGGGGCAGTTACTGCAGTCCTTTCTGCTGACTCTGTTTTGCGTGGTTAACTGCTGGCATTTTTTTCTGCAGTGAGTTCCACCAGGCTTGTCACTGCACAGCAATAATCATGAAGCAGAAAAGAAATTATTGATAAATTTCTATCACCTGCACTGAAATCATAAAGGACTGTTGAGGCTCAAAAAGACTGTAGAGCTAATGTTTAAGTCCAACCACTCACCTAGAGCTCACAGTCCCAGCACTACTTCTAAGCCACTACCTCTAAACCATGTCCCTCAACACCAGACCCACATGTCTCTTAAATACCTCCAGGGATGGTGACTCCACCACCACCCTGGGCAGCCTGTTCCAATGCCTGAGAACCCTTTCTGTGGAGACATTTTTCCTGATACCCAACCTGAGCTGCTGTCATGTAAAGGAAGGCTCTGGGGAGACCTTAGAGCAGCCTTACAGTACCTGAAAGGCACCTACAAGAAAGCTGTGGAGGGACATTTTACAATGGCTTGTAGTAGTAGGGTGAGGGGGAATGGACTTAAGCCTGAAGAGGCTAGGTTTAAACTGGATATTAGCAAGAAATTCTTTCCAGTGAAGGTGGTGAGACACTGGAACAGGTTGCCCAGGGAAGTTGTGGATGCCTCCTCCCTGGGGGTGTTCCAAGGCTGGGTTGGATGAGGCCTTGAGCAATGTGATCTAGTGGGAGGTGTCCCTGTACATGGCAGGGCAGTTGGAACTAGATGATCTTGAAGGTTCCTTCCAACCCAAACCATTCTATGATTCTATGAAGATGCATAGAAGCTGAAGGTAGTGATTTCATAGAAAGAAACAAGAAGCACCTATGTTAACTATTTTTTTCTTGAGTGAGAACACAGCTGGTTTTGTTAGCTAAATGAAAAAAAATGTTATGGATATACTGCTTGTTTCCCTCACTTTCTGCTTTCCTCTGAAAAAGGTAGTTTTATGCTCTGTATGTGGGAGAAGATAAAGCACAGAACTGTGCCTTTCCTGCTGGTTTCTCTTCACTTTATTCCAGGCCACCTTCCATCACAATGGAATGGATGTATTTCACAATAAGTAAGGCTACACTTTTAAGATTACAAATCCAGAGAAACGCAGTGTTGAATTCCTCCTAGGTACAGATTTTGAAGAAGTGAGACACTGAGTTTAGGCTGGGTTTTTTTGGTTCAGTGGTGCTGTACACAGAGACAATGAAATAGGACCTAGTTTAATTTACTTCTACCCAGCCTTTCCTCAACACTAGCATACTGTGATGATCCTAACACTGGGGAAACCTCTTTGCAGGAACTGTCAGCCATTTTATCAACAGCTTCTTTGTGGCCTAACATTTTGTAGAGTAATGGAGAGAAAAAATGTTAGCCAAGATGTAAAAAGGAATTAAGAACAGCAGCACATTCATAGAATCATAGAATGGTTTGGGTTGGAAGGGACCTTGAAGATACATCTAGTTCCAAATACCCTGCCATGTGCAGGGATACCTTCTACTAGAGCAGGTTGTTCAAGGCCTCATCCAACCTGGCCGTGGACACCTCCAGGGAGGGGGCATCCACAACCTTCCTGGGCAACCTGTTCCAATGTCTTACCACCCTCACTGGAAAGAGTTTCTTCCTAATATGCAATCTAAATCTCCCCTCTTCCACCTTCAACCCATTCCCTCTCACTCTCACAACAAGCCCTTGTAAAAAGCCCCTCCCTCTCTGTCTCCATCCATCCATTTCTGTATTCCTGCTGTTAGCATCTATCTGTGCTCATAGCTGTAGATAAGCAGGGCCCTGTGGAAGCATAGTAAGTGTATGAGTCCAAGTAACTTCTTGTATAAACAGTGGGGATCAAAAGAAGTGAGAAGGTAGAAAGTCTGCTTCTGGAAAATTCCAGAATTAAAAATGTTAATGTTAAAAATGCAGGATGGTCTTGGTGAGCAAGTTGTTGTCTTCAGAGACTCCAAAACACCAGAGTTTCATCTCAAGTATGATCTTACAGATCTTGCTGCTGTTACACTATTTGCTTTCAAGAAGCTTTAGAAAGCAATTGATGGAATACCTTATGTTGGAAGGGAGTTAGATAAGGTTGCTCAACTGTGTCCTGTCAAGTGTTGAAAATCTGCCAGGGCGGTTCCACAGCATTCATACAGTTATAGCATCAACATACAGTCATTAGTGGGAGTGCTTCTTTGAGAGGTCCTGTTTCGAAGTGAGTAAGCAGTTGAAAATGCAGAAGAGAAAGTATTTGACATTTGGAGACATTCATCTTTTCATGCCCATTATGAAAAAAAGCAAAACAAACAGCCAGAAACCACTGACAGTGAAATCTGGCTGCTACTTGAAAAGTTCTTGTTTTGAACTAATAGCTCTCATGGTAATTACTTCATTTCCGGTGTGTGGAAAATCTTCTGGGTTTTTGCTTTTTATTGTGTGGTATTTGGGGTCTGCTTGATTCTTCCCATCCTCTAACTCCCACCACTACTGGGTTTTTTCATTCTGGTTCTTTACTGTTTTCAATAGAATTTTGATGGGGAAGTGCTATGTATCCTGTCATGATGAGTGACTGGTAATTCTGGATGTGTTTTTGTGCTGCAGACCAAAATCTACACCTACGGGGCAACCCAGTGCCAATGGAGTACAGTCAGAAGGTCTAGATTATGACAGATTGAAGCAGGTATGTATATGATGTATATGTGAATGATGCTCTGACAAGGGAAGGACTTGCAGCTGTCCAATACTGGCTTTTAAAAGTTTTGTTAATTATTTCCAAACTTCAACAATGATTCAGTAATTACTAGTCATTATTTAGTGAAACAAGTCTGGGGAAATTCCTAGCCACCAACCTACAGTTACAGCTCCTTGCACTGCCCCAGGTCTCCCAACCTTTCCTCATGGGACAGATGTTCCAGTACCTTAATCATCTACATTGCCCTCATTTGTAATGTCTCCAGTAGTTCCCCGTCCCTTTTGAACTGGGGAGATCACAGCTGGGCACAGTACTCCAGATGTGGTCTCAAAAGGGCAGACTGGAGGCAGGGAAGGGCATCCCTTGACCTGCTTTTCATGGTGTACCTCAGGATACCATTAGCTCTCTTGGCCACAAGGGCACATTGCTCTCTCATAATCAACCTACTGTCCACCAGGACTCCAAGGTCCTTCTCCATGGAGGTGCTTCTCTGGAGGCATTCAAAATCCACTTTGATGTATTCTGTGTGACCTGCCCTAGGTGATCCTGCTTTGGCAGGGGTGGTGGGTGTGATTTAATCTGTAGCAAACCTTTGTTGTTTAAAAGGGACATGCTGAGTGTGGCTTTAATTGCTGTTGTTTTTTAATTTAGCAATTACATTAGGGTAACATTCTAACATCCCTTCTCCTAAGTGCTGCAGGAATCAATTTATAGAACTTGTACAGATTTGATGTATTTTCCTTGATTTTACCTGCAGTGAGAATGTTTTGGGTTTGAGGCTCAGCTTGGAAGCTGAAGGGTGGGTTATGCATTTCAGAAGGGTTAGAGATTCATTTAAAAACCAGAAGACGTTCAGATACTTCTCTGCAGAAAAATTACAGGTGGCAGAACTAACCTGCTCATGTTGCAAAACTAATCTATTGTTTATGCTCTGACACCGTAGGACATTTTAGATGAAATGAGGAAGGAGTTAACAAAATTAAAGGAAGAACTCATTGATGGTAGGTATCAATCTGTTAGCTGCTATTTAGTCTTAATTAGAATAAGGAGCTACAGGTGCACAAAATGTAAATATAATGTTTCTAATGTTTCTAACTTGAGAATGATATATTGGTAAAAGCAGCTTTGTTCTTAGTCTGGTGGCATCTTTTTCATTTGTGCCAGACTTGTTCTGATTGTTCTGTGTCAATGTTTTATGTTCTGTGTGGTTTGTTTCAATTGACACCAAGCAGCATCTTTTAGAAGTGGTTAGAGGGATGCTGTATGTGAGTCACTTACAGTTATCATGTGCTGGCAGATGGGTTATTTTTATTCTATAATCCAGAGCTGCTCAGGAGAGTATTTGAAAACTGGCACTATTTGGGCTGGGAATGTGCTTCCAGCTCTCACTCATCTTCTCTTTGGTCTCTAATGGAAGAGTCAAAGATAAGAAGTCTCAGAATTGTGACTTTAACACTAAATATTTTCCTGTGTAGCCTTTTGTAGTTAAGGGAAAAAGCATAATCTTAACCCCCCCACCAGTTAAGTAGATTTATATAACTTGTGTGATTTATTGCTTTGGTTAGCATTTTTTCTTAACTTTATGGAAAGTACTGAAATAAAATATGGAGAAGGAAAAAAAATATCAAGGTGAAAGGAGAGGTTGGGAAATGAGGGGTGTGGGGGGGAAAAAGTCATACCAAAGTGATACCACTGACCAAATGTCATCAGGTGATGTAGGAGGAGCTGGCAGGATTTTGACTGTTCTGTGTCCACAGTCTTTCAGAACCACACGAAGCAAAGAAGGGAGGGCCCTGAGGCTGCTCTAATAGGCAAATAAAATAAAGGAGCCCCCACATATGCTGCTTGGGAATCCCAAGATTCACTGGAAGTGCAGAACTGCAAGATAAAAGATGTTAGCAGGGATTTTACAGGAGGAGAAAGGGTACTGCCTAGTGACTTGTGTGAAGCCCTGGGAGGTGGTGCAGTCACCATCACTGGAAGTGTTTAAAATAAGACTGGGTGAGGCACTTAGTGCCATGGTTTAGTTGATTAGATGGTGTTGGGTGATAGGTTGGACTGGATGGTCTCGAAGGTCTTTTCCAACCTGGTTAATTCTGTATTCTGTAAGCCACATGAAGCTAACTTACCTCTGGTTTATGTACATTATAAGACTCTGTTGTGGTTTGAGCTGAAACAGCTCTGGACTGTGGACAGAATGATCAGAGGACTGGAGCTCCTCTTCTGTGAGGACAGACTGAGAGAGTTGGACAGACTCCAGACAGGCCTTCCAGTATCTGAAAGGGGCTACAAGAAAGCTGGGGAGGGACTTTTTAGCGTGTTAAGTAGTGATAGGACTAGGGGGACTGGAAAGAAATAGAAATGGGTAGATTCAGATTGGATGTTAGGAAGAAGTTCTTCACCATGAGGCTGGTGAGACACTGGCACAGGTTGCCCAGGGAGGTGGTAGAAGCCTCATCCCTGGAGGTTTTTACGGTCAGGCTGGATGTGGCTCTGAGCAACCTGATGCAGTGTCCCTGCCCATGGCTGGAGGGTTGGAACTAGATGCTCCTTGAGGTCTCTTCCAACCCTAACAATTCTACTATTCTACAATTGATGAACTTACACCAAAGGAGTAAATAAACCCACTCAGGCAGAATTGGGGGTTAAACAGAAACACTGCTTACAGAAGTAAATCAAATACAAAAGGTATGAAGGCAAAAGGATATATATACATACTCAGAATTAGCCTGGCGGTGCTAAGCCCCACACTAGGCCTCAATCAGACAAACCTCCTCCTTCCCCCCCTCCAACACTAGGCCTCACTAGACCCAGAGTATGCCAAACTGCCTCCCCCCAAGACAGGCCTCAGTGCACCCCCCAGCAAGTCTCCCTGCCTCCCCACACTAGGTGGGCACACTAGCCCCAGCTGTGCAGCAAGACAATAGCTTGCCATGAAGGCTGCACTCCCACACAAACCAAAGAGCAGAAGCCCTAAGCTTGGAGCAGAGAGGAGAGAGAAAGAGACTGAACTGGCTGGGAGAATATGGAATTAACCAGGTTGGAAAAGACCTTCGAGATCATCAAGTCCAACTTACCACCTGACACCATCTAATCAACTAAACCATGGCACTGAGTGCCTCATCCACTAGGTCTCCTTATATAGGGAGGTGCAGAATTATGGGATGGAATAACCAAGTTACAGTTTCCTGTGTCCACCCTCTGGGATGGACTGTCCAGTCCCTTGTACTCTCTGTCTTCTGGAGGAATTTGTCTCTGTGGTAAGGACACTTAATCTCTAACCTACAGCAGACTGTGGAAGCAGGGTGAGCCCGCTTGAAGGGGTCAGTTGTGTGTTTTGGCTTTCTGCCTTTGTTTGATTTCTAACTTTGCTCTTTCTGTCTCTGCAGCCATCAGGCAGGAACTCAGCAAGTCGAATACTGCGTAGAAAGACTAGTACTAAGCCGCTGTGACTCTTTAACTTGATTATAAAACTGACTACATTTTGTGAGCTGTTAGAAGAAAAACGGAGACAGACACTTGGAAGGAGGGAGAAACAACCTATTCTGAGAAGCTTCAGACACATCACTCTGGTGATAACGCTATTCCCCTCCTAGTTTGCAGCTTTTTTCTGACCTTTACAGCAGGGTGGAAAAGACTCTTAAAGTTACTGTAACGATTATGCAGAAATTCCTACACCTATCAGACAAGATCACAGTGCTTTGAAGTCTACTCATGTCAAGATCCAATTGCACACATTTCTGAATTTGTTAAGACAAAAAACAAAACCAACAATGAAAATAAAAACAGGGAAAAGCTTGGGAAGGCTTTTCAGAGAGGTTTTCTTTGTTAATGAAGGAGTTAGCAAGTTATACTGTTGTACTTCAAATGTATCTCAGGTTTGTCTTCCTATCATATCTGGTATTTCCATGCCCAATTTAGCAAGATCAGATGTGTAGAAGTTCCATTCACCAGACACGGAGCAATTGGAAAGGGCAGTACTTGTTAAAGCCAGCGACCCTTAGAACGGTGATGACGTATCGAGAGTTGGGAATTCTATGATAGGAAGCCTCTCTAGTTAGCCTTCATGCAATTTTATAGGAAAAGAAAAATAAAAGAGGAAAAAAAAAAAAAAAGAAAAGAAGAAGCAAAATCCAGTCCAGAGTTTAAAGATGTAGATGCCTTCCTACATTGTTACGATGCTTTACCAAATCTAAGACTTCTACACACCGCGAATCAGCAGTCAAAATGTAAATCATTAGTATGTTGTAGATTTACAGTAGATTTTTGGGGGCTTTTTCTTTTTTTCCTTTTTGGATTTTTTTTTTCTTTTTGGGTTTTGTTATTTTTTTAGATTTTATGCATGTGGACATTTTTTTGTAATGTAAACACAACACAGCCAGCTTTTTAATTAAAAGAAAAAAAAAAAACTTGCATGTCACAGAGTAGCCTTTTCATTTGTAAGGCTTAATTTATGCCCAGAAAGATGAGGGGTGAGGGGAGGGGGAAGGTGACACTTTTTTTTGTTTAATTATTGCTTTCTGCACTTTTTCTTCATCTTACATGCATGTGTAACAATGAGGAAAACGTGACTTTTATCAGTAACCATGTTAATGGAACCAGGTACTTAATCCTTTTCTAGCTTTTTTTCCCCCAGTTTTTCTATTTGGAACTCAGTAATATTTCCATAATGGTTCTGGAACTCCCACGTGAACCACACTCATTTCTCAGTGAGAGAACCAGCAGGCAGGCCTCTGAATGACTGAGGGTGCCCCTGTGGAAGTGTGTTGTCCTTTTCCTTTTTACCATGACCCTCTGCTTCACTCCTTTCTGAGACTCCTTTTTTGATTGATTAGTCAAACAGAGCAGCAGTTAGTTACCTTAGAACGACGAGCATCAGGTCACAATAAATGTGCCCCTTCTAATTTATCTGCCACCCTCCTTCCAAAAAACCTCAAACCTAACAACAACAACAAAAAGCCCAAACCCCACAGCTCCCCACAACCCAAACGCTGATGAACAGCAATGGTTTTTTGGTCAACAGTTTGAGAATCATTTTTAGGACAGATGATACTTTCCTGTTTCCCAGGGTTTTCAGATTGTACGCTTGTAAATGATTTTTTTCTTCCTCAGCGTGGTAGATTTCAGAGGAATAGAAATTCTGTGAATTGGATCTGTGGTGCTTTGGACAAAGAACATGGATCAAAATCTTCCCTTTTCCTTTGCGCTGTCAGGTTTTTTTCTGCGCGGTAACAGTGCCGTGTTTGCTTTGGGATCTGCACTGATCTAAAAGAGAAGTCCACTTTCAACTTCTCAGAGACATTAATGTTTCAGCTTCAAAGTATATGCAGCTCCATTGGTAGGACAAAGACATTCAGTAACATACTGTCTTAAGTGCTGGACCCCAAAGCAAAATGGCACTTCCAGCCTCAGTGGGAAATTTTCTCTCTGATTCAAACATTTCCCGTTTCTATAGATTGAAATTCTAAGAGAAGACTACGGTGGAAAGATTGCCTAACTCCATCTGGTCATCATTGGAAAAACTAAAACATTTTGCTGCATGCATTTATTGAAGGCATTAAAAAGAACCCCAACCCTGTAGTAAGCTTGTCAAACACTTCTTTTTTTCTTTCACTCAAAACAAGAGGAGGCATTTTCATCTTTGTTGATGTAACTTTTTGGTTTATAGGGACTTTTTTCAGCATTAAGGAAGTTTACCCTTGTCAGAAGTCATCTTTGGTTATTTTTTTTTATTAATGTGGTTTTTTGGGTTTTTTTTTTTTGTTTCCTAGGAGAGTTCAGGAGTAGCATAGTGGGAATAGTGGGAATTGGGTACAAGTGGTCCAAAATTAAAGGCTGAACTATTAGATTGTGCAAGGAACTGGCTTATGCACTAAACGTTTTGTGCCTTGGTCTACAATTAACATGATTTCTGTTTAAAAGGTAAAAAAAAAGAGAAAAGAACAGATGTTGTCTTTTGTGCTGCTTCTACATCATACTTTCTGTAACCCCAAACTGCCTAATAGGTTTTTTCCAGAAAAATCAGCCTGAACTCAAGATTACTGTAGACATTTCATGTCCTACTGGCAGTTGCACCGTTTCCAGAGATTTCAGTATTGGAAATGAACTGCAGAAGCTAAGATTGTTTTGCTTAACTGAGGTCTTTAAAAGAAAAAAAACAAAACCAACCAAACCCATGTGGTGGTTCTGTGCTTTTGTACAATGGATGTCTTAAGCTGGGGGCAGTTTAAGGGATCCTTTCTAATGCCAGGAAGGCGTTGGCTTTCCTCAACACTGTGATCTGACCCATGATAAACCTGCACTATAGACAAGTGGCTACCAAGTCAACTGCAAACCAACTGAATGTAAAAAACAAACAAAAAAATCTTAGTGCTGGTGCTGAAATCTCTTCAGATAGTCATAATGATTTCCAGTTTGTTGTTGAAAACAAAAGTTATGGTGATCACTAATGAATGTTGACTTTTCATGCATTTTAGGTTTATCTTTTTCCCCCCTTTTGTTTTTCCTTCCCCCCCCAGTTTCTCCGTTCCTTCTCTGCTATTTTTATCACGTTGTGTCATTTTCAATTTCTTACATTGCTAACGTTTTGTTTGAGCGAATGAAATAAAATTGCAATATCTATACCTTGCCACCATTTCTTTCTGGGAGCTCTGCAGGAGGCTCTCTGAGGTTGGTTGATTCCTGGCGTTTTGAACAGCTCTGATCATTCCTCACCCTTCCTTTTTCTGTTTCTCCATCAGAAGATTCAGTGAAGACTTCCCTTAACAAAAGAATGTAATTGCAAGGGACTGTGTAACTAACATTCATGAAGGGGTAACTGCTGTACAGAAATTAAAATCCATTTGAAATGTATGGTTTGATTTACATTCTCACACTGCTCTCTGTTATCCACAGAGAACCTGGAAGGGAGGGAGAGGCAAAGACTGTGGGAGGGAAAAAAAAAACCTACACTTAGGTATTTCTCTTGCTGCTTTTATGTTCCTGACTTATTTTCAATACTGATAATAAAGAAAACCTACCATGAAAGATTAATAATAGAGGTCTCTGTACACTAAGGACAGTTTGGCTCCAATTTGTTTTGTTTTTTTTACAGTGGAATATTGACATTAGCTGTTTGAATGTCCTTGACTCCTCATCCTGAAAGCTGTACTTCTGTGCTGCTGTGGTTTGTTGGGGTATTCTCATTCAGAGGGATATTGGGGTGATCCTGCTTTGGCATAACCTTGGACCCAGTGCCACTTTTGGCACCAGTCTTACTGAGTTATAAAGGGGTTTTTGAATAAAATGATCACTAAACCTGGTCTGCTGTTAGTGGCATAGTGCTTAGGCAACAAGGATGAACACTTCTGCTGTTTTATGCTTTTCCACCTCAACATGAGGAAAAACTTCTTTAGTGTAAGGGTGATGCAGCACTGGAACAGGCTGCCCAGAGAGGTTGTGGAGTCTCCTTCCCTGGAGACTTTCAAGACCCATGTGGATGTGTTCCTCTGTTACCTGCTTTAGGTGATCCTTCTTTGGCGGCGGGGGGGTTGGACTCGATCTCCAGAGGTCCCTTCCAACCCTGACACCAAGCTCTGTGGTGTGGTTGGATTCACTTGAGGGAAGGCATGCCATTCAGAAAGATCTTGACAGGTTTGGGAAGTGGGCCAGTACCAGCTGCATGAGGTGTTCAGCAAGTCCAAGTGCAAGGTCCAGCATCTGGATTGGGCCAGTTCAAGGCACAAATACAGGCTGGGTGCAGAGTGGGTTGAGAGTAGCCTGAAGGAAGAGGCTTGGGTGTATTGATTGATGAGAAGCTCAATGTGAGCCAGCAGTGTGCTCACACAGCCCAGAAAGCAAATCATATCCTGGGCTGCATCAAGTGGCATGTGGCCAGCATTCAAGAGAGGGGATTCTGCTTGTGAGACCCCCCCCACCACCACCACCTCAAATACTGCCCCCAGTTCTGGCATCCCAATCATAAGGAGGACACAGAGCTGTTGGACTGAGTCAAGAGGAGGCCCACAAAGGATCCAAGGGCTGGAGCACCTCTGCTGTGAGAGAGCTGGGATTGTTCAGCCTAGAGAAGACTCCAGGAGGACCAATGCCTGAAGGGATCCTACAGGAAGGCTGGAGTGGGACTTTATATAGGGTCTGTAATAACAGAACAAGGGAGAATGGTTTTAAGATGAGTGAGATTAGGTTTAGACAGGATGTGAGGAAGGTTTTTTTTTCAGTTACAAGTGTGTTGAGACTGGAATAGGCTGCCCAGGGAGGTTGTGAATGCCTCCTCCCTTGGGGTGTACAGTACCATGTTGGATGGGGCCTTGAGCAGCCAAGTCTAGTTGAGAGGTATCCCTGCCTACAGTGGGGAATTTGGAGCAGATGACCTCAAAGTTTCCTTCCAACCTAAGCCATTCTATGACTTAAATTTCCAAGTATGTTCAGTGTTACAAAAGGTATTTGTCAGTGTCAAGAGATGTATGGTACCTATTTAAAGTTAGGAAAGTTGGAAGGCGGTCTGCTGTTGATCCAACTGGTGCTCACCAGTTCCATAGACGCTTCTGAAAAGGCTTCATTGGGCTCAGTTCCAATGCTACTTTCCAGCATGCCTTGTACAACTGACTTTACAAAGCTTGCAAAATCAAGTTTTCACTAAGTGAACAAGTTGGATGTGACTGATGGGGAGCAAGAAGAAGTTTCCCAGACTGGCCTTGTGCCCAAGGCCAGCCATTCCCTGGGGGACTGACTTTTCCTGACTCTGTAGGCTGTTGCTGGAGGAAGTTGATAAGACATCAGGCAACAAGGGAAAGAGTCAGTGCAAAGTGCTTAAGAATAGAATCAAAACATTTCAAAAAGACCTCTAAGATCATGGAGTCCAACCACTGACCTAACACCACCATGGTCACTATGCTGTGTCCCCAGGTGCCATGTCCACACGTTTCTTGAACATCTCCAGGGCTGGTGATACTGAAATGTTGCTATGAGGTCTCCCCAGAGCCTTCTCAAGGTTGAACAGCCCCAGCTCTCGCAGCCTGTCTTTATAAGAGAGGTGCTCCAGCCCTCTCTTCATCTTTGTGGCCCTCCTCTGGATCTCCTCTAGCAGGTCCGTGTCCTTCTTGTGTTGGGACCTCCAGAGCTGGACACAGTACACCAGGTGAGGTCTCACCAGAGCAGAGTGGCAGAACTGCCTCTCTTCATCTGCTGGCCACACTTCTTTCAATGCAGCACAGGATGCCATTTGCCTTCTGGGTTGCACATGCACACTGCTGACTCATGTCCAGCCTCTCATCAACCAGTACCCTCAGGTCCTTTTCTGCAAGACTGTTTTCAATCTCCTCATCCTCTGGCCTGTATTGACAATGAAGATTGTCCCTGACCCAGGAAGTATGTAACAGAAAGTCGGTGAAGAAATCACAAGCCTACAGCAGTGGTAAGCAAATGAGAAGATCCAAGAAGAAAGAGTATTTGATAATCAAAAATACAAATTCTTTCCTTGAAAATGAAGAGATGGAGCTGCAAAAGGCTGTGATGGTGGTGGCATGTTTAGCATGGTCCAAATGTTGACTAGAGCATTTGGATTTCATGTGTTCCCAAGCATTTTGTGTGAGGGATACCAGAGGTGATGGTGTTGATAGTTGTTAATAATCAAGGAGAGGCAAATGAGCACTTCATAAAATAGGACATTTTCTTGCTGTGTATCTTTTGACTGCCATGCTTTTACTGTTTTGTTAGTGGCATAGCAACATAAGGTGAAGTATGTCACTGAAGTTGTGTTTTTACCATGTTTGACTAACACAAAGGAGGAAGAGTTTGGGTCTGAAACATGGCTCCTAAAGCAGAGTTCAGCTCAAGGGATGAATGTTGTATAGAGAGGCCTTGGGCATAACCAGGGCCTGTGCCAGCAGTAAAGTTTTGCCTTTTTCATTGTGTAATAAATTGATAATTACATTTTATGTACCTTCCTTGCCATGAAGTCATTGGTTTTCCAAGGAAGAAAACAAAGCCTGGAAGTGTCAGTCAGCCTGCAACCTGGAGCATCTCTTTTGAGGAAAGGCTGAGAGACCTGAGACTCTTCAGTCTGGAGAAGACTGAGAAGGGATCTGCTCATTACCTGAAGGACAGGTGAGGAATCTTCTTTCGGATAGGCTGGATTGGTGGGCTTAGGGCAATGGTATGAGATTCAGCAGGGTGAAGGCCTGGGTCCTGCGCTTGGGGGGGGTCACAACAACCCCATGCAATGCTCCAGGCTTGGGGCAGAGTGGACAGAAAGCTGCTCATCAGAGAAGAACCTGGGGGTGGTGATCACCAGCCAGCTGACCGTGAGCCAGCAGTGTGCTCAGGTGGCCAAGAAGGCAAACAGCATCCTGCTCTGGATCAGGAATGGTGTGGCCAGTGGGAGTGGGGAAGTGATTGTGCCCCTGTACTCTGCACTGATGAGGCCACACCTTGAGTACTGGGTTCAGCTTTGAGCACCTCACTACAAGAAAGACACTGAGGTGCTGGAGTGTGTCCAGAGAAGGGTTGTGTAGGGTCTGGTCAACAGGTCTGGTGAGGAGTGTCGGAGGGAACCGGGGCTGTTTAGTCCGGGGGAGGGTGAGGGAAGACCTTATTGGTTTCTACAACTCCCTCAAATTAGGTTGGAGTGAGGTGGAGAGTGGCCTTCTCCCTAGTATCAGGTGATAGAACGAGAGGAAATGGCCTGAAATTGTGCTGGGGAGGTTTAGGTTAGATATTGGGAAAAACTTCTTACCTGCAGGTGTTGTCAGGCATTGGAACAGGCTGCGCAGGGAGGTGGCTGAATCCCTATCTGGAGCTGGAACAGGTTCCACAGGGGGGTGGCTGAATCCCCATGCCTGGAAGTGTTTAAAAGACACAGTGATGCAATGCTGAGGGACATGGTTTAGTACCAGACTTGGCAGAATTAGAGAATAGTTGCACTTGATGATCTGAAAGGTCTTTACCAACCAAAATGAATCTGTGCATCAGGGGTGCAACAAGATAACTCAAAGTGGTTTCAATTGCTTACTTCCAACCGATATGCTCTGGAAGACATGGTGCTTAGGTAGGGTGTTCTGTGCCATCCATGTCATGGTAATTTCACATTCTACAAGAGGCCTACACTAGCAACAATAGCTTGTTGTGAGTAAAGAATAAAAGGCATTTGGCAGGATTTCTAAGCTAAGACTGACTTGCTGACCCCAAATCCTGCTGGTTAACATCGTGAGAAAAGAGAAGAGAGAAGGAAATCTTGCTTCTGTGGTTTGAGTTACTTTATTTCCTGAAGTGAGGCGAGATGCTCACATGCCACAAGCATGAAGTTAATCTAAGCCAATAGAAAATTGCCTTGTAAGAACTGCTGCAGGATACTGCCAGTGTGTTTAGAATAGAGACATACATGTGGTACAATCCTATGGCCAGTGGAGTTTGATGTTGGTGTGGCAAAAAGGCTTTGGGGAGTTAGTAGGGTTGGCACTGATAGGAGCCTGAAAATACTATTTGTTAAGCTTAACACTAGAGCTAATACACAGTGGTGTGTGTTGGGGAGTTGCTGCATCAGCAGCACCTTGCTGCAGAACAGATGCCCTCTGCAATCTTCCTGAAAGTCTACTCTGTCCATGGAGAGAAGTACCTCAGCAGCAGTGCTGAGACATTATAGAATGGTTTGGGTTGGAAGGGTCTTAAAGATCATCTAGTTCCAGCCCCCATGCCATGAGCAGACGCCTTCCACTAGACCAGGTTGCTCAAGGCCCTATCCAGCCTGGCCTTGAACACTACTGGGGAGGAGGCATCCACAACTTCCCTGGGCAACCTGTTCCAGTGTCCCCCCACCCTCACTGGACAGAATTTCTTCCTAATATCCAGTCTAAATCTCCCCTCTTCCAGCTTAAAGCCATCCTCCCTCATCCTGTCACTACAAGCCCTTGTAAAAATTCCCTCCCCTGTAGGCCCTCTTCAGGCACTGGAAGGCTGCTATAAGGTCTCCCCAGAGCCTTCTACTCTCCAGGCTGAAAAGCCTCAACTCTTTCAGCCTGTCCCCATCAAGGAGGTGCCCCAGCCCTCTGATCATTTTTGTGGACCCTCTCCAACAGGTCAATGTCCTTCTTGTTCTGGGGGCACAATTCTGTGATCCTTTTTTCCCATGTGCCTGAAGGAAATCACTACCTCTTGGGAACAGGAGAAGGTATAGAGTGTTAATTCCCAAGTTAGAGCTGGTAGCCCGACAAGGAAGACTACAGCTTCAGGAAAGACTGGAGCCATCTCAGTTTTCACATCTGGGTTAGATCATCAACTCTAAACTATTCAACCTAGATAATATTCAACAGAGAAACCAGCACCTCCAGAGGATGAAAGGTTTCACCTCTCTAAGGCTGCGGCTTGGCAATACCAGGCCATAGTTGCCCAAGGAATGCTTCCTTCTGTCTGTTACTCTCCTGAGTAATTTTTTCCTATTCCCTGACTGCTTGCAGCTGGTGGCTTAGATGGTATCATAAATCGGTTTCTATCAGCCAGCTTGAGACTGGTGAGACTATAATGTAAGAGAGACTCATTAAACAAGGAGTGGACTTCTGTGGATGTATCTCTTTCCCAAAGGGCAGCATAAGCAGAGCAATTCCTTGCTAAGAAACCCAAGCACCTTCCCTGTCTCTCCTGAGGAGAAAGCACTTTTCTCCTGAGTCCCTCTCCACTTTTCTGAAGCCAGTGGGCTCCATGGGGAGCTGTGTGGACACCACGGTTTTTGTTTAAAGATCTGCCTTGTTTCTATTCCCTTTTCTCAGTAAAGTCATTGTAGATGTGTTTCCTAGATTTCCTGTGCTCACCACAACTGTCTTCAGAAGCAGCAACACCTATATTGTTGTTCTGCAATTTGAAGGTGCATCTTCATGTCATTTAACCTTTCTTATCATAGAATCATAGAATTGTCAGGGTTGGAAGGGATCTCAAGGATCACCTAGTTCCAAACCCCCTTGCACTTGTCTTGTTGAACCTCATGAGGTTGTCATGGGCCTACCTCTCCAGCCTGTCAAGGTCCCTCTGGACGGTCTCCCTTCCCTCCAGTATGTCTGCTGCACCACACAGCTTGCTTATGGTACATGATCCTCCATCCCACGTTCTTTGTGACACCTTTGTAACCACAACTTTCATAAAAAGCAATAAAGATCCTCAGGCAGCTGTGAGAGGTCAGGGTGTGGTGTTGCCTGCCTTGCTGCTGTGATGCACTGCTCCTTGGATAAGTCATAGGCTGCCCCTGTCAAGTCCCAGCACAGCATTTTGTGCCTTATCAGCCTTCCCAGGCTGCCTAATTGGCAGCAGGCAGGAATGCTTCTGCAGCTGGGCTTCTCCTATCACTGAGTAGCTATAGGTAACATAGGCCAAGAAAAGCAGAAGGGTTCTTCCACTGTGTCCCCACAGCCTCTTTTAGGTCAGGCACAAAATGTCTAAGCAGTTTACTAACAATAGCACTGCTCTTTCCTTCTCTGACAAGTGTAAGTACAGCCAAACTGAGATCTAACCAAGAAAATATTCCACCTGAGGTGGAGCCTGATCTTCCCTAGACACATCTGCTCGTGCCTGCTGATTGCTGGCCTGTGATGCCTGTGCCTAGCCATGTTTCTTGCATCAAGAATTAACAGTTTGTGGTGAAACTCTGAAAACTTAACAACAAAAACCCCAAACCAAAACTCAAGCCCATTTCTCCTTATGGAAGGAGCTCAGAAGCTTCAGGCTGCATGAGCAGCGAGGCCCTGAGGATTCAGGCAGCACAAACTGCAGGCAAGAAGCTCCAAATGTAACTAGTTTTCTTGAGGTTTCCTTCATGACCCTTGTTGTCTACCCCAGCATCTGCCATTGTGGGTTAAACACAGTGATCAGCATCTGCCATGTCCAGCCCTTTTCCTTGCATCAAGTAACACCTTCCTGCCCTGTATTACTGTGCTTTTGTTTCTATCCTAAACCCAAGCAAACACAGTCCCCTGAGAAGAACAGTGCTGGTGTGGGTGTGGTAGAACCTCCCAGCTTGCCATGGCACAGGAAGCCAAGTTGATTTAGTGGCTTCAAGACGAAGATCACCAAGTGGAGAGTTGAGTAACATAGTCATGTATGTTTAGCTGATTGCCATCATGAGGGGTGTCAACTTTAATAATCATTTTGCTGTTAATTAGGCAACAGTATTCACTCAGGCATGACAGCCTTCAAAATCTGTTTTGTAGCTGTTTGGTTTTGTTATTTCAGCCTTGCCTCATTAGTTTTAGCTGAAACAGGGCCATCTTATCTTCACAAGGCTCCCTCCTTCAGCTGCCTGGTACACCAGCTCCACACATACTCATTCCCAGAGATAACAGAAACATCTCTTGGTTGTAAGGGGGTGAGCGATCTGGAGCACAAGCCCTGTGAGGAGTGGCTGAGGGAGCTGGGGTTGTTTAGCCTGGAGAAGAGGAGGCTCAGGGGAGACCTTCTTGCTGCCTACAGCTACCTGAAGGAAGTTTGTAGCCAGGTGGGGGTTAGTCTCTTTTCACAGGCAACCAGCACCAGAACAAGAGGACACAGTCTCAGGCTGTGCAGGGGGAAGTTTAGGCTTGATCTTAGGAAGCAGTTCTTCACAGAAAGAACAGGCTGCCCAGGGAGGTGGTGGGGTCGATGTCCCTGGAGGTGTTTAAGAGGAGACTGGATGAGGCACTTAGTGCCATGGTCCAGTTGATTAGTTAAGGTTGGGTGATCAGTTGGACTTGATGATCTTGTAGGTCTCTTCCAACCTGTCTGATTTTGTGATTCTGTAAGCATCTCACAGCTTCTGTCCTGAAGTGCACTAAATTAACTTGCATTCCTGGCCCATGATGAGGTGGGCAGTTATCCCACAGTAGGTACAAAGATGTACTAAGGAACAGAAATTCTACATCCTGGCTTATCTATTTTCTCCCAACTTTCTTGTAGTGGCATCTGCTGGAAAAGTTTCCAACTGCAGTGGAAACTGTTCTCACTGCACTTTCAGTGAGAACAGATGGGAGAGTTGGGTATCAGTGCATGGTTTTTTTACTTATTTAAAGTGCCATATCAAGGAGCTCTAAAGCCCTAAGTGAGCAGGCTTGACCTCACAGCTGACCTTGGTCTGAGCCATTGCTTGGGTTTGTTCCAGATGGAATTTCCCTGTAATCCACTTTGCAAGCTTAATTGTTTGCTTTAAAAAAAATGTAGAATAAATTCACTGATTTCTATTTACTTATTTATTTCAAGGATTTGCTTTCCCTGGATCAATGTCAGTCCTAGAACTTCTCAGCCCTGCTGAAGTCACCTTTCTTTTGAGGTCCGGCACAGATGAAAAAAATGACTGAGCCATGTGAATATGATTCCCTAGTCAGGCCAGGTAATTCCAGTATTTTCCACTGGGATGCTGTCACAGCAAGCAGTATGTGCTCAGGAAAGAGTAATGCAGATCATCAGCTCTGTGTGTGTTGCCCTGGTGTTCCTCTAGACATGTGCAGCCTCTTGGACCTAATTTAAGTCATTGATGCTCATGTGTAGAAAAGAGAGCAGATGTGATGCAAATCCTTCATGAATTAATGTTGCTGTGAAAAGCCATCAGATGCCACGCACCTTTGGGGAATTGTATTTCACCACTTCAGCTCTTTTGCAGAAGTTACTTTTTAGATAGTCAGTGATTTAAACAAGCAAAACTCCCTTTTATTTTCCCCCCAAGGCTCACTAACATAAAAGATACAGGGTCATCAAGATTCCAACAAACCATTGAAGTGGGCCCATGCTAACCTCATGAAGCTCAACAAGGTCAAGTGCAAGGTCCTCCACCTAGGTTGGGACAATCCCAAGCACAAATACAGGCTGGGCTGAGAATGGCTTGAGAGCAGTCTTGAAGAGGACTTTGGAGTGTCAGCTGATGAAAAGCCCAGCATGAGCTGGCAATGTGAGCTTGCAGCACAGAAGGCCAACTGCGTCCTGGGCTGCATTAAAGGAAGTGTGACCAGCAGGACCAGTGAGGTGATTCTCCTCCTGTGCTCTGCTCTGAGACCCCACCTGGAGTGCTGTGTCTGGTTCTGGACACAAAAGGCATCGAACTGCTGGAGTAGGTCCAGAGAAGGACCACAAAGATGATCAGAGGGCTGAAGTACCTCCCTGATGGGGACAGGCTGCAAGAGTTGGGTCTATTCAACCCACAGAAGAGAAGGCTCTGGGGAGACCTTAGACCAGCCTTCTGGTACGTGAAGGGGACTACAAGAAAGCTTGGCAAAGATACCTTTCTTTCAGTATCACTAAGGTTGGAAGAGACCTCAAAGATCATCGAGTCCAACCTGTCACCACAGACCTCATGACTAGAGTAGGGAGGACACTACTGCCCACTGCAGGCTTGAACTCACAACATTCCCATTAAGGGTCTTATATGCTACCAACTGAGCCACTCTAGATGCTTTATGAGGGCTTGTAGTTATAGGATGAGAGGGAAAGGATTGAAGCCGGAAGAGAGGAGATTTAGACTGGATGTTATGAAAAAGCTCTCTACAGTGAGGGTGGTGAGAAACCCTAACAGGCTGCCCAGGCAAGTTGTGGATGCTCATCTCCCTGGAGGTATTCAAGGCCAGGCTGGACAGGGCCTTCTCTTCTCCCAAGTAACATGTGATAGGATGAGAGGAAATGGCCTTAAATTGCACCAGGGGAGGTTTAGATTGGATATTAGGAAAAATTTCTTTCCTGCAAGAGTGGTCAGGCATTGGAACAGGCTGCCCAGTGAGGTGGTGGAGTCACCATCTCTGAGGTGTTCAAGCAATGTGTAGGTATGGCACTTCGGGACATAGTTTAACAAGTATGGTGGTCTTAGGTTGGTAACTTGACTTGATGGTCTTAGAGGTCATTTCCAGCCAAAACAATTCTATGAGTCTATGGAGTTGCATTCCTTTTGGCTGATGCCTCAGAATCCACCTTCTACGATCCTATGATCTTGGCTCTATATAAATGAAACTGATTTTTGTGTCACATTTCAGAGCTGTGACAGCAGAATCCCAGCACAACTGGGACTGTTTCAATAGAATGGAATTTGATCCTAAATAGTGTCTGAGATTTTTATTGAGACAACTCAGTAGGACTGATGCTCTGCTAACAATGTATTGTGTTTTGGGGATGGACTAGATGATCTTTTGAGGTCCCTTCCAGCCCCTGCAATTCTGTGATCCTGTGATTTTACAACAGGGTCTGTTTTGGGACAGAGTAAGAAAAGGCATAAAGGAGCTTAATCTCAACCTAAACGATCCACTATATTGTTTTAAAACTCTTGCCATGCTGTCTGGGTGGCTGATTCCTGGCAGTTTACTGAAACTGCATTTGTATATAACAAAAATTGTGCTGCATGGTGAGCACCTCAGCACGGAGGCAGAGAAATTAGTAGCTTGTGGCAGCTTGCAGGAAACCATCTGAGGCACAGAAACTATGCTGCTGGACAGCCAGCTGATGTGTGCTGCAAAAAGCTTTCATTTGCCCAAAGAACCAAAAAAACAAACCCCAAACCATCCCCCATGCCATTTTCTCCCCATCTTTCAGATGCCACCAGCCTGTCGTGAGGATGTGCAAGAGCTGAATGAAATGCTGCTGCAAACATTTGCACCACGTTTGGAGTGTGGGTGGCTGCTTGGCGCAGCCTCACCAGCCCCCGCAAATTCATTTCCCTCTGCTAAGGGCTTGGCTCCACAGCCTGTCTGCCTCCACCTGGCAACTTAGAACAGTTTTTTTTATGTGAACTTTCATTGAACTCAAACTGCAGTTTCCCTGTTCACTATTTCTTCTGCTTGGAGTAGTAAAGTCACAGAATCACAGAACTGTCAGGGTTAGAAGGGACCTCAAGGATCATTTAGTTCCAACTTCCCCCTACCATGGGCAGGGACACCTCACACTACATCAGGTTGCTCACAGCCACATCCAGCCTGCCTTTAAAAACCTCCAAGGATGAGGCTTCCACCACCTCCCTGGGCAACCTGTGCCAATATCTCACCACCCTCACCAGGAAGAACTTCTTCCTAACATCCAATCTGAATCTACCCATTTCTATTTTTTTCCATTCTCCCTATGATTATCTGACACCCTAAAAAGTCCCTCTCCAGCTTTCTTGTATAGAGCCAGTCTAAATCTACTCTCTTCCATCTCTTTCATATGTAACTTCTACTATGGTAAAAATTTTCTTTTTCCACAGACTGTCAATGCTGTAAAAATCTCTTATAAAGCACAAATGTCAATAATCAGGACTTAAATCCACATTCTACCATTCAGTTTAGTCAGGAGGGTTTCTGCAGCTTTTCCCTAGCATCACAATAGTGGCCTAAAGAAAAATTCACTTCTGAAATTTGTTGGAACTTTATACAATTTTAGATTCCAAACTATTTCTACTGAAGGTGAAGTCTGAAGGGATCTAGCTCAGTTCCATACATGAAGTGGTGTGCTGGGGGTGTGTGTGGGTGTCTGTTGGTAGCCTTGAGTTGGGCTCAGCTGTAAGTATATAGATTACAGCCGAGACTGACCTTGAATCAAGAGAGATGCCTGTTTGGATTCCCTCCTATCTGAGTTGCTCCTTCTCCTCAAAGCATACTTCAATAACCCACTTGTTATCTTCCCTGAGATACTGTACGCTCTTATTGTTCTTATCTATACATTCATTTGATTATGGGCCGCTTTCCGAGCCTGTCACTGCTGCACAATGCAACTAATTAGTTCTCTGTGGGCTGCCAGACCTGCTAATGATGCTGTGCTGGCTGTCACTGTTGTGTGCTCACTTCTGCAGAGCATGTTTGAAGCTGGGGAAAAGCTGGTGAGAGCAATGTAGGTCAGAGCTTCATAGGGGCCTTGATGGTGGCTGGGGGTTTGGCATCAGGTTCACAACAGTTTAGTCTGTTAGGGCCCTTGGAGTCTCCTGGGCTTTCACAAAAAGTGTACTCTTGTGCAATTATACTGTGGCTTTTGATTTGTGTGCCATTAGCAGCTTCTGATGAGATCTGCTCCCTGGAGGTCCCCAGGGTTGGTGGGCTTATGAACTCTCTCCAGATTAAAATTCAGATGCTTGTTCAAAGTGCAGTGCTCAGAACTGGATGCTGTTTCCTGATGAAAAAGTGCATCCAATTAGTTCCTCTGATTCACTGCCTAAAGCAGCCTTCCCAGCTTTCTGCTTTATCTGGGAGCTGATGGTGAATCCAGCAAGCACATAAATCAATCTCTTTGGTGCTTCTCAGTAGCTTCATATGTGAATTAACCTATGTGCAAATAGTAAATGTCAGGATGCTGAACTCACAGATAAAAACTGAGACCATGTATTCCTACAGCTTGAAATTCTTCTTGTTAAATGGTAGAGAAATTTTGCATTTCAGTTTATTAATCTTATGTTGTAGAAGGGTAGTTAACACACTAATGCTGTGGCACAGCAAATGTAATTGTTGCTCCTGGAGCAGCATCAAGGCAGCTGCTCCAAGAGCTGGTCTAAGCAGCATCAGGTACAGGTTATAAAATGGCAAAGGAAGAGACCACAGAAGAAGCATCAGATCAAGATTTTACACTGTGGAGTTATTTTCCATGAACAAGGGTGAGGAGGGAGAAAGGACAAGGATGTGATGTACCTTAACCTCAAGATCTCTTTTGCACAGCCTGTTTAAGGTCAACACCTAGTAAGTCAGACCTGGTTTTACTTAGGTAAGCAGGGCATAAGCCCAAGAATGACATCTAAAGTAGGCCAGCACAAGGTCACAGCCACATGCTGGGGAAGACTGCACAAACCCCAGCCTCCAGATTCTTTCCAAATCTCTCTGTACTCATCTCACTGATTCACAACCCTGTTTTCCTAGAGGGGGGCACATGCAGGTATTCGGTTTTGGAATTGAGCTCAGGGGTGCATCAAGACCGCAGTGTGTGGAAGGTATCCTGATCTATGCCTTGGTGGCTGCCGTCTCAGACTGCTCTGTGATGTAGACCTTATTACAACTACCTCAAAGGAGGTTGTAGCGAGGTGGGTCTCTTCTCCCTAGTAACAAGTGACAGGATGAGAGGAAAGGCTGCACCAAGTGAGATTTAGATTGGATATTAGGAAGACATTCTTTCCAGTGAAGGTGCTTGAGACACTGGAACAGGTTGCCCAGGGAAGTTGTGGATGCCCCCTCCCTGGGAGTGTTCAGGCTTACAGACTGATGCCTTTGGTTCAGTGAAAGCCCCATAACAACCCGATCCTGCAGAGTCCTCAAGTTTGATTAGGCTGAAAACAGTGACTTGGTGGTCACTGCTTGCTTCCTGACATCCTTTGGGGAAGAAGCATGATGATCATAGAATTGTTTTGGTTGGAAAAGACCTTTGAAGACCACCAAGACCAACCACTGTCTAGCTAACTCTACCACAGTTGGTGCTAAAACATGTCCCTCAGCACCACATCTCTGTATCTTTTAAACACCTCCAGGGATGGAGATTCAACCACCTTCCTGGGGAGCCTATTCCAGAACCCTTTCAGTGAAGAAGTTTCTTCTAATATCCAACTTAAACCTCCCCTAGTGCAACTTGATGTGGGCACACATCCATTACCTCTCAGAAGGCTTAAATTGACAAAGAAAAAAGAGAACAGTTGAGAGGAGCAACTTTGAAGGAAGGAATGGGAAGAAACCAGGATAATTTCTGAATGCTATTTTCTTTTATGCTGCGAACAGTGTATGGGCTGTTTGTCTCTAAAATAAGCCCTCAGCCTGTAGCAGCTAATGTCCACAAAGAGCAGGACTTCAGTGTAAGCACAGGAAGCAGACAGGCGAGGGGGCTGTTGGTACCTAGCTCAGTAAAAATCATACATAAACTACAGCAGTTGAAATGTGTAATCCTAAGGGACAGGAAGTTCTAGTAACACCACCAAGGCATGGTGTAGCCCACAGCTACACGCTCCCATCCTTCTTGCCAGCATGACAAGGACTCCATCTTCCACCCATTTAGGTGAAGGTCTTATTCTTGTTACTAAAAAAAGACTCTCCCTTAATGATTTGTGTTTTCATTCACTTTAACTCTAGTATCTTAAAATTATTTTGTTCTCTATCATATATACCAGAGTGGAAATAATCCTAGATGAGACTGTACAGACTAGACAGTAAGGGTCCTATAGCTGTGATTAGCTGTACTTTGTGCAAAACACGTATCATTCACTGCGGAGTTTCTCCTCACTGCCTCAACCTTTTTTCTCCCCCTCCATCCTGCAGTAAACCAGCCCCCAAGACCATAAGGTGAAGATCAGAGCCAGCTCATCATGATCTTGCTGTCATTGGTTTCTTAGAGAACATCTGTGAAACGTATTCTACCGAGAGGAAACAGGATGGACTTGAAAAACAACCCCAAAACTCTTCTAGCTTGCGGGGTTTCCAGGTCCAGGCCCCAAACAGATCGTGCCAAATCCCAGCCCCTTGATACTTTAGATTGGAAACAAGTCTGTACATTTGTGGTGTCACATCAGCAATGCTGCTCTGGGAACGGCACAGTGCTGATTTTTGCCTCCTGATGCCCGCCCTGCTGTGCCACGCAACCATGCACTTACACCCTGAGCATGACATCTAGTCAGCAGAAACGGCTGCGGGTTTGTTTTCCTCCTCATATGAAGCTACACCCACCCAGAGTGCAAGATCAAAGCTCGCCTCTGCTCCTTTGCCAGTACTGGAGAGGTAAGGCAAGTTTGAGTACTTTGAAGTGGGAAGAAATCTGTAGAGATGTAATGAAATTTTAAATTCCATTCTTCTTTTTCTCTCTTCTTTTCTATTTTTTTTAAAATATTTTTTTCTTTTCCTTCTTTTTCTTTTTTTTTTTTTAATTTTCTTTCCTTTTCTATTTTTTTTTTCTCTTTCCTTCTTTTTTTTTCTTCTTTCTTCTTTTCTTCTTTCTTCTTCTCTTCTTTTTTTCTCGTCTCTTTTCCTCTTCTCTCCTCTCTATTGCCTTTTTTCTTTTTTCTTTTCCCATTGCTTTCCATTGCCTTTCCTTGCCATTCCTTCCTCTCCCTCTCCCTCTTTTTCTCTCTTCCTCTTCATGTTTTGTTTTACATTTGCACTGGGGCACGTTCTCAAGCAGGCTACTCTGCAGCAGCCTTGGAGGTTTGTTGAAGGCTGTATCTGCTAACTGTGCCTGCTGGCCCAGCTGCTGAGGATGCCAGCAGCACAATACTTTTCCTGTCTGAGGAGCTCAACAATAGGCCCCAGACACATTGCTTCAGGAAATGCTTGCTCAGAGGCAGCATTTTTTTACACGTTGAACGTGCTGAAGCCACAAACTAGACTGTAACTGTGTTGTCTAGATTTCAAGAAAAAGCACTTCCCAAGTGAAATTCTTCTTATAAAGTTTCTGAAGTGTTTGTATTACACATGTGTAAAAATGGGGAGAGGAATGTTACAAATGCCCTAATTATAAATGCTATAATTGTGCATAACTCTATAGTTATTCATTCTACATTATTTCCACGTTGTTGCTTATACAGAGCAATACAGAGCCCACATAATTATACAGATTTGCATTTAGAAATTTCTTACATCTTTATAAACACATTGTGTCCAGTTTTGGGCTCCCCAGTTCAAGAGGGACAGGGATATACTAGAGAGTGTCCAACAGAGGGCTGTGAGAGTGATTAAGAGACTGGAACATCTCTCTGATGAGGAAAGGCTGAGAGACCTGGGGCTGTTCAGTCTGGGGAAGAGAAGAGTGAGGAGAGATCTTACTAACATTTACAAATGTCTGAAGGGTGGGTGTCAAGAAGGGGCCAGGCTCTTTTCAGTGGTGTCCTGTGATAGGACAAGGAGCAATAGATACAAACTGGAACACAGAAAGTTCTACCTCGAGTAAAAACTTCCTTAGTGTGGGGGTCATGCAGCACTGGAACAGGCTCCCCAGAGAGGTTGTGAAGTCTCCTTTGCTGGAGATTTTTCAAGACCTGCCTGGATGCATTTCAGTGTGAACTGCCCTAGATGATGCTGCTTTAGTAGTGGGGTTGGACTCAGTGATCTCCAGAGGGCCCTTCCTACCCCTAACATTCTGTGATTCCATGATTCTATATTTATAAGCCTGTCATAGCTGCTTTGCTTAGCACTGTTTCTTAACTACTGAGATAAAAAAGACTTCTCTCTAGTATACAATTAACTATTGAAGTAAAGAAGACATCTCTGGTGTATGACTCAGTTCCTCCCTGGCCCTTTGAGAGCTGTGACATCATGTCTATTTGTATACACATGAAAATCAGCATTGCAAAGCCAGAACAACACAGTGGGGTGCACATGTCAGATCTACTGTGCTAATAAAAAAAAGGTAGAAGACACAGGCTAAGGATCCAGAAGTCTCTAAAGATGAGCAAGGGTCTCATTTTGCAAGAGAGAGTCACTGGTGCTGATTTATTCAGGAGTGGAGAGTAAGGAGGGAAGCAAACCAGAAGCTGGGCTCTGTTTTGCATTTAAGTGCTAGTGTTAAGGGCTTCAGCAAGGGAAGGAACGTTTAGACACGCACAGTTCATGAGCAAAGCGATTCAATCAACACAAAGAGGGCAAACAAGTCAGCATTCTGCATTTTTTTTTGGTCTTCTGAGAGGCTCTGTACAGCAGCCAGGGGATAGAAGGGGGTGCAGGGAGGGTCTGGGTACTTTGAAAAGCGGAAATTCCCCTCTCCCAGCAAAGGAAACGTGCAGTGTTTGAGAAGACTCAAGAAGCAGTTGGCAGCTGTGAGCAGGAAGAGAAAATCATCTTATCTTGAACTTGAAAGCAAAAGTCAGTTTCTAATGAATGCTGGAGCAGCAGCAGCATTGGCATCATTTAAGCTTTGGGTGACCTATGTAGTTTATTCACTCAAACGTTGATATATAGGTACAAAAGCATTTATAGAAAGGCCTTTCCCTAAGGTTTTCTTTTGAAGCCACACGAGACACCTCCCCAGATTTTGTGCACTTACAGATTAGACTTTTCTAAAGTCGAATCCAAATCTACTTTTTCTAAGTATAATTTTCTAAATCTAATTTTTCTAAGTCTGATTTTTAAAATCTAATTAAAGTCTAACTTTCAAACTAGGGGTTGCAGGGAGAAGGTGGCACTGCAAGCAAGGTTAATTTCACAGCTGTGTACAAACTAGCTTTAGTGGTTTGAGTGTTGTAAGGTGTTCCTGGATACCTCGAATAGGAACAATTTGGCCATCTCACCCTACTCCAAGCCTATCTGAGCCACCAGGACTATTAAAAATATGTATTTTTTCTCAGGTGGTTCTGGTTTATTGCACAGAAAAGAAGTAATCTCTCCTTCAAACCTGAAAATGCCAGCTTTGAAGCAAGGCTTGAGGACACAGTAATAATCTGATCTGTTTTGCCTTGCCTAGAGTCTACCTGCTTCAGCCTGGCTCTTTTGGCCATCAGTGACTGCTCTGCAGCTTCATCTAGTCTTCTCCCTTTCCTCCTCCCTCTCTCAGGTGAAAGCTCACATGGTGTCTCAGTGTCAAATTGGCAGGCAAACATGGGGCAGTTGCTGCACCTTCATAGAGCCTAAATTCAGCTACTCCAGGAAATCACTACTTTTCAGAAGAGGAGGCTGAGAGCAGAGACCTCATCACCCTCCACAACTACCTCAAAGGAGGCTGGAGCTTGGTGGGGGTCAGTTTCTTCTCACATACAACTAATGACAGGATAGGAGCAAATGGCCTCAAGTTGTGCCGAGGAGGATCAGGTTGGATATTAGGAACAATTTCTTGACAGAAAGGGTTACCAGGCATTGGAACAGGCTGCCCAGAAAGGTGGTAGAATCACCATCCCTGGAGGTATTTAAAAGACGTGGATTTGGTGCTTAGGGACATGGTTTAGCAGTAGTAACTTATCAATAGTGGTGGGATTGTGAGCTCTAGGTGGGTGGTTGGACTTGATGATCTCAAAGGTCTCTTCCAACCTCAACAGTTCTATGATTCCATGATCATGCTGCAGCCAGCTGCCCTGCACTGCCACAGCTTCACCAGAAGGCCATCACAATGTCCACAAAGCTCCTAATTGGGGGGAATGTGCTCCCCTCTAATGTTTTTTCACACAGCAGAGAGGAAGACACAAATTTGGTATGTTTCAGACATTTGGTGTGTTACCCAGATTCAGTTCCCTTTGCACTGTGAGGTCCTCCTGTCACGTGCTGTGTGCTCTCATGAGTGTGTGTGTAAGTAAGGCTGATGCATTACAGCAATAATAACCTGTGAGCTACACAGCAGCAGCTTCGTCTTAGAGAAACAAAGGGAACACAAAGCCACCACAGCTTGTTTTTACTCAATACTATGATCTGTGAATCTTCCAGCATGTGGGCTTGGACACCCCTGCAGCTATGGCCATTGCATCAGAGGGATGCATCCAGACCAGGTCAGCTGGAGTTATTTTGAAGAGAAAGCACTTTTTAAGAGTAAATACAGTGAGTCATGTTGCCTGTTGGCATAAACACAAAGCACGCAGGAGCAGGAAGCATCTTTGTTTTTGTGTGCAGGAGGGTGGTTCCAGGTCAGGTTATCGCTGAGGTGCTTTTCTGGGCAGCAAAATAATGGCTCGCACTGGCAGGGAGATTGTGCTACCAGGCAGGGAGGAAGCAGTTACATGCAGTTCAGTGTCAGGTACCTCTGTCTTCAGGGTTTTTTTGTATTTAACACCATAAAGAATCATAGAATCATGGAACTGTTGAACTTGGAAGAGACCTTTGAGATCATCAAGTCCAGCCACTCACCTAGAGCTCACAATCCCACCACTACTGCTCAGCTACTACCACTAAACCATGTCTCTCAGCACGACATCCACACACCTTTTAAATACCTCTAGGGATAATGACTCCAATGCCTGATAACCCTTTCTGGGAAGAAATTTTTCCTAATATCCAAACTAAACTTCCCCTGCTGCAACTTGAGGTCATTTTCCCTTGCCTGCCACTTGTTGCATGTTGAGAAGTTACTAACCTCCACCTGGCTTCAGCCTTCTTTGAGGAAGCTGTGGAGGTGACAAGGTTTCCCCCCAGCCTCTTCTGAAGACTAAACAGCTCCAGCTCCCTCAGCTGTTCCTCACAGGACCTGTGTTTAAGGTACTTCATCAGCTTAGTTGCTCTTTGGAGACACTTGGGCACCTCAGTGTCCTTCCTGTACTAAGGGGCCCAGAACTGAAAACACTACTTGAGGTGCAGCCTCACCAGTGCTGAGCAGAGGCAGACAATCACATCCCTAGACCTGCAGGCAATTCAGAACAATGGTGAATCTTAAACCAGGGTCCTGCCACCTACTGCCCACAAAACCGCTAGATGCATGCGTGCACAGCAGTCTAATTCTGCCTTAAAAACCTTGTCTGATCTCTCTGGGACTGGCCAGCTTTGCACAGGCTGGGAAAAATATTTGTGAGTCCCCACCCCAGCTGCCTTACCAGGACTCTAAGCCAATGTAGAGATGCCTGTAGCAACGGCAACGTGAGCTCTCTCTGAGAACAAAGCACAGCTTCCTTTTGTGCACTGAATAAATAAACATTGTGCAGGAATTGGTCATAACAGAAATGCTTTTTTGTTTGTTTTTTTTAAAAATATCTGAGTCACTCAATGCAGAATGCTGACCTGCTTATTGCTTGGGGATGCCTGCTACTGCTATCTGAAACTTGAAGACTGTGGAGGTAGGTACCCATGACAGGACTATTGCAGTAAGATCGGGGCAATTCCACGTTTAAAACTTAGCATAGAAGAAAGTCTCAAAGTTGGCAGTCTGCCTAGTGCCAGAATTAATTACAAAGTCAGATATGAGTACAGTTTAGGCTAGAAACCATCTTAATTATCCTTTCTCCTTTAATTAAATGAGAAGTCTGCCTCTGCTTCCCATAACTCAAGTTTTGGGCTCAGCTCATCCTGCCTGGCAAACGACAGAACTAGAAAAATAGGGGAGAAAGGCAGAGACAAAAAGACTCTGAAGTTTGTAACTATCTTTGCTGCTTCTTTGTCTCTGGGTACTGGCTTAGTGAAACTCGTCACCTTAGCTCTGCCCTTCAGCTCTTCTGTTGCAGCAGCTCACCACTTAACCAAGAATCTGGAGATGCATTTGTTGTTGTGTTGTGAATGGTCCACACATAAAGTGGCAGCCAGAGTACAGATGAACAGATTTTGAAGGGTAGGGAGGAAAGCAAGAGAGATTTGTGGAAGACACAGAGGTGTAGACTTCCATATGCAAATTTGCCCTGAAGGGTTCTGATTCATTTACAGAAATTACTTTAATGAAACTGACTCTATGTGGGTATTCTTTTGTAACAGGAATTTAAAAGGTTGAGCAGCAAACAATGCCTAAGAAGGACCACACACATATTGAAGGTCTGCTCCAATGCTTATGAAAATGTATAACTTGCTAGTTTGTTCTTTTAGAAATCCTTTCTAAAGAAAGAATGTCACATCTGTATGAATCTTTTGCTATTTGTTTCTTGCCAGCATCTGTTTAAACCCTCCATCTTTACAAAGCACAGTGGGAAAATTAAGTGCATGTATATATATTAACATTTTAGGAGAAATGTAACTGTTGAACTTCAAAGAGATAATTAACTTTTAAATTACTGTTGTGTTGGGTTTTTTTTAACCAAACTACTAGTTGAACAGGTTTGAGCACAGAAGAAGTCAGTTTCATTGAGAGTAGATAAGCAGCAACACCAGCTCCTAAAGACAAGGTATGTGAACTCATTTTCTACTAGATGCATCGAGATGATTGCTTCACTTATCACTCCTGGTGTGGGCCTGCATTTTTCAGTAATTAGATTTACCTGTAGATTTTTTTAAAATAGAGTAAGTAGTGAGGATAGGGGTACCAGTACATACAAGAGACTGGATATGAGCATCCTGTTAAATAAAATAGTATCTTTGGTGTCTGTTAAAAAGTTTGTCATCTATTCTACGCATTACAGATAGAAATATTTGTTACAAATATATAAATCATAGAATCACAGGATGTTAGGGGTTAGAAGAGACCTCTAGAGATCACCAGCTCCAACCCCCCCTCACAGAGTGGGATGACGAAGCGCAGGGCACACAGGAACACTTCTAGGTGGGTTTTGAAAGTCTGCAGAGAACGATACTCCACAATCTCTCTGGGCAACCTGTTCCGGTGCTCCTAGATTTTTAGATAGTTATATTTTTTTATATATATACTTTTTGTATAAGCTGGAACACAGTAAGTTCCACTTCAGCATGAGGAGAAACTTATTTGCTGTGAGGGTGACTGAGCACTGGAACAGGCTGCCCAGAGAGGTTGTGGAGTCTCCTTCTCTGGAGACTTTCAAACCCACTTAGGTGTGTTCCTGTGTGGCCTGCCCTAGGTGATTCAGCTTTGGCCGGGAGGCTGGACCTGATGATCTCTGAAGGTCCCTTCCAACCCTTACCATTCTGTGATATATCTCTATATAGATATAGGGGGTTTTATGTATGCTTTAGTCTCTAAAGGAATCATTAGTTTTCTTTCACTGCTCACATATATTTTCTTTTCATTCTAAATGTATTTATACTATTTATGATAGCAATGTTGGAAGAAAAGTGTATTTTACACTGCTGTGTGTCTCCTTACTATACAAACTGAATGTAATCAAGCCATTCAGCATACATTTCTATCTAACTAGAACAAGCTCAAATTTCCCATTCAGACTATAAAGCTTACATGCCACATTTAGAACTAAAAGAAAGATATATAAACTTACCCAACTTACTTTGTTTACATATTGCCACTAGAATTACAGTGATTTCCTTTTTAAAAAATAATAATTAAAAAATCAATAAAAAAACATTAAAATGAATTTTCAATACATTTTTGAATCTGGTTGTGGGTGTCGTATTCCACCTTGATGGACGACCTCACTTCCTGCTGGCCTGGCTCAGTCTGCAGCCTAGCCACTGATCCCTGCCTGGCTGAGCACCAGCAGCTGCACTGCTTGTTTGCTCTGGACCAGCAGCATGTGGTTCTCCTCAGCTTGTGTTACAAAGCCTCTGAAATATTAGTTTCAGGTCCTGCAGGGAGTAGTGCATACCGCCAGTCACAGGGAAAAAAATCCTAAGCTGGCTGCAAAAGTAAGACTGGAGAGCTAATATTTGTGTCCACTGTTTACATGTATGCATAGATATACAATCACAGAATCAGGCTGCTCAGGGAGGTGGTGGAGTCCCCATCACTGGAGGTGGATATGGTGCTTAGGGATGTGGTTTAATGTTAGTGGCTTAGCAGTAGTGGTGGGATTGTGAGCTCTAGGTGAGCAGTTGGATGTGATGATCTCAAAGGTCTCTTCCAAACCCAACAGTTGCATGGTTCCATGGATTCGGCCACCACCCAGGGGAGCCTGTTCCAGTGTGTATATGCGTATACACACACGCATGCATGTGTACTTGCTTGGGTTGTTACTTTGGATTCTGGTCTGTGTTTACCATGGATTTGTTGGCCTTTTTTTTTTTTTTTGTCCCCAGGTACCAAAGTGCCTTCACAGCTTAGGGATGTAAATACTGTTAACGCACCGTATCTGGGGATTAAAGCCAAGCTTCTCCCTCCATCCCCTGTAAATTGTCACACAGGAAGCAGAAGAAGGTATGTTCTGTCCCTACCCTCCTGCAGAGATTCCATATGGCTGCAGTGTCAGCTGAAGTCACCCTCTGCTGTGTAACCTCTTTCTGAAGCCTAGAGGATATTGGTTCAGAATCCGGAAGCCTTCTGTGAAACTACTTGTGAGTCAGGGGATGCCTGGGAGGCCAGAGTGGCCCTTTCCCTGCCCCCGCACCCCACTTTGTATCTCAAAGTAATAAAGATTTTTGTCTTTCTCCTGAATTAAAATAACCTTCTGTTTAAACATTTACAATTCTTTAATGCACATACCTCTGACATGTCTTACAAATACTTGGGAACAGCCTTTGTTTTCCACAAGCCTTCAGAAAATGGACTGTTTCAAGAGCTTTACTGCTGGAGTAATTTAACTGTTGTGCTGCAAAAATGGGAAAGTAAAGCAGCCCAGCAGAAGATGTAGCAGCCAAAGCTCTTATCTCAAGACCCATTGCTTGGAGAATTGCACCAACTTCCCTTAGTCAATAATGAGACTTATTTATAAATTCCCATACAATACAGAAAAGGAAGCTCGGTGCACTGTTGTGGAGATCAAAGTTTCAACATGGATTTTTTCCCTCCTGTTCAGTGAACTGAAGTCAGTTTGCTTGTGTTTGTATCCCTCTCTAACGCTAAGCCCAGCACTGTTGATAGCCTTGGGCATTTTTTTAAAGCTGTTTCTAAAGATAAACATTTGGCAAAAATTCCCAGAATGCAAGTGCTGAATTTACCCAGAGCTGCACTGTTTGTTACCAGGCTGTTCTTTTCCAGGTTCCAATTTGATGCATCATAAATTAATATGGAATGAGAAACCTTCTATGGTCAGGGATGGCAAATCCCTGCCTGCTTGAGATCTATACAAACAAAACCTCTATTGATCTAGTGCAAATTTTCTGCTCCTTTTTAAAGAACCATTCTATCACTGAATTTGTTTTTAAATTACTTATACTAATATTAAAGCAATCCCCAGAGTGTCTGAGCACAATCACATTCTTTAATCTTCACAACAGCTTTAAAAAGTGGATTTTCCTTAGTTTTTGAACAGCAGCTTGAGAAACAGAGAGAAGATGGGTTTTGTCAATGTGCAAAATTGGCAGAATTTTGCACATTGACAGAATTTTTCTCCCAGGTTATGCTTTGTGACCTAAGATAGACAGTATCTCTGTTCATCACCATCTACTCAGCTAGAGCAGGTAAGTGCTTGACTGCATGTATCATGAAGAGAGCTGTCAGCTAGGAGATTTCTTCTTCCATGCAAACAGTAGAGCTACTCTCCCTAGCCAGGCTAGGATGCTTTGATCTATACATTAATACTAGAGAGAAGGAGAGAGTATATAGTGTGTATAGGTGTACACTATGTAGTATATGTATATGTAGCATATATGTATATGGAACACATGTATATACGGTACATGTATATGTAGTATATGCATATGGTACACAAACATGTATATACATGTTATTTAATATTAATATTAATGTTGTATAATAGACTATACAAAAACCACCCCACTTCATGAGTCTTAGGGGTGTTTTCTTCCACCGAAGCAAGGGGCTAATCAGGAGAGGAAATAGGAGCTCATTACCCCACCCACTGCCAAAGCCTCTGCTAAAGCCATTTATCATCACATTTCTCAACTTTCTTGGGCTGGCAGCTTTAGAGGAGGACTAATTTTTGCAATGTTTTTACAACAGCTATAGAAAAAGAACGGTAAAATAACCCCACAGTAAATTTAAGCACAGACGGGTAGGTATGGTTACAGATACATGGGAATTCCTTAGCCAGCCAGGCTGTTAGATCTAGCTGCGAGACTGAAAAAGATCAACTTTGACCAGAAATCCTGTAAGTACTTCAGAGGTAAACAAATTTAGGGGAGTTCATGGTCAGCTCTTATTGCTACAGTGTGCTAAGGTTGTCTTCCTGAATACAGGGGAGTTCATGGTCGACCCTTTTAGCTACAGTGTGTTAAGGCTGAATTTCATGAATATTGGTATACTTTTCCCTTGATCTTGCATAAGTGGTTTGGTGAATTTTAAAGTGAGTTTAGTTCTGTGAAAGACAGTATTGGTATAAGAATTTTCTTTTAAAAATATTTGTATTTTGAAAGAATCAAAAGATGCATCTTACTACACTAAAAGAGATAAGCAGAGGGCCAGAAACAGTGTAAAAATGAATGTAAGAACTGATTTGCCTGGTTAATGAAAGTTTAGTTAATTCTTTGGTCTTTGAACTTTATTGGAATGAGAACTCTTCTGAGATGGGATTTACTTATCAGCCACTAATGTCATGCAAAATGAAAAATAAGAAGAGAAAAAAATGCAAGACAGATATTGAGTATGCCAAGTATGCAAGTATTATCATATAGCAATGAAAAATAAAAGTCAAAAGATTTATAGTAAAATTTAACTTTTCCAGAAGTGTTTACAGATCATGAATTTGTTTGGGTATAACCTGAATTTATGTTATCAACTTATTTGAGGGCTCTACTTTAAGGCCTGAGTTTTCACATGGCATTGAGAAAGCATGGCATGAGTCTCTATAGGGATTATCTTAAATAGCAGTTACACACATTAATACCAGTAGTTAACATCACAGTTGGCAATCACCTGGTTAATGACAATTCAGGGGACTTGAATAGGTGCCAATTCTGAACTGTAAGTTTTTGGACACTTTCCACTGCACCAGGTTGCTCAAGGCCCTGTCCAGCCTGGCCTTGAACACCTCTAGCACAGGGTGCATCCACAATGTCCCTGGGCAACTTGTTCCAGTGTCTCATCACCCTCACTGTAAAGAACTTCCTAAAATCCAGTCTAAATTTCCCCTCGCACAGCTTAATGCCATTCCCCCTTGTCCTATCACTACAAGCCCTCCTCACCCAAGGTCAATCAGGATAACTAAACTTCCCAGGACTACTTAAGTTCGTAACACCATTCAAGTAAGCATAGCCTAGAGAGGCCCTCCTGGTTGTTAATTAGAGCTGATTTGAGACTTCAGGCCTGCAGGAAATCCTAAATTCCACTCTGACAACACTCATATTTTACAGAGCACAAACAGTATTATTCATACTAGATTTCTACATAACCAAGAGTTTTATATATGCTCTTAAAGTCATGCACTTTTTACTGCTAAGAGTGTGTGCTGAAGAGATCTGAGAATCATTACTTACATCTGAAGCAGTTTTTCCGGGCTTTTATCGGTACTGTTTTCCACCATTCTCCTGAGCCTGGTCACAGTTAACACCCACTGTCCAGTGATTCTTCAACAGTTCTTTCCCAAACATCTGCTGAAGAGTATTTAAGAGAAAGGAATCAGTGCAGGAAAGATGGCAGGCATTCTTGGTGGGGCCACCTCCAGCATCAGAGCCCCCTTGATATGGTCTGAATTGGTCAGGCATTGGAATAGCTTACCTGGGGCAATGCCAGTGACGAGCAGTGTGAGCAATCTGGCAGTGCAGGCCTAGAGCCTGACATGGTGGTAGGCCATGCTCAGCATAAGTGCAGAGCCAGCTAGCAGTGTACCAAAACAGTGCTGTCTTGCAGCATGTAACTAAAACAAGGCACTGGTAGCTATAAACATAGCAAGTTATCTTGGGACAACAGGACATGCACCTGCATCAACAAACCTTGCGTGTCATCAGTAGTTGGACCAATAATCTATAATAGTGTGATGTGTGGTCACTCATAGGGAACCAAGGAGTCCATGCCAATAAGGCTCTCTGAGTTTATGTAAGTTGTGGAAGTTCCCTTGCTACACACTTCTGCCTTTCCTATCCCTTCTTCTTCTATGCTATACTTTACTGTGCTATACTCTCACCATAGGCCTGTGCCATAGGCCTGCAATACTGGAACAATAAAGGAACGATACTAGATCATACTGATCAGCTGTATTGATTCCAGTCTCCGCTGCTGATACTTACCCAAGGAGATGGTAGAGTCATCATCCCTGAAGGTGTTCAGAAAATTAGTAGATATGGCACTTTGAGACATGGTCATGGAGATGTTGGGTAGAAGGGTAGACTTTATGATCTTGGAAGTTTTTGCTAACTGTAATGATTCTCTGGCTAGCTACCACATGGCAAACTCTTACTGTTTGCTTCTGTGCATTTAAGAGTTGGTATGTGGACAAGAGTTGCATCTGATTTTCAAGAAGTTGTGAGGGTACCTACTTCTATGCATTAAATATTCAAACATTTTGTGAAATACACGGATATGGTACTTCAGGACATGATTCTATGCCATGGCGGTCATAGGTCGATGGTTGGACTTGATGATCTTAGAGGTCTGTCCCAACTGAAACCATTCTATGACTCTGCATTTTTTTACTGAAATCAAAAGGAGAACAGGAGAAGAGAGTACCTACCTCTATGCATTAAATATCCAAACATATTGTGAAACATGTGGACATGGCACTTCAGGACATGATTCGATGCTATGGTGGTCGTAGGTTGATGGTTGGACTTGATGATCTTGGAGGTCTCCCCCAATTGAAACTATTCTGTGATTCTGTTTTTTTTTTTTTTTTTTACTGCAATCAAAAGGAGAACAGAGGGTTGAATTTTTTAGTATCAACATCTTACAGTGACATGGCTGTCCTGGTGCTTACAGGTTAATGTGATACTGTAGTCCTTAATATTTATCATTAAAATGAAAGCCTGGAGAATTATTTTCTCAGTTTCATGTTGCAAATTTATCTTTTTGTGAGTCTTCCATAGAGACACTGAAAACCTAACTTGCAGCAGTGCACAGGTAATATTTTGAGGAGGATGGTCTGATTTGATTTCCACATTTGTTGTGCATAATGCCCCATTTGACCTTTAGTGGTCCCATAAATATTTCTGAATAGTCTCTCGAATGTGTACCAATTATCAGCAGGTTCACTGGCTAAAGTGCAAGAAACTGTTCTTCATGGCCCAGTAGCTTTCTAATCCAGGTTCAATAAGCAATCTCCAAAACCAAACCATTTCTCTGAATGCGAGTTTATTCTCTAAATGAGACGACAACTGAAAGCCTTAATGTTTAAAGCATATTAATGGTAGGCCTCTGTTCCCCACAGAATGAAGCAGGCTCATTCTAAGCCTTAAAACATCTACTGAAAACAGTTCTAAACATTAATTGTAAATTGTGCAATAAGGCAAAAATCTTAGCTGGAACAAAAAGCATTATCTGAAGCCAGAAATGAAGCTTCAGTTACATTCTTTTGCATAACAAGTTATCAAATGTCATTCAGATAACAGCTGATTGCCTTACACAACTAAAGAACAAATGGATTCTGATGGCATTTATTTAAACCTAGGCGTAAACAGGACTCTGGTTTGAGTATCTTTTAACTTCATTTAGATGTTTCTAATTGCATCATGTAGTGAAAAATGATGCAGTGAATGTGTTAAGAATGCATGAGAATAACAAAAGCTTAAGAAAATAAACCCTGATAAATTTGGTATATAATAAGAGCGGATACAAAAGAAAATGTTTTAAAAATCACTTATTTGGTGAATTAAAAATTTCAAGACCAAACTAGACAGAATAAATATATTTTTAAAAAAATTAATTCACATTTGAAGGCTTGATTCCTGCAATAATTAGGTAAAAAGTTTGCCACACTCTTAATTGTAACATCACAGGTGGAAACTATTACAAGGAGAGTAAAATTGTCAGAAATTTCTGAGCAAATAAGAAACAATGTATCTCGGACGAGTTAAGCCCACGGTCTCTATAGGCTTTATTTCTGTTTGTTTGATTTTGGTTGTGGGTTTTGGAGTTGGTTTTGTTTGTTTATTTTGAGGCGACGTCAATGCTAGTTCTGGGGCGAGTTTTTAATTTTAATGACACACGTGTGTGCGATATGCCTCGTCATCTGCGTTGCAAAACAGTGGCGTTGTCTTTTGGGATCTTTCCTTGATTTGGGAAGCTTTATTAGGCCAGAACATGATTTGACTGTGTCTGGATTAAAGAATTTGGGAGATCCATAACGACCGTTACAAACACGTCTGTTATTTCATGCTTAAAAGACCTCAAAGATCCAAACACTCGAAACTACTTACATCAACGCTCGCTGTGCACAAGTCGTTAACTTTTTCACAACCTATTTCTCTTCTGCCTGCTGAAATATTGCTTATGCTTCCTGATTTCAAAACCTGTCAGGAACTCGAATGGTCTTTGTGGAAACGTCGCCCCAAAGAGCCAGTGGTAACCACGCATTGCTGCCGTTTTGGTTTTGTTTTTCTTGCACTCTTTTTTTTTTTCTTTTCTAAAGAGAGAAAGTGCATTTTTACCACATTTCAGCCTTAATGGGTGCAGGGGGAGTTGTTTAAAGTAGGAACATCAGTCTTGCCGACTCAAAAGCCTCAAAGGCGACGCGCAGAGCCCCGTATACAAAGCCCCCAGTTTTGTTTACTACCCTGAGGCAGGGCCTGTATGACGCAGGCGCCTGAGGCAGCACACCCATGGACCACCCCCCACCCCTCAACAGCTGCGGCCATGGCGACCGCAGCCTTTCCTCCCCGTTCTCCACCCCCGAACTTCCCTTCTCCTCCCATCGGCACATGCACCCTTTAGATACACCCCCACACACACCGTTGCCGTGAAGGCCTAAAACCGCTCCGCTCGTCCCCTCACCGGGGCGGGCAGGCAGCGGCCCTCAAGCGGGAGCACCGCGCCATCGGGCAGCAACCAATAGCGTGCGGCCACCCAGGATTCAAACAGCGGGTCGTAGCCAATGGGCGCGGTTGGCGGGCGGGAAAGGGGCGGGACGAAGGGGCGGGCGGTTGCGCGGTTGTAACCGTCGCTCGGTGGTTGTTCCCATCAGCGGACAGCCTCGCGCTCGGGCCCGGTTCCCGCTGCTCCGCGGAAGACGCTTCCTGCCCGGCCCGGTGTGGGCGGGCGCCAGGTAAGGGAATGGCGGACCGGGGCAGGCGCAGACCGGGACACACCCCCCTTCGTGGCCTTCCCGGGGGGAAGCGCTCTGGCCAATCGCCGCTGCCGCCTCTCCCCGTTCCCCCCTCCTCCTTGCGCGGCCACCGGAGCGGCCATCGGCCCCGCTCAGGCCGTTCTCTCCCGGTGGCGTACGAACGGTGTTCATTAATGTTGCCGGGACTGTTTGCTTGAGCCCTGAGGGCGGGGGTGGGCGGGGGTGGAGCTGGAGCTGGAGCTGGGCGCCCGTGCTTTGTTCGAAACGCCGTCGTTCATGTCCACAGCGCTACCGCGACGCTGGGCCCAGCACGGGAAAAGGCCGCGGCCACTCCGTGTGGCGAGAGCGAGTCGTAGGAGAGGTGCGGAGGGGTGGCCTGGCCCGGTACGGCTCCTCCCTTTCCCCTCCCGGCAAAGGCCCCGCGCCAGGACTGGGCCAGGAGTCGGTCGGGGCGGGGCCGCGGAGCGGGGCGGAGGGGACGGCCCTGCCCCCTGCCCCGGCACGTGGGTCCTTTCCTGTCAACACCGCGCCGTCGCCGCTTTCACCTCTGGCGGCCCTTCGCGGGGACGGAGCTGCTCTCCGCTTTTACTGCTTATACTGAGATGCTTTTTGGAGATGCTGATAGGGGTTTTTTTTGTTGTTGTTTGGTTGGTTGGTTTGGCTTGTTTTACCTTGAGCACTACTTGTGTTTGTTTTTAGCTGTTGAAGCTAATTTGGCTGTTCCGTCCAGCCAGCCTTGAACAGTGTTAGATGCCTCCACCGTTCTGGAGGTAAAGAACTGGAAATGTGGCATCAGTAATCGTAAGCCTCAAAAGGTTCTCCATAGCTCGGTTTCTTTGGTGAATTCAGTAGTTACTTTCCATGTATGAGTCTGTCTTGTTAGCCATGACTGGCAATGTTTTGGTTCTTTTTTCTTTTTTTTTACTTGAAATTCTTGTTTACTTAAGGTCACCTGGCTCAGTCCTCTCACTTACACCTTGTCTAGCAGTGGTGAGATGTCAAAATTAGTAAGTTGAATCACTGGATGCATATGAAGATTTCTCTTCCAAAAGGGGAAACTTTAGTGGTTTTTGAAGACTTCCTTTCTTTCTTTTTCTTGATGCCAGTAACGGCTTTTGTTATTTGAACAGATGAAGCAACTTGCTAAAGCTGTAGCTTTTTCAAGTGGTGTATATAGAACGAGGATTGCAGACCTTTCTCACAGAAGGCACAGGGTTGTAGAAAAAGCTGATAGTTTTTGATAGGGTAAGAAGTAATATTTACTTTTTAGTGTTTGATCTCATTATTACAGTTCAATATTCAAGGAAAGAATGGAAAAGTGAGGTAGTCTATCAATAAGCTCGTTCATTGCTTTTGAATTACAGGATAATATTTTTCACTTGCTTAAGTGTATTGTTCTGGAATTTCATATGGTTGATGGCTACCTCAGGCTGAATTACATAACACTGATTTAGCTTCAGGTCCTTGAACCACATCTTCCAACTTTTTAAAATTAACCTTGGCTCCTTTTGAGAGCAAGGTTGGAGGAGGGTAAGACCGTTCTGTCTTTAAAAAGAGTTAAATAATCAGGTTACCTTTTCTTTGGGCTGTCTTTGTGTTTGCACGCAAAAATGCTAGGTTTTGAAGTTTGACACAGGATGGTAAAAGACATTTTGTGTGCCCTTAGTACCAACTTGGTGAAAAATAGTTTGCCTTTTCCAAAAAGGACTTAAACTGCAAAGATTGTTTTTCACAAGTTCATCCTAGGATCTGGCAGCTTTGTTCTGGTCAAGCTCTGAGTTTACAGATGATGCCTGAGGTGTTCCAGGTCAAGAGCAGAAACAGTTGCCTGGAGTGTAGGAAGTGCGACAGCAAAGAGGAAATGAAGTTTTAGATCAGGCTATGACATCTGGTGAAAGCTCTGACTGGACTTGGTGGAGTGTGTAGACTATTTACGGAAGAGGAGGAAGAAGCTGGAACTGTGAGAGACTGGGAAAAGAGCAGTAGTAGCTGTGAAACTCCTAAAGAATTGTGGTTTTTTTGTGAGAAAAATGGACAAGGAGACAGATGGGGATTGAGATCGGATCTTGAACCCAGAGGAACTGGATGTTGAGCAAAGAGGAACTGGAACTAGTCTGGTCAACAAGGGCAGAAAAAGCAGAAAATTCCCAAGGAATTCAAAGGGTATAAGGAGATAATGGAGAAGACTTTGAAATGGTAACATGAGAAGTATTTCAGAGTTATAAGAAAGAAGGCTGTGAATTTGAGGGGGTTAAAGTGAAGGGGATAAAAGAGCTGGGGAAATGGGAATTCAGAAGAATGAGAAAGTAAGGAGACAGTAGAAGACAGAGGAGCTGGAAGTGCATGTGCCTACAAGCACAGAGTAGACCTCTGATAATTTTTGTGACAGGCAAGAATCAGTGAAACCGAATGATAAACCTCACTTTTTTCACTTTTTCAATTATTTATACAGCAAAGGAGATGGCCAGCTGTTTATCTTCTGAAGCAATTACAAATACTAGCAGTGATGCACATGAGGGAGTTTTGCAAAGTCTTTCCTTTCTTCTTTGGCTTGGAGAGTTACACAGGTGTACAGCCAACAACAGCAACAGCTTCAGGAAATGCCAGAATGAAAGTTGATTAAAACCCCTCACAGCCTCATTTCCCAATGTTCTGTGAAAGTCTGTGATTGTATATTAGCAGGGTCTTTTATTTTCTTTCCCCCCAAAGAATCTTTACTTCTCACTGCAGGTCAGTTAATGTGTAACAAATAAGTATCTAGTTAAATACCTAGTTTCACCTAATTTTGTGTGGCTTCATAGCTTATTTATATCAAACAAATTAAAATGGTTTGAAAAGGAAACATTTCCTGGTTGGTTTGTTCTCCCCCCTCCCAAGTTCCTGTGTTCATCATACAAATGGTGATATTACAGAAGTTAGTATGTATTTTACCTTAGATTTTTTCAGATGCCCTCACTTTTTATGTTTAGACTTGAGTCAGAGAAGTTCAGGTTAAAATATCTTCTGCTGTGGATACCTATTTTCAGAAGGCAATGACCTAATACTTTGACAGAGCTGTACAGGACTTCACATTTAAAAACGTAACTTCCTTTAAATTGAAGTTGTGGTTTTCCTAGCACCTTGGTATGGTGGACCAAGGGTGATAGTTACTTAAACCACGTTCTGCTAAAATCAAGTAAAAACCTTAGGTGCAGACAAGGGGAGAGAATTTAGCTTTTCAGAATATTATGCAGTAGCATTGATACTGTACTTTGTTTTCCTCCAGGCCCCTGCAAAAGGCATTACATGCCTTGTGCTAAATAGTTGGAAAAGAGAAAATTTTCAACCCAGACAGGAGCCTGAATTCCAAAATGAGGAATGTTTTGCATAATAAATTGAAGAAAGTATGTAATGTGGCTCTTTGTGTATTGAATAGATTGGGGATGTTTGATTTCAGTATTTTGAAATCATTACTTCCGTAATTTTTGTAGAACCATAGGAAAAGAGGGTAGGAGGACACTTAGATACCATCTAATTCACTTTTTCCCCCCTCTAGATAAGATTGTGTTATGTAATTTTGGTCAAATATAACCTTTGCCTGGTTTTCATGGTCTCTTGATTGAGTACTGTTTCCAGTACTGGAGCCCCTATTACAAGAAAGACGTGGATGTGCTGGAACATATCCACAGAAGGACTATGAGAATGATGAGAGGGCTCCTCTCCTGTGAGGACAGGCTGAGAGTGTTGGGGTTGTTCAGTTTGGAGAAGAGAAAGCTCCAAGGAGACCTTATTGTGGCCTGCCAGTATCTGAAGGGGGATTACAAGAAAGCTGGTGAGGGACTTTTTAGGGTGTCTAGTTGTGATAGAACTAGGGAGAATGGATCTAAGCTAGAGGAGGGTAGATTTAGATTACATGTTAGGAAGAAGTTCTTCACCATAAGGGTGGTGAGACACTGGAACATGTTGCCCAGGGAGGTGGTGGAAGCTCCATCCCTCGGTGGTTTTAAGGTCAGGCTGGATGGGGCTCTGGACAACCTAATCTAGTGTGAGGTGGCCCTGCCCATGGCAGGGGGAAGTTGGAACTGGATGATCCTTGAGGTCCCTTCCAACCCTGACAATTCCAAAATTCTGAGATAGTTTATCATAGTTGAATGCTGGTCTAGATGTACTATTAATACATTTGGATATTTTTTAATAACTTCTAACTTCAATCTTTGCTGTATTTTAAGCCTGGGGTTTTTTTCTGTCTACTGTTAATTTTGAAAAGAGATCATTATTGTGTTGGGTTTTTTTTTCTTACAATGCAGCTTTTTGCTTATTTAAGGTGAAGAGTTGTTTACTTTAAAGTTCACTTGTTCCAGGCTAAATGATATGGAAAGAACAGGGGGAAAAGCTAGCCTAATGTTTAAGTGTACTGATTTGTTTTATAGGAATTCCTTCGGGAAAATGCCGAGCCGAAAGTTTGCTGATGGTGAGGTGGTGATGGGCCGTTGGCCAGGAAGTGTCCTGTACTATGAAGTACAAGTGGCTAGTTATGATGATGTTGCTCATCTTTATACTGTTAAGTACAAAGATGGGACTGAACTTGCATTGAAAGAAAGTGATATAAGGGTGAGTACACATTTGTATAATGAGTATTTCTGATTGAATATTATCTTGATACAAATAAAACTTAGCATTGAATAATGGTCTCACAAGTAAGTCTTCATTATGTCTTCAAAGAAGTGGTGCTAAACAATACCTCTTCTCTAAGTGACATTCCAAGTAGAAGTTCAGAATGCTGACCTGAGATAGACTACTGTTTTCCTGCTTTGTGACTTTCCAACTTGTCACTTTGTGCTTGCAGGTTGTTGTGTTTTGGAACCCCAAGATAAGGTTTTGCTTTCTTTCCCTCCTTCTTTTAGACACTATCATCATTCAAGCACAGAAAGAGCCAGTCCTCTTCAAGCTCACCCTCCAGAAGAAGTAGTAGCAGATCTCGATCTCGATCCAGATCTCCTGGTCGGCCAGCAAAAGGCAGACGTCGTTCTTCTTCCCAAAGCAGAGAACATAAAGAAGACAAGAAGAAAAACGTTCAGGAAACCAACTTAGTTCCACTGGTATTACTTTTTTTTGTTTGTTCTTTGTGTGGGGGGTTGCTGAATTTTTATAAAAAACAAATTTTTGCTGTTTACAAAAGATTTGGTTTATGCATACTGGATTTAATACTGTAAAAATAGAATCATAGAATCAGTAAGGTTGGAAAAGACCTCAGAGATCATCAAGTCCAACCTGTCACCCAATACCTTATGACTAACTAAACCATGGCTTCAAGTGCCACATCCAATCCTTTTTTGAACAGCTCCAGGGATGGTGATTCCACCACCTCCCTGGGCAGCCCATGCCTAAACTTCCCCTGGCACAGCTTGAGGCTGTAGTTTACATTTCCTAAACAACATAATTAGCTGCAAAAGTGTATCTCAGAACTGCCTTTTTTTCTTTGAAAGAAAGCTTTCTAACTTGCTGAGTTGTAAGGAGGTTCTTGAAAGGTAAACATACTTTTAAGTCCAGTTCAGTTCAACGGTACTGTAAAGTTCTCAGAATTCAATGTTTTCATATTTTAGTATTGAAGCAATTAAGCTGTATTAGCTTCTGGTAGTGAAATGGGGCAAAGGTAGACGACTTCTAAGATGTATTGATCAATACGTGGCAGGTAGGCATCAGAATTTGATGTAAAATGAATTCTGTTTTAATTAAAACAGTAATGGAGAACATGAGCCTTCTGTCAGAGAATTGTTAAAACCATAGTTTTGGGGTTTTTTTAACCAGAAACCAAGTGAGAATAACACCAGAAGCTACAACGGTGAACCTGAGAGTACAGAACGAAATGACACATCCTTCATAGCCTTGGAGGTAAGAACATTTTATTTACTCTTAGTTTTATGTTGCATTCACATCACTCTTGGAAATCCTTAGAAAAGAGCAATGCAGTCATCAAGGAGAAATAGAATGCAACATAAAACTTAAGTTGAATAAGTTTGTTGTTCTGTGAGCTAAATTCAGGGGAGAGGGAGATGAAGTTCCCAGAAGGGAAGAGTGCTAGAGCTGTGTAACATTCTTTTTTCTTGTGTGTTTTTTCTCATCAAGCCCTCACTGGTTGCTTGTGTTCATTCCTATGCTTTTACAGTATGGATGTTTGGCCATAGAAAGGGAATTAGTATTTTAAAGTCAAATCTGTTCCTTAGTCCTGCTTGTTAGCTAATACACAAAGAGCAGAAGAGAAAAGAGTGGGAATGGGTTACTTGTATTGGAACTGGTGCTGATATATAATCATGACCTAAGTGTAAAACTGGTTTTGCCAGTCTCTTCATATAAATTCATAAACTTAAACACTGCATAGCTGTAGAGCAGGTTGTATATTGGTGTTTTATACTGAATAATATTTGCATACAAATGAAATACTGGTGTAAATGAAATCACTAGTAACTTTTTTTTTTCCATTCATTAACAGCAGAAGTTCAAACCAGACCTGGAAATTGAGCGTGTGCTTGAACACTACAGCTTGCGTCCAAGAAAAGAGGAGAAGAAAAAAGAAGAGATATATTCAGAGAAAAAGATTTTTGAAACTATAAAAACAGAGAAAGCACCACCAAAAACCAAGGAGCTAGAGTTTGGAGGAAGAATTGGTATGTATGCAAATTGTCTTCATAGCTGAAGATTAGTCCCTTTATGTTTTTTCAGTTATTGGCCATGCTGTCACTTCAAGAACTGGTTTTACAGTTTTTGGACCCTGACTGCAGAATCCATAGTCAGATGACAGTGTTCCACATAGTCTGCAGTGGGGTTGGTGGCAGTCAAGGAACAGTTACCATACTTTGTTCTCTTGTGAAATGGAGTGAAGGTCTTGAGTCTTCAACAGTGAGATTTAAATATTTCCAAATTAAATTTAAGAAATAATTAACAAGGTTTTTACATTTTTAAAAACTATGTTCTTCAAAGTCAGTATTAAAGTATTCTTCCTTGTATGGTTTTGTTGGTTGGTTAGTTTTCCCTGTTTATTGGGATTTTTGGGATGGGTATTTTTGGTTGGTTGGTTGTTTATTTTTTTGGACAAGGGATGTAGTGGATGTGATCCCTTTTGGGAGTGAAAAGTGTGTCTGGCTCATGACGTGTAAGCGGGGGATTGCTGCTCTTTGACTTCAGGAATAGATAATGACAAGGTCATCTTGATAACAGAAGTTAATATTGAGCTTTATTAGTGGGATCAAAACTAGTTATTTTTTTTTATTTTCTATGTTTATCTTCTACCATGGCATGATGTTTGTTTACAGGGACCTTTGTGCTGATATTCTTCTTGCCCGCTACTGTGTTCTACTTGCTGTCAATGTGCAAACAAGATGACCCCAGTATTTTGAACTTCCCTCCTCCTCTCCCAGCACTTGAAAGTCTTTGGGAAACTAGAGTGTTTGGTGTGTTTCTTCTGTGGTTTGCCCTTCAAGCTCTGTTTTACTTACTGCCAATTGGAAAGGTAAGCAGTCCAGGAGCAGTTAGGTCTTTATGAGTAATTAACTTGTGTGTTAACCTGGAAGGTAGGTTATTTTCTTAATGCAGTGAGCTTGAAAGCAAATTAATTAGTTTTCCATATTAAGCTGAAATGTGACTACTGCACATTTCTTTAAGCTTGAAATACTGCATTTTCTTTATGTCATGGCTCTGTATCTCACAGCCTTACAGCAAAAGAGGTGGAAGGCATGATGCAGAAGCTCAAATCAATGCATAGATAAAATTTGCTTGATCAATGAAATTCTTCTAGAATTCTGACTTGTAAATCGATGAACTGTTTGATCATTTCTTACTGCTACACGGTGTTTTGAAATGCAGTCTTCATTTATGGGGTGCTGTAAAATTTTCTAGCTCTGTATGTATTTGGACAAATAGTCTGCTGCACTCATCTTATAATTTGAGGGATGCTGGCAGTTTCTGAAAGAATAAGTAGATTGTTCCATCATGTTGTTCTGTTGCTATACAGTGATTGGAGGTGATCTGTTTTCTTGAGGCTAGTTAGGAAGAGAAAAACATTTTTCTTTGAAACTTTGCTCTCTTTCATTTGATAATCCAAGTATGCTTTCGAGATCAATGCATGATCTTCAGACCAGAATGTGTGCATCTGATTACCTTAATTGAATGTCTTTGTAGCAGACATGCATTTCATTTCCTTCCCCTGCCAGAGCTCCCCAAAAGCAGTTTGAATACACTGGTATTCTATTTTCTTCTCAGGTTGTAGAAGGCCTGCCTCTTTCAAGTGGGAAGAAACTGCACTATCGGATAAATGGTAAGTGTGCTGCGGTTGCTTACTCCAAATCACTACCTGATCTGCAGGGCTCAATATTGCAAGGTACAAAGAAAGAAAGATACACTCCATGATCAATCTAGGTGTCTGTTGTCAGTCTTTCATACAACAGGATGAGCCTTTACTTGGAAGAATGTGAGGGGCTAACGGCTCCAAGAGGAAAAACATTACGCTGTACAGGGCATCTGGTCTGCATGCAGTTGTGATTGGTGACTCTTTTCATACAGCTTATCATAGTAGTATCAGTCAGGGTTGGAAGGGACCACAAGGATCATCTAGTTCCAACCCCCCTGCCATGGGCAGGGACACCCCACACTAGATCAGGCTGGCCAGAGCCTCATCCAGCCTGGGCTTAAACACCTCCAGGGATGGGGCCTCAACCACCTCCCTGGACAACCCATTCCAGGCCTTCACCACTCGAAATGCTCAAGATCTCCTTTCACACAGCTGAGTCTTGCTCATTTAGGAAAGACACTTGCTCTGGTGGAGATGTTCAGGAATGATTTGAAGAGATTTTATCCCATGTGTCTAGATCATCTTGGATGCCTGTGATTTACAGACTAGTAAGAAGTGTGTCTTAATTGATTTAAGATGTTCTTATTCTTGCCTGGCAAAGAACAATTCTGAGTCCTTATTCAGATCTGATTTAACTTCCTATGAATAAGGCAAACTTTTTGTCTAGGTTTAGAGTACAGTCTAATGTATTACAGCAGTGCTACTTCTTCAGGCTTAAACAGAAAAGCGTACTTTGACTTGTGGGTATTCCAGACTACTTGTGAGGAGGACACTGTCCAGTGTTATGTTACAAAGTTCAGTAGGCTTTTGTAGTCTAGGAAGATGTATCATTCAGAAGTCTGGAATAAGGCTGTAAATAATAGAAGAGTGAGCTGTGGCCTGTGGAAGTGAATCACATTGGGGCTGCTTCAGAACAATTTTGGTTTTGGTCTTCTGCCTTTAGTAGGGGCATAGTCCTGCAGTGTTGTTTTGGTTGTTGTTATGGGTTCCCTCCATATTCTAATGAAGGGAAAAAATAAGCTACATGATTTGTTTGTTTTAAAAAGAGGGTGTTGGGGGGTAGAATGGGCAGAGAAGTTATATTCTTGCTGCTTCAAATACTAATTCTTGAAGATTTCCATCAGAACTTTGGGAGCCTTTTTTTTTTTTTGTACTGTGAGTATGACTGAGCACTGACACAGGTTGCCCAGCGAAATTGTGGCATCTCCATTCTTGAAAATATTCAAAAGCCATGTGGGTGTGGTCCTGGGCAACCAGGTCCACGTAGGCCTGCTTGAGCAGGAGGGTTGGCCTGGGTGAGCCCTTGAACTCCCATCTAACCTCAAGCCTTGTGACCCTGGGAAAGGGTTCATAGAAGGTACCTAAGAACTGCCCAGGACTACCTGCTAGATTTTGTTCCGTTCTATGTGATTTTATAATCTCAAAGTACAGAAAAGTTTGTGTTCAAGTTTTGACTTGACAGTTCATAATTTAATTGCCACTAAATGTGCCAAGGTGTATATGAATGTAATTATTTTCTTCTTCATCTTAAATGAGCTGTCCCATATGTAAGATTTTATGACTTGCTGTCATTATCCAGTAGTAGTGTCAAAGTGTTTTTTTTTTTTTTCCCCCCCACTGAAATCTGAATCCTGCGTTATAAAAAATGTAGGAGCATTTGGAGTGTTCCTGTCCTCCTGAGGAGCACAGGGGATTTGAGGGTGTAGATAAAATGTCTTAGGTGTCTTGCTGTGCCCTAGAAAGTTTGAACCTCAAGAGCATGGGATGTGTAAGACTTGCTGAAATACAGAAAAATCATGGAAGGAGTAAAAATGCAGAAAGGTTGGAATGGGAAGATTCTGCTGAAATGCTTGGGTTTATTATTTTTTTAAATTAGTTTGGCTACCATGTTTTTCTTCTATATCCTCCAGGGTTTTATGCTTTTATGTTGACTGCTGCAGCAATTGGAGCTTTATTATACTTTCAATTCGAACTTCATTATTTGTATGATCACTTCATGCAGTTTGCAGTGTCAGCTGCAGCTTTTTCTATGGGGCTGAGCATTTTTCTCTATATTCGGTCCCTGAGAGCACCTGAGGAAGAACTAGCACCAAGTGGAAATTCTGGTGAGTAACACTGTGGATAATTTCTTTCCAGTTGTTTGCTGCAAATTGTTTTGTTAAGAATTGAAGGTTAGATTTAGGGCTGGTTATTTTAGTACTGTGACTTTCTGCCAACGTAAAGCTCATGTTTCAAGTTAAACGGCAGGTTTTCACTCACACTCGGATATTGTAAAATGCTTAAAATTTTAGTTGGATAATCTTGAATAGCTCATGCAAAAATGTCTTGGCTGGTCTAGTCTCCTAGGACTGAGAGGACACTTCCTTCTGTTTCTAGCATTTGTCTAAGAGGCTTGTCTGGCTTGCTTCATAGTGCCCCTCCTAGTGGGCCTTTTCCTGAAACGGTTGGGAACGGAAAGGAAAACTGAAAAATGTAGCTGCTTTGGCAGTGGGAAGTTGGATACAGAGCTTGAAATTATGGTCTATTTCTAAATTTTTATTTTGCAGTGCCCTTTTAAACTCAGCTCAGCCAATTAGATTTTTTCAGAATTTTCAATTCAGTCATGTGTCTGCCTGCCTAGAAAGTATCAGTTACATGCATATGTTTTTTTGTAGGACAAAGCATAGCTTGAGAAGTTGATCAATATTAAATTGCTTTTAAAAATCAGAGTAACTAAGAGAATTAATGAACAGAACATGTAGTGTATTAAAAATGGAATGCTCAGATATCCCCAGTTCTTTTATCAGTGCAGCATATACATGTGTGAAGCGATGTAATAAATGATCATAAATAGGTTGTTTTTTCCTATGAAGAAGTGCAGTTCTAGTCTCTCTAAGTGGCTTAGGAGCGTTCTGTAACAGTTCTGCAAAATGTTTGTTACTTGCTAACTGGGTGCAGGGTGTCTGGAAGTCAAGGTGTTATGTTTTCTTTCTTATCCATCTCTTTTGATGGACAGCTAAATCATCACAGCTAAAGGAATTCTTGCTCCAAGAGAAGAGCAGTGAAGTAGGAGGAAGAATAGGATTAATTAATATACCATAAGATCATGCTCATGGAAACTGATGCGAGCAACAGGATAAGGCTGAAAATAAAGAAGGAGCAAGTGTCCAGAAGCCTACAGTAACTTCTAAGGTGTTTGGTCCTCCAAATTAAAATATTTGAGTCTCTTAGAACATAAACCATGTTGGATTTGCTTTGTATTTTGCATATACACTCCTATTTTCCTTGCTAATCTACAGGCTTAATTTTATTTATGAGAGAGAGAACTTTAGTAGGAAGTGGGAACTGCTTGATGGAGAGCAGTGCAGTGGCAGGTAGAATGAGAGTATTGCTAACAAAAATGGTGTTTTATCTGCAGGGTATTTGATTTATGATTTTTTTATTGGACATGAATTAAACCCTCGTATTGGCAGCTTTGACCTCAAATACTTTTGTGAGTTGCGTCCAGGATTAATTGGCTGGGTGAGTCAGTAATCTGAGTTATTTTCTTTAAATAATTCACAATTGGGTCTTTTATATAAATAGAGATATCTATAGATAGATATGTGTATGTGTGTTTATATAAATGGTATTAAGGATATAGTATGTATTCATTAAAAAAAGTACCTTGTAGTCATGTTGCCAGAGTTTGAATAATAATTTTGACTCACTTTAAGGATATTGTTGCATTTTAGCTTCTTTGCTTTGTGAGCAATGAAACCCCTTCTTCAAAGCTTCATCTATTGAGGTTTTACAGCTTCAGGAGTGTAGTTAGTTGCAAACTGTGGCTTATGAAGTAGGTTACTTGTTTAAACTTTGACACTGGTCAAAACCAGGTGTGTTAACATTTTGGTTAGTAGACTAGAAAAGACCCCTTTCTTTTACAAGAATAATACTTTTTTTTTTTTCCCCTGATCTAGGTTGTTATAAACCTGGCAATGCTCCTGGCCGAGATGAAGATACACAATCTAAGTATGCCGTCACTGTCAATGATACTTGTGAATAGCTTCCAGCTTCTCTATGTGGTGGATGCTCTTTGGAATGAGGTAAACGGCAGTGATACTTAACTGTTACAATTCCTCATTGCGATGTTAAGTGAATGAAGCTTTGTAAATCCTGAATTCCTTCCTCCTTGTATCTAGGAAGCTGTTTTAACTACAATGGATATTACCCACGATGGATTTGGATTCATGCTGGCATTTGGAGATTTGGTGTGGGTTCCCTTTGTCTACAGTCTGCAGGCCTTCTATTTAGTTGGCCATCCTACTCCAATTTCATGGCCTGTTGCTGTTGCAATTACTATTCTGAACTGTAAGTTACAGTGACTGTTGTTGCTAGTGGCAGAACAGTGATTTTATTTCTTTGAGTTCTAAAGTGAAGCTTGAGCTTGAGCAGTTGTGCTATTTTCTGTATTGCCACAGCTGGTGCAAGCATGTTTGTGGGTACTGTTTAATACAAATTATTATTAGTATGATATGAAGGATAAATGAGACCCTGGACACCTAATCATTGTGTGGAGATGGGTAGATACTGTCTGGAGTTTCAGAACTGACTGGAAACATGTTGAATGAAGTGTAGCAGATGCCTGTCTGAGTGACTGCAAGTGACTTACAAATAAGATGGCAAGAGCTTGTTGCCTCTGGTCTTAGGGAGCAAGGAGGGGTTGTTTAACAACTCGCGTTTCTCTCCTTGATGCCCCATAAAGGGAATTTTTTTTTTGGTAGACATGACAAAGAATTTAAACACATGGAAAGAATACAAAGGCATACAACTTAGTATGTGCAATTCTGAGAAATACAACATTAATTCTTCTTCCTTTTCAGCCTTTTTGTTTTTAAACACCTTGGTTTGGAGTATGTTGTGCTTTTGGGTTTTTTTCAATACAGCCTTGAAAAAAGCAAATGTAAGCTGACTTGTGAAAATGGTGGGGAAATTCCAAAACCAGATAAAACTGTGTTGTCTGGATCTTCAAATAATGTGAACTTGTAATTAGCTGATGAACTTGTGGAAAGGACAGTGTAGCCAAATACTAGGCTGTTAATCAGCCATGGTTGGACTTAGAGGTCTTTTCCAACTGAAATAGTTCTATGATTCTAATAGAGCTGTAATCTTGAGACTGCAGCACATCAGCTTTTCTGAATTTCAGGCCCAATGTTACATTAGCAAACTGCAAGTCAGATACAAATGTATAAGTAGACATGAAAATAAAGCTGCTCCATTATCTTAAAAACTAGGAAGTAACAGCAGATAAGCAGCATCTCTCTCTCGTTAAGAGCTCTGAGAAACAGAATATATCCGTTACATCTCTGAGGAAAAGACTGGTATAACAGGAGTGGCAGGAAGCTTGTGGAAGGTTCTGTTACTGGTTTGGGTTGGTTTTTTTATTGAAGGAGAGACAACTTGAAAATGCAAATGAAATATTACTTATTTTCAGGTGTTGGATATTACATATTCCGTAGTGCAAACTCTCAGAAAAATAATTTCCGAAGGAATCCAGCAGATCCCAAATTGGCCTGTAAGTGCATTTGTTCAGTTGTTACACAATGTCCCTTTAAAGGTGCTCTGAAATGCACATTTCAGTTGGTGTAATGACTACAACACTCTATTCACAGATCTGAAATTTATACCCACTGCAACTGGAAAAGGGCTCCTGGTCACGGGTTGGTGGGGTTTTGTTCGTCACCCGAATTACCTTGGTGACATCATCATGGCTCTAGCATGGTCTCTGCCCTGCGGTAAGTTCCTGAAACTAAAGTGTATTTTATCAGGAATTTGGTCTCCTTGGAGCCTTCTCTTTTCCAGACTGAACAACCCCAACCCTTTCAGCCTCTCCTCAAGGCAAGGTGCTCCAGCCCTCTGATCATCTTTGTGCCTCTTTGGATCTGCCCACTTGCCTGGGCAGCCCATTTCAATGGCCAATCACTCTTTCTGTGAAGAATTTCTTCCTCGCATCTTTGATGAATTATGGGATAGATTCAGTGATCTCAAAGATCTTTCTAACCTAAACGATTAGATATTGAAGTAGTCTCCCAAAGAAAGTAGAGGATTCCCCTACATTTGGGGACAGTTTTAAGACTCAGCTTGACAGGGTGCCAGGCCATCGTACTTCAGCTGTGCTATTGTTGGACCAGATGATCCTTGGAATCCCTCCCTTCCAATCTGGCATGCCGTGATTCTCTGTCACTAGTAGTTAACATTTCTGGATTATGTGTGGGGTTTTTTGGTGCATTCAAAGTAACTTTTTCACTTTATCCTACAGGTTTTAATCATATTTTACCTTATTTCTACGTGATATATTTCATCGGCTTGCTTGTTCATCGAGAAGCTCGTGATGAACATCACTGTAAGCAAAAATACGGCTTGGCATGGGAAAAGTATTGTCAGCGTGTACCATACCGCATCTTCCCTTACATCTACTAGAGCACTCCAGCTGCCTGATTTGCAAATTACTTCTAAAGTTAGTTTCTGTGCAAATAAAAATATACCTCTTACCTTTGCACTTGGTCTATTTGTTATTTAGACTTTTTTTTTAAAAAAAGAAAAAGAAAAAACCAAGAGAAACAAAAAAACCAACAACAAAAAATTGACCAAACAGTGGAGTGCATCAACAGGTATCTCTGAGTCATCTTATACATGAGTTATGTGAACTGACTGTCTGTGACTTTAATTTTTTAAAAAATTGTGAATTTTTAAATGTCTTGGAGCCCTAATACTTCAATTTGAGTTTATCTAGAATCTTGAGTTTACATTTTGTCTTTTCTTTTTTAACTGCATTTATTAAGCACTGTGATGTAAATTATATTATTTTCCTAATACAATAAATAGAGAAATTCCATCCAGTTTTTTTTTTTGGGGGGGAGTGTTACTTGTACCATCTAACTTCAGATGTCTGACATATTTGCCTGAATTCAGAGTCTTTTTGGTTGGTGGAACTGAAAGCAGAGGATTTGACCTATGAGGGGCCTGTGCTGCAGGCAAGTGCTGCACTGCAACCCCAGGCCAAGACGTAACAGCTCACCTGGGTGAGTGTCTCCCTCCTGGCTTTTCAGCAGTAGGATTTTTTGGTCGGGGAGGCTCAGGTGGTCCCTCTCGCCCTGTACCTGCAAGAGAGACAGAGGGATGGAATCACAAGGATCATCCCCACATTCTCAAAGAAGTTTCAGCGCCAATCAAGGGGGACTCTGAACTGCCCTTTGGCAGTGCCCCTGATCCTAGAGAGTTCAGACTGCTGAAGGTATATGATGCAAACACCCGAGTTCAGCTGTGGGCAGAGCAGTGTACCCAAATCCTACATCTGGCATTAAACAGAGTTACAGAAGGTGTAGTGGATATGCATTTGACAGAAAAGAATAAAATGACCACAGTTGGCTTCTTTTTGTAAAATATATAATGTACCATAGCATTTACCCAGTGTGTATAATAAAGCCTCCACGTTTTTACTGTACAGTGTTTGGATTTTGGTAATGCCATAGCTTTTTTTTTTTTTTTTTTTAGAAGCAGGAGAAATCAGCAGCTTAAATCCATTGCCAGTAACTTAAAGGAAAAAAAAAGTTCATTTGGATTAAGGGTTTTTGTAAATTAATGTATTAATTCTGGCAACAACTGAAGTGCTCCTTCAAATATTTGTATTGACTCAACATGCTATGAAAATACAGGAGATGCTCCTCAATCCAAAGTTGTGGTTTTTAATTTGGCAGTGCTACCTCATCTGTAGGTTTTGCCTTTTGTACTGTTGCAGATAGAGAGAATAGCTATTTTTTTGCTATTGCTATTTAAAACAACCTTGTTTTGTTTTGTTTTGTTTTTTACATGAGCCTGTGGTTAAACACGACCACTTTCTAATATATTTTTGTACATATTTGACTTTTGGACTAATGTATGTGTTGTAGTCACTAGCTGTGTTCTTTGTCTAACTGGCTGTAAATCAGATGTCCTTGCAGTATTTACTTCATAAGTAGAATAATTTTCTATTTTACTGAAATAATCTCGCATTAATGAGCTAGCTTCTACTCTTGTCACAACTGAGAACTTCTCACCTGCTTCACATGTGGGGTTTTATAGCACAAAAAAAAAAAGCTTCTTCTAGTCATAGTGCAAGTGCCACAATATTTACTGGCAGGAAGGTTCTTAATAAATCAGAATGTTGCTATTTTTCATCAAGGCATTTAAGTTCTTTAAAGATGTTGATGTAACTGAACTCTAGCACGTGATTTTTCTTCCTTTTTTCTTTTTAAGAAGAGAACCCTCTATTTTGTACACAGGCTTTTTTTAAAAACAGAATTGTACATTTGAAGTGTATATAATGTAGCTTGATTGTGACAGCCTCCTCTAAAAATCTGTTGGTGTTGTAAGGAAAGTGCTTTAAGACAAGTACTTTGATTCTTGGAAGCAAATCACAGTGCCTGTAATAAGACTTGAAGAGCATTTACTCCTGTGAACTAACAGGTTGAACTGGGATGCTTGGTTTCAATGGTTGCTCAATGAATTAGTGCAGATTAGAGCAATCATTTCACCATTTAACAGTTTTAAGAATTAACACCAATTTGCAGCTGGTGTTTTAAAAATCTACTGGAGCAGAGTGGGACTGGACAGTTCCAGCTCCTCAGTCTGTAAACCAGGAGATGCTCCTGCCATCCCAGTTCTCTCTGTTACCACACAGGGTCATTAACATGTTACTGGGAGCCCTTGTCTTTCACTAACAGGTCTTGAGCAATGACAACTTCAGATTATTTTTTACATGCTGAGTTTTATGTGGATTTGATTTTGAAGTAATTGTTTTAATACGATCAACAAAAATAAAGCTTTTGCTTAAACTTCAGTAGTTTGGGGTTTTTGTTTTAGTAAGAAGAAATAATTCACAGAGATCCCAAGGCTGAGAAACATGACTGATCCTAGAGTCATCAGTGGAAATATGCCCCAGCGTTTAAACCGATTCATAGAATAGTAGAATCATAGAATTATTGGGGGGTGGAGGTGGGGAAGACCTCTAATACCATCAAGTCCAACCATCAACCTAAGACCACCATGGACATTAAAGCATGTCCTGAAGCACCATGTCCACACATTTCTTGAATACCTCCAGTGATGCTGACTCCACCACCTCCCTGGGCAGCCTGTTCCAATGCCTGACCCTTCTTCAAAGAAAGAAATTTTTCCTAATATCCAACCTAAACCTCCCCTGGCAGTTTCAGGCCATTTCCTCTCAGAGGGAGAAAAGACTGACTCCCACCTCACTTTTTTTAGCTCAACGTTTTTTTCAGGGCGTATTAGAGAGCAATGAGGTCTCCTCTACCCCTTCTCTCCTCCAGGCTATACATCTACACAGGGCTTTGTCACTCTGTACAACCAAATATTAATGTGACCAACTTGTCTTGAGGTCACCAAGACCTGACCTGTGCACGCATGAGCTTCTCCACTTTTCCCAGGATTCTTTTGCTGCTTATAGTCCCTGTTGGAGCCCTCTGTTGCTGGATTTAGGCAGCCTGACTGATGAGGAACCCTTTTTGCTCACATAGTTCAAACTGCAGAAAGTTCTAAACATTAATCAGCTGCCCAGAAAGAATCCATTTAAAGCTTAAAATTGGATTAAGTGAATTTGCGTGGAAGTGGCTGTGATAGCTTAGGAACATAAGTGGAAATTAATGAGTGGGGAGAGCAAGAAAAAGGAGGAGTTCAACTCAGAGTCACATTAAAATTCAGATAATTTGCTTTTGGCAACACATCTTCAGGAAAGCTCCATACTGGAACTATTAATAGGAAAACCTTTCTGCTGGGAAGATAAATGATGCTCTTGCAAAGTTGTAAAAAAAATATTAATGAACCAAAGCAGAACTATTCCATGCTTTTTTTTCCCTACTTGTGATTTCATAATCTTGTCAAGAGTCCTCTGAAAGCAAACTGATCCTGCAGACAAAAGAACAGACATCTGAATGGTATGGCAAGTTCTCTGTGTGTTTGTATCTGCTTATCACAGCCTTCAGGGAATGGAAGTTTGCCAGATTAAAAATTCTCAATTTCCCACCAAAATAAGAGAGAGACAAAAGTCTCAGAAGCTTTTAGGACTGCAACCATAGAATTGCTTTGGCTAGAAAAGGTCTGTAAGATCATTGAGTGCAGTCATCAGCCTAAGACCACTGTGCCTATCAAATTGTGTTCCAGAGTGCCATGTCCACACGTGTTGGAGCATGTCCAGAGAAGAGCAGCTAAGCTCATGAAGGGCCTTGAACACAATTCCTATGAGGAGCAGCTGAGGGAAAAGGGGTTGTTTAGTCTCAAGAAGAGAAGGGTGAGAAGAGATCTCATGACCCTCATGACAAATACCTCAGAGGAGGGTGGAGCCAGGTGGAGTTCAGTCTCTTCTTACATACAATAAGAGGAAATGGGCCTTAGGTTGTGCCAAGGAAGGTTCTGGTTGGATGTCTTCCCAGAAAGGGTGCTCAGGCATTGGAACAGGCTGCCCAGGGAGGTGCTGGAGTCGCCACCCCTGCAGGTATTCAAGACACAGGGACGTGGTTTAGTGGCAGTGGCTTAGCAGTAGTGGTGGGATTGTGAGCTTTAGGTGAGCAGTTGGACTTGACCTCAGAGGTCTCTTCCAACCTTAACAGTTCTGTGATGCTATGATTTTACATTACTACAGGCATATTGATTTCCATGTAATAATTCCTGATTTGTACTCACAGAATCAGGCTATGAAGAATCTAATCTTCCATTCAAGGTATTTTTTTTAGTTCAGTTGTAATCTTCATGTGCTTCTAGATGCGAGTTCCATAAAACTGTAAATGAGCAAAAATAGTAACTGTGAAGCAAGAAAGAAAAAGAAAAGCTAACAATTTATTTACAAACTGGCCATCATTTTTAAATCCTCCACTCTGACTATCCAAACCCATGGTTTGAAACATTACTTACTTAAGAGAAAAGCTAGATACATTAAATCACAGAATCACAAAACATTAGGGGTTGGAAGGGACCTCAGAAAATCATCCATTCCAACTTCCCCTGCCAAAGCAGGATCACCTAGAGTAGGTCACACAGGAGCACATCCAGGTGAGTTTTGAACGTCTCCAGAGGAGGAGACTCCACAACCTCTCAGGACAGCCTGTTCCAGGGTTCTGTCACCCTCACAGTGAAAGGTTCACGTGGAACCTCCTCCAGCCTGCACCCATCACCCCTGAGCAGAACCTGGCTCCATCCTCCTGACACTCACGCTTTACATATTTATAAACCTGAATGAGGTGACCCCTCAGTCTCCTCTTCCCCAGGCTAAAGAGCCCCAGCTCCCTCAGCCTTTCCTCACAAGGGAGATGTTCTATTGTTCCTAACATCCAATCTAGATCTGCTCTTTTCTAATTTCAAACCACTGCCCCTTGTCCTGTCACTGCAGGCCTTTGTAAACAGTCTCTCTCCATCTTTCCTGTAGGCCCCCTTCAGGTACTGGAAGGCTGCTACTAGGTCTCCCCAGAGCCTTGTCTTCTCCAGGCTGAACAACCCCAGCTCCCTCAGCTTGTCATCATAGCAGAGGTGCTCCAACTCCCTGATCCTTTTCATGTCCCTCCTCTGGACCAAAATGTCTAGCATGCAACCTGCAGAAAAATTAAGATAATGGTTTATCTGCTATCAGAGTAATTGACTTTTTCAGCAACAGGTATAAGATTCACAGCACTATCATCCAACTCCCCCTCCTTGTACAAATCAAGCACTGCTCCAAAATTCAGACTGCAGCTTAAATCTCTCAAAAATCCTTCCTAGTAAAGGACATCAATTAATCATCTTCCCATCCCTCAGAGCATCAGGGCTGAGAAATCTCTGACACAAATGGGAATATTTAAAGGGAAAACTGTTCTAAAGAGGAAAGGTCTTGTTCTGCTACCAAAAGGAGAGAAGCCAAGGCTATAATCTCCAGGTTTCCTTTTCCTACAATATTTTTAGTTCTAAGGAAAGCAAGAGCTTGTCAGGAGGTATTCTGCTGGAAATGCAACACCTACAGATTGTGTGTATTCTGATTCCTTTGGGTTGCTTTGCCTCCATTCAGAAGAAAAACTCCACCAAAGATTTATTTAGACCCACAATCAATGAGGGAGAGCAGATGTTACAGCTGGGACGGCATGTCCCTGGGGCTATTTGTTTGCTTCCAAAAATTCATGCTTCCAAGAGTTCTGAAATTAAAGAGATTATATTTAATCTAAAACTCTTTTATGGGTCTTCCCAATCACTGCTTGAACCCACAGAAACTCCCTGTTGTTGTACATTAGCAGAGTTTGAGGGCACACTGGAGAGCAAGCAATCCAGGAGAGAACAAAGCTTTCTAAGTGAGCATCAGGCCAAGACTTTTACATCATGGGAGAGGGGATATTACCCTGCCAAAGCATAGTACAGTGTCTTTATTTGATCAAGGGAGACCCCCTGCTCTCCTCTGTTTGATGCTGGCATTTAGGCAGCTTTGCCCATTTGTGGTACGTGCCCGGCAGGGGGCTCTAACATATCAACATTTAGTCAAAGGTGACTTTGAACAGACCTAGAAACGGCAACTGGAGCAGCACACTGCTACAGCCTGCTTTCCCCATCCACATCTGATGGCCAGAGACACACCACCGACTCAGAGATGTGCTCCTCTACCTAAGCTTCAGCTTGGGGCAATTCTGAAAGTCCCAGGGCTAGCCTGGGGATGGAGATTTCTTTCTGAAGCAGCTTTGCTTGAGTCTTTTTTTTTTTGCTTGCTTTTTTGTGTGTAAGGTGAAATACAGATATGATTCTTAAGTGTCTTCATTAAGACTAAACAAATAATTAATTTTCACCACTATTTCAATAGCAAACACACAAATCTCCAATCTCACCCTTTAACTTCCATGCTTTATGTGGAATTTTTCTATATTCCGTTCCTTTAAAGCAGTTGCTCTTTTGTAGAGCACTAGCAAACAAAAGAAATTCTGCAGCTACCTGAAATGAGGTTGTAGCAAGGTGGGTGGTGGTGTTTTCTCCCTAGTAACAAGTGATAGGATGAGAGGAAATGGCCTGAAGTTACACCAGGGAAGGTTTAGGGTGGATATTAGAAGAAACTTCTTCACTGGAAGGGTTCTCAAACACTGGAATAGCATCCCAGGGGAACCGGTTGAATCCCCACTCCCAGAGGTGATTAAAGGACACAGAAATGTGGTGATGAGCAACATGGTTTAGCACCAGACTTGGTAGAGTTAGATAATGGTTGGACTCACCAGCTTTGCTATCCTTCTCTGGACCTGCTCCTCAATGTCCTTCTTGAAGTGAGGGGCCCAAAACTGGCGTGTGGCATCACCAGTGCCAGGCAGAGGGGGCCAATCACATCCCTAGATCTGCTGGCCACACTATTCCTGATGCAGGGCAGGATGCCATTGCCCTTCTTGGCCACCTGAGCACACTGCTGGCTCATATTCAGCTTGCTGTCAATCAAAGCCCTAAGCTTTTTGGCTGCAGTTCTCCCCACGTTGGTATTTTACATTTCACACAATTTACAGCAACTCTGACCTAGAATGAGCCATTATCTGACCTGTACAAAGCACACTGAATAAAAATAGTCTTCCTGAAAGTGCTGTCTCTATACAACTGTAATGCAGAGTCCCCATTTATCTACAGGACTACACTATCTTAGCCACACGTAAAATACCCACTCTCATTAGTCACTAATATTTCTGATAACAGATGGCTGTAGTTAGAGATGCAATTATAAAAAGGAAAGGTAATATAAAAAAATACAACCTCTTCTATTATCATAATTGTCTGATGAAGTGCACCTGGTATTATTTTATGCCATTTTAAAAATGGAACTAAACACAGAATACAAAATGAACCAGGTTGGAAAAGACCTTTGAGATCATCAAGTCCAACCTATCACCCAACACCATCTAATCAAGTAAACCATGGCACTAAGTGCCTCATCCAGTCTCTTTTTAACACTTCCAGTGATAGTGACTCCACCACCTCCCTGGGCAGCACATTCCAATGGCCAATCACTCTTTCTGTGAAGAAGTTCTTCCTCACATCCAGCCTAAATCTCCCCTGGCACAACTTGAGACTGTGTCCTCTTGATTGAAACAAACCAAAAAAATGAAGTATTTCTTCTTGGCATTCTGAAAACTCCCTATTAACATTTGAATGGTAACAGTACTAGAGATTATATGACTTACTGAATTATAATTGCCTGGACATTTTCCATGCTAAGACTGCATCAGCTCTCTTCATTACACACATTTCAGACTCAGCTTGACAGGCTGCTGGGCCATCTCATTTAAACTATGCTTACCTAGAAAGGTTGCACCAGATGATCCTTTGGGTCCCTTCCAAGCTGGCATTCTGTCATTCTTCGATGTCTGGTTTGGGAAGCTACAGAATATTGGATTAGGGATAAAAAGGCTCCTCCATAAATTTTCTTCCATCAAGTTAGTCATGTGTTGTACCTATGTACAGAAAAACATAATTTTCACAGCTTCTTCTAAGTGAAATGCTAATTAGGAAAACAAGGAAATAGGATTAAATAAAAACCCCATCATCAAAACTAGCTTTTAAATAGCAACTGGCAGAGCAGATGTGAAATAGATGTTGAAATATTATATATGCTTGGTCCTCCCAACCTGCCACTCCTCACAAAAATGTCTTTGTGCACCACACCTCCTTTGTTTGGCTGGCTTATTCTCAGCTGCTTTGAGAGGGAGCGTCCTGCAAGCTTCCTTCCACTTCAGGAAAGCATCATCACAGGTCAGGAGTATGATTTATGTGAATGATAAATAAACTGAAGTTGGTGTGACTTGAGTCTGACTAGATAGATATTTATGACTGGGTTGTGTTGCTGTAATAGCTATGGGTCTCAACATGCTGGGAGAATATGCATGTAATAAAAACATCAGGGCCCACCAGATTTTGCCATCTAAGATAAACAACAAATGAGAACATTTTCCATCTATTTTTACAGAAAATGAACACAATCACTAGAGCAATTGCTATTGGTATCTGGATGCCCACGAAGGTGAGTTGTTCATACAGACATGCACATCTAAATCACAGAATCATAGAATGCAAGGTTGGAAGGGTCATTTGATCCAATCTCCTCTGAGGAAGCAATGCAGAAATGAGTCCTGCTCATTTACCCCATAAATAGTGTGACTGGACTTGAGGAAATTATGCTGGAGCTGTCATGGTACAAGATCCAGGAAAGACCACCACTAGGTTGATTCCTGACTAAGGCAATAGTCCTTACACTGGACTAAGGCAAGAGCCCAGTGTAGGGAGACTGGGAATGCATCCTCAGTGTACACTTATCCCAAAACAGCAGATCAGCAACAGCAGCCTGGACTTTTTTTTTCCCTTAGTGCTTTAGAAGAGGCAACATCAAGAAAAGACACTGAAAAAAGAAGTAAGAATGAAAGGCTTCCCCATGCTGGCTAAAAAGAGTGAATTTAAATTTCCTGAGAACAAATCCTTAATTAGTCTGCATTGATTGGACAAGTCCCCAAGTATTCTCTCACTGTGGTCAGGTAAGAAAGTGCCACTTGTCATCTTCAGGCGGGTGATGAGCAGACATGGCTGTGAAGGGTACCTAAGCACAACTAATGAACAGCTGCCCCAGTTTAAAGTTGCTGTGGTTGCAGGAAGAACTCTCAAGAAGTGACAGACACTTCCTGAGCATCTCACAAAACCTCTTGGTGGCCATTTACCTGCACTCCTGGGATTCTTTCCTACTGTTACATAAGCATTTTAAACTACAAGAGAGACACAGAGTGGTTTAACATGGAGAATAAGCCAACATTCAGACAAGGACCAAAGCAAAGGGTAAAACTCTACTTCTGATTTCTGAAAGTACAGATTTGGCTAGTGTTATAGAATAGAATTAACCAGGTCGGAAAAGACCTTTGATATCATCCAGCAGCATCTAATCAACTAAACCATGGCACCAAGCTCCCCATCCAGACCCTTCCTAAACACCTCCAGTGGTGGTGACTCCACCACCTCCCTAGGCAGCCCATTCCAATGGCCAGTCACTCTTTCTATGAAGAGCTTCTTCCTAACATCCAGCCTAAACCTCCCCTGGTGCAGCTTGAGACTGTGTCCTCTTGTTCTGGCGATAGTTGCCTGGGAGAAGAGACCTGTTTAGAAGAACAGGCTACAAAGTCAAACTTTTCTGAATGTTTTATTTTTGCCCCGCCCCCCCCCCCCCCCCCCCCCCCCCCCCCCCCCCTTTTCCCCCCAGAAACGTTTTCCCTCACCTTGTGGGCTACAGCTGTCAAATGGCAAAGAAAAACAACTTGGAAGGGATAAAGGTTATATAGCATGACTAGGACTGCTGATTTTGGTTTGCAAATAGAACCCATCTTTTAATTAAAAAAAAAAAAAAGAAAAAAGAAAAGAAAGAAAGAAAGAAAAAAAAAAAGCCCAAGCCATAAAAAAAATGAAACAAAACAACAACAAAACCACCCCAAACCAACCAACACCAGAAAAAAACCAAACCCCACAAACCCAAACATAACAAAACAAACTCCTTTAGGGTTTTCAGTCAAGTTGTCAGTTTTGCATAGACAATGCTTCCACTTCCCATCCAGCTCAAGTTAGCTCTAGCATATTTATATCTGTGGCAGCTTTAGGCTATGCCTTTAAAGTTTTTCACAGATCTCAAACAGAAAGTAGTAAAAATGCAAATAAATCACTATGGGGTGTAAAAAGGAAAATAAAGATAATTCTAAACCATTCCATTGGTGAGATAAGGAACTTAAACTGGTTATACCAAAACAATACTCTTCTCACTGCTTCTCTCTGGAGAGCTACTAACTTGCTTCTGCTTGACCTTGGCTGCATTGTTTTGGTTAAGTCTAACAGCAACTTTCTCTTCTCCCTTTTGTACAGGGGGGTCTGGGTGGGCAGAAAAAGAGAAGCTAGTAGCTTCCCCTTGTCTTTGACTGGGGGGTGGGGGTGTGTGTCCTTATGCTGTTTATTAATTGTAAATATCTGCAGTAGTTATAAATACTGTGTATTTTGTGCATATTCATTGCATTCCATCATAGATTGCAGTTCTGCTTGTAAATACAGCTTTCATTTGCTTCCAACTGGGCTGGTCTGGCAAAGTTAATGTTGGGGGGGAATTTCAGCCCACCACAATGTCAAATCATCATGCATATACAACTGCATTAGCCAACCAGTCTACCAACCAACCAACCAACCAACCAACAACAGAAAACAATACAAAACCATTTCTGATGCACTGCTTCTTACAAACTCAAATCAGGGATACAACAAACTCATATCTGCATTCAAAACTCAAGGTAGATGTACCCAAGAAACACCAGTAATTCCAACCTGATATTACCCAATGCCCAAATGCAATGGATCAGGGACAACAATTAATTCAACCCACAGGTCTATCATTACAGATAAATGCCCTAAGTTGTAAGACCTAGTAGTGTAGTTTGGAGTCTTCACTATATCTACTTCATTAGGAGAAAAAAAATCCAGATACAAATTTCCCTGAAAAGAGAAACAAACAACCCTCCAGTAAACTAGAACCTAAACTTTTCTCCTCTTTTGAGGAAAAAAGATATAACAAAATGACATCAGAGGAAAAGTTTCAATTTTCTATTATGTCTTTTCTGCTCTCACACCTCTAATTCATGGCATTTTCTACATTATTAAATATGAATACACTTTACATTATTGGATGAAATGTAGGTAGAAAATATTGATGCTGGCAATAAGCTGTGTTTATGCAGAGGGATATAGCAAAGCTGAGGTTAGTTTGGTTTGTTAAGGTACATTGGATTCTTCTGGAATGATACTGAAATCTGAAATTGTTAATAGGCATTGACTAAGACCAGTGTGTGTTTTCAAGGAAGCACAGTTAAGAATGTAATGAGATATTGATTTGATATGGACACAAAGTCTGATTGTAAAACTATGAAGTTTTCGACCTGAGCTGGCCAGTTACTGGCAACAATAATTGCTCCCCTTGCTGTTCTGCATACAGTGATTTGTAAGATTAAACAAACTATGTGCAGTTAATCCTATCATGGTATTTCAAAAAGGGTGAGGGACTTTTTAGGGTGTCAGGTAGCGATAGGACTAGGGGGAATGGATCCAAGCTAGAGGAGGGGAGATTTAGATCTGTCGTTAGGAAGAAGTTCTTCCCCATGAGGGTGGTGAGACACTGGCACAGGTTGCCCAGGGAGGTGGTGGAAGCCTCATCCCTGGAGGTTTTCAAGGGCAGGCTGGATGTGGCTCTGGGCAACCTGCTGTAGTGTGAGGTGTCCCTGCCCATGGCAGAGGGTTGGAACTGGATGATCCTTGAGGTCCCTTCCAGCCCTGAAAATTCTGTGATTCTGTGAAAAATGCCTCAAAGTGTCAAGCAACACATTATGCTTTACTGACTTTTCATGAAAAAGCCTTTATCAAGAGGCAGGAATTTCAAACAGAATATTATTGTACTAATATTCTCAAAGAACTTATTGTTTCTGCATTCTTGAATCACTTTTCAATAACTTTGAGGTTTGCAATGAGGAGAATAATAATGAAAGATAATTTGCTATTCACTTCTCTGATTCTTTGTTGCTAAATATTTTGTAAATGTGAATGTCTTTAAAATTAGGAGTTTCTATTATCTAGATGTAGACATATTTTCACTTACCTATCAACACTGAAAGTCATTATGGAAACATTTTATTTTTTTAAATAAGAAAAGAAAACGAAAAAAATCAATTATGGGCAATAGAGAGAAACACAACTTCACTTCCCCTTTAGTTTTGTATAAATATAATTTCTCTGATGAAATTGAACTGCTCTTTATTCCTGCTGTGTAAGATTCTGAGCCTTAGAGAGATCTGTATTTCACTGCAAACAAGGTGAGTGGGATATGATACATGCTTCAAGCCTGTATCAGTGTAAATACTGCTCAAGTCCTGAGTGTAGGAAAATATTTTCCCAAGAGCTACCAATGGGATCACTTCATCTTAATTTAAAAGGGTTGGACAAACGTTTCTGTCTATATACACAACTCTCATTCTTCAGGATATTACCCAGGGCAAGGAAAAAAAAGAAAAGAGAAAAAAGATTCTGCAGTGCTTAAATCTTTATATGTATTGGCTATGAAATGAGTAAAAGAGCTAAAATGAGACGGTGTTAGGTGATGGGTTAGACTTGATGATTTCAAAGGTCATTTCCAACCTGGTTAATTCTATTCTATAAGGAACCAGGTAACAACAAGAAGCTGAAAACAATCTCAGCATCACCAGACAATTTCTACTATTTCATGTCTAAGACTGAAAGAGGTATCAAACACTAAAACAAAATCTGTCTTATATTCAGCAAATATTGCACAAATATTGCTAACAAGAACTGATGCCAGTAGGATTGTAAGATTACATGGAGAGATTGCTGAGGATGCAAGCAAAAGGAAATCACAGACAAGGACAGGCAGTGTGAGGCATACTGGCTGAAAAATAGATGGATGGAAGCAACACCATGTGAATTTGTCATGATAAAAACGGAGGAAATGGAATGCAGTGTTTTTATCACTGTTAATTCCTGACTTTAACTCTGAGATACCTCTTTTAATTACCATAGGACAGGCATCTTGTGGATTTTACAGGGCTACAAGGTAGAGCACATTCAAAGCTATCTTAGTCTTGGCACATGCAGAACAGCAAATCTATCAGAGTGATTCTGAGATTATATGAGGAGAAGAGCAGGAAATGTAGACAACAGACTTAAAACAATAAAACTACTGATCATAATTCCCTTGAGCAATGTGCAATTGCCTGATGAATGATTACAGCAGTAAGCCTTTAAGCAGTTGCACTAAGCAGCTGGTTCTGGAATCCTTCAAAGTAACTGTAGGATTACTCTGTTGAGTGCAGTCTGTGCTGGATAGCTCAGAAATGGTCACACTAAAGCTCCCCTCTTCCAGCTCAAAACCATTTCCCCTTGTCCTATCAGTACAAGACCTTGTAAAAAGTCCCTCCCCAGCTTTCTTGTAGGCTCCCTTCAGGTACTGGAAGGGTGCTCTAAGGTCCCCCTGGAGCCTTCTCTTCTCCAAGCTGAACAGCCCCAACTTTCTCAGCCCATCCTGCAGGGCAGGTGCTCCAGCCCTCTGATCATCTTTGTGGCCCTCCTCTGGATCTGCTCCAACAGTACAATATCCTTCTTGTGTTTGGGGCCCCAGAACTGGACAGGATACTTCAGGTAAAGTCTCATGAGAGCAAAGGGTGAGAATCACCTACCTTGTCCTGCTAGTCATGCTTCTGTTCATGTGGACATGGTTTCCTTCTGGTCTGCAAGTGTACATTGCTGACTCATGTTGAGTTTGTCATCAGCTGACATCCCCAAGTCCTTCTCCTGAAGACTGCTCTCGAGAAGCACACAATTTCAAAGGATCACTGAATTTTAAATATGAAATACAATCACATAACATTCTCACTTATCTCCATCACTGTTTGTGTCTTACTAGCTATAAATCCATTTTGTTTAAAGAGATATGAATTAATTTCTTCAGTTTTATTATTCACAGATAAGTGTGTAATCCTAACCAAATGGAAAGCTGTCAAAATCCGGAAGGCAATCTATCTGATAGTAAAAGATTTGACTTTGATCATACAGATAAGCTTTTCATCAGTCATCCCTACAACTTATTTCATAGTATTTGTATCCTTAATTAGAATGCTCTTGAAATTTTCTGAAGATACTTCTTTTTGAAGTGTGAGTTTTGGTGTTTGCAATGTCAACATTATTCACCCTGTTAAAGATAGGAATACAAGACACAAGAGAGACATAGATCTGCTGGAACAGGTCCAGAAGAGGGCCACAAAGATGGTCAGAGAGCCGAGAACTTTTCCTATGAAGACAGGCTGAAAGAATTGGGGCTGTTCAGTCCAGAGAAGAGAAGGCTCCAGGGAGACCTTATACGTGTATTTTGATATGTGAAGGGGACTGGGAGGAAGACTGGGGAAGGATTCTTTAGAAGGGCTTGTACCAATAGGATGAGGAGCAATGGTTTGCACATGCTGGAGCAGGGTAGATTTAGGTTGGACTTTAGGAGAAAGTTCTTCACAATGAGGGTGGTAAAATACTGGAATAGGTTGCCCAGGTATATGGTTGAGGCCCTGTCCCAAGAGACATTCAAGATCAGAGTTGATGTGGCCCTTGGCAGCCTGATTTAGTTGGAGGTGTCCCTGCTGACTGCAGGGGAGTTGGACAAGATGACCTTTGAGGGTCCCTTACAGCCTGATGCAATCTGTGGGAATCTGTAAATTGTCTGCTGTCAGATTCTACCTGTGCCATTGAACTGCTAAGAGGCAGAATTCTTGCCGCCTGGGAACATAACACTGCAAGACAAATAAAAGTAACTAATATTCTGTGCCATAAAAATGTCTAACTCTTAAAAGCAACAAATTGTATACTAAAAATTGTTAGAGTTTTGTTAGGGTAAGGACTACTTTAACACATTCTGCAATTGCAAAGTTCTTGAAGCATGCACAGCCATATGTAAGATGAGATAGAATGAGCAATTCAATTTCAAGCAATTACTTAAACACACTCTAAACTACAGCAGCTCTGAAAATTAGCATTATCAAAAAAAGCAAACTGCTGTAAAGAGCACAAAAATATATTTTCTTACAGTAATTCAACTTGTCATTCTGTGCAACCATTTTAAACTGCTTCAAAGCCTGCCTGCCTAGAAATTCTTGGTTTATAGTATCAACATTTTCAGTATTACTTACCTCTCAGGTTTTCCTCAATGTTTTATTATAAGTTAAGTTTTTAGGACAGATATTGTTTAATTTTATATAGCAGTGCACATGCTTCTGGGGCTTAAATATAGGCTTAGAATCATAGAAACACAGAATGTTAGGAGTTGGAAGGGACCTCCACAGATCATCTAGTATGACACCCCTGCCAAAGCAGGTCACGCAGGAATGGATCCGGATGGGCCTTGAAAGTCCCCAGAGAAGGAGACTCCACAACCCCTTTGGGCAGCCTGTTCTAGGGCTCTGTCACCTTTACAGTATAGAAGCTGCCCTGTCAATGTCCCTGAACCTTTGTCCAACAGCGTAAGAAGCAGGTCCTCTACCTTCACTTCTCAGTTTCTTCACCATAAAATAAGGGTGGTTGGCACAGGTTGCACATAAGTCTCTTGCTGAAGCTATATCATGACCAGTGTGTTTACATAAAAGATTCTAAGTAATTTAAATCCTTTGCTGAGGGGCAAAGAGTTAAAAACAAAAGAGGGGAAAAAAAGCAGCACTCTCCAGAGTGTCACAGTAAGCAGTCTGCTAGGAACAGCACATATCTAATTCACACATCAAAAACCTCATCCCAAAAGGAAAATCCCAATTCAAAAATCAGCCCTTGAGACAAAGTTGTAAATAATAACAAAGATGAAGGTGGAGGAAGCAGAGCAACTGAATGGCTGTCCATTTAATAACTCTGTTGATGTTCCTGAGATATTACACCCAAAAGAGAAGTGGCACAGAAAAATTTGCCAGTTGGAATGACTGATTTAACTGTCCTGCAGTTGTTAAAAGATGAGTATTAGAAGAGCAGGCTCTGGGGAAACCTAATAGCAGCCTTGCAGTAACTGAAGGAGGCCTACAAGAAGGATAGACTGTTTACAAAGGACTGTAGTTGTAGGATGAGAGGCAATGGTTTCAAACTAGAGAAGAGCAGATTTAGACTGGATGTTAGGAACAGATTCTTTACTATGAGAATGGTGGAACACTGGAACAGGTGGCATACATGGCATAAATAACTGAAACCATGAAGAATACAAAATCTGAGAATTTAGGACAACTAAAATGATATAGACATTCCTATATTTTAACAGATAAGTCCTTTATAGTAACACCGTTAAAATGTCTCACTAAGTACCAGGAAAGACTTACAAGGTGAGGAGTAGCAGCACTGAGTTTTATGCCTTTGGCTGATAGCTCTGGGATTTTCAAAAGGAAAGTGTCTCTTCAGAGATTCATAGATTAGTTTGTGTTAGAAGGGATCTTGAAAATCATCTAGTTCCAACCACCCTGCCATGGGCAGGGACACTTTTCACTGGAGAAGACTGCTCAAAGCCTCATTGAACACCTTCATGGAGAAGGCATTTGCAACCTCCCTGAGCAACCTGTTCCAGTGTCTTACAATGCTCCTGATAACAAAATCCTAAGTTCCATGGGGGTATACTAGGAGGATGAGTACTGTAAGGGGCACAATAAATAAGTGGGCTAAGAGCACAACCTCTTGTATTCCAACTATCCATGTTTGGAGTACAGCTTCTTAATTACTTTAAATCAAGGACTTTTCACAAGGGCTTGCTGTGACAGGATGAGAGAGAATGGCTGGAAGCTTGAGGAGCAGAGATTTAGACTGGATAGTAGGAAGAAATTCTTTCCAGTGAGGGTGGTGAGACACTGGAACAGGATGCCCAGGGAGGCTGTAGGTGCCCCCTCCCTGGAGGTGTTCAAGGCAAGGTTGTATGAGGCCTTAAGCAAGTCTAGTGCAAGGTGTCCTTGCCCACATTTATTGCATGAATAAACTTCAAAAGCTTTCCCTCAACATGACATTTAAGAAATATATTAAAAAAAATTGAACAAATCCCCCCAAATGACTTTTCAATTGCTTTTCTTAATGCATAGAGAGCAGAATTATTTGAGGAAAAATCAGCTGCATAAACAGGCTGTGAAGTCAACACAGCATTAGAAATCTTTCTATGATTTCCTTTGGAAAAAGTGTCGTGCCCTAACCTACCCACAAGAAGGTCCACTAAATTTATGTGAGCAAGAGCATACTGAGGAATAAAACCAAATACAAAGCCTCAAAAAACCCTAATTTATGGACACTATAGGGGCTACAGCATCTTTCACCACCTTTGTTTACAGGAACAGCTTCCCCAGAAGTTCATTTCAACGCTGAAGTGTGGAGAGCATCAGGACTGCTTCCAGTTTATAGAAAGGTTACAGTTCAAGGCTGTAGGATATTTTGAAAGACAAATCTGATTTTGACAAAGCCTATAAAAAAAATAGTCTATGGTCAGGTCATTTAAAGTGCCCCAACTGAATTTTGATGACTTACCACCTACAAAAAGTCTGGGTTTAGGGAAAGTGCTATGTATTTGTTAAGCATTAATGTATGAATTAATTAACATGCTTCTAAGGCCAAGAAAGTATGAGTTCTTTTTTCTTCCCAGATGCTAACTTATCATATATTATTTCTAATGATACATTCCACAGAGGACAGCTTTCATTTTTATTTTATTTTTTCAGTTAAAAAATGTTGTTTATTCAAATGCCCACTTCAGTAACTTTAAAACTACACAGACAAAGGATTAACTGACAGTTTATGCCTTTTCCACTTGACTGTTTAAATGGAAGGAAAAGGCTGTGAACCTTTGGAACTTTCTTACCCCTAGGTACAAGTGAAGGTCCTAATCCACATGCTTTCAGCACAAAGAAGTCAGAAAGAAGTCTCTTCCCAACACAAGGGTTAAATTAAACTCTGTAAGAATAATATTAACTATAGAATACATTTCTATAAAATGGGAGGGGGGGGAACCACTTTTGTGAAGATTTCAGTCTTTTTCCATCATCAAAGCCACACAATACAAATCCTACTTACATGACAATAAAGGATGGCTTTAAGGAGAACAGAAGTATGAGGGGACTGTGTTTACTCACCTCAACATACAGACTGGATTCCATCTTCTCTTTCAGCCTGGATTAGGTGCAAGCACTTTCATTTTACAATATAACACTGTATTAATTATTATTATTTACATCCTATTTAGAGGAAAAAAAATCCCTAGTCATAAAGCAAAACCCCACTGTGCCTGGCACTAGACAAACATCTAATTAAAGCTCAGGTTTCTCCAGATTAAAATGCCAAGCTCCTTCACAGCAAGATAAAAATACCATCAAAATTTTATTAGAGTCCCTCTGCCATGTTGTTATCAAGAGGTAATCTGGCATTGGTATAATGGTCTTTATAGATTTATAAAGTATTTGAGACAAATAAGACACAAATCCATAAAGTGTACAGCAGGAGGGAAGTATTCTTTAATTCTTTGCCCATGAAAAACCTACATTCAAACTGCCATGGTCTTTCCTTGCTTCCGATTCCTGATTTCTTTACTTCTTCTAACATTGTCTTTCCAGATCAGAAAGCATTTCTTTAGTCTAGAAGCAAGAGAAATAATTATTTAGGGATGTAAATTTTCCAGATTGTCAGACCTGCTGTCGCAGGGGCTCGTGAGCAGCACATACACTCTTGGGAGACAGATGCAGATCTACACAGCCAATTTCCACTTGCTAAATCTGTTCCCAAACATTGCCTCTACACCTCTTTCTCAGTCTTGGCAGATGTGTGAGAAGTATAGCTAAAGCAGAGAGGCCTGTTGTAGTACACTAAGTAAACAGTATTACCTTGGTCTAAACCCAAACATAAGCATCTTGAATATACCATAATTGCATAAGAATTTTTGTGCCCAGTATATATAGTGCTGCCAATGTCAATAAAAAAAGGAGGTTTTAAAGCTAACTGTGCCTGACATGAACTGCATCAAGCCCCAGTCTCAGCCAGTTAGGCTTCTTATGAGCAGGTTCTGAGAATGTCCTGTGTAAACTGGACCTTGGTACCAGGTGTTTCTTGTTGACATGTGTGTTAAGCATGGGATAACAACACAGAGCTTGAAAATATGGACAGAGATTGGAAGCTTGGACCCCAGAATCCACAACTCACTGATGGTCAGTTACTGGGCAGGGATGTAACACAACTCTCAAAGCTGGGGAAACATGACTTTTGCTTTGAGAAGAGAAACAGACAGACAGACAAGAAAAGAAAATCAACACAGAAACCAAGAAACGAAACCCCCAAAGCAGCCAAGCTACAGGATAACACAGCTGCTGCAGCCTGGCAAAGCATTTATTAAGCTTTTGCAACAGCCAGCCCAAAGGCAGAGGGCAATTGTCTAGAAACAATACAACACATTCATAAATGGGGAAGATCCCCAGTGTGGTTGGGAAGGAAGAAGAGATATATGAATGCCTGTGGAATTAACACAGTATTGTGTTTGCGTTTTATCTTGCAAAGATATCGAAAGCACTGTATTGCAATTGGTTTAATTACATGTTTTTCCATTTCCTTACCTGAAAGTGTAAAAGAACTTCATGTTTAGCAACTTATAACACAGATGTCTTTCACGTAGCCATTGTGGCACTGGTGTTGTTTCCATTTCTCCCAATTTGTTGCCTTCAGAAAACTAGGGGGAAATGAAGAAAAAAATATTGAAGTACTTTTAAAAAAGAATTTGACAACCATTACCAAATCTTCATTATCAAGCACAAAAGGATGACTATTGATCACCTCAGGGGTGGCAAAATTCACCATGCTTAGTCTTGTCTACCAATGTAGTTTTTGTTTAATTTTGAACAAGAATACAGTTCCTACATGTTTTTATTATTTTAAACATGAAGATGTTTCTATCATTTAAACTATGGCACATACACATTATCCAGGAAAATATTCAGGCAGATGTTCAAATCCACCCACAGTTAGAAAAGCCCCTCAGCACATTTTAGAATCCATTCATTCGTGTTCATGGAATATTATTTTCTCATTTGTTTGAAAGAAGTGCTTTCACACAAAAAAAAATATGTAAGGAGAAGAAACCTAAATGTATTTATTCACTGTTAGCAAGTAAAACTATGGAATATCAATTTCTTCTTACTACTACAAGACACAATGCTGAATAAGAGGGCAAAAGAATTGGACTTGAGCAACCTGGTCTAGTGGCTGGTGTCCTTTCCCATAGTGGTGAGGGTTTGAAATAGATGATCTTTAAGGTCCCTTCCAACCCAAACCATTCTATGATTCTATGACTTGTGTAAAGATTTCCAGTACAATGTGGACAGGTCTAACTACCCAGAGTGGACACCATAACTCTTCTGCCATACCTTTCCATTAGGCAAACAGCATCCTACGATCAAATCAACAAGAGGGTAAACAAATAGATTTTCATTCTTCACAGAGAATGTTAACACAGAAACACAGAATTGTCAGGTTTGGAAGGGACCTCAAGGATCATCTAGTACCAACTCCCCTGCCATGGGCAGGGACACCTCACACTACATCATGTTGCTCAGAGCCCCATCCAGCCTGGCCTTAAAACCCTCCAGGGATGGGGCTTCCACCACCTCCCTGGGCAACCTGTGCCAGTCTCTCACCACCCTCATGGGGAAGAACTTTTTTCTAACATCCAATCTGAATCTGCCCACTTCTAGTTTTGCTCCCTTCCCCCTAGTCTTATCGCTACTGGACACCCTAAAATGTCCCTCCCCAGCTTTCTTGTAGGCCCCCCTTCAGATACTGTAAGGCCACAAGGCCACCTGTGCAAAAGGTTATGAAACCTACAATTTAAAAAATAGGGACTAGAGTCCAACAGGCAAGAATACAGTCAAGTGGCAGCAGACAGATTCTTCATTATCTTTCCTACGAGTACAAGAGATAGATGTGTGCACTAATTGATTTGAGTGAGTAACTCTGTGGTTTAGCCAGAGCAAGTAGTAAATCTTTCATTAAATACATTTTGCAGCAAATCACTTTGCATTTAAATGAAGGCTGTACTTCAAATTTTTGTACTAGAGCAAAAATTCTGAAGACAGAGGAACAAGGTTGCAGCCCTTTTTCCCCTCAGTCAGATTTCTAGCATTTATTCTTTTCTTCCAGTTTAGATTTATAAAAGCTGAGTACTGCTGCTAGCAGGAAAAAAACCAAACATTTCCCCCATTTTAACAATAGTAATTGCAGCAGTTCCCAAGATATGTCTGTAATTTTCTGACATTCAATTCATGCATCTCATGCATACAACAAAGTTTCACTTTAGCATCCAGCAACAATCCAATTATGTAAATTATGCAATTATCACTTCTTCCATGCAAGTTTAGTGTCATACCAGTTCTAAAATTTTCTGATGCTAAAGAGAAAAAAGGCTTCAAAGTTGTATTGTCTTCAAAGGCATTTGGGAACTGATGAAACATCAGGCAATGAGGTGCTCATATTCTTAAAGGTGTTTGGTTTTAGTGCTTCTTTTAGGAAAATCAGTATTCTGTGCTCCTGGTGAGATGGATTAGCACTAATCTGACTAACATTAACCTGGCAAGCAGATAAATCCACATACTAATATTTTTTCACTGATTTTCAGCTAAATTACTGAGATGATCCAACATACTGGCCATGAAATCACCAATGCCATCATAATGGAGAGGGTGTCTTGGAACCACTCTCTCCTCAGCCTTAAACCACTCATGAAATCTCATTCTGAGTTAGAGGAAAGATTTTGCTCTTCAATTTTTTTTTCAAAGGGAAATGCTGCTGAGACCAAAAAAAGACTAATCAATAAGCCACTGAGGGCTTACCTATTTGCAATGCAAAGAGTGAAAGAGCAGAAAAAACAAAGGTAGGTCATGAGCATTACCAGTTTCCATGTACAACTGTCAGCAGAGGGAAAGTCTGTGGCAGTTTTAGGCTGTGCCTAGGAAAATCTTCCACAGATTGAGTACGAAAGTGGTAGAACATAAATAAGTTACCACTGGGTGTAAAAGGGAAAATAATGATAAGGTCTAAATAATCCCATTGATCTGATAACTAACAAAGTTAGTTGTATAAACTAACTTTCTTTTCAGCCTTTTTGCTCTAGCAGATACTAGCTGGTGGCTTTTGCTTAGCTGTTGCTGACCTTGGCTGCATTCTTCTTGTGGCTAAATACTAAAAAGGTACTCTCTGCTCTTGTCTCTCTCTCTTACCTTGTATAGGGTGGGGGAAGGGAGCAGGGAGGAGAAAGCTATTAGTAGCCCCCTGGTTTTGTCGAGTGGGGTTCTTCTATGTTTATGAATTGCAAATATATGTGAACATTGTATACTTTGCCCATATTTACTGCATTTCATATTTCTAGATTGTAGTGTGCTTGTAAATACAGCTTCATTTGCTTTCCAGCTGAGTTGGTCTGGCCATTTTATTTTGGGGATAATTTCAACCCACCACAGTGCCCTTGTCTGAGATCAGAACACGCAGAATGTGAGTGTAATCCCTATTGTGCGTGGATTATTGGGTGCTAATTTTTGCTACCCATCTTCTGATACACTTAGTCTTGAACTAAGTTCAAGATCTAAACACATGCCTGAGAAAAAGGATGAGATATATTCATCTCAAAACCAGCAGAGGACCTGTCTTTAATTGGGACTGCTAAGCTCTTAAGCAAAGAATTGCTATGGGAATACAACATGGTAATAAATGAAAGGCAAAATATTCTTTCTGTGGGGATGACTGGGTTCCTGGTGTTCTGTGTGCAGTGCAATATGTTACCTTAGACACAAATGAAGCTGTAACAGTCCAATATGCTTTGTTTTTCATAGCTGTATTTGTAGAGACAGCCTGTAAATCATATGGGTTGTAAGGAGCTTTCAAGTTGTCCCTGTTCCGTAGAAGACAATATATGAATTCCCCGCTGTCCTCTAGCGGCAAAGGTTTCTGTCAAAAGAGGAAATTATTTCTATGTAGACATATAATTACTTTATTCATGATTACAGAATCACAGAATCACCAAGGTTGGAAGAGACCTCAAAGATCATCAAGTCCAACCTGTCACCACAGATCTCATGACTAAACCATGGCACCAAGTGCCACATCCAATCCCCTCTTGAACACCTCCAGGGATGGTGACTCCACCACCTCCCTGGGCAGCACATTCCAATGGCTAACAACTCTCTCAGTGAAGAACTTTCTCCTCACCTCGAGCCTAAACCTCCCCTGGTACAGCTTGAGACTGTGTCCTGTTATATATCTATACAGTTTATTATGAGAAAATAAATTAAAGTCAAAGACATATGAAATATCCAAACATTCTTATAGCAAGCTTTGTAATAACACTGAATTGACTAGGAAGCTATTCCATTATTTTTCTATCCTATTATTTCCATTCTATATAATTATTTTTCATTTCTACCAGCAGCTATTTCAATACTACTATTTCTTGTTGAGAAAAGTCTCATGCAGCTCTGGTAGTGTTCCTTTTTATTTATCCAATCTTTTAGTAACTAGGTTTCTCCATCTATCAAAAGCAATAAGCAACATTAAGCTTAAAAAAAAAAAATACCATAAAGCTCTTAAGGAGCAAACACCTAACAGTTAAAGACTGTAGACATCAGTGGTATCTGGCTGCTTTGGAAATGCATTATTATTGCTGGAAGAAATTTTAACTCATAATTGTAACCTGTAATGCTTCTTACCATTTTGCAGCCATATCTGAAGCCCAAAGGGATAAAATACAACAAGTATTTTGATTGCATGCCCCAAATATTTCACAACATTGTGCACATTGAAACCAACCCAACTTTTATCTCCTTTTTTCATTCTTTCTTTTCTTTCTTTCTTTCTTTTTTTTTTTTTTTTTCCTAAGCATGTACTCAAAGTTATGATTAAACCAGACACATGTCTGAATGCACCAAACTACTAAGAGAACAGAGGCAGTGTCCCATTTGGCTACATCAAGAGCAGGCTGCCCAGTACAACTCACAACAAATACTTTCCTCTTATTTGGCAAATCCATTCAGGACAGTCATGATCACAATTTGACTTAAGAGTCATAGAATGCATTGGGTTGGAAGGGACCCTCAAAGGTCATCTTGTCCAACCTTCCTGCAGTGAGAAGGGGCATCTCAAACTAGATCAAGTGGCTCAGGGTCCCATCAAGTCTGACCTTTAATGTTTCTGGGGGTGGGACTTCAACCACATCTCTGGGAAACTGGTTCCAATATTCCACTACCATTAACCCTTTTTTTTTTTTTTAAAAAAAAAACAAAAACCAAAAAACAACTTTCAGAAAATAATTTAGATTTATAGCCCATATAATTTCTAGAATGCATGATTGCACAGAATGTAGGGAGGGGAAAGTAAAAATCACCGTAAGCGTGAACTTCTGAAGTCTGGACACAGGAGTCTCTCTAGGCAGCCATTCACAGGATGGTATCTTTGTTTGCCAGCCAAGTTTCCCTCGAAGCCTCAAAATGTGCACTATAACATCATCATCAAGTGGTTCTAGTACATCAAAGAAAGGGGGGAAAAAGGGTAAATAAAGCGTTAGCTTGGTTTGCCTTTCCCTCCCCACCCCCTTTAATCATAAAACCTTTATATTCATTGCATGAAACAGTCAGCCATTCATTCTTCAGTTTCATTGCATAAGCCTTAATAAGTGTAGCAGATCAGTCTACTGTAATTCAAACTGAGCTGGAAGACATTAAAAACATGTCTTAGAAAGTCTGCCTCAAAAAAACCCCAAACAAACAGAGAAAAACACAAAACAACACAAACCCAAGTCATCAGATATTCCAAATTTGTTTTGCTGCAGCTAAAGACAGAAGCTCACCTGACCCAAGAGTTACGGCGATTTCTGGTGATTGTACACTTATTTGGTGCAATTTACACATCAATTTTCAAAGTATTCAGTAGAAAAAACCATGACTTACTGCCCAAAGACTTTCTTAAATGCTAAAAAGACTGTTTGAATGAGAAAGGGCTCTTGAAGAGCAAAATCTCAGCTAAACGAGAAGAATGGTGGAAGTAAAAGAGTAATAATATACCTTTTCATTCTGATATTGGCAAGAAATTCTTATTTAAATGGAAACACACTACTCCTGTAGAAATGAGACCAACCTAGTCCTGTATAGAGCACTCACTCTCTGCAACATTACAGAAAACAACTTGAGAGGTCCAGGAAAGCATTAAAAAGATATCTATTTTCTCCACATTTTTAAATCCCTGTTAAAATTTACATAGAAAAAAAAAATCCTGCAAAAGAAAAAATCTGGAAAAAAAAAATGGAATCCAGTTGTGGTATTATTCCCTCCAGTTTGCAGAGCCAGTGACTTGTATTTTTTAACAAAGAAATAAAGATCAGAATCTATTTTTTTTTCTGACATTAATCCTGGAAGACAAATAGGAAAGCACAACAACTCGTTGCAAATAACTTAAAGAAAAGAAAACTTACTGTGCCTGACGATAAAATATTAACAGCAGCGAAAGAAAAAGTCAACTGCTGTCTGAAATGCTGCTCTGAGATCAGGTATAAAAAGAACCCCAAATGTCTGAATTTGAATACAGAGGATAAAGCTGTTTGCCTTTGAAATAAGGTTTAAAATGCCAGCACTCTCATTTACAGCTGTATCATCTCTCCTCTGCGTGTGTGCTCTAAAGGCAGGAAAGGGATGAGGAAAGACAGTAATCATCCATTATATTCCCCATGGTATCAGTGTAAATCTGAAGTAAATACACTGGCTGGACAAACATAACAAGCAACAAAGTCTTCCCCCTTGATGCTACAACTTACATACCTGTTCTGTCATAAGAATGAACTTTAGTTCTCAAAGTCCTTTTAGAAGGTCTTTCAGTTGTTTGCTCACAAGTCTCCTTATAGTAACTCGGTTCCAAAACAGCTGTTTGTGTTTCAGTCTGTCTAATGTTATCTGCAACAGACATGTTAAAAAGGGAAACTATTAGTCATTTCAAGCAGATCATGAGGCACAGTTACTTTCTAATTTAATTTAGTTTCCCTGCAAGTTTACATTTCTGCAATGCCTACTTTCCCAAACACATTCTGCTGGCTTTGATATTTGGATAGAGACACACACAGGATGCTGTTTCTTTTTGTCTATAGCACATAAAAACTCACGTTCGGATCATCGATGGACATTGGCTACCTGAGCATAGTTGGATAAGAGATGCAACACTCATTTTCTGTGTATCCCATGAGGTAAAGAGGATAACATTAATTTGGATTTCTGTCATTTGTTTGGCTTGTTTTTCTTGTACTCTGAAAGAAGGCCAGCTGTATCCTGGGTTGTACCAAAAGAAGTGTGACCAGCAGAATGAATGAGGTGATTCTCCTGCTCTGCTCTGGTGACACACCACCTAGATTACCGTGTCCAGTTCTGGGGCCCCCAACACAAGGAGGACATTGAAATGTTGGAGAAGGTCCAGAGGAAGGTCATAATGATCGAAGAGCTGGAGTACCTCCTCTATGGGGAGAAAGAATAGTATTTCCTTCTAAAGACCTTAAAGAGAAGGGCAGAATGGATGTTCATGCTACAGCTGCCCACTGCAATATGATATCTCACCAAATATTAGAAGTCAAATAAGTCTCCTGTTTTGGGCAGAAAACCAGAAAATTACCTGTCAGGCCATAGCTGAAGTAAAAACTGGAATCCTTGTGACTTATAGTACTCTTTTAGAAAGGCACTGGAGCACACTAGCTTTACAATTGTTTTGAGAAGAATTGATACCATGAATCAGCGAATGTTAGGGGTTGGAAGGGACATCCAGACATCATCAAGTCCAAATGCCCTGCCAAAGCAGGATCACGAAGGCCAAGCCACACAGGAACACATCCAGATGGGTCTTGAAATTCTCTAGAGGAGACGACTCCATAACCTCTCTGGGCAGCCTGCTCCAGTGCTCCATCACTTTCAGAGGAAAGAAGTTTCTCCTCATGTTGAGGTGTAACTTCCATATTCCATTTTGTATTCATTGACCCTCATTCTATCACAGTGAAAGAGACTGGCCCCTTTGTTTTAACACCTTCCCTTCAGATATTTTTAGACATTGATTAGGTCCCCTCTCAGCCTCTCTTCTACAGATTAAAGAACCCCATGTCTCTCAGTCTCTCCTCATAAAACCTTGTAGCCCTCTTGCTCCAGTAGTTCCCTCCCCAACCTTCTTGAACTGGGGAGCCCAGAACCATACACAGTATTCCAGATGTGGTCTAACTAGGGCAGAGTAGAGGGAGATGATGGAAAAGGAAGTCCTATCTTTTATCACCCCACTTTCCATCATTTTAATTACTTTACCATTTACAGAAGATGAAGGTAGCATGCCAAAGCCATGTTGAATTTCCTTGCAAGCAGAAGTTGTGGGAACTGTCTCTTTCAAATTCTCATTCTTTGAGATTAAGGATGCTGGTTTTGTTATGCTGCTTTTTAACTTCGTTGTCTCATGCTCTGACATGCTAGTAGGCTGAAAAATGGATTCCTTCTGTACTCTTGAGAGCCTAAAATTGAAGAATGTGCTCTTTTAGGAAAAAACCCTGAAGATTCAGTCATAGAGGCAAAACAGGACAATCAACTAAAACACAACTTGTATAATGGTTTGCATTTGTGATGAAGATACAGTCATCCTATGACACAGAATTAGAGCTCTGTTCGTGGTGAATGAAGTATACAGTGAGGGTGGGGAAAGAAGTCAAAACAAAATTACAGCTCTTGAGCTCTGAAACTATATAGGCATCAGAAGCAGTATTACATAAAACCTGATAGTTACTTTGATTTGCCTCAACATCCTTTGAGAAAGATTTAAAAGCTCTATTTTCTTAATCAAGGAATTTAGACTAAAATACCCCAAGTGTGGTTTTATTTCAATCTAAAAAAACTCAGGAATGGAAGTTTGCCTGTAGGAAGGCCTCCTTGCCTCTTGAGCCTCAGAAAAAGACATTGCTTCCTCATCATCTGTATGAAAGGGAGAGGAAACTATAAGATGACTTTGCCAGAAGAGTGTGTGGTGGAGTTGAAATTTCTCCCCTAACTAAATCTGAGAGCCCAAAATAAAAATTCCAGACTATCTCAGCTGGATGGAAGCAAATGAAGCTACATTTACAAGCAAAAACACAATCCAGAAATTTTTCCTAATATCCAACCTAACCTACCCACCCTGCCCCCTGATGCTAGGGAGAGAAGACTGAACCCCACCTCACTCCAAACTCCTTTCAGGGAGTTGTAGAGAACCAGTCAGGTCTCCCCTCAGACTCCTCCAGACTAAAGCAATGCTGAAGTGTGAGCCCAAGTTTCACAGAATTCTTAGGGAAGCAGTCACATAATTCAGTAGAAGATGTCCATTGCCCTTTCAAATTTTAAGTAGCAGGGAATAAAAAGTTCTCATAAAGAAATATAACTTCACCTACACATTTCCAAAGCTCATGCCTTCCTCTCTTACTGGTGCTTTGTCTTTCCTTTTTGTGCTTGCTCTGTAAACTGCTGTGCGAAGAATAGGATATCTCTTGTCTACTGAGGATGACTGGGAAAAAAGGGCAGAGCAATACATTCATTTCAATAACTATCTTGAGGAAGCAGTTATATACTAGAATAAAAAATAAACAAACAAACAAACTAATTTTTTTTTTTTAGCAGCTGAGGAAAGCATTTTCAAAACCACAACTGACAACTTCACTCATTTTTCTTTACAGATGTACAGCATTTTCTGTGCATGAAAATTTAATTCTTAAAAAGAGTCTGAGTAAATGACTTAGAAGCAAGGCTTGATGTGGCCCTGGGCAGCCTGATCTAGCTGGAGATGTCCCTAGGGGCTCACTGCAGAGGGGTGGATGAAGATTACCTTCGAGGGTCCCTTCCAACCTGATGCAATCTGTGAAACACATATGCTTTTGTATTTAACTCTGATTTAAGAATATGACTGCAATAGTTAACTCTAAGTCAGATTTTTAGTACAATGGGACTATAGCTAGCAGACTGTTCATTGCAATTACAATATAACCACATTGTCTAGTTTTAAAAAATGCACATTCTCACCAGTTCACTGTTGTCTCTTTCACTGCTGCCAGCTGGTTCACAGGCCATACACTTGCCTTTCACCATAAGCAGGACCTCTGCCCTCTCTGGTTTGAAATGGAGACGAGATACCAGTTTTTCTTTCAGCATTTTGTTTTGCCCATCTATCTGGGTGAGGTGTTCTTCATCCTAATAGTAAGAAAATAACTACCAAATTAAATCTGCAGCAAAGACTGTCTCCACACTGTGGTCTCAGACTGAATTTCATACTCGAGGTGCCTTTTTAGAAATCAGATGGTGTTTGGATATTTACTTCTGCAGTGTTTGAAAAGAAAATTCACACAGCTGACAAATTAAAAACAGTTAAGTATATACTAAGTGACAAATGAAACCATTATTTGCTTTGAAAAGTGAATAATGTAGAACTAGAAAGGCAAACACACATAATGCATTAATCAAAATTTACATAAAAGAACAATGGACATTTCTACAAGGAAAAAGTTGCATTTATATACAAAATATATGGAAAGTAGAAAAGAGCATGTAAAGACACTTTGAAGATTTTTTAAATACTAAATCCAGCCCCCCAAAAAGTCACCTAAAAAAATCCAGTTCAGCCAGGAAGATATTAACACAGAGCAACAAAGCACTGAAGACAAAGATAGAGAAGAGGTCTTCAATCCTGGCTTGCCAGTCTCACTCAGACATCATATCAGCTTAGTTTCCCAGTCAGGTAATTTTTCTCTGTTCTCCCACATGCTTCAGAATCACAGCATCATCAAAGCCCAAGGCATGATAATACGCAATGTAATAAAGCTGTTAAACATTATAAACTCTAATTGGCATTTCTAGCTACAAAACCTTATTTGCAACAGCTTAATATGAACTCAAAATACAAATAAATTAAAAAATTAGATTAAAATAGATTACTGCAGATCAACATCTGCAAACTTAAGGGAAGCTCCAACTGAGCAGTAATAAACTCTTTACCCATAACAGCTAGATCCAAAATGACTACAATGATACCTTGAGGTGCCATATATACTAATAATGCTATATAGGCAAAACATTTTTTAATACAGGAGCAGCTATACTAGCAAAGGCCATGCAGAACTAATTAGCACCTCTAAGAGGAATATCTCATATCTCTTCTAGGACTCTCTTGCTGCAGTTCTGGATAGACACCCTTCTAGCTACACCTTCAAGATCCTCCAGAGCAAGCCTGAGGTGCAACATCACTGAGGAAAACAGAGGGGATGACCATGACACATTCATTTCATTAACTTTTAGAGCATAGCAAGATGGGAGAGCTACAAAGGAAGGAAAACAGACTAAAGACACCATTGGTTTTCCTTGAGCAGAAACAAAATTTTTAAATGCTTTTTGTTTTGGCACAAAGACCAAAATTTTTTAGTCAAAGTATTAAGAAGTAATGATTCATTAAGGACTTAACTGATCAAACAATACAAGGACTTGAAACCCAGCTGATGGTCAATTAAAATACGTGACCTTTCCAACCGCCAGCAATAAAAAGCCTCTCTGTCTGAAAAACACACCACTTGTTAGAGTCTCTACCTATACTGCAGATACTTCAGTGCCTGCAGGTTGAAATGAAAGCATTAGTGTAAATGAAAAGCTGCACATTTGGTGCTGTACTGAAGTGGGCTATCCGAGACACATCAGTGTTAGCTTCTCCCTCACCAGCTGTAAGAAAACACAAAATGGCGTCTGATAGCTGAGGCGCCATTTGCATCAAACCAAACACAAACCATTTTTAACTGCTTGGCTTCTTACAACAGCACAAGCTCAAAGGCAACCCACAAGTGCTAGAATAGTCATGGAACAACTCTGCCAACAGCCAGCCTTTTGACCCTGAAGAGCCTCAGGCTGTGTGATACCACAGTGGTAACTTTATTGCCCACAGTATCACACAGCCTGAAACTTTTCAGGGTCAGATTAGCTTTCTAACTAGCCTGAAGTGTTCACTGGCTCTAACAAGCATGGTCAACCTGTTTCCACCCCCCCTCATGGTATGGGAGCCCCCCAAATGAGGGAAAGGTAGAAAACTAACCAAAATAAAGCCACACCTGAAGAGAAGGCCTGCTTTTCCACTACAGACCACAGCTTTACTATTTCCACATTTAGGGATCGATCGTGGCGAGCTTTCTTTTGGCACTGAAAAAGCAGCCAGAACCCCCCAGCTTCACTCACCATTTCCATGGCCACTGACCTGGCTTGTCAGCTCTTGCCAGGAGGCAGTGGATGGGGCAGGACAGGGCCCCTGGCCCTGAGCAGCAGGCCTTGTGGGGGGGCCGTTGCAGGGGACCGTTGTGGAGTGCTGCTGAGGGCCAACAGCTCTCCCCAGCCAGGCTGTGCTGCCTGGCCTGTATTACACCAGCCTTGCTTCATGAGGCACCAAACTCTGACAAGAAAAAGGTCATCATAGCAATAAAACTCCACAACCGAGAGGTGAAGGAAGGTCAGCTTTTGGTGGAAACAGTCCAATTTTTTTTGTTGGAAAGTGTTCTTTGGAAGTGTTGAGTAAATGAGTTCATTAACTTCTTTGATACTGCATCACGAAGAGATTCAAGCTTCAGGAAGTTCAAGATGACTTTAATAAGCACTTATCAGATCCACCAAAGTGGATGTCAAGGGTTAGGGCTGGGCCAGCTTCTAAAAATGAACAGAACCTCTCTGGTCTCCCAAAGGGAACAATAAAGAGAAATAAAGGAGAGAGACTTAAGCATTAGATAAGGAAATCGAAACTAATATTAACTAATTAACTAATATTAAAACTAATAAAGAGAAATATACACAAAACCAGTATCAAACCCAACTTCCCTGGCAGAAATTAGTCACTGCCACCTCTGTGACCCCTCACACCACCAGAGCTGCCACCACACCTGCTCAGTCCCCAGTGCGCTGAGGCCTTGATGAGCAAAGGACATGGCAGAATAGAATCACAGAATGGTAGGAGTTGGAAATGACCTCCAGAGATCACCAAGTCCAACTCCCCATCCAAAGCAGGATCATATAGAGCAGGTCATAGAATCATAGAATTGTTAGGGTTGGAAGGGACCTCAAGGATCATCCAGTTCCAACCCCCCTGCCATGGGCAGGGACACCTCACACTACAGCAGGCTGCTCACAGCCACATCCAGCCTGGCCTGAAAAACCTCCAGAGATAAGGCTTCCACCACCTCCCTGGGCAACCTGTGCCAGTATCTCACCACCTTCATGGTGAAGAATTTCTTCCTAACAACCAATCTGAATGTACCCATTTCTAGTTTTACTCCATTCCCCCAGTACTATCATTGCCTGGCACTCTAAAAAGTCCCTCAGCAGCTTTCTTGTAGGCCCCCTTGAGATACTGGAAGGCCGCAATAATCATACTATAAAGGAGGATTTGAACAGAAAATGAGTAGGCAAGAAGAAGCAGCTAGTCTTATTTTAGGTGTAAGTCTGTTGCCTGGCAAGGCCCAAATCAGGACAGACTGAAGAAGAATCATGATTTTGACTCATCCTGATAAGGGTTGATCACCTTACTTGGCAATAAAAATAGATTAAGCAAAAACTTGTTGGAATCCAGTGCCAAAAATGGAAATCCAAAGCCTTGGCTCATAGGAGAGTCAGCAGATGCAATGTGCAACAGCTTTCATGTCTACTTGCTCTAACCAGTTTCTTAACCCTGTATTGGTTGTTCCTATTTATTGTCATAGCCAAACACTTATTTACAAGTAAACTGAAATATTTTACAGTTAGGTACAGTTATGCTCCTGCAAGGAACAGGGAGTTGAACTTGGTGATCCTTATGGGTCCCTTCTGACTCAAGGTATTCTGTGATGCTGCTGTAGAAGGCCCAAACTGGACTCAAGAGGCAGAAAAGAACTAGACTCAGGAGCTGGATTCTGGAACTGGATTCAGGAACACATGCATTGGGATAGAAGCCAGAATAGACAAGAGTCCTCCTCAGATACCAGCCATTAAAGAAGAGCAGTGACCTTGGTCTGCATAACAAGACTTGGTGCTAACTATAAACATCACTATTTTCACTTCTAGCAGCAAACACTACCTGTGAAAACATGCTGTGAAGTTCAGCAGGTGCAGTCACTTAGAAAAGACTGAGCTAAACAGTAAAATCAGTGAATAGATTTAGCTCTGTTCCAACTCAAACCTAGAGGGTGGATAGGTTTTTTTAAACCTAAAGCTATTTAGGATCTTGAAATGAGTCTGCTTGTAAGTTTTCCTGAGCTCTCATTGTATGTAGGCTATACACCTTCAAGTTGTTTCTCTTCAATCATAACTTTATTTCATAACTAAAAGAACAAAGTACACTTTAAGAAATGTAAGGATATTTTATCTGAATTGTCAGGCTGTCAGAAATCTGGGAAGGAAAATGAAAGTCTCCTCAGGATTAACTCATCCATACTTGATTTGACCACACATGGCTTCCCCTAAAGATGTAAATGGTGACTAATCCTGAAATGCTTATGCTCAAAGAAGGAAATGGAATCTAAAGAGATATTAAAAATAATTAAATACTCACAGGAATCTCATCTGTTTTTTCCAGTTATGCACAGAAGATTTACATGCAAAGCTCCTATTGAAGCTGCTTGCAGTTAATACTAAGCAGTTATAGGAATACAGAAAACTGGAAAAGAAGTAGTGCTTTCCAGTCATTAAAATATATGGCTTCACTTATACCTGCAAATCACCAACATTACTGCAAAACTAATTGAAGGATAACATGATCCTTAACCAAATAAAGCAGATCAAATTAAAATGATCACATGCTCATGAATTCACAGCTTGCTAAAGCAAGCAATATATTGCATTAGGGAACATGAAATAATGTTTATAAAAGAATTTTGACCCTAAGACATTACAAAATTTACCTGAGGGTATTCGGGAATCATTGAAGAGTATTAAGAGGAATCCTAGTATGATTCTTTAGATCCTTAAATAGTGCACTCTGTATATAACCAAAAAGAACTAGAACTCCTTAATCAGTAAAGCACCTAGATCAACCTGAATCCTACATATTTGCACAGGATGTTTTGTGTTGTAGGCATGTGATGAAATATGTGTATCAAGAAAGAGCTGCCCTTGGGAAACCCAAGAATGACATGGATAAACCTCTATAAACTTTTAAAAACCCTGTTGTAGTTATGAGCCAGCTAGTATCAGGAACTGGCAGAGGAAAAATTCTACTCACTGATATAAAATGAAGGAGCCAGAATCAAATGTATTTTCACAGCAAAACCAGTATGCCCTCCAAAGAGAAACAGTGTCTCACCATGTTTAGAGTGGTGATAAAGTACCAAAGTATGGCCCTAAATAGCAAAGACTACGCAAATGCATGCCTAACTTCTGAGGCCAAAGCATTCTGACAGTCATGCAGGATCCAGTAAAGAGATATCTTGAAGAAGCCTTTGCGAGTGGGGTGGGGGTTTTTCACACAGGTATGAACAATAACAAGTGTACACCGATTTTCAGGAAAAAATGGTGGGAGCAGTGTTCCCTTGAAGCCTGTGAGGCTCTCATAGCAAAGCCAACTCAAATGCCCCTTGGGTTTCCTTTGCTGCATGACTGCTCCCACTTACCTCCAAAGCGTGCTAAATCTTCACATGCAAATGAAAGTGCCAGGAGTGTCATGTTCATGTTTTCTGGCTCTGCTTTTTTTTTTTTCTCCAGGTGGTTCTTTTTCTATCAGAGTACAGCCTGGTACTGCACACTGAATCGCTTTCACATTAATTGCAGTGACACTGGTCAGACTGCATTAACTTGACTGCTCCACGGATGCAACAAATCACAGAATCACAGAATCACAGAATCAACAAGGTTGGAAAAGACCTCAAAGATCATCAAGTCCAACCTGTCACCCAAGACCTCATGACTACCAGACCATGGCACCAAGTGCCACGTCCAGTCCCCTCTTGAACACCTCCAGGGATGGCGACTCCACCACCTCCCTGGGCAGCACATTCCAATGGCCAGCTTGAGACTGTGTCCTCTTGCTCTGGTGCTGGTTGCCTGGGAGAAGACACCAACCCCCTCCTGGCTACAGCCTCCCTTCAGGTAGTTGTAGACAGCAATAAGGTCTCCCCTGAGCCTCCTCTTCTCCAGGCCAAGCAACCCCAGCTCCCTCAGCCTCTCCTTGTAGGGCTTGTGCTCAAGGCCTCTCCCCAGCCTCATTGCCCTTCTCTGGACATGTTCAAGAGTCTCCATGTCTTTCTTCAACTGAGGGGGCCAGAACAGGACTCAAGGTATGGCCTGACCAGTGCTGAGTACAGGGACAGAATGACTTCCCTGCTCCTGCTGGCCACACTGTTCCTGATACAGACCAGGATGCCACTGGCCTTCTTGGCCACCTGGGCACACTGATGGCTCATGTTCAGTTGGCTGTCAATCAGTACCCCCAGGTCCCTTTCTGTTTGGCAGCTCTCCAGCCACGCTGACCCCAGCCTGTAGCTCTGCATGGGGTTGTTGTGACCAAAGTGCAGCACCCAGCACTTGGACTTGTTGAATGCCATCATGTTGGACTCTGCCCATCTGTCCAGCCTGTCAAGATCCCTCTGCAGAGCCCTTCTACCTTCTAACAGATCAACACCTGCTCCCAACTTGGTGTCATCTGCAAACTTGCTGATGACTGACTCAATCCCTTCATTCATATCAACAATGAAGATATTAAAGAGGATGGGGCCCAGCACTGATCCCTGGGGGACACCACTAGTGACTGGCTGCCAGATGGATGTGGCACCATTCACCACCACTCTCTGGGCTTGGCCCTCCAGCCAGTTCTTAACCCAGCACACAGTGCTGCTGTCCAAGCCATGGGCTGACAGCTTGGCCAGGAGTTTGCTGTGGGGGGATGGTGTCAAAGGCCTTGCTGAAGTCCAGGTAGACTACATCCACAGGCCTGCATACTACAGAAAACCAGAATTAATGACTAAAACTACCCTGCCATCATATTGCTTTCATTTCTTCCTCAAATAGATTCACAGGATAACTCACTTGCTCCCCAACGGGTACATGGGTCATGGTTGGTTTGGATGTCTCAGATTTGCAGGGCAAGATACTCTGTAAATTAAACTTTATGTTACAAGCTCACTAGGAAAGAAAACAAATGCAGCAAACAAGCACTCAATCCCCCTGGTTCATGAGTTTTCTAACTCAAATGTTTTCCCATTCATTACTCACAGATTATAACTTTTAGATCACAGACTTATGAGCAAGCCAGTTATCTTGCCAATGGTGAAAGTGCTCATCTTTCCTCTGCTGTCACACTGTGGGTACCCTCTATACCATACTGGGAAGCATGAAAACCTCAGTAGTCCAGATGCTGTTGGATCTGCTTTGAAACTTTTTGGGTGTGTTTTTAGCCCTGCTGTTCAGAAAACACATCAGTTTCCAGAGGAGAGCAAAGCAGTCCTTATGAAACTTTGCCAGTACTGTTCACTTTTTTCCCTATGAGCTAAATACTTTGATTATTCATCTATTAATGCTTTAGTTGAATTTCTCTTTGTCAATATGAAATTATTTTTGGTTTCTTTCTCTGTAGGCACCAACTGCACAGAAATAGTCCTCAGAATTGGTCTTAATTGTCAATCTCATGGTCATCAGACAATTTCCTGCTGGGAACTGGAAGGCAGTCTAAATATATAGAGGTCAGCAATGATCATCATTTCACATGGCAACTCTTGTTTAAAAAAGAAAAGAGGAAAAAAAGCCACGTAGACTGGACCCCTATGATTTTCAAATATACATCACTTACTGTTACAAGTTTTCCACCTTATGAGAGCTGAGGTTTTGCCCTAAAAGGCAGAAACTCCCAATTCTTTTAAAGTAAACTGACAAGGCTGTTCATGACCTTGCCTTCTGCAGGATTTATTTTGTCTTCTGAGTTTCATTTAAGATGTAAAAACAAATGCTGATGTGTGTCAGCTTTGGAGACATAGCTGACAGTGAGTTTCTAGTATTCTGCAGGGCTAGTCTAGAACCTAGTAAGTGAAGTCAAAAAAGATCCTTCAAAAAGTATTAACAAAGAAGAAAGATTAATTTTCTCTTCCTTAAAAGCATGCTTTTCACAGTAAATCTGCTAGACTAGGTGATCCTGCTCTATCAGGGGGGGTTGGACTAGATGATCTTCAGAGGTCCCTTCCAATCCCTACCATTTTGTGATGGTGGACTCTACCAAAATGTTTTATGTTATAATCTTCAAAAATGCCAGAAGGGAGAAGCACATACCGGCAACAAATGTGCACTCAGGTGTCTGGTCCAGATCTTGGTGTTTCAATAATTGTTTTATGTTGAGAAAGTAAATGTTTTCCATACAACACTCTGAAATTATTCACAGCAAAGCGTTTTGCCAGCGTGTTGGCAAAATGTTGCTGATCCACAGTTAGAGCAGCTTCCATTATTCCCTATTCTTGAACAATATGTAAAGCAGGAAATTTAACTAACATATACAGCTTTCATTCCATAAAACACCAAGAGGTTCTGAAAGAACAACCCCAGAATAAAAATGATTAGGATAAAAGGAAATTTAATAAAATATGAACCAAAGGTTTTATCTCAGCAGTCAGTATTGTCTTTGCCCTACAGATGGCTTTGTAGCTATTTGCCTCTATCTCTCAGCAAGTCCAGTCAGTCAATAACTGTCAGGAGATGCCCTTTACCATCTGTCATTACAGGTTGTTCATAAACTTGATGGAATGCCGAGGAAGAGTCAGGGCAATCAGATGATTAAATGTCTGATGCCTTAAATAGAAATATTAAATAATAATGAAAACTGTCAGCCATTAAGGCACAAATATAAACATGTGCCTAGAATTTTTTTCTCATTTCCATTACAAGATTACTGAAAAAGTATTGAGCTGACAAAGATGTATACCACTGACTGATTATTCATGCCCATCAATGTTTCCATTTCTCTGGCCTGGAAGATTCAAGCTGAAAACCCTATCATGAATAAATTTTATATTCATAGAGTGAGCTGTGTCTTCGTAATACAATAAAAACATTGCCACTGTTGGCATAGATCATCCATAGGAAAAAAGAAGGATCTAAGGGAACATGAAATTGGTATTAATAATGCTGATGTGCATGCAGGATTCTGGTAACTGTAAAGAATTGTTTAAAGAAAGGTATTTCTATTATGCATCCAGTAAAAATAAAACTGATAAAGTTGTACACACAGATCCAATAAAGCAATTTTAACTCTACAGCAAAGGACATTTTGTAGACTTCCACCTTTCTCTGAAGGGGTCACGTTAGCTTCTACAAGCCATCACCAAAACTAATCCAGCATTCCTGAAATGAAACTCCTTAATGACTCTTACATAAACTCACTCTGTAAGCAAGGTAGCTTGCTCTTAAAAAACCAAACACACACACACACAAAACCAAAGCCTAAGCTCCCCTTTGTATTTTCATTAAATGTAATCTTATCAGGCCATCATCTGTATTCTGTTAGCAGAAGACCATTAGATGACACATTCCTTTAAGCACAATTCCCACTTTGCCTGCGGGAGGAAAGCAGAGGTGTATCAAGGACTGCATTGCAGCAGTGTAGCCACCACCGTTTGTGCACGTTGCCTACCCTCCTGCTGAAGCTGAGGACCTGCATCCTTTGTGTGTTTGAAACTGCAGCTGCGCTCACGTTAGATACAGAGTGCCCCCTAAGAAATCCCTCTCTGTACACTAACCACAGGCCAAATGTAAAGCATTTTTACAGGCAGCCTCTGATAATCTAACTGTGGCCCAGAACAAACAAGGTGTCTTGGTTTTATTTGCTTCAGCCTTGGTTTCTCTCAGCCCCAGTACTCAATGTACCTGATGTATAGGAAAGCTGACCTTTGAGTAACCAGGAGACACCAGAAACTGCTCTTCTTAGATGACAAACACACATTACTGCAGACAGAATCACTCATGCACACACAGATGGCACCAATGGCCTCATCCTGTTCCCTCTCTGGCTGATCAGGATGAAGGTCTGATAGTGGAAAATCTACACATGCATCATAGACCCAGTAGCTGGCTTTTGAAAACTCCTGGCTCCACTCTGAGATGCAGACATGCAGCCCTAGAACCCATGGTCTCACTAGCAGGCTGGCTTACACCTGATATCTCACTAGTAGTTACTATGTGATACTGATATTTCCAGTATCTGCACCAGTCTTACAGCCATCTTGATACCTTGATCCCAAACCTGTTATCCTGCTGGCTGCTGGTCTTGCTCGATAGTCACTAGTGATTACATCCAGACATAGGCACCTGCACAGGCACAGACTCCCATCTCTCTTATTGAGGACACAAAGGCACACAGGCCCCTGGACAATAGTCAGAGCTGGAGTTTAGTGAGGGCAAACCATGCTGCTGAGATGCCAGGGGCAGTCAGGCATGCATACTGACCGGCTCTGATCACACATGGCTATCTCCTTTTATCCCTTCTCTTTCTGTTTAATAATATTTGTCCCTCCTCTAGGCACCCTAATCCTTCCATTTCCCCACTTTTTGTTCCTCTTGTGAACATCCCATCATAGGTTTTGTACCATCCCCAAAAGCTTTTCCCCTGCATCCCATAACATATCCCGTAGAGTCCTTAAGGTTGGAAAAGACTCTAAGCATCAAGTCCAACCTTCTACCCAATATCTCCATGACCACTGGACTGGTAACTCCCTGACAGACTTACTGGGGCTTCCACCATCTGCCAAGGTGGTTCTATGTTATTAGATGAGCCCTAAATCACATAAGCTAACCTGTTTAAAAAACAAACTAAAAAAGAATAATGTATCAGGCAGATTGTTATTAAATATTAATATTTCATAGGGGATTCTTCTAGGAGGTTCAGAAAGTGTATACAGGAGTCACTACCTGAGATGCATGTAGAAATCTGAGACACGTTCCTCCCCTGGGCAGCCCAATCTAGTCAGAGGCGTCCCTCCTTACTGCCAGGGGCTTGGACAAGGTGACCTTTGAGGGTCCCTTCCAACCCAATGCAATCTGTGAATCTATGAAAATCTGTTCTCACTAATATTAGAGTTATAACACAGGATTTCATCATTTGGAACCACATGAGGAGAAGGAAAGGGAAATTAAATAGCAAGAACTAATCTCTGAATTAGCATGAGAGGCCAGTTTTGCATAAAATCACACAGTGAGGGAGTGATCAGGGACTCACTTTTCTCACCTTACAGGAACACTAAGTAGTAATTTAATTTCTTTTGCAGAAATGGTTGTAGTTAAACCACATCTAGGTCATCTCTTTTACATCTTAATCATTATTACGGGCATTTCTGACCCAAATTGTATCCTGCATTGTTGAATGCAGTTTCAAACTGCTAGCCTAATTAAGGCATCTCAGAGTCACAAAACATTAATGAACCACCCACTATCTAAGCAGCACATGTGGGTATGCTTGCTCAAAACAAAGCAGCTGGATCTTTTTTTCCCTTGATATTTGTGCTTCTTAAGCAATGTGGAATACTGTATACTAGCTCATAAGTGCACAAGTCATCGCTTTGCTGTCAGGTTTGCCCAGACAGAAAAATACATCCAAGTCCTCTGCAGCATTATGTTCCAAATAGTCAGCAGGGAGCAGCTTCATTACCTGGAATTGCTTTCTTCCTCACCCACTGCCTGTCACCGCTGCCTGGCTTCACGCACACATGATGTCAAACACAGCAGGAAATGCTGTACCTGCCCTTGACCTCTTATACAGCTTGCTCTAACATGCTCCGAGATATTCTCATACTTTGGAATCCAGCCACAATGTGCTGTGCTCTGTGTCTTAGAACACAGAGAAACCATCGCTGATGTGCTACAGAATTACCTGTTCCTGTGCAGGGTTTTGTTTGTCTGGGAGTGCCACACCGATGGTCTGGACAGCAATAAGGAAATGCTCTGGTTAACTAAAGGTGTTGTGAAGGAAGTTCCATGCAAAGTCAGCCCTCATTTTGCCTCATTATTGAATTGTCTTCCATTTTGATTTATTAAGAGCACCTGATAGGTGTCAACTGCTGCATAGCTGCCTTTCCATTGTTGCTATCTTGAATTTAATACATTAACAGACAAAAGTTCAGCCGGATAGCAACATTCATCTGCCTAAAATCATGTCAATAAATGAATTTTTTGCTGTGTTATAGATACCCTGTAATAACAATTTCTCTGCTGGCTGAGGACTATCACTTCAGCCTCCAATAACACAAATTAGAAAGAGAAAAATGTGCATGAAAGGTGAAGTACAACAGTGCTGGTGGGGGGGGGGGGAAGTCTGAAAAATAATGTCCCTACACTAAGTAGAAAAGGTCTTACAGACCTCAAGGGAGGTTGTAGCCAGGTGGGGGTTGGTCTCTTCTCCCAGTCAACCACCAACAGAAAAAGAGGACACAGTCTCAAGCTGCACCAGGGGAGGTTCAGGCCAGATGTTAGGAAGAAATTCTTCACAGAAAGAGAGATTGGTCATTGGAATGTGCTGCCCAGGGAGGTGGTGGAATCACCATCACTGGAGGTGTTTAAGAGGAAGTTAAGAGCAGAGTGGATCATATGAAGCCCATAAAATATGCTGGACTGCTGTGAAGCCACTATACTTCTCAGGCCATCAACAACTCTTACCAGCTCTCATTTACTGCCTCTGACAGCTAGCAGCACTAAATGCAGAGTGAGGAACTGCAGATCTGGACTCAGCATTAGGAAATGATTTTTACATATGTAAAATTAATTTCACACATCAGTTAATATTGATGCATCAGGCCTTTTGTTTTTTATTTCTGGTAAAAGAAAATAATTGATTTCATTAAGCCATATAAACATCATAAATTGATCACTTGCAATTAATGTTAGGGTTGAAGACATCAAAATTGTAGGATGATTTTTTTTCACAAACAGGTTATCTGGGTGTTAGGGCTGCTATTCAAAAAGCTAAAAAATGGAAGCAACAAATAACCACAGCTACAAAAAAACAAAAGCATCAAACCCTCAAAGAGGTGGTCACTTCCACTGCTCAGTCCCTTCAGTTCTCTAAGTAAAATACAGGTTATGTTGAAGTTAATGGAGGGGAGGAAGGGAGTGTGTGGATATGTCCTGTGCAGACTAAGTGGCAGAGCTGAGCCTCATTTGATTCTCTGAACTGCTTTTTTTGCCCCCTAAAGTTTCCAGCTTCAAAACTCCCCCCAGCAGAGAAAGAACTGTGAGATGCTTGGACTATACATGAACATGTATGGACATTTCTGTGTAACCTCTGAGCTGTTAAATGTAAAATCAGAAATACAACCCTCAAAGGCTGGAAATCCTGTGTGATAATTTTTGTACTGCTTCAGGTGCTCAGATGCTGTGCAGTGGTGGCCATTGGATTATCTCCATGAGCAGCTAATCATAGCCGTTATGCTTAATAAAAACAAGTCAAAGTGTAAGTCACTGTGGAACACTCAGCCCTTTGCTTCAGTGCATGAATGAGTTTGAAATGAGCAGGCTGTGACAATAAAAAGATTTAACTACTAGCTGCTTTTCAGGGAAGAAAGCATAATGAAGCAGTTTGGTTTTAGAAGTGTTGATGGATTAAAAGGTGAAAAGAAACCAAAGGAATAACAGCTTCAGATCTTATCTTCAATGTCATGTGATGTGGAATTTGTAAGCAAATTTAATTAAATAAGAGATACAGAATGATCAGACTTCAGTCATGACAGCAACAAGCTCCTGCTGTGCTTATAATTATAATTTATGCTGTGCCATGAGACAGATCTGATTAGTAATTGAAATCAGCAAGCTCGATCAGGATGGTACCACAATTATTTCACTCCTGTGCTCTGAGTAGCTGCAAGTGTCCCAGTCTCACCCCTGGCACTGGAACTCAGATGACCAGTAAGAGACATATGGAAAGATAGAATACATTTGTTTACAATTTTTAATTCACGAATACATTCAGTTGGAACAGACCTTAAAGATTATCACGTTCATTCCTTGCCCCAGCACTGAAGAGTCATCGCTAAACCATGTCCCCAAGTGCCAGGTCCACACAGTGCTTGAACATCTCCAGGGACAGTGACTCCACTGCTGCCCTGGGCAGATCATTCCAATGCTCAAGAGCACTTCCAGTGAATAAATATTTCCTAACATCCAGCCTAAGCCTACCTTGGTGCAGCTTGAAATAATTTCCTCCAGTCCTGTCACTTGCCACCAGGGAAAAGAAGCTGGCTCCCTCATCCCCCCCAATCTCCTTTCAGGTAGTTGTAGAGAGTGATGAGGTCTCCCCTCAGCCTCCTCTTCTCCAGACTGAACAGCCCTGGCTCCTTCAGACACTCCTCACAGGCCATGTGGTCCAGGTCCTCCATGAGCCTCATTGCCCTTCTCTAGACATGTCCAGCACCCTTCCTACTAATTTGTTTTTCTCCCTTGTTAAGTGGACTTCTGCCCCTACTCCATCAATTAATTCAGCCTGCTTACCTGCCTGCTTCTCTTGCCATTACTATGCTTCCCTCCTGATTGCAGAACACAGACCCTGAACACACCTTTATTACCAGGTCCTTCTAAGTTAGATGAGACAATACAAAGACTCACTAAATATTTATGAGTTACACTCAGATATCGTAGTAATTCACAAGCATGAGAGCAGCTCTTGGAACCAGGAGCTGATGACCCTTGCCAGGCAACTGTAAACTCCACTTGTGCAATTTTACACACCAAAAATTACACCACAGTCTGTTGCACATGCTAGCTTGTGCATGGATTTTACCATAAAATCATAGAATTGTTAGGGTTGGAAGGTACCTCAAGGATCATCTAGTTACAGCCCCACTGCCATGGGCAGGAACACCTAACACTACTTAAGCCACACTCCCTGACACAACACATTTACAGAAAGCCATAGAGTTGCATTTAGACACACAGCTAATACAGACTACCAACTAAAATTGCATTTCCTATGTAGTACTTCCTAATTAATATTAAAAAACCCCAGACAACCTACACACACCAAAAAAACTAACAAACTCTTTCAGTTTTGTTGACCATGTTTCCTGTGATTTGATTTGCACTATAATAAAGCTGTCAATGTTCCTGCAGCACTTAAAAGGTTTCTGATCGATCCTCCCTCCTCCTGCAAGTCTCCTGGCTCAGTCTAGAATATGAAGCAGTGCCTCTGCATTAGTATTCAATGCATGCACAGCAGCATTGACCTAGTGACTCAAGTGACTTTAATATTTTAGAGACGTGAGGATTAAATGCCATGGAAACCTAGAATGTAAAAGGGGTGGGATCATAAGTGAGGAAATGAAATGGAGGGAAAAAAGATCACGTCTTATGTGACCACACACCTACATTAAACAATTTTTTCCTGCAGAAAGCAGTTAACTATGCAGCAAGCAATTAGACAAATAACATCTTCCTTCTTTAAGTCACTCCCAGAATGTTTGCTGTGGTTAGTGGATAGCTGATAGTGACAGTTATAGCTCAGGGGACAGCTGGTGACTTTGCTTAGTTTCTCCGTTACCTACTGTTTAGTTCACAGAAAGTCAAATGTCATCACTTCATGGGATGAATGACCTGGATCACAAGTACCCACAGACCTCGAGCAGAGAACAAATATGTAATCAGTAAGATGGAATTTTTAAAGTGCTTGTAGAGAGATCTATTTTGAAGTTCAGACTGCTTGACCTTCACCTCTCTGTCTTCTTGAATCTCCAGCTATGAAACAGGGATAAGCACTGATGTGATGTAGCTGCTGGACTAAGCTACAGGAATATAGCCCTTGGCTTGGCCACTTCTAGCGTGGCAGAGGCCAGAACTACTCCCTTTGTGTCACATCTTTATTACAACACTAACAGAAGCAGAAATTCCCCAGGATTCTTAGAAGTGTTGTACAGTGCCTGAGCAAAGTGCTATTAGTAAAGGTTATCTACACCATAGAAATAATTGTTGTATCCTCTAAAGTGGCCACAGTGGAGGGTTTCATGAAACAGCGTCTTTCAGACAGGTGCTTCAGTGAAGGCACTAAGCTGTCACTTCAGACTGAACTCTGGCTGCTTTAGCATTTTCACATTGAGTTTTTAACAACTAGGCAGTTTCACCATTTTCTGCAATTCCCTCCCCACTCCCCCCCAGTTATAGCATTTGTGTGGTTCTTTGAGTTTTTGCTACTTTGCTGGATTTTGTATCATTTCAGTGTTTCATCACAGTACATTCGAGGTTGGAAGGGACCTCCAGGGTTCATTGGGTCCAACCCCCCAGCCAACGCAGGATCACCTAGGGTAGTCCACACAGGAATGCATCCAGGTGGGTTTTGAATGTGTCTAAAGAAGGAGACTCCACCACATCTCTGGGCAGCCTGTTCCAGTGCTCTATCACCCTCACTGTAAAGAAGTTTCTCCTCATGTTGAGGTGAAACCTTCTATGTTCAAGCTTGAACCTGTTGAATCCATTGTTTCTTGTCTTACTACTGCACACCACCAGAAAGAGCTTGACCCCCTTCACTTGACATCCACCCCTCAGATATTTATAGAAATTGATCAGATCCCCTCTCAGCCTTCTCTTATCAAGACAAAACAGCCCCAGGTTTCTTAGGATGTTGTAATATCTATACTGTTTCCTGCATTCTTTTGTCTTTGTGTTCCAAAGGGTTTATGGTGTATTTTTTGTGTGTGTTATGTGTACTTCATTAGGCTTAGTGTGGTTTACTGTTTTAAGCTATTTTTATATGGTTTTGTGCATTTTATCAGGTCTTCTCAGGTTCACCAAAGCATCTGTTGCTTTTTTTACTGCTTTTTGTGGTGTCTTTTTTTCATTGGTTTGTTTTGTTGTTGCTGTGGGTTTTTGTTTGTTGGTTGGTTCAGTTTGGGTTTTGTTTGTTTGCTTTTTGCTATTTTCTCTCTTTTTCAATTTCAGTGGCTTTAGCAGTAGCACATATTCCTTTTGCTCTTTTCCTATCCACAAGGTACTTCTCAGCAGTAATAAAAACAGCAGGGAAGTGAGTCTGTCCCCTGGCTACACCAGTCTAATCATCAATTAACTAATTTCTGAAGATGAGCCAGCAGATTTTCCTCAAGGGGCTACCAAAATAACAGATGAAAATAGAGGAGATTTTAGAACCAGACATTCCTTATATTCATAATAAAAAAAATAACAATTTTCCCCTTATTTCTCAACTCTGGTCTCCAGAGAGTATTTATAAACCTTTCCCTCTTCAAATGACTGGAAGGAATATGGAAACCAGAAAGTTAAATTAGGGCTTAAGCAGAATATTCTCAAATTGCAAATAAACCAGCAAGGAGTTTGGTCTCATTGTGAAACCAAAGCTGTAAAATCGAGTTTGATATCTATCACAGCCCAGGCTCAGACAGTGAAATTAATGTAAAAAAATTAAGAGCAATTCTACTCTTACTATAGTCCCAGAGCACAACCTAAGTTCTGCTAAAAGTCTGTAGCAGTTGCTTTCAATGGTTTTTTTTTGGTATGGAGGTAGGAAGAGATTTGCAATTCCAACAATAAATTAAATACTTCAACAACAACCAAACGCAAAGCAAGCCAACTCTAAAGGAATTATGGTCTTTAATCCAGGATTTTAAAGAACCCTAGAAATTCTGACTTTCGCACATCCGTGGTGTGAGAGACCCAGTCCCACCTTGGAACTTCCAGTTCAGAACCTGGAGAACAGAACCATGACATTTGCTTAAGGAGCTGCTAAGAATTCAGCCAAACTTTCTGCCCGCATAATAAATATCTAGCATGTCATGGTTTGGGCTTTTCACTGCCTTTTTTTGTGCTAGAAATGCAATGGAACAGCTATACCACTGTGCAACCCTCAACTTGCCTAATAAATTAAAAACTGCAAATTAAAATGAAGGTTTTTTTTTTTTTTAATCCACTACTACAAATTATTTCTGTAAGTCAAGACTCAACCTGCTGTGATACTGAGAGCAAATAATTGCTCGTTGGTAATTGAAAAGAGTGATCACTTGTCAGGCACCAACATTAGTTATGTGAGCCTTCATTCTCAGGTTCTCAGGTGAATTAACTTCACTGACCTGAACCAGAGGATCACAGGAGCACTAATTTACAGATTGGCTCCCCTTTTCCTTGCTGAATGTGAACAAAACTAGGTAGTTTTGGTAACAATCAGTCAGCTGGTATATTCCTGAGAGCTATCATGCAGTCAGATCTGACAGACTTCTACACCATGCATTGCAGCCCACATGTCTATGAGATGCTCAGAGTGCTAACAAAATGCATTAGATTCCTTAAAGATTTCAGATCCAATCTGAATCTACCCACTTCTGGGTTTGTTCCATTCCCCCTAAACCTATCACTACCTCACATCCTAAAAAGTCTCTCACCAGCTTTCTTGTAGACCCCCTTTAGATACTGGATGGCCACAATAAGGTCTCAGACCTTTCTCCTCTCCAGACTGAGCAACCACAACTCCGTCTGTCTCCAGAGGTGCTCCAGCCCTCTGATCATCCTTGTGGCCCTTCTTTGGACACATTCCAGCATGTCTGTATCTTTCTTGTAATAGGGGCTCCAGAACTGGACACAGTACTCCATGTGGGGTCTCACCAGAATGGAGTAGAAAGGGTGAATCACCTCCCTCGACCTGCTGGCTACACTTCTCTTGATACATCCTCTAGCAGGGTGAAGCACAAAAGCAACATAACACAACAGGAAATGTCAAAACTAATATCCTCCACTATTTGCCTCTGATGAAATTTGTACCAAGCTCTGAGAACAAGATATCTGCTGGAGATCTAAGTGTTTCACATGTGTTAAAACATGTTGCAGAGAAGAAAAAAAAAAAAAAGGATTCTCAGCAACTGCGTGAAAACTGCATCAGTGCTTCAGATAAGAGATTGTCTCTAGATAGGGTCAATGGATTCATTGCATGTGCAACAAAATATTAAAAACCCCAAAATCTTTAAAGAGAACCCTAGAATTTGGCAGCTTTTATTGGGACCTCTCTGGGAAAAATAGCCTTCTAAAGTATATAGGTTTACATTTACACTAGAAATACGGAGAGCAGGCTTTCTAATCCAGTGATGCAGCAGTGGGCTGAGTGCTTACAGGAAAAAAAAGTAGATATAGTATTAAAAAAAATTGTTTCTCAACTTCTTTGAAGCTTATAAAGCTGCTGTTTCAATTTGTAGGAAGTTTGACAGGGTTCATCAAAGATTCATGGCTTGTTGTTGTAGACTTCAAATGATGAATGAGAGAAGGTGCATTAAAATTCTGCTGCTGCCACTGCCACTTCAGGAAGCTTTTGAAGGATAAATACTGCTTCTACTTAAAGGCAACAGCTTTTGAAAGAATGATTCACATTTTCTAATATGAGTTAACAATCTCATTTCATAGTTAAGGTAAAGGGACATTGCCTGCTCTCATAAGGCAAACCTATGATACAAAAGACAACAGATTCCTTCACAGACACTCAAAGCCAACAGATTGCTGTAAGAATGAGAGCTCTCTGGATGACAGGCAGGGCAGACCAGCTCCCATTTCCTTGCTCCCGCCCCAGACCTTGCTAACTGCATTTAATTTTTTAAGACCGAAGAGCCAAAGGGAGTATCTTCAATACTCCTTGAGCAAAGACTCTCAAAACACCTGAGGTGCTGTGGGTTACAATGACTGCACAGCATCTCCTCTGAACCTGCCTGCAGCACTTGTCAAAACGAAATTTTAAATGAACTGGTTAGAAAAGCCACTGCAGTCCAGAAAGATGGCTGCTGCTGCTTCTTGCTTACTATAATTCTGTAAGTAATATTATTGTTTGGACTTACTATAAGTAGTAGATAAATAGAGATAACAGAAGAGCATTTCCTTTTGTTCATTATATTACCAAACAAGAATTTATTTAGCTCCTAGGTAGCTTATGCCTGTGTATGTATATCAAGGAGTAAGGAGTTAAACAGCAAAGTATTTAAAGGCTTGCAAATGGACAATAAAAGAGACACAGAAAAACCCCCAAACCAACAACTTTGATTCTCTTAGTTTATCTCATGCAAACTCTTAGAAAACAAATAAATAGATATAGATATAGACATAAACAAACCTACCTGAGTGTTGAACTCAAGGATCTGGAATCAAAACATTAAGTGGCCAAATTCACAGGTGATATAAACTATGCTGGAAGAAACAGGGGTTAAACATGCATCCACTTTGCAGAAGTTTGGAACTGTTTAGTTTACCAGCTTCCCAGGTGGTTGTCATGGATTGAGTTGGATCTGCTGAGGATATTCAACACAATGCTGTCAGCGTGCCAACTTCAAAACGAAAGTGCTGGCTGGAACAAAGTACCATGGGGCTTGAAGCTCGGATTGTAACGTGAGAGCTCCCTTCTGGTTGCTGCTCCTGGCTTTGGGGCATTGGTCTTTTCTCTTGGGCTGTATTCTGCACGCTCAGGGTGGGTGGGAGACTGAATTGCAGCCAAAAAAAAAGGACGAGTAGATGCTCTTTATGGGGCTCTTTGAAGCCAGAAAAGCAGCACGCCTCTGCTAAGGGCTGGCAGCTGTGATCAAGCAGCTCAGGTGGCATAGATGGAGCCAGCAACACCTGTTAAGAAGTCTCAGGGAGGGCAGCAAGGGGTCACTGCCCACAGAGCACAGAGGTGAGCTCAGCTGATTGTAACTGGTCCCTTCCCAGAAGACACAGCATGGTCTGATAAGACTTCACCTGGAGTGCTGTGTCCATCTGTGGTGCCCTCAACACAAGGAGGACATGGACTAGATGAAGTGGGTTTGGAGGAGGACCATGAAAATGATCAGAGGGCTGGAGCACCTATGAGGAGAGACCCACCAGAAGCCTGCATGACTCCACCCTCCAAAAGGTTAGAGAGGTTACACCAGGGCTTGAAACCAGTGCACAAAATCACAGAATGCATCAGGTTGGAAGGGACCCTCAAAGGTCATCTTGTACAACCCCCCTAATAGTGAGCAATGGAATTTCCAACTAGATTAGGTTGCTCAGGGCCCCATCAGGTTTTGACCTTAAATGTCTCCAGGGATGAGCATCTCTGGGAAACCTGTTCCAGTATTTCAACATTCTCGTAGTAAAGTACTTCCTCATGTCCAACATAAACCCACCCTGCTCTAGTTTAGTAACATTGCCCTTCTGCACTTTCCTGCCTGTGAACACAGCTCTGCTGGTTTTTGGCTAGTTTATGTCTATAAATATCTGTCAGTCTTTGCCAGCTGGAGGAAACTTCTACGCCTCTGATCTAGTCTAGCAACAAATTTGTTATCATATTCCTGTACACATGTGGCTTTATTCCAGAATAATAATAATAAAAAAAGATTTCTATCAAAAAATTTAAAAAATCTGACTTGCATTTAATAGGGTAATTTTCTTCTCAAATAAAGGTCTGCAAGCAGAGAGAGGATTTGGATTAGAACCATTCTAATATGAGTTTGCACCGAGTTTGCTTTCAGTGTGACACTGATAAGAGTAAAGCAGGATGCTGTTGTGTGATAAAGGAAGGGCATGAAAGGGTAGAGCAAAGAGGAATCCAAAGGGTGCAAAATCCTGAAATGGGGAGCTGTTTGGATTGGGGTTTTAAATTTATTAAGTGTTACAGTGCTTTTTGGCAGCAGCAAATTACAGCATTGCATGCACTCAGAGGTGAAAGCACATTTAGGTTTGTCAGTAGCCCCCAAGGCAGAGCAACACAACAGGTCAGGTACTGATCTTGGTGACAGTGGAACAAATACATTTTGACTAATTGCACTGAATTCAGTTATTTTCTCCCATGAGGAAAAAAACAACCCACAAACCAAAACCCCAAACCAAACAAAAAAACCCAACACCAAAACCAAAACAACAACAAAAAGTATGAATTATTTATGATTATAATACCACCTAGCCATTGTAATTCCCTATCTCAGCTATGCAGTGCCAGGCTTTACTCAGAGAAAGAAATGAATCCACCTCATGAGAGTTCATAATCTAAAGTGACAGGACAGGCAAGATGAGGGAGAAAAAAAGTGCCATCACCTCCAGTTAGAAGGTGGTGAGCTGAGAGATGAAGTGCCTGCCCAAAGTGACAAAGGAAAGCTGCATAACAGGCAAGAATGAAATTCTATTTCCTCACTGTTGAAAACTCAACCATGAGGACCTAATTTTTGGGGTTTTTTTTTTGGGTGGTGTTTTTTTTCTGAAAGGGAGATTTATCACAGAATCACAGAAACATTCAGGTTGAAAAAGACCCTCAGGATCACCACATCCAACTGATAACCCTACTCTACATGTTTCACCCCTAAACCATATCCCTGAGCACGTCCAAACACCTTTAAACACATCCAGGGTTGGTGACTCCACCACCTTCCTGGGCAGCACATTCCAATGCCTGACCACTCTAGCAGAGAAAGTGTTCCTAATGTCCAGTCTAAACCTACCCAGTTGTAGCTTGAGGCAGTTCCCTCTTGTCCTGTCACTAATTACCTGTGAGAAGAGACCAGCACCAACCTCTCTACAACATCCTTTCAGGTAGCTGTAGACAGCAATGAGGTCTCCCCTCAACCTCCTCTTTTTCAAACTAATCAGCCCCAGCTCCTTCAGTCACTCTTCATAAGATTTATTCTCCAGGCTCTTTACCAGCTTTGTTGCCCTTCTCTGCACTCACTTCCTATGCCTAATGACCAGCATCGCTACATTAATTTTGGAAGCCCTCCTCCACGCACCCTTCTGTTGGGTGCATTTTAGTACATAGCAAAGCATACAAAATATGTCTTTGAAATTGATTTCTCCTCAGGTCTGAGAGTTTGACTACTCGGAAAGTCATGGAATTTGGCCACAAAAGTACATTTTCCCTTACCTGAGAAGCTGGCTAGCAATTTATAGGCAAGAAAATGACTACTTTAATTGTATTAAGAACTTTAAAATGTTGCTAGGACTGTGACTTACTAAGTTGCAGCGAAATATCATCTGCAGCAAACGGCCTCATGGTTAGGTTGAGCTGTACCACTGAAAGGTATCATTACCATTTTGTAACAGCATGTTTATGCCTGGGGGAAAAAAAATAGAGGATTGCTATATTTTAGAGCAGAGTTCTTCCTCCTTCCCACAATTGCATTACTGTACAGAACAAAGATAAGTTCAGCCCAGCACAGATGGCAATCTAATATTATTTGTTGCTTCCAAAAGAAAGAAAACAAACTATCTTTCTTTATTTCAGCTTTTGATTTCCTGTTCTATTTGTAACAACCCAAGCTTTATATAACATCCAATAACCTTTCTGATTAACCAGAGCTATTTGTTTGTTTGGTTTTTTTGTCTTAATTTCCACTGACCTGTTGGTGAAAATTGTACAATGCTGAGTGAGGCTTACATGAAGGAGGAGGCAAGATTTCCAGTAAGTAGCCAGATTTTTACCACATTGGAATAGTTTTCTGTGGCAGTCGGGCACTGAGAAACAATTACCTCTCTGAAATGCATTCTCCTCTTCCACGAGGGGCAATGGATATAAACTATAGCACAAGAGGTTCCACCTCAGCATGAGGAGGAACTTTTCACTGTGAGTGTCACAGAGCACTGGAACAGGCTGCCCATAGAAGTTGTGGAGTCTCCTTCTCTGGAGACTTTCAAGACCCATCTGGATGTGTTCCTGTGTGACCTGCGCTGGATTCTATGGTCCTGCTCTGGCAGGGGGGTTGGACTTGATAATCTCAGGAGGCCCCTTCTAACCCATAACATCCTGTGAGCCTGTGAATACATGTGGTAGTTTAGGCTGGGTGCCTTCTGCTGCTACCACACAAGATACACCTCTGGTGTCCTGAGGGTCCAGCCCAGTGGATGGACACAGGAAGCTATGTATTTCATTCCCATAATGTCCTGCTCCCTATAAAAAACACAAGCACCATGACAAAGGAGATCCCAAAGCGTACCCAGAAACATCCCCGCACTCCCCTCTCCCCACCTGAGGATACACCCAACCCCCCCAGGGCTCTTTCTTCCCCCCCTTCACTGTTAGGCTAATCTCAGTTGGCCAGATCTGAGACTGCCCTTCCCCCTTCTCCTCCCAGCATTAGGCCTAGCCAGGCCCAAGAGGCCTCAAGATAACTCCCCTTCCATTACCAGACAGGGAGCATCTCCCACAGGGCAGTGAGGGAAGAAAGAGGAAGTGTGAGACCTTGCTGGTGGTTTTTATAGGGAGCAGGACATTATGGGACATTATTCATGTGATATCAAGATCTAAAGGATGGGATCCCTAGTGGCAAAACCCAAGGAATTTTCCAGTGTGAACCTATTTCCCATTTAGCTCTGTAGTAATGGACACTAACTGAAGTCCATTAGAATAATAGAATCAATAAGGTTGGAAAGGACCTCAAAGATCATCAAGTCCAACCTGTCACCCAACATCTCATGACTACTAAACCAAGTGCCACCTCCACTACTGAACACCTCCAGGGATGGTGACTCCACCACCTCCCTGGGCAGCACATTCCAACGGCTAACAACTCTCCCTGGGAAGAACTTTCTCCTCACCTTAAGTCTAAACTTCCCCTGGTACAGCTTGAGACTGTGTTCTCTTGTTCTGGTGCTGGTTGCCTGGGAGAAGAGACCAATCCCCTCCTAGCTAAAACCTCCCTTCAGGTAGTTGTAGAGAGCAAGAAGGTCTCCCCTGAGCCTCTTCTTCTCCAAGCTAAACAACCGCAGCTCCCTCAGCCTCTCCTCACAGGCCTGTGCTTGACGCCTCTCCCCAGCCTCGTTTCCCTTCTCTGGACTCGTTGTCCTTCTTGAACTGAGGGGCCCAGAACTGGTCACAGGACTCAAGGTGTGGCCTAACCAATGCAGAGTACAGGGGCACAATGACTTCCCTGCTCCTGCTGGCTACACTGTTCTTGACGCAGGCCAGGATACCATTGGCCTTCTTGGCCACCTGGGCACACTGCTGGCTCATGTTCAGCCAGAAACAACAACAGAAAATTTCCAGTAAATTCAAAGGTTTCTGGGTTTTGGCTGTTGGTTTTTTGTTGTTTGGGGATTTTTTTTTTGGTTGTGACCTATAAAAAAAAAAGGGTTTGATTTGGGTTTTTAAAAAAATATCTTGCAGAGACAGAATGGAGAAAGAAAGAGCAATAGGCTGCTAATACCTGTGCTAATGTATGAGTAATCATGATGCCAACAGCAGTGCCAGATCATAACAACCTCAGTGCAGTGCCTCTCAGAAAGTGTAGGATGAAGAACCTTTTCTTCCATTTTCAGTGGCTTAGTGCAAAAGGAAGAGTATGGCCCAAGGAAACAGATGGAAAAAAAAAACATTTCTGACAGCTTAAGTGCAGTTAATTATTTGTAGGCGAAGCATTTTGCTACCTGCCTTGATTTGCTGTATTTGAAGCTGAAAGCAGTCATAGTAGCAACAATTTTGTTCAGCATTGCTGCAATTATCTGATTATAAATAGGACAGGCAGAACCACAGAGCCAACCTTGCCAACTGGGCTGCCTTTTCATCACTTCCAGAAACAGGCAGCTACAGACCAGCACACTGTCTGGCTACCTTTTTGGTAAGCAGCTCATTCAGGTCTCATCCTCCCCAATTTCCACACCCCCCCCCCACCCCCCATCTCCTCTCTTTTTTCTATAAGGAAATGTAACAGTTATGGAAAAAAAAAATTTAAAAATTAAACTATTATATGCATGGAAAGATTTCACAAGTGTTTATCACCATTCTCCCTTTACTCTCCAGATGGTGCAAATGAGGAAAACAAATACTCATTAAATAAATGTGAGCTCACTGCACACCTGTTTGAAGGAGCAGAGGGAGATGATGTGGCTTTCTATGACTTTTGTGAGATTTATCTGTATTACCAGAGCATGGGAGAGAAGAAAATTGCTGCTCCTAAGTAGTGACACTCACCCTTCCAGGATGAAGTTTGTACAAAAAGGGTGTGTGGGCAGGTTGGGAAGTGTCCAGAGAAAGGCCTCAGGAATGATTAGAGAACTGGAAACTGTGTCCTATGAGGAAAGGCTGAGAGAACTGGGTTTGTTCAGCCTTGAGAAGGGAGGGCTTAGGGGAGATCTCTTTACTATGTACCAGTACCTAAAGGGTGGCTACCAAGAGGAAGCAGACTCCCTTTTCACAAGGAGTCACATTGGAAAAGACAAGTGGTAATGGCTACAAGTTAATCCTAGGAAGATTCCAATTGGACTGCAGAAGAAAATGCTTCCCCATGAGAATGGTCAGACATTCAAATCATCTCCCAAGGGAAGTAGTGAATTCCCCTACACTGGACCGTTTTAAGACTCAAACTGACAAGGTGCCAGGCCATCTCATTTCAACTACATTATTACCTAGAAAAGTTGGACTAGATGATCCTTAGGGTCTCTTCCAACAAGACATTCCATGATTCTGTGAAAAGACATAGGACATGAGCAGGTTTAAGTAGGAAATCTCTAGCCTCCACTAACCAAGAAGGAAGAACTACAGACAAAAGTAATAGCATAGACTATTTCACCCTTAAAAATGTGACATGGGGAAGAGATTGTTTTGTGACCAAGGACCACAGCATTTTTTTCTATTCTTCATCAACAGTTATGCAGTTCTTTGTTTCCCTTACTTTGGTCAAAGCTTGTATTTAGCCAGATACACAGCAACTAATATCTTAGAATAGAATACATAGAATACATAGAATAAACCAGGTTGGAAGAGACCTTCAAGATCATCGCGTCCAACCCACCAACCAATCCAACACCGCCTAAGCAACTAACCCACAGCACCAAGTACCCCGTCAAGTCTTCTCCTAAAAACCTCCAGTGATGGCGACTCCACCACCTCCCCAGGCAGCCCATTCCAATGGGCAATCACTCCTTCTGTATAGAACTTTTTTCTAACATCCAGCCTGAATCTCCCCTGGCGCAGCCTGAGACTGTGTCCTCTTGTTCTGGTACTGCTTGCCTGGGAGAAGAGACCAACATCCGTCTGTCTACAACCTCCCTTCAGGGAGTTGTAGAGAGTAATAAGGTCACCCCTGAGTCTCCTCTTCTCCAGGCTAAGCAACCCCAGCTCCCTCAGCCTCTCCTCGTAGGGCTTGTGTTCCAAACCCCTCACCAACTTTGTTGCTCTTCTCTGGACTCGTTCCAGCAAGTCAACATCCTTCCTAAACTGAGGGGCCCAGAACTGGACACAGTACTCGAGGTGCGGCCTAACCAGTGCAGTGTACAGGGGCAGAATGACCTCCCTGCTCCTGCTGGCCACACTGTTCCTGATGCAGGCCAGGATGCCATTGGCCCTCTTAGCTGCCTGGGCACACTGCAGGCTCATGTTCAGTCTACCGTCGACCAGCACCCCCAGGTCCCTCTCAGCCCGACTGCTCTTGTATCTCTCATTCTTCTTTCCTCTACTTGTGCTTCTCCTCTTAAAATATGGCTGGCAAGTCCAACAGACTGGCTCTTCTCAGTGATGCCCAATGACAGGACAATGGGCAATGGGTGGAAGTTAAGGCATAGGAAGTTCCATGGAAACAGGAGGGAGAATTATTTCACTGTGAGGGTGACACAACACTGGAACAGACTGCCCAGGGGGGCTGTGGAGTCTCCCTCTCTGGAGATATTCAAGACCACCCTGGAAAAGTTCCTGTGTGATCTGGTATAGGTGATCCTTCTCTGGCAGGGATGTTGGACTAGATGATCTCTTGAGGTCCCTTCCAGCCCCTAACATTCTGTGATTCTGTCCATGAAGTCACCTGAAGATCCATTCAGAAGATGGAAGTATGTAAGTGACTCTTGCGCAAAGCCAAGAGTTAGGTGCCAATGACAGTTACAGAAAGTCACAAGAGTTTCTGCTCCTTTTACTCCTGTAAGTGAGCAATTGACCTAGCAGTCTAGCTCATGCCCCCATCCCAGACTGTGTGGTTTCAGGCAAGAGGTGACTACACATTCTCCCATTCCAATCTCTAAAAAAATACAAATACCCAGACCTTTCAATGAAACTGACTTTAAAGCATGTATCTGGTACATAGGAAATCTGAATTCCTTTATTTCCACCGCCTGTGAATCCTAGGAGATGCACAAAGTGATCCAGTCACGTGCTCAGAATTGAGAGTTTGAGGTAGCAAGAAGTTACTCACTGTGATTTGCACGTTTGAAGCTAGTTCCCATACTTCTGCAGAAGTAGATGCTTTAAGCAGGATGTAGAGAAGGAATTCAGCTACAATCATCAGCTTTTTATGGGTTGTGCATTAATGATACCATAGCAGCAGGGCTTTATCAGTTAGCTCTGTGATGACCCAGCAAGGTTTCTCACATCAAGTACACTCCGGGTGAATACACGCACGTTGGCTGCAGGGTCAGCGTGATTTCAAGAGCAATTTAGTCACCTCTGTTGTGTGTGCAATCCAAACTAGCTTCCCAAATAATCTGACTTGGCAGCCTTGCTGCATGCTCTCAGAACTGGTTATGCTATACTATGGAGTCTCCCTCTCTGGAGATATTCAAAACTTGCTTGGATGCATTCCTGTGCAGTCTGGTGTAGCTGATCCTGCTCTGGCAGGGGGGTTGGACTGGATGATCTTTCGAGGTCCCTTCCAGCCCATGAAATTCTGTGATTCTGTAAATACACCCTACTGGCTGCGTCTGTGAATGGTAGCACTTGGGACAACTTGATCATCCAAATATTGTTAGAATGAGCCACAGTATCACTTTTGTGCAGATCAGTTAGCACTCTTCCAAGGAATGGCCAGGCATGATTTGGGAGCTGGCACGGTCCAGATGCAGCAAGTGTGCTTTGCAAGTCAACAGGATTTTTGTTAACATAGCCAGCTCAAATCAAAAAGAGTCCTGGTACTATACACACATGTTAACTCCAGCTCAGTTTGGACCTTGCCAGCCTTTGCTTCTGCACCATGCCCTGAAACAGGGTACATTAACACAGAGGCAATTTTGAGTGTGAGACTGAATCCCTCCTGCTGAAATTCTGTGCCCAGACTAAAAGCCATCAGAGTCTGGTATGGGAACAATTTATTGGCTCTCAATACCGAGAAAGAATCTGGCAGGGTCAACAATGAGCTAGTGCTAACAAGGCCAGCTGTAACCAAGCTTGTGTACAGATGGGCCTCTCTACACTGTTCTCTGAAGCATGTCTGGTAGCAACACACCTTATTAGCTAATTCACAGTATAAGATCCAAGTGGTCTGTTGTTAGTCTTGACCTTACAGGCTTGCCTACCCACCAGAGCACCAGTGGCAGCATTGAAATAGCGTAGCAACTTTGAAGGAACCAGCCCTGGTCCACAAGGTCCAGGGCTGAGATACATATTTAGCAGCAGTTCTGGACACTTGATGCCTTTGACCTGTCAATCAAACAGAGTGATCTAAAATAGACATAGATTGTGAGTATTTATGGAGATGTGTATTTGCATATACATACATATACAGCCCATATATATGAATTTCCATGGCAATCATATTAAAAGAAAAGAACTTTCAAATGATGAAAAAAACCTGAACATCTTTCAATACAAACCTCATACAAGACAAAACCATTTTAGACATTTGTTCCAGCCTAAATTTGACAGCAGAAATAAAGCTGCAAAACAGAATTACAGATCACAATTAGCTGCTCCAGTACTTTGTTATCCAGCATTGTGATTAATACAATAACCTATGTTACAACCCTCTTTTATTCTTTTAATATGTGTAGCTTTTTATCTTTTGCAGGTTTTGTGTTTGGTTGGTTGGGTTTTTTTGTTGGTTTTCTTTCAGTCAGAGGAACACTATTCTTAAAAGTGCTTGGCATGATTAGGTCAAACCCAATGTATTTATACTTATCACTGTATGTCATTGGTGCATCACAAATGAAGTACTGGAATACACTTGATGTTCACCTACAGGAGTAGCACATCATTAGAAAACAGAACACTGTAACTGCAGATTCCTTTGTTATTCTGGTTATGGGTGGAAAAAAAACCCAGCAGGGCTAAAGCAATTCCACAAGATCTGACATCCCTCTTTGATTAGTGTCTCATGAACACCCTCTGCAGAACAGTCACACATCTTATCTGAACTCCAGTCGGTGCTCATTGTCACAACAGGTTGTATAGCTGTTCATTTTGAGCGAGATGGTCTTGGACTCTGCTTCTTCAGTCCAGAATTGTCATTAACAAAAGAAACTTTGCCCCCCTGGAAGACAGCAGGGACTATAGTTTATAATGAATCCACTAAACCAAGCAGCATTATCCTTGGAGAGGTGAATAGTTGTGTCACTTGGCCCACCTTGTTGCATTTTTGTTTTGTTGAGTTTGGTTTTTGAAAGTCATTGATGGCAACACATGGAGAAACAGGAGATAAACCACAGTTAATGAAGACATTCTCCCACAGTATTCTGCTGGTTCTCTCTTTCATATAGTCTGTTTACTTCTTGGGTTCAAAATTTTCATCTCTTTGCTTTTTTCTTTCTTATTTTTTTTTTCCTTTTTAAAGTCATGCATCATTTGGATCACTCATCCTTGTGCTTCCAGCCTTTGTTGTTTTCAGTCTTTAATGATGATCTTTCAGTTAAGAGCTCACCAAAGTGTAGATCATGCTGAATGTAAAAGAAAGACACAAAATGAAAGTATCCTTTTGAAGCACACAGAGCACTTTGATTTTTATAACCCTTTGTTGTCTGTTCCTCAGGTCTGACTGTAAAGGCCTGTGCTTCCCTCTGCCCTCTTTCATTCTCTCTAAAGCATCTTAATTATGGTGTATTCAAGACAGGTATCAAAAAGCATTCAAGAAATAACAAATTCATTATCGACATCATACTTCACCACAAGCTGTGTTTGAGCTTATTAAAGTGCAGTCTGATGTCTCAATTTGAACAGTGAAGAAACAAAACCATTCTGCTTTGTTGTGCTTGATCTTTAAAACTCCAGCCAGCAGCTCTCAGCAGGGCAGGCAGGGTTTCCTGCAAAACTGCATTATTTTGTTTCCTTTGGAGGGAAAAAGGGTAATATAAAAATTCCATGCAGTAGAAGAAACATAAAATGCAGGCAGAAGCTGGAGTGAATCCACACATATTAAAAACAACTCTGAAAAATGAAGAAACTTGAGTGTGTTACCACAGCTCCATTTTACTGCATTTCTAATTCTGGCAATACCCAGGAGAGCGTAGCAAAACTGAATGCAATTAATAGTATTTTATTTAGCATCAGGCAGCTGTGTTTTGTGTCCTGGCCACAGTTTAAAATGAAAGAAGCAAGGCTCAGAGGTAGCTGCAAAACAGCAGAGTCCCAGCAGAAATGCTAGATCACACTACAATGCTGAGTCTGACAGAGTCCTAGCCAAACAAAAAAAGGTGGGATTAAAAATAGAATAGAATTAACCAGGTTGGAAAAGACCTTTGAGATCATCGAGCCTAACCTATCATCCAGCACCATCTATTCAACTAAACCATGGCACCAAGTGCCCCATCCAGTTTCTTCTGAAACACCTCCAGTGATGGTGACTCCACCACCTCCCTGGGCAGCACATTCCAATGGCCACTCACTCTTCTGTGAAGAACTTTCTCCTCATCTCCAGCCTAAACTTCCCCTGGTGCAGCTTGAGACTGTGTCCTCTTGTTCTGTTGGTGGTTGCTTCTCTCTCCAACCATACCTTGCCATGATTCTCTCTCCATCCAACTCCTTGCAGTACCAACAGAACCTGTCTAGTATTTCTGCCATGCTTTCCTGTGAAAAGGACTGGCAGGCAAAGGTTCTCAGCCCAAACCCACAAAGCTACTGGATGCTAAACTCTTGTTCAGGTTCTTATGCCCCATTCATCTTAGTGTGAGATAGGCACCTGCCGACTTCTCTGAGTCTGGGCCCTTCTACCTTCTTTCTCTCATGTATGTAGACACAGGGACATACACATGCACACATGGACAGACAACTTTATTCTCAATAGTTATTTAAAAGCAATAGTGGGAAACAATAATGAGTCCTCAAGATACTGGTAACAACAGATCAGAGAACAGTAATCAAAGAAGAAATAACATTTATCCTCTTCCACCAGCATACAAATCTGTTTATAGAGGGATAAGTGCAAGCAAGATTGGCTTGAAGAGACACTCTAAGCAATACATTATGGAAGGAGGAGGAGAAAAAAGGCATCATAAAACACCACCTCCATTTAAAGCATGTTAACCTTTGCTGTCAAGCAGTTTTATGGGGTGATTACAGGGATCCTGCCAAGGCCTCTTCTTAAGTATGCTCCTCACAGATTCTTGCACTGGGCATCTCTGACTGTGTTCTAAAGACATCTGAGAGTGGAAAGGGGCAGAGGGGACAACACACAACTAGGGTGCGTATCTTCAAGAATCTATTCACATTAGGGGTTTGGACCATGCACAGGATTACCCTGCCATGAAAGGGTGCCTGTAGGAATGACTACAGTCATTGTGCTCCCCATCTACTTACTATCTTGAGCACCACTACACCAGCAGATGTATTATTTTTCTTTTTCTATTGTATTATAAGAACATTATCATTTTCATTTGATGTAATTATCATAACATTTGCTATTTATCTCTTAAGACCATGCACAGGAGCAATAATCTTTTTCCTAGGGTTGACCCTGAGGCTGGCTCATGCCTTAGATAAAGGCTTAATATTCTGTACTGAGGTGTCAGTAGATACAAGCGCATGCTGCTGTAAGTGGGCATGCCTCCATGAATCAAGATCAGAAGCAAGTTGTTTAAGACTAAGATAATGGGCCAGGTGGTTCCAGTCATTCCTAAACACAATTTCACGTGTCAACTAACAGCAGCTACTATTTCCTTAGTGAAATGACCAGACTTACCAGTACAGATAGTAGAAGAAGGAAAGGAGATAAAAAGCTAGTTTACACCAGGCTTCTTTTTGACAGTAACTCAATGTGTCTGCATTCATGACTGCAGGTGGATCATATGCTAGCTCTGAACTATCTGCTGGGCAACGAAAATACCTGGAAGAGCAGGAGAAAACACCTGGAATGACTCTGTAATAGTGTGGATTAAATATGTGCAGATATACACCCTCCTGATTACCAGCTCAGAAGGCAACCATCTTCCATGATATAGGAGGAGTTCTCTTCTCTTTTCCAAGCCACTAGTCTAAGCAGACCATTTTTAGAGATCCAAGCCATGCATGAATGTGAACTTCCTGTGTTCTATGAATTCTTTAGATTGAGACATTCTCCATTCCTTTATAATTACTTCTGGATTATTGACTAATAACTTAGAGATTGTGAGTGACAATATATGGTGGCTTGTGATCACAGCATGGAGGAAGGATTGCTGAGCTTCAACTGCACCTGCACAACTGATTTCAGACATGATGGAAGGTGACAGTCTCAGCAAACTAACAGCTCAGTTCCTCCAACTCTGAAAAGGAAAAAAGTCAATATGGAGTAATATAAGAGCTGGCCAATTAATGTTTTCTGCCTGATCTACATGAGCAACCCACCACATCTAGTAGAAGGTGTCCCTGCTCATGGCAGGGGGGTTGGAATAACCATTCTACGATGTAGCACTGCTCAAAAATTTATCATACAAATAATTTTGATTGGGAAAGATTTTTCTCTTTACAGTGGGGCTATTTCTAATTGTTCTCAGCAATGATTGCATGTTTGAGAAAATCCTGACAAAAGAACTTTTTCTTTCTTTCTTTCTCTCTTTTCTTCTTTTTTTTTTTTTCCCCCTTGGAAAAGGAGCTTTTGTCTCAGTTCCTTTGCAGTTCAAAGTAAAGGCAAGCCAAGAAAAGAAGTCCTCAAAGTTCATGAGCTGCTTTAAGATCAGTATGAAGCAGATGAAATATTGCTATTTCAGTTGCTTTGAAATAGTAAGGAAAAGAGTGAAGATGGCTGGGATTGCTTATAGACAGACGGATAAACAGATAGATATAAACCCCCAAATAAGTGAGCAGTAGTAAACTTTGCAAGTGAATGTTCACATAATAACTTTGCCTTTCTCCCTTCCAATTTTAGCCACATCCACTTAACAATAACAACATCCCCAATTATTGATTTATTTTTATTTCACAGAGAAACTTTGCTTAATTGTCTTCATTGGGATGAAGGTATTACACATTATCTTCCCATGGTTTTGTGCAGAACTTTACACAATGAATCCAAACCTGTCTGCAGTAAAACCAGCAGGAATTATGGGGTAATTGTAGCACAGCATATGGAGAATCACGGAAACAATGATAATCAAAAGCTCTCTCCAGAGGCTGATATCATTATGCAGATTCTGACCATTTTAACCTTGGGTTATATTTTTTTTTTCCATTTGTTTTTAAAAACTTTTTAAACCGCCATTATTGTAACACTGTAGTTGTTAAGCCTTAGTGAAACAGCATCCTAAAACAGTATTGGTTTGACTGCATCCAACCACTAGGGAGAAAAGCACTCATAGCTTCATTTCATTTAGCTTTCTGAGAGCTATACTAGCTCCTACTTTTTAGCTCCTCCTTGAGATAATGAGCTTGCCTTCTTCACAGAATTACTCTTTGAGCTACTTCACAACAGAAGGTATCTGCTACCACAGCATCTTCGTACCACAGTGAGACTCTTGACAGACAAAAAGCATAGGTGTTTTTTTCACAGCACCACAGCAATGCAAAACTACTGAAGATTTCAGACTGACAACCACAAAACCTGACATCTCTTGGTCAGCACATGTGCTGAGTTGGTAACTAACAAGCAGTCAGCATACAAAAGGTGGGCTTACCTCCAGAAGTGGTAAAACAGCAAAGGAATATTTAACCCCAATGTGAGCCACTCTTGTGCACACAAAAACATAATGCAGAAAAGACTATGGATAGAGTACTCTGGCAACACCAGCTGAAAAGAAAGGAACAGAAACAATGGCCATCAGTCAAACATCTCTTTGATTTTAGCCACCTAAGTAGTTGGTTGTTTGTTTTTTTCAGAAAACAAATAATCTCTGCAAATCTCCTGTGTGTCTGTGTCTGTCCCTAGGTATACCTCAGCCAACAGACAGCTTGGCTATGAGTACTGCGCTCAAGATGAAGTGCCAGGTTTGTTCAGGTTCTAACCACAGCTGTACTCCAGGAGCTGGTTCAGAAGCATGGGACCAATCTCTTACTGCTTTAGGTGGTGCTCCAGGGTTCTGTCTACAAAATGTAGGTTATATTACTGCCTCCCTCACAGAAGCACTGTGAGACCAATGCCTGTAAAAGAGTTTTTAGAGAACTAGATTTCATTACCCATGCATTCCAGAAAGGAAATAATACAGCTATTACTGAAGCTTTTCAAGGAGGAATGTCCTTGAAAAAATAAAAGGCTGCTTCTACCATCTTGCTATGTTATACATGCCCTAAGGAGATCAAATGCCCTACTAAGTTAGGATTGCAAACCAAACCCCACTAAGACAGGAAGCTGACTTCCTTAGCAAATCCATGATTCCCCACATTACTTGTTTCAGACCCAAGGTGATTCTTTCTATTAAAAAAGAAAGTGAGTGGGCAGCCAGCAGAAACAGAAATGTATGTGATGTTGATTCAGAGTAGTTATTTCTAAAGGTATTTTGGTGGGTTTTTTTCACTGCTTTCCCATTGCTTAGCTGTCTTTCTCCTCATATTTCCTTGCAATGCATTTTTTTCTCAGAAATCTCTATTTCTTTTTTACAACTCATAGAAGAGATGAATTTTCCAGCACTACCTATTTCTGAAAGCCAGACAATCCCATACCCAGTTCATCTGCATCCCTTGCTGCATCTTGGAGCTACATTAACCAAAGGTAAATCACACAAAGCATTTGAGGAGCTTAATGTCAATTCATTGTCATCTGTTAAATAATTAAAGTGAGCTCTCTTTTTTTTTTTTTTTTCTAAACAATGTGAAACCTACTACAGAACTACTCCCAGTGCCTACCTACTCTCATACAGCTGTTCTGCAATGAATTCTGTCTTCTTGTTTCTAGGAGTCTTTCCACCTCTCATGGAACTTATTTTTTAACCTTCATTTAACTTCACCGCTTGAAGTAGTTAATGTGTTTGGATATCTCAGTGTCTACGCCCTCAACTTCTTCTCAAAAGCTTATCTTATGTGGATGACAAATCTTAATACAATAACATAGTTCAGATTGCAGATGGTAGTTATTTATCACTGCTGGATTCTTTTATTTTACTCTTTTTCCTTTTTAGAATGTCATCTACGACATCACTATAACCTTTCCCCACAGAATGATTCATCTTCATCACAAAGTGCAGACAAGAAAGCTCTTCACAATGTCAGTCTGCTCACTAAGCATCACCAAACTTAAAACCACATTGTATTCATTAGCACATACTTGATTTTTTTTTTTATTCCAACACAATCCACAAACACAGCAAGAACACAACCCTGGTGCCTGATCAGTGGGCTGGCTGGTAATAACGGGGAACGAAATCCATGGTGAAAATTTATGCAGAGCTTAAAACCCAAAACATCTGCTGTGAAGCTAGAGAGGAAACAAAGGAGGCAGTGAACTCTCAGAAATGGACTCACTTTCCAGTCACAGTTTGTGGTGTAAATTAAATCTACCTAAGCTTTTGATAGAAACAACAAATGGCTCTTTTATGTCTCTTCACCTTTTTCTTGGGAGTAGTATTCTCCTGTGGACATAAATAAACGGAGGATGACTGCTGATCACAGTTCCTGAAGGAAACTCATGCAAAGAAGCAAACCAAGCCCAGCCTGCAAAGCCAATTACCATTTATATTCAGGCAATTCACCTGAGTGACCAAATCTAAAAGGAGGTGAGAGAATTGAAAGCATAAAGTGTATTGTACAATGGCAAGGCTTATGAGGATAAGCAACTGAAGAATAACACTGCCTCAGTACTTGGCCATGAAAATCATCCTGCAGTTTGACACAATGTCATCTGAAAACAATGGAAACTTCCAGTCAACTTTACCCAATGCAGCATTCTGCTCCTGGAGAGAAGAAAAGCTGGCTGAGCAGCAGTCAACCCTTGTTCCTGCTGTTAGCTGCAATAGTAACTTCTGTGATACAAATAGCTGTGCAATAGGAAGTAAACTACTGTGCTTAACTCATTCCTGGGAGACCATAGGCAGCTGTCAGATGGTAAACATGTTCAGATATAAATGGTATACTGCTATTTTGAACCAGGAACACCCTGATTCAGATAACTTCTGCTTTCTGACACAGATGAAGTCTTAATACAGTTACAGAAAAGGAGAAACTGGCAAAGCAGAACACTTCTCAAGGACTACACCTTGGTCACCTTGAGCTGCAAGCTATTGAACAGCATTATGAATCTATCACCAGAAGTACTGCTGGTTGGCATTTACAGGTGGAAAACCACGAAAAACCTGAAAAAGAGTTCAGCTTTTAGACCAAAATGCTGCTAACTAGAAACACCTTATGCAAATGAAACACCATAAGCAAATGAAACTACTATACAAATTCTGCTTTGATATATACAGTTCAGTATCAGTAGTATTCAAAATCCTTATTCACAACCCATCACTTGCAATTAAAGTGTAAAATCTTAGGTAAGTATCATACTCAGTACCATCTCAAAATAAACATTCAATGCATCCTCATACAAAGCAGTACACACAAAGGGCCATGCAGATTCTCCCCCTCTAATTTCAAAGAAAATAAGGCAGACTTTGTTGTGTATAGGCATCTAGGTTTTGGTTAAACTGAAGCATGAGGGAAACAAGCACTGAAGCTAAACACCTGTCAGCAGCTTCTTTGTGTTTATAGGAATACAAAGACCTCTTCAGAATGCAATTGCAGAGCAGCATACCTCAGGAAGCTCACTCCTGCATAAATTTATTCTATTTCCCATTTCCTAAATATATTCTGTTGCTCTCACACAGAAGAGAAACCCACATTTTCCTGCCAGTACTTTTCCTCCTTAATTTATTTATGCCATATGGATACTTCCTCCTCAAATGTAATTTGGCTTTTACAGAACACGACATTGTTTTTACATAGAATGAGTCTTACAGCTTGTCTCAACAGCAAACAGAACACATAAAACACCTCACGGATACCAAACTTGGGAAGATATTACAGCAGGAATATAAATTTCTCTTCATTTGTGCTATTAAATTCTTATGCTTAAAAATTCAACCCCAAGAAGTGAATCAAAACTGTTTTCCCAGTCACTGCTAAGCCACTGACCTGCCAAGACCTCATGCTTCTTTCCAGCACTTCTCTTAAGATCAATACTCCTGAGTGCTACACAATAATAGTAATTCTCACAGACTTGCTGGGTTTTTTCCCCTCAAAAGACTCTGAGTCTACATCAGTTTCCATCTGTGCACACCAGCCTCCATACTGTAACCACACATTTTACACCATCCACAGAAATTGCCAGCTGTTAGACACTCTGCCCTTCCCAAGGTTTCTGAGTCTTCATTATGCTGTCAGAGGATGAGACAACTTCTGCCTTCTTCCCCCACCAAGGGCAAGGAAAAACTGAGGAGCAGTGGAGATCAAATCTCTTTCAGGTAAAGTAAGAGCTCTGGTGATTCACCTTACAAACAAATAAGCCCTTCTCCATCCATCTAAAAGCAACAAGAAACTGAAAACACCATGCATGCATGGAATCACTCCAGGGCTCCGAATTAGGGCTGATCTAACTGCACATTGCTTTATTGCAGTGGTTAATGCTACTGCACCTGCTTCTACTAAAGGACAGCTGCAATTTGTCCCTATGGTGCTCATTTTGCTGCTTTTCCCCACCATATCCCTTGCTAAAGCTGACATGCAGATCTGCTTTTCATCAGTAGCAGGGAAAGAGGGGATGGAGACATACTAAAGGTTTTCAGAACACAAGAGTTATTTAAACTATAACTTAAAGCCTGCTCTGATAGAGCTTGCTAGATCCAAGCTCAGATATTGGGATTATAAGCTGCTGAACTAAAAACATTGTGAGACCAAAGGGAGGCAAGTATTTAATGACTCTGGAATTTTCCTAATTGAACAACACAGAACTGTAGTGCAGGCAAACTCAAAAACAGGGAAATCAGAAACAGCCCAGACTGTGCATGTATGTGGTATATACATACACTGAAACAAATCCTATCTGTTTCCTCCTGCTGTTGCACAAACCAAAGAAGTAGGGTCAGCTGTGTGTAATGTAAATACACAGACCCATACATCTTAATATTTGCAACAGTTTTAAACATACTGCTTGCACTGAGCAAACACATGAAACACATTAAATTTACTCTTGAAATAAAGGAAGGCTTCCTGCTTCCACTTTCTGCTGTATCTTTCTAATCTACTTCAAATTATTTGAGTTACTTAGGGTGGTGAGACACTAGAACAGGTTGCCCAGGGATGTTGTGGATACCCCCTCCCTGAAGGTGTTCAAGGACAGGTTAGACAACCTGGTCTAGTGCAAGGTGTCCCTGCAGCACATGGCAGTGGGGTTGGAACCAGCTGATCTTTAAGGTCCCTTCCAACTTAAACCATTCTGTAATTCAACTTCACTTCCAAAATCTCCTCTGAAAAGCTGCCCTAGAGCCCAATATGATGCTGTCACAGTAAATACACTAAGACTTTCGGATCAAATTTTCAGGTTCAATTTCTTTCAGTCCTCCTGTGCAAATTCACTTTTGCTCATGTCTCTACAAGCTCTGTTCTCTAGTCACTTAAAGCAATCAAATTGAAATTGATATAACACAAACCTACACCTAAAGTGTTTTAAGTAATTTAAAACCAAGTACTCGGCAGTTTGCTGCCTAGATTTATCAGGGGAGTTGGACTAGATGATCCTCAGAGGGCCCTTTTAACTGTCACCTTTCTGTGATTCTGTGATGTATGCAACTAGCTGAGAAGAAAATGTCTGGAAAATGGATTCCAAATCTATCTATCTATCTATCTATCTATCTCCTACAGTTGTACCTACTAAGCTGACATGCACAGATTTGCATTTTATCTTGGGAGAGCAATGGTGCACACGTGCAAGACTCAGTGCTCTGGACCAAATGCAGAGCACAAATAAAGGATGCAACATCTATGTTTTCACCCCTCCACCTTCTTGGATGACAGTGAAACAAAGCAGCACACCACCCATGCTCTACAAAGGTAATTTCATTATTCTAATGCACTCTTGGAATTTCATTAGACAGTGCTAAGTGGATGTGAACATAAGTCACTCCACAGCACAAATACCAGACAAAAATGAGTAGCAGAAAGCCTAATTACCATTCTCACAAAGCACTCCATATCCATCTGTAACACAGTACCAGATCTAATAATAAAACACAGGATTTCTGGATGCTCTACCTCAGCTACTAAACATGCCTATATTTAGGCCCATCATTTCACTTCTCATTGTCTCATTTTTTGTCTTCTGCAATGTGGGGATAATTACATTCAAAAATCCATAGATTCCACTGGGGCTAGTTCATGACTAGAACATTTAAGATTTATCATAATACAAATAATAACTTTAACAAGAGTGATAGAGGAAGACCAGGTCTTTATGGGACATTCATCAAGAATACCTATAAATATTTCTGCACTGCAAAGCCTGTTGGAGGTCGTAACAGGCAACAGGTAAAGGGGTTATGAAATGGATTTAATTACAGAGTCACAGAATTTCAGTGGCTGGAAGGGATCTCGAAAGATCATCCAGTCCAACCCCCCTGCCAGAGCAGGATCACCTACACCAGATAACACAGGAACACATCCAGGCAGGTTTTGAATACCTCCATGTTTGTTAGGATCTAGAAAACCAGCCCCTCATTTCACAGGCAGGTCTCTGAATGCAGAAATCTCAGTGATCATTAAAATGAAGTTCAGCCATCTGCATGGCACAGGAAGGGCCCTCAGGCCTTCTCCTGAGGGTCTGCCTGAGATTGACAGTTTCATAAATGCTGAAAACTAAGTGTTCACGAAAGGGCTGTTTCTGTATCTGGCATGTAACAGCTGTCAGTCTGAGGAAGCAGATTTGGTACAGCACAGACATGGTGAAGACAGTCCCTGCCCTGCTATTCTAACAGCTTTATCGAAAACATCAGCACCTTAATGCAAGACAGGACACTGCACTCCCACCAGAAACAATTTGCTTCCATACAACAGGTACAAGGTAAAAAAAATCACTGCACTCTATTTTTAGGTATCCTATTGCTTTTGTACTCATATAGTGGCTCTGCAGGGTCTGATCCTGACTTCAATCCACAATAAGCATTCTGCAAAACATAACGGTGACATTCGATACAACTCCACTTTCTTTAGTTTTATTAAAATGCAAATATTTACTTTATTGCATACCAAATTAGAGGTCCATTAGCAAGTCAGATTTTGCCAGTGTCTCCAACACAGCTCTGAGGAATAAAATGCATAAATTACATTACCCCAAGCAGCTGAGAAGTACACTGCTTTCAGGAGTACACATGGGCAACACTTACTCATGTACCTTTTTGCTGCATTCTCAACCTTATTCTGCTGTTACTTCTGATGTTTTGACACTGCAAGGACATATGTTTACATATCCTCCAGAACAGTACTGGGGAAATCTGAATTGTAAAGTAAGAGGTCATATATTACAGGGGATACTTTGCTTGCCACTTGGATTATTGAATAAACATTTAAAAGATGAGATTCACAGCAAAATAGAGTGAGTTAACCTGAAATATTTTTATACATAAATATTTGCATGAGTAATAATATTATGAGTTTCAAAAGATACTTAAATTTCCACCAGGCAACACACTAACAAATCTTCCTTCCACTCTGGAGTAAAAGAGGGGTAAGAACCAAGCTGTCACTGAATCACAAATTTGGACTCACTCTCTTGCAATAGTTTTGTGACTTTTCTCCTTATGATCTGCCCCTGCTCTGAACACCTGTGCAGGCACAGCAGGGTGTATCTTTTCATTATCCTTAGGTAAGCACAAAGACATCCTCAGGTAATGACTGCTAAAAGTAACAACCTTTATGTTCTAACTTTTGGAAAGTGCTGAGTTCAGGAACTTGTAAATTTGACTAAAAATAGCGAGGGCACAATGCACACAATAAATGAGTGTCGGTAGTGAATTAATTGCCTGCCAGAAATACCACACTTCCTCCAATTCTGATCTTCAGGACTCTCTTTCCAGATGTGGTACTGGAAGGAAAGAAGTTTTTCCTTCAGTTTAAGCTCCTGTGTTCTAGTTTTGAGCCTGTTGTCCCTTACCAGTTTTATGTCTCACACACACTTGAAGTCTCAGGCACTTCAAAATGTCCTATGTCATTCCAAGCCAAAGACAACTTCAATTAATTTAGTTTCATGCAAGATGCTGCAATTACACTCGAAGTCCTGACTGACAGAAAGCAATACAGCATGGCAAATTTACATCCCACAAAATTTGCAGATCTAATTAATGCTTTAGAAACAGCAATATCCTTTATTTCAGTGCCTACATGCAAACTCCAGAATTTCTTTTGAGGCAGCTTAGGAGCTAATTGTGTGCAGATATATAGCACGGGGGGGGTGTAGCTCATTCTCACAATGATGTTGACAGAGGTCTCAGAGGTCTATCTCTTCATATTGTTTATTAGTATTTCTGTAGAGCAAGCATCACAAGTCTCTGAGCATACCACACAAGGTTATTCTATTCCAAACAGTCAGCCATCAAACTACAGTAGTTTGACTCCCACTCCAGACTGAGCTGGATTTGAACAGCTGCTGTAGAGATGAAAGACTGTGTGCAATTATTAACTCAATGAACCACCTCAAAAACAGCAAACACATTTTTAGGTTCAATTTAAAACAGAAGAGTCTAACTATGCCTGCTAACAAGAAAACTAAGCAGCACCCTGAAAATAAGATTTCTATTATCAGATCAGCTGCACAGCCCTTCCTTTCCTGATGTCTACATGTCTTGTGGATGTACACAATTGGTCCTCATTATTTATTGCGATGAGGTTTTTGTAGCACCTGGCACAATAAGGCTCTGGAAGCATTGCTGTAACACAAACAGTAACAAAAGCACAACAGAAAAGGAGAGCCAAGTCTTGCTGAAAGGAATCTTCAGCCAAAGCACAACAGGGCTTTAAAAGATCAAAGTATTCAACTAAGGACATTGAAAAAGAATGCAAAATTCTAAGGCTGGTAAAATATAAGACAACAGAACATCCACCAAAATACAACAAAAGCAGATTTGCTCCTGCATTGTATTTTCTTTCATAAAGAAGACAAATAGAATAGCCTGAAACCATCCTTTTGAAGGTACCGAAGACAGCTTTAAAATGCAAAGTTCTGATATTATAATGTCAATTCCAAATATCTCTGCAGTCCTAAGAAGAGATGACACATTTAAACCGCTAAAAAAGGTTACCGAACAACTGTTTCACATTCATATTGTTCATCAGGCCAGTTAACAGAAAGTTCAGCTCTTCTAACCCAATGGATTCTATGATTCTGTGATCTTGACAAAGCTATGCAGGGTGATTTGATCAAAAGGCACCCTGACTTCCTGGAAATATACACTAGCCACACTCCTTCAGGACAGAGTCCTCTCAAAACCCAGAGGGAAGGCAATAAATGATTTTTCTAAGGAGTAAAACATTCCTAGCTCAAATGAAGGGCTGCAAAGGCAGGTGTTGAATTATCAAATCAAGACCTTGCATTTCTTCCCTGCTTTCTACTCAGTTTGACTTTTGTGGTTTCTCTGAAGTTTCACTGCAAAATTCTACACATTCATATAAGTACCAAGAATGCACTACATGGGTTTTCTTTAAATGGTGCCTAAATTATCATAGAATCATAGAATTGGTTTGGTTGGCAAAGACCAGAAAGATTGTTGAGTCCAACCATTATCTGACTCAACCAAGACTGGTGCTAAACTATAACCCTTAGCACCACATCTGTGCCTCTTTTAAACACCTCTAGTGATTCAAGCATCTCCCTGGAGAGCCTGCTCCAGTGTCTGAGAACCCTTTCAGTAAAGAAGTTTCTTCTAATATCCAACTTAAACCTCCCCTGGTACAACATACGGTTATTTCCTCTTGTCCTGTTGCTTGTTACTGGGGAGAAGAGACCAACACCCCTCTCACTCCAACCTCCTTTCAGGGAGTTGTAGAGAGTGAGGAGGTCTCCCCTCAGCCTCCTTTTCTCAAGACTATGAGAATCATAGAATTGTTAGGGTTGGAAGGTACCTCAAGGATCATCTAGTTCCAACCTCCCTGCCATGGGCACACCTCACACTAGATCAGGTTGCTCAGAGCCACATCCAGCCTGGCCTTAAAGCCCTCCAGGGATGGGGCTTCCACCACCTCAAATCCAAATCTTTGAGATGCTGAAAGTAATTTTTAAAATGCACAGTATTTACTTAAATACTTTTATACACAGCAATGGCTACTCAGCAACAAGCTTCTGTATTCACAGAGAGTCACAGGGAGACACTGAATAACTATTTGGATACCTGCAGTATGTTTTCTAGACACAGAATTCTACACTGATTCTTCAGAAGTTATTCACATTGTCTGAATTAGGGTTTATGCTCCTAGCCACTCAGCAGCAGTGTAACTCCTTACAGTTATGCTGCTACCCAGATGATCAGTCAAAACTCAGCAGTTTCATCCTATTGATGAAACAAGAGAGCATTAGATACATCAAGAAACACAGCATGTACTGAGAGACCTGTAACAATGATGAACTCTTTGGTCTTTAATGAGAATGGACTAAGTTCATGTGCTCCATCATTGTAACCATCACTGTAAATGGGAATCACGTCACATGGTGCCTTTTTTTGTTCCTTTTTTTGATCTTTGTAACAGCAGCAGTTTATCAGAACTCTGGAAACATCAGCCTCCTTGTCCTGTAAAGCAGAATACCACTGCTATATTCACAGTCCAAAGATACCTAATGACTAGACTACAGATTCTGTTCTCCTCTGAGGTGACACAAACAACCTAAACTTCAAAGACAAAATCCTGACTACCAGTTATGAGGTGCTGAATATAATACACACCACAAATCTGCTATAAATTTACCCTGCAGACTTATCCCTCCAGTGTGGCTATGCTGCAACACTGTCAGCCATAACCAAATGAGGAATTAAAACATCTTTATGTAGGTTGTAAAAAATTTATAGCGCTACGAAATATAAACCCACTGCTGCTGATCCCAGTTCAGCAACAAACTGTCTTATGGCTGTAGTTTCTGCCTGAGAGGTTTTACAACCCCAGGAAGAAAGTATGATTCCTTCTTACATATGGGTGGATACTCATCACTTCAAAAATTCCTTGTGATTATACATCACATTTGCTAAATTTGCTTATATGACTTTACATTAAGCATTTCAATGAACCATGCTGTAGACTTACAGAATCAGAGAACTGTTAGGGTTGGAAGGGATCTCAAGGAGCATCCAGTTCCAACCCCCCTGCCATGGCCAGGGACATCTCACACTACATCAGGTTGCACAGAATCACATCCAGCCTGGCCCTAAAAACCTCCAGGGATGAGGCTTCTACCACCTCCCTGGGCAACCTGTTCCAGTGTCTCACCACACTCATGGTGAAGAACTTCTTCCTAACATGCAGACTAATATGGAAACATATCAAAACAAAATTGTCCACAGACACCCAGGTGTCTGGAATTATGTATTATACTCACTAGGTTTTACATTTTATTTACAGTACCTCAGTCTCAACAGAACACCTTCTACAACTGCTCTTTAAGGTAACACTGGGTTTTGGTTATCAACCATAGTCTGTAAATACAGTAAAACATAACTGTGATGTGCACTAGAGTATACACTATGGAACATACATTTATAAGAGAGATTTATTCTATTTTTGAAGTGTGGTATAAACCAGAATTGAATCTGGTAAACACCAGAAATACCAAGTAGAGAGTAAGTCCTCCTTCTCTGGAGACTTTCAAAACCCACCTGGATGTGTTCCTCTGCAGCCTGCACTAGGTGATCCTGCTTTGGCAGAGGGGCTGGACTTGATGATCTCTAGTGGTCCCTTCCAACCCCTAACATTCTCTGATTAAATATCTACCACTATCACCAGAGATCCAGCTCCACTGGATACCATAGTGAGGTAAGCACTAGAACAGACCAAGCATTGGCAATCCCCCACATCCTAGCTAAAATGTTCAAATCTGTCATCTTCAAAACAAATTGGGTGAAATGGTTTTTGTGGTGGTTGGTGGGTTTGTTTTAAACACCCCAGCTCCTGATTTACAATCTACTCTCACTGTTGCTGCTACTGGAATGCTGGCTAAGTTTGGTAATTCAAAGGTTGTCCCTGCAGGGTTTCTTTTCTGTATGCTTGTTTGTATTTTTCAAGACAGTTCATCTGGAACATCTTTGAGATTAATGTCACCTTGCCTGTGGTTACATTTCCTGCTGAATTTGCTCTCCTCCAATCATCCCTTTAGGATTTGCAAAAAAAACCCCACAAAAAGCCAACTCCAAACAGAGGGGGAAAAAAAACCAAAACCCCAAAACAAACCAAACAAAACAAAAAGTCAAGCAAAGGGGTTGAGTCCTGGTACAATAGTTTCTTACACTCACAGTTTTAGGAATTTTATGCCTAACTGAACTATAATTCAGTAGAAAGAAATACTTCAGTTCCCTCCAAGTTCCAGTTCTGCTGTTTGTAAGTCACTCAACATTTTCCCCCAACCAAATGTCAGAAAATGTCTGTCTGCAGAACAGTTACGTCCTCCATTCACAGAATCACAGACTGGTTTGGGTTGGAAGGGACCTTAGCAATCATCTAATTCCAATCCCATTCTTGTTTTAGAAAATGCAAATAAATTATATAATATCATCTGCTAACATTTCATATACCTGCTCACAGTTTGTAAATAACCTCCTCCAAATATTTTGGAGATGAACTTGAAAATCCATTCTCAAGGAACTCTTTGCCCACTGGGATCAGATTTAGATGACATCTTGTACGCCCATTGAATTATTCCCAAGAACACCTTCTAAAACCAGCACCTAAGGAAACTGAACATATTTTTATAGCTCATCTATAACCTCTTCAAAAACATATTTACAGCAGAATTAAGTTCTAAGGTCATCAACAGCACAACATCACCGTTTTCAAAACCCTTTAAAAGAATTACCTGACTTCTAGACACATGAAAACAGGTATGTTGTTGTTTCGTAGAAAGGGAAACAGACCTAGAACCACACAAAGCTATAAAGAGGGACACATTTGGTGCTTGCCAAATGCATCCTAAGTGATGTTCTCCTCTGTGTATGTAGCTGGCACTCAATTCTTCACTGCTTTTTCCAGAATTTCCCCTGACAAAGCGCATCCTTTATACTACATAAAGTTATCTTTAGTGATTGTGAGATTTCAAGACTAAAAATTTCTGCAGTTATTGCACCTACCTTCACTTGCATGTAGACTCAATTAAAACAAATGTGTCCCCAAAGAACTTTGAAGAAGAAGCTGAATTAACAAGGTCTTTAAGTGAACCAGAAGCAAGCCAGTCCCTTATGAATACAGAGCCTGTAATTAGCCATTTTGCTGCTCACGGTGTGGCTGAGGCTCAATAAAAATTAAACCCTGATGCAGGGAAGGCACTCCCATGGGGCTCACACACATTAATACACTACCACTCACTAGTTGCTTTGCATCAAAGAAACTGGGACACAGCTTGAAACTGGCTGCCTGCCTATTTGATAAAATGGAAAGCTATTGGTGATAAGTACTCTCTCTTATTTTCATATCCCTAGTGTCACAAAAACAGGCTCAGTACTTAAATGTGGCTCCTAACAGTCACATGCTCACAATGGTGCCAAGCAAATACGACTCCAGCTTTGACTGATTAGAAAATTACACTTCATGGATTCTGCACGGTGTCACAGTTACACCTTTGGATCACCTCAAACCAATTATCTCTAGCACTGACTTTCCTAAAACCTCTAAGGATGAGGCCATCAGTTTCCTAAAACCACATCTGAATTTAGGTCTCACCTTGATTAGGATGCAGTCAGTAGTCTACACTTTGGTGATCACCTTTTTAAGCAAGAATGCAGAATAATTTAGATGGCCCCACTACTACTCTGCAGAAAGCAAACTATAGTAACTCAAGCATATATAAAAGAATAATGTGGAGCTATGATTATTTTTACTTCAATGGGACAGAGGTAGAAGAATGACTAGTATTTCTGAATGCCATTGTTCAAGCTACAGATGAGTAACTCATTAATGCACCAATCCTACAATTTATCAGCTCCTTCAAAACTCCCAGGAACTGAGGCACTTAGCATCTCTCAGGTCAAGTGAAAACAAATAGTACATCAACTTTTCTCTTCAGCCACTAAAAACTTAAATATGCCATCAACAAAATGTTTGGTTTATCAAATAGCAAGCCACACTTACAAAAGGAAATAAAAATTTAAAACTGGTATCTCTAAAGCCAGTACTACAAAAATATCAGGTGACAGTGCAGTAAGAGCACCTCAAGCTGCAACTGTAAAATGATTCACCACCTTCAAAAAGCATGGACTCAAAAATGAATGGGCTGATCTTCTGAAGTTTCAGTTCTTACCCAGAAACCCTCTATCATGTTAACCTTTTGTCCTTTGGCTTACTCTGCCCTTACAAGGTCATCATGACATCCACTTCTGCAGTAGAATCCAGCTTTTCATCAACAGAGCATTAGGATCATTCAAAGAGAAGAGGAAGGCACTGGCTGGCTTTGATTCCCATAAACAGCCTCACAAACCCGAGGCTGGTGGATGCTCACCTTTCGCAAGAGGAAGCAAATGCGCTCAATGTTTCTCAGCCGCTCTCTCTGCCAAGAAAAAGTGGGCAAAAGGTAGGAGATTAGTTGGTGTTATAAATTAAAGATAATACATTACAGAAATCACAGAAACATTCAGGTTGGAAAAGACCTTCAGGATCACCAAGTCCAACTGATAACCCTACTGTGCAAGGTTCACCCCTAAACCATATCCCCGAGCACCACATCCAAACAACACATCCAGGGTTGGTGACTCAAAACACCTCCCTGGGCAGCATATTCCAATGCCTGACCACTCTTTCCATGAATTTTTTTTCCTATTTTTTTTCCTAATGTCCAGTCTAAACCTACCCAGTTGCAGCTTGAGGCTGTTCCCTCTTGTTCTATCACTAATCACCTGTGAGAAGAGACCAGCACCAGCCTCTCTACAACATCCTTTCAGGTAGTTGTAGACAGCGATGAAGTCTCCCCCTTAGCCTCCTCTTTTTCAAGCTAAACAGTCACAATACAATTACAATAGGTTAAGATCATAATTAATGGCTGCAGGGAAGGAAAACTTGTTCTTAATCTGACATGATAGTACACTCTTCCTACCTACTGCTTGAAAGTCAAACGATTTACCCAGTTTGAAGTGCCAATAAGCTATTTCTGTATCTGTTACTGGGTGTAAAAATATAAACTGAGGATTCAAGTCTGTGTTAGCCTTCAGTCAGGGGCTGCACCTTCTTTTTTTGAGTCAGAATTTGTGGCTCTATCCAATGGTGCCAATCTATACCACAGAGACTTGATGTTGCATTTGCAGATATCTTGAAGCCAGAGGCTGGGTAACTGGAAGTGGAAAAACAACTAGGAATTTGGTATGGCTGTCCTTCCTCTATCACTAAGAGGGCACCTGAGGAACACTTGATATTATAATTTAACCCATTAGTGAAGAATATGTGAAATGTCCTAGAAATGTTGAGCCACAGATGCATTCAGAACTACTGAAAGTCACTTTAATGAAGCACTGTGACTCAAAAGATGCTCTAAGCCTGAGTCACAGAAAGAAGCCAAGTTAAAGAGAGGTTTTCTTTTAAAAGCCTCACAATGAGAAATTCATTAACAAAATTAGATTTCACCCTGCATAAACCCATCATTGGAGTCAGGAGCAGGGAAGTCATTGTGCCCCTGTACTCTGCACTGGTTAGGCCACACCTTGAGTACTGTGTCCCGTTCTGGGCCCCTCAGTTCAAGAAGGACATCGAGACACTTGAACATGTCCAGAGAAGGGCAACGAGGCTGGGGAGAGGCCTTGAGCACAGCGCTATGAGGAGAGGCTGAGGGAGCTGGGATGTTTATCCTGGAGAAGAGGAGGCTCAGGGGAGACCTCATTGCTGTCTACAACTACCTGAAGGGAGGTTGTAGCCAGGAGGGAGTTGGTCTCTTCTCTCAGGCAACCAGCACCAGAACAAGAGGACACAGTCTCAAGCTGCACCAGGGGAAGTTTAGCCTTGAGGTGAGGAGAAAGTTCTTCACAGAGAGAGTTGTTAGCCATTGGAATGTGCTGCCCAGGGAGGTGGTGGAGTCACCATCCCTGGAGGTGTTCAAGAGGGGACTGGATGGGACATTTGGTGCCATGGTTTAGTAGTCATGAGGTCTGTGGTGACAGGTTGGACTTGGTAATCTTTGAGGTCTCTTCCAACCCTGGTGATACTGTGATACTGTTGGTTACACTGCAGAAGGCAGAGTGGCTTTGTTGTCCTAGAAGACTGTCAGATAGTATTTTCATTTAGACATGGAGGGGAAAAATTCTAAACAATTACCCTTTTTAAAGAGGTAACATAATACATCAATGTGGAAAGGCAACTTTAGCTACACTCTCTGCCTTTCAAATGCTTTAAATTTGTTTCAAGTTTGAATTTTCCACAGATATGTCTCTTTTCCCTTTCTGTCCCCAAGTTTAAGCTATTCCTCTTTAAAAAGGTATCACTTTGGAAAGACAGTGAGACAGTGGCAGCTTGATAGGTGCCAGACAAATACTGTGCCTCTCTCTGACATCTGTGATCTAAAAGAGATTCAGAAATTTTAGACTCATGGTTGCAAACAGGAAATTGGACGTGTGTGGATGTGTCTGTGAAGCTGCAGAAAGGTTTCCTGCCTGCAGTAGGAGCTAAGTGGAGAGGGCAAGATAATCCTCTTAATTCCATTTAAAAGACAGGTGCCTAACTGTAGCTGGCCCTGGAGGAGTAGTAGGTAGGCTGTCTTTGAATCATAGGTAATAGAGTGTGAAGCAGTAAATCTGAACTAAATTCTCCTTAATCCAGCCTTCCCTTGTCAAAAAGGCTCTACCCTCTGTCATGAAAACATTGTGGAAGACACAGGAGTAAACATCTGACATTCTTACACTGCAATGAAGATGACTACCCCACCAAACAAATGCAATATGGCCACAAGCAACTATGCACAAAGCAAAAGGAAAATACACTCAACCATACACATAAGAAACAATTAATAACTTGTTAAACATTTCCCTTTTTTGTCAATATTAAAGGCATCAACATGTGCATCAACTGTGCAGAAGAAAGCACTCTGAGATTATTGCTTCATACTTCATCAGAGAAAACTTCATAGAAGGGAATCAAATATATCAACTCATCACAGAATATTTTGCTGTGTTCCAATGGACACTCTAATATTAACTTTTTGATTGTGACACTAACATGACTGAAACAGGGACTTACTAACTACTTTTTTGTTTGTTTTTGGTTTAATCCTGGAAAGCAATTTCATAACCATTTTAAAAATAAGAGGACATTATTTCCATGGAGCATTTCCATGGTACATTTAAATAGACATTTCTTGGGTACAGTTCTCAAGATGGAAAGTGAAAACAGATAAATTGAATTCAAAAAAATCAGATTACTTCTATGGAAGTAATCTGGTTTTGAATTTACTGGAAGTAATTGATAGGATTTCTTCAGACAACAGCTTTCTTCTGTTCTCATTCTTTGCTTATGCATTAGAGAACAGTAAACAAGGCTTCCTGTTAAAAGGTTCATGTAAAGATTCCTCTTAAAATCATCAGTCTTCTAAGCACTAGCACAAATGCTCTGCTGAGTTACAAAACAAGGTGAAATGGCAAAGTCCTAGCTACTGAATCTGGTTATAATTTGCAGGCAATTAAATAACTTGATACCCTGTAGAGATCAAATTCAAGACCCGTCATAATCATTGTAATTCCCAGCGATGGCAGGGAGCCAAGTTCTGCTCTCCATTCTGGTGGTACAAATCTGATTCCTGTTTAACTGTAGTCAGCTAAATCACCCTAGATTACAGTTTTAATTAACAGAGGAATTTCCATATACCTAAATTTTTGGTTCATTAGGTAAAAGTGAGTTTGCACTCCCAGGATGATATTTAACCTTTTCCCTAGCAGATGTAGCAGAATGTGTTATTTGTTCTTACAGCAGAGGAGAATTTAGAGCCCTGCCATGGGACAGAGAGGTCTAGGAATGAATCTCTTATCAAATGCCTGCAAACTTTTGACTCATTGATACAGACAGTATGAGAGAAGATGGTCATCCCACGCTTTAATGTAGAGAAAGCAAGTGATTTCAAGAAGAAAACTCATGCCATAGAGTGAAAAAATATAATGCTAATGCTTTCTTTTTATATCCTTCAGGTTTTGAGCTTCCAAATTACTTTCCTGCCTCCTTCAGCAAACAGGAAAGCTATTAGCATAAAGAGCTGCCATCTGGCTTCCTAAGACTGGCCCAATAAATCAATTTTCCAAGATACAGTTGTCTTCACAACAGCCTTTCCACTCATTTTCACACTCATACTTTCACCAAGGGTTCAGAGCATCTCTCTCTCTTTAGCAGCTGTTGCTTAGCAAGCCATGGGCTGTACTCACCGCGTGGACTGGGTTGCACTGATCTATTGGGCTTTTGAAGTCTGTCCGAAGTTCATCAAAGGCAATTATCTGAAAAACAATTTGTTTTTCAAAAATTGTAATGAATGCTCATCAGGACTAATTAGATGCATCACCTCCCTTCCTCCTTTTCCATAGCAAATATGGGAAACTAGCTTCCCCAACGTGCTCCTTAGCTCAGGACGTTCCCGCATGTAACACCTACAGTCCATTACCCCATCGCTCCATAAAACCCTGTCTATAACCTTTCCAGCATTGTTGCTTTCCAGATTTCTTCCCTCTTATCAGCTACAGTTCTTTTATCCAACTTTCAAATAGGACAGAATTATTTCACACAAGAACGCATCTCCAGGGAGGTTGGACTCAGTGATCTCCAGAGGTCCTTTCCAACCCCTACCATTCTGCATGATTCTGTGATACAGACCTGCTGCACAGGTAAAACACACTGATTTTACAGATATGGAATGCAGGAGCAGAAATCTTGAAAATGGCCTGTGATTCATATAATCATCTGGTGAGAGGGTTGAGAATAAAACCTAGATACACAATCCACAAATCGAGGCACTGCTCCACAACCCACTCTAATGCTGCATTCATCACACTGAAGCGCATTTAAAATCAGAAGTGTGGTGTTTTACAAGAGCACTCTACAGAATTCAGTTTATTCAACTCTGACAAGTCAAAGTGTCAGGGAAAAAAACCATAAAGGGATCTATAAAGCGTGATTATCAATGAACCATTTCTCCCCATGGATGCAGCATCACTGCAAGTTAGGAATTAGAGGTACAGTGGATGTTTAGAACAAGGTAAGAGAAAACTGTGAGAGAGTCAGAGTACAGTTGTGAAGAATAAGGCTTGTGACACCTCTGTATTTAATACTTCTTGACTAGTTCTTCATATTCTCAGTTGGACCAACTGTAAGAGGGTAACAGCCATCTGAGCCAGAAGCACACATTTCTATTTGCATCTGGGCACCAACACTAGCACTGAGAGCACTGACAGAAAGGGGGAAAGAGGGCCCTGTAACAGGTAAAAGAACTGCCTCTTTTCATAGCTGTGCCACTGCTTTACTTTGGGATTGCAGGGAGGTGGTGGAGTCACCATCCCTGGAGGTGTTCAGGAGGGGATTGGACGTGGCACTTGGTGCCATGGTCTAGTCATGAGGTCTGTGGTGACAGGTTGGACTCAATGATCTTTGAGGTCTCTTCCAACCTTGGTGATACTGTGATTCTGTGCATCAGTAGAAATTCTCTTTGCTCACTGCACTGGTACTTACAGCTGGAGCTTTAAGACAGAGAACTGTCATGAGCTGTGAGTGACAGTTGTTTTTAATAATGTGCAGTGGTAACAGGTATTTTTCTGTTGTAAACAGTGGCATGAGCTGAAATTTCCTTGAGGTCAGAAAATAACCACCAAACAAAAAACAGGTGACTGTGATGTGCTCTTCCTTTTTTGTAGTCAGCAACAGAAACCAGGAGACAACTGTGAAGTACAAGATCCCGCCAGCACAAGGTCTAGCTGATGCTGTGAGGAAAGACTGGTCCAAGTCAACAGCCTGGAGAATCTGCACCCTAAAGCCAGAAGATAGACTCCCTTCAAGACATACAGGAAAGCCTCTCACGATTTACTGAACACAGAGACAAGATGATAACCCTGAAGCATGTTTAGATGAAGAAGTAGTAGGTTGCTCTGAAAAACTGAACCACTAAGGCAGGGCTCTTGAGCTAGCCTAACTAAGACACTTTCAAAGATCATGTAGTCCAGCCCCCCTGCCAGAGCAGGATCGCCTAGAGCAGGTCACATAGTAACACATCCAGCTGGGTTTTGAACGTGTCCAGACTCCACAACCACTCTGGGCAGCCTGTTCCAGCGTTCTGTCAGCCTCACAGCGAAAAAGCTTTTCCTTATGTTCACATGGAACCTCCTGTGCTCCAGCTGGCACAGTATTTATTTGATTCTACGTTATGCATGCATTTTTCCTAAGTGCACTGAAACAACTGATAGTATTAAGAACATTGCCTGTGGTCAGGCATTGGAACAGGCTGAGAAATAGTGGAGTCACCATCCCTGGAGGTGTTAAAAAAACATGTAGATGTGGCATGGTTGAGTGGTCATGCTAGTTTTGGGTTGATGGTTGGACTTGATGATCTTAAATATATTTTCCAATCTTAATGACTCTATGAGTCAATTATAAGTAGCCTTCTGCAGCAGCTTTGGTGCCTCAGGACATTGTGTGGTCGGAGTTGCCACTACAAAAGAAAACTCAAACTAATTGCTGTCTCCATGAAATATTTTACAGTGCTTTCACAGGACGTGAGGTGTTCTGGCCATGCTCTAGAGTAACAATCTTCTAGTCATTTGTATTTCAGCTACCTACTTCCCATTCATCAGCTTGTAAGAGTTGCTGGATGCTCTGGAACAGCATCCAGGTATCCTCAAGCTCTGTTTCACCTCAGAAATTGCCATACTTATCAGCATCTTGACAGAGTAATTCACTTGGAGACAGTGTGGTAGATCCCCATCAGGGCACTTTGCCATATGAACTGCCACCATTTTAACTTTGTAAATGAATGTGTTCTACAAAACACTCAGTATCTTATAGCCAGCCAATCTAATTTGATTCAGGGTGGACATCAAGATTACAAAACATACATACAGGTGGACATCAGTGACCTCATCTCTCTAAAGGCCACACAATAAATAGAGCATTCCCGTGAAGAATGGCTATCCTCAAGTCACAAAGTTAAACAGATAGCTAAGTGGATAGCAGTTTGGAAATGTGCTAGGAACTGATCTTGCACAGAGGAAAACTGTACTTCTATTAGTAAAAGCTAATGCTGTACACAGCTCCATAGAAAGAGAATGAAGATCATTTGATATTCATGTGGGAATTCAAAGAAAAAGGGGGGGGGGCAATAAGCTACCTGCTTATTTCCAAAGCTATGTTTACCAATAATTTCTAACACTACAGCAGAAGGGGGCCAAGGATTGAATGGTCAATAGCTATTGAACTACTTTCTGACCTGGAGAATGCTGCCTGTGATTCCACATTGCAAAACATAGCAGGAAGTTTGTTCTACCACTGCCCTTGCTGGGCTTTTTGATTTTTTTCATTCCCTTTTTTTCCCCTGCTGTCAGAAGTGTACTTGTGGGTGCTATCCACCAAATAAAAACTGAAGGTTTATAAAAATACTGGTTGCATTCTCTGGTGATTCACACCATCTGCAAATCTCAAAAATCTCAAGTGCAAGTCAGCAAGGAGTTTGCCCCAGTTTAAACACATACTGAACAGATGAGGCTGTGATGATAATGGATGTTTCAGTACAGATGCAAGTGCAACGATATTTATAAAACCTGTTTGCCTGACCTGCACTTTCTGCATTCATCTCTGCAGACAACAGCACCTTTGAATAATGAAGCAGTCACATAAGCATGGAGGAAGAAAACAAAATTTGGGTTCAGTCTTATGCACCCAAACTAAAAATTTCACCTATTAATGGCAGAAATTAATGATGATCTCTGATTTTAAAGGAAGATTATGGTTTTTAATCATTGAGCTCTTACAGAAATGTATTTTAATTGAGTGTGATGTTTTAGGGTGGCAGTGAAGTTGGTGTGGGTGTGAATTCAGTGACAGCAAAGAAGTTGGATATTATTGCTAATTGGCACCTCAGAAAAGTTAAGATAAAGCAGACCTTGATGACAAGCACACTAACCACAGCACAGAACAGTAACACTTAACATATGTTTCTTTGCCACCACCCTGTCAATGCACCACAATCCCATCTTGAAGAAACTGTCTTTAATAATTCATTTAAACACTTTCTCTACCCCACCATTCTCACACACAGCTTTCACAGCACCCATACCAGCACTTCCTAGGCTATCTGCAACTCAGCACAAGGGCAGAAAGGTGATGAACAGGTTTGGGAGCTTCATGCCTGTCCGTCAGCTGCCATATAGACATATTCACTGCATTTGGGAAAGTGTGTTGAACATTGACTGTGTCTGAACCATATTGACACAAGCTGGGCAAGTTATTTTGTTGGATTTTTGTTGAGCAGAAACAGCAACTGACAAAACATGTGAGAGACAGTAGGTCAGGTAGGAACACAAAAGGACCTGAAATGGAAGATAAGTCACTGCCTTGACACAATGCAGAGAACAGTGACACTGACAAAGTGACACACTGAAAGAACAATTTTTGCTACCCATTTCTTACCATGATGTGAACTGACTCTGACAATTAAATTTTCAGATGGTTGGTAAATATTTGTTGAAGATGTTTTTTCCTTCTTTCTCCTTGAGCTGAACTTCTCTGGTTCATGCTACCAAAGTAAATACAGCAAGGAAAAGCTCCCTCCATAAGAGTTGCTCTGAGTTTGCACCTCCACTGTGATCTCCAATGAGAACAGTTATTTCAAGCTTGAGGGTCTGTAGGTGTGGTGGGTTGAAATTTGCCCCCCAACATGAACTTTGCCAGACCAGCTCAACTGAAAGTAAATGAAAGCTGTATTCACAAGCTAAACTACAATCTACACTGGAATGCAATGAATATGTACAAGATAAACAGTATTTACAATATTTACAGGCGTTTACAATTAATAAACAGCACAACGACTCCCCTGGTCAAAGACCAGGGGAAACTACTAGCTTCTCCTTCCCTGCCTCCTCCTGATCCCCCTGTACAAAAGGGAGAAGAGAAAAGAGCAGAAGGATGTTAGACTTAGCCAAAACAATGCAGCCAAGGTCAGGTAGAAGCGAGTCAGTGTCTCTCCCAGAGCAAAGAAGCAAGAAGAGAAGAGAAATAGTTTTGGGGCAACTTGTTTTATTCCCTTATCTCTTCCAATGGGATCATTTAGAATTATCATTATTTTCCTATTTACACCCAACAGAGATTTATTTACATTTTACTACTTTCTGTTCAATATCAGTAAAAACTTTTTAAAGCCATTGCCTAAAACTACCACAGTTGGTCACAACATCTTGTATATTCCTGTAATGTCCTATAAATCATAAGTGTTAACTGCATTGTGATGTAATAACTCAATGTCTTTCTATGACATCTTGATTGCCACTGAGCTGCATGGCACAGCTTTCACTGCCTGTGAAGGCTGAAAAGACAGAACAGGCTTCCCAAAGAGGTTGTGGAGTCTCTCTCACTGGAGGTATTCAAAATGCGCCTGGATGTGTTCCTGTGTGACCTACTCCAGGTGATCCTGCTCTGGCAGGGGAGTTGGACTGGATAATCTTTCAAGGTTCCTTCCAACTCCTAACATTCTGTGATCTTGTGATTAACTTCTAAGGCATAAAACACAGCCTGCTGCTATGCTCCATCTACCTGCAGCCCCTCAAAAAAAAAGGAAGAGATGGGAGAACATCCAGAGTGCATGCACATGCACTTTATAAACATTCTATAATTACTTCTTGAATAGCAAATTAACTTCATGGAGAGGATGCAGGCTCATAGCTACGAATACACACAAAGCCTTTAGGCTGCATTTGCATTTCTTTTTATACAGAGAGGTTACCAGCTGATTCATGTCTACCTACCTGCAGCTAGGTAGACATGCAGCAGAAGAGTAGTTCCCAGATACCCTTCACTTTGTCTTGAGAACAGAGGACAAAATAAGCTGTTACTGACCAAGTTAATTCACAAGAAATGAAATGGGCTGGACATGGAGCCAGTGCTGCACAGCATCATAGTATATGCTGGCAGGAAGCTGAAAAATGATCTTCATTCTAAGTCTTGGGCTTAACTCTCAAACTCTTCAGAAAATCTGCAGATCACTTTAACACTCTGATTGTCACTTTAAAAGGGGGAATTTTAATATTCATATTTCATACTTAGTAAGATAAGAATTTATGATTCTGCTCACTCATGTTCTTAACACTAGTGGTCTGTTATCTAGTATGGATCTGTACTCAGCTCATGAGGGTTTTCTGGCAAGCTTTCTGCTCCATGTTCAGGTTCACAAGTTCAGAGTATGACTCACTAAAAGAGCACAACATTATTCATTAAGGTTATAATCAACTAGATTGAATTCAGGATTTCTGTGAACTAGATACTGAAGAGTACTGACTTTAGAATGCTGTAGCTGTGCAATGTTAGAAGTTCTCACTCATGCCCCTAATGACTGTCTTTTGGGGCTGTAAAAATACCTCAAAAATTAATAATAAATAATAGCAATAATAATCAAATAAATATTAAAACAAACTACTTCAATTTACCAGGGATGCAAAACATGTTATGGTATGGATTCACTGACATTTACTTCCCCAAGAGTCTTGGGGGCCATACAGCTGCTCTTATAATCATTAATGAAAGTACTATACAAACAGTTAAGAGAAGGAAATTAAGAAATACACATTGAAACTGCAGTGCTGGAGGATTTAAGGCAGCAGAAACTAAAACTTAAGCTACAGTCTGACCAAGATACAAACTTTCAAGGTTTATTTTAACCTCCTATTTCAAGCAGAAAGAATAACTCCCAACGGTCTTGCAGAGTCACATTTTGTTAAGTAGCATGAGCAATCAGACCTTCATTTTTATTAAGAAGGGTGCACATACCACAGTTTTTCAGATAATAAGTGTTCTAAGTCAGAGGAACAAATATTTGCAAGATTTCCATAACTTTGGAAAGCCTTACAGAGGAATCCACTCTATTTCCCCCTCCGTTTCTTTTAAGACAAAAAAGGCAAAATTTGCCTCCATCTTTGCTTTTAGGAAAATCTGATTATATGATGAAGTTCAATGTTTATTTATTTATTTATGTTTTGTTTGCTTCTTTTATGCATTTATTATCCCTTGCTTTGTAGATCAAAGTATCTCTTCTTTGTCCTAGAACAAAACAGGAACACCAGTAAACGTTATTCATTTATTGTCTCTTAATCGGTGAAACAGAATGCAGGAAATAGAACTGGAGGGGACTTCCTGGGCTGTCAGCTTCAGCCCCCACTTTCTGCAGACACCACATCAGAAGATCCAAGTGGTAAATACAGCAAGCTTATTTTTAAAGCAGAGAGAGGAGGCATATGATTCCTCTTCTCACTGCTCCATTTGGAACACAGCATGAAACCTGCTGTGAAAGTTGGGAGCCTTCTCCTAACTTTTCAATTTGTTCAGAGAGAACACAGACCATATACAGCATTGCCAAGACCATTTCATTACTACAGCTACTTAGTAAAATGAGAAAAAGTTTTACTTAGTGGAAACTTGCATCAAAAAAGGTATGACTCCAAAACCACTTCTCTTACGTTCAGCAGGAACTCCAGCCCAGCTCATGTTAATTGACATTCCCACAAACCCACACAAACCTGATGCATTACAGTCCTTATGTGTGACTTAATAACAGAGCTAAACAATGCTGGCACTAAATCTCTATTTCCTTTCCCCTCCCCTTCCCTCCCCCCAAAAAGCAGTGGATTAACTCTTGAGTGCCTGGAGCTTTTTTTTATTGAGACTTGCCAATAGAAATTAGATCATAGAATCAATCACTCAGGTTGGAAAAGTCCCTTGGGATCATCAAGCCCAACAGTTAACCCTACTCTACAAAGTTCACCCTTAAACCATGTCTCCAAGAACCACATCTAAACAACTTTTAAACACATCCAGAGTTGGTGACTCAACCACCTCCCTGGGCAGTCCATTCCAATGTCTGACCACTCTTGCTATGAACATTTTTTCCCACTGTCTAGTCTAAACCTGCCCAGCTGCAGTTTGAGGCCATTCCCTCTTGTTCTATTGCTAATTATCTGTGAGAAGAGACCAGACCAACCTCTCCACAACGACCTTTCAGGTCATTGTAGAGAGCAATAAGGTCTCCCCTCAGCCTCCCCTTCAAACTAACCAGCCCCAGCTCCTTCAGTTGCTCATTATCAGATTTATTCTCCAGGCCCTTCCCCAGCTTCCTTGCCCTCCTCTGCACTCACACTAATCTGCTTTTTTGAAAAGCTTAAAAACCTTCTTTGCATGCCAAATGTCTTTAGGAGTCTTTATACATAAATTACCTACATCAAATTATCCCTCTGTTATTAACCCTTCACTTTCAACTTCAGGGAGATGGAAGATCATTATGAACATATCAGAAGGGCTATGGATAATCTGGCAGCACAATCATGAGTGATGGAGAAATGAAAAAAATGGAGAAACGAGGTTCCTGTCTCAGGCTTCACCTGGCAGAGGACACCACACTCTCACCTTGTCAGTCTAAGCAGGGACTGAGCACCAAAAGAACTCTAACCCCCTGATCATTTTCATGGCCCTCCTCTGGACCCAATCCATCAGGTCCATGTCCTTCATATATTGAGTGCTCCAGAGCTGAAGCACCCACAAATATTGTAGGGGCTTGTACTTCAGATAAAGAACCTGCCAACAGAGTTAATAAATACTGCCTGCCTAATACACATCCCAAGCTTTCAGAAGCTCCCAGTGGCATGCACAACTGATGCACTACCTCTGTCTCCTTGTGGCAAGTAGAATACTGCAAAATGTGTGAGTTTAGCACTTTTTTCAGTCATGTGTTTAAAGTCAGAAAGACAAGAAGCCATCATTCAGCTTACACATTATAATGTTGTAATTTTACATGGATATATTATCCAAACAGGGGAATTACCCAACTCCATGTTACATGTTAGTGTATAAGAATAGACCTTTAAGCCTATACTTGACAATTGTTCCTTCCCCAGCCCCTTTGTTTGACTGTTTTTAACTGCTTAGCTCAGAAACCCAGCAAGAGCTCTGATATTTGTAACACCACCTCCCCATTAGCCAGATGGGTTGTTGTGGTGTAACCGCAGCTGGCAGCTAAGCACCACACTGCCACTCGCTCACACCCCCCTAGTGGGACGGGGGAGAGAATCAGAAGAGTGAGAAAAACTCATGGGTTGAAATAAAGACAGTTTAATAGGTAAAGCAAAAGCTGTGCATGCAAGCAAAACAAAACAAGGAATTCATTCACACTTCCCACCAGCAGGCAGATGTTCAGTCATCTCCAGGAGAGTAGGGCTCTAACATGCATAACCTGGGAAGCCAAAAGCCATTGCCCTCTTCCTTCTTCCCCAGCTTTATATGCTGAGCATGATGTCATATAGCAAAGAGGTATCCCTTTGGTCAGTTGGGGTCAGATGCCCCAGCTGTTTCCCCTCACACCGTGTAAACCTGCTTGCTGGTGGGGCAGGGAAGTCTTTGACTCTGTGTGAGCACTGCTCAGCAGTAACTACACATCTCTGTGTTGTTAGCCCTGTTTTCAGCACAAATCCAAAACACAGCCCCTACTGTGAAGCAAATTAACTCTATCCCATCCAAAATCAACACATGTTGGGGGGGAAATTCCAACCCACCACAGCCAGTCAATGTCTCAATGTGATTTCATGTAACTTAGTTCTCTGCCCTTCTCCATATCTCAGCTGCAAACCTGCCTGGTAATTCAAGTTCCCATACTGGGACACAACTGCATCCTAATTATAGTTAAAATGAGGCTTAAATCCCTCTAGAAGGTGCAGTTAAATAATCAACAAAGCAAGAATGGGGCATAGAGCAAAATAAATTGCAAGTGATCTTTGCACTGTCAAGTATAATCCTAGTGGAAATCACTCCTCCTGACGCTCTATTAGTGTGAAGAGTTCTTCTCTCCTCTATTAGAGTGACAGCGCTTAGGAAGATTACTCAAAATTGGATTAATGGATGGGCAACCTGCCTCAAAAGCCAGAGAATTTGATCCTTTTTGTCATATTCTATTCCTTGTCTATATCCTTTCATTGAACATCATCTAACACACAAAGACTCAAGTCTTGGTGGTTTTCATGATAAATACCTGAAAGGAGGTTGTAGTGAGGTGGGGGCTGGTCTTGGCCTCTTCTCTCTAGTATCAGGTGATGGAACAAGAGGATGTGGCCTGAAATTGTGCCAAGGGAGGTTTAGATTGGACATTACAAATAATTTCTTCAGTGATAGAGTGGTCAGGCATTGGAAGAGGCTGCCCAGGGAGGTGGTGGAGTCCCCATCCCTGGAGGTGTTCAAGAAACACGTGGACAAGGCACTTTGGGACAGGGTTTAATGGCCATGGTGGTCTTAAGTTGACAGTTGGGGGGGTGGACTCTACAATCTTCACAAGCCCTTTCCAACCCCCATAATTCTATGACTCTACTGAGCTTTGAGTGCTTTGAATAGAAAGTTACTATCTTCATGAGTTACTGGTTATTATTGCAGCACTGCAGACAACAATTTGAAACAGCAACCTGGTTTCTGAATGAAAAGAATTCACTTATTGTTATTACTAGTTTTGAAAATACCACTAAAAATCCCCAGAAGCTGCAAAATTCTGTTGCAAACACAGTGCTCCCAGAAGGCTGATTTGACAAGCATCTATCTGCAGATTTCTACAATTGCTATGAAATGGGCTTTTAAAAACAATCTCATCCATCTAACAAGGAGAAACAGTTTTATTGGTTAACAACAGGACTCTGGACACAGATTTCGTTTGCTCACCACAGACACTGAAATATGTGCCCCAGTTATCCTGAAACTGGGAATCATAGAATAGTTGGGGTTGGACCTTAAAAGACACTGTGTCCAGTTCTGGTGTCCTGCGTATAAGGAGGACAGGGAACTCTTGAAGGGAGTCCAGAGGAAGGCCACGAAGATGACCTAAGGGCTGGAACACCTCTGCTGTGAGGACAGGCTGAGGGAGATGGGGTTGTTCAGCCTAGAGAAGAGAATATTCTAGGCAGACCTTACAGCTGCTTTCCAATACCTGAAGGGAGTCTACAGGAAGGCTGAAGAGGGACTTTTCATAAGGGTGTCTAGCAACAATACAAGGGAGAATGGTTTTAAGCTGAAGGAGAGGAGGTTTAGAATAGATCTTAGGAAGAAGTTCTTCAGTACAAGGGTGGCAAGGCTCTGGAATAGGTTGCTCAGAAATGTGGATGCCTCTTCCCTGGGGGTGTTCAAGGCCATTTTGGATGAGGACTTGAGCAGCTGAGTCTAGTTGAGAGGTGTCCCTGCCCATGGCAGGGAGGTTGGAGTGGATGATCTTGAAGGTCCTTTCCATCCTAGGCTGTTCCATGACTCTATGATCTAGTTCAAATCCCCCTGCCATGGGCAGGGACATTTTCTGCTAGACCAGATTGCTCAAGGCCTGTCCAGCCTGGCATTGATCGCTTCCATGGAGGGGACGTCCACAATATCCCTGGGCAACCTATTCCAGTGTCTCACCACCCTCACTCTAAGGAATTTCTTCCTAATATCCATTCTAAATCTCCCCTCTTCCAGCTTATGTCAACTGTCTCCTTCAGGAGAGACCAATGCTACATCTATTCTCCAATACAGAGTTCAGAGATTACCTTTGCTTGTAACCAAAACTTCATACCCACTCATTGCCTTCTAGCCTTGGCCAGTTGAAATCCAAGGAGGCAGAAATCAGCTGTGCACTTAAAAACTGCAGTTCATAAGGAGAAGGGAGACAAGCAAGCTGTGCAGGAGGGATGATGCTGATAGAACTCTACAGAGCCTCTTTCTAAACAGGCTAATAGTTTTGCTCCCTACAGCCTTAGGCAGAGAAGAAATGTTAAGGTAAATCCAGACTGCCAGGCTTCCCTCCTGAACCAATAAAATCTTACAAAGTACTGACTTCAGCTCTGGGACCCCCAACACAAGAAGGATATGGCCCTGATGGAGCAGGTCCAGAGGAGGGCCACAAAGATGATCAGAGGGATGGAGCACCTCCCCTGTGGGGCCAGGCTGTGAGAGTTGGGGCTGTTCAGCCTGGAGAAGAGAAGGCTCCAAAGAGACCTTACAGCAGCATTTCAATATCCAAAGGGGACCTACAGGAAGGCTGGGGAAGGACTGTTTAGAAAGCCCTGTAGTGATAGGACGAATGTCAGTGGTTTTAAACTAGAGCAGGGTAGAGATTTAAGTTGGACTTAAGGAGCAAGTTCTTTACAATGACAGTGGTGGGACACTGGAACAGGTTGCCCAAGGATGTCGTTGAGGTCCTGTCCCTGGAGACATTCAAGGTCAAAACTTAATGTGGCCCTGAGCAACCTGATCCTGTTGGAAATGTCCCTACTCACTGCAGGGAGGTTGGACATGATGACTTTTGAGGGTCCCTTCCAACCCAATACATTTTTTCGTCTGACAATGTTTCCCACCAGCCCCAAAGGCCTAAAATTATACACCTTTACAGGCTATGGGATATACAGGTTGAACCTCTGCAGCCATAACAACTAAGTATAAATCTCCCACACTCCTTATACTTTTGACACAAACATGCTGCCAATATTCTGCCCCGCATATGGTCTCCTCCTCCTACATGCAATGGAGTTTTTTCATGTGGATTCTTTCTCAAACAGATTTTCCAATTCAGATAACAAGACAAAAAAAAACTTTTAGACATCTCAGTATCTAACTGCTTCTGCCTTCTTCAGTTCAGCACCAAGGACACATGAGCAGTTTCTCACAGAGCACCAGAGACAACAAATTGACATGTTGCAACAGGAATGCCATCGCTTGTTAGTTAGGTACCAACCAGATCTGATAGTCAGGACTGTCTGGAAAAGCAAACAGTCTGTCACAGTGGATTCAGAAAGCTGAGAAAGGGCATCCTAGCAAGGTCATACAGAATCTTACTCAAGATTTTTTTCTTCTCTCCTGGAAAGGATGCAAACAAAGACCACATCTGAGCAAGCAGCTGTATGACAGCCAAATCTTCACCCTTAATCTTATCTTTTCAATGGGCCAAGAGCAAATTATGAGAGTTTGGATCCAAACTTTACAGCTGAGGTGTTGACCTCAGATCTGTGGCTCTGATTCAGGTAATGACTAGTGCAGATGAACTGGTTTGCAGACCTCTCAACTACCCAGGGTGAGAAGAAAACAGCATTATTTTCTATACATGCCCAGGAGAAGGTAGGGAACTCTGCTTTCAGTGCAAGAGAAAGCACTGTTTGCGCTTGCTTCTCGTTATACTAAACTCCAACTAAGAAAGCTTAGTAAGAAACTAAACAAGTAGGATGTTTCTTTAAATCACAGATACATTGTTATGGGTTGTACATCTACTTATACAGGCCATTGTTCTTCACTACCCAGCTTCTTCCCCATCAAACTCAGGACAAACTAGGCATGACAAAGGGCTGACCTGATGTGGAGGATAGGAGAAAGCATGGTAGCTTGGTCACATTGGACCAGCAGCAGGTTAATTCTGGCTGGAGGCAGTGTAACCAGCTACATATAGATGTGAGCAAGTGCATTCTTCTGTCCTTGTTCTTCCTCAAAACCACAAATCTTTTCTAATTCATCCCACCTTAAATGCAATGTGCTCTCATGCAACACTTCTTTGCGTTCTCATCAAACCTGCAGTATGAGGGATATGTGAGGAGAAAGATGCAGACACGTTAAAGCCACAAAAAGTTCCATCTTCATCAATTATTCTCACAATGAACTGAAACACTTCCTTTTAATGATGATTAGTTAACACCACCAAGCTGATAATCCCAAAGCTAGGAATAAACAGTATATTTCTGGTGAACAAACTCAGGGAAAGTGTAGTCAACAGATGGGAAAATGTGCCAGAATAGATACAACTAGTAAAAATATTTGCTCTAAAGGAGGAGGTAAGAGAATGAGATCAAAAGAGAAGGGGTTTTTTTTCAGTATCAATAAGACAGAAGTCAAGCATCAATAAGCCATGAAAAATCAGAAGATTGGCCAGTTGGCTAGTGCTGTCTAAGCAAGTTTCCAATCTCATCACCACACCACAATTTATTCCTGAGTTTTCAAAGGTTCCTACATATTGTTATGTTATTTCTTTGACATTTTTAGTTTCTGCTGCACTGATACATGCTTTGGAGAAGCATCACCTTCCTTTCCCCCCACACACACTCCTCTCTTATTTTCTCACAGGTTTCACATTGCTGCTGCTGCTTCCTTCCCCCCCTGTCTGTTCTCCATTCCTACCAGCAGGAATTGTGATTAGAGCACAATCATCAAAATCCAGGAAATACACAACAGCATCTGGGTTCTGTCACTAAAAAAAACCTGTTCAAGCTTGTCACAGTATTACACCATACCCACACACAGAACTCATCACACAGGCTGTCCAAAAATGCTCACCACCTGAAGTCAACCATATCTTCTGGATTCAGGCAGCCTTCTCTTCTCAAATAATTGCCTCCCAAATAAGAATTCTGTGTTCTCAATCTTCCCTTGTTAGTCCCTTACTCACATATATTTTTTTAATTGCTTTCTCATTTGCTCTTTCCTTCACACCTTTCTCCCTGAATTCCTCCCTCCCACAGTCCCATTTCTCTCCCTTTCCACACCACCTTCATTCCCCATTAGTTCTGTGGGCCCCTACCAATTCTGTCTCAGAAAGGAGCCAGCTATGGGGTGACAGGCGGAAATGCTGCCAAATCTGTTTCCTGCCTCCCCAGTACCATAGCACAAGTCCAGCTGGGCCAGTAAGAGGCAGTGGCTTTTCTAACACAGGCAGAAATGGCCTTTTCAAAGACTCACATGGAAAAGACAAGGGACAATAGGTACAAGTTATTCCTGGGGAGATTCCAATTAGACTCCAGAAGGAATTTTTTCACCATGAGAACAGTTAAACAATAGAAGCATCTCCCAAGGGCAGTATAGTTTCCCCTACATCTGGGGACAGTTTTAAGACTCAGCTGGACAGGGTGCTGGGCCATTTCATTTCAACTACATTACTACCTACAAATGTTGGAGCAGATGGTCGTTGTGGTCCCTCCTGACCTGGCATTCTGCAATTCTGTGAAGATCTTCCCCAGATTTCTGTCTTTCTTTCCCCAAAAAAGGCCAGGCAGAACTTGAAGAAAAGAACCCCCTGGCCAAGACACACAAATACAGTATTCAGTATTACCAAGGTTGGAAGAGACCTCAAAGATCATCGAGTCCAACCTGTCACCACAGACCCCATGACTAGAGTAGGGAGGACAATAGTGCCCACTGCAGGCTTGAACTCACAAGCTTCCCATACATGAAGTAGCCATCAGCCACACAGCTGTGTTTGCAGAGGCAAGGTGAAGCAATACAGCAGCAATACAGCTGTGCTTGCAGGAACAGGGCAAGTGGAAGGGATATAGAGGGCCAGTAACAATGCTAAAACATTGAAAGTAAAGTAACAGCAGCCCCAAAAAACCATCCTCATACATTCTTCTATGTTCTTATGAAACTCTTAGGTTTAATGACAAGAGCATGATTAAGATACAGTGCAGCATAACTCCAAACAAGCCTGCCACTTGAATGGTCAGCAGATCAAATTTCTAAAGGATCTGCTAATAGTGTTTATGTAATGCTGAGGGAAGAACAACTCTGAAGCACATGCAATGAAACTGATCTCAGTGAAGCCTTCATTATGCTTGCTTATAAATGCCCATTCTGTGAAAGTACAAGGCAATTTCTGCTGAGATGGTGATACAATGTGAGCTATGTAGCCAGAACTCATAACACAATAAAATCATCATGCAACAGAAGATTGACTAAACGATCAAACACTTGAAACAGTGACTCACAGCATGAAGATGTTGGCATTTAAATGCATTAAAAAAAAAAATAATCAAAAGTCATTCCATTAAAAAAAAAAAAGGCAAAGCTATCAACAAAGCCTGCATTTGCACAGTATCTGTTATCAAAGAATTGCAAGGATTATAACTTTGTCATTTTCACCATTTAACAACAGACTGCCCCTCACACCACCAGGGCTGCCTCCACACCTGCTCAGTCCCCAAAGCAATGAGGCCTTGATGCACAAAGGACATGGCAGAATAGAATCACAGAATGGTAAGAGTTGGAAATGACCTCCAGAGATCACAGAGTCCAACTCCCCATCCAAAGCAGGATCATATAGGGCAGGTCATAGAAACTCGGAATTGTCAGGGTTGGAAAGGACCTCAAGGATCATCTAGTTCCAACCCCCCTGCCATGGGCAGGGACACCTCACACTAGATCAGATTGCTCACAGCCACATCCAGCTTGCCCTTAAAAATCTCCAGGGATGAGGCTTCTACCACCTCCCTGGGCAAAACCCCCTCCAAGCCAAGGTTAGAGGAACTAATAAAGTCACTGATACACAGAGAATGTTGATAGACTAGCATCTAGCAACCTGTTCCAGCATCTCACTACCCTCATGGGGAAAAACTTCTTCCTAACATCCAATCTGAATCTACCCACTTCTAGTTTTGCTCCACTCCCCCTAGTCCTATCACTACCTGACATCCTAAAAATTCCCTCACCATGACATGGCCCACAAAAGCATAGCAGTACAAAAGGATCCAAAACCAGCTCAAAGGTTTTTCAGGACCTACTGGGTTGGTGAAGAGTTGCAAGCAGCGTACTATAGGACAACTCAATGAAAGCACTACTTCTTCATCTCTCTCATGTTCTGCTTCATGTGCTCCCAGTGTCAAAACTGGAGCTGAAAGTTCTGCACCTCTGCAGTACCTTGCTGAGAAAACCTACTTTCTTTGTAAATGTTTTGTGATTTTTCACTGCCTTCTAATGTAACTTTTCACAATGTCATTCCCAAAATAAAACCTTGCTTTATATAGTAACACTTTTTCAATGGTTAGTGGAGAAAAATAGACTTTTGTCCTGCCTTCACAAAGTGCATTGATGTTCCTCTGAATTTTCCTGGGCACACAGCATAAGACTGAGCAGGATGCTGTGTCCCAGCAGAAAAGTTTTGTACTCAAACTAGGGGGTCAAAATGAGCAGGCTGCGAGGTGAAAAACTCCCTGTACCATCATACTGAAAGGGTAGTTGTAATGGGTTGGGGCAGGTCCCCTCCCCACCACAGGCAGAAATAACGACTCAGGCAAACGGATTGCAAAAGTGATGAAAGTTTAAATAGAAAGCAGTGAATGTTACACAAAACCCAAAGCACAGTGACAAAGAAAGATCCCATCCCCACCTGAGGGTGCATGCAAAACCCCCAGGGCTCCTTCTTCCCCCTCCCTCTGCTGGGCTAGTCTCAGCTGGCCAGGCCTGAGACTGCCCGTCCCCCTGTGGCCTTGGGCCTAATCAGGCCCATGGCCGGGAGATCTCTCCCCCAGTTACCAAGTCTCGGAGAGGGAAGGAAAGAGGAAGTGCCAGACTCCGCACTGGATCTTATAGTGGTGCAAAGAATTATGGTAGGAAATACACAATTTCCTGTGTCCATCCCTCTGGGCTGGACTTCTGGACACAGGAAGTGAATGCACCAGGGGGGCACCCAGCTCAAACTACAACAGTAGTGGTCACTGGCTTGAAGTCTGACTGATGCCCAGTTAGAAGTCAAGCTCCTCAGGTACTGATACTGGTGCAAGCTGACATTTTCATCAATAATTTGGAAGATGAGACAGATGTGGCAAGTTTGTAGATGACACCGGACTGGGGAGATCAGCTGAGACATATTGGTGGGCACAGCTGCCATGAAGAGCAGTCTTGACAAGTTGGAGTAGTCAGCCATCAAGTCTCATGACAGTCAACCAAGACAAAGTCTTGCACTTGGGAATAGCCTATCCACAGGCAACACTACAACCTGGGAGCAACCAATCCAGCAGGAAAGGACCTCTCCATTCTGGTGTGTAGTAGAAGTTTGGAGCATGAAGCACACAAGGAGACTTAGAGAAGCTGGTTTGGCTATGATGGGATCTAATCACTACATTCACTTTCCTGAGGTCAGGTAGGCAGAAGTGAGCACAATGCTTTTCTCAGAGGAGTACACCAGGAGGACAAGAAATAAAAGTCAGAAGCTGCGCCCACAGAAATCCAGCTGGGTGTAAGATAATCAGTGTGCAGTGAGACAAGGAAAGTACTGGAACAGGTTCCAAGGCAGGCTGTGGACTTTCCACCCCTGAAAAGTTCATAAATCATCTGGAAAAGGCCCTGAGCAAGCTGGCTTACCTTTGAAATTAAGCCCACATTGGAGATTTGGCTAGATTATTTCCTAGGTCCCTTCCAATCAAAATTAATCTATAAATCTTTTATTCTACCTTTTAACAGGAACTGGGTATTTCAGAACCTGTAATTACTATCAAGGAACACTGGAACAATTCTGTCATCAAAACTGCATTTTGCTCTCTGCACAGCATCATGGACACAAACTGAATTTATGTTTTGGTTTTTTTTAATGGGAATTTCCCACTGTGAAACCCTGGAAGTTGATCTAGTAAATGAAGTGGTATTTGACATCCTTCTACCTTTACCCCACCAGCTCACCACTGTCCTGTGACTTTAAGCCACTATCTCTGCAGAGTGGAGATGATTATAGCTCTTACCTGCTTCATAAGGGGGAGAGACTTTGTTTCTACAGAAAACAGAAATGTTTTCCAAGCCACCAACCTCCACAAGATTAAATTTTTCAGCATCCTCAACTTAGGACTTAAATGAGACCTAGTTTCACTGCCTGGTAGAGTCACCTCCAGCACTAGTGATAAATGAACTGCATGTCAAAGGCACCGAGGGAAAGGAATGGGTCAAAGACAAGTCTAGCATACATAAGATTTTTATTCTCTGCTGAGCTTCTTACTCTTTCTGCAAAATATTTGGATAAAGAATATTTATGTTGCTGCACTGGGGGGGTTCAATTAAGCCAGAGCTCTGAGGGTTGAATACCATGTTTAAAGTGGGAGTTAATGTAGTATGCATTGGCTGAATAAAACAGATGTAACAAGAGCTATGATCTCATGCCCCAGACGCCATCTAAGACTTGTACTCACACTTTAATGAATTATGACAGCCACATTGCTTTGCTTATTAACAAGCACAGCAGTGTAAAAAAAAAATGCACTAGAAATACACTATTTACCAATCTGGATATAAAATCCCTTTCATAAGTAGATTTGCCAGCTAATCTTAACAGGAAAAAAAAAAAATATATATTGGATATGTGACAAACAAACAACATACTTGTGGGAGGCACAAGTCTCCACAGAATAATTGCTTTTACACAGACAGTGGAGTCATGGTGACTTGTGAAGCATCTGGAGCTGCAGCCAGTGACAACCACTCACAATTTAAAATCTTTCTCCAAAATAAATCTCATTATGACTGTTCAAGCATACACAGAGATCCAATTTAATCTCTCCACAGCATTTAAATCTGTGGTAGACCCCAAAGACCTCTATGCAATTTTTAATTATTATTTTTAAGCATGACAAGGTAACTAAACTGAAATATACTTATTTTCCAATCCATATAATGTAGTTTGCTCCACAGCCTTTGCTGCCTGGCCTAATATCTGCCTGCCAGCATTAATGTGACAAACTTCTGAAAGAAAAGTTGTAAGGGAACTGTCAAGCAATGTTACAACCAGACCAATCTAGTTGGGCTCTGTCTTTTAAAGAGTGGAAATATCAGACTCATTCCTTTAACTGTCATGACTAGGAAACCTTCAGGGACAATGTGCTTAGCTGCTTAGAGATGTAAAAAAAAAGAAGTCTTCAAGAAATATGTATAACACACAGCAGCAGCATTTGTGCTCCTGTTCAAACATTAATCTGGGGTTATTTTTAATCATGTAATTATCCAATATTCTCAGAGAAATGCATTAATGACTCATTAAAGGACAGCACTGAAATGTCAGTATCTGAAAGAAAATTCAAGGCCAACCACAGATCTGTGAAGTTACTTTCAAGACACGCCCTAAAGTATTGTAAAGAGGTTAAACTGAGATGATTGGCAGCCTTCAGTAAAGGGGAGCACAGGTTCAAGTGAGCTTGTGGCTCTCTGCTGGTTTTCAGGTAAGACAGATAGCTATCATAGAATTGTTAGGGCTGGAAGGGACTTCAAGGATCATCTAGTTCCAACCCCCCTGCCATGGGCAGGGACACCTCACACTACATCAGGTTGCTCACAGCCACATCCAGCCTGGCCTTAAAAAACTCCAGGGATGGGGCTTCTACCACCTCCCTGGGCAAAACCCCTCCAAGCCAAGGTTAGAGGAACTAATAAAGTCACTGATACACAGAGAATGTTGATAGACTAGCATCTAGTATGTGGCTGAAGTGCTTTGCTCAACTGAATTTGCTGTGAACCCAAACTTTAAATGATTCTTTTGGGTACTTTTAACGTATCTTTTAATCTGAAGTTGTACAATTTATCACAAATCAGGCTAGAAATTTTCTGAGGAAGCCTAAGTGAGTCAGATACCACATACTCACCAAATTCCACAGTGATAACTCTTGAAGAGCTTTTGGACTTTTTTTATCTACACTACAACTTGCTAATAAAATACAGCCCACACCTCCAGGACAGTATGGTGACAAATAACTGAAGTGGCAACATCTTCTATGTACATAGACATTCTGTCAGAAAGCCAAACCATTTTAGGGGCAGATGTTAAATAAAATGACATGAAGTATTTGGAGTTTACTTCTGTTACCTACACACAGTAAATGAGAAAACAAGGCATAGATAATTCAAGCTGTCTGTTAAAACATAATAGACAAAGCCAAAAGGAGAATATATGTTCCAAATCTTCTTTCCCTGTGGTTTACACACACACACATAGAGATCATAGAATTGTCAGGGTTGGAAGGGACCTCAAGGATCATCTAGTTCCAAACCCTCTGCTATGGGCAGGGACACCTCACACTACAGCAGGTTGCTCACAGCCACATCCAGCCTGCCCTTAAAAACCTCCAGGGATGAGGCTTCTACCACCTCCCTGGGCAACCTGTGCCAGTGTCTCACCACCCTCAATGGTGAAAAACTTCTTTCTAACATCCAGTCTGAATCTACCCATTTCCAGTTTTGTTCCATTTCCCCCATGTCCTATTATTACCTGACCAGTCCCTCACCAGCTTTCTTGTAGGCCCTCTTAAGATACTGGAAGGCCACAATGAGGTCTCCTCAGAGCCTTCTCTTCTGCAGACTGAACAGCCCCAACTCCCTCAGTCTGTCCTCACAGGAGAGGTGTTCCAGCCCTCTAATGGTCCTTGTGGCCCTTCTCTGGACAAGATGCTTTCATTTAAAACTAAAAGTCAGTCAGGAAGGCTGAGGAAGGACTGTTTAGAAGGGCTTGTAGCGATAGGACAAGGGGCAATGGTTTTAAACTGGAGCAGGGTAGATTTAGATTGGATGTGAGGAAGAAGTTCTTTACAATGAGAGTGGCAGAATAGTGGAACATGTCACCCAGGGAAGTAGTTGAGGTGCCACTCCTGGAGATGTTCAAGGTCAAACTTGATGTGGCCCTGAGCAACCTGACATATTTGGAGATTTCCCTTCTCACTGCAAGTAGGGAGGACAAGATGATCTTTGAGGGTCCCTTCCAACCCAATGCAATCAGCGAATCTGTTCAGTTGCTGCCTCCCGCTCTTCAAATAGACCTGTGAACTTTTATCTGTTAGATCAATCCAAAGTCATATCAGGGTAGTTTATCAGGATTAATACTTCAGAAGAAAAGGGGAGGGGAAGCATAAAAGAAAGGGGTGGGGGGTGAAAATCCATATTCTTATGCTTGGTTCCAGTAAGTCTCACTAATTTCAGCATACACAACTCTTATCAGGCCAGAGAGGTGCTTGCAGATTCATTTGAACTCATAATTACATCAGAATACTCCAAAATGCATTCAATGTGGTATAACTTCTCAGCCTGGCATCATTAATTTTTTCACTGGCATGATACTCCTAACACTTTCTAGCAATCCTTAAGGACTACTGGTTGTGAAGCAGTTGCACACATCTAAAGATATGCTGGCATGAGTTATAAAAAGAGAAGCTCCACTACAGAAATTACCTTTTTTTTTTTTTTTAACATATTTTTAAACAGCAATATTCTTGGAATTTCTAAATTGTTTTACTATGGTATTATAAAACAGAACACTTGGAAAAGCTCTTTTCTTAAAGCTTTCTTTAAAAATAAAAAAAAAAGGCAGATAAAAAAAGGGAAGGACTTGGCTTACCCAAACCTTATGTATTTGAGGAGAGTCATTGTGCTGCAGGACTTCACATAAGCATGTCACATTTTAAGTGATGACAAATAGACCACAATTTGGTCAGCTTCAATCACTTCACTTCAGACACAACTCAGTGGAGCCACAGTAGAAATTAATGTGATAATCTCGTTACGAGTTCAAACAGACTTGACATGGCTCAGTTAAATGTTAGCTGAAAGCTAAAGCTAAGTCTTCATTTAGGAAGGGAGTAAAACTGATTAGTAAAAAGCTGTTTATAAAGAAGAACAAGAGGTGAGAATAGAAAAACAAAGTGTCTGTGATCATCAGTAAAAGCCCATGTACTGTCTCCTTGGGCTCACAACATGATTAGCTGAGAACACAAAATTATGTAGTCAGTAGACCTAATTATTCTGTTAGCTGTATCACACAACTGCAACGAAACACACTCAGCTGCATAGGTCCAGATGAGAGAATACCTTGTGTAAAACATTTAAATGATGCAAGCAGCCTTCTAATACCTGAAGGCATCCTACAGGAAGGCTGGAGAGGGACTACAGGCCTTTATAAATAGTCCCTCTCCAGCATTCAGGTACTGGAGAGCTGCTATTAGGTCTCCCCACAGCCTTCTCTTCCCCACACTGAAGAGTCCCAGCTCCCACAGCCTGACCCTGTAGAACAGGTGTTCCAGCCCCCAGTCATCTTCATTGCCCTCCTTTGGACACACTCCACAAAGTCCACATCTTTCCTGTGCTGTGGGCTCCCAGAGTTGGATGCAGTACTCCAGGTGAGGTCTTACCAGAGCAAAGTGGGAGAACCACCTCTTCTCAATCTGATAGCCACAATTCTTTTGATGTAGCCCAGGATGTGATTTGCCTTCTGAGCTGCAAGTGTACATTGCTGGCTTATGTTCAGCTTCTTATCCACCAGAACTCCTAACTCCTTTTCTGCAGGGCTGCCTTCTATTGCTTCATCCCTCAGCTCATATTGATAGCAAGGATAGATCTGATCCAGGTGCAGGACCCTGCACTTGGTCTTGTTGAACTTCATGAAGTTCACCTGGGCCCTCCTCTACAGCTTGTCCTCCATACAGCTTATCCCTCTATCATATAGTTCTATAGCTCTTTTTTGTCCTTCAAAATAATTTACAAAATATAAGTTCTTATTCAGCTGAAGAACCTCATAATCTTTTAAAGTTAAGAGATCCTCACAACTTAGTCTTAATAATCAAGTGTGGGTTTCAAAAATGTAAAAATACCTTAAAAAAAAAACACAACATTTTAACAGGAAAAGATAATTATTTCAATCCTCCTCTTCCCTTATAAGAATGTACTTTAAAAATGTATCTACTGTCCTTTAAAAGTATATTACAGTGGGGGAAAAAAAATCAGGTCACAGGGAAGGAGTAGGAGTTTTGTTTCTTGGAAGGTTTTCACAACAAGAGGTTTAAGGTAAAAAACTCCTATGACTCAATACATAAGCTACATGTTAGACTGCATTTTAGAAGAAATAGGAGCTGTTATAACCTAGTTCCTTACAGGAAGGATAATAAAAATCCTTGTATTTTGTATATGTGGGTACCGGGCAGGCTTAAAAAGTTTATTCAGGCAGGGTGTTAAATCTGCTATTCCATGACATTAACCATGTATTTTAATAGATTTTTTTATCTATTTATAAGAAAAGATGGTACCAATTCTAGCTCTGTTACAATAGAACAGCACTTCCAGCCACTGTCAGTTTCAGCTCCTTGATGTTTTTTTTCAACAGGTACAGGAACCACGCACCATAAATATAAGCCTGCTGACAAAAGGTTTCCCTTTCCCACTTGCCTCTTACGGAGCTCTAGAACTAATAGGATTGCTCTCCATGAGTTTCTAGACTGGAAAACATTCCACTAAGTAAATTTACAATAACTACACTGATTTGTGGAAGAATGATTTGCCTGATTTGCTAGAAGTACTACATGTGTTCAGACATCCACAACTTCAGTCAAAAAAGACTAATTACATGATAACAGACTTCCAACAAACAAAAAACCCACTACCACATGGAAACTGTGATGGTAATGAAGAAACCTGTGCAATTTGCAGCAAAAGATTCAGAGCAGAATACACTTTTAAATCTCAACCCTTTGAAGAAACCGTAGGGTTCACACTTTTGGGGACCTAAAGTTGTGGTGAAGAGGAGCAAAGAAAACATAAGTAATCACCTAGATTTTACTTGTGGTTTTATTAATTTATTTATTTTTTTCCAGAGATGAGAAGTGCAGGAGTTGACAGCTAGAGCCCTTTCTCAGCCTCTCAGTACGTGACATGACTACAGGACTTGACATCACCATCATGCTTTTGGAGTTTCATTTGTAAGGAAAAAAAAGAGACCTGTTCCAAATAATTCCATTTCAAAGAATTCTCACAACAGTGTGATCTCTTTCATACTTCTAATACACTTACATACAACTAAGCTAGTGGCTTTATTCTTGTTTCAATAAATTCTGTATCTCCATTGCTTGTCAATCAAAAGAAGGGGATTTTGTCTTACTCCACCAAGTATCCACAACATCATTTTGCTTGGAAAAGATAGAATCCATCCATTATCTACCAAGTCTGGTGCTAAACCATGACACTTGCTCTTGTTTTTCAGCTTTTTCCTGTTCCATCCTGAATGTTTATGGCATGAAGGTATTTGGGGAACAAACAGCATTGGTAATTTCAAAGTATGCAATCGTTTAAAGGAATTGCAAGTTATCCATGAGAATAATTTCAGTGATGCTGAAACAAACACTTTCTAAGTGACATGCTCACACCTACCACATTCACCCAGGGAACAGTAAAGAATGAGCCACCACCACTTTGGAGTGGGATTTAATAAGGGTGGTACTCCAATATGCAGTTCATGATGCATTACAGGGATGAAGTTTCACATTAAAATCCGACTTTTATTCAAGTTATTAATGTAGTAATTAATGAAGGAAAACCAGCCTAACTGTGCTTTCAAGTCTGGAGTGGTTTCTCCCTCACGACGATACATTCTCAGACAAGAAGAGCAGCGTTCTTACCTCGAGGACCTCCAGTTTCAGCAGAGTCAGTGGCAGAGCCATGACCACCCTTGAGCTCAAACAAAGCCACGAGCCCAGGGAGGTCTCCACAGGGGCAGGGCAGTGCTGTGGCTCAAAGCTCTTCCCAGAAGAACGAACGAACAGGCGGCTGTTGGTCTTTGAGCTGGCAAAAACTTAACAAATACAGCTTCCCACGCAGAGGTTCCATGCCGCTGTCCGTCTGCCCTGGCACGGCTGCCAGTGCGGGGCTGCCACACCAGAGGCAGACGCCGGCAGCGGGGGCTTCACCTCAGCTTCCTGAGTGCGGGGCTGCTCGCCTCAGCCTGTCCGCTCCCGCCACAACGCGAGGCGAGCGACCGACCTCGCTCGCTCGCCCCCTCCCTCCTTCCCTAGGGCTGTTTTTAAGGGTCTCCAGGGTCGGCGGAGGGGCTAGGGTACTCACATGCCAGATGGCGAAGAAGATGAGGGCGGCGCAGAGGACCAGCGACAGCATGTAGCAAAAGGCGGCGAAGGTGAAGGCCATGGTGGGGAGTGCCCTCTGCGACCCCCGCCGCCGCCCGGTGGCGGTGGAGGGGTGAGGAGAGGTGGCAGTGCCGGCGGGCTACCGCGCGACTCCCCGAAATCACAGCGGGGAAAGGGGCCAGGTGCCCGAGCACCCTGGCATGGGAACGGAGTGCCACACACAGGGGCAGCGAGCCGGGACAGACAGGCAGGCAGGCAGGCAGGCAGGCAGTGGGGCCGGCCGGCCGCCGCGCCCCACACCGCCGCTCGCTTTCGCTCCACCGAGCCAGCACCGACTCCTACAACTGCCGTCAGCGTCTGGGGTTGCCCGCCCGGCTCCTCTGCCGCCGTTTTCCCCTCCCCGCTGAGGCGCGGCGGTGGGCGGCCCCCGTCGCCAGGGCGCCCCCGAGGGGCGGGTCCCCTCAGCGAGGGGCTTCGCGGCGGCATCGGTAGGGCCCTGCTGCCACAGCAGCCTGTTCCTGACTGAACTCATCTTTTTCCTTTAGGGTTAAGAGAACCTGGTGGGACGTGACTACATGCCCGGGACCATGTGCCTTGCTCGGCTTCGCCGAGAAGTGAAGAGCAGCTGGCAGAAGGTCGAGTTGGGGGCAGGGTGTCACTTGGAGAAGTGAGGTCAGCGCTGGAGTGGCCATCGTCTGACAGAGACAGAGATAGAAACCACGCTTAGGAGCTAATGAACTGGAATAGAGTAGTTCAGCAAACTAGGATCAGCTCATCCTTTTGCATCAGATGAAAAAGGTGTCAACCCTGGAGTGGCAGAATGATTAGGGCTGGAATGGGCTGTCCTGGCTGACTCAGAACTGCTAATGGTGTGCAACCCATAGCTGGCCTGTGGTTCTGTCCCAGCACAACCAGGACAGCAGTCTGTTTACTACAGAATAAATAAAGGTAAGTTTTTCTGACATGCCACAAACTTGGAGAGTGCTCTTGATGGCTTTCAGGTCTATGCAATATCCAAATTGCTGAAGAATGTATTTAAAGGAAGGGAGGAAGGGTAAGCCCTTGACTTCTTACCTTGTTGTTATAGAATCATAGACTCAATAAGGTTGGAAAAGACCTCAAAGATCATCAAGTCCCACCTGTCACCCAAGACCTCATGACAACTAAACCATGGCTTCAAGTGCCACATCCAAATCCCTTTTGAACACCTCCAGGGATGGTGACTCCACCACCTCCTTGGGCAGCACATTCCAATGGCCAATTACTCTTTCTGTGAAGAACTTTCTCCTCACCTTGAGCCTAAACTTCCCCTGGTGCAGTTTGAGACTGTGTCCTCTTGTTCTGATGCTGGTTACCTGGGAGACCAACCACCATCTGGCTACAACCTCCCTTCAGGTAGTTGTAGACAGCAATAAGGTCTCCTCTGATCCTCCTCTTCTCCAGGATAAAAAACCCCATCTCCCTCTGCCTCTCCTCATAGGGCTGTGCTCCAAACCCCTCCCCAGCTTTGTCGCCCTTCTCTGAACACGTTCCAGCAACTCAACATCTTTCCCAAACTGAGGAGTCCAGAATTGGACACAGTACTCAAGGTAAGGCCTAACCAGTTTTTAACAGTATCCATAGTGTTTCCAGGCATGACTTAGCTATTTCTGCAGGTGATCTGTGTAGGATTTACCATCAATTCTTCCACCTCTTTGGAACTCATCAGCTGACACAATACAGCAGGTTTGTAAGCAAAAAGTTTCCAGGAGAAAATACCACAGAACCACCAGTAAGTCCCATTTAAAAATATTCTGAAAACCATGGATGAAAGATCAGACTCAGCATGGCCCCAGGCAGCCTGATCTAGTGGGAGGTGTCCCTGCTCACTGTAGGGGGTGTGGACAAGAAGATCTTTTGAGGGTCCCCCTCCAACCCAATGTGATCTCTGAATCTGTAAAGCTATATATTTGAAACACCCAAACAAAACTTCAAAAGATTTCCAGTTCACAGCATTTTCATTCTTTTTATGGATGCAAGGGGGTTCAGTAACAAAATGAGAAATTTCTTTTCATTTAATTTATTTTCCTATCTTTTAATTTCTTCTCATTTATTTTCATTTCATGTTTTAAATAAATAATTAAAATAAAATAAATTTATTTAGAAACTTGCCAGTGGTCACTTGTAAAAAGTCAGACTTCATGGTACAAGAGATCAAAGCCAAGTTCAAATCAAGCTTTCTTTTTAAATGTTTACAATGTATTTTTTTGTTGAAAATGATGGTATATTATTAAATACATAATATTCACTTACATCCTGAAGGAAAGAGTTCTGATTTGAATCAAGAGTCAAGGCCAGTGATTAATAAGCAAATCAGGAATAAGCTGATGGATATAGCCTTTTATAACTGAGCTGCTCTAGACCATACATGTGATTTTATGCTTTAATTCAGAAGGGCAGAACATGGTAAATAATAAGAAGTAATATTGCATCATACAGGGATGCAGTAAGCACATTGTATCTCTCTGACCTTTTAATTCTTTTGCATCTTAAATCCTGCTGAGTGCATGCTTGTGAAAATGAATGATTTATTCATAACTGCTCAGTTTGAAAAGAGCTGTAAATGAGGTACAGAAATCTTGTTTGTTGTTTGGTTCGGTAAATCTTAAGGGATTCTCTGTTTGTTGCTTGGGTTGGTTTGGTTTTTTGACCACATTAATCATAGAATGGCTTGTGTTGGAAAGGACCTCAAAGATCATCTACTCCAACCTCCCCACCATGGGCAGGGACACCTCTTAACTAAACTCTGCTGCTCAAGGCCTCATCCAACTTGGCCTTGAACGTCTCCAGGGAGAGGGCATCCACAACCTCTCTGGGCAGCCTGTTCCATTCCTCACCATCCTTGTACTAAAGAACTTCTTCCAAAGATCCAGTCTAAACCTACTCTCACTGAGCTTAAAACCATTCCCCCTTGTCCTACCTCTAAACACTCTTATCAAAAGTCCCTTTCCAGCCTTCCTCTAGCATCTCTTCAGATATTGGAAGGTGGCTATAAGGTCCCCTGCAGTCTTCTCTAGGGTGAACAACCCCAGCTCTCTCAGCCTATCCTCATAGCAGAGGTGTTCCAGCCCTTGGATCATCCTTGTGGCCTTCCTCTCGACTTGCTCAAAAGCTCTGTGTCCTTCTTATGGTGAGGACACCAGCACTGAATGCAGTATTAAAGGCAGGGTCTCACAAGAGCAGAATAAAGGGGAGGAATCACCTCTCTTCATATGCTTTACTTTAGTATCTGGATATATATTACCTATCTTAAGCCTCAACATAGAAAAACTGATGCTCCAAGAAAATGAAAATACATCATTTCTTTCTGCAGGACTTAACGTGTATACACACATACACACACACACACATATATGTGCAAATATAAATACACTCCATGTATCATAAATACAAAGTATACAAAATATATCTACAGTGTCTGTATCATAAAAGACAGAAGTAGAAACACCCATTAAATCTCAGTTTAGGACAACACTCCAAGGTAAACATTCTCCTGTTTTTCACCGTCTCTCACTTCATTTATATTCCAGCTACATATTTGGAGCTCTTCAAAGAACACAAGGGCAAAATATTTGTTTCTCATTTTGCAAGGAGACAGTTCCACAGCCCAACACCTCCAAGCCCACACAGTCTTTCCTGGTATTGACTTTGAAACATATATTGCCCATTAGCTATATTTCTAGTCATTAATCATCACTAGTGGCTGACTAATTACAAAAGTTTCAGATATGCAGTGTAAGGAAAATCTATCAAGATGTATTTGTGACATTTTTGTCCTACTGACTTCTTATGTTATACCATGAGGATACTTTAAGTGTCTTGAGATATTTAGATGATGGAGTGTAGTGGAAGGATGTACCCTTCACTTAGCACATCTCTGGATTTGACTCAGTTATCACTAAATGGTTATGAACTCATTACAGCTTTCTGTGGCATGATGACCTCACATCAGAGAGCTGCTCCTTTGCAAATTCTAAATGAAACTACTGCAAACCACGGCAAAATCCAAGGCAAAAGGTGAAAACCATATGGATGTGCCTGATCCCTTCCTCACTGGTTTAAACCTCTGTGAGCACTGCAGTCTATTTGTTAGGTCCCCATCCACTTCTAAGGTCTTGGTCCTAACCTTCAAACAAACTGATGGATCTGCTCCCAGCTGCATGAGAAGTTACAGTCCAGCACCCAGCTGTGCTCCCTTGAAATAATGCAAATCACAGAGGCTGGGACACAAGGCGTGGGAGCTGAGCATGCAGTTTTATCAATGGAAGGGATCTGGACTAGGCAGCCCAGACAAGTACAAGTATAACCAACTTCAGAAAAACCTTGGTACTTTCAGATCTGCTATTTTAACATTTCTTTTCCCCAAATAAATATAATTGCACTCCCACACTGAGACACACCCCATTTTCTTTTCTATTACTGGAAATAAAAATTCCAGTAGTTCTGCAGCAGTCCTTTAGGAAATGCACTAATATTTGCTCTCTGGTGTTAAGCAGCTGATTTTAGCTGCCCCAGGCTCACATTTTGCACCTCATCTTTCATTTACCTGCCTTCAAATTTCCACAAATGCACTGGTAGTGCAATGCTGATTTTCAAAGCTGTCACTCTGCAAATATTCACACATTCATAGAATGGGTTGGGTTGGAAGAGATCTTAAAAATCACCCAGTTCCAATCCTCCCTCCATGGGCAGGGACATCTTCCACTAGACCGGGTTGCTCAAGGTCCTGTCCAACCTGGCCTTGAACACCTCCAGGGAGGGGGCGTCCACAACCTCTCTGTTCTAGTGTCTCACCACCCAAACTGTGAAGAATTTCTTCCTAATATCCAGTCTGTATCTTCCCTCCTCAAGCTTCAATCCATTCCCCCTCATCCTATCACCACAACCCCTTGTAAAACGTCCCTCCCCAGCGTTTTTCGAGGCCCCTTTCAGGTACTGGAAGTCTGCTATAACGTCTCTCCAGTGCATTCTTTTTCTCTCTTTGACCTATTATCATAGATCAAAGCACAAACAAAGAGTTTGGGATTTTTTAGTTAGGAGTGACTTTCACTTTATGAGCACCTCTATGAGGAGACCATAAAACATTTAGTCACTCTGTAGATAATAACAAAGGGGTATATTTGGTGAGCAACAGATGGCCCTCAAAGCCAAATGACATCCAGCGTTCCTATACACATTGTGAAAATAGACTTAGCAGATTTATGAGTTCAAGATGTCCTTATGTTAGCAGGTCTTGGAGCACTTGATTTTATATGAAATGACATTTTGTGCTAGATAATGAAAGAAATTGAAGGTACTGAACAAAATTTCCAGTGGCTAATTTATGGAATGGCATTAGAGAGGAGAAAGAACTGCTACTGAGTCCTTTCAACTCCTAAATAAGTACCACAACTGTATAAACCTAAAAGACAGGAGAAGAGAAGCCTCTGAGGGCACCTCAGAGCTACATTTCAATATCTTAAAGGGACCAACAGGAAGGCTGGGGAGGGCCTGTTTAGAAGGGCTTGCAGTGATAGGACAAGGGGCAATGATTTTAAACTAGAACATGGTAGATTTATGTTGGACATAAAGATGAAGTTCTTCACAATGAGAGTGGTGAAATCCTGGAACACATTGCCCAGGGATCTGGTTGAAGCCCCATCACACTTCATGTGGCAGCCTGATCTAGTTGGAAGTGTCCCTGCTCATTGCAGGGAGGTTGAACAGGATGACTGTTGAGGGTCCCTCAATCTGTGGGACAATACAATCTGTGACAATTCTTTATAAGACTAATAGTACCAGAAGTGAGAGGCTAAAATCCACCAACAAGGCACTACACCCTCAGCCAAGGTGGTTTGTAGCTTTAAGATTCATGTATTACTGCTACAACTTATGGTTTTAAGCATCACATATTCCTGAATGCCTGTTAGAGTAAAAGTCATTGTATTAATTATAGTAGGGAATTGACATTCATTACACTGAGTAGATTTTAATAATACATCTGACTCTTTCTTTTGTGAACCTTAAATAATACTGAATTACTAACAATGCTTATATACAAGCTGCCATCCCTGGGCTTTACTGCTACTATCCTACAGAGATTAAAAGAAGCATTTCACACTGTTAAGCATTATTATTTCAGATCATCTGCAGATTCCAGAGGATACAACTCTATTACTTCAGGGTCAGTCCATTTTGTAAAGGTTACCTTTGCAGTAATAAAGGCAGGTGAAATTTTGTTTCTGGGTCTTATCTTCCAACACTAGGAATATGATAGTTCATGAACCCACTGACTATAATCTTATTTTACTTTTAGGTGAATAAATATGCTAGTTCACCAGCTGGTAGCAAGAATTTCCACCTTCTTTTGTAGGAAGCAGCCAAGTAAATGTTTACTACATTATCACAGGATCATGGGGAAAATTCTGTTGGAAGGGACCTCTGTTGGGGCTGTTCAGCCTGGAGAGGGGAAGGCTTAGGGGAGACCTTATAATAGCCTTCCAGTGCCTGAAAGGGGCCTACAAGAAAGCTGGGGAAGGACATTTTACAAGGGCTTGTAGTGATAGGATGAGGTGCAATGGATTGAAGCTTGAGGAAGGCAGATATAGACTGGATTATTAGGAAGAAATTCTTCACAGTTTGGGTGGTGAGACACTAGAACAGGTTGCCCAGGGAGGCTGTGGATACCCCCTCCTTGGAGGTGGTTCAAGGCCAAGTTGGACAGAGCCTTGAGCAACCCGGTCTAGTGGAAGCTGTCCCTGCCCATGGAGGGAGGATTGGAACTGGGTGCTCTCTAAGATCCCTTCCAACCCAGCCCATTCTCTGAATCTATGAAGCTATGAATGATACACTATCACATTCATGCCCATAAGAGCCAACTGACAAAACTGGGGCTTCAGATTTGCAGCTCAGATCACTCACTTGAACTAATCCCAGGAGCTGTTCTATCCCATGCTTTAATAACCAGCACCACAGAGGCATGGTACACATTTTGACTCCTCATGTCACTGACAATTTGCTAGCAAATAAAAGTGTTTGACAAAGGAGAATTTGAGAGTTCTTATCTGCAGAGTTAGTGGAGCAATTTTGTGAGCATTTATCTCACTGCTCTTCTTAAAATCCTAAGCTATGCTTTCCTGCCCTATATTTTCCAGCCTCCTCTCCTCTCTACCACACAGTTCTTCCCCATTAAACTGTCTTTCCCATATCTTCTTTCTAGTTCATAGTCTCAGCCTGGTCTATCCACCACCTCCCACTTCCTCACCTCCTCCAAATTCAGCTTTTGTTTCCTGGGATTTCATTAAGACTGTTTTCTCACCAGTGATATACTATCTGACAGCACACTGAGCACTCCAGAAAAACAGGATCTCTGCTCTTGCTTCCAGGATGGAGTAGCAAAATCAAGTGGAAACAGCAATTGCAGAGGAGGTCCTGCTTTGTGGCACAACCAGAGAAATGAAATAGGGGAAACATTTACATACTTTCAACAGATCTCTAACAATTGTGTGATGATTTTAGAAGGATGAGAATTAGTTGAAGACCACAATTATCCACGGCAACGGTAGCAGTCATGTTCGTCTTCCAAAACTTGACTCCTTCCAGATGTGAAGCCCTTCCAATACATGGAGAAGACATGAGCCTTCCATAAATTAGCAGCAAGATTTTCAGCACTGGCAAAATAACATGTCTACTAGTAGTTTTTTATTCTATGAACCTTTTTTCTGAGCTGTTCCAGACCTTTAGTCTGGAGAGGAAGCCCAACACAGAAATGGGAGCCCATGAGGGGAACAGAAAGTAAGATCTTAATGTGGAATATCTGAAACAGTCTCAGTTGCCTTTGACATTACCTGTTTTGCTTCAAATCAATACATGGAAACTTTACACAAGTAATTCTGGCTAACATTGCTTAATCCTGCTAAGAGGGAATTTAATTAGGGTCTGTGCTGGGGAGAGAGTGGCCTTCAGCTTTATCAGTTCTGAATAAGTGAATTCCACCAAAGGCATGAAAACCAAGATACAAATTTCCCAAATATGTGACAGATGAGAAACCCTTCCTCAGCCACTGAAGATCCTGCAGAGCCAGCTATGCTAATGAGGCAATTCCCATAAGATATGCATTTGTCTAAACAGTACATTAACATTCTGGACCAGATTCTTCTGATTTTAACAGCGCTTCATTTTTTCCCACCCCAGAGGCTGAAATATTCAGCTCATCTACAAGCCCCGCTGGTTGCTCCCACCCATTGCAGGCTGTATCAGATCACACCTCATGGCTCCATCATTCTGAACAGAGAAGCCAGAACAAAGTCAAATGTGTGATACCCTTCATGAGTTCTGCTTCTCTGGGGAAGCTTGAATTCTCTCATATTAAACCAAATGCTCTTCCTCTTTATCTCTTCATACTAAAACTGAATGCTCATCCCTGCTGTTCAGAAAACAACAATCTGCTGCAGTAAGCTAAGGCCTGGTATCTTTGCTAGGGTTTAGAAAAGAATTCAGTATTTCACCAAACTGACATATGTGTTCTAACTGAATTAATGGTCTTAGTCATTTTTGACTTGCACACATAAATGAATAGGTGCAATATGGTCTGCATAACAGCCAGTGCTGACTAATGTATACATAAACGTTACATTATAGCTGTATTTATTTAGAAAGAAGTGGTTTCACTTCTGATGCAGTTTTATGAGAGGAGGGTACATCCACAATGTGAAAGGAAGGGTAGGCTATGCAGACATATGGCAGCGTGCAGTGCAGTGACAGAACAAATGGACTGGCTGCTGTCACCCTTTCTCCTTGTCCTCTGCCTCTGCTCAATTAGTCTCAGGTTTTCCCGACCTCTGTTTACAGGAATAACTATCAATTGCCCCAAACCTATGGGTTGTTATTATTAGCATATCAATAACAAAACTCTTCATCAAACACTGAATTTAATTAAAGACTGTGCAAAGTGATCCTCCAAGCTTCTGTAACTTTGAAACAGTCCTCAAATTGTACCAGAAAGAAAATGTAAAAGCCACAACTGGGGATATTTTTCAACTGTGGGAGTTAAACTAATGATTGTAGCACTCTGTACCACTCAGTCTTTCTCGGCAGTTCAGTGAGTCCCTTATAAAAAAATTATCTCAGCATTTGACAACAAGAATTGAAGAATTCGTGTTGTAAATTGGAAAAATACCAGAAGAAAAGGTTGGAGGTGGCAATGGAGGAGTGGGAACATGTTTAGCAAGAAGTCTCATGAGAATGCTGTGCTGAAAGATCATTCTTATTCTAAATATAAACCTTTAGTACATTAGCTCTCCTGATTTTAACATCATACAAAATATTATTGCATCCTGTCCTTTTCTTTCTGTCATCTTGAAACACCTAAATAAATTTACCTAAACCAAATAATGAAACTTTGGGTTTTCATCTTTAATAATATTCAGAATGCCAGCTGAAATATTCAATTTAACTCCGGAAATGGCTGGCAGAAACAGTAATTTTGATGTAGCAAGTAAAAATTCTGCCCTTGTTTGGCTCATTTTTGGAGGTTAATATAAAATTTATGTCATTCAGTGCTGCTTTTTTCCAAGTCCTGTATGTTTTATAGCTACATTAATCAGGAAGAACAAGGTATGCTTTCCTTTGTTAAACCAGTTATCCTTTTTATTTCTGACACAAAAGTGGCTGAGCAGTACCAGATGCCAGCTCTAGTCATCCACGCTCTCCAAATGGAAGTATTTAGTGTTATTTCTTAAAGCCTTTACTTGTCACTCAGAACTCTGAAGCAGTTTTTTCATTGAAGATCAATGAAATACAAGTCCTGGAGATTACTAGAGAAATGGAAGTGCTAAATGTGATCTTAACTAGTTATTACCTGGGAAGAGAACAATGACTCACGTCAACTTCAAAAAGTTAAACAGCCTTTACAAAAACTATCATGACTCATAAGTACTGCACACACACACCACAAATCTGTTTCTCAGTTCAAGGCATGTAGTTTTTCTGTAAAGAAACCAAGCCCTCTTCTCCTTAAATCTGCAATAACCTTACAGTAATGCATTTTCCTTGACATCAGCTAGCCAATGGACTAAGAGAGGTAGATGCTCTATGTGTGCTTCTTGCTGACTGGGTGTCGTGGATGGAATCAGCAGGCATTTGTTTTTGTTGTCCTCACAGAGTAGGAGAAGCAGGGTCCAGGTATGTTAAAGGGGTGCCTTAATGCTCTGATACATTTCTTTTCCTAACAGGTAGTATAAGAATTTGATTTGGATTGCAGCTCTCAAAATCATTAAGATTGGAAAAGAACTCCAAGATCATGAAGTCCAACCTTTTACCCAACACCTCCATGACCGCTAGACCATGTCACCAAGGTGCCACATCTACTCACTTTTTGAACACCTCCAATGATGGCGACTCCACCCCACCTTCCTGGGCAGCCTGTGCCAATGTCTGATCACTTTTTCAGTAAATAAATTCTTCCCAACATCCAACTTAAACCTCTACTGGTGCAGCTTGAGGCCATTTCATCTGGTTTTATCACTGATACTAGGGAGAAGAAACTGACCCCATCTCACTACAATCTCCTTTCAGGTAGCTGTAGAGAGCAATAAGGTCTCCTCTCAGTCTCCTCTTCTTCATGCTAAAAAAATCCCAGATCTCTCAGCCTCTCCTCATAAGACATACTCTCCAAATGCCTCACCAGCTTTGTTGACCTTCTCTGTACCTGCTCCAGCAGCTCAATGTCTTTCTCATATTGCAGTGCCCAAAACTGGACACAGTACTAGATGTGTGGTCTCACCAGTGCTCAGTACACCTGACCCCAGGGAGAGTTTTTTGTGGACATGGTTATCTCAAAGGAAAATATTTTTCAGCAAGTATTTGGAGAGGAGGAGGGAGAGACATTTTGGCTTCTGAAGCATATATTATAGTGACAATAATTCTGTAGCCATTGAAACCATTGTCACCAGTGAAACTACTTAGCAAAGAAAAGCTAATCAAGTTGGCAGACTCAGGCTTGAAATGGAAGCAAAGATGACATCTTAGCAGTACTGGCATTTACAACTCATATTAATGATCTACCACTTACAGTTGTCACTAACATGTATGTAGAAGACAGTTAAATGATTTAAGCACCAATATAAGAATTTCTAATACAGCAATTCAAACTGGAAATCCACGCTTCCTCAACATACCTTTCAAAATGTCATTCATGCAGGCCTAAGACTGGATGGTTAGCTAGAGGTTGGTTATAAATCACAAACCAGAGAGTCATTGTCTTACCTAGCACACTCAAATGGTTTAGATTGGAAGGAACCTTTAATGATCATCTAGTTTCACTATACCAAGTTGCTCAGAGCCCCATCCAACTTGATCTTGAACTCTTCTAGGGATAGAGCATCCACAACTTCTCTGGGCAGCCTGGTCCAGTGTCTCACCATCCTCATCATAAAAAATGTATTCCTTACATTCAATCTAAGTCTGTCCTCTTTCAATTTAAAAGCATTGCCCCTTGTCCTGTCACTACAGGCCTTAGTAAAACATCTTTGTCTTTCTTACAAGCTTACTTTATATATTGAAAGGATGCAGTAAGGTCTCCCTAAGCCTTCTCCAGGTTGAAAACCCCCAACTCTCTCTCATTCTTTCTTCATAGAATTGTGCCATCCCTCTGATCATCTGAACATTTTCGTGGACAAATGATCTCTTACCTTTCATTCAAGACTTTTCAAAAAGTTATTTGAAATTTAAGGAAGCACAATATGTGATATTTTTTTTTAACTTTCTGCCTATTCCCCACCCCCCCCAAAAAAAACCCCAAAAGCCTAGATATTTTTTTAAAGCTCCAGTACTCAGACTGCTTTTTCTGGTATTATATTTGATGGATGGGATAGCTAAAGTTCAGAAAGAAGATTAAATCCCACTACCAGCCAGAACCTTTTGGGTGAGTTTGTGTGTGGGATCCTACTTTAGTGGTACAAGCAAAAAGAAAAATGCTAATTCCCCTGCAATTGGTTAAGTGCTGTGCAGAAGCAGTGGAAGGCACTGGAATAAACAAACAGCAGGGGAAACTATAGCCTTAAAATTTAATATTAGAGCAGGCAGCTGAATTGCACAAGCATATTTAGAAATAATTGAGCAGCTCTGTTTAGTACTGAGAGCTCACAAATTGTGTTGGTTCTTTGCTTACTGAGAGTATGAGCTCAGTTGACTGACTTCCATTACTTATCTTTAGGTCTCCTTCTAGGTATAGGAGATTTTAAGAGTAAAGAGTACTAAGGAATGGATAGAATTTCAAACCTCTGAAAACTTACTCAATGTACATGATGTATTGATGTAAGTCAAACAAAAGCTTGGATACAACCACTCTGTTCAGAGCAGTCTGACTCCAGCTTTGCTCTGTTTACAGCCATTTTTTATTCTGCTATTTTATTACTGCTAGATATTATATTACGAATGGACATGAGACAAGAGAGAGGGAAGTGGGAGAGGTGTGAGAAAGACAGAAGAAGATGACATATGACTGGAAGAGGAGAGAATTAGGACAGAGACCTTTCTGCACTGTAAGCAATGGAAGGTGCTGACTTCTATGGGGAAGAAGTGCCTACGAAAATCCCCAGATTTCTTGTCCATGTCTGCTTGAAGTTTTGACACATCTGCACTCACCAACCACCAGTTTTTGTGCCAGAAGAGACCCCCAGCAAAGAATGACCTGGTTGAGAAAATTAGCCTTGTTCTGGCAGTGTAGGACAAGTGACAGAGCCCTTAGAATGCAGGCTGCAATGGAAATGCAGGGAAGAAAGAAATGTCTCAAATTATTTTAAAAAGATCCAGTTATCCTACAAGTTGCATTTTGTGTCCAGTTCTGGGCTTATAAGAGAAATGGTTATACTGGAGAGAGTCCAGAAAAGGGTCATGAAGAAGATTAAGAGTCTGGAGCACCTTTCATGTGAGGAAAGGCTAAGAGATTTGTGACTATCAAGCCCAGAGAAGAAGGGGCTCAAGGGCATCATAGGACAAGGGGCAATGATGTGAATAGGACAAATGAAGCTAGAAGCTCAAGGCTGTAAATGTCCTCTAAAGAAGTCAGTGGAGATGTAGTGTCTTTTTTCACTAGATATTTGTGCAGTTTCCACAATGGCAGTACCAATACTCTTCCCTATATCTAAGGTATTTCTCTTCCCAATTATGCTGTGGGGTCAGTGAATCTGTGAAACTGCAGTCAAAAGATAAGATTCATTAACCCCAAGAGAAAATGCTGGGATAAAATTCAGTAAACTAGTCATGAAGAGCAATCCAGTGATACCTCCTTGGAGGAAAGCATATGTGATTTCTAGGCCCCGCTTTCAGAATTTCAAATCTGTCAATATCACTGAATCCAAACATATTTTGCTGACTGTACATGCACAGATCAGCTGTGCATGTGCCATCAGTTCAACACACAGCATGACAGGTGCTGTTAGACTGTTACTGAGCTGTTAATCAGGGAGTCATAGAACTGTCAAAGTTGGAAGAGACCTTTGAGATCATCAAGTCGAACCACTTACCTGGAGCTCACAATCGCACCACCACAGCCAAAGGAGCACCCCTAAAACACATCCCTCAGCACCACATCTTTTAAATACCTTCAGGGATGGCAACTCCACCATCTCCCTGAACAGCCTGTTCCAATGCTTGATAACCCTTTCTGTGAAGAAATTTTTCCTAATATCCAACTGGAACCTCCCGGGAACAACTTTAGGCCATTTCCTCTTGTCATGTCACTTGTTGCATGTGAGAAGAGACCAAACCCCACTTCACTTTAACCTCCTTTGAGACAGCTGAAGAGCCTTCTCTTCTGAAGACTAAACAACCACAGCTTCTTCAGCCATTCTTCATAAGGCTTGTGTTCAAGGCCCTCACCAGCTGAGCTGCCCTCCTTTGGACATGCTCCATCACCTCAATGTCCTTCTTGTAGTGAAGGGCCCAAAACTGAACCCAGTATTTGAGGTGTGGCCTCACCAGTACCAAGCAGAGAGGGACAATCACATCCCTAGACCTGCTGGCCATACTATTCTTAATATGCACACGTACAGCTGCTATCAGTTGAGTTCCAGACATCTGACAAGAAGAAATTATTTTCCTGATGTCTGAAACAACAGCAATTACCTGGAAGAATATGCTGTTGTGGAAGGCTTAGCATCTTAGTACCTTGTTCACTTATTTTATCCAATGAGTGATTACACTTAAAGTAGACAAATCCTGGAAACACTACTTATTTAGGCATGCACTTAACCAGCTGAACTTAGAACTGAAATAATTATATGTTTCTATGAAGCCAACCCTAAAATGACTTACCAAAAGCCACAGAATGAGCAGTCACGTCTCAGTCGTAGGCTCCCATCTTCATAGCATCTTTTCTGCCTCATTATCTCTCTCTCTGGCTTGATTTTTCAAAGACAGTGACTGTAAATGTAGGTGAAGAGAAATTCAAGACTGGGCATGCAAAGCAGAAAAATGAAAAAACAAAACAAACAAAACCCCTCAAACAAACAAAAATACCCCAAACAAACATGCGGTGAAGACCTCAGAAAGGCTTGAACCTGTGTTTTCACCTTCCCAGTCCTTGGCTACAGCAGAGATGCATTACTAGTAGTTAGTTCTCAATTAATAGAGTTTTCAAAGTGCCTGCCAAACTGCAGTGTTTCCTGTCCTTGTGTGTTATCAAATCAGGAGCAAATCATACAGAATCATCCAAAATGCAAATTATAAGTATGCATTATATACACAAAGAATAGGTTTGGCTTTTCTAACTGTAACCACAGATGTTCCACACAAGTGTGAACCACTCACACGAGGAAGAGTTTTCAGTCAGATCCATACCTCACAGATTATATTTAATAACCAAAGAACCATGAGAAGACATATTTTGTGTTTAAGTAAGTTGTTGGAAAGCTGAGTACCAGCTTCTGCAAAAGAACAGAGGCAGAGTTAAGCTACATCCCTTACCCTAGACTTGAAAACATTTTGCATGGCCATTGAGAGGTTAAGTTCTTCAGAATATCCAATTCTGATTTTAGGACAAAATCTATTCACCATATCAGCACACTTTGGAACTGAAGGGCAAAGCTTTCAGCTAATCCAATTCTGCCCATACAAACACTATTAGAGAAACCATCTTCCTGGGCATGAGCTCTGGAGCATACAGCACCAAGTAGGGAAGGAACAAGATGACACCTGGCAGGAGAAAGGTCTGCTACTGGCCCAGATTTCTACATTTGTGGAAGTTGTACCCTCACTTTAACAACTGTAGCTCCTTCAGAAGCAAAAAGGTATCTTAGGAAACACCAAAGCTGGAAAGAAATTCCAGGTGTTCAAAGTGAATGTATGCATAACGACTTCAATCTGATGAGCGTGGCCCTGCATGGTGTCACTTCAGCAGAACTATGCAGATTTGGTGCCCCCTGCTGTCTTGTCTTTTACTGCCAGAGTAATAAATGCACTGAACTGCACAAAACACCCCCAAAAGGCAAATCAAGGACTCTGGTCAAAAGGGCACATTGACACCAGAGGGTGAGTCCTCAGACTGTTCTGGTGAAGCATCCAGGAGCTGAGAAAAGCAGAGCTGTATGTTGGCAGAGTAACGATCAATAAGCATCAAATGCACCATCACAAACAGGAACTGCAGAGACACCTAGGCTTCAGCCTTGGCAAACCTTCATTGCTTCAAAGTAGAACCATAGAAAAGATGTAGGGATGAAACCCTACATCTTTTGTAGGGATGAAACCACATTAAATCCTCATAGTCTGTCTTTCATCTCTCAACACTGGGTCTGCTACATTCCTTACTCTCATTCCCCAAACCAGAGTTTAAATAGATTCTAAGTACTCGTCTAGATGGTAGCATCTAGAGGTCTCAGTAAATATTAGTTCCAGTGGTACCACCAAGTACATACTGGGTGTATCTATGTAAACTTTTTTTATCAACTGAATTGGAGGATGTGCTCCTGCATGGACAAATTCAGATCTAATCTAGAGTAAAATCCCTCCAATGCACACAATACAGGTGCTGGGACGGCAGAACATCTGCCATCCTCTCTCCAAACAAATCTTGAGCCACTCTGCATGCAAAAGTAGGTGTGCCCACTTAAGACAAGACTCACTTGCTGACTCTCACTGCTGGTGAGAGCAGTTGTCTAACCTTAACCCCAACCCTAACCCAACTCTAACCCTCTCCCTCCCTCTGCTGCTTGTTCCCAGTCCGCCCATTTTGCTAGCACCAGCAACTGTCTGGCAGCACACAGGGTTTGCTTAACTTACAGACTCCATTAAAAATTAATCTCCCTCTGCCTGCCTCTTCTACCCTTTTTTTCCCAAGGCTCATTTTTGGTTGGCTCTGTTTATTGTATGGTCATGTGGGTACCTGGTCTGACGTAACTAGGGGGAGGAACATCCTCTTGGCAGCAGTACAGTCTTAGATTGGCTTAAGCTAATCATAAAACTTCTGGCCTAAATCAAACAAAGAAATGAGGTACCAACAGGTGTAATGGCTTGTCCAAAGTAATAGAGCACATTTCTAGCACAGCTGGGTTGAAATCTTGATATAATTAATGGCCAAGACTCTGTATCTCTAATTATTTTTTTCTATCTATTGATTCCTCACCCCTTCCCTGTACTTCTGGACTACTACACAATCTAAGTGGTGATGAAGCAAAGCTACAGAGCCCCATCTGAGCCTCTGCAGAGTGGCAGACAGGATTTCTTGAGGAAGAATGTCTAAGTGATTTTCTATTGCAAACCACCAGCAGGCTAACAACTGAAAAAATTGTCTGTTTATTCTCAAAGACATTTCTTTAAAGTGCCTTTGTTTAGCAGTCACAGCAATGAGACTCCCTTGGCTATCTGTGCTTGGAGACAAAAGAAAAGAGGGGGGAAAAAACCCAAACACCTAAAAAACTCTGGAAAAGGGACAGTCCTCTCTTGCCACAACAGTGGAGTTTAGTGACTGAGACTGGTGACTATATTCTTGAAAACACCAGAGCAAGGAGAGTGTTGTGCTGTTTTTCAAATAGATGTGCAGCAGAGGATAACTCATCAGTTCATACTCTGCTTGTGCTGGAAGGCTTTCAGGACTGACACTGAAACTGCAAGTCACCAACTGTTCTGGAAAGGCTTTCTGGTGAACAAGATGAAATTCCTGTCATTTGTAGGGTCTGAGAATATTTTTCAATTTAAAGAGAAAATAATTTATCCAGCTTCTCTGACATTTATTTATATACACACATCCTAAATGGCCATTCTCAACTCTTGAACTCCTGTGACTTCATAAGACAATATGATCTGGATTAGACCTGCTGTGGTATTAGTTACACAAACATCCTTTATAAAATCTTGCTCACTCCCACCATCCAGAAACCTTATTTTGCATTTCACACATTTTATCTTTATACCTCAGCATTCAAAACACCAGAAGGCAGGAATTCAGCCTGGTAATTATTAAATGTTTCACCCCAATACAAAACCAACTTGCTTACTACATCCTTTGGACTCAGTAATTTTACTCAGTGTACCAGCTGCAGGGGCTGAGTCTAAAAATTTAATTCTGTCTCCTCTGAACATTGTGTAGGTCAGTGGTCTGTCCTCTTTTCACTTCTTTTCAGGGTGAAATACATCCACACACAGCCATGTTAGGGGCTGTGCAAGAAGATTATGCGGGTGGATCCACTTGTTTTGATCTCCCAACAGAACACTGTGGCTCACCCCACTTCCAGGCTCAGCCAACTTCTTGCTTTATTTTTCCAGGTCTAAGCTCTCTTCTTTCTCCCTTTCTTTTTTCTTTTTTCTTCTGTTTTTTTCACCCTGACATTAATAAATCAATGTGCATATCTAGCAGCCACCACTTGCTAAGAGTCGAGCCTCAATGCTCTTGAGAGCGAAGAGCTAATTTTGAACTATTGAAATTAATTTGAGCAGTGGAATAGCTGGTTTGTCACAGAAGGGTAGTGTGAAGGGGAATCAGCATGGAAGTTTAAGTCAGAAGGTCTTATTACTGCTGGACCTCAGGGCACTGGCTAATCAGTAGGGGTCTAGCTTTATTGGGAAAAGTGTATTTATATCTGACACACTACATCATAGCCATTAATAACAATTACTAGGAGATTCTCTTTCAATGCATGCCAGGAAGGAATGAAATACATCACAACTCACACTCTTCCAAGCATGCTCTTCCCAACTTATAAACTAAGGTAAATACCAACATACATGTCAGACTTCTTTCTTCTCTCAGCATACTCCCTTTCTTATAATTCAAGTACTGGAGCACATTTCTTCCAGCTAGCACATATCTGGATCTTCTTTTATCTAAAAACAAAGATTTGCACATTGTGAGTTGTAGCCTTCTCCTCATAGGAGAGCAGAAAAAATTTTAGAATAAAGAATACAGTACTGGACATCAATTAAAAAAAATCCCTGAGCCAGTTCACAAAGTAGACAAAAGATCTTGCACTTACTACACTTGTTAGACATCCTGTCTAAAATAGGATGGCAAATTGCCCAAGGCTTTGTTTATGCTGGCTAGCAAAAGATGCTATAAACAAAGTAGAAGACAAACTGGTTTCTGATATGATTTGTCCAGTCTGTGAGGACTAAGAGCAAAAAAATTTAAGGCTAAAAAGCAAGAACCAACAGCAAAATAGTAAGAGAACTGGCATGAGCTACATGTAATATAAAACAGAGTCAGAATTATTCAAGTCATTCAAAAGAACAGTGGAGAGCCAGTATGAAGAACCAAATTTCAGTAGATGAATCCACTTTTCAGTGCTAGTTTAAAGAGCAAAAGTCTCCTTATGGTCTCCTTTCAAAGACTAAACTAGGATTGTACCAAGTGTATGCAGATGCTTGTATATCACTAATCACCACTATATATTCTTATGCTAGAACATTAAATCACTTGGTTTTGTTCTTATCAGAAGCTGGAAGAATAAAACACTCTTACACTCTTCATCCTGCAGTAAAGTACACCAGATGACAATCTATTAGTCTATACAGTAAAAAAAAAATGCATTTTATGAGGCATTATTTCATTTTCTTGGGGTGCACTCTTCTACTGGTTTCCATCTATTGTTTCCTGTTGTATCTTTAGATTTTAAGGATTTGTGAGCAGGAACTAACTTTTCTTTGTGTTGCTGGAAAGATCAGGGCAGCAGAGTGTGAAACCATGACTACTAAATGTTACAGGAAGCCAAATACCAACGTATAAAACCTCTCAATTTTTTTTTTATGATCCATCAGTTTTCCCCTAGAATTCAGCACTTAAGGATTTTGGCTGTGACAATTGAATATTTCATGTGATCCTCTTAAATAGGAAACACTGGTGGTCATAAAAATACATTTTGTGAAAAATGTACTATTGGTGTGCTTAGAAAGTAATGCTAGAACACAGCCTTTCGGCTTGTGTGTACGTGTGTTTCTCTGTCTTGATTCTATCCTCATGCTGAGAGGAGTGGACTTGACAGAATGTCTTGTTGCTCCCTTTCTGGCTGCAGTTTCCCTGCATGAAAACTGGTTAGGGTAGAGATGAATAAATTGTTTGAATTCAGATGTCATCCCAATTCTGGATGTAGACAGGGTGCAAGCACTCAGGGACCTAAGTGCACTCCTGAGGCACACAGTATAGCCACAGCTAATGCAGCCAAGAAGAGGGCCTCAGGCAGTAACTGACTTTGCACCTCTTTCTAATCTCCTGGTCTGTAAGTGGATGCATTCTGACATTGCTCCTTTTGCTGTGTAACTCTTTCTACCTGTAAGAAAAAGCTTTGTTGGCTACATGAGACATTCCCAAACAATAGATATAACAATATATATAATAAGCATGTGCTGCTTGGTCCACTGCAATTGGATAGTATGAATTTTGATGGTATTTATTCACTTAAGTCATGCCACCAAAGGTAAATATTTTATGGTCAGTGATCCACAAACAATAGAATTTAATTTCTCATTTACCAGGTATGTGGGACTAAATCTGTATCCAGTGCTCTGTAACAAAATACAGCTCCTAAAATAATGTTATGCTTTGGAATGAAAATATGACACATTATACACAGCCTATAATTTAGTATTTCTTGACTAAAGCATAAATGGTTGGAGGTGAATGCCACCTAGACTAATACTAATTACACCTTGCACCTTTATGAACATGCTGACTGAAGTACTTATCAGCCATGCACACATGCAATTTGCTCTAAGCCACACAACGTGTCTGTGGCAAACAAAGGAGGGGGGAAAAGGTCTCTGGATCTCCTAGGCTGCCTCTGAGCCAGCTTCTCACCAACAAGAATTAAAAGCCATTTCTTACTTCATAGTGATAAAGCAAGTTGCTGCCAGTCATACAGGGTGTTTTATTAGAGGTGTAACCTCTGCATCCCAAGACAATAAAAAGCTTTGTATAAGTAAATACATATATATATATATGTTAAATATGGTAAAACACACTAAGCAGGTGCAAGCCCCACAATTTCTAAAATAGCTTATTATCTGTACATCTTACGAAAGAAAAGGGCACTCTTAAAATCATACATTTGTTGCACAAACCTCATTTTTTGTGTGAAGCTTTTAGGTTCACTGCAGTCATTTTGTACTACATTTTTATGGTTCTTTAAACGACCACTGGGTGTCACAGTTATCAACTGTAAACTTTACACTTGGAGGACTTTTCCAGGCTCGTTTCAAAACAGATTCATATCATCAGAGAGAACACTAACTCCTAGATCTACAATAGCCAACCCCATTCTGAGACAAGGAAATGGTTTCCCCTCAATAAAAACAAAATGTAGTGAGAGTTAAAACAAACTGTGTTCTTTTAGAAAGTGTTGTGAAATGAAGAGTTGTCCTTCAGGGACTGCAGGGAAGATTCTGTCATACTGTACATTTCTGAAAGTTTTTTTCACCGAATAGAGTGTAAGGAGGTAATTCCAGACTTCATGGACTTAGAATCATAGAATCAATAAGGTTGGAAAAGACCTCAAAGATCATCAAGACCAACCTGTCACCCAAGACCTCATGACTTGAGGAATAATTTCCATAGATTTTCTATTTTGAAAGTTATTTGACAGGACAATCAGTTATTTACTCTACATTTTCAAGAAACTCATTCACTCAAAGAAAGTCTAAACATTCTGGCAGCAGACATAACACTACAGCTTCAGGCCCCAGCTCTGAGAATCACACAACTAGCAGAGGAACCTGAGTTATCATGGCTCTGAGTTTAAAATTAAGTTTGTTGTCTTTACCACAGCGAAGAAAATGTGATGCCAGTAGAACCAGCGACTATTTGAGTTTGCAGAAAACAGCTTGAGATCATCTGAAGTGCTTCATGTCTTTGTTCAGTTGTCAGTTCCAAAGGGACAAGCCAGTGTTAACCCCACAAAGGATCCCACGGGATAAGAAGTGTATCTGGTTGGCAGACTTCACCCACCCATGTGTGTTGCATACTTTACACATGGAGCTCTGGAGAGCTGTTTCATGATCCAAAGAGTAAAAAGCACCAAATAAATATTTTCAATTATGCAGGCTATCAAACTACATTATTTAAACCATAGAAACATAAAGCTTCAGTTCAGACTCCATACACCACCAGGAAGGGCTGGCACAGCTGTGGACATTTGGGATAGGACACAGTGGACAGCTGAAGTGTGTCACAGCAAGCAGGCCGTTTCTCGTAAGTGCCTGGGGCCACCACTATGCAGGATGCTTGGGAACCCTCCATAGAACACATGGTAAGGGATACTGGTGTGGAGCAGGTGCTGAGATCAGTCAGGGACTCATGTTTGGGATCATTCTGGACAACAGAGGTTTGGGGATCTTTGCCAGGACACCTTTAAGATGTCAAGAAGGAAGAAGGTATTTCCTGGCGTATATTGGCCGTTCAACACTTGAGGACTTAATGAAAGAACATGGGCCTAATCCTAACTGCATCCCCACTAGCTGGCAACTTCTAGCTGCTGCCACATGTCAAGTTTTCTGATTCCCTATCATTTCTTATACATCTCTGACTTCAGAAATGCAGGGAAATAAAAATGGAAGCAGAAAACTAAGTCAATATCTGACAATCAGGTTCTTGGCCACAGTTCAGGTGGCAGGCAAGATACAGGCTGAGACATGGTCAGGTGAGACAGAAATGCCAAACAGGCACTGTCATGAGAGATGTGTAACACATGGCAGGCACCAGCCTCTCTGTTATGCACTATGTTTAGGCCCTCAGATTGCCTTGAGCATATCACCCTGCCCTGCCTAGCATTTTCCAACTCCTCCATTTCAGCCACTTGCTGCCTGCTTGACTGAAAGGACTTTCCCAGCCAGAAACTTTTCGTTTGCTTGTTTGTTTTTATTTGGGCTTTGCTTTCCTGGTTTTGTTGGGTTTTGTTGTTGATGATGATTTTTTTGTTGTGGTTCGGTTTTGGTTTTTCTTTTTTCTTTAACCTGTTTTCATCTTAAGTCCAGATGTACACAAAAAGTCACACTCAGAAGAATGTAAGTATTATATAATACCAAAAAAGATGGATGCAGAGAGGAAGAGAATTAAGCTGTTCTTCATGCCCAGCATGGCATGATAAGAAGTCATGGGTGTAAACTGCAGGTGGGAGGTTTAGATTAGACATTAGAAATGGCTTTTTAACAGGAGGCATAGTTAAAGACTTCAGTAGATTCCTTGAGGAGGCTGCATAGGATTTCAAAACCAGGTTAGACAAACATTTATAAGGAATCACATTGGTATACACATTCACAGATTGGAACAACAAATGACTTGCTTGAAGTCCCTTTCAGTCCTGTTTTCCTGGGATTTTAAGATTCAAAGATGTCTAATGGACTATCTTCTGCTTCTCATAATCTTAAACCACCAGCAGCAAAAGAAAAAATAGGAAGTATTTTATTTATTTATTTTTTTAACTATCATTATTCCAGTTCCCTCTCTCCTTACTCAAAAAGCCTTCCTGCTCTCCAGCACATTCAACTGCAAAGCTGAATACAGCTGGTAAAATACTGAAAGCATTACACTGGCAGCACTGATAACACTGTGGCAAAAATACAACAAGTGAGCTGAAATCTGTATTTCTTTTGACCAAGTTCTCAACCCTTATAGCCTTCTCTCCTCCCAACACAACACAACACAATACCCAATTTTCTAAATTACTGGGGCTATTATGGACACTTTCATTAACATAGCAGGTGCAGTTATTTAGAGATTAATGTTCTACCAATAGTGTAAGTTGGGAGTGACCCCACTGCAAATTAACAATTCAGACACAAAAGGTGAATGGTGCTTTAAAATACAGCTGGAAATCTTCCACTGTACCCAAACAGGACTTAGTCCAGAGTCCTTGTCTGAAAGCTCCTCCCTTAACACAAGTCACTTGAGTTGGAGGAGAAAAGTGTTACAGATTAATTCTGGTTTGTGGAGAAAAGAGGCTCTTTTCTTCCAGCTGAATTTAAAAGCTGCCAGCATCAGCAAGCTATTTGGCAATTTTGGACTGACTCCTCATGTGATCTGACCATGGACTTTTCTTCCCTTTGCTATTGTATTATTTGTATGAATTCAGTTACCAAAAGCTTCTCCAATTCAAAATTATTCTTTCTGCCCTTTCCCTTCACATTGCTGTGCCACTATTTGTCTTTTCTTTCCCATCCCCATCACTTCTCAATAGTAACAACTTTCTTTCCAATAGTTTGAAAGACTGATGCCAAGATAAAAGCTACAGTGGAATCCCCCCTCTCCAAATTGTTCTGTTTACATTACCTTGCCATTCGGTTTCCTGCAAGCTCACTGAGGCACGGACAGACATTCATTTTATGGTTGTACTAAATGCCTGGGCCTAAAGGGATTACTGGTACATGGAGGTGAAAAATACTGTGTTTGTCTACTGTAAGTAATGTAATGTAACATGATGCCAGATTTCAGCTACTAACACATAGAATCATAGAACAGTTTCAGTTGGAGGAGACCTGAAAGATCATCTAGTTTCAGCTTCCCAGCCATTGACAGGGACACCTTCCACTAGACCACATTGCTTAAGGCCCTGTCTGACCTGGCCTTGAACACCTCCAGGGAGGGGGCAACCACAGCCTCCCTGGGCAACCTGCTACAGCGCCTCACTCTTCCTAATATCCAGTCTAAATCTCCCCTCTTCCAGCTTAAAGCCATTTCCTCTCATCCTGTCACTACAATCACTTGTAAAAAGTCCTTCCCTGGCTTTCTTGTAGCTCTCCTTCAGGTACTGGAAGGCCACTATGAGGTCTCCCTGGAGCCTTCTCCTGGCTGAACAGCACCACTTCTTGCAGCCTGTCCCCACAGGGGACATCACTCTGATCATCTTTGTGGCCCTGCTCTGGACCCCCTCCAACAGTTTGACCTCATTCTTGTATTGAGGGCACCAGAACTGAACTGAAAACCGAAAAAAATAACCTCCAAGAAACATTTTTCTAAAATACTACAACAACAACAAAGGAAACTATGAAAAAGAGGAGATACCAAAAGGAGAGTTTGACAAATCATACTGAGAATGCTCCTGCACTGCTCACAACCTCACACATCAAACCACACTGACAATTACTGAGCACAGTACTGGCCATGGAGCAGGAGCCCACAGAGTTTGCATCACCTGTGCTACATATTCTGAATAATTTTTGGTTTAGCTACCTGTCTTATTACTCACATAAACCTATAGTTAATTTAGGATATGACTGCACAGCAAAGTGCAGCACTCCTACCAACTCACTCCAAAACAAGATGCTGTGTATGTGTGTCATCAGGGCACCCCACCCTGACTAATTAGTGTAGCAAGCAGATAGGAAGGCAGGCTAAGGCAGGAGACCTATGGCTTCCACAGCTCCAGCCCATAGTCCAGGGACCCCGCAGGAACTGGAATGAGTAGTAGGCCAAATGTTAGACCCATCTCACTTCAAAGACTTTAAGAAATAGCCTTTTGATGTCTGTGTAGAGCATATGGATGTAAAGATAAGATCTGCTTCTCTTCTGAGAGACCTCTTTCAGTGCAATTCCAGTCCAGCTAGACACAGCAGACCTTCTTGTTCACAAACACTTAAACTGCTCTTCTTCCACAGAGCTATAAGGATGGCAACATGACCAGAATTTACAACAACTTGGGTCTTATATTGTTGTTGATTAGTTATGTCATTCAGTAAATGCTAATTTGTTTCAATGGAATTTACTGTGACCTCACACCAATAAGAACTACCAAAAAATAAAAACACACTGAAGCCAGTAAAATGACACAGATGTGAACCGAGTCTTAAACCAAAGTAAATCTCATTTAAGTAAACAAATAATAGACCTAATATATCATCTACCTGCACTTAATAAAATAGAAATCTACACCAAAGACTAGTCAGGGCAATGACCACAGGTAATACAGCAAACCTCATACTCATATTATTTATTCTTCCTCACATTAAACTTCTGCAGTGTAAGGAAAGCAGCATTAAGCCAAACAATTCCATGAAATCATTCGCTTCCCACCAGAAACACAAATCAGACATGCATAAGGTTAAAAAGCCAGTTTGGCAAGATATCATAATGCCAAGTCAGGTCAGTCAAGTTATAATATGTTCTAATTAACACTCTTCCAAGTTCAGTGTTATTTATTTGCATGTCAGTGTCACTCAGAACAATACAATACTCCTTCTTTCCAGTACCTGAAGGGGGCCTACAGGAAAGCTGGGGAAGGACTTTTTACAAGGGCTTGTAGTGATAGGACGAGGGGGAATGGCTTGAAGGTGGAAGAGGGGAAATACAGAGTGGATATTAGAAAGAAATTCTTTACAGTGAGGATGGTGAGACACTGGAACAGGTTGCTCAAGGAGGTTGTGGATGTACCCTCCCTGGAAGTGCTTAAGGCCAGGCTGGATGAGGCCTTGAGCAACCTGGTCTACTGGAAGGTGTCTCTGCTCATGGCAGGGGAGCTGTCACTAGATGATCTTTAAGGTCTCCTCCAACCCAAACCATGCTATGAATCTATAATTCTTGCCTATACAAACCCCTCATTTAAAAAATTGAAAGAAAAATGTGTAGCCTGATCTGTACAAAGAGAAATCCAATGTAATGACAAATAAAAATGACACTTGAAGTTGACAACCCCTGATGAAAACATCTTTAGAACTGAGAAGACTGGTATGTGTCCACTAATCAAGAAAAGAAAAGCATAACTCTGCACAGTTTAAATGCCACTGAAGACATGATTTCTACACCTTGTTTTGAACAACCCTATCTATCAGTATAGGCTGGGGACTGGCCTGTTGGAGAGCAGTGAAGAGGAAGGGACCTGGGGGTCCTAGTGTATGGAAGGTTGACCATGAGCCAGCAATGTGCTCTTGTGGACAAGAAGGCCAATGACATTCTGGGGGTGTATTAGAAAGGGTGTGGTTAGAAGGTTAAGAGAGGTTGTCCTACCTCTGCTCTGCCCTGGGGAGGCTGCATCTGAAATACTGTGTCCCTCAGTTCAAGAAGGACCTCAGGGAATTGCTTAAAAGAGTCCAGTGCAGAGCCACAAATATGATTAAGGGAGTGGAACATCTCCCCTCTTTAGCTTGGAGAAGAGGAGTCTAACTAAAACCTCCCTTTACTATCCAACGAACTGCATGTATTAGACTCTAGTTGGATCCAAAAGTCACAAGACATACCCTGAAGAATTAAGAGGATGCCAATCTCTGGAAGTACCTTCAAGGTAAAAGGCTTCAAGGTCTAGATCCTCAGAGATCCCTGAAGGTCATCCTAGGATCTTTCCTGAGGATACTTTTAGAGACCTGTCACTTCTTCAGGTGATCTGTCAGTATTGACTTCAGCATCCCTTGCTGGCTAGTATTCTCCCACAGCTGAATATTAGGAATAATTATGAGCTTCAAGATTGATGATGACAGGCCACCAAAAAGTGATGTGACCATGTGGCTCCAGCTTGGCTTCTTGAGCTGCATGCATTTCATGAGCCACAGGTTGGCCTCCCAGTAACATGGCAGTAGGTGTCCAGCTGTCGTGACTTACTGTGACTGTCAGTGGCACATTGGCATCTTGATGACATGATGACACAGTGCTACAATTTAGGCCAGAATTTACTTCTTTTAATTCTACTCACCTAAAAGTTAGCTTTGTAGTCTAACGTGGTCGAGTTTTGGCTCTTCCTAATGCCAGTGGAGAAAGACACCAGAAGGTGATTCATCCCCATCCTAAGATTAAGTATCTGGGATGAATCACCTCTGCAGGTGCCTCTGTCTCTCCAGAGGAAGCCCAGAAAAGTAGCCTGGGCTCAGTGCTTAACTTAGAGATGTATAAAGTCAAGCTAGATTAACATCATGGTTTTTAAAAACAAAGTTCTATAGAGGTTTCCTGCCAATAGTGTTGTTACAACAGCAGCAAAGCAGATTTATCAAGCTACCTACTTTGCATTTGTGTCAGTGCTCCTGGCAAAATGGAATTTGTTCTGTTCAGCTGTGTCTTTGGCACTACACATCTTTGGCAGTGAACTTCTAACAACACATGGAGATTCTTTTAGCTTCAGGGGCAGGAGCTTTTGTTTTTTAGGAGAGAAAGCCTCATCTTAGAATAAGTTGCCAAGGGATGTGGTGGAGTCCCCATTCCTGGAGTGTTCAAGAAGTGTGTAGACCATGGCATTTAGGGACATGGTTTAATGGCCATGGTGGTGTTAGGCTGATGGTTGGACTCAGTGATCCTAGAGGCCCTTTGCAACCCAAACAATTCTATGATTCTATTATCTTATTTCAAAATGCACTGTGCTGTTTTGAGTACCCACAGTGTGCAATCTACTTAGCTACTTGGAGGTGACAGGTTTGTTATAATTCATAATACCAGGTTCCAACTGTGAAAAAGCAGCAAACAGTACTACCCTCAGAAGTACATCTACACGTGCACTGAAATATTTACAAGACCAAGCCTTTGATCCTAGTTTTACAAAGCTTCCCTTTCCTCCTTTCAGCTGGAACTATTTCCCACTGTGCCTCCCAGCACTGAGTGTATCCAGCAGATGCAGTGTTCTGAAGAAGCACTGTTAAATAGGAGATGCTTACAGAGATGTTAGTATTTACACAAAACTAGGAACTCACTCAAAAATTCTACAGATGTAATTGTATCATCTTGTGCTAATGGATAAAAATAGACATGACAACACACAGGGTGCCCTTTCCCACTAGTCAAACTGGTAGTGGATAATGCAGCCACAGGAATGTCAGTAAAGCCTACCTACCACCATACACTTCAGAAATCCTCTTGGCACCATTCTTTAAGAGAGAAGTCACAAAAGCATTGAAGTGGAATCTGTGTGTATTTGAAGTGCACAGATTGCGTTGGGTTGAAAGGGACCCTCAAAGGTCATCTCATCCAACCCCCATGCAGTGAGCAGAGACACCTCTAAATCAAGCCTGATCTTGAATGTTTGCAGGGATGGAGCCTTCCTGTTGGTCCCCTTCACATATTGAAATGTAGCTATATGGACTCCCCGGCACATTCTCTTCTTCAACCTGAACAGCCCAAATTCTTTCAGCCTGCCTTCATAGGAGAGGTGCTCCAGTCCTCTTTATGGCCCTCCTCTGAACCTGTTCCAGCAGGTTCATGTCTCTCTTGTGTTGGGAGCTCCAGAGCTGGACACAGCACTCCAGGTGAGGTCTCATCAGAGCAGAGTACACTGGCAGAATCACCTCTTCATCTGCTGGCCACTGAACCTCATGAGATTCTTTTCAACCCACTTATCCAGCCTGTCCCGGTCCATCTGGATGGCATCCCATCCTTTAGTCTTATCAATCTCACCACTCAGCTTGGTATCAATCCTCAGTCTTGATGTCTCTATCATAGATGAAGATATTGAACAACACCGGTCCCAATGCAGACCCTTGTGGGACAACACTTGTCACCTGTCTCCATCTGGACATTGAGCTGTTGACCATTAATCTTTGTATGCAATCATCCAACCAATTCCTTATCTGCTGGGCAGTTCACCCATCAAATCCACACCTCTCCAGTTTAGAGAGAAGGATGTTGTGGGGGACTGTGTCAAAGGCTTTACAAAAGCTCAGATAGATGACATCTATTGGTCTTCCCTTGTCCACTGAAATGACTATATTAATTGTGAGGCAAAGATTCAGATAAGGTTTATTAGTCACTCCAAACATCAGTAAAAACTATCTCTGCCTATATCCCACAGACTGTACCTTCTTCAGAAATCCATGTATTTAAGAAAATTTGGGGAACAGCACACTTTCTGTTTGAGAAATCAGGTTGCTTTAGTAACAAACTGTTTAGTACCCAAATATATTAGCCACAGACAAAAAAACTAAGCTGTAAGATATTAGCCTTTGGAAAAAGATCTGAATATACTCTTCTGGAAATCATAATGTAATGTTTAAAGGTCATCATATCACATGGGTTTAACATCTTACTGCTTGCTGTTAGCTACTGAAGGAACTTCTGTCTCACATGAGTCTCCTTCTGAGTGATCAGCCTTCAATACTGTGCAACACTGTTGTGCCATGACTCTCTTTCCCCCTCCTGCATCTCAGGATAGTACAGTTCTGCTGTAACACACTTTCAAGCATGCACAAGAAGTATTTTTGTGCTGGGTTATTGATGGAGTCTTTATTATGGCAGCTGTTTGAAAATGTAGGAGGTCTTAAGTATGAGAGCAAGTCCCAGAGCTGATGTACTGGGAAGTGGTTTTGAAGGAGATGAAGATTCTTTACCATGTAAACATATGGAGCCTCACAAAGGAAGCTTCTCCCTGATTTTGTGGTTCTTTATTTCTGATATAAACACTGTGTACCAAGAAGGATGGAGAAGCTTGTACAGAAAGTTGTATTTATACAGAAATAAGAGGTGCAACAGAAACTAGCTATTTCCCCTAAAATAAGGGACACCTAAAGAGGAGTGCAATGACGTAATTGTGACACTAACCTTCAGTCTCCTGTCCAAAGCAAGCAAGGAGGGTCTGGAGGTTCACTGGCTTTCTTAAACATGGACTTGGGAATATATTCCTGATTAAGAAGGAAAAAATAAAAAATTACTAAGTAATTCCAGGTCTCCAAAGAGCTATTCACAAACTTAAGATGTAATCTGCTGGCGATTACATAAGAATTTCCCCTCTCTGCCCACTCCAGAGTGGATATGGGATACTACAGTCTACATGCCTGGTCTTGAATGTTTAGTTCCAGTGTAAGAGCTTGTTGCTATATAACCATCTAGAGAAAAACAGAAAAATCACAAAAGAGAAAGGACTAGTGTACATGCCATTCTGGGAGAGGCAGGTCCTAATTCGATGGCTAGGCAATAGAAAATGGTGTGTTACCCTGCTCAGGGTTAGGCTCTAGGAGCTACGTGGGAGTTGGCAGACACAATTAACAAGCCTGAAATAACAATTGCCTTGAGAGCTTGCAAGAAGGAACAGGCAGGGGAGCGGCCCTACGGTAGGAAAAGTGAAATAACTGCAACAACAGAAGAGTAAATCTAATCTCACACAAAACCACCAATAATCCATCTGAGACCTGGAAATTGGCACACTAATATTAAGGGACACAAACTACAGGAGACACTTGCTTAACCACAGTCTTGAAAAGCCCCACGGGACAAAATCAGTGCCACGCTTGCTTTTCTGTGGAATACCTGCCACCTCCTGCACACAATGGTCAGAAGGGGTTTAATAAATGTCAAGAGTGAATGTGTGTGGGGGGGAAAAAGTAACAGTCCTGGTTTGAGTTCAAACAGAACTAAATCTGTTCAGTGATGTTATTTTTCAGCTCAGTCTCTTCTAAGTAACTGCAACTTCCTGCACTTTCACAGCACGTTTTCACAGGCAGTGTCTGCTTCTAGAAGTGCTAATGCTGATGTTTATAGTTAGCACCAAGGGTTGGTATACAGACTAAGGTCACTGCTGAATCTTGTGCACTACATTGGGGATGCAGAAAAGGCCACACCTGTGGGGAGGAGCAGACAGCACACATGACCTTAAACTGACCAACAAGATATTCCATTCCACATACATCATAGCCAGTGTGAAGCTGAGGGATCACAAGGGTCAAGATTTGTACTTCAGTAGCTGGCATCCAAGGAGGACTCTGTCCACTGCCTTTGGTCTTGATCTGTGTGTTCCTGAATCCAGTTCCAGAATCCAGCTCCTGAATCAAGTTCCTGTCTGCCAGTGACTCCAGTCTTGGACTTCCCAGCACCTCCCCACAGCATCAGTGGTGAAAGTGAAATAATTGCAATCAGGGTAGTGGGTTCAGAATTGATTTTGTATCTGTGTGTATACACTTCATTTTACTGTTATTATTTTCATTAAAGCTGTTTTAGATTTCTCTGCCTTATTCACTCTCTCTTACCCTTTGGGAAGGGAGAGGGGTTAACATAAAGCATCTGTCACACATTTAATGGCCGTCCCAGCCCTAACTCTTGACAGAGTCCAAGCACAGTGTTATTTTGCCCATTGCAAGTGTGGAAACGCCTCTTTGAAACACTGACATGGTGGACTACCATCTTTCTAAATCCTGGCTGAACATAACTTCCTAATGCCTCTTAAAATCATAGAATCACAGAACTGCTGAGGTTGGAAGAGATCTTTGAGACCATTAAGTCCAACCACTTGCCTAGAGCTCACAATCCCACCACTACTGCTAAGCCACTACCACTAAAAATTGTTCCTGAGCATCACATCCACACGTCTTTTAAACACCTCCAGGGACAGTGACTCTACCACCTCCCTGGGCAGCCTGTCCCAATGCTTGATAATCCTTTCTGTGAAGAAATTTTTCCTAATATCCAACCTGAACCTCCCATGGCAAAACTTTTCCTCTTGTCCTGACATATGCTGCACATAAGACAGACCTCCACCTTGGTCCAGCCTCCTCTGAGGTAGTTGTAGAGGGTAATGAAGTCTCCCCTCAGCCCCCTCTTCTGAAGACTAAACAGCTGTTCCTCTTAAGACTTGTGTTCAAGGCCCTTCACCAGCTAAGTTGCTCTTATCTGGACACATTCCAGAACCTTAATGTCCTACTTGTAGTCAGGGGCCCAAAACTGAACACAGTATTCAAGATGTGGCCTCACCAGTGCCAAGTAGAGTGGGACAATCATGACTGATATACCACAATATGCACACAGCCAAATTTTGCAGGCTGATATCTAGGATAGTCCCAGACAGATAAATCATGCATGCAAAACAAGTCTGATATGTCAGATTCACAGCACAGGCAATGTTGTCTTGCTGTACACCCTCAGAGAAGTTGCATGGTAAGTGCCAGTCTGGCAACAGAACTCTTGCACATGCATGATTTTTATCTACCCATACAGAGGAGTCTGACTTCTCCCAATACATAGCATCCTGTGCTCTCCAGAAAGACACCCATGGCAAGAGAAATACAGAGAAAGCCATGTCATGTATGATTTTCCTATGAAAAGTTGTATTGACCATGTAATAACATGACACACCCTGTATGAAACAGGACATTCCATACCACATGGGATCCTCAGCACTTTTTGAGTCACTTTTGGTTACATCATTCTATGATTGCTCAGGAGAGTGCAGAGGTCAGCATCGGTGTATGCACATGAATTTGGTGGACAGAAGACACAGTGTGATTACCTAATATTTAATTAGGTCACAACAATAGCACTAATGCCCTTATCCTTGACACAAGCTCATCTACAAGGCAACACGATGTCCCTACACAAACATAACTGAATTTAAAGGCCTAACATCTGCCTTTTTTCAGTCACCAGCAGTCTTCTAAATGCCACAGCCTTTCAAATGTCATAGGGACTGAACACAAGACTGGCCAGTTCCCTCAACACTCAAATGCATGCTGTATGGTTTAATGGACTTTTATATGCCCAGTTTAATTCAGTGGATTTTATTCTACTGTGCTAGCCTTCCTCTCCCACCAAACTCTGCTACCAGACACAAAAGCTTTCCTCCAGTAAAGGCCAAAGTGAAGGAGGCCTTGAGTATCAGCCTTTACCTTTATCACCGGGTCAATCACATAATTCTGCACTAGGCCCACCTTTTCCCATTGCCTTCCTTTGGCTGCCAATGCACCTGTAGAAGCTCTTTTTGTTGTACTTCATGTCCTCTTTCAGGTGCAACTCCAGACACACTTTGTCCATATTCCACTCCTATACTAAAATATGTCAACTATCCTCTACATAAACTGATGGAAGTCCAATGCAACTTGTTTACAAATCCTCTGTTGAATTCTTTCTAGAAATGCTGTTTGTTTTCAATCCATATCTCATCCTTTGAAAGTCACTAGATACACAGATGCCTGTTCAAGCATTTATTTAGCTGCTACTATGGAAAATGTCATTGTTCTACATTATTATTTCTTCCTTTGTTCTTTGTTGTTAGCTGGTTTGTTTCCAGTAACCTCAAATTTGGTGCAGAAGAAAAGGAAAAGTATACTCACATACACTTCATAAGAAGGAATCAAATGATTCATTACCTTCAACATGCAGCGTTGACTACTTCTCCATCTCTCCAGGATTTCTCTAATATTTTTTGTAATACTTCAGCTTTGCCAAAGCAGCATCACACAGCTATCACCAAAATCCCCAGCCCCTTCATGAAAGAGCTCCTTCCTATTGTTCAGGTCTGGACTTCCTGCCCCATAGATTAAAAAAAACAAACCACCACCACCAACAAATACCTAAGGTTTCATTAATCAGCCCATAAATGATAAACTCAAGAGTAGGGTTTTGTTTTTTTTGTTTTTACTTTCTAGACCTAGAAAAAAGAAAGTGCTTCTTGCTTCTCAGGCACATGTATTTTGTCTAGAATGTCTCAAGACAGTTTTTTTACACACAAAGATACCACTTGTTTAACAGATTCTACACTTAGTCATAAAAATCACAGAACTGGTTTGGTTGGAAAGGATCTCTAAGATCATCAAGTCTATCCATCAACCTAAGACCACCATGGCCATTAAACCATGTCCTGAAGTACCATGTTCATACATTTCTTGAACATGCTCAGGGACAGTGACTCTACTACCTCCCTGGGCAGCCTGTTCCAATCCCTGACCACTCTTGCAGAAAATAAATTTTTCCTAATATCCAACCTAAACCTCCCCTGGTACAATTTCAGGTCACTTCCTCTTGTTCTATCAGAACAGAAGAGATCAACCCCCACCTCACTCCAACCTCCTTTCAGGGAGTCACAGAGAGTAATGAGGCCGCTCCTCAGCCTCCTCCAGGCTAACCAATACCAGTTCACTCAGCTGCTCCTCATCAGGCTTCCTCTCTAGACCCTTCACCAGCTTTGTTGCCATTCTCTGGACATGCTCCAGCACCTCAACATCTCTCTTGTAGTGAAGGGCCCAAAACTGAATCCAGCATTTGAGGTGCAGCCCCACCAGTGCTGAGAACAGGGGCATGATCACCTCCCTACTCCTGCTGGCCACACTATTCTTGATACAGGTCAGGATGCTGTTGGCCTTTGTGGTCACCTGTGCACATTGCTGACTGATGTTCAGATGGCTGGTCATTTAATTGGTTGGTACTGATACAGGGTGATTGGTCTCTCCAGTCTACCAAATTTTCATGATAACTAAAAAGTGTTTCTTCAACATTTTTCTATTAAAGACATAAGCCAGTATACTAGGAACATAATTGGAATTACTCTTTCATCAGAACACTGCACATTCTGTATAGTTATGTATGACCCCACTACTTCAGTAACATGGTTGGTATTAAAACTGCACTTAAGGTTGCCAAAATTTGTCTTTAAAATTCCTCTTCTGGGTGCTTATTAAGTTTGTTGAACCCCTGCATTTATTCTCTAATTTGGGGACATTTTTCATCATGAGAACAGTCAGAGATTGGAATCATCTCCCAAGGGAAGCAGTGGATTCCCCTACACTGGAAGGTTTTAAGACTTGGCTTGACAGGGTGCTGGACCATCTCATTTGAACTTATACTATTAACCTAGAAGAGTTGGCCCCAATGATCCTTGGGTTAGGATCCAAATCAGGACTTGGCTGATGAAAGACTGCCAAAGTGTGTCACTGCCTCTTTCCTGATTTTCTTTTCCCTTGCTGCGACATAGGGAGAAAGGTCTGCTAGCCACAGATCTGTCTCTCAGGTCCCCTGTCTGGTGACTGGGAAAAGTCTAGGGGAAGAAAGACCTTCCCTGTAACTAGGAAAGCCACAGGACACACAGGAGGAAAGGGACAAAAGCTGCTCTGGGAACCTTCCCCATGTGGGGTAGGATCTGGCTGAAGCATGCTCTTCACAGCTAGGACTACGAATCACTCCCTTTCCACCTTTGGGTTAGCTGAGATCCTGAGAAACTTTCAGATGTCTCCAACCAGCTCCCTCTGTCACAGGAGCCCAGGGCCTGTACCACCTCAGAAATATTGAGCTTTTTCCTCCAGCTATTTGTGTTGCTGCTGGGATATCTCATCCCTTAAGGAAGGTGAAGGACAGGGACAAGAACTTTCACTGTGATTAATGCAGCACTATGTAGAACCACAGAATCATAGAAGGATTAAGGTTGGAAAAGATCTGTAAGGTTATCAAGTCCAAGCATGAAGCCAACACCACCATGCCCACTAAACCATGTCCCAAAGTGCCATGTCTACATATTTTTCAAACACCTCGTGGGATGGCAATTCCACCACCTCCCCTGGGCAGCCTGTTCCAATGCCTGTACCTCTTAAAGGTTATATTTTAAGTTCTTTTCAGGTCCAAACACTATTCTTATTGCCCAAACTTGGACCCTGTGAGATATTTTTCTACCACAGATGGGTATGTAGAGACACCTGCTCATACTTACACCTGCTCAGTGACAAAGTCCTATCCTGCTTCTCCCTCTGGTGTAGGAGCTGTTATCAAACAAACCTCCCTTTGAGGTCTCGAAACAGGGCCAAGGTAGGGTATCTACTTCAATTGGCCAGACCTCCATGCAATCTCATCTCCTCCTCTACTAAGTAAATTCCATTACTTTCATGATTTTGCCTCTTCACAGACTTCTCCACTGGTCTTTGGCCCATGGTTTCCCTCAGTCAGCTTTCTTCAGAGTTGCACTTGAAAGAAAGCACTACTGTCCAGTCTTACCATTTTAATGTAAGTCAGTAAACATTCAGTACTCCTAAAGCCTCAGCTTCCGAAGGAGATTGATTAGATGTTAATATCAGCTACCATTAAGGGGGGAGGGGGGAAGTTTTCTCATTTCTCTTTGGGTTTTGGAGAAAAGCTTGAGAATACCAAAGATGAGCATTCTAGGCTCTAAACCAAGGAGCACACAACATATTCAAGACACTGTTTTTAAAGACCAAAATTTCACTCATCCTATGACTTTTGATCAGAGACTTGGCTGATGACCTGAGTTTACCCTCCACTGCACAGGAGGGGACAGAAGAGAGAGACCTCAGGCAGTCAGGGGATCCCTAAAATGCCTAGTGTCCCAACAGGTGTGCCCCAACATTCAACACTCCTGGAAGATCTACGGCAAAAAACTACTTTCCTCCTGCTTCCATGCCAACGCGTGCAGCAACTACAAGACACAGGACCAGTGAGTCTGAACCTTTCCAGTAATCAACCTGGGCAACCACAGGATGTGATTTCATTGAGCATTTCTCCTTTTTTTTTTTTTTTTAAGAACCCCAACAGATTGCTTCAGGAAATTACTGTAACCCTCTTTTGCCCAGTCACCTGCACCACATTACCGAGACAACCAGACCCACCAAGATGTGTTCGTACAGTGGGCGCTCGCTGCTCGCCGTGTGTGCCCACCGTACACCTTCACACGTTTCCACCATCGAGCTCTCACCACAGGACTGAGAGGCGCAGGCACATGCCGGGCACAGGACCCCCTGGATCCCTCCCTGGGCAAGACTCCTACGGCCTCCACAGGCGTCGCTGGACCCCTGCCGCGGAGGTCGGCCGGTGACGACCCGAGAGGCCCCGGTGGGGCGTCGGCGGCGACCCAGAGGGGCCTGCCCCGCCAGCGCCCCCCAGCACCTAGAGGGCCCGCACCCCACCCCCAGCCCCGGGCGGCGGAAGTGTGTGTAGGGGGCAGTATAGGAATTTCCTGTGACGTCCCGGCCCGGACTCCATTAGGCTGCAGCTGGGCTGAGAGGAGACAAACCCAGCGGGCAGCGAGCGGAGCGGGCCGGGCGCCTGGGGCTGCCGGGCGGGGGCTCAGGGCAGCGGCGGCCGCCATCGCCAGAGGGAGCCCCGAGCGGGCGGCGGCGCTGCCTCCGGGACCCCCGGGGGGCAGAGGGCCCCGCTCCGCCTCCCTTCACCCCCGCCGCCCCCTTCTCGCCCCCCCGGCTTCCCACCACGGCCGCTCTCGGCGAGGAAACTCTGGCCTCCGCTTCCTCCTCCTCCGACTCGGACACCGGCGGAGCCTCCCCGCCCCCGCGGAAGAAAGCCCGGGCCTCCCCGGCGGCGGCGGTGGAGGGAGCAGGAGAGCCCGGGGCTTCCGCGGGCAGAGCAGGCCTCACCTCGTCCCAGTCCCCCTCGCTCTCCGCCGGGCTCGCCCCCGCCGCCGCCCCGCTCAGAGGTAGCAGCAGCAGCGGCGTTGGCAGCGCCATGCAGGCCAACGGGGCAGGAGGGGGCCAGCAGCAGCAGCCGCCGCAGGGTCCAGCGGGCCCGGAGCTGGGCTGCTTGAGCGCCCAGAACGGCGAGGCCTCGGCGGGCACGGCCGCCGGCGACCAGCTGGCCCATGCCAACGGGTTGCTGCCCTCGGCCAACAGCGGCGGCGGCAGCAGCCCCGGCGGCCTCAGTGTCAACAACGGGGTGCCCTCCGCCGGGGGCCCCGGCCCGGCCGCTGCGGAGCTGGGGGGCGGCAGTAGTGGCAGCGCCCTGAAGAAGAAGAAGCGGCTCTCGCAGTCCGACGAGGACGTTATCCGGCTGATCGGGCAGCACCTCCACGGCCTGGGCCTCAAGTAAGTGGCCGCCGCCGCGGAGACGGGGAGGCCGCGGTGGGGGAGGGCAGCTCGGGGGGAGAACCTTCCCTACCTGTGCTGCCCGGGGTGCCCTGACCGAAGGGCCGCCGTGGAGTCGGGGAAGGCCCTGCGCACACGCCCCGCTGGTCCTCATCTCCGTCCGCGGGGAGGGGGCGGCAGGGTCTGGCGCGGGGTCACAGGAGGCCGGTGGTCCCCGCGGAGGATGTCCCGCCCGAAGTGCAGTGCTGGGGCGGGGGGGAAGAGGGGGGGTGGCGTTTGGAAGGGCCCTCTCTTGTGAGGGGCGGAAGGGTGGCAAAAACTGCCCTGTCGCAGCTGGGTAGTCCCCAGACAGGAGACACCAGTGGCTGGGTACGAGGCAGGGCAGTGGGGCAGGCCTGCTCGCAAAAAAACACCCCAACAAACCGGAGCCGGAGATGTGTTTTCCAAGCCTGTGTTGGCCAGCTCAGTGTCTGCGAAGGGACAGGCTGGGAGAGTCCTCTGCCAGGGATGGCAATATGGAAGTCGAATTGCACACCGATAAGGGTAGATCAATACAGACGTGTTAGTCGAGGAGAAGTTATCTAGTAAACATAATGGAGCCTGCAGCTGGGCGTGGGGGAGCAGCTTTTTGCAGATCAGCTCCAAGATTTGGCTTGTCAGCTCAGAGGAAGCAAGCACAAACTAAACTGCCACTTAAACAGGCTGTTTGGTTTCACTCTGAAAACCTTCCTGAAGGCCCCTGCAGATTTGTGCTGGACATACGTTTTTCATAATAAGATTATCTGTAGACTCGAAATGAGCATGTTGGCCCTTTCTTAAAATCAGAATAAGGAAAATATTTCCCAGTGGAGTAGGGGAAGCCTAAGAATTTAGTCACGACACTCACTTGGAGAGTAAAGCAAAGGCCAACACGTCATAGTTTTAGGAGGAGGCTAGAGAAGTCCTGCAAAGTCTTCGTGTAGCTACCACAAAAGAATTCTTCAAAACCGTCTGGAATGGGGCAGTTATAAAGAACTTAGCACATACAATAAATTGCCTCTGACACAAGAGGCAAGTGTACAGCAGCAGACAACTCGTGACCGTTCATAGACAACACCACAGTAAATAAGCTATTTTTAGTGTAAAAGGGGGAGGGCTACAGGTTCATGAGTTTGTTTATTTTATTTTAAGGGGCCAGTCTTTCAAAACGTGATGAAGAAGAAAAAGTTATGCCTGTTGCAGATCTAGCAGATCTCTATGTTCCCCTTTTGGGTGGGGTGGGAGGGTACAGGGGATAGTAGCCAGTAGTTAACAGCTTTTTAGTCTGCATCTTCCTTCACGAAGTTTATCTTCTGTGCAGGGATGGATGTTTGTGGTGGCTGGTAAGTCACATACTTTATGGTACTTTAGCAAAGTTTTCAAGCTCATTAATAACTTGCTTTAGATGTAGGTAGCTGTTTACATGCCTCAGGCAGCTGAGGGTCTTTTCAAACAAGCATCTGAATCTGGTCATAAGTAGTCTTTCTTTATTGAAGTTGCTTTTAAATATGGTTAACTGTTATCGTAGCAGGCGGTGTATTTGTGAGGGTAAAACTGGTCGGGTTTTTTTACACTGTATCTCTCCTGCAGCCAGACTGTTGATCTTCTCATGCAAGAGTCAGGATGTCGTTTAGAACATCCTTCTGCTACCAAATTCCGCAATCATGTCATGGAAGGAGAATGGGATAAGGTAACGTAGGGCTTATAGGACTGTATTAACCACCGTTTAAATTTATAGTATCTGTGAGAGAATTAAAAATCCACCCTCCTTACGTACTTTTTTGTTTTGTTTGTTTTGTTTTGTTTTTTCTTATGCCAATTTCTGCAGGCTGAGAACGACCTGAATGAACTTAAGGCCTTAGTGCATTCGCCGCATGCAATTGTGGTAAGAGGCACACTTGAACTCTTTCAGAGCTGTGTAGTTGGACTAATTGTAGTGGTGTAATCTTTCACTATGGAGTTGGCTGTCCATAGCTCTTGTCTTCTATTTTTTGCTTGCTTTAAGCAATTTGCATGCTATCTCCAACGTCATACTAACTTGGACTTTCTTAATGGTTTTTGTAGAACGTGAGATAGGCAGCCCAAAAGTATTGACGCTAGTATTTGGTGTAGTGAATGTTTAAACTTTGTTAAACATACTTGACTGGTAAAATATAATTCCTGTAACAGTCCTAAAATAGGTCAATTTCCATAGGAATTGCCTATGTTGAATCCTAATTTCAAACTTGAAATACTTTTCTCAATCCTAGTTTCCAGGAGTTAGTTTTCTTGAGGGAAGAGAAGTTCAGAAACAAAATACAGTAATACTAGTGTGGGATTGGCATTGTAATAGCACATTTCAAGAACATAGAGGCTGCTATGGACCATGAACAATACTGTTGCTTTTCCAGATGGCTTCTAAAGAGCAAAATGCATTTGGATTGCTGTTTGGGATTTTATTTAGAGCTTTTTCTCTTTGGCTGGCGTTTTTTTGTTTTGTTTTTAAAGATGAACCTAGAAATAAAAGGTTGGTAGATCCTGTGACTTGACAATTACAATTTGTGTTATGATGTCACTGACTTTGAGGAAAGTATTTCTTGTTTTGCTGTTTCTCTATCAAGATGAAAATCATTACTTAGCTCTTCAAACAGCTTGTTGTGTTTGAACGTTTATTTTAATGAAATGAAGTTAGAACACCTATGGTCACTTGAGAAGAAAGCGATGTCAAAGTGTTTTGAAGTGTCTGGGACTGTAAACAATGAAGAATCAGCTGATGGCTGCTTAGCTCTACTTCTAGCTGATTCATTTGTTGTCAAGACAATTTCCTGTCTGGTGGGGGAGGGTGAGAAAGAACAGGAAGTGAAGTAGGAAAAACAGATGTTTAACAAAACATCAGAGGGCACTTGAGTGAAGTTTACATTTGGTCAAAGCTTAGCACCTCTTAATCAGACTAGTAGTTCACCCTCTCTTTTCTCAAAGACCCAATCTCTGTTCAAATAGTTTCGAGTATTTCATGCAGCTTTCAATAGCTCCTGGAGACTGAAAGTATGAAACCACTGTATGTGAATATGAGTGGTCATCAAAAGTTGGAAACATGAGAAAATCTGCCTCAAAAGTTATCAGGTTTCTCTCTAGCACTGAAGTGTTTTACATGCTGGGGAGTTGAGATTAACTGAGTATCAGCATTTTATGGGTTTGGGAACTTAATTTGAGGAAAAGGGATATTTTCCTGATGCTGTTGTGCAGGTCTCAAAGCATGCTACTGTTTAGTGTTGATTTATAACTGCTTGAATAAAATTTGGTGCAACAAAAATACTTGGTCTATACTGAACTTTACTCGAACCAAATATCAACTATTTTCTTAAAGTTGTTCTCCTTTATATAAACTTCCAATCGTTTAAAACAGATCAGTGTTAAGTGTCTTACATCTGTGTAAGGCAATACTGAGTTGCAAGGACAAGTTGAACTTAGTGCATGTCTCCACCTCCCTCCTCTCCTGGTCTTTTATAGGTAGTTGAGATCATGGGTGGGTATTAGTATAGTCAGCACCTGAAAAACTGGAGAAAGATCCTTGCAGGTAAGGAGGGATGTTTTATGCTCTGTAGGTAATCCTGGCTGCAAGAAATTCAGAGCTAATAAAGGTGGTACATGTCTTGATTTAGAGAAAGCCCAAAGATGATGCTGCAGCAGGTAGCTCTTCAAAAACAGAAAATTAGATTTTGGGTTTCCTGACTTGTGACTCACACTGTATGACTGGATGTTTCAAAAATGTGTGCATACAAGAAGAATGGGTACCTAAAAGTTGAGGTGACACAGTGTTTAACAAAATAGGGTGTGTATGTGCAAGGTTTATTTTTGGTTAGTGGTTTGTGGTTTGGGTTGGTTGTGGTTTTTTGTTCCTTATAGTTAATATGACCTGAACAAAATAACCAGGATATGTAGATGCTTTTGAAATGTCTGGTCAGTGAAGGGGGATGGGTATGTATTTTAAGGAAACTAAAACAGAAGTAGAATTTTTATTTCTGTTAAGTGCTGTAAGTTCTACAGGTGCCATTAGCCATTTCATGTTTAGTCTTTCAATTTGTAAGCCTTTGATGCCATGTGTTGTTATCCTGGGGGGTAGAGGGGAGCACAAACCAGCCTATTTCTATTTGTGTCAACCCAGCTGACTGCTGTGTAGTGTGATTAGTCATGTTTGCTTTTCTAGCACATAAGATATAGCTGTCTTGAGACAATCTGTAGGAAAACTTTATAGTTGATTCAAGCATGTTATTTTACCTTGAGTAACACTTAAAAAATACCAACTTCAAGCCAGCCTGAGGTTTTGCTTACTTTAGGGCTATTCAAGCATCTGTGTTGGATAACTAATTTAACCTAGGAAGAAACATGGAGATTATTCCTCCATATAACTTCCTCCACAGAGATTATATTTGTGGAATGTATTTTGAGATCACCCTTTTTCTTTTTATGTATGGCTTTCCTCTATTCTTGAAAGTATACAGCCTGCAGCAGGCAATACAACAAAAAAAAAGTGATTTATACCTTGTTGTTTGAGCAAAGTGCTCCACCTGCCTGTGTGGTGTCTCTTTTGCTACCAGCATTAATGGAACGAATTTGGTATGGTTGAAGCCGTGTTAAATGCTACAGGCCAGCATATTTTCTGCTTTTTACATATCAAATCAAATGTTTACATTTTGGATTGTTTTTCAGGGCTTTTATCAGTGTTTTACAATGCTATCAAAGTAATGAAAATTGAGGTCTTGGTTCTGCAGGCTTTATGCAGATAGCTACTAAGTTGAGCATGTATTTTATTTACCTTCAGTTTCAGTAATGTTTATTTACTTTGAATTCTTAGCACAGTTAAAAAAACTTGTGATGGAGCTTACTAAGATATGCATGTCAAAAATTAAACTATAAATCTAATCCTAAAGTTAGGTTATTATGCATTAAATGTGTAAAGATTTGCTAATGTAACTAATCAAAATGGCCCTTTTTTTTTACTGTGGTAGGATGGGTTGTCCTACCATTTTCAGTCATGTTGCTGAGGCTTTCACCTTTGGTTACCTAGTGCTGATGAATCATAATGCAGGCAAAACTTCCTAGAATTTAAGATTCTGCAAGGGGTTTCCCTACTAACAATTAGGACAATGAAGGAGTAAGGTACTAAACATTTGTATTAGTAATGGAAGGTTGTAGTTTGAAGAAAGCTAAGTGCTAACAGTACATACATGGAAAACAACCCAAAACTCCCTTGTAAATCTATTGACTTGATCTTAGTTTTGCCTCAGGGTGATTGGAGGTTCTGTTTAAATAATAGCTCCTAGAAACAGCAGCACTTTATCCTCATCTTCTGTAGAACTGAAAGACAGGATGAGGTAATTGAACAAAACCAGCCAGACTGCACTGCTGAAATGGTTGCATTGAGTTCTTCATGGGGCCTACAGAGTAAAGAATCTATGCTATAGCATAAGCAATGCTGGTGTCTACATTTAAATAATTCATAATTACACTCTGTACAGTTGAACATTGATTGCAAGTACTAAGATGATAACAATAAATCCTAGGCATGGTATAGTTTGGATTATGATCATTTTTATTTCTCTTCTTTGGTGGGCATCTAAAGAATATGGGGAATGAGTAAGCTGTTCTTGTGGGTGCATTGCGTCAGATTAATTTTATACTTGTTCTCTTCTACTTGTAGTGAGGTGTTTGCTTTTACAGTGACAAATGTTGTAAGCATTTTCTTCTTCTGGAAGAGGTGACAACTATGTCACAACTGTGGTTCTTGCCTGCCATGAGATGATGATATTGGCAGTAAATGGCGGTACTGTGAGTAGGGGATGTAAGTAGTTGAGGGGAAGATGAAGACAAAATTTAGTGGCTTGGTGAAATCTATTTGTCAGCAGTCAATAGTGTCACAGAAATAAGTAGTAGGAGGCTGTGCATGCCCTGATATTAAAAATTGCTTGAAATGTGATGCCACTGGTGTGTGACTTTTGCCTGAAGGAGGACGTATTCATGCCATTGAGTATGCTGTAGGGTAAGTTTGGGATCAGTTATCAAAATAGCATAGATAATCAACTTAATTTTCCTATCAACACTTAGTCCCTGTCTTTTGCTATAGATGAGTTAGTTTACAACTGCTTATCTCTTATTCTCATTTTGCATTATGTTAACATCAGACTCCTTCAGAGAGTGTTACTGTGGTGTTCTGGAGGCTTTTATGTTCTGATATGTAAGTCACACATGGCGCTGGAAATTGTACTTTCTAATCCATAACTGCAGTTGTACCTCTTTGGATCACTTGGCAACAGCATTCTGCATGGTAGTGTTCCTGTAATGCTTCCATGGAATTGTTGGGACTGCTTTACAAAAACTGGTTTATAGAGGGGTTTGCTCTTTTTTAAACTACTAAATAAATGAAAATGCCAAACCCTAAAAAAGGGAGGGAGAAAGAGTAATTAGGTACAGATACATTTAAGGGAAAAATGATACAAAATTAATCAATATTATGTGTAGTGAATGGAGAAGGAAGAGTTGGAGGGATTATATTTTTTTTATTGCAAACTGGAAATATCAGACTAACTTTTAATCTGGTGGTGATCATCAGTGTGAGGCGGCTGAGAGGTATATGATACATGGTTGCTACCTGAGCATCTCCATGCATCCTTGTGAGCACCTGCATATCTGGGAGAGGAAGCTCTTGCCCCTCTTGCTGCCGGTATATAAGGAAACAGCATGAGATCTGCTGGGCCACTGCATGGGAACCAACCACTGAGGCTCTAAATGATTGGGATGACATTTTGGGTTTCAACATCAGAACACCACAAAATGTTGTCTTGTTTGGAAAAACTGTCAAGTGATGCTTAAACAAACTCAACACCTGGGTAGGAAATGTAACCTGAGTTGGCCTATCGTGTACGGAGTGCTACCGACATGTTTGAACATCAGTCATCTTTCCTGTGTAATGTTTTATGCTTCACAAAGCTGTGTGGTAAGTTAATAGCCCTGTATGTGGAAACTTGATTCTTCTGAAGGACTGAGCATCTCTGGAAGCTAAAGCTACTTTGTGTTTTAACTTGGGATTTTACATATAGTAAGCTTTAAACTTCTGTGTAAGCTTTACTTGGACAGAGGCATCTTAAGCTTCCTGATTGTTCCTCTACTCAAGGAGGCTAGCAGTGTGTTTGAACCAATGTAAACATTGACCAAATATGAGCATGAAAATAGTGAGGTGCTTGAGATCTGACAAAGCAAAGGAAACCAGTGATTGAACTGGTGATGTCTTCATTAGAAAAAGAACTGTAATTATTCCACTTTACCTCCATTCTGTTTCTCACTGTTCTGTCCAAGTATGTATATTTTTCTTTAACCTGGTGAGTGTTGTGGACCAGAAGTGCCTTTTTCTCTCTGATAACTGCTAGCCATAAAGATGATGTTGAAACACAGAACAGTTAGTTTCCTCCAGAAACAGTGTTTCTACTAAATTGCTATTACAAGTTTTGAGAACTTCAGAGGGTTGGTTTTGAATATAGCAAGTGAATACCTGATTTAGGAAGTTTAGTCAATGCACAGAAATTTGTTCTTAGAATAATTGGCTTTATTTTAAATGGTAACAACCTAAAACTGCAAGATGAAAGAACACTATGAAATAGCAGTGATTAAATTCTGAGAAGAGATTCTTAAATAAAGGGAACTACTGATTACTTTTTTTTCTGTGACCCTGAAAAAGTACACAGCCCCCAAGGAAAACAGCTTAACATGGAACCAAAACCTCAGGCAGTGTCAATTAGTTACTGCTATATGTTATGCAGCTATGCAAACAATCCATGTCAGCTCCTGTAAGCAATATGAGGACTTGAGTTGGCTGCTTGTCTTCTGTGCTGTCATGTGGTCTTAAATATGTGATTAGCTGCTTTTGAGTGCTTTTCATGAGAAAATGTGAGATTGGGAAGCCTATTCAATTAAGGGTTTGAAAAATGGTGACTGCAAAGGGAGTGAATTTGAGACAAATGGAAAAGGGGATCTGAAAAGTAAGGTAGGAAGATACTTGGAGCCCCATAAGGCAGAAAGGAGGTTAATGGATAACTTAATTGCTGCAATGTTGTTGAAAACCCAGCAAAAAGAAGTAATGAAACATTACATATAGCTGTATTTCTGAAGGGCATAGTAGAATGGTTTCTACTGTTCTGTTTAGGCTCAAACGTTTTCTGAAACTTCAGTCAACCTTTTTCCCCTGACTGCTGCTTTCTGTCATGTCAGAGGATGAAGTTTTTGCTGCTGCAGCAGAAGTACCTGGAGTACCTGGAGGATGGCAAGGTCCTGGAGGCACTTCAAGTTCTGCGCTGTGAACTGACGCCTCTGAAATACAATACAGAACGCATTCATGTCCTCAGTGGGTAAGTGCTTGCACTTTGAAAGCTCTTTCAGGGGAATTTTCTAAGGAATTGTATAGCTTTAGAGGGCTGACATGGTAAAAACTCAAATTGTATTAAAGCTGTTATCCTGTTCATTAATAACCTGTAATGAGATGTGCTAAAATGGTGAGTAAAGACTATTCAGTAGACAGCGTTCTGTGTTGGATGATTGAAAACAACATGATTTATGATTTGCTTTTATAGTACTAGAACCCAAATTAACACATGTATGGTCATCTGATCTTGAGAATTGCTAGCCTGTTCTATATAATTAAGCAGGTGACTCTAGTCTGTTTTGTGCTTAGATGAAAATAAGAATTTCTATCCTCTCCAAAATCTGTTTGTGTTTTTTCTGTTGTCACTCTGTAGACATTTGTTCTGAAGATGACTGGTTATGCAGAATAGTCCCCTGCCTTTTTTCCCCCCATCAGTCTCAATCTTAAGTCACCTGTTTCCAGTTCATTAAGAATATTATGGTGTACATCATGCTTAAAAGTGAGAAGAAGGATTCTAGAAACACTTGGTCTGTTGGTGTGTGTGCACTTGTTTTTTTAAACAGGTATCTGATGTGTAGCCATGCAGAAGACTTGCGTGCAAAAGCAGAGTGGGAAGGGAAAGGAACAGCTTCCAGATCTAAACTTTTGGACAAACTCCAGAGTAAGATGTTCTAGTGTTCAGAATTTATTCTCATCTCTGTAAATCCAGTTCATATTACATAGCAACGTATCCCAGGGAACTTACTTTAACTGTGCTTGTTGGTTTTGTGTTTCTTGGTTAATGGGGATGCCTTTAGGTGCCTTTACCCTTTGGTCTTCTGTATCTAACCTTTTGCTGTCTCTGATGAACTGTTTGTAATAGGAGCTCTTATTTCTTAGCTCTGCTGCATGTAGTAATACTATAACTTGGTGATCGAATGTGAGGTTCTGAGAGGGGGAAGTGTTTTCTAAATGCCAGCTGTACTGAGGTTGAAACTCAGTGTGGCCTACAACCACTAGGGATACTAGTACTGGTTGATAGTGGTGCCAAATTGGGCTTTGAATTATGGTTGCACTTCTCTTGTGGCTGGTGTAATACTATCTATTATAGGCATAAACCCCGTGGTATTCTTCATTTTGATAGTGTTAACAGAGAATTCCTTAACCCAGCTAATACTGTTGTTTTATAGATTTTGTTAAATACTAAATTTTGAGTCAGCTTGTGTAAATGGTGCTTGTTGGCCAGGGCAACATATACAATAACTACAAATACCTTGCATACAGCTCAGCTTTCCAGAAGTTTATACTTTGACAGTAAGTTATCCATGGGACAGCTGTGTGCCCTTGTGGCTGAGAAGGCCAATGCTATCTTGGGGTGCTTTAGGAAGAGTATTTCCAGAAGGTCAAGGGAGGTTCTCCTCCCCCTCTATTCTGCCCTGGTGAGACCACATCTGGAGTATTGTGTCCAGTTGCAGGCTCCCTATTTCAAGAGGGACAGTGATATTCTAGAGCGTGTCCAGCTCTGGGGATGATTAAGGGACTGGAACATCTGTTGTATGAGGAATGGCTGAGACACCTGCGACTTAAGTCTGGGGAAGGGAAGACTGAGAGGAGATGTTGTTAATGTTTGCTGACATCTGAAGGGTGGGTGTCAAGAAGAAGGGGCCAGTCTCTTTTCAGCTGTGTCCAGTGATAGGACAAGGGCCAGTGGATACTAACTGCAACACAGAAAGTTCCACCTAAAAATGAGGAAAAACTTCTTTCCTGTAAGGGTGCTGGAGCACTGGAATAGGCTGCACAGAAAGATCGTGGAGTCTCCCTCTCTAGAGACTTTCAGGACCTATCTTGATACATTCCTCTGTGACCTGCCCTAGGTGATCCTGCTTTGTGAGGTCCCTTCCACCCTCTCCCATTCTACGATTGTAATTTCAGATGCATAGCTCTAAACTGGACAAGCTGCGTACACTCTCTTCCTGTAGCTTTTAAGCTTTATTTACTAAGATTTCTTCTAAAAAAAAAAAAAACAAAACAAAAACCACTTGAGATCAAAATACTCTGTTACTTGTAACTTGGTTTTGATTTTCATTTTGTTTCTAAACTCTTTTAAAGCATACCTACCCCCATCAGTGATGCTTCCTCCAAGGCGTTTACAGAACCTGCTACGTCAGGCTGTGGAACTACAACGGGACCGGTGCCTATATCACAATACGAAACTAGATAGCAATCTAGATTCTGTCTCGCTGCTAATAGATCATGTTTGTAGTAGGTAAGAAACCCTTGCAACTTGTAAGGTGGGCAACAATAATTTCTTTGTCTTTTAAAAATAACCTACTCTCAAAAAGAACGGGAGAAGTGTTCTGAGTTGGTTCAACAGGAACGGACCAGGAAAAGGCAGTTCTCAATAAATGAGTAGTGGAGGGGGGAGCAGAGAAGGCTTTGGTAGCTGTTTATGGAGTAATGGGGCCAGATTGAAGCTTTAACATTTTAATCAGGTGGGTATGAATAGAATATATTACTATGCTCATCCTTAGCCATTTGTTTCTAGTAATTTTTGACAGCTGGTCTGTTTAATCAACATGTGATTGCTGTGCTTTCTCACTGGGGAATCACTAGTATGTTACTTACCCACACTCTGTCTCCAGGTTTGGAGGAATGCAGAAAGCCTGCTGAAGTATATTTCGAGTGAGCTTTCAGCTTTTAGTAGTGGCCAGTGAGATGCTTTTAAACAGGTTAAAACAGAGTAGAAATGTGCAGTAGTAATTTCTGGTTTATGTACGTAGTGTGAATGATATAAAGACCTATTTTCTCAGATTTGTAAAGTAGTAAGGATTGAACATCTCTTATACCCACATAGTATTTCTTAAGATTTACCTGGCTAATTTTTCTTTAACAAAACTGATGCCATACTTCAGTAGACATGAAATAGGAAGATACTTGTCTTTAATGTCTGGCTTGAGCAGTTTCATCTCATCCAGCAAAACCTGGATGTGGACCTAAAACTCAGTGTAACTTTTATGGAAAACTGCTGTGCATGGTGTAATAAGGGAAGGAGGGCTAAGGCGCCTAGAAAATGAAGACTGTATATGATAGCCTTATGTTTGTTCATGGAACAGGTTAACACTTGAGTTCACAGGAAAGTTCTTTGTGTTAATGTTGGCTCATCTCAAAGTTAAGTACTGACAACTTGCTTATAGAACTTCCTGAGCTCAGCTGCTCTTACATTCCCAGGTTGCTTGGAACCTATAAAGATGCAAGCTTCCATAGTATTTCACTGTAGCCATCTTAAGGTTTTAAAATTACTATCTTCAGTACTTCATGTGTTCAAGTAATGTTTTTTAGACTATGGTCTAGCTTGCATTTTTTCCAATGATGGAAACCCACCAGGTTGTTCTAGCAGTTTTGAGTGTGCATGTGTGGACATTGGCCTGTTCCCCATTTTAAGAGCTACTGGAAATGATCAGATAATGGAATTGTAGCTTCCCATTTCAGGAATGAGACTTAAAATCAGAGTAATGGAAAGAGATATAATTTTAGTCTTTAAACAAGTCCATAAATAATATTGGATGTTCTGTAGAGGGTTTGATGCAATTAATCCATCAGGGGGTAGGACTAGATGACCTTTAAAGGTCCCTTCCACCCCTAAACTGTTCTATGATTTTATAATCAAACCTCAAAGAGCATGGTGTACTGAAATCTTATTATGGGGAGCCATATCTAAAGGCTACTACATGCAACAAATCTGGGCTTAAATTTCCCCCATCTGAGTCTCTTTGACATAAAGGTTTGACCATAGTTTGGTGGCTTTTTTTGTACCTAATGTGGTACTTCCTAAATGTGCCTGTTTGGTATGTGTACCTACACAGATACTGAAGATTACTTTAAAAAAATAAACAAAACAAACCACTTCAAAATAAAGGCTTCCATTCTGTCCTCAACTCAACCTATTGTCCCTACCTATTGCAGGGGTCTGAGATCAGTATGTGGTGCGCTGTACATGCTGCCATGCTTGGGCATAATGAGGTGAGTTAAAGACAGTGGAAGCCAAATTTTGGTTAAACTGACAGAAGTAACAGTAGTCTAATAGCTTAGACAATTTAAGTTCTGTACTACTTAAATGACAGAACACTGATAACCTTCCCTTTTTTTAGTTGGAACTAATCTGTTTTGGACTTGTGGCAATATTTTGATCAAGCATGCTTGAATTACCCTAGTAGGTAAAAATGTTTAACTAAAATTTTATCACTTCTTAAGAGTAGGAGATAAGAGGGAGAAACTGCTGGAAGTGAGAGTAAGGAGCTTCATTCATCTTACTGTGCCTGGGATTTTGATAATAGAGAACTGATCTCTTGGGTGTGGGCATTTTTGGTTTTGAGAGTATTCAGTCTACTTGGGTGTTTTATTTGTGTGGGTTCTCTTCCTTCCCCACCCTGGAATTCTTCTGTCTTTCATGTACATGAGCTAATTATCTTTAGTCTGAGTTTATTTATAAACAGCAAAGTCCAAATGAGAGGTAAATACTGCTGGTTTTTAGGTACTAGCTTAATGTAGCCTTGCTGAAAAAGAACCATTGAGGAATAAATTTTCCATTATATGTATAGGAATAGGTAGCTGTTTGGTGTTTACCTTTAGTTTGAAGTTCTGCAGATAACTTTATAAGATACTTAATTTCAGTACATGAACAACATGAGTGTTTTGAAAAACAGAACAGTATGTCATGAAACAGTGCAAAAAAAGAAAAACCTTTGAGCTGCTTTAATATCTAATTATCCAAACCAGAATCTGTTAGATAACTCGTTTTGGTTTCTTGCTTTGAGACTGCTGCTATTTCCTTCTGCAGAAGGGTTATTTAATGTATGCTTTGCCATCTGTGAAGTCAGACTTGCTGGATTGTATGTTTCATTAGTTAAGATAACTTTGTGAGAGAGCTCTGATGTGACTGGGTTGTGAATAGCATAATTCAGTACTGGAATGTGTCTGCAGCAGCTGTATCAACTATGCTTGCTACCCTTTGTCAGGAACCTAAAGGCAACCTTACTACAAAAATTGTGTACTCCAGCATTCCACTGCTTGCTTTTCACGTCTACAAAACCTTGACTGCTTTTCTTACGCTTTAAAATACAGGCACTACTGCTTTGCAGAGTATTTGTTTTAAATGAAATATGCTGAAAAGGCTTTTGTGGGACACAGCGTGCCCTTTCCACTTTGTATGACTTACAGATAAAGACTCTTTCGCCTTCTAGAGCAAATTGCTGCTCTGGGGATAAACATTAATTTGTTGTACTGTGGCTAAGTAATAATGAAATGCTCTTCCTGTAGGTGCACATAGCTGTGTAAGGGTTTGCCTGTTTTCCTCTAGACTTCAAGAAGCAGCCATCTTTTTATGGGTGGATCTGTCTGCCTTGGGTTCAAAGTTGTTTCAGTGGCAACTGAACTACCCTCTCTCAGCTTTAAAGCAGGAGCAGAACAGATATGTGTTTGTCTAGAAATTACATACTTAACTACATGTACCCAAGGAAGCCAAATAGAGATATGCATGTTTTGTAAGTCCTTCTGTACCACAAGACAAATTGTCCTCCCTTCCTGGAGGTGTTCAAGGCCAGGCTGGACAAAGCTTTGAGCAACCTGGCCTAGTGAAAGGTATCCCTGCCTATGGCACAGGGGTGGGGTTGGGTTGGAACTAGATGATCTTTAAGGTCCTTTCCAAACCATTCTGTAAGTATGTGGTGGTTTAGTGCTGCTCAGTACTCTTTAAGGATGGAATAGGAAGCCTGTGATAGTAAAAGAAAATAGTCTGAGAGAGTATAGACACTGTATTAAACAGAGCTTTCTCTAGCTTCTGATAAGAAACAGTTTTTTCAGGTGTCTGTCAGCCTGGCTATCACCAAACTGCATTTTTAAACAAGTGTAAAGGGAGTAAGTTGGGTTTTTCAGGCTAGTTTGTCCCATGCTAAGACTGTTACAGTAGTACTGTTGTCTCCCATTTGAGTTGTATTGCCCTGTTGCGCTTGGCAACACAAAAACTCGGTGTAAGACTGGACAGCTTCAGGGTCCCTGCAGTTCAAGAAAAAGTGTTCATGATTAGAGACTACCTTTTAGTGCATCTGAGCAATCGGCTTGTAGTTTACTGCAGTATTACTTCTAAAAGGAGTCATCTGCTGTAAAAGCCTGCATTTATTTTATCTTAGCTCTCAAATTCTTAATGCAGTAGATGAACTGTAAATAAAATGAAACTTGTCTGTAGCTCTTACACAACTTAATATTTTGACTGCTAGCTTTTACTCCTTGTGTAACTAATATCTATAGAGCAGTGTTTGACTCAGTAGTTTATATAGTATTTTGTTTGATACACACTTAACATTTTAAAAAGCAGTGTAGGGTTTTTTAAAAGGGAAGACAGTTGAAGGCTCATAATGATACCATACTGGCTATGCTTAAGGTATTTTACGTGGTGCTCTGCAGAGAGAGTGGAAAATGGCACAAAATGAGGGCAAGGTAACACCTAACTTACTGCAACATCAAATTCAAGAAAGAAACAAGGCTATTCTTTAAATCCACTTCAATAAATCACTAATAAGGCTTTGGCAAGATATAGCTAGGTGAGTTAAACACTTAAACTCTTCCCATGTAAGTAAATCATTACATGTAGGGCTCAGAGGTTTGGAATCCAGTATTTTCTATACACTATAGAAGTGTATAGCAGTAAGCTGCTAATGAGGTCAGTTTTATTCCAAGTTCTATGAAAGCAAAACAAATTATGAGTGTAATGAGGATGGTTCTACATTCTTACTATTAGTTGTGATCACTTGGGGATGCAAGCTTTTTGCCAGATAAGACACTTCATTCTGTACTTACTTGAAGTAGTTGCTAGTAGAGGGATTTTCTAAGTTGTCTGGTCTTGCATTTAAGGTTTTGGCTAAGTTTTTACAATCTTGAGTTTTATTTTTTTTAAAAAACCCCAACTTACTGCTTTCTTATTAATCTGGAAATGCATCCCTTTCTTTTCCCAGGAAACAGTTCCCATGCTATACACAGCAGATCCTAACGGAGCACTGTAATGAAGTGTGGTTCTGTAAGTTCTCCAATGATGGCACTAAACTAGCAACAGGATCCAAGGACACAACTGTCATCATATGGCAGGTTGATCCAGTAAGTGTGTGCAACGTGGTAAAATGGGTATGATTTGTCATTGCATTCCCCCTCTGCTTTCTCTTGCTAGGATGGCTTGATTTTTGTAGGATAGGATCATGTGTACTGTAGCTTGCTGTCAAGGGTATTTCCTTGGGAATGTAAAAAGACTGAAGATCATAGGCAGTGTAAGTTAGTAAAGGAAGACACATGACAAGGGGCAATGGATGCAAACTGGAACACAGGAAGTTCCACCTCAAAATGAGGGGAAGCTTCTTTCTTGTGAGGGTGCTGGAGTACTGAAATAGGCTGCCCAGGGAGGTTGTGGAGTCTCCTTCTCCAGAGACTTTCAAGACCCATCTGGATGTGTCCCTGTATGAGCTGCCCTAGGTGATCGTGCTTTGGCAGGGGAGGTTGACTTGACCTCCAGACATCCCTTCCAACCCCTACCATTCTATGCTTGTCAGCATCCACTGACACACAGAAGCACACCTATCCATTTTCTTAGTCTGCAGTTGTAGGTTTTGATACTTGTCTGTGGCACTGTTCTGTTTTATATGAAATTTCTTCCAGCTACAAGATTTCTTTTCTACCCATGTATATTCTTAACATGGCTTAAAAAATGGAGCAGTGAACCCAAGAGTGTTTTAACTGGCTTGCAGAAGTGATGTGAGAGTATCTCCATGTGTATCACAACAATAAAAAAACTATGATTAAACATGCACACAATATTTGAAGGTGCTAATGCTTGTAAAACACTATCAGAAGTAGGGTTTTTTGATATTTATTTTTCCAGCCACACAGCTGCAAACTGATAGGAATGAAAGATGAAAGGTTTTAGCAGCTCCACACTGGCTTTCAGTAGGATTTGAGAGGTGAACTCAATCCTTTGGTTTTTTTTAACCCACTACAGATTAGGAAACCATGTAACTTTTGTCCATTTTGGTATTAAGAAGATGGGACAACTTAAAATCCTGTTGCATGTGCATAGTTGTTACATAGCCCCTGACCCAGACAGTAAGTGCTGTGGCTTTTTAAGGCACAGAACTTTTGTGGTTGGTTTGTTACTCTGGGTCAAGAGATTCATAGCAGCATAAGCTGTCTTTTGATATTTGATCTGTGAGGTTTTTTTTTTTATTTGGGGTTCTGTTAAAAACACTCATTCTAAGCAAACTAAGGATCAAATGTTTATGCTGTTAACTTGTCATTTGATTGTAGAGGTGCATCTTCCTTTTGTATTGATAAGTTTTAATAGCCAACATCTTGGTTAGCATATTTTATAGGGAATTGTTAGCTAACCTCTGGTTGAGCAAACCAAGGAAATGCTTTTATGAGTGTTTCAGACAAACCCTTTTAGCCAAGGGTTGATAAAGGAATGAAATATTAATAAACAGTGAAAAAGCAGTCTTGCAGAGGTTGGTGTGTTGGTTTTTCTTTTGTATTTGAGTACCTTAAAAACGAAGTGAAACCTTGTTGACGAGGTGGATTCCTAAATAACATTAGGCCATGTAGCTCAAGTGGTTCATTTTGACATTTGCTAGAGCACACTTCTCACACTTCCTGTGGTAGCTGACAAAATTTTGAACCATAAGCTTAATTTTCCAAGGCTTTAGGTGTACAGAATTAGAACAATCTCTGTGTATAAACCACAGGGAAACATCTGTTCAACTGTGGGCAAGTGATTGGAGAGCGCTGGTTTTAAAGACCAGCATTCTTTTTTCCATGCACGTTTTGTGTATGAGAATCCTTCAGTTTTTCCTTTTATGTTCTTCATCACCCCTCTTGAAGTGTAATGATACTGCTGCCATGTTTTCTTCATTTCATTTTGTAGACCCCAGCTACATGTCTGAGATCTCTTAACTCCTGCTCCTATTTTAATTTGTTCATTTTCAAGCTCTCTTGCAGGCTTGGCAGCATTAGATAATGTCTTGAGAGAGCTAGGTTTGTGTGTGGGATGCATTATTTGATTATGCATTATCTGACTGTTACTAAGTGTAGCAGAATGTTTAGAGCACCAAGGATAAGCACAGTAGGTACATCTCCTTGTCTGGCATGCATCTTCTCTTTTCACTTGTTCCTTACAGAAACACTATTCCTTTTTTTCCACACTTTTTAAATGCTGTTGACAGGTTTTTGGCTTTTCAGCTCAACTACTGCAAACTTAATTTGATACCTGAATAGTTGTTCCTTTTACATAGGAAAAAAAATCTGTGAAGAGATAGAAGTGCTGAGATTTCTTTTAGTGGTGGGTGGGAAACAGATTAACTAAACTTGGGAACATTTTCCTGAAATACCATTGACTACTGTTTTTAGAGCAAAACATGGTGGAGGAGTTTTGCTGTATTTAGAGAGAAGCATGAGAGGTAGTAACAGCCACAAGTCCCATTGCTAGAAGTGAAATGTCCTTTGTATCTTGCTCTTTGAGTGTCAAATGCGATGCAGAAGTTACAGGCTACTTCAGTCCTGAGGTAAAATGAAGTCCATCAGTTGAAGGCAAGCTCCCCAGTGTGAAATGATGTCAGACATGACTCTGTTTCTTTGCTGATCAGTTCAGCTACAGATAGCGATGTCTGGTGCAGACCAGGAATAGTAGAATGGAAAAGGGGGCTTTGAGGCCTTGAATATTCTTAGCCCACTTTCTTTTGAGGAATGTGGGACATTTCTAGCCAGTAGAACTATCAAAGCTGTAGGCTGTCTGGAAGTCACCAAATCCCCCCCAAGCTGATCCTTCTTGACACTGTTCCCCTGACCATGTTTTTTCTCTTGATTCTAAAAAGGTGTTGTGATGATTAATACTAAAAACAGAGAGAAGGACAACTTCAGAAATCAAGCTAGGTTTTGAAACGAGTCACTCTTTTTGAAGAGAAGGAGGTGGTGTAAATATCTCCCATGCAGAAGGGGGCGGGGGAGGGAAGGAGGAGACAAAGAAGAATCCACTTGCCCATTTCTGAGAGGCTTCACAAAAATCATTGCAAACAGGCTCAGCTGCCCTTTCTGTATGTGCCTGTCGTCAAGAGTCAGTGCTGATACTGTGTCCAAATACATTTCTGTAGTTGGGCAGCCGGCGTGGTGGTTTCATAGTATCGAGCTGTACTGCTGCTTTTGATCCGCTGCTCAGAAGTCAACTTCCTCTGAGAAGGCAGCAGTAGAACAGTTGTAGCATAAAGGTGATACAAGGTACTCTGAAGTATGTTTCATTCACTAAATCTGGCAGAAAGGGTGGTGCAACAGCTTGCTGTAGGCAACAGTTGTGAAATAAGAGCAGAGCACCTCTCAGGGAAGCTTTAAAAAATATCTTTCTGCAAAACTTTTCTTGCATGACACACACAAGATACATTTAAGTTTACAAGAATATTGGCACTTGGAGGTTTTCATTTCTCAGCCTGCCTCAAGTATTTGGCTCTCTGCTTAAACATAACAGGCTTCAACCATGTCTTTACTTTCTTAAAAGTAAATTAATTCTGTAAAAATAGAATAGAATTAACCAGGTTGGAAAAGACCTTTGAGATGGAGTCCAACCTATCAGACTTCCTATCTAAAGTATGGGTAGCAGTGCTTTGGTATTCCAGTTGATATAGAGAGACTTGACATGACAGAAATCTTCTGTACTAAAGCAGGTGTAGTGTCATGTACAACTTTGTACACAATGGTTCTAAGTTTTGAAATCATGGAAGATTATAACCAAAATACCTACAAGTTTTGCTTTGTACATGGAAACTTAAGACCTTTCCTTTTATAGTCCTATTTTTTAAGCTAGCAACTGCTCTTCCAGTAAGAACCTACTCATATGTCTTGTAAAATTCAGATGCCAAGTTGTACAGAGCAAACTTGCTGTGCTGTACTTGGACATATTGTATATGCGAAATGAAGTAGGAGTTCATCTGCATTGTCTCCAACAAAATCTCTCTTGTTTCAGGATACTCACCAGCTAAAACTACTTAAGACGTTAGAAGGTCATGCATATGGTGTGTCTTATATTGCTTGGAGTCCAGATGACAACTATCTTGTTGCCTGTGGCCCAGATGATTGTTCTGAGCTTTGGCTCTGGAATGTACAAGTAAGTGGTGACATCAGCCTACTCTTTTTGTTTCAATAGTTAACTGTTAGGTGTGAAAGGAGGAATTCATACAAATTTGTTCTGTATGCATGTGAGCGTGAAGAAGTGGCACTGATCAGCCCACTCCCCATCAGTGTGAAAAAATTACCATGGTAGCCTACAAATACTCTGTACTCAGTTTGTACACTACTAAAATTAGAGGTCAAGGGTAAATACTTGTGCAGCAGGGCTGTGCAGCACTTCTAATGCTTTTGACTCCATCTCAACCTGAGCAAAAACTTCTTTACTGTAAGGGTGCTGGAGCCCTGGAACAGGCTGCCCAGGGAGGTTGTGGAGTCTCCTTCTCTAGAGATTATCAAGATCCATCTGGATGTGTTCTTGTGTGATCTTCCCTAGGTGATACTGCTTTGATCTCTAGAGGTCCCTTCCCTCCACTAGCATTCTGGGATGACTGATAGTTTGTGAGAAGGGATGGCTTAAATCCATAGGGCCTTAGAGAGCTATTGAGGGGAAGAACAGTAAATTAATCAGGAGAAGCAGAGGGAGGAATTAATATCGAAGGGGAGCAATTGCTCATTGGAGATTTTAACAAGTGGCAAAACTATATAAAGATACAAGCTATTTTTGTTTTGTGTAACCCTGTGAGTGATGTCAGTGGAAGATCTGCAGAGGCATAAATTTATGATTTCAGATCTTCATCTTTCAGTCAGATACCAGGGCATTTTTCCATTTCCTTTGTGAATTTGAAAACCTTTTTCTGCTGTCAATGTTTATGAGCACTTCAGTTGATATAAAAGCTTCTCTGCCTCCGTTGTGGGCTTTATAGTCTTTCCTGTGCTGCCTTGGACTCTGAACTAATTTAATTTCCTAAACCAAAAACATCCCCTTTTTTCACCCTTGGAATACTTCTGCTTGACTACATTGACTCAGTGAAGAATTCTAGAGTTGGCACAAAGGAATAGAGAGAAGCCCTCACTGTGTTAACAATGGTAAGCCACACAGTGTCTTGTGAAACAGTACCAATACAAACTAGGAATGGAAGCTAAATTTTAGCATTGAGAGTCCCAGTTTAGGTAGGAAAATGTTCTAAATATTCTGATACTCCCAGCTCTTTTTTATAGTGTATTTTGTTATCTTTCTTCTTGTAGCCTCCTCTTTCCTCTGTCCTTTCTCTATCTCTTCTTGATTCCTCTCTTTACTCACAATCTTCCAGGTGTCTGACATACCAACTACTCGATCTCTAGATTTGAGGAGCAAAGGAAAATGTCCCAAATCAAGTCCAGAATCACTGGAAATGCTGATGTAGTTCTACTTTTGTATTGCATTATTCATAGGTTTGTGTTGGGTTTTTTCAGTAAACACATTGAAATATGTACTTCCAAACTGCACTTCCAAACACTAATCACATCAGATGAAATTCTCAATGTCTTTTTGGGCAAGGGTCCTGGCACAAGACTTTGCTGCCTTCATTTGTGTTCTAGACTGGGGAGCTGAGGACAAAGATGAGCCAGTCTCATGAAGACAGTTTAACAAGCGTGGCCTGGAATCCTGATGGGAAGCGTTTTGTAACGGGAGGTCAGCGTGGGCAGTTCTATCAGTGTGTAAGTTGTCTGCATCTCTTGTGTTGTGAACAAAGCAAGAAATTAAAGTTTTCTCATGGTCAAACCTGAGGTTCATGTTTTTTTCATGTGTCTGTACTGTAAAACTTCTGATCCTTTTTTAATTCAAAAAACCCCAATGCATTTAATGCTAGTATTTCAGCAGCAGTTCTGTATATAGCAGTTAAAGGGCTTCAAACATCTTTTGTCTGCCTAAAGGAGGATTTGTGGAGGGTTGAGAATTTCTCTCTTAGGTGGTCTAGAAAATACACTAATGAAATAGAATGCCTTTGTTCACAGAGGTTTTTCCACATCATTTTGACTGTCTTAGTTTTTGCATGCTGCCATTGCTTACAGTAAACAGAAATTTGATACTCAGTACTTGACCAATGTTGATTTTTTTTTTGGGTGGTGGTCCACAGTCTTACCCTATCCCCTGATAATTTGTCGTCTGAATTGGTGCCCAGAATAGTAGTGCAGTATGCAAACCTCACTTATTGCTAAGGTGAGGTCTCTAACATGATGCATGTACCATGCACAAGGAAACAAGAGATTAAAATCTCAGCTCTGCAGGATGGATACCTTCCGAAGCCCTTGATAAAGACAAGGAAGTTCAAATTCATTAAGTCCTTTTTACAGTTTGCTCTCTTAATTGCTTTCTCTAGCAGTTGTCTGCACAAACAGTAAAAAAAGATACTTGTGTTGCAACTTCTCAGACATCTGAAACTAACAGCTGGGTTTTTTTTCCTCTTTTCTAATTAGGATTTAGATGGCAACCTCCTTGACTCCTGGGAAGGGGTGAGAGTACAATGCCTTTGGTGCTTGAGTGATGGGAAAACTGTCCTAGCATCGGACACACACCAGCGAATTCGGGGTTATAACTTCGAGGATCTCACAGACAGGAACATGTAACTACCTTTCTCTTCACTTTTGAATTCCTGGATCTTAGTCAGGAAAAATACTGAGGAAGGGTTTGTGGGGCGGGATGGGAAATGAGTTATTAAAATGCACTCCTATTGAAAGGAGAATAGGACAAGAGGAAATGGGCTGAAGTTGTGCCAGGGGAGGTTTAGATTCAATGTTAGGAAAATTTTCTTTCCTGAGGGATTGGTCGGGTGTTGGAACAGGCTGTCCAGGGAGGTAGTGGAGTCACCATCCCTGGATGTGATCAAGAAACATGTAGATGTGACACTTCAGAACATAGTTTAGTGGTTGTGATAGTTGGACCCGATCTTGGAGGTCTCTTCCAGCTTTTTGTCACATAATCACAGGCTGTCAGGGGCTGGAAGAGACCTTGAAAGATCATCCAGTCCAACCCCTCTGCCAGAGCAGGATCACCTAGAGTTGGTCACGCAGAAACACATCCAGGCGGGTTTTGAATATCTCCAGAGAGGGAGACTCCACAACCCCCCTGGGCAGCCTGTTCCAGGGCTCTGTCATCCTCACAGTAAAAAAAAAAAAAAATTTTCCTCATGTTTCCATGGAACTTCCTATGCCTCAACTTCAACCCATTGTTCCTTGTCCTGTCATTGGGCATCACCAAGAAGAGCCTGGCTCCATCCTCTTGGCACTCACACTTTACATATTTATAAACATTGATGAAGTTACCCCTTAGTCTCCTCCAAACTGAAGAGCCCCAGCTCCCTCAGTCTCCCTTCATAAGGAACATGTTCCACTCCCTTTAATCATTTCCGTGGCTCTGCTCTGGACTCTTTCAATGATTCTATGGGACAAGAATTGGTGAGTTCAAATTGCAGCAGAAAGCATCACATCAGTATTAGAAACAACTTCCTAAGCACAGGAGTAGGTTTCTGGTGGCTGCTTCATTTCTATCATCAAGAGCTGTCTTCTCATTTGCTGGCATATTCTACTAGATCTTATCTAGAAGTTAGGAGTTGGATTTGACGTCTAAAATATGTTTTGGCCTTGGAATCTGTCATACACATAAGAAAACTTCTGCAGACCTGTCTGGTACTGGGATATATAGAGACATACCGAATTTCAACTTCAGAACTGTCTTTCCCTGGGTGATGTGCAGACAAAGGACTTTTGTCTTGGTGTTGCATCATTGTTTGGTCAAGTGTACTCTTAACACTGCTCTTTCTCGTTCCAGAGTACAAGAAGATCACCCCATTATGTCGTTTACTATATCTAAAAATGGACGTTTAGCTTTGTTAAATGTAGCAACTCAGGTGAGTTGGTGGTGGTGAAGGGAAATGCAAACAAACCTGCTTGTAAGCATTGCTTCAAGTTAAAGGTTTTGCTGCAAATCACAACGTTTGATACTGACCAGTTGTATTTCATGTAGTATGAAAGCCTTGATACTCATAGACAATAGCATGGCATTCTCTTACAAGAAGGGGGTCTTGTACCTGAGACTAATTTCATTATTTTTGCTGATTTACACTGAAGAGTTTCATACTGTGAAATGTGTATCATGAAATGTTAATACCTGGCTATTGCATTGGTACAGCAATAATTGTGGCAGGTTGACATGTCTAGGGGAGTGAGAATTAGATTTTACCTATGTCTTCTTTTGGGAGACTGGGGAAGAATAGGAGCTTTCAGAATAGAAGGGACCACAGGCTAGAAGTTCAATTTAGCAGTTTGGTATATCTTTGCTCTCTTGATCCAGTGACAGCACTGAAGTTGGCTGAAACAATGTGCTCTCAGGGTCCTTATTTGTGTGGGGTTTTTAGCATTAAAAAAAACCCAAACCAGTGAATAATGTTTAATAAGAAAATAACATTTTTTTTTTTAAACTGCTTATTCCTAGGGAGTTCACTTATGGGATTTACAAGACAGAGTTTTAGTGAGAAAGTATCAAGGTGTTACACAAGGATTTTACACAATTCACTCATGTTTTGGAGGTCATAATGAAGATTTCATCGCAAGTGGCAGTGAAGGTAACATCAATCCCTTTTGTGCAGAAAACTAGAGCACTGTATCCTTCCTATACCTTACCTTTATAATGTTGGTAACAGCTGTCATCTTCCAAAAGCAAGCAACTGGTTCATTAAGTAAGTTTGCCACAATCTCAAATGTTGTTCATACTTCAAGAGATCATTATGTGCTGGCAGAAAGAACCTTTTGAGAGGATGGTGGTGGTAGCAGAAAGCATTAATGATTCTTTTGTATTGCTCCTGTAAAGCAAAAGCATCTGCATGGTTTTAATTAGAAGTGGGTGGGGTGTTGTTGAGGTCTTTTCTGGCTGTGGTATGATACTGAGGCTTATGATTTGGATCAAAAATATTTCTGGGGAGTAACAGCCTCATTTGTCTGTTGAAGATGTAGGTGTGGTGATGTTTTAATTTCAATAGAGTCATCAGCTTAATTACAGAAGTAGTAGTCTCAAATTAGGCGTAGACTTAATTAAGCAGTTGTTGACATAGTCTGGTAGGGTTACTTAGTGATCAAAGACTCTGTGGTGTGTCTTTATTCAACTGTCTGTGGCAAGAATAGAAATGAGTTAATGGTTTGTATGTTGAATAGTCTCAGTCCTGTCACTGACGTAGTACTGTCACCTCCCATGGAGGTCACTTAAGATTCAAACTCTTTGAGGGCTAAGAATTATGCTTGGAATATGTAAGCAACCCCTGTTAGTACTGTGTAATTCACAGCTGTTAGGAAATAAGGTTGACCAGGACATAACTATTATCTTGTTCTGGAAAATACCAAATATGTCTAAAATAAAACCCAATTTCACCCTTCAAGCAGACCCCGTGGAATACGATGACTGCAGGACAGCACCTCCAAGGTTCTTGGTTTGGGACCCGAGTACCCAAAAGTTCAGGGTTTGTGTTGAGCCATACTCACGTGCATCTGCAGGTGCATATACTACAGTGAAAAATCTTTATTTTTATTTCCTCCCTGTTCATTTATTCTTCTCTTCATTGTCCTAAAACAGTATTTAAGCAGTACTTAAACTGATAGCACCCTATGTACATTTGGACTGTCTGAAGCTGTTCCCGCTTTGCACTGAATTGTTGCAAATGTGGCTACTAAGAAGGTCTGTGTGTTTTAAAAACCAGGCAAACAAACCCAGCAGATCACACTGTAATTATTTTTTTAAGAAATAGATAGATTACATTGCCATAACCTCTGAAACTTAGGGTATCTTGTCAGCAAAGTAGGGTTGTCCCAATGTTTGCATCAATAGGAAGAAAATAGGTCTCTTTCTGATAGGGGAAACTGACTGCTGCCTTGATCTAGCTAACTTGTTTTTTCCAAAATAAAATAGAGGCATTCTGACAAGCACCAAAATACTGGTTTGTGTTTAGGCTTTGATTCTCCCAGACAGCAGAGGCTTGCCTGTCCAGTGTTTAAGCAGAGAGTGCATTGTGTTGTTTGGTGAATAGCGTGGATATGTAGTCTCTTGAAATCGTAAGTGGAATGTAAACACAGCCAGGACATTTGCATCAATGCAAATACCTATAAAAGTGTTGTACTCAAATGAGCTGGTTCAGCAGAAGACAATTTGAGTTATCTCACATGGTTCCATGATGCTATTCTAGCAGGTAAGTCAGAGAGCAAGTTTGTTTTCGAAGGGTTTGGGAGGAGGAACAGAGGAAGATTGGTTTGCTTAAGCCTTCAGAGTAACATCCATGTTAAAACCCCTAAAATCAATGGCAAAGTACTTTTAACACTAGATGCAATTAGTAATCTTTTGTGTGATGTTGGTAACACATACTTGTTCATTTTACATAGCTGTGCTTGGAATATTCTGAAGGCATTCCTCAAGTGGTCAATCCACAGGCTTGTTAAAGGCTGCTGTCTAACCACCCAAACACCTGTAGCCATTTATTCCTCCACATGGTTGGTTATAAAGCAGTAACACACCTCTAAAAATTGCAGTGGTCCCATCAGTTCACTGTTCTAAGTCTAGCAAGTTCCTAGACATAATTAAAAGCTTCCTATCACCAGATACGATCTGTAAGGTGATTTTGCTGCATTTACTTTTACTGTGTATAAATTCATATTCAAATACCACACACAGATTAATTGACAAAGACAGGAATAGCTCACCACTTGAGGCATTACAGCTTCTGAGCAGCAAAGGTCATTTGCACTTTCACTGGAATGTTTTAGGCCTTTCCTACCAGAGGTATCTCAAACTGTATTATTTTATTTAGATCTTACTTAGTACTCATCAACAAGTGGTGGTTGTAAATATATTGCCTTGAGTATTCATGACTTAATTATATTTATAGATTAGTAGATGCATTATAAAGAAAAATAAATCTGCAAGACTTCCTTTTGAATGAGATTATAGCTTAAAGATAGGGAGGGTACCCTGGTTTCTCTCTTTAGCTGTGCATTGGCTTATTTACATTGTAGTTAAATGTCTTTCAAATACCAAATTTAGTAGTCTTACAAAGTAGACTTACAAGTCTACTACTTATGAAGTCAGTAGACTACAAGTAAACATGCCCCTTAATGAAAGAGCTTTGCCTCTGTCATTTTGTTCACTTTTGGAAGCAAAACTTTGTTAGTGCTATTGCACATCTAACAGATAGGGGGTTTAGACGTGGATTTTAAGAGGATTAGAGGAGACCTTGTTGCTCTCTACAACTACCTGAAGGGATGTTGTAGCCAGGTGGAGGTTGGTCTCTTCTCCCAGGCAATGACAAACAGAACAAGAGTACACAGTCTCAAGCTGTGCCGGGGAGGTTTAGGCTGGATGTTAGGAAGAAGTCTTTCACAGGAAGAGTGGCCATTGGAATGAGCTGCGCTGGGAGGTGGTGGAGTCACCATCACTGGAGGTGCTTAAGAGGGAACTGGATGAAGCCCTTGGTGCCATGGTTTAGTTGATTAGATGGTGTTGGGTGATAGGTTGGACTTGATGATCTCAAAGGTCTTTTCCAACCCAGTTAATTCTGTCCTATTCTGTTTTGGTTTACAACACTAACGGGGTGGGGGTTTTGGTTTTTTAGTTGCTGAGACCTTGGATAGAAGTGCTATTTGATGTGAGGAATCCAGTCTGTGCAGAACAGTTTCTCATGATGTTGTGGTTGTGTTGGGTGTTTGTGTTTTTATGCCTGTTTTATTTAGATCACAAAGTATATATTTGGCACAAGCGTAGCGAGCTGCCCATCGCGGAGCTGACAGGGCACACGCGCACCGTGAACTGCGTCAGCTGGAACCCGCAGATTCCATCCATGATGGCCAGCGCTTCGGATGACGGCACCGTTAGAATATGGGGACCAGCACCTTTCGTAGACAACCAGGATATTGAAGGTGAAAACCAGAGGGGGGGGTGGGGAGGGAAAGGGTGCAGCTGGTTATGTTTTCTAACCTTTACAAGCTTACATCAAGGGCAATTGGTTCAGTGGATTTTCTTGAGGAGAAGGCCGAGAGGGGATCTTATTCATGTCTATAAACATCTGAGGGGTGGGTGTCAAGGTGAAGGTGCCAGTCTCTTTTGGTGGTGCCCAGTAATAGAACAAGGAACAATGGGTATAAGCTGGAACACAGGAAGTTCTACCTCAACATGAGACACTACGGTGAGGGTGATGGAGCACTGGAACAGGCTGCCCAGAGAGATTATGGAATCTCCTCTAGAGACTTTCAAGCCCCATCTGGATGTGATCCGCTCTAGGTGATCCTGCTTTGGCAGGAGTGTTGGACTACGTGATCTCTAGAGGTCCTTTCCAACTCCTACCATTCTATGCTTCTATTAATGGAAAGAAAAATGCTTTTAAGTATTGGGCTAGAATCATTACTATTACTAAAAAATAGTTACTGTTTTCATCTAAGTTTTTTATTTGTGAAGCAAAAAAGGAAACAGGTGCTATTTCCAAAACTACAGTCAAATTTCTGACATGGTGACATCAAAGTTATCTGTAGCACCAAGATCTCAGGATTACATTAACTTGCATAGTCATCTTAAATTCTTGCCTCCAGTGCCTGGGGTTTAATAACCTACAATGCTATTAAAAATTAAACAATATATTATGACCAAACTGCAAATTGAATAAACACTTTAACAAAAGGAATCACAGAATCATTTCAGTTGGAAAAGACCTTGAAGATCAAGTCCAATCATCACCACAAGACCACCGTGGCTGTTAAACCATGTCCCGAAGTGCCTTGTCTGCACGCTCCTTGAACACCTCCAGGGATGGTGACTCCACCACCTTCCTGGGCAGCCTGTTCCAATGCCTGATCACTCTTTCAGTAAAGCCTAATATCCACTACAAGTCTGGAGAGAATGAAGAGTCCCACTGTAAAATCTCTACCCAATTGATTCTTTCCTAGCCATAAGCAATTGTCTATGCCCAGGAGAGACAATGCAACTGTTGTCACTGATAAAATGCAGACATGTTCTTAACACTTCATACCTGCCTCCTGAACTGTTAGTGAGATGACCTCTGAGAGGTTATTCTGCAGTTCATAGCCTTCTGGCTTTACATATTTAACCTTCTGGTGAAAATGTACAGTAGGCATTAAAATGGACTACAGTGTATCCCATTGCCACAAGAGCTCATGGATACTGAGTGTGTGGACATGAGTTCAAGGGGAAGCTGGACAAAATAGTCCAAGAGAAACTCATTGATTTCTAGTAGATCTGTGAACACTTCTACTTCAGAATCCACCTCAGGTGAAAATGGTTGAAAGTTGGAAGGAGCTCCTGTGCTTTCTGATGCATTTGCTTCTGGCACTGGACCTGGTAGAGCAGCCTGGCCAATATCCTCTTTGAAACACCTCGAATGCACCTGTAAGGACTCAGATCCTACCCTTCAGTTGGTTTTACTCTGGTTTTCTTTGCTTTCTCAATTAGCTGCTTACTTGCCTTGTTTGGGTGGTTGGTTTTAGTACTTGCAAAAAAAAAATAGGTAGTAAAGACAATAAACCCCAAACTAATAGAAACTTGATTTCTCACAGCAGTGCTTCCACAAGAGATGTAGGTGCACATATTGGTGATCCTGCTCTGGCAAGGGAGTTGGACTAGATGATCTTTCAAGGTCCCTTCTGACCCTTACATTCTGTGAATACCACCTAACAACTCAGGAAACTTAAATGGATGAGAGCCAGCTCTAATTAGCACAGTTCCCTGGAACACAAATGTGTTGCACCCTTTTGGAAGAGATGGGTTTTTTTTGTATACCAAGGCTTAGCATTCTAAATTAATCTCTAAATTAACGTGAGTAATATCCTAAGTAATTTTAGCTACAGTATAAGAGGCATTAACTAATGCATGTTCAGTAAAACTCGGATAGCTATGCTGTATAAATGACCTTGTAATGGAAACACGAACTGCTGACCGGATCTTCAAGGTGTGATTTCTTTTATGTTTCTGTTTCCTTTGCTCAGAGGAATGCAGTAGCATGGATAGTTGATGGCGAATTCGGAGCAGACGACTTCAGTAACTTAATTAGTCGTATTTTAAATGGCTTGGGATTTGGTGCAAACAAACATGATTGATAGCTGGACAGACATGCTCGTCATGAGAAAAAAAAAATAAAAGAACCATTTCTGAAGCCCGGTTGGGGCCAAACATTTACCACCTTGCTTCATAGTAACCAGTCAAGATGAAGCACGTCGTTAGAACGTTGTTGGACACCGTGTTGAAATTACCCCCCCATCGGTTGTGAAGAACTGTGCTACATTCAGGCTAACCATTGAACTCAGTATATATATTTTTCCCTCCTGCCTTTTTGTCCGGCGGGCTACTGTTCTTGTTGCTCTTCTGTGTAATGAAGTTTAAATGCTTGTTTGGAACACTTTATTTAACAATTTAGAAGGCTTGATAGAAAGAGTGCTTTAGTCTGAAGAGTATACATTGGATAGGAAAGTATTTCCTTCTCTTGTTTCTCAAGTCTCTCTCCGCCTTACTTAGCTTGAGATCTTTGCAGCTTGGTTCATGGATTCTAGCCTTGCCCGTTGCGCAGTATATATAAAATTGAGATGATAAACCAATGAACTATGTCAAAAGCACTCTCAGTATCACATTTGACAACAAGTTTTGTACTTTTCACATAGCTCGTTGCCCTGCCAAAGGGGTTAACAGCACAATTTTTTAAAAATAAATTATTTATAGGATTAAAATGACTTCATTTGTATACATTTGGAACTAAAAACAATGCAAGGAGTGTCGTGAAATACGGTATCACCGATGCTTTTCCGGAGTGTCTTGAGACCCAATCAAAAGCAATGTCTGGAAGGAGCTTTGTTCAGGCAGTGAAGCTTGTTCTAGAGGGATAAACTCGCTCTCCCATCTTTTCCAAATAGCTAGAAAAAGTGTTCAGAGTGCACCATCAGACTTAAGAGTTTAAACCAGATGAGGTCTTCTTGTGTTGTTTTTGGGGTTGTTTGGCTCTTTGTTTTTAATTACATAAACGTGTGCGACAACGCTGGTGAAAGGTAGACTACACCTCAAGGGAAGAATGTGTTGCATCCTTTCTTCAAGTCAAGGTTTTGTAAAAGTAATTAACATACAAATCATAATTAAACACTTGTATTACAGTGGCATTTTTTCTTTGTTTGGTAAACAAAGGTGTATAGATTCCCCCCTCCCCTTTTTTTCCTAGATTCCTGAGAATCTACTTTTTAAGTTTGCAGATATATAAATGCCTCTCCCAGAATTTGTTGCAAGCTGGTGCTGTGAACATCTTGACACATCTAGGAATAGTTCTCTTAATATCCCACATTAAGAAAAGAGACATCTATATTTTAAGTATTCTTTGTTTTTTTACATAAACAGATGGGCTGGCATTGCTGTGCTTCTGTGCTACACACAACTTTGTTGTGGGATGGCACTGGATTCCCTTTTGCCACCTTAGGTTGAAAGGTAGTGTTGGTACTGCTGTGAGTGTAAAGAGGGAGCAGGGAAAGGCATGCCATCAATAACTGATGTGAACAGAAGAGTGGACGTCATCCTTTAATGAGATTATAATTTAGTGTCCTTATTAGTCATGTGTGGAAGAAGGGTGGGGGAAGGTTTGCTGGAGTTCCTGGGAAGCGTAGCCACTTTGAATGGGAATGTGGTGTTTAACATGAACAGTCCCTTTTTCTGAAAAATAAAATGAAGCTTAGCAGGTTAGACTTACTTTAATTATTTTTTAGATTCCAGCCATCTGTTGGTGGTGTGGTTGTAATTGCAGCCATCAGTGGTTCCCAGCACTGGAAATACATGTGTAAATTTAAGACTGCAGCTAAATTCATTCTTCTGTTAGCCAGTTCTAGAGGAGAGTGTTTGTTTCTCTTTCTAGTTAAGCCAGCAAAAGATGAGTGAGTTTTGCTCTTGTGGCATCAGTGTTGCAGAGAAACAGACCACTTTCCTGAAGTCAAATTATAGTTAAGCTAAACCTTTGGGGTTTTAAATAAAAAAAGGGGTACTTAAATTGTAAACAGTGGTTTGTATGTTTAGAACATGGTATAATTCATAAGCAATGCCAGTATGTGAATCTATGAAAGTTACCCTAGGATTGACTTACTCTGGAACTTCTGTTTTCAAGTAGCATAATTGACATAATTATGTTGAGAATAATCCTGGGTTTGATGTCTCGTACGATGGTCTGGCACTACTTGCTTGCTTTACACTCATGGGACCTCAGTGGGAGCTTTGGGCTGGTGCCAAAGGCTGGGTCAAATTTCAAGTTTAGATTTGAGGTCTCATGCACTTCAACAGGCATTTTGAATGTGGTGGCTATATCTAACTGAAGTGAGGCCCCCTGGGTGGGGGCTGATGCCTACTTTCCACTGCAATGCATTATAACTAGAAATTGAAATGTCCTTTTGCCAAAATAACTAGCCCTCCATTTTGAGGTTTCTCTTCTGGGCTTGGTTTGTACCTCTGAAATAACACTTCAGGTATTTAGAAACAGAGTGAGGGAGAAGCACATATTCCACTATCTCCACTTCAGTTTTGTGGTGTAATTATGCAATGTCAAGGAAAGTCTCCTAGATAGAGCAGTGTTTCCATTGTCTCCATAACAGCAGGTTGCATAGGGGTTTGCTGCTCACAGGTGACAAGCAGACATGAGGGAAAGGTGACAGAGAAATCTTCAATCACTTGGTGCCCCTGAAACCTGATATGATTAGATCTGGCAGCAGTGACTACCACTCCCTAATGTGTCACCTGTTCACAGTATGTGGATTGAAAAGTATCAATATATTTAGTGCACAAACAACAAAATGAGACTGGGGAGTTGGGAGGGGGACAGGGACAGGGGAAGTAAGTTTACTCATTTGCAACACAATTTCCATGTGTTTAGAAATATTGATAGGCTGGAGTTTTAAGGCTGAAATGAGTACACCCCTTCAGTAAACAACTGTATTTGTAGTCAATAGACCTATGAGTTTAGAGAGGAAAATACTCTTTAAAGTGTCTACTGCATTTGTAACTTCCTCTGGTCAGCTGCTGGCTTAAAATATCCACAGTAGCCACAGGCTCTTGTCAAGGCAGATCCTGAAACAAAAATTGTGCTGAAGCATTTTGTAATCTGAATGTTCTTCAGCTGTTCAGGTAAGTAATTTTCAAGGCACAATGGAGCACAAAAGGGAGAATGCCAGATCTGTCCTTATTTTGGAGGAGAGTGTAGTAGGGGTGGGGAATGAGACCTTTGTTTTAGACTCCCTCTGGTTTTTCTGAAGTTCTCCAACTTTTAACTTCTTTTTAGGATTAGAGCAAAGATGCAAGCTAGAAATATATCCAGATCTTGCCAGTTACTTCTCAACCTGACTTCAAATAGGTAATGTTTAAGACAACTTGGTCTGTTGGTGGGAGGTTGTGTCTAGTTGTACACTTTTACACTGCTGAGTTATCCTCCCATCCAAAACCAGTTCTGAAGCCTTCCTTAGCAAGGGAAGCATGACTTGTGCAACTGGTGGTAGTTGGAGGGGGGAAAATGTTCTAGACCCAAATTGGCAGGGAGGCAGAGAAAGAACAACGAACGTAAAAAGCAGGATTTACTGACCAACAGACAAACTACTGTAACTCAAGGTGAGGAAGGAAAAATGCACTTTCAATAGTTAGTCCATATTTTTAGCTACAAAAGACACTTGTATCTATTTTTTTTGTTTGGGGTTTTTTTGGTTTGGGTTTGTTGTTCTGTGTTTTGGTTTGGTGGTTGGTTTTTTTTTTTTGAGACAACTATTAAGAGGAACATCCATCCCATCAATGGCTAATCCTTTTGAGCTCCCCCTGTCTTTCCCACATTGGCTTGAGTCCATTTTCAGATGCCATACTTAATTGTGAAAACTGCTACTCCTCCAAATGTTTAGAAAGAAAGGAAAAGAGAGAAATGATCATTAACTTTGACACTTTTTGTTTTTTTAAAACAGGGTGGACTTAATTGAAGTGTGCAGTGTTGAACTACTGCTGCAGTAGCTGCTTCTAGTTGAAATAAACTGTAGACAAGTTTTCTGTCTATTAATCCAGATAATCTGGATTCAATAATAGTTGAAAAGGAAAATGTCTGTGAGAGTGTTCCTTCCATCTGGTATGAATGTGTTGAGTGCATGTGAACAGACAGAACCAAACATTCTAGGTACTTGTCATGTTTTAATGCATACTTTTAAGTCGTGTGTATGTGATGTGTCCCTTGACCAGAAGAGTTGGGTTGGGTTTTGGGGTTGGGGTTGGTTTTTTGGGGGGGTTAATATCAGTATATTTTTATAAATTTGAAATCCATGGTGCCCCATCTTTTTATTTTATTTTCTTTTTTCTAACCATTTTTCATTGTTAGGGTCTCTATGTGCTAGATTTGAATCTTTAACCTTTTTAGGCACAGACGAGGGGGGAAAAAAAAAAAAGAAACAAACAAATTAAACTTATTGGCTCCTTCAAAACTCAAGGGACAAAATAGCTCCTCAAAGCATGTATGTACTTACAAACCAAGCTGTAGAGATCAAGGAAAAGAACTTCATTTGTTGATCTCAAGATTTCTAAATTGTCAAGATTTATATGGAGTTGTGGTGGAACTAGTTAACACTTAGAGCTTTTGGTATGTAATGACTATTTGCTATGGACTGATATTAAATGTTTCAAAAGGATTGCGTTCTTAAACTTTCTGGGGTTTTTTTTTGGGGGGGGGTGTTTTTTGGGTTGGTTTTTTTGTTTTGTTTTGTTACTCTCCTCAGATTATATTAAGTAGTTCAAAAACTTCTTTGCTCTATTACATTAAAAAAACCTAAGAACTTTGGGTCTGGTATTTATTTTTCACTTGTTTTACTACTTATTTACAGCACACCGTTTTAACTTGGTTTTTTTGTTTTGTTTTTATTCTTGTTTTATAAATGTGTAGTATTTTAAAGACATCTTTAAAGATATTGTTCCATTGAGTTAACTTCTGATTTGGTTTTATCAGGATTTTTGGAGGGGGGGGGGGTTGGGAAAAAGGCAAAACAAAACCACAGACAAGGCTTTTTTTTTTTTTCCATGTTGGTGCACAGCACTTAACAGAACTTTGTATTCCCTTTCTTTTGATTCAATAAACAGAATGAATAACTGGAATGACTAGTTCTTAGTTTACCTAACTTCACTGACATGACTGACTTGGGTGTTAATTTCTTAATCATTAATTATAGATGGTTGTTGATTTGGGGTTTTTTTGGGTCCATATTCTATTTTATTTCTTCACTAGGAAAATGAATTTGTGGCCTTTTAGCTGAAGAAGACTTGCTCAGTGTGTTACAGGCTTTCCAGTTCTTGCTATGTGGCTCTGCTCTGCCTTGTGTTTGTGTTTTCACTCTGTGTTTAGCACTCTGCTTGCCCATGTCTTGTTGCCTGTTTATCTAAGTTGTTGAATGTCTGGCTCCTTTGAGACTCCCAGAAAGCCTTGACTCCTTCCTGCTGGAGCTTGCTTCAAGAGCAGACAAAGGGTTGCTTTAGGTGATCTGTGGGTTCTGTGAGGGTGTTCTATACTTCTTAAGAAGGTGCTCCTAAAGTACTTGCATCTCCTGCTTGGATGTCTCTTAAACTGGAGGTCAGACCACTGGACTTCTCTGGGAAGTTGGCCTAAGCAGCTTTTGTGGCTGAGGGCTCTTGGAGCCACATCTCAACTCTTCTCTTTGTTCAAATTAACCCTGCCACCTTCTACCTCTTTCCTGTGCCGAAGAACCCTGGTTTTGTTCTGGATTTTTGTGTCAAGAAGGGTCCAGTCTCTTTTCACTGGTGTCCCATGCTAGGACAAGGGCAATGGATACAAATTGGAACACTGGAAGCTTGACCTCAACATGAGGCAAAACTTGACTGTGAGAGTACCAGAGCACTGGAATAGGCTGCCTGGAGAGGCTGTGGAGTTACCTGTTCCAGAGACTTTCAACACCTGTCTGCATTTGTTTGTGTGACCTGCCCTAGGTGATTCTGCTTTGGCAGGGGAGGTGGACTTGATGATCTGCAGAGGTCCCTTCAGTCCCTATCATTCTGTGATTCCTTGATGTTGGATCATTTTTATTCACCTCCAGCTAATGAAAAGCTGTACCTGAATTAGCTTTCCCCTTTCCTGTAGCTTTGCCAAACTCAAACCCTTTTGCTAAGTGCTTTTTTTGATGTCTTTGGGCTTTTTTAAAGCTTTTTTTTTTTTTAAATCTCTGAGCTTCTCCATCAATTAGAAAAGGTCTTTGTTCCCTCAGATGACACCTCTGTGTTAGCTTTACTGTTCAAGTAGTGTATGGATAATTATGGCTTACATGCAGCTGTGAACAGAAGCAGCCTGCCTTATTCCTTTCCATGTGCTGCTTCCCTTGGGACTTTGTGGGAGGGTTGTAAGACTGAAGACTCAACTATAAATGATCCACATAGCAGACAAAGGAAGTTGGGGTTTTGGCTGGGTTTGCTACTGTACTTCCTCTGCTGTCCTATGTCTGCCTTTCACTGGTGAATGCAAGAGGAACAGCTTTGTGGTTTCTATAGAATGGTTTGGATTGGAAAGAACTTCCAAAGGTCACCTAGTCCAACCCCCCTGCAGGGAGCTGGGACATCCTTCACTAGATCAGGTTCCTCAGAGCCTCGTTGAGCCCTGAACTACCTCCCTGGGCACCCTGTTGCAGTAGTGCACCACCTTCATGGTGAAGAACTCGTTCCTGACATCCAGTCTAAATCTCCTTTAATTTCAAACTGTTGCCTCTTGTCCTATCACTGCAGGCCTTTGTAAACAGTCCCTCTCCAGCCTCCTTGCAGACCCCCTTCAGTTATAGAACTGTGAGATTTCAGCACATAAAAATTGGAATACATTTTAAGTTTTCTAAAAACACTTCAGGTGATTTAAAAGAAACCACATCAGGAACCTGTGAGCAGATGAGCATTTCACAGTTAGGTGCTAAATTCAAACTCTGCCTAAGTAGGGGGCTTCTCCAGAGGGACAGTTTTCTCATTCACCCTGTCCCTTTACCCCTTGGCCCATGTTAACTATGCTGCCTGATGCATCCCTCTGCTCCTTTGTCTGTGTGGCACATGCTTAGGCTATCAGCTCATCGCAGAAAGATGGCAGTCCCAGCTCTCTCCTCACTTTAAAAGAACTACAATGCTCTGAAGAGTAACCCTGACACTTACATGCCTCTAACATTTCTGCCAAAGATAATTCACTGGTCCACATAGCCCAAATATTCCTCTTGCATCCCCCACTCCCATCATTAGCATATCCTTAGAGGCCAAATCCTAGAGAGCTGCTTGTGAGAAAAAGAATAAGAGCAAAGCAGTTTCAACCCTGAACAGCTAAAGATTTGCTTTTGTGGACTTCAGGAGAGTTTGAGGTTGATTGTTACCCTTCATGTTCTTAATTCACACTACTCACTGAAAACAGTAATTAACTAGGGTAAGTGTATTCTTTAATAAAATATTTTAGTTATGGGGCAGTAATTTTTTTTTCCCAGATGTGGTGGGTAGTTTCTTTTATCCTTCCCTATTCTGCTGTCATCTGAAGAACCACTTCCCTCGGTAGAGGAAAACACAAGCTTTTCACTGAGTGGTAATTTTTACCAATTACACTAGGGAACAGGTGTACCCTATCTAATGTCATGACAGTAATTATGAGGTGCTTGTAGATAGAAATCATTGAAGACAATGTACCTTATAAACATTCTCAGTAATATTGAAGCTCTTACCTTGACATTATGTCTTTGGAGTAAGACCTAAACTTGTCACTCATTATATTTATCTACTGCTAGCATTACAGCAAGGACTTAACTTGAGCAGCTTACTAACACTGCCCTTTCTTGTAAAGCCAAAGTATGTGGAGCCTATTTTTTTTTTTTTTCAGGTACAAATAAGTTAGTTGCTTACCATATGAGCTGCTACAGAAGCTGCTGACTTCCCTCTCTTTTAAGGTTTTATTTGCTCTTTTTCCAGACCTACATCCCCTCTGGATTTCAGCTTTATAAGGCAGTACTTTCTGTAGTTTTGATTTGTGTGGTGTCATCTAGGCAGTAGCATGCAGCTGGGGTAGTTATTTCTTTCGTTATGTTTTTAATGAGTGTAATTTTCAGCAGTGTTTCATCTTTGCAACAGCTGAACTTGGCCTCCATCCATCACAAATTTAAAGCCAGGCTTCTTGATCAAACGCTGAACAAGAGGTATCTAGAGGAATCAAGCCTCAGTGTTGTATTTTCACTGCTGGCCACAAAAACAATCTGCCAACTGCAGTGATAATGCCAAAGAACAAGTACTAAACAGGGAAAGGCTCATAAATTTTAGGACTTAACTGCAAACCTGTATTTCTGAAGCACTCACTTGATGTGTTTGTTTCCAACCATTTCTGGGCACATATTAAAAATTTAAAGACGGCTCTTGGACAGAGAAGGTACAAATTCCAGTTTATATACTTATTGCTGATGCAAAAGCTGCAGTAAAAAAAACCAAACACCTTACTTTGCTGGTGTCCTTGAAGCAGTCACATCAGAATTGAGATAACTGAGTTCACCAGACCACCTCCCTGAGCTAGTCACACTTGTTTTTTCACTTCAGTGGATATGGAAAGAGCAGGTTCATGGAGTAGTAACTGCAGATAGTCTTTTGCTCTGTAATCAACTCCAACCCTGGTGCAGTGTGAAGCTTGCTTTGTACAGAGATCTATCATGTATGTTCAATGACAAAATAAGAGTTGAAGGGAAAATGCAAGTATTAATCATGTTTCTTATTTATCTGGTTTTCAGTCTTACACACAAGTGTCCCTTTTACCAAAAGGGACCTTAATCCATCCAAATACAAGACACTCCATATGGGTTGTTGAAGGGAGGGATGGAAAGGGAGAAAAGCATCATTTTTATTCCATTGCTCTTTAGCTGAAAAACACACTGACACAAAGATGCAAACTGCTACTGTTCCACTTTGAAATCTATGTTCCAAGCACTTCAAACTAGGCTCTAATAGGACAGCTTGAGAGCCAGAGGCACATCCTGACACCTTTCAGTAAGAAGCAGACATCAGACCTGCACTTAAATTTGTTCTGGAACTACCACTATTATCAGCCCATGCTGCTGAAATGAGTTTCACTTCTCACCATTTGATTCCTAAGAGATCAGTTCTGTAAGTAAGGATTTCATCTTCCAGAAGCTGCAGCTCCAGCAGTTTGGGTTGTAAAAGGAACAAAAACAACTGCTACACCAATCTGATGTCTTTTGAAAATATTTTATGTTAAAAATACAGAAAAATATTTCTTGTTCAAGGAGGAAAAATATACTGCATGACGACACTGATCTAGGTATGGTCGGAAGATGTCTGTGGCTCCATCACCAGTCACTGGAGTGATGACCCAATTTGGCAGCTAAGGTTTCTTTCTCAACTTCTCAATCATTTATCAAAGCCAGAATCATACTGTGACAACACAGAAAACATGACACCGGTGGATTACTGAAGCATGTGTAAACAGGAACAGCTATCGCTTTCATGAGAGAATTGCACTTGATTCTGAAAGTCAGGGCAACTATGCTGTGGGCTTTGCTTATGCAGACAAGGACTGCAGCAGCAATACTGCAGTAGAACAGTAGTTCTTTCATCCTGTAGTAAGTGGCCCCACCACAACACTCATCTGTTTAGAGCTGGGTAAGTTACACTTCATTTTCTAAGACAGAACTTGTAAAATAAATTTAGTCCTCAAGATAACTTCCATTCTAAATAGGCCACTTATCCTAGGTGCTGAAATCATCTACCTCCTTACATTGTACTTAATAGTGGTTTTGAGATTGAGGAGTAGTCTGGGTTTCCAAACAGTGTTTGATCAGAAAGAATAAAGGCATATAATGAGCTCACAGATAGCTGTCAAAATACATTATTGAGGCTTAGCAAGATGTGAGAAGATAAGACACGAATACAGCAATTACACTGGCATAACAGAGGGTATAAAAATAGCTGGCAGACAATTCCTTTGTTCCTTGTGAGCAATTTTGGAAACTAACCTGTAGAGGTACATGAAGAAACACAGCAGATGAAAGCCTAGTTTAATCATAGCTTCCTTCATGTGTGATTTCAGTTGTCCTCGGTTATGGATCTCCGTGGGATCAAATACCCCCATGTTTCCACTTGGCACCATAATGTACCTGAAAGTTTAAGGAAATAAAAAGAAAAAAAGACAAAAACAAACAACACAAACCAGAAGTAAAACCAGAATTATACTCATCAAAACATTAGAGAGAGCTTTCACAAAAGGAACTTTTATCTGAAGAGCTGTTTCACAATTTGGCATAGGGGAGCTCTTTAAATTCCATTTCAGATTGAGGATATTGCTTATATTGTGCCACTACAACCCACAGAGTAAAGGGACAAGAGATGCTGCTAAAAGGATCAGCCCAGCTTCCCATGCATAAAAGGGAGAGTTTCCTGGTCATAGCCAATTCCAGTTGATTTTCATTGTTATTTGTGGTTATTTGTGTTACTTGGTGTCAAGGAAGGAAACATCTACCTGCAGTGGAGAAACGCATTAGCTGAAAGGGACTGGAAATGAATTAATTTAGGTAAGAAATAAGTGATTTATTCACCAAAAAACCACACTCAGATAATCACAAACCCTAGTGGTCAAAACAAGATGCTGCAAGACAAAGGATCCCTGGTTTTTTCCTGGTTTTATCACAACCATCCTGCCTCATAATCCCAATTAACGTTGGCATTAACTATTAACATGAACTATTTCCTATGAACTTGGGAATGACTCACAAATCAAGACTCCTGGGCACTAGAAAGAATGCAAGGAAAGGCCCAACATTTCATGTCCTTGACATTGTTGAGTTTTTCATAATTTTAATTGCTAGGAAAGGAGAGTTTCATGTCAGTTAGACCCAAGAAGACTGCTTCCAGCTCAAGAACTAGATGATCTTCAAGGTCCAGTCTAAACTGTACAGACTATTTCCACACTACACTACAAGGTAAATTAGTAACATTGGAAAAAAAGAAAGTTAAAAAAAGCACACAACCCCCTTTGCACTTACCTATATATATTCCATGTTGCTACTGGTAAATTAAGGAGAAAGATGAACCAGTGCAATGAAATAAGCATTAGTACAGTTACAACAGCATGGCCAATCACCTCAGGGACCACCCACTGCAAAAAGGGAAGGGGGGAAAAAAAAAGTTACATGCACACAAGGAAATTTCTTTCTGAAAAAGAGATTACAGAATTATTTGAACCACTATTAGAATCATTTGATTCTAATCCTGTAAAACTCAGACAGAAAGTTCATGGTATATGATTTCATCACAATGTGGAGAAATCAATACCTTCAGATTCCACATGAATTAGCCAGAAATCAAACCCTAGATAATATGACAGAGTTACTTTACCAAAGTATTGCAAACATTTCTAGGAAGAGCACAGCAGCAATTTGGACATAACTATATTACACAAGTACTTAAGTATACAGTGCTCATCTAAAATCACTGCAGAGAACAGTGGACTTAAGAATGAGTGCAGTAGGTAACTAACATCTGCAGACACAGGACATACAAACACCCTCAGACTTGGAACCATGAAGAAAGTTGTTCAGTATGAAAACTGGCAAAATTAAATTGGGTCAGCCTCAACTCATTTTCAGTGTGATAGTATCCTGCAGCATTGCCTGTTACATTAAGAGAGAAAATATCTTTACATTAAAGTGAACACCCATGTGGGAAAGCCACATTGATTTAATGAAATCGGGTTTAATCAGATTTGGCTTAAACAGTAGTTATCAGAATAAAACCCTCTCCTGTTCAAGAGGTAAGAAATTATACAGAAGCATCAGAGAAAGTTGCTGTAAGGATCTGAGTTCAGTCACGAGCAGACACTCTTGGTGTGGGTGGATTCAAGCATTAAAGCACAGAACTCAAGAGCTCTGTGAAGGGCTATGTCTCAGTCCCACAAATTGAAAGTAGGAAGCCCAACTCAGAGCACCAAGGGTCAGAAGCACAGCCTTTCGTGACTGAATTTGCTGAAAGATGTGCATCTGAAAGAGACAAGCAAACAGAAACAAAAGATACATGCACACTATTGCCTGTCAAGGTTCTTCAGATGTACATTACATCCCCTTCTCTTAAATCACATTAAATGCAAAGAAGAATAATTTACTTTATTGAGTTTTGAGCAGCAGGATCTAGCATTAATGTAGTCACATTCCAAATCTGATAGTGTAATTATCTGAAGTCCAAGATAAGGAAAAACTGTACGGTAACTGAGAATACACAAAGCTTTGTTTTTATCCAATTAGGCAGAACACTCTGCTCTCAGTGTAGTCTTGTTCCACAGTTGATACGCCAAAGGCACGTTTCAATTTGTTACAACTCATTCCTACCTTAGGTAGGAAGTTAGGCCACATTTATCATCAGACCAAATGATTTTATGATGCTTTTTCAATGACAACTGTGGAACAAGTGCTAAAGTTCAGTTCAACCCTTAAAACACACCAGGGAGGCAAGCTTATTATTTTCCACATCACAAACTATTACTACAACACTTGAAACCAGAACTTACAGGGAAGAAAAAGTTAATGCACTTTGAAAGTTCTCCTCACAATACAGCTAAATAGTACTGTTTTAAGAAGTGGATCTGCCTTCCTTTCTTTCCTTTTTTTTCCTCTCTTTTTTTACATTTAAAGCAACACTAGGTTAATTCATACTGTGCTGGGAAATAAACAGGCAATATCATTATCAAATGAACTCCCAGCAATTAAACTATGAAGACTTTATACAGAGAAGTCCTCTCAAGAAAGGCTTGGGACACATCATGCCACATCCTCTAAAGCACATTCTCCTTTCCTCTAAGAAATCATATCCCTAAAATAAAGGCAGTCCTTGAGTTTTTCAACAATTAACCTGTCCTTCTAGGATGAATTTCCTTTAAGTGCTTTTGTAGTTTCTGAAACAGCAACAGAATTTGAAAGAGTAGCAGGCAACTTTGTAAGAAAGAATATGGAAATTCTGTTTGCTGAAGAATTCAGTCTCCCAGCTTCGAACGCTCAGTTAGAACGAGGTATCCTTGCAACTACAAGACTGTTGCATTGTCGTTGGGTTTTTTAGGCCTGTTAATTTCAGAGGGTGCCAAGCACACTTAATGCGCCTCCATACCAATGCCGCTTCTGCCAAGACACGATCTATTTTCCACAGCACCGGCCGCCGACGCCCATGGCAGCCTGCAGTCCCTCCATCTCCAGCACTCGAGGAAGCCAGCATATTTCGGGCACTGAATCACTCGCCCTTTCCCCGCAGCGCGGCGCGCCCGCCTCTCAACCCCTGCTCTCTCTCTCTCCTTCTCCTCCGAGGGGCTGCCGCTCGGGGTACCTTGCTATCGGCCTTTACCCAGCGGAGGCCCTCACGCCCCGCCATCCTCTACCCACCGCCAGCCTGGCGGGTCCGGCCCCGATTGCCCTCAGCGCCGTCTCAAGAAGCCTGGCCCTTCCCGGTCCCGCTAGGCGAGGGCGCAGCTCCAACCCTACCCACCCCAAGCTCCCCCACCCCCTAGTCCTAGAGAAGGATACAAAGTAGACGGAGAGAAAGATGAGGGCACAGCAGTCAATCAGCGAGAAAATGAAGACCACCGACTCCATCCCGCCACGGCCTCCGCCCTCCCGGCCGCCGTACGCCACTCCCCAACGGGCTGGGCTGGCCTGGGCCGCGCAGCACGCGGGGAAATGGAGTCCCCGCGCTGGGCCGCGCAGCACAGCATGCTGGGAGATGGAGTTCCCGCCGCAGCTCGCGCCCAGGCCTCCTCATGATCCGCGGCCAGGCGGTAACAGCCAGGACATGTTCCTGCTCCGCGTGAATCTCTGCCGGGAATCTCACGTAGCCCTGACCGGGGGTATCTGTTTGAACCTTAATTAGCGGCTCGGTAGGTCAGAGGCGGAAGAAGAGCGTTCCCAGATTAGGACGCCTCCCGTGCTGGGCCCGTCAGGTCTGCTGGTGTAGGCGGGCGACACGAAGGGGGCCTGAGGCGGCGCGGCTGGGACAGTCCCCGTGCTGGTGGAGAGGCCCTCGGCTGGTGAGAGCGGCGGAGCGGCGATGCGAAGCCGGCCAGGGCACTTCGTGGACCTGCGGCTGAAGCAACGTATTAAGCAGGTATCGACCGGGGCAGACAGCGTCGCCTAGCCGGCAGCTCTCGGCTCCGCGGGCCGGCGGTGGCGGCGGCTTGGGGTGGGCTCCATGCGGCCGGCACGGTGGGAATCGCTGGAAGCGGCCTGGAGCATCTAGCCCGCGCAGGTGCGGGAGGGGAGGGCAGCGGGCGCCAAACGCCGGCCTTGTCTCTCAGGGCTTTAAAAAGACTAAATTTGCTCTCCCCAAGCTTCAATTCATTCCCCCTTGTCTTATCACTACAAGCCCTTGTAAAAAAGTCCCTCCCCGGCTTTCTTGTGGCCCCTTTCAGGTACTAGAGAGCTGCTCTAAGGTCTCTCTGAAGCCGCCTTTTCTTCAGGCTGGACAGCCCCAACTTTCTTGTCCCCATAGGGGAGGTGCTCCAGCCCTCTGATCATCTTCGTGGCCCTTCATGACCTCCTCCAGCAGTTCCAGCAGAAGTCACTGAAGCACCAAAATAAAACATGCTGCTTTTCCCCAAAAAACCATAGATACCTAATCATCTGTGTCTTAGTGTTTTCTAGGTGTGTTCAAAGGCAGTTCAGAGCTCTTTCTGATTTTCATTTTGACTTCGAAGAGTACTAGAGTTTGAAATAGGTGTATTTGATCTAACTGTTCAGATGAGGTGATTGACAAAGATTTTATTCACTGTTTAAAATTTCATTTCAGTATCTTGCAAGCAATAAGTGTGGCCAGTATGTCGACATCAGAATTCTAGCCTCTGATTTGCAGAAAACCTACAGGTGAGCGAAGATTTGTGTCCTTATATTCTGCATTCAAAACATGGAATACATTATTTTGTTATATTGCATTTATGTGTTTTTAATCCAAATTTTAATTTGCCTTATGTTCAGTACAAGTTGTTGAGCTTGATTGAAATTATAAGGTAGATACGCTTAGGGATGTGGTTCAGTGGTAGTAGCTTAGCAGTAGTGGTGGGAACATGAGCTCTAGGTGAGCAGTTGGACTTGATCTCAGAAGTCTCTTCCAGTGTCACAGGTCTGTGGTTCTATGATCATTTCCATTCTAGTGTTTTCCTCTGCAGATATATCTAACAACTTAAATTTTATTAGTGAATTGGCATGACAAGATCTAGTTGTGGTTTGTAGGGTTGTTTTGTGTCTGTGGTTTGGTTTTGGTTTGACTTTTATTGAACAGCTACAGATGCATTGCAGCACATTGGTCCATACTCCAGTAAGCCTTAATAAGTGTGAGGGAAAGTAACACTTAAGTGCAGGGAAATGCAGGTTTCACTAAGACACTAAATCTCACTCATCTGCTCAGCAGAACAGTGAGCCTTGCCTCGCTGTGTTTTTCTGAGTGAGGAGCAAGGTTGTATTGCAGTAGATCATTGGTGGGTGTCAGGGTTAATGAAGGTGGAGAAGTATATTCATTCCTGTTTGCATATTCTATTTATTAGTGCCTTGTTAGAGAAAAGCATCCAAAGTAAGAGTTTTGGTTTCCCATAGGTCTTGGGGTTTGGTTTGGGGTTTTTTTGCATTTCAATGTTTTGGTTTTGGGGTTTTGTCCCTTCTTGGTGATTTTTGTTTATATTTAAGAATGCTCATTAAATCCATTTTTCTTATAGTGACCATTTTGTTATGTTATCCTTGCTGTCCTTTCTGGACTGTAGCCTCTATGTGTTTGGTTTTGTTTGACTTAAAGCAAAAAAATTAGTAGTGTTGTGACACCCAGTGTGCTCATTTGTGCATTGCTGCTTCTCTATAGCTACAGAGAAAGAGGACCTTGCTAACTTTTAGAGACCAGTATAGTTTAGTGGGTTTGTTTCCTGCCAGTGATTGAGCTCTTCCAGGCTTAAGAAAAAACAGTCACTATGTAGAAGCTTGGGTATCAGTTTAAAATGTTGTGGGTTTGTTAGTTTCTTTTTTTTTCCACTGAGGATGAAGACATGTTGACTGGAAAAAGCAATTGGTGTAACCTGTTTGTTTTGTTGCTGTTTTTCCAGTGTAGAATATGGACGAAGAAAAAGAAATGCTTTTAGACTACAAGTTGAAAAAGGTACTTCTGCTGCTGTGATGTCCAAGATACCAAATTCTTTGATTGTGCTTTGGCTGTTTTCTTAACATGTTTTAACTTTTCCTTTCAGTGTTTGGAATAATCAGTAATGAGAAAGAACAGGAAGATTTAGCAGTTTTAGAGGCTGAACATGTGGCAAAAAGAGCAAGACAACAGGAGAAAAACGAGTAAGAAGAACTTGTACCATTAGATTAATGATGCCAGTAGTATTATCATTTCTGAAAAGGTTTCTGTCTTCATATTATTGCATTTTGATAGTTTAAAGATCACAGATAAAGCCTAGATTTTCCATAGGCTTGTCTTCATCAGAAGTTACCTACAACTAATGAAAGCACTTTTTCTTACCTAGGACAAGCAGATACTAGAGCAAATCATGATTTCTCTGTTATATGTTGCATATATTTTTATAAATATATATAGTTAGTGGATATCCTTGGGGCTTCCTTGATAGTTTTCCACATAACACCACAGTCCTCATGCAGTTTAGTTCCTTTGTTTTCTTCTTAGTCTTTTTTGGGTGTGAGAGATACTAGCTTAATCTGAGAGACAGGCTAATTAAGAGTAAGTATCTACTGGGTATGAGATGGGGATTAAGATTTCCTGACTCGTAACCTTGTGCATAGTCCCACAGATCATTCTGGTTTCTCTAAGGTGTGAGAGATTAAAGATCTCCCTCTCTACTCTGCCCTGGTGAGACCACACCTGGAATACTGTATCCAGTTTTGGGCTCCCCAGTTCAAGAGAGACAGAGATCTACTGGAGAGAGTCTAATGAAGAGATACGAGGACAATTGAGGGACTCGACATCTCTCCTGTGAAGAAAGACTGAGAGAACTGGGGCAGTTGAGTCTGGAGAAGTGAAGGCTGAGAGGGGATCTTATTAATGTCTATAAATATCTGAGGGGTTGTTGTTCTTCTACCCACCACCTCCCCAGGCAGCCCATTCCAATGGGCAATCACTCTCTCTGTGTAGACCTTCTTCCTAACATCCAGCCTAAACCTCCCCTGGTGCAGCTTGAGGCCGTGTCCTCTTGTTCTGGTGCTGGTTGCGTGGGAGAAGAGACCAACCCCCACCTGTCTACAACCTCCCTTCAGGTAGTTGTAGAGAGCAATAAGGTCACCCCTGAGTCCCCTCTTCTCCAGACTAAGCAACCCCAGCTCCGTCAGTCTCTCCTCATAGGGCTTGTGTTCCAAACCCCTCACCAACTTCGTTGCCCTTCTCTGGACACATTCCAGCAAGTCAACCTCCTTCCTAAACTGAGGGGCCCAGAACTGGACACAGTACTCAAGGTGATCCTGCTTTGGCAGGGGAGGTGGACCCGATGATCTCTGGAGGTCCCTTCCAGCCCCTAACATTCTATAATTCTATGAAATTAGAAAGTTTGTCACAAGGATGAGTCTAGATCAGCAGTGATTTGCTACTACTTCCCTCATGCCAGCATTGGTGATTGTGTGATCTCTTAGTGAACTGAATCAAACTGATCCTACATCACTTGTTTTTTAGGACTGTGTTTCAGCCAGATCACCAAATTGATCCAAATCATCACAGTCTTGGAAATGATGCAGTTTTCACTCTTCATAGTCATAAATATCAAGCCTGTAGATCAGATTTTTTTTCCCTCCAGTTTTAGACTACATATCATAGTTCTGGGGAACCAGGTTGTGGAAATTGCATTCATTTTGTTTTGTGGATGTGTCACTTGTAGTTCTGCCCTGATAATAATGTTGGTCTTCCTTCCATGTAAAGGGCTGCAGGAAGTGCCACAGATACCTCTGATTATGATGAATATCCAGAAGATCTGGTAAGTTGTATTTTGTTATGGCTTCATTTGCATCACCCATGATTCTGTGTTGTGAAATTGCAACGCACTTGGGGAGTTTAAAAGTGGAGATGAAGATGATGCACGGTCAGAGCTGGCAATTCCAACTTACAATCTACAAAGCTAAAAAGAGGCTATTTTCTGAATAGAAGGAAGGAAGCTGTGGTAGGGAATCTCTTTTGAGGAAAGCACACTAGGGATTGGAAGTATTTGGCTATAAAGTTAATGAAATGATTGAAGGAACTGACATATGGAACTTGTAGTAAAAGAGGTGACTGTCAATTAACAGGGCTTATTTGAGGATAAATAGCAAAGGCTGCTGTTTCTTCAACCAGCAGATGTATTTATATGCAGTCATTTCATTTGCAGAGGAATGGGTTGGAAGGTGCATGGTCTAGGGGGACCTCATAGCTACCTTCCAATACCTGAAGGGAACCTGCAGGAAGGCTGGAGAAGGACTTGTAAGGGTATCTAGCAACAGGACAAGGGGGAATGGTTTTAAGATGAGGGAGAGTAGGATTAGACTGGATCTTAGAAAGAAGTTCTTCAGTATAATGGTGGTGAGACTCTGGAATGAGTTGCCCAGGGAGGTTGTGAATGCTCCCTCCCTAAAGGTCTTCAAGGCCAGGTTGGATGAGGCTTTGAGAAAGAAGTCTAGTTGAGAGATGTTGAGATGGCAGGGAGATTGGAGCAGATGATCTCTAAGGTCCCTTCCAACCTGAGCCATTTTATGATTCTACATTTACCAGCTGAGACAATGCTGAATAGTTGCTCATGTTTTCATTGGCCTCTTGATATAAATAATCCACATTATAACCTGTGCCTTTTCCTTTAAAATACATGAATCTGCAGTCCACAAATCACATGAACAGTTCTCTGCTGAGCTTATACAAGAAAGGAAATCCTGATTCTGCTCCAGCCACTCCAAAAACTGAACCAGTGGAAACCCCCACTCCTGTGAGAACAGCACCTCAAACAAGCACCCTCTCATCAGGAGCACAGGTTGGAACACGTGTCTCTGAAGGTGGCTGGTTCATTGATAAAACTCCCTGTGGAAAAGACTTTTTCATTGACCTTTCTGAGGATGGAGAAGGAGATGAGAAGAAACTGATTTCTGAGGTACTGTGTTTTACAAACCCAGTGTGATTTAAATAGCAAGCAGAAATATAGTAATAACTTCTGGATAGACTGGCTCCTAAGTCACTCTCTGTCTTCCCCTGGTAAGTGCAGCACCATGCAGCTTTAATTCTGCTAAGATGAGGATGGAGGCTGGCAGGCCAGTTCTCCTGCTCTACTCTGCCCTGGGAGGCCTTATCTGGAGTACTGTGTGCAGTTCTGGGCTCCCAATTCAAGAAGGACAGGGAACTGCTTGAGAGAGTACAGCAAAGGGCTACAAAGGTGATTAAAGGACTAGAACATCTGTCTTAGGAAGAAAGGTTGAGGGACTTGGGGCTTTTTAGCCTAGAGAATAGAAGACTGAGGGGGGATCTTATCAGTGCTTATAAATATTTAAAGGGTGGGTGTCAGGAGGATGAGGCCAGTCTTCTCAATGGTGCCCAGTGACGGGACAAGAGGCAATGGGCACAAACTTGAATGTAGGAAGTTCCATCTAAACATGAGAAGGGATTTCTTAATGCTAAGCATGGTGGAGCACTGGAGCAGGTCGCCCAAAGAGATGGTGAAGTCTCCATTTCTGGAGTCTTTAAATATCAAATATTGTGTCTTAAATAGAGCATCAGAGAAGATTACTTAAGAATACATTTTATTCTTAAGCATTTGCAGAAATTCATTGGCTCAGAAGGTTTTGTATGTCATAATTCTGGTTTTATGCCCTAGAAATCAACAGAATTTTCTGTCTTGGAGAGTGAAAGAAAGAAGACAAAGGATAAGAGAGCAAAAAGGAAAAAAGAAGTACTTACAGATGTAGATGGAGAAATTAATTCCATCTTACTTAAAGAGAAAGGTGAGAAGTTACTTTTGGTGTGCTGCTTCAAATAAAGACATGGTATCTGGGGAAAAGCTTCTGAAACAGTCTGCCCAGAAAGGTTGTGGAGTCTCCTGTAAAGACTTTCAAAACCCACCTGGATGTGTTCTTGTGTGACCTGCCCTAAGTGATCCTGCTTTGACAAGGGGGTTAGACTCAATCTCTGGATGTGCCTCCCAACCCCTGCCACTATGACTGGAATCCATCAATGGAGAAGTGTTTCCTGAGGTTCAGAGAAGTGACCTCAAATGGAATGGTTTTTCCTAAGAAATTTAGCTTTAATGTACTAAAAAAAATATTTCAGTCCTGTGTCTACTACCAAAAAATAACAGTACACCCTAAGCTTAGCTAATTGTTTAGACTGAGTACACTTTTGTTTGATGTTGGGAACTGATGTTATGCTATATTTAAATGTGCATAACTTTTTTTCTCCTTAACAGTTAGAAGGAAGGGACCAGAGCTTTACCACCCTTCAGTGAAGTTTGCAGATGTAGGAGGCAATGATGAAACTTTAAAGGTTAGTTAAAATTGTATTTGTGGGCTACAGAATGCACTGAATAAAATATTGCATGAAAAATGACAAAGATGAGATTTGGCAGAATTCATCTGCATGGCACTGAGAAGAGTTGCTTATGCCAGCAGCATTGAAGTTTTGTGTGCTTGGGTTTGTTTTTTTCTCCCCTTTGATTAATTTTTCTGAAAGCAGTTACATAAATTGAGGCAGAGTAGCTGAAAAGTTGTCTGACAAAAAAGGACCTGGGGGTGCTGATTCACAGCCAGATGAATGTGAGCCAGCAGTGTGCCCAGGTGGCCAAGAATGCCAATAGCATCTTGGCCTGGATCAGCAATAGTGTGGCCAGCAGGAGTAAAGAAGTGATCGTGCCCCTGTACTCACCACTGGTAGGGCTGCACCTTCAATGCTGGGTTCAGTTTTGGGCCCCACTAGAAGAAAGACACTGAGGTGCTGGAGCATGTCCAGGAAGGGCAACAAAGATGGTGAAGGGTTGGGAGAACAGGTCTGGTGAGGAGCAGCTCAGGGAACTGGGATTGTTTAGTCCAGAGAAGAGGCTGATGGGAGACCTCACTGTCTTCAACTCCCTGAAAGGAGGTCGGAGTGAGGTGGAGATGGGTCTTTTCTCCTGGTGTCAGGTGATAAAATGAGAGGAAAGGGCCTCAAGTTGTGCCAGTTGTGACCATTCCTGAAAGAGTGGTCAGGCATTTGATCAGGGAGGTGGTGGAGTCGCCATCCCTGGCAGTGTTCAAGAAACAGATGGCCATGGCACTTTGGGACATGGTTGAATGGCCATGGTGGTCTTAGGTTGCTGGTTGGACTTGATGAACATAGAGGTCTTTTCCCACTGAAACAATTTTACAACTCTGTGGAACTACATTACTAACCAGAACCAGCTTTATTTTAACCTGACTGTGATGTTAGCAATCTGTAATATTAATTTCTGAAATTGGAATGAAGGCCTCTCTCTCGTCACTAACAGGAAATATGCAAGATGCTCATTCACCTGCGTCACCCCGAAGTCTATAACCAGTTAGGTGTGGTTCCACCTCGCGGTTTTCTTTTACACGGACCACCAGGATGTGGAAAGACACTGCTTGCACAGGCAATTGCTGGGGTGAGATAGATTTACATTGTCAGTTTCTTCTTCTGATTTGTATTTAGAGAGGGGAAAAAAATAGTCCTCTTCATGGTAGTCCTCTTTTTATCTCTCTTCTCTCCTTCCTATCTTAGTCTAAAATATGTTCATCCTCACTTCCATCATTTGAATTCTGTCTGAATCTATGCTTGATGGACTCTCATATGTGAAGAGGCAACGTAATGTTTTATGTTTGACCTAATTCTTTTGAGTTGTTGCCAGGACAGCAATCACCAGAAAGGTAGAGGGGTTGGAAGGGACCTCTGAAGATAAGTCTCTGACCCCGCTGCCAAAGCAGGATCAGCTAGAGCAGATCACACAGGAACACATCCAGATGGGTCTTAAAAGCCTCTAGACAAGGATATACCACAACCTTTTTGGGCTGTCTGTTCCAGTTCTGCTTTTTTTTTTTTTTTTTTCTTATGTTGAGGTGGAACTTTCTATGTTCCAGTTGGTATCCACTGCCCCATGCCCTGTCACAGGACAAGACACTAGCATATTCTTCTGGATACACACCCTTCACATGCTTGTACACATTGATAAGATACCCTCTCAGCCTGCTCTTTTCGAGGCTAAAGAGCCCCCTCTGTCATCAGAAAGATGTTCCAGTCCTTTAACCATCCTCTGTTGGCCACTCTCTAGTGTATCACTGAAAACAATACTCCAGATGTGGTCTCACCAGGGCAGAGTAGAAGGGGAGGGGAACCTCCCTTGACCTGCTGGCCACAATCTTCTTAATGCACCCAAGGATACCGTTAGCCTTCTTGCCCACAAGAACATCCAGCACGTCCCATGCTGTCTAGCAGGACTCAAAGGTGTGGGTATTGAGAAGGCTATAAATGGAAGATTCTCATGGTTAAATTTGCCATAGTGTTCTGTTCTAAAGTCTAGATTCAGCTTTCCCATCTTTTATGAGGCATTACATTGGTGCTATTGGGTGGCATCTGTTAAACAGTGATTTCTGAGTTTCAAAACTGGGTGTCTCCTTGCCTATTCCAAACTAATGATTTCAGAGCATGTGACATTATTGGTATTTGTAGTTTGGTGTGTGGTGAGGCTGCTGTGCTGCCCTATGCCTGTTTTGGATGTAAATCTAGGCTCTATTTAGGGCTATTCAGTGATACACTTTAATAGAGTTGTTCCTTAAATGTCAGAGATTATAACCTTAAATTTAAATGTGTGTAAATTATGAACTTATGTGGTGCAGATTTTATCTTAGAAAGAAAATACTGATGTTTATTCCTTAAATGTCAGTTAGACCCTTCTGACATTATGATTAAAATGTTATAATTAAAAAAGATGCAAGGAGTTTTTTAATCACAGAATGGCTTAGGTTGGAGGAGGTCTTAGAGATCATCTACTCCAATCTCCCTGCCATGGGCAGGGATGTCTCTCAACTAGACTTGCTTGCTCAAGGCTTCATCCAGCCTGGCCTTGAAAACCTCCAGTGAGGAAACATCCATAACCTCCCTGGGGCAATTCATTCCAGAGTCCCACCACCCTTGTGCTGAAGAACTTACTCTGAAGACCCAGCCTAGTCCTATGCTCCCTCAGCTTAAAACCACTCCCCTTTGTCCTGTTGCTTGACATAAGATTGGTTGTACCAAAACAATTCCTCCTCCTTGTCTCTTCTCACTTTGTGTCTCTGAAGAGATACTAACTTGCTCCTGCTTGACCTTGGCTGCATTGTTTTGGTTAAGTGTAACAGCAACTTTCTCTGCTCCTTTCTCCCTTTTGGACAGGGTAGTGGAGGTGCAGAGAGACAGCTTCCCTGGTCTCTTGACCCAGGAGGGTTCTTGTGTTGTTTGTTAATTGTAAATCTCTGTAAATATTGTGTATTTGTACATATTCATTGCATTCCATTGTAGATTGTAGTTTTGCCTGTAAATACAGCTTTCATTTGCTGCCAGCTGAGCTGGTCTGGCAAAGTTAATGCTGGGGGGAAAATTTCAACCCTCCACACATCGGAACAGGCTGCCCAGCAAGGTGGTTGAGTCACCATCCCTGGAGGTGTTTAAAGCCTGTGTAGATGTGATGTTTGGGGATAGGGCTTAGTGGTAGACTTGGTAGAGTTAATGGTTGGACTCAATAATCTCAAAGGTTTTTTTCCAACCTAAATGTCTCTATGGTATTGGAAAATGTTTGTCCTCTAGGACAGGCAACATTTCTAATCTCTGGATATCACATTCATTGTCTCTTTCAGGAACTTGAGCTCCCGATGCTGAAAGTAGCAGCAACAGAGATGGTATCTGGAGTGTCAGGAGAATCTGAGCAGAAACTGAGAGAATTGTTTGAGCAGGCTGTGGTGAGGCACCCATTGGAAATAACAGCATGAATTGTTTGTCCTTTTCTTTGTAAAGATTTAGAACTTGTTGCTGTGGTTTGAATTCGACTGAATATTAGTGAGTGGATCTTTATACTGCTGCACACAAGTCATAGTGTCTCCCCTTCTGTAACCACAATTCCATTGTACTGTCATGCTGTCATGGGGCACAAAGATGACTGTTCTGAAATCATGACAAAAGACAGTTCCTGGTATCCATGTAAAGAGAACACTATAAATTATTTACTTATTTGGAGCTGCTTAGCTTCATAGAAAAAATATGTAAGAGTAGTTCACTGTGGGTTTTTGTTGTTGTTGTTACAGGGGATTTTTGCTGGGTTTGTATGGCTTGGAACTTGAGTGAACCTGAGAGGCTTAAGACTCGAAGGGTTTAGATATAAAATAAGAAATGTGGGACAAGTATCATACAAGCAGGAGTTCAGTTACAGTTGAAGTCTTCCTTTAGTATCATAGAATCAATAAGGTTGAAAAAGACTTCAAAGCTCATCAAGTCCAACCTGTCACCTGAGACCTCATGACTACTAAACCATGGCACCAAGTGCCATGTCCAATCCCCTCTTGAACACCTCCAGGGATGGGGACTCTACCACCTCCCTGGGCAGCCCATTCCAACAGCTAACAACTCTCTCTGTGAAGAACTTTCTCCTCACCTCCAGCCTAAACTTCCCCTGGTGCAGCTTGAGACTGTGTCCTCTTGTTCTGGTGCTGGTTGCCCGGGAGAGGCGACCAACCCCCTCCTGTCTACAACCTCCCTTCAGGTAGTTGTAGAAAGCAATAAGGTCTCCCCTTTGCCTCCTCTGCTCCAGGCTAAACAATCCCAGCTCCCTCAGCCTCTCCTTGTAGGGTTTGTACTCGAGGCCTCTCCCCAGCCTCGATGCCCTTCTCTGGATACATTCAAGAGTCTCAATGTCCTTCTTTAGTGTGACTTCCAGACCTAGGAAGAAGCAAGGAGACTCAGACAGGTTGAAATAATTTTAATTTTTTTAAATGGAGATTTTTCTTTTTCTTTTTCTTTTTTTTTTTTTGTTGTGGCTAATGTTTTATTTCATGCAGATGGTTTTCTGTTCCTTATCTCTGAGAACGTTCTGGGTTTCCAACTTCATTCCATTTTTTAACTCTCCCCTACCACTGCATATAGGTGTTTAGAGTATGCTCCTGTTAAAAAGGATGCTGAACAGGACAAAAGATGGATTGTGAAGCTGCTAGATTATTGTGTTTCATAGAATGGGTGAATCACAGAATGGTTTGGGTTGGAAGAGACCTTTAAAGATGATCTGATGCAGTTTATACTACATTTTAATTTTTAGAAAGCCATGGTTAGGTGTTGTTCAGAATAAAATTGAATAAATAAACACCCAGAGTTTTTAGAAATTAAGTATTTTGTATGTATAGTGATTGAGGGGAGGTTGCTGTAAAAGTAACTGTTGAAGAATATGAATGTATTGCTTAAAATATGCTTAAATAGAAATTCTCTTGCCTTTCTTATAGTCCTTCACATTCACTTTAAGTAGTTGTTCCACATATTTTGTGGTACAGTTTTTGTGTGCAAGGTAAAATACATGTCTTCACATTATCCATGTGGAATGGAATCTTTATAGTGGAAGAAAAACTGTCTAGCAGGTCTGGGAAGGTTCTTCTCCCCCTCTACTCTGCTCTGGTGAGACCACACCTGGAATACTGTATCTAGTTTTGGGCTCCCCAGTCTAAAGAGAGACTAGGATTTGTTGGAGGGAGTCCAACAGAGAGCTAAGAGGATGATTGCAAGACTTGAACCTCTCTCTTACAAAGAAAGACTGAGACCTGGGGCTGTTCAGTCTTGAGAAGGCTGAGAGGGGATCTTATCAATGTCTATAAATATCTGAAAGGTGGGTGTCAAGATGAAGTTGATGCTATGGTCAGTGGTGCCTGGTGATAGGACCAGGGACAGTGGATACAAGCTGGAACACAGGAAGTTTCACCTCAACATGAGGAGAAACTTCTTTACTGTGAGGGTGACAGAGCCCTGCAACAGGCTGCCCAGAGAGGTTGTGGAATCTCTTTCCCTAGAGACTTTTAAAACCTGTTTGGATGCATTCCTGTGTGACTTGCCCTAGGTGATCCTGCTTTTGCAGGTGGATTGGACTAGACAGTCTTCAGAGGTCTCTTTGATCCCCTATCATGCTATGATTCTATGAACCTTCAGAGCTTTTTCTCTCTGCCAGCAGAAAAATGAACAGCCGCTAGATGGCGCAGCTTCTACCTGGTAACACTGCAAGGGTTTTAGAACGCACGTTTGCAATGGGACTGTTTTTGAAGAAGATTCTAGTGTTTTCCTTTAGTATTGCTTTGTGCTTCGAGTGCTTTTGGACCCTTCACCAGCTTTGTTGCCTTCTCTGGACACGCTCCAGCACCTAAATGTCTTTCTTGTAGTGAGGGGCCCAAAACTGAACCCAGTATACAAGGTGTGGCCTCACCAGTTCCAAGTACAGGGTCACAATCACTCACTCCTGCTGGCCCCACCGTTCCTGATCCAGGCCAGGGTAAAGCAATATAGAGATACATATGAATTTTAAACAAGATGTAGAGACATTTTTAATCTCATGCCTTAGCATAGCCTGAGCTAAGCATAGTTTTGTTGTCTGGTGGCACCCAAAATGGTTAATAGAATTGTTCCAGGATAGGTTGACCTGCAGTAGGTTGACTGAGGGAACTGGGGTTACTTAGCCTGGAGAGGAGGAGGCTCAGGTGAGACCTTATTGCTCTCTACAACTACCTGAAGGGAGGTTGTAGACAGGAGAGGGTTGGTCTCCTCTCCCGGGCAACCAGCACCAGAACAAGAGGACACAGTTTCAAACTGCACCAGGGGAGGTTTAGGCTGGAGGTTAGGAAGAAATTCTACAGAGAGAGAGTGATTGCCCATTGGAATGGGCTGCCTGGGGAGGTGGTAGAGTCACCATCATTGGAGGTGTTTAGGAGGAGACTTGGTAGGGTGCTTAGTTGCATGGTTTAGTTGATTAGGTGGTGTTGGATAATAGGTTGGACTTGAAGGTCTCTTCCAACCTGGGTTATTCTATTCTAGTAGTTACAAAATCTGAAAATCTGAAAAATGTCTTTCATAATCCACTGTCAGTACAATTCTGTAATTATTAATACTTCTTGTTGCTAGTCCAGTGCACCATGTGTCCTTTTCATTGACGAGATTGATGCAATCACCCCAAAAAGAGAAGTGGCATCGAAGGACATGGAGCGGAGAATTGTTGCTCAGTTCCTAACTTGCATGGATGGTCAGTTTCAGGAGCAGCTGTACTAAGCTAAGCTTTCTCATTATCAGACTCAGTGTCTGCTTTCCTTCAACAGAGACTTGTGGGTACTTTAGTGGAGGTAGTGGTAATAATTTTTCATATTTTGGCACAATTTACCTGGGGGTGATGGTGGGACGATTTTAATGAATTCGAGAGGATGTTACTACATTATTTTGGCAGTGGTCTGTACAGCATTATAGAAAACTGTCTATTGTATAAAGAGATATAATGGGGAAATGTGTCAAATGTAAATTGAAATGCTTATTTTTGCCTGATTCTGCAAAATGCAAATCCTAGGTAGTAGAAATCGGGATGAACAGCAGTTTAGTGTGCCTGTTGGTTAGTTTATCTCCGCTGCTTTCAGTGTTATTGTGGGGTGCAGAAACCAAGTCCTATAGATACCAGAGCAAAGTTGAGATGGTAAATATGAATACTAACTTCCTTCCTTCCTTCCTTTCTTTAGACTTGAATAATGTGGCTGTCACTACCCAGGTCCTTGTTATTGGAGCAACCAACAGACCTGACTCACTGGACCCTGCACTGAGGCGAGCTGGGAGATTTGATCGAGAAATTTGTTTAGGGATCCCAGATGAGCAAGCAAGAGAAAAGTATGTGTCATAAAGTTTAAGCTTATTTTTGATTAATTAATCGATAAAGAAATACTGCATAAGTTAACATACAAATTTAAGGAAAGTAAGGAGAACATCCTGGCCATTTGCCATCAGGAGCCAGCCCGTGCTTAGATGCTACCTCAAAAGCAAGAAGTTACAGGATACAGACTCTTTATCTGGTCTAGCTGAAGGTTTGACTAGATGACCTTTAAAGGTCCTTTCCAACCCAAACAGCTCTATGATTCTATGAAAGTAGTTAATGGTGTTTAGCCATGTTTGTGCCTGTATGTGCTTATGAATCAGCACGCCTCAAGAGTGAAGACGTTAAGTGTGAATCTACTTTTTGTCCTGGTAGCTGTCTACATTTGGGCTAATTTCCTTCCCTTTTGTGAAAATTTTATTTTAGCAATACACTTAGGGGTTTTCAAGTGGCTTAGCAGTATGGCTGATGGAATCAAATATGTCTTTTCTGTTGTTCAGGAAGTTAAAATTGTGTCTTTGGTCCTCCCATGTAGCTATTAAATTAGGAACATAAATTAAGTTAGCTTGTTTTTTCATCCCCCCAAGCACATACCTTAAGCAATAGGCCTGGATTCTTCCATTCCTTATGGAAATACACAGGTCCAGGCATTAAGCTGAGCTGCAGTCATCTTGGTTTGTGTAGCTGGCCCTTTTTGCTCCAAAGATCCATGACTGTTATTTTAAAAAAGAAAAGTTTGTGTTTTTTTAATTCAAAAGGAACTGCTACTCACTCCCACAACAGCAGAAAGCACAGGAAGGGAAGTCTGAAAACAACTGAGACTTATCTTGTTACAGGAAGGAAATAAAGGTTAAAGGATAAGTTCCTTCTAGCTCAAGTAATCTTAATTCTAGGTTTGGGGGGTAAAAAAAAAGACAAACTCCTCTGCTTGCAGCATGGCTCACTTTGTGTTCACAAACTTGCAGAATGGTTTAGGTTAGGAAGGACTTCAGACATCATCTACTCCAAATCCCTTGCCATGAGCAGGGACACCTACCCATGTGTTGTCATCAGTACTTACTGACTGCTATTCTGTCTTTCCCCCTTTGCTCTCTTCTGGCCATACCTCCACTTTTTTTTTTCTTTTTTGGATTCTTTCTCCAGATCTACAGCCCTGTAGTAACTGGGTTCCCCTTGGTTGTGTGGTCTACTCTGTCAATTTGGAATCAAACTAAGGTTTAAAATGTCTGTAATATTTAGATTCACCAAAACTAGATTTTACTCACTGATTGATGTTACCTGGTTCACTGAATCATAGAGTGGTAGGGGTTGGACCTCCAGAGATCATCAAATGCAACCCCCCTGCCAAAGCAGCATCACTTATGGCAGGTCACATAGGAATGTATCCAGATGGGTCTTGAAAATCTCTGGAGAAGGAGACTCTACAACCTCTCTGGGCATCCTGTTCCAGTTCTTCATCACCCTCACAGTAAAGAAGTTTTTCCTCATGTTGAGGTGGAACTTCCTGTGTCCCAGTTTGTCTGTTGCCCCGTGTCATATCACAGGACATCACTGAAAAGAGACTGGCACCTTTTTCTTAGCATGCTCCCTTCAGACATTTATAAACATTGGTAAGATCTCCTCTCAGTCTTCTCCAGATTAAATAGAATCATAGAATTGTTAGGGTTGGAAGGGACCTCAAGGATCATCCAGTTCCAACCCCCCTGCCATGGGCAGGGACACCTCACACTAGATCAGGTTGCCCAGAGCCACATCCTGCCAGGCCTTAAAAGCCTCCAGAGATGGGGCTTTTACCACCTCCCTTGAGCAACCTATTCCAGTGTTTCACCACTCTCATGGTGAAAAACTTCTTCCTAACATCCAATCTCAATTTACCCATTTCTATATTTTTCCCATTCCCCTAGTCCCAGGTCTCTCAGCCTTTCCTCATCAGACATGTTCCAGTCCCTTAATCATCCTTGTAGCTCTCTGTTGGACAACCTCTAGTGCATCACTGCCCCTCTTGAACTGGGGAGCCCAGAACTGGACACAATACTGCATCTGTGGCCTCACCAGGGCAGAGTAGAGGGGGAGGTTGGTGCTGCTGTTTGTTTTAAAAGCTGAAAGGAAATACATAGCATCACTTTGTTGGTTTCTCCCTAGTTAAGTGAAAACTGTTCTTATTGTATGTCAGTTCATGTGGACTCAAAGGGATCTTGAATCAGTGCTGTTTGTTTTCATACGGAAATTTTAAAAGCCATAGATTCATCTTTATTTTGTTGTTCTTTCTCCCTTCTGGATTAGAATTCTTCAGACTTTGTGTCGAAAACTTAAGCTGCCGGAGTCCTTTGAATTCAATCATTTAGCGCGGTTGACTCCGGGTTACGTTGGTGCTGATCTGATGGCACTTTGTCGTGAGGCAGCAATGTGCACAGTGAACAGGGTCCTCATAACATCTGAGAAGCAGGAAGGGAAACACACACACAGTGAAGGAAACACAGCTGAAGAAAGCATGGGAACAGGAACAGACATCATGGTGGAAGAGGCTCCCAGACAACTAGAATTTCCTCCTAAGGTATTTGTTCCTTGAACAATCTATGGTCAATGTAACATTAAACTCAGACTTAAAAATACCAGCTCCTAATCCAGGAGCTTAGCTCCCTGTAGCCCACTTTATGGGTCTGAATAAGTGGCTTCCAAACCCCCCACTTTCTAAAAAGAGTGTTAATATTTTACACAGAGAGTAGTTTGTTTCCTTGGGTTTTCTTTTTTGTTGTTTGTGTTGTGTTGTTTTCTAGCAGACCACAGATTAAAATAGTGGCTATATCTCTTGTCAAAAGTATGTCACCTCTAGAGCATTAAAAAAAAAATCAGACTTGGACTGAGGTTTTGACCAGGCTGTTTGCTGTGCCCTCAATGGAATACCTGTTATAATGCCTCAGGCTCCTCTTAACATGATACAGTTAGCCAAAGTCTGTTTAAGTATAGAAATTCTTGGCCCTGCTTCCCAAAATCTGGACTGTGTGCCTTCATTATGTGTAGGCTTCCTGAAGATTTCTCTGAAGAAATAAAACAAAGTGCTTTTAAATCCACATGGTACTCAGATTCTGGTTTTAGAAGGACTGTCAAAGAAAATGGTTATTGTAATTGACAAAAGCTGTAGCAAGCCTTTGCATTAGGGTAAGAGAGTCAAACTGCATGCCTCCCAGTGTTTCCTGGGGCCTGGTGTAGCCAAAAGAAAGCCGGGAGGGGCAGGTAGTTGGGGCTTTTATCAACATCGCCATGATCAAAGGGGTTATTGAGAATGAGGAAGTCTAATCCTAACAGAGCCATATTTTGATAGCTGGCAGGAGGTTGACATAGTCTAATACAGGCTATTGTCATTAAACCCCTTTTATTATGTTTATAAATGGAAGAATAAACATACAAAACCTTTAAAAATCATTCACACAATTCAAGTAAACAAAACTCAGTGGTCTTTGCTGTTTCAGAGGCTCTCTCAACGATTCTATTAAGGAGGGAAGGCTTAAAACACTTCCATTGCTTTGTGTTCAGTTGTAAAGCTATCTTAGTTGCAACAAATAGAAAGTGATACTCTTCCCATACATTGCTCTGGGAAGAATGTGGGAACTTGACAGTAATTTGGTATTTTTTAGTTCTTTGTTTTGATCTGCCTCTGTCTTACAATGAAACTGCTGGTATAGTTTTACATGTGGCACAATATCAGTTTGCTTTGATACTGCCATTCTGTGTAGAACTGGGATACATTTATGCTGTGAAGGTATGAAGTTCTTTGATAATTTATTCTCTCAGTTTCCTCAGTAAAGAACTGATAAGGGAAATTGGGACATACTTGTCTGGGGTGCTGTGTTCTGCAAGATGAAACAGTGTTGAAAAGCATTACTTTGTATCTCTGTTCTGTTTACCCAGACTTCATCAGGGCTTGGTTACAAAACCAGGTCTAATCAAGCCTGCAGAGCTGTGCTGATGACTTGAAGTCAGATTTTGTTGAATAGAAGTGTATGTGTGTGCTGAAATTGTGCTGTTCAGGAGAGGTTTTGGCTTTGTCTGGAGACCAATATCTTATTAAAAATAGATACACATAATATCTATGTATTTTGGAAATCTCAGCACAGAAAGAACTTTCTCCAAATCAGTGTGGGAGAAGCAGTAGGAAAACAAAATGAAGATAAAATGCATGTCCTAGGTCTGTCCCTATAGCATCTAAATGAAGACTGTAGTCTCTCAGCTCAGTGCTTCCACAAATATTACAGTGCCCAGTGCTTTCCTGAAACGTTTTTATCACTATGTTAATTTTTAATGTTATTTTCTGTACTTTGTGTATTGTAGATAATAATTTCTTTCATAGTAATTAATATTACAGTTGAACAAAATACTGCTGTGCAAAAGCCTTTTGAAAGGAAAAGGGCTCTTAATGTAATCCAGTGCATAATCTTTTTCTCTCCTTTTCCATGTACTCAAAGGATGAATTGCAAAGACTTCTGGATTTGCTGAAGAAGCAGGACCCCTTGCCTGAGGAGCAGCTGCAGAAGCTGTGCATCGAGATGAATGATTTCATTGTTGCACTGTCATCGGTGCAACCCTCTGCCAAGAGAGAAGGCTTTGTCACAATCCCTGATGTGACATGGGCAGACATCGGAGCCCTGGAGGATGTTCGGGAGGAGCTGACTATGGCAATATTGGTATGAATTAACCAAAACATCAAAAAATGTTTTGGACTGCAAATAAAACTGTGCTTGTTTGGGTTTTAATATTTAAGGTATAATGTGCTGTGTGACAGTTTTAGGCTGTGCCTTTAAGTAGGGGGCTTTCTCTCGCCACCACATGCTGCCCCTGAGTTCTAAGTGTAAATCTTACATCATCTTCATTTAAAGTAGTCAGGCTTCTATACTTTACTTCAAAATTTGTTACAAGTCTGGTGCATGTACTTCACATTTCACCGAAACACAGAACGATAGAGAGTGGAAGGGACCTCTGAAGATGATTGAGTCCGACCCCCCCTTGCCAGAGCACGATCACCTGAAGCAGATCACATTGGAACATGTCCAGGCAGGCCTTGAAAGTCTCCAGAGACTGAGACTCCAGCACCAATCTGGGCAGCCTGTTCCATTGCTCTGCCACCCTCAAAGTAAAGAAGTTCCTCCTCATGTTTAGATGGAATTTCCTATGTTCAGGTTTATGCTCATTGCCTCTTGTCTTGTCACTTGGGACCACTGAGAAGAGTCTGGCCCCATCTTCCTGACACACACCCCTTAGATATTTGTAAACATTAATAAGATTCCGCCCCCTAGCCTTCTCTACTCCAAACTAAGCAGCCCAACCTCTCAGCCTTTCGTCAGATGGCAGATATCCAAGTGCTCTCAGCATCTTAGTGACCCTGCACTGCACTCTGTTTCACATACTGTATTCAGTCTTTCAGTTTTCAGTGTGTTTGGTTTTGCTGAATCTTAAATATTTTGAAATTTTTATACCAATAACTTTAATTGTGCTATTGCTGCATGAAGAATTTGAGACCATGTGGCTGGAAGGTTAGCAGCCTCACTGGCCTCTCAATCCCAGAGAGAGAGTCTTAACACTAACACCTTAAGATGATAATTTAGGTAAATATAATTTTTGCCTCTGAGTAATGATATTTGTCCTATTTTGGGGTCCTTACCAGTGCAAGATAATAAGCTGCTGGTTGGCTGTTTATTATTTTTTCTTAGCCTATAAAGGATTGGAATAAAGAACTCATTTATGAGTGATTTTTTTTCATCCAGCTGTAACTGAAATGAAAAGTTTTATGTTAACTTTTTGTCACAGATAACTGATAATTGCTTTTACAGGCACCTGTGCGAAATCCAGAGCAGTTTAAAGCCCTGGGCCTGACTACTCCAGCTGGTGTCCTGCTTGCAGGGCCTCCTGGGTGTGGCAAAACACTGTTAGCTAAGGTAATACATTTTTCTAAACATATTTAAAACTACTGGAGAATCTTCTTGAAGTGAATGTTTTTGTAGGAATGGCTGAGTCTGGATGACACTGCCAGAAGTTGAGCTTTTGCATCACTCCTCTTCAGAAGACCAAATTCGGGGCTCTGTGCTAAAGTTGTTTGGTTTTTCTTAGTCTCGTAAGAAGTTACAATTTTACTTGCATTGAGGGGGAATTACTGCAAAACTTGAAGGAATTAAGTTGGTTAAGAAGGAAGTAGCCAAGATGGGAAAAAACTCTCTTAGATAACCACTTGCAGAATGAAGTTTTCATCACAGAATTGTTTTGGTTGGAAAAGACCTCTAAGATTATAAAGTCCAACCTAAGACCACCATGGACATTAAACCATGTCCCAAAGTGCCATGTCCACACATTTCTTGAATGCCTCCAGGGGTGGTGACTCCACCAAAGCCTGTTCCAATGCCTGACCACTCTGAGTAATGAAATTTTTCTTAATACCCAACCTAATCTTCCCCTGGCACAATTTCAGGAATATTTCACTGTAACTAAATTGTGTATTTTTGTGAGTGTATGGGTATATTTGCAGGTAGTCTGCAGTCTTGTTATATTAAATATTTTTATTGAATATATTAATTGACAATACTTTCTGTTATTCTTCTCCTCAAATATTTCGCTTTCTTATGGCCTCCCCCTATGAATGCAGAGTGTCATGCAAATTTCTAGACTGTCATTTGTCATCAAATGATCTCATGTAACTGAATATCTCTTTAACTCCCAGTAATTATTGTGGATTCTTCAAGCTAATATGGAGGAGGAGGGTGGAGAAGTGAATCTGGAACACTGCCTCATTATGGAGAGAACACCTTGCTAAATTCCCTGCCTCTTTCACTCTTAATTGCATATCATTATACTTTGTACTGTTTTCTGTGTTTTATGAAGAGCTGATAACTATGTTCTCTCCCCTAAGTTTGTTTATTGCTCCATGCCCAAACCCAAAGAAAACATGGAAAATGTGTGGTTTATATATCTCTTTCCTGTTTTGATAGGCTGTGGCAAATGAATCTGGACTGAACTTCATATCTGTGAAAGGTCCTGAACTCCTAAATATGGTAGGCATTAATCATCGTGCTTTTTGTTACTTATGGAATTCTTGTCCAACACATGGGGCAAGCAGAGTTCCTGATAATTACACAACTGGTAATGCTGCAACTAAAGTTGCTTTGTTTAACTTCTGCCTAAAATTTTTGGCAGTGAAGTTGTTCATGTAAAAAGGAAAGAGCTATCTGGCTAGTTTAAGTGGTTTAAATTACTTAGCAGACAGAGCCTTCTTGACTGAAGTAGGGTTTCTAAATGACCAACCACACACATCATGGCTTTTTATGTAGGTCAGGAAAAAGAACAAAAATTCAAATCTGCAGTGAGAATGGTTGGTGAGGAGTAACTGCAAATCAGCAGCTTTCGTTCAGCAAACAGAAACTTTCAGCTTTCAAGGTCAGAAATGTGTTTTGCCTGTCATTTTAGCTTCTTAATGCAACATTGAAGCCTTGAAAATCAAGGTATTTTTTTAGGTGATCAAAGAGATTTTTTTAAATCATTTTATTCATTTTCTTTTAAAGATTTTAAATGTTAACAGATAAAATTGGATAATCTGAGGGGGTTTTTAGGCATTGGACTCAGAAATGTTGTGCTAGAACTAGTGATTACTTTTAGAGTTAAGAGTGTGTGTTGAACTGAGCAAGACAGCTGCAACCCACATCTTGGAAGACTGTGGCAGTTACCTGTTCATTAATAATGTGGAAGCTGAAACTAAAATATTGGGTTGGGTTATTCTTTCCCTAAACATTTCTTTTATCTGTACTTCAAGTACTGATACAGGCAGGATATGTAACTCTAAATTAGTGAGGAATCCCTCCTCTTTGTGGAGTGAAGAGTAGATAAGATGCCTTTTTGTGATTCAGAGACTGTGTTATGACATAAATTCTAGCAAAAAATTATTTGTTTGGAAAAAGAGATGTTTGCATTTGCAACTTGGCAACCCCCAGCCCTGCAATTCACCACTCAAAGTGAAATTCTGACTTAGTATTCAGTTCCCTACCACTAACCCCCAGACTTCAGGCAACTACTGTATGAACTTAAGATGTTCCTTTTGTTCCAGTTGCTCACTGGGTTTACTTTTGAACAATTGAAGAACAACAGGGTCATTGATGGTGATTCTATTTGTTAATTCTCATCAGCACAATGATGGCAAGTTAGATGCTTCCAGAGAGTAGGAATTCTATTAAAATCTGAGTACACTGCAAGTTGTCAAAAGTGAGCTTGTGACAACTAGTTCCTGTTTAAATCTTGGAATCACAGAATAGAATCATAGAATTGTTTTGGTTGGAGAAGACTGCTAAGATCGTCAAGTCCAACCTTCAACCCAAGACCACCATGGCCATTAAACCACATCCCAAAGTGCCATGTCCACATGTTTCTTGAGCACCTCCAGGGATGGTGACTCCACCACCTCCCTGTTTGTTAATTGTAAATATCTGTAAATATTGTAACTCCTCTATACCTTGTACATATTCATTGCATTCCATTATAGTTTTGCTTGTAAATACAGCTCTCATTTGCTTCCAGCTGGGCTGGTCTGGCAAAGCTAATGTTGAGGGGGGGAATTTTGATCCACCACACTGGGTAACACCACTTCTAAGTGGCTGCTAACTGGATTTAACCCCATTCACCACAACATTCAGGGCCAGATCTGTATGGAAACAGATACAATAAACTGCTGCCAGAAGTAAACTTGTTAGCAGGTTGCAAAGCATCTCAAATGGTGTTTAATACTGACTTCATTCTTTTGTTTTTTCAAGCCAAACCTTCATGTCTGACTGTGATTTGTCCTTTGCTTTAGTATGTCGGTGAAAGTGAACGTGCTGTACGTCAGGTGTTCCAGCGGGCCAGGAATTCAGCCCCCTGTGTCATATTTTTTGATGAGGTTGATGCTTTGTGCCCGCGGAGGTCTGACCGTGAAGTAAGTCTGTCTTAAAATATACCCATCCATAAATGGTCTCTGGTGCAGTGTTTATGGCATTGTGCTAGCAACAGGAGTAGAATCATAGAATTGTAGGGTTGGAAGGGACCTCAAGGATCATCTAGTTCCAACCCCCCTGCCATGGGCAGGGACACCTCACACTAGATCAGGTTGCTCGCAGCCACATCCAGTCTGGCCTTAAAAACTTGAGCTTTTTTCAAAACCTGAATATTGAGAAATTTTGGGTGTTCTTGTATGTGGTAGTTTAAGGCCATACCTTTAAAATTTTTCACAGATGTTGAGCAGAAAAGTAGTAAAATGTAAATAAATCACTATTGGGTGTGAAAAGGTAAACAAAGATAATTCTAAAGAGATTACCATAAGATCTTCTTCCAAAACCAATTCTTTCTTCCCTTCTCTTCTCACTTCTTCACTCTGGAGAGATACTAACTTACTTCTGCTTGACCTTGGCTGCATTGTTATGATTAAGTTTAACAGCAACTTTCTCTTCTCCTTTCTCTTCTCGCTTTTGTACAGGGGATCCTGGGTAGGCAGGGAAGGTGAAGCTAGTAGCTTCCCCTGGTCTTTGACCAGGGAGGTCCTTGTGCTGTTTATTAATTGTAAATACCTGTAAATGTTGTAACTCCTGTATATTTTGTACATATTCATTGCATTCCATTGTAGATTATAGTTTTGCTTGTAAATACAGCTTCCATTTGCTTCCAGCTGGGCTGGTCTGGCAAAATTAATGGTGGGGAGGAAATTTCAACCCACCACATGGTAGATGCGTAAATGATTAGTATAAATATCTATCTATCTAATATCAGTACTGGGCCCCTTGCTCTTTAACATCTTTATTGATGATCTGGACGAGGGCATCGAGTCCATCATCAGTAAATTTGCTGACGACACCAAGCTGGGCGCAGGAGTTGATCTGTTGGAGGGTAGAGAGGCTCTGCAGAGGGACCTCGACAGGCTGGGCAGATGGGCAGAGTCCAACGGCATGAGATTTAACACATCCAAGTGCCGGGTTCTGCACATTGGCCACAGCAACCCCATGCAGAGCTACAGGCTGGGGTCAGAGTGGCTGGAGAGCAGTCAGGCTGAGAGGGACCTGGGGGTGCTGGTCGACGGTAGACTGAACATGAGCCTGCAGTGTGCCCAGGCAGCTTAGAGGGCCAATGGCATCCTGGCCTGCATCAGGAACAGTGTGGCCAGCAGGAGCAGGGAGGTCATTCTGCCCCTGTACACTGCACTGGTTAGGCCGCACCTCGAGTACTGTGTCCAGTTCTGGGCCCCTCAGTTTAGGAAAGATGTTGACTTGCTGGAACGAGTCCAGAGAAGAGCAACAAAGTTGGTGAGGGGTTTGGAACATAAGCCCTACGAGGAGAGGCTAAGGGAGCTGGGGTTGCTTAGCCTGGAGAAGAGGAGACTCAGGGGTGACCTTATTACTCTCTACAACTACCTGAAGGGAGGTTGTAGACAGACGGACGTTGGTCTCTTCTCCCAGGCAAGCAGTACCAGAACAAGAGGACACAGTCTCAGGCTGCGCCAGGGGAGATTCAGGCTGGATGTTAGAAAAAAGTTCTATACAGAAAGAGTGATTGCCCATTGGAATGGGCTGCCTGGGGAGGTGGTGGAGTCGCCATCACTGGAGGTTTTTAGGAGAAGACTTGACGGGGTACTTGGTGCTGTGGGTTAGTTGCTTGGGCGGTGTTGGATTGGTTGATGGGTTGGACGCGATGATCTTGAAGGTCTCTTCCAACCTGGTTTATTCTATGTATTCTATAAATAAATATCACAGAATCACCAAGGTTGGAAGAGACCTCAAAGATCATCAAGTCTAACCTGTCACCACAGACCTCACGACTAAACCATGGTGCCAAGTGCCACATCCAATCCCCTCTTGAACACCTCCAGGGATGGTGACTCCACCACCTCCCTGGGAGGCACATTCCAATGGCTAACGACTGTCTCGGTGAAGAACTTCCTCCTCACCTCCAGCCTAAACCTCCCCTGGCACAGCTTGAGACTGTGTCCTCTTGTTCTGGTGCTGGTTGCCTGGTAGGAGACCAACCCCCTCCTGGCTATAGCAACCCTTCAGGTAGTTGTAGAGAGCAATAAGGTCTCCCCTGAGCCTCCTCTTCTCTAGGCTAAACAATCCCAGCTCCCTCAGCCTCTCCTCCCTGTGAAGTATCTATAAATATGTATTTCTTTATCTATCTATGTATTTCTATATATATCTTTAAGCAATTCCTGTATTTTTAATGGGAAAGAAAAATCTGCCGTGTGTTCAAATGTGTGGCAGGTGTTCAAGTAGTGTGAATTTGGTTTGGAAACATGCTAAGAATTACGATAGTAGAAAAAGATAGTGAAAGAGAAACATTGAGCAGCATTTCAGGGCAAGCAGCTGATAGGTCTTTTGTTTCTTCTACTTTGAAATGTTCACATGGCCATTGTTTCCTCAATTTTGGTGACAAACTTCTCCTCTTGAAGTCAGGAGCCAGTGTGCGAGTTGTCAACCAGTTGCTCACAGAGATGGATGGTCTGGAGAATCGTCAGCAGGTTTTCATTATGGCTGCCACAAACAGGCCAGGTAAGGAAAAAAAAATCATAAACAAGAGAAACTGGGTGTCCTTGCTTCTCTGACAATAAAGTGATCTTTTTCTTTACATATTTGAATGCTATAACTAACTTTTTCTATACTTTTAATTAGAGTATCTCCTCAAATCCAGACCTTTTCCTACCAGTTAATCTGCTCTGCTGTTCTTGTGACAGTGTGAGCTGAAACAACCTCTGTAAAATGTGTCTTAATTAGTACCTGATACGACCATTGCTGTAAAATGCTTTCAAAGACCTTTGACTTAATTGGATTTTGGATTATCTCCTTTGAACATAAAAGAACAAAAGAGAACTAAAAATTGGATGGTTGTTGGGTTTTTATTGCTGCTTGCATTGATTTTTCTATCCAAGGCAGCTTTACAATTTTCTGCTATTTAATTCTGTGGTTTGTTTTTTTTCCCTTGAGGCATCCGTCTCATGTTAAATCATTTTTCCATTCACTTATATTTTCCTTCCTGGGCTTCATGTTCTGTCAGTCTTTGACATTATTAACAGCTGCCTGTGCTTGCTTGCTGGCTCTTCAGGTTTCCATAGCTTTTCCAATTCCTGCAGCATCTTCTTAATTAGTAAGCTAAACACTGACATCTACAAGTAGCGTGGGTTTTACAACCATCTTTCCTCCCTCCCTCCCTGCTCTTTCTTCAGGTCTGAAATCACCTAAAACAGCAATTAAAAGATGTTCTTGTTTTTTTCCAATGGGCCAAAAAGTCAAAGATTTTGAGTATTTTCCTGTCTCTTGAATTCTTTTCACTGTAAAAGACTATCAAGCATTCTACATGGTGAAGTATGAGCAGCAAATACTTAAATCTGTTTCTGTTTGTAGAAAGTCTTTGGTTTTAAGGTGTTCAAGAGGGGATTAGGTGTTCAAGAGGGGATTGGATGTGGCACTTGGTGCCATGGTCTAGTAGGTATGTGGTCTTGGGCGACAGGTTGGACTTGATGATCTTTGAGGTCTTTTCCAACCTTGTTGATTCTATGATTCTAAAGTGGTAAATTTTCTTGGTGTGATCATGCTGATCCTGACCTGACTAATCCAATGCAGAAAAGGGAATGAAGTTATACAATGTAGCACATCTATATATATATATATATATATATATACACATAGAGAGAGAGAGAGAGACAGAGAGAGAGCCTGTTGGATGTATCAGGGATGTTGGTACTACTCTCATCAAGTGGCCTTAGAAGGCAAACTGATTGGTAAATTATTTGTGCTAGTACAAATATTTATGCTAATACCTTTTATTTGTTAGTGTTTCTTGAGGGCTGGGTGACAGCTGTCCATTTGGACAGCCATCAGTGTCCCCAGGCAGCTAGGAAGGCCAACAGTATTCTGGCCTGGGTCAGGAATAGTGTGGCCAGCAGGAGTACGGAAGTGATTGTGCCTCCATGCTCAGAACTGGTGATGAATGCTGGGTTTGGTTTTGTGCCCCTCACTACAAGAAGGACATTGAGGTGCTGGAGCATGTCCAGAGAAGGGCAACAAAGCTGGTGAAGGGTCTGGAGAACAGGGCTGTTGAGGAGTGGCTGAGTGAACTAGAATTATTTAGTTTGGAGGAGGCTGAGGAGGGACCTCATTGCTCTCTGTAACTCACTGTAAGGAGGTTGCAGTGAGTTGGGGGTTGGTCTTTTCTCCCTGGTATCAGGTGACAGAACAAGAGGAAATGGCCTGAAATTGTGCTGGCAAGGTTCAGATTGAATATCAGGAAGAATTTGTTTCCTGAAAGAGTGGTCAGGCATTAGAACAGGCTGCCCAGGAGGATGGAGTCACTATCCCTGGTGATGTTCAGGAAACATGTGAACATGGTGCTTTGGGACCTGGTTTAATAGCCATGGTGGTCTTAGGTTGACTGTAGGACTTGGTGACCCTGGAGGTCTTTTCCAACTGAAACAATTCTTTGATTCTGTATCTATTGCTGTATCTATTTAGTGTACATATTGCTCAGATGTTAATTTCTCCCAGCTTTGCAGATTTAGGTTTACATTGATGCAGTAATTGCTTATGGGTCTCATTTTCATGAGTATATGGAATAGACACCTGTGTCAGTGTAAATCCATCCCTTGATAAGCCCTGTAGTGGATGCAGTGTTACCACTAATGCTGGTATGAAGTACCTCTGTAATAGTTTGAGGGTTTGCTTGTTTGTTTAGCACTTTTCCAAAAGTCATGTTTGCCTTGTGGAGTTGCAGTGACAAATGTACTGGTTTACTATACTGGAATAGTTAAAACTATTACATTCTCCTGAGTCGTGAAGGTGGAATTAATATTTGAGAGAAGGTGTGAAATTCATAAGATATGGACTATGAAGAAGAGGAGGCTGAGAGAAGACCTTATTGCTCTCTACAGCTACCCATAAGGAGGTTGTAGTGAGGCCTTTGTGGCCCTATTCTTCCAAGTAAGTGACAAGAGGCAATAGCCTTAAGCTGCACCAGGGGCGGTTGAGGTTGGATATTAGGAAGAATTTCTTTCCTGCAAGAGTGGTCAGGCATTGGAACAGGCTGCCCAGGGAGGTGGTGGAGTCACCATCCCTGGAGGTGTGGGTGTGGACATGGCACTTAAAGATATGGTTTAACAGCCACAGTGGTCTTATGTTAATGGTTGGACTCAATGATCTTAGAGGTCTTTTCCAACCTTAATGATTCTGTGATTCTTTGATTCAGCAGTGTATTACTAGCCAGTGTGCTTGAGGTAAAAATACCAAACAAAGAAAATGCAAAGGTAAGGGTAACAAATACTCTGATGAAATGGAAGAGCATAAATATGTCTACAAATTCTAGACATGGAAACTAATTCTATCTTGCTAAAGGAGGTGTTTTGTGAACACAGAAAAATGTCTTTTTTTGAAAGGCCAAGCTTGGCACACCCAGCTTTAGCTGGAGGAGGCTATTGTCAGTGCAGTTTGGATAGGATGTGGCTCCTGCTTCAGAAGGGTATCAGCTGTGTGTTTGAACAACTGTTTGTTTAAGTTTGGACTGCCAACTTGTGCTGTGATATTTGCATTTGTCAGTATGAAGAAAGATAGTTTCCAGCTGATGCAACTTTTAAGCAAAAGAGCTTTAGCTAAGGTTGTGGTTAAAATGGGCAAACTGATTTTTCTCTTGCGTGATTTATTCACCATTTATGTGGCTTAGGAATGTAGTCCCCCAAGAAAGGTCCTTTATCCGGTGTGCAAAGCCAGTTGACACCCAGAGTCAAGGTATTTGCTCTGTTTCAGTTCTGCAGAAATGGGTGCTAGGTGGTAAATTTCAAACCCAGCACACACTATGAGCTCAAACAGCAGCTGTTTGTATACAGTACAACTCACAAAGGAGTTGTATGATTTGTTACAGGATTTTGTCACTTACATCATTGCATGCATGCTCCATCACACCCCCAATCTGTTATACTATTTACCTAATTCATTATACTAAGGTGGTCCTAAGTTTACATTTGAATTCTCCTCCTAGAGGTGTAGGGTTTAGTATTAAAATCGCAACAGGTTGTGTAGAGAACAGTGTTTTGACCTTTGTCCAAATCTGTTTCTGGTGTATGTAAATAAGCCATAACAAAGCATTATCGCCAAAGGCTGACAGAATTTTATTGTCTTTAGATGCTGCTCTTTATTACTGAGTCTTAATTATCATGGAATTGTTTCAGTTGGAAAGGACCTCAAGAATCAGTGAGTCCAACCCCCATGAGCATTAAACCATGTCCCCAAGTGCCATATCCACACATTTCTAGAACACCTCCAGGGACAGTGGCTCCACCACCTCCCTGGGCAGCCTTTTCCACTGCCTGACCACTCTTGCAGGAAAGAAACTTTTCTTACTACCCAACCTAAACCTCACCTTACACAATTTCCTGGCCATTTCTTCTCCTTCTGTCACCTGATACTAGAGAGAAATGATCAACCCCTACCTCATGCCTGCTTTCAGGGAGTTGTAGAGAGCAAGGAGATCTCCCCTCTGCCTTCTCTTCTCCAGACTAAACAATCCCAGTTTCCTTGGAGGTCATTCTGTCCTTTAGTCTTAATGGCCTTCCATTCTTGATACTGGTTTCAGACTAGTTCATTGTATGCTTATTCAGCCTACAAGTTTGTGACTCTATCCTTCTGACATCAAAAAGAGGCAGAACTCACCAAATTAAATTTTGCTAATACAGTCTGAGGACTTGGCAGCACACTGCAGGTGGAGAGCAATGAAGTTTGTGCTAGGGAAGCCCTTTTACCATCTCAAGAGTGAACTGTCCAAGCAGAGACCTGTAGGGAACAGGCTTTCATAAAAAGTCCTTCTATGTACTGGAAGGTTACTATAAGGTCTCTCTGGAGCCTTCTCTTCTCCAGGCTGTACAGCCCCAACTCTTTCAGCCTATCCCCAAAGGGGAGGTGCTTCAGCCTTCTGATCATCTTTGTGGCCCTCTTCTGGTTGCACTCCAGCAGTTCAATGTCGTTCCTATGCTGGGGGGCATCAGAACTGGATGCAGCAAACCAGTTCTGGTGACCCCAGTAGTCCTGGCACAGTTGTTCCAGTGAGATGTTAGCACCTGTGGTAAGGCATTATCGTGAGATGGTGGTGTTTCATATACCTCATGGCTGAAGACTGCCTTTAAAGGACTTGCAACACTAATTCTCACTTTGCCAAAAGAGCAGCCACAACAGATGGGTTCCTTTGTTTATCATACACAACCTGCAAGTAATCATTTTTATTCTGCCAGCTCTACACCTTTGATCTGCCCTTAAAGCAAGATATTAGAATGGTTTTTACACTTGCTCAATGACTTTGAAAGTCCTCTGGAGATCTTTCACAGTATCACAGTATCACAGTAACTAAGGTTGGAAGAGACCCCAAGGATCATCAAGTCCAACCTGTTCCAACAGACCTCACAACTAGATCATAGCACCAAGCGCCACGTCCAATCTCCCCTTTCTTGGCTACCTGCTATGCTAGCAGGAATGCAGTATTCCCAGCTCAATCTCTTTCCACCTAAATGCAGAACTTTATCTGAAGAGGATTAATTTTTTAAAGCATTCAGTGTCATTACAGTGAAGAGGAGGGGGAGGGGTAAGGCAGATATCTCACATCCTTTTAGAAACTTTATGGGTCAGAATAATTATATTTTTTGACTCCACTTCCTTACTCAAGTCTCAGGCAAATGTTTATAAATATGTGAAGGTGGCCCTGCCCATGGCAAGGGGGTTGGAACTAGGTCCCTTCCAACCCTGATAATTCAGTGACTCTGTAAAGGATGTTCAATGATAGGACAAGGGGCAGTGGGTGGAGGCTGGAGCATAGGAGGTTCCATGTGAACATAAGGGAAAAACTTTTTTACTGTTGAAGGTGCCAGAGCAGTGGAGGTTGTGGAGTGTCCTTCTGTGGAGACATTCAAAACCAACCTGAATGCATTCCTGTGTGACCTACTCTAGAGGATCCTGCTCTGGTGGGGGGTTTGGTCTGGATGATTTTTCAAGGTTCCTTCCAACCCTTAATGTTTTGTGATTCTAAATGTTAAAAAACCCCCAAGCACTACTGTTAACTAAGGTCTTTCATTTCCCGCAGTTTCCTAGTTACCAGTGTGAATTTTCCTACTGGGTACTGCTGCTTTCTGCTCTTTTCTTACTTCCCCAGGCTTTGAGCATTTATAAACACTTCAGAGAAAGGCATCAGCAACATTTGCTGTGGGATCTAAGGAAGTGTGTGTAACCTGAGAAAACAGACAAGGAATCACTGAAACACTGTAAATTGACAGTGACTTAAGCTTGAAATAAATTGTGATAGTGTCTGCTTTTATTCATGGTCTTTTTCTCTAGCTTTTTAAAAGCAATTCTTGCAAGAATCCCCCTTCTCCTGTTGCCTCTAGAGCACAGGCCTAATTCTAGTTTCCCTGAGTTCTATTTTTGTTCAGCAAGTTTGTGTTAGCTTCCCAGAGCTATTAACCTGAACCATGTATTTTGAAACACTATAAAAAAAACCCCAACAATCTCCAGCCTCTGACAATAGTTGCAGCTTTGGTTTGGGTTTTTTGTTTGTTATGTTGCTACCTGTTTATACATGTTGCTGAATTAAAGGCAAGATAATATCTAAGACAAACACCTAGTATATGAGGCATGGAATAGTTTCTTTCATGATCATCCTAATTCACAGCAATTAGATTTCTGCATAGCATAATGCATATTTCACCTGCTCTTAAGTGTTCTATTATCTTTTACAGTCACTTTAGTGGAGTTCATTTGTTTTGTGGGACCAAAGTTAGAATAGAATAGAAAATAGAATAGAATAGAAAATAGACTAGAATAGACCAGACCAGGTTGGAAGAGACCTTCAAGATCATTGCATCCAACCTATCATCCAACCCACCTAATCAACTAAACCATGCAACCAAGCACCCTATCAAGTCTCAAGTCTCCCCTTGAACACCTCTAATAAGCAAAGTCGTAACTGCAGTGTTCATCTAGAGTCTCAGAAAATCTTTTGGGGCTTCTGAGCTTGCATTCCAGAACATCTCAAATGTCAGGACCTAGATCTTGTATACCTCAAATACAATTTAAATAGTTGTAGGTGACTATAGGAAAGGTTTGATGGACTCAACACAATACCATTGTTTCTGATATGCACCAAACTTGTTTAAGCATGGTAGCCCCTTGTAGAGTTGTGTGAAGATGTGACTAATCAGCTAGACAATAAAATGCCACATTGCAGGGATTCATGCAGAGATACTTCCAATAGAATTTAATGAAGAGGATACAATTTTGCAGTAATTCAAGGGCAGTGTAGCACACTGAAACATTTAATGGTCTGGAGGCTGGTGCCTGCTTTTAACCTTTGAAAACAGCAGGGAATGGATGTACTCTGAATGTCACCTTATGTAATTTTGCCAAATTATTTGGAAGGCTGTACTGCCATCTTCTAAGGACATAGTCAACATCATTGACTCCCATCAGAAAAACAGGGCAGAGAACTGTTAACTAGGCAATGTATTCTCCCTGGAAATGTAACTAGAAATGTATTCTCCCTGAGACAACTGCTTGGAAGGGAAGTGCTGTGTGCTGCCATGTTTCCATGTTTCAGTTGAAAACTCAAGAGATAATAATAGGCTTTGAAAGAGGTGACTACAATAACTACCTTAATTTCATTAAAATGTGAAATGTATCTAACATTAGTTACCTCTGCTGTTTAGATTAGTTTAGAGATAGTAGATATGGAGAGAACATTATGACTTATCAGAATGGAATGCTTTGAGATTACTCACAAGGGATTTTCTTTCAATTCAGAGGTTCATAGAATAGTTTGGTTTGGAAGGGACCTTAAAGATCATCTAGTTCCAACCCCCCTGACACAGGCAGGGACACCTTCCAATAGACCAAGTTGCTCAAGGCCCCCTCCAACCTGGACTTTGCCCCTCCCTGGAGGTGTTCACCTGTTCCAGTGTCCCACCACCCTCTTCCTAATGTGCAGTCTAAATGTCCCCTTGTCCTGTCACTACAAGCCCTTGTAAAAAGTTCCTCCCCAGCTTTCTTGTAGGCCCCCTTCAGGTGCTGGAAGGCCACTATAAGGTCATCTTCAGGCTGAACAGCCCTGACTCTTGCAGCCTGTCCCTATATGGGATGTGCTTCAGGCCTCTGATCATTATCATGGCCCTCCTCTGGACCTGCTCAAGCAGTTCAGTGTCATTCTTATGCTGGGAGCCCCAGAACTGGGAGCAGTACTCTAGGTGAGGTCTCATGAGAGCAGTTAGCAGGGTGGAACACTGGAACCGGTTGCCCAGGGAGGTCATGGGTACCCCCTCCCTGGAGATGTTCAAGTCCAGGTTGGACAGGCCTTGAGCAACCTGGTCTAGTGGAAGGTATCCCTGGCCATGGTATCAGAATTGGAACTAGATGATCTTTAAGGTTCCTTCTAGCATGAACCACTCTACGATTCTATTTCAGTCCGTTTTTTTAATGTTCAGAGATTAATGTCATGCCACAAGGATGCATATATTCCTTCTCATCTCTACACTTTCCTATGGGTATATATCATTCCTGGATAATTATTTTTCTTTTCCTCCCCCCACCTCTCTCTAAGATATAATTGACCCAGCTATCCTCCGTCCTGGGAGACTGGATAAAACGCTCTATGTGGGTTTGCCACCACCTGAAGATCGACTTGCTATCTTAAAGACCATCACCAAAGTGAGTATTTGGAAATAAATCCTTAGCCTAAAGCTTAGTGGAATGATTTAAGACAAATTTAAATTTTACAGACTGAGTTGCAGGATCCTGGTTTTTGAAACACTTTTAGATATTACATGTGGTCATAAAAATAAACCATCAGCCACATCTGCTGTTAAATTTGCTCTGAGGCCGCAAGGGGTTGATGAAGATTCAATGAAGCAAACCTTTTAAGCATAGAAGTTCTGCCTTTATAGTCAGAGTTTGAACAGATCTAATTAAAAGATTCCTATCTGTATGAGTAATGGGCCTACAACTGTTCTGTAAGCTTTTTTTTTAGGGGGGTTCTACACATTCATTAACATGATTCATAAGCTCCCTCTATGTTTGCTCAACAGTAATTGTGACACTTAATTGCTTTTGGGATCTCAGGTGGTGAGGTGGATTGTCAGCTGGTTGAAGGAAAGAAATCAGAGTTGTGGTCAGTGGGACAGAGTCTAGTTGGAGGCCTGCATCTAGTGGAGTCCCTGAGGGGTCAGTACTGGGACCAGTACTGTGTAGTACATACATCAGCGACCTGGGTGAGGGCACAGAGTGCACTTTCAGGAAGTTTGCTGATGACACAGAGCTGGGAGGAGTGGCTGGATAGCCCATCAGGCTGTGCTGCCATCCAGCAAGACCTGGACAGGCTGGAGAGTTGGGTGGGGAGAAATGTCATGAGCTACAACAAGAGTGGCAAGTGTAGAGTCTTGTATCTGGGAAAGAATAGCCCTATGGACCAGTATAGGCTGGGGGCTGACGTGTTAGAGAGGAGTGCAGAGGAGAAGGACTTGGAGGTCCTGGTGGAGAGGATGACCATGAGCTAGCAATGTGCCCCTGTGGCCAAGAAGGCCAATGGTATTCTGGTGTGCATTAAAGGGGTGTGGCTAGTAGGTCAAGAGATGTTCTCCTCCCCTTTTACTCTGCCCTGATGAGGCCACATCTGGAATATTGTGTCTAGTTCTTGTCTTGGCCCAGAGAGGGAAAGAGGCTCAGTTCTTTTGAATATTCCCATGTTATGAAATTGGAGGCACAAGGATGTGGTAAAACAGTGCAGCAAAGCTTGGAGTAGGACTCCATTGGAAGGCAAGGTGTTATTAAGCAAAACTGATTTCTCTCACTCCCACAGAATTCACTTGCTCACACTCTCACAGCCACATATAGTCATGAAGATGCAAGCATCTAAGTTGTGCATGGCGTAGAGGATGAGGAAGTCTGTGCTGAATCCTTGCTTCATCTTTTGGCTTCCCTTTGACTGGTGGTGACAAACTGATTGTTAGATTGTTTTCTGGGTTCCCTGTAAGAATCACAGTTCAGAATTGTGCTTACTTCAGCTGCCAGAAGTCTTGGGTGAGGTTTATGAAGAGTCTTTTCCTCCTGCCTTCTGGGAATCTTTGTGGCTACAGTCTATCTTCCTGTTGGGATAACACCAAGGGGAGTGGCACATGGGATGTGGTAACCTTAGCATTATCCTCTTACCAGAGCATATTGTCTTCTGCTGACAAACCATCTTGGCTGTGTCCTTATCTGATTCTGGGCCTTGTGATAAAAGCAATGCATTACACAGTGTTCACCAGCTGGTTCTTGTGGATCCTGGCTTTGGTTATCAGAGTGTGTTATTTTTGGAATGCCAGATACTTCCATGCATATTTAGTTCATATTATTATTTTGGTTACAAATCTGTGTAGTGAATGACATGTTAAGTCTTTAATGGATTTTTTTTTCTCAGCTTTTAATTAACAGGCCAGCAGAAATGAGATACAAACACTCTGTTAATGAGTCTTTTCCTTGCCTGTTTCTGTGTTCATTCCACGAGGAGGCTGGTGCTGTTCTCACTTGATTATTTCTGCAGTCACCAGTAGAGCTGGTCAAAGATTTCTGTTTCTAGTTTTAAGAACAAGAAAAAAATTGTTATTGTCTTTAAAACTCTCTAGGAATCACATGCAAGAAACACATGAGACATGGAGAGAGGAAAATACATTCAGTTAATTGAAAATGTCAAACTTAATCCATGCATTCCAGATTGGGAAATCTGTGTACAGGAACACTTGCCTTGCTATGTGCTCAGGGTTAGTGTTTGGTGCAGATGTGAGTGACTTCTGGGTGATGGTATGCATTCCCAGAAATCCCTGAGGAATACATGCACAGGATGTGGAAACTGAGACTTGTTGCTGATGGAAAACATGGATGCTTGCAAAGGCAGCATGAGTAGACAAGGGAGTCAGGGGGAGGAATAGGTTGTAATGAAGACAGCTTTAGCGTAGGTTGAAGCTTATGTTGTGAAAGACTCTTATTTCAGTTAACTTGTACAAATCAGTCCTTTTCAAATTGGATATTAATTGTGCAAGAGAAGCATGTATTCACACGTTTAAGTTCTTAAGTAGTGTACTTACATTCCTGCGAGCTGTATCAAGCTTCTCTGCTGCACATACTGCTGAGCTTGTCTCCAGAGCAGGCAGATCATCCCACTCAAAAAATGCCCAAAGTATGTTGCTGCTCAAAGATGTAGGTAAAACATGTCCTTATAGCAGAGAAGGTGTCTCCCTGGCTTGCAGTCCTGTACAACAATTACTGGAGTATCCCATATGAAACTGTAGCAAGCTTCCTTGTTTCCAAGCGTCTCCTTGCAAGGTGTTTCAAAATCAGGCTATTCCTTTGTCTTCCTTGCTGGTTTGGTTACTGTGCTCCTTTCTAAGTGGTATTTTACCACAGATTAATTCAACATTCATGAAATGTTTTGAGTTGGAAGGGATCTTAAAGATCATCCAGTTCCAACCTCCCCTGCTATGGGCAGAGACACCTTCCACTAGACCAGGTTGTTCAAGGACTCATCCAGTCTGGCCTTGAACACCTCCAGGGAGGGGACATCCATGATTTCTCTGGGCAATCTGTTCCAGTGTCTCACCACCCTCACTGTAAGGAATTTCTTCCTAATACCCAATCTAAATCTCCCCTCATCCAGCTCAAAGCCAATCCCCTTCATCCTGTTCCTACAAGACCTTGTAAAAATCCCTTCTTGGCTTTCTTGTAGGCCCTCTTCAGGTACTGGAAGGCCACTATAGGTTCTCCCTGGTTGAGCCTTCTCCAGGCTGAACAGCCCAAACTCTCACAGCCTATCCACATAGCAGAGGTGCTCTGGCCCTCCTCTGGATGAACTCCAGCAGTTCAATGTCCCATTTATTCTGGGGCACCAGAACTGAACACAGTACTCGAGGCGAGGTCTCATGAGAGCAGTGCAGAGGGGAAGAATCACGTCTCTCATCCTGCTGGTCACACTTCTTTTGCTGCAGCCCAGGATGCCGTTTGCCTTCTGGGCTGCAAGTGCACACTTTTGGCTCATGTCCAGCTTCTACTTCACCAGTACCCCCAAGTCCTTTTCTGCAGAGCTGCTCTCATCTGTTGGTGGGAAGCTACAATTCAGCATCACTTACTATTTCATATTAATGATTATCTCATCTCCTTTAGGATGGCACCCGGCCTCCACTAGAAACTGATGTGAGCCTTGAAGAAATTGCTTACAGTCAACACTGTGATTGGTACACGTGAGTAGCTTCTAGTTTTGACTTGAATGTTTAATGTGCAGTGCCCATAGTTTTCTGAACCCTGCTAATGTGTTGGGTTATTGAGCCTCTCTTAACTCCCAGGGTTTATAAGCCTTTCCTTTATGCTCCTTCTCTTGCTTTTACTTGTGCTTTTTTATCCAAAGAGTTGGTAGGAATATATGGATGCTGAAGTCTTTTTTTCATCTGGAATAAGCCTTTTCATGTTGTAAATACAGATCAGTAGAGGTCTGCTGGTTTTGCTTGGGTTTATTTTATAAAGCTTTCACGATCTGAGGATAAGAGAGTCCTCTTCAAGTTATAGACTCATATATGATGATGAAAGCAAATTGGTTAAATAACCATAACCAGCTTACTCTATCACACAGTTCAAAGCAATGTGTTTGGCAAAGTAATGAGGGCCTATTCCAGCTTGTGCTTTGGGAATACCAAAGGTGCCTTTTTTAGGAAAGCTTGAGAATCATAGCTGTCATGAAGAAAACAGCAATTGTAGTCTACAAAGCCTCAAAAAGCTTTACTCTATTATATTATTTATTAATAGTTAATGATTTTCTGGAATTCATGAAAGATGGGCACTGGGAAGACCTTAAGGTGGCCTTCCAGTAACATGAATGAGGCCTACAAGAAAGCTGGGAAGGGATTTTTTTTCACAAGGGCTTGGTGTGAGAGGATGTGGGGGAATGACTTTGAGCTGGAAGAGGGGAGATTTAGACTGGAGATTAGGAAGAAGTTCTTCACAGGGAGGGTAGTGAGACACTGCCCAAGGGGATCATAGATGCCCCCTCCCTGGAGGTGTTTGAGGCCAGGTTGGATGGGGCCTTAAGCAATCTGGTCTAGTGGACGTGTCCCTGCCCATGAATTAGATGGTCTGCAAGGTCCCTTCCGCCCCAAACCATTCTATTAATCTATACATTTGTGACACACTGCTTGTCGCAGTGTTGCTTTTGAATCTTAGAAATGGAAGCTCTCACCAGTAATGATTTTTTTAGCTTGTTCTCATTTCGTATTTAGGAAAGATGAGCATTTTCCTTTCTCAGCCCCTTGTACTTACTGTTGGGGCTTGGGTTTGGGGTTTTTTGCATGCCTGTGTGGCTTTGTGGTTGTTTTTTTTTTTTGTTGTGGTTGGTTGGTTGTTTTTGTTAGGTTGGTTTTGTTGATGATGTTGTTTTGATGATGATGTTTCAGGTACTGGAAGGCCACTATAAGGTCTCCCCTGTGCCCATCTTCTGTGAATTCCAGAAAATCATTAACTATAAATAAATAATATAATAGAGCAAAGCTTTTTGAAGCTTTGTTATGTTTGGGTTGGTTTGTGTTTTGAGGGTTGCTGTGGTCTTTGGTTCAGTGACTTGTAGTAGAGCTTGAAGGTTTGTGAGAAGTTTGACAGCTGAAAACCAATATTTGTAAAGCCTGCTCTGACCATGGTTTGTGGGTACTGTTATTTTAAGAGCATGTTACCTGTTGCTGCATATTTTGAGCAGGGCAACTCCCTTTTGTAATGACGTGTGTTTCCATTTGCATCTTTCAGAAGACTGACCAAACAAAACAGAAGTACTAAGTTTTCATAAAGTAGCACAATATTATTCAATCCTGTGGTGTTTCTAAGGATGCTAGGTGTGGGGTTTGCCTTTTTCCTTGCCATCATTTGTAGTATCTTGCCTTGCTGTATTGCCATCAGCAAAAGAGAAGGGAAATTTAGACTAATGTATTTTGTTGGTATCTGCAGAGGGGCCGACCTCTCCGCTCTAGTGCGTGAGGCTTCGATTTGTGCCTTGAGACAAGAAATGGCCCTGCACGATGCTCAAAGCAGGAAAGGTAAGAAAGCTTTAAAAAAATCTTAATAGTGAGAGGATAAATGGAATATAAAGTATTTAAGGTAGTTCAAAGCAAGTATAAAGGTGTGCATGCTCTATGTAAATGATGACTCCTGAGCCAAACAAGAATTGTCAGATTTGTAGTAGCAATGGCACTAGGAAAATCTGAGTGCCATTTTTTATCTTTGGTGTTGAGCTCACCAGTAGCTCTTGCCAGGACTTCAACTGGGAGTTACAAATCATAGAGTCATTAAGGTTGGAAAAGACCTTTAAGATCATCAAGTCCAACCATAACCCAACTACCATGACCACTAAAATCTATCCTGAAGCACCACATCTACATGTTTCTTGACCACCTCCGGGGACGGTGACTCCACCACCTTCCTGGGCAGAAGTTGAACTTTTTTTTCCTTACTGCTAGTAGTGTTTCCTTAGGGAATTAAGTTAAACTGATGATATTTTGAGTTTACATTTTCATTTATGCTGGTATAACTTTTTATGGTAATGGGAACCCTGAATAAGAGCTTCAGAGGACTGAGATGAGAAAGAGCAGCAAGGTTGTGAGTTTAGTTCAGTGACCTTTAACTTTCATCTTTACTCTTCAAGTAACAATAATTCTAGACTACTTAGTCTTCTGTTTTATACCAAACTGACTCTAAAGACCTATTTTTGTACATTTCTCATCTGATACCTGTGCATAGTGGTAGGATTGTAATGAATCTGTTCAGTAGTGGGGTCTTGGGATCCTTAAGTCTAAATTAAACAAGGCTCTTGCTTGTGAGAGCAGAGAAATCTATTCTTTACTTCAGGTATGCTTATGTTTTACATGACTTAAAAAAACCTACAAAACAACCACCTGTTTCAAAAGGTTGTTATTAGACATAATTACTGTGGATAGTTGGATTAGGGTCAAAAAGGCAATTTGCATCAACCTAAACACAGGGAGCTGTAGAAGTGAAAGCTTTCATCAGTATGGGTAGTGCCAGATAAAGCAATGATATGAAGTCAGTTATTTAGGAATTTAGTATCCTGCAGTAGAACTGGAATGACATACTGGATACTCACTAGAAAACACTCTGTAGGGAAGCTTTATATTAAATATTTGTAGAAAATAGCCCAGTGTGGAAGCAGCAGGATCCAAGGTATCCACTTCCAGGAAGGTTAAAGGACTTGAATTCCAACTGGATTTGATAGAAGCTGCAGTTAACTTATGAATGAAATTCTTAGTCATCAAGTTGAAGCATTAATAACTAAACTTGCTGAAACAACTAAGTACTCTTTGGCTTAAAGTGCAAGGGATAGAAGAATTAAAATCTTTCCTACCATCATGGACAGGAGTCTACATAAGATATGAGATTTGAGGTGTTCATAACACTGCTGAATCAAATCTCATCCAACTGACTAGCATAAGCTGCTAGGTTTCATGAACACTTTGTTGAAATAAATGCAACAGTCAAGTGATTGCCTCTTACTTTGCCATTTATAGTAATCTTCTATGCTTTGTTCTTAAGGAGAAATCAAGGTTTCCCATAGACATTTTGAAGAAGCTTTTAAGAAAGTGAAATCTTCAGTATCAAAAAAGGTAAGATAAGCTTCAAATATGGGAGCCTCACTACTCCCCTGGAAAGGATTGTCTTATGCTGGAATCTGGTGGGAGTAGTTAAGGTTGCTGTGCACTTGCATGTATTTCTAACTGACTGCATTAAACAAACCTGATATCTGTTGCAAGGTCAGAAATTAGGTCTCCCTTTTCAGCTGGAGATAATGCATTACCATGCTATCAAGGTTATCTTGTAGCGTGGCACCTTAGACATTCCCAGAATAGTTATTGACCTTGCCCCAACCTCTTACATCTCTGACTGCAGTTAAAATTCAAGGCATGTGGAGTGCACCACACCTTGCCACCACCTAGATGGATGTGACACTCAGATGTTCCACCATCTCTGTTAATGTGCAAACATAATTTTGAGATAAGATGTAAATCCCACTGTAACCATCTTAGTTATTTATCAGTCTCTTCCTTTTTTGTTTGTCAAGGAAGTTTGTTTTAGAGGTTTCCTTATGACCTGTTCTTTTTTAATGACTGAAAGGAAAGCTATTCAATCATCTTAACTGCTGTAATTAAGTTAATATACAGAGGAATTGCTGTAGCTGTAGAGCTTGTGTATAGATCTCTACACTGCCAAGACTATACTGCATGCAAAATACATTAGTATATTCACTTTGACCTCTACCCAAAGAGAAGTTTACTATTTCCTTTCATCATTATTATATACTGATGGTCAGTGACCTTTCTAAAATTTGAAAGTGATCTTTGGCTCCTAGAGCCTTGAAAAATAATCTTGGTTGTTTTCTTCCCCTTTGCTAATTACTAAGCAAACATTTCAGAAGTAACAGCCACACAAACTTAAAACATCTCCTCTACCATAATAATCAATGGTTAAGTATTAAGACCTACTCCTAGTTCTTCACAGTTACCAGAAGTGTCATTCAGCATCACAAAGGCAGCTTAAATGTCATGTCTCAGAGACCTATGTTTCAGTTATACCCAGCAGAAGAATTTTCAGGTAAATATTTCAAAATACCTTTTGGAGTACAAGATACTTCTCTCCCTTTCCTAGCTGCTACTTCCAGTTTGTTAGACAAATTCAATCTAGCAACCCTCCACATCTTACAAACACTGGAAAATAAATAAAAGCTGCATGTCACTGATTAGTGCTTCTAACTCTTCTTTCCCCTCCCATATACATCTTTGAGTTCAATTAACTTGCTTTTTGGTTTAATTGGCTGACTCAAGATAAACCAAAACAAGTTCTCCCTGTGAACAGACATCATAGAATCAGAGAATTGTAAGGGTTGGAAGGGACCTCAAGGATTGTCCAGTTCCAACCCCTCTGCCATGGCCAGGGACACCTCACACTACAGCAGGTTGCTCAGAGCCACATCCAGCCTGGCCTTAAAAGCCTCCAGGGATGAGGATTCTACAACCTCCCTGGGCAACCTGTTCCAGTGTTTCACCACCCTCATGGTAAAGAATTTCTTCCTAATATCCAATCTGAATCTACCCATTTCTGTTTTTGTTCCATTCCCCCGCTTCCTATCATTTCCTGACACTCTAAAAAGTCCCTTCTGAAGGAAATTATTTCAATGGAAGTTAACATCTTTACAGTTGAGGGACAGAATTACTTAATTTTGAGTGAGTCATGAAAAGGGTAAAGGAACAGTTAGAGATAAGTCAGCCGAGCAAAAATGATCTCATCTGTACCTTTGGCAGAACAAGATGGGAGTTCAGCAGCTCCCCTGGCAAAAATGGCAGTGTCATCTCAGTGAAGTTGTGATCTGAACCTAGCATGACAATACAGTGTAGGGAGTCTGCCAAAGACTTGTGTTAATTACATATTGTTGGTGACTGCCACTGAAAGACCTCATTTATGAGCCAGGGCATTAAGGTTTTGTTTGTCCTTTTTTTTTAAACATAGCTAGCAGTTTCTAGAGCTGCTTTGTGTCACTCTATTAATGATTATTAAATGATACATATAAAGTCACTTCTTCACACTGCATTTTTTTTTTTTTACCTCTTGTCTGAAGTATTGTTTCCTCTTCTCTTGGCATTGTTAGGATCAAATAATGTATGAAGAACTGCGTCAGTCCCTGTGCAGGTGACACATTTGGACAATTCCCAGAAGAGAATAATGGGAGGAGAGTTTTGTAATACCTGTGGCACCTGATTTTACAAGAGACAGGTTTGAAAGAAGCTGTACCAAATCTCTTAGCTTTTTAAACTGTACCTGGAAAAAGGCCATCATAACCTACTACTATAAACTATTCTTACCTATTTGCAGAATAAAAAAAATAAACTAGACATTTCCTGCTTACCTCCACTTACATTAGAAATGTGCTAAAATGTGCTTTTAGTGCTGAAGAGGTAATACCATTCAGAGGCAGCTGGTGCCCTTAATCAGAAATCCCTCAGAAGCCTAGAGGCCAACCCTTCAAAGTGTTTACACTTCTCCAGGAGCTGTTTACAGCTTCAAATGAAAACTGCTGTTTGCAAGAAGTCTGGAGGAATCTCTGGGAGAAGAGAGCTGTGAAAGTAGACTGGGAAAGTGCTGCACTGTACTTGATCACACAATTAGTCATGCCTTTCCCAAATCCAGGCACACATTATGATTGTGCCAGCACGGGTTCTCGGAGGTTCTAACAGCTTCCCTTCACCTTATCAAAAGAACTTATCCACAGATGGCAAGCTGTCAGGAGAGAGTAAAGTTTGAAAGTGCTAGGATACAATTTAACAGCTACCTAAGAAACATTGAGACTGTAAGTTGCATAAAAAGCCATTGATGTTATTTTTTTGTTGTTTGGGGCTTTTTTAAACAAAAAAAATCAAAGGCCAAAAAATTCTATTACTTATCTGAATTCAACTCAAGTATTTTGATATCCTCTGTAGAAAGGCAAATGTTATTGTTTTAAGAAACAAGCCTCATATTTTGGAGGGTTTGTTTGGGTTTTTGTGTTGCTGGGGTTTTTTTTTTTGCTTGGTTGGTTTGGGTTTTTTTTAATAAGTTCCATCTTGGCAAGAAGGATCATAACTTGCAGCAGCAGCAAATGGGGAAGTATCTGAGTTAAACACTGAAAGCTGAACTAATTTTGGAAACCTACAAGCCATCATCATGGATTTTTTTTACCCACTGCTGTCATTCTATGAATTTCTTTAATCTCAGGTCCTGTTTTTTATTAGTCATATTCTTCCTAGGAACACTGCAACCATTGGACAATGATCAGAAATATAACTGGGTGATTTCTCCTAGCAAATTTCATGGGGAGGTTGATAACAACTACTTAAATTTCAGTACTGAAATTTCCATGTAAAACAGAAATAAAATAGTTTTTGTAAGCAACATTTATTCTCTACACTTCCCCCCCATCCCCACTTTAAAGAGGGACAAGATCATGGTTCTTTTAAACAAATTGCCATGTTATGAACAGCCTCACTTGAAGACTGGCCTTGGCTTGAGAGGGAATAGCACCTTAGGTCTTAGCTTCTTCTCAGAGTTGCCATCTGAACAAAGATCTTGTTTGGTTTTGCCAAAGGTAAACGTGGAAGGCTGTTAAAAACTACTAGTCACCACAGACTTGAATTTCAAAAGCACAATGCTCACAGCAGCTTGTACTTACCACTGTGATTTTTCACAACACTGTATGATATTCCCTCCCTCTTGCAGGGAAACTTTCAACTCAGTGACTCAGGGCTTGGCTTATAAGACCAACAAATTAAGTTCCTGCATATAAAGCAGATACTTGTCTGCTTGTAAATATAAATCAGGTTTAGAGCTGTGGTTCCCAGAAATCCAAGAGGAAGAATCATCATTTTATCTCAGAGTAGTTTCACTTGTGGATATTCATTATGATGAGGTCATTACATGAGGAGAAACTTCTTTACTGTGAGGGTGCTGGAGCACTGAAACAGGCTGAGAGGGTGTGGAGTCTCCTTTTCTGGAGACTTTCAAAACCTACCTGGATGTGTTTCTGTGCAGCCTGCCCTAGGTGATCCTGCTTTGGCGTGGGGGTTGGACTTGACCTCTGGAGGTCCCTTCCAACCCCTAACATTCTATGAGGCAATGCAATTAGTATACATCAGTTAAATGACTAATTTTAGTGTAAAATCATACCTATATGTCATGTATAGAGCTAGACAAGAACTACCTATGTTACATAAAACTTCTGTGTTTTAGTTCTAAATCTACAACTTCACAGGATGGTTTTTTACCACCTTTTACCATAGCTACAAGTGTGAGAAGGTAAGATGTGAATTCTTTTAGTACAATAATACATTCAGCTCAATGAGAGAAGTCACACAGAAGCCCTGTGAAAACATTATACAATATTATACAATACCTCAACTATGGAGTTTGAAACTGCCACTCATTTTACTTTTAGGTACAGCATGCCACAGGAAGGCAAAAACAGTGGTCTCAAAACAAACTATATGTAAAATCCCAAACCAGGAATTAAAGAAAAAAGGTTTAACTGTGATACAACTTCAGTGATACAACTTAGAAATGTTTGTCATCCTTCCTTGGAAAAGTGATGGGGCAAGCAAGCCACTCTTTACAGTTGAAAAGAGCCACAGGAATGATTTCTCCTTTATAGGTAGAAAGGAAATATCTGCTACCATATATAAGATAGCTACAGTTGGTGAGCTTATGAAGGAATAAAGTGCTGAAGTCCTGGCACAGTCAATTCAAGTAGTAATAACAATGTAGTCTTGTCCAGACTTCTAACACAAAACATGTTTAATAACCAAGGTGGCTTATGATCATTCTTCCTAACCTGTGGCATTGAGGAAGTGGTGTGCAGGAGGATTTAAATTTACAAGAAAAGCTGAAGTTGAAAGGCAGAAAGTACTAGGTCAGTAATGTGGCCACATCCTGTTTTCTTACTTTGTCTGGGCTACTCCTTTGCCTAGGAGCAGACACAGCTAGGCAACTGAACTCTATTTGACTGTTCACACAGTTAAGTGCTGTACCCCCACTGCTTCTTGTGGGAAATTTGGACTAGGCTATCCTGATCATTTCAAAACCAACAAACTTGGTAAGAAAGAAACTGCAAGATTTCTTCTACTTGTTCCCCATAGAAAATGAGAATGGCTTTAAGGAACAAGCTTTCTCATGCAATAGAGACCACTCCTTCATCCTGCATGTTCACCTACCACATCTAGCAGGCATGCTTAGAGGAGTTTTTCCCTCTAGTCACTTTGTTTCTGTTGGGAGAAGATCAAGAAATTGTTCATCACACCACTCTTCTCTCCTTTGTCCTGAGGCTAGCCACTTACCTAAAGGATTCTGTCCCAAAGCACATTAGATGCTAACTTAAGCATGTATGTGGAGCAGCAGCAGCACAGAGAACTGGCAGCAAGGGGGGAAAAGTACATTTAAAACAAACTATCTTTGTTCTTTGCTCAATAGGGAACATTTTTGTCCTGATTAAAGCCTTCTGTAGTATGGCAGGCTTGACTGTGAAATAGATTTGATAGAGAGGATAGAATTCTTTATGTGGAGTTGCAGGTTACTAAAGGCATATCTACAGGATTTTATCAGACCTATTTGTCTGATTGTTTTCCTATGACCTTGCAGAAGGAATATTTGCAGACCCAGAAGTAGCTCCTGTGCTTTGCAATATACAAGCAAAAGAAAAAACCAGGAGAACTTGCTCTGCCTTAAGTCTTTTGAGGCTCTTGCAAATTACAGAGTACACTTTCCAAAAGCTGTGTCTTAGACCACTTACCATGCAAGACCACTACTTAAAGCAACTTTTCTCCTGTTTGTCCAACAAGATTAGTATGACAGCCTACAGGCTACAACATTGGCATATTGGTTATTGAGCCCTTATAATTGAAGAATGAGCAGCTTTAAGTTCTACTGTGGCATGCCACTTCATCTGATAGAAGAATAAAGGAGGCAAAGGTAAAAAGGTAAACCACTAAGCTCATTAAGTGTCCACCTCTACAGAAGAGAGCCATTTCTGTCCACATTTAAAGGTTTAGCCAGATACATTCTGAGACAGAAAAAAAATAAATCATAACTGCACTTCAACTAACCTCTCGTTCCTGCTAGGAAGCCTTGCCCTGGATCTGAAAGTATGGAGTTCCATAGCCAGAAACATGCATCCATTTAACACATTAATTGCCCACTGTTGTGGAGCAGACAAGTTCAACAGCAAAACAAGAATGCCAGAGGGAAAAGTGGTTTTGAAAGAATATACCCATGCCTGTCCTGTGGGAAAACTCATGCCTCGTGTAATCAGATTCCAGGATGCATTTCTTACTCCACTTAAGCAGCTTCAAATAATTGGTGGGGGAGGGAAGGGAGGGGTGTGTGTTTAAAAGCCATGCAAGGCTTATTGCATGCCATAAACAAACCCATGCAAGGCTTTATTCCAAAAGCTGTAAGCTACTCAGAAAGCCCTGCAGGATTCAGAGCTCTGCATGACTTAACTGCAGCTAAAATATTTGAGTGACATGTTTAACAGAGCTGACCCAAAGTCAGCTGTGTTTTGGCAGTTAAACTCCTGGGTGATTTCACATAAAGGAAAAGGTCTGACAAACTAGCAAGATGCTTTATTGACACAGAATAAGCATGTAGAAAGGCAAAAGTTAACTCATTCCACCTGAGCAGATTTATTGGGGAATAAAATATAATTAGGTTAACTGCCAAGAGTTCTAATATTCTTTGGGCTTAATTTGTTCTTCAGTGGTTAGTCCAAGTTCCAACTTCCACATAAAATAGTCTAAAAAGTATACTAACCTGTTTATGCCAGTTATATTTCCTTAGAATTAAAAAGACAACTACAAGTCATTAAAAACAATAGCTACATGATTCACATGTCTTCTTTTTAATATTAATTCTTATTTCTGTGCCATACCTTTGGACCAACACTGCATTGTGACTGCAGAAAAAGAATTATTCACTCAGAATGTAACAAACAAGTCAGGTAGTCCACCTGGCCTACATTCCTTTCACCAGTAGTTCAGAAATGCTTCTGCGTTTTAGGAATAAAACTATGCTGCAATACAGGTTAACTGTCAGATGGTCTGCATCTGGCAGAATCCCTCCTGCTGAAGTCCCATGCCAAAGCCTCTTGTGTGTATCTCTCAGGAATTATAAGCCTAAAAATTGTGGTTACCACTGCTTGCAAGAATCAGACCATGGTTTAGATCCAAACTTCAGTCCTGGCTCTTTCAAGCATTGCTCAGTACACCTCACTGACAGGAGGCTGGAGTGAGGTGGGGGTTGGTCTCCTTCCCCTAGCAGCAGGTAATACAATGAGAGGAAGTGGCCTGGAATTGTGCCAGGAGAGGTTTAGGTTGGATGTTAGGAAAAATTTCTTTCCTGTAAGAGTGGTCAGGCACTAGAAGAGGCTGCCCAGGGAGGTGGAGTCACCATCCCTGCAGATACTAAAGAAACGTGTGAACATGGCACTTTGGGGCATAGTGGTCTTCGGTTGACAGTTGGACTTGATCTTAGAGGTCCTTTCCAACTGGAACAGTTCTCTGAATTCTGTTCTATGATTAAATGTGAGATGGCAACTTCAGTCCTGTTTAAAAGCAGCAATACACACTTGCAGCACCCAATGGGAAGACAGTAAGGGGCATCAGTAATTCTATGAAGTAGGTAACTAAGCCCAAGCATAACATTTTTACACTGAACTCTACTTAAGTATTCATCTAGGATTTCTTAAATTTAGGTGTAAAACTTTCTATCCTTCATCCAGCTATGGTAAGCCATCAACACCCAGAGAGGTAATTCCATCTTTTGCTTCCTAAAAATCGAGCAGTTGTACAGAAGTGTCTCTAAAAAACTGTTTTGCAGCCTGTTAAACCTGTTCAGGTCTTTCAGTCAAAGTCAGTTTTTCCTTCTGAAATGGTTCTTTACAGTTCATCTCTACCACCACTCGGTAGAACAGGTTTTGCATCTGCTATAAAAATGCCAAATTTCATTAAAGATCAAGTCCTTCAGCACAAGATGATCTGTAGAAAGGTCACCCAGTATTACTTCAATATGTGCCTTTTTTTAATTACATGTAAAAATAGGGATAAAGTGTATTTTGCCACTGCCCTAGCATGTTATTGTCATCTTAATGAAGTCACTTCGTAAGTGGTTGTCATACTTTCATAACATTTCTATTGCTTAACCACAGATGAGAGCCCCACACTTAAACACTTTAAAACCAGGACTGCAGTTAAGCAAGGATTAAGACACACCAACGCATTTTTGTCAGACACTGCTTCTTCCAAAAAAAGAATGGACAAAATGCAGGAGCTGAAGGCATCTACAAATTAAGTTACTTACAGCAGACCACTGTGGGCAGCAGCTAAGACTTCCATCTTCATCTGATTCCATCTTCCAGATAAGGTTAAAGATACAAGGGCAATTTGCAGACACCGTTAACAACTTGAAGTCATCATCAGTGCATTAGATGACAGAAAGCAACTACCCTGTGCTGAGGTATGTAGAGATTCTTCAGTGTTCAGAAAGTCTACCCATTCTCTGTTTACCAATCTAAAACCTTGAGCAGGAAATCTGATATCACCAGCTGTTCTCTCACCACATTTTAATAAAGTGTTTATGTAGGTTACTGTAGGTTGGGGGGCGGGAAGGGGCAGAAATAAAGATCATTTAGCAAAATCTTTGTGTACACAAATAACAAATATGCTTAATGGGTAGAGCTGACATTGGTTGTGGCTGGCCTTGTTTGCCAGAACACTATCTGCTTCAGTTGATTGTTTATCATACAAACCAAATTTCCAAATGAGTATCCGTAGACTGAGCATTTAAAACCATGGCAGCAGCAGAACCAGCTAGGACAAACTCAATCATTCTTTGCAAATCAGAAAAAGCCTCAACTAGCAAGATTCTTCCAATATGAAAAAACCTAGTCAGTGATATTAAGTTGCCTAGTAACAGCCCCACACCCCCCCAATTCTAAATGCTAGCTGCCCAAGCTATATATGCTAACACAAACAGCTCAAGGCAGTAGGTACAGACACAAAACTGGCAGTACCCTTGAATTCCCCACTTCTTTTTTTTTCCCTTTATAAGGAAGTCACACAAGCCGTCTCAAAGATACCAGTTTCATTTTGAGAGATGGCTCCTTGAAGGTATTTTCAGTAAAAAAGGGTGGAACTTCAAAGCAATGCTTCAAGTGACATGCTACATCTTTAAACAGAAGCAGACATTTCTGTGCAAATTTAGCTTTTCCACCAGGTAGGAAAGGTTTCCACCCGCAGAAGGTTTAAGATACCTGTTAATTCTAAAGTAACATGATTGGTTAAGTACAGCATTTTCACACTATGGTCATCTAAAACAGCATGTTGTGGGCAGTGGACTACATTGAGATCTTTTAAAATATTATGAGCCAGACATATTTCATATAGATTTAACACCTGACAAAGTAAATTCTGTAACAAAGTTATTGAGCATTATGCATATAACACTGATCCTTAGGCAAACATAAGACACATTAAACCAGTTAATCTGAGGACTGTGAGGAATGTTATAGCTGGTAGGAGTCTGCTACAAAGTCCTTAAGGATGCATTACTATGTTGCTGTAGATCTTAATTCAGGACGCAGGTGAACAGCTTTAGCAAGAGACCTTATACCAGCCACTTCAAAAGCAAGCAGACATTTCAGAGTGGTTTTTTTTTTTTTGGTTGCCAGAAGTTTAATCTTGTTTCACTTCACCCTTTAATTGCCTTTTCATACGTGAGTATGGGCTGATTGTGTCATCCATCACGAAGTCATACAGTACTTTTATCCAAGAGTTATATTGTGGCAGGTTGTCATAGTATTCAGCTGCTATTTTCTTCACCTAAAGAGGAGATACAAGGTCTATTTACTATTTTATTAGCACCAATTGTGACAGCTTTCCAGTCCTCAGCCTGTACCTTTGTGCAGGGCACCAGTTTTGGTTTAGATGCAAGATTCTCCAGAAAAGGCTGCTAGTGCCACAATGTGAAAGTCGCTTGAAGAAAAAAAAGCAACTCCCTGGTTAAGCAAACTTCATGTGAAACTTTGGTGTTCAAGCTAAGCAGAACAAACTCTGCAAACTGAATTCTGTTCACTGTGCTACCTATGGGATGATGTAGCTCACAAAAGCAAGCACTTTGGTTGCTAGTGGAAGTGGGTGACTCACAGATTATGAGTATCACAAAATGGATGTTGTGAGTTGTAGGAAGAGATGCTTAACACAGCTCTTTTTACATATAGTTTCAAGCCTCAGCCTTCAAAAAAAAAAAAAATAAAAGCTCAGGAGCATCTTGTTTCTGAAGGCAGATATTAAAGAATGAATATAGACTGCTTACAAAGAATTTGTTCTCAGATGTACATGCTGACCAACCCACTGCTTAAAACAAAGAGCTGTGGTCCCAGTTAGATTTCCTTTCTAATATTTAAAGCTAACCAGCTAAAGCCTTAAAAACCTGAACAGACCAAAACTGTCACTGAATTCCATAACTTTAAACAGAAGGAAAAAGAAAATCTGTACAAGCCAGGAACTCACTCAAGATATTTCTGTCTCGATTTGGAGCTGAAGATGGTTTTGTTCCATCATCACACCTATAAGACTGCATCTAGCCAGTGTACTTCATTCAGCACTAATTATTCCCAGCTCACCAGTACCCCAGCTGGAATTAAGTGTTCAGTACTTCAGTGATCTTTAGCACACAGCAGAATCCAGTCCAGTAAAATTAACTACACTGTTCTAAAAGAAGGCTTTGTTTTGTTATCAGAACTGCAGATTTAAGAGTCCTGGAGAAGAGCTGAGTATTTACCTCTGCAATTAAAACAAATGAACAACACTACCAAGCATTCCCTGTTTACATTTTCTTACTCATGCAAAAGGAAATGCTGAATACCTAGATCTGTGCTGGTGAACCAAAATGAGTTAACACAACTTTAGCTGTGTTGGAAAAGATTTAAATCCACGAGTAAGAGAAACTCACTTTTTCAAGAACAAAAAAGAAGAAGCCTCAAACCAGTTACAGAATTTAACTGCCCTGCTAAAGAAGTACTGGAGTAATTACTTCATGGAGAGTTCCATCAATAGCTGTTGGTCAGAAACAGTTGTTCCTGACAATTGAAACAACAATTAAGTTTGCACTCCAAAGGTAGAAGGTCTCACTATTACCAAGTGCAACAACAAAGCTACAAGACCAGCACCACAGCTACTGTCAAACTGCAAATAGAATACTAGATTTAGGAGTAACCCCAGAAGCCTGTGCTCCCATGCTCCAATGGGAAAACATAGACAGTGAGAATTAAGCTCCTGTTTAAAAGAAACCAGCAAAGATTGAAGAAGGGAGAAGCTAGTTGAAAAATCACATCTGCTACTCATTCAGCTGTGACAGGTGGAAGTCTTAGCTTTGAAGTCTAAATTGTGTCACTGTACAACTGATACTTACTTAGGGTTCAAAGGTTCTCACTAGAGAAAATGGAGCTGCTCCAAAACTGAAAGCTGTTAAACATTGGTCAGCAGTACAACAAACATTAGCAGTACATAAAAGCATCTTCCCACCACCAGGGAATGGCAGGAATAGAAGAGGCTGAAAAATCACTGTATTGCAATGCTTGCTTAAAGTTCTGGAGACAAATCTCTGAAGGTATCTGCAGCTTCTTAAGTAGCTCTGTGCATACTTAGAAACCAAACACAACAGAAGGCTGGTTGTAATTGCAGGATACCAGTTAGTGCAAAGTGTAAACCATGTTTCTTCACCTTTACTTATGGAAGAGGCTTGAGCAGCCAGTCCATTGGAAACTTCTTCAGCATATCACTGATAAGGTAATTATCTCCTCTATCACCCAACTGAGAAACTGACCTGTTTTGTTGGGCTAAGAGTTCTTCTCTCCCCACCTTCCTTTCTTCTGTCAGTGTTTTACCTGATTTTCAAGTTAAAGTAGGGCTAAAGTAGGGTAAAAACTTTAAAAGTAAACTTACCAGTGGGAGGCTCTTGCCAGGAATATTGGGAAAGTCATGATGTTCATTGTGATAGCCAACATTAAAAGTAAGCAAATTAAGTGGCCCATAGTAGGAATAAGTCTCATGTCCTTTTAAAAACATGTAATGTTCAGCAATGAAGTGTCCCGAAATTGGGTGCAACCCAAGTCCAAGTACTGAACCAGCAAGCATGTAAAAAGTGGATTTGACTCCCCATAAGTAATATATCACGATATCAAAGGAAAGCTGAGCCAACAAATTGATTATTTCAAGTCGAGTAATGGGTTTAGGGTTGATGCAGAGAGGTCTAATTGCATAGAAAAAAGGCTGAAGAACAATCCAGATGAACTTCCTGAAACGGGTGCAGAAAAACCAGCCTTCAAAGTTGGTAGGAATGTCCACATCAATTCCATCACCTCCTAAGTAACGATGATGATCCATATGGTATCTCTTGAAGGATATGGAGTATGGGAGACCAAGAGGGAGGTTGGCAAATATTCCAAACCATCGATTCCACATTGCTTTGCTGTTGCCAAAGGCACTGTTATGAGAAATCTCATGAATAGCCAAAGTCATGGAGTGGCTAATACAACTTCCAAAAACATATGCCCAGAAGATTACCCATTTCCATTCCAAGTCTTTAACTAGATAAAATGCAGTCAGCTGTGCAAGGACCATCAGCACAACCACCCAGATCAAGTTGTAATCTGGCTTCATCAATGCTTTAATCTCTGGATGTTTAGCTGAATGGGAAGAATTAAACAGAAAGAAGTATTTAGGAGCTCTCCTTACAGCTAACTAACCCACTTCGATTAAAAGAGCAGATACTTATTCCCAACTACAGTTTGGCTGGAAAGGTAGTGAGAACACACCGTCTTTCCATTTCTGGCATTTATTGCTATAATGAATCTTCTGGAATGAGCATTTTCCTGTTGCTAGCAATTAGACACCCTGACAGCAAAGCACCAGTACCACCTCCAGCCTACCCAGGAAGGAAATGGCTTTTGAACTGACAGCTCTCCAGTAATTCAGAAGGGCTCGAGTAAGCTCAGGTCCCAGGTAGTCATCTGACTCGAAAACGCACGAACTATTTATACCGAGCAGCAGACACCTTATCAGTTATACGGCTTGTTTTCTACCGGCACCGGGCAGCTGCGGCGGCGGGTAGGGAGGGGTAACCGCGCCGCTGTCCACACCGCTGTCCACCAGCCAGCGGCACCACTCCTCAGCGCTCTTTCGTGCCCCAAAACGGAAGCCCGGATCGTCTGTCCAACGTTTCGGGACTCGAGCGCCGTCCTCACTGGCAGCGAGCCTCCCCCTCGCTCCTTCCCTTCCCCTCCCCCGCTAGCGCCGCCAAGGCGGTGGCTCCCGCCTCCACGTACGCGGCCAACGCTGCTGCTCCCAAGGCTGGCCGAGGCCGACTACCACCCCGCCGGAAACCTCTAACGGCTGGCAGTAAGGAGCGGACACTCCGCTGCTGCGCCTTCCGCGCGGCGCCCCCCAGCGCGGGCGGCTGGCAGCCATTTTGTGGGGTGCCCCCCCGCCTCGCCACGCAACCCGCGACAAGGAGCAACCGCCCCACCACCATCTCTTCTTCTCACCCAGGATCTCCTTGCGGCGGTCGGCATGAGGCTGGTCCGTGTAGACCCACTCGAAATCCTCTCTAGCCACAGTATTACCCATCCCAGCAGCGCGACGCTCCTCGGACGCCCGGCCCGTCCGCTCCTCGCGCCGCTCAGCTCTGCCCCGCAGCTCGCGGCGCTCCCTTGCACCGCACTTTATAGCGCCGCGGGGGCGGCTCGGTCGCCGTCCCGCCCACCCCCCGTCCCCTCTTCCCATTGGCTGTTGCCGCCCGTCAGGGCTGACAGGCGGGCGGGGGCCCGGCTGGGCGGGGCGTGGAGCCCGGCGAAGCCGCCACCTGAGGGGCTACGGGATGATGACGGCTTCCTTCAGACCCTGGCTCCTCGGCCTGAAGGGCTTGGGCCACCCTTCAGCCCTCGCTTCTGCCAGAGAGAAGTTGTGTGTGCTCCCTCCTTCAGGGGAGAGGTCCCACGGCTCTGTCCTTGAGACCGCCCGGGTGGGCTGCGGCTCCCCGGCCTTCCCCCTGGAGGCGGTGGGACTGACTCAACACGAGCCCGCCGCGGGGCTGACGGATTTGCGGCCAGCGCCAGTCGTCCTGTGCGTTCTTGGAGGCCTCAACTGGGTCCCAAGCGCACGGAGTACGGGGCGAGAGAGGCCAAGAGGTGTTGCCGCCTCAGGCGGGCAGAGCCAGGGGAGGGAATGAGCCGCTCAAACCGGCAGCGTCGCTGCGGGCGCTCGGGTAGCCTTTGATAACGCTGCATGCATAGAGAGAGAAAATTCTCGGCTTGTAACGCTGGCCCTGCCCCCAGGAGCCCTCCCGCGCCGTGGAGCCTTTGAACCATCCTTTCTCCGAGCCGTCCCTCCCAGAAGCTGGGCGGGTGAAGCCTCACCAGCTTCACGATCACCCACTCCGCCTTCCCTGCTTTACTGATATTTATAAAGCTTTAGCTGTCTGCGAGACTCCTGCCCCTCCCAGGTTTTGGGACAACCTGCCCCGAAGCCACAGCAGATGGCCAGGCAGTCTCATCCAACTCGCCTTCTTGAGACTCGAATCTGAAACGGCATCTTACAGCTGCTCTTTAAAAAGCACCTTTCCAAAAGTAATAGGTACGTGGTTGCAAGGAAATCCAAATTGTCCAAATTTCTATAAGCTGCCTAAACATATTTCACTGCAAAACACCTGTGACAAGGGCTCCATTTTCTTAACTTTTAGTGGTAATTCATGACTTGACAAATTAAAGAACTAAACTCCATTTAATCTGTCCCTGCATCTATTTCTCATGGAGAAACTGTGGACAGTTTACTAGATTACAGAGAAGTTGAATGTCTATTTGCTTGGAGTTTCAGTTGTCCATAAATCCACTCAAATTAATCTGCATCAGTAATAGTGGTAAAACCAACAGAGGAAATTAACGCAAAGTAAATTACACCTTATCTATTAATAGAGTATGAAAATCTCAAGGTTTATGATGCATGACTTAAAAGCTATTAGTAATCATTAAAAAAGGGAAAAAAACCCACCACCACCACCGCCACCAACCTATTATGTAGTAACTGCTGAAAATCTCATGCAGTTGTACAAATGCAAGGGAAATATAATCCCTACTTGGAAATGCTATAATCTATAGCAATGGACAAAGCCCAGGATCTAGAAAAAGTAACAGCATTGTGAATGTTTCTGTTTACAAGAATTTTTAATGTGTGTATTACAATGTGAATTAAAAGTGCAAAAGGGAGCAAGGAGAGGAGAGGTGGAAAAGTTTATTTGCAGCTTTTCCCTCCAGTCACACAAGCTGAATTTGGGAGACTGAGGACTGGCTCAGGGGAAGAAGTAAACCATATCTTTAGATATCATCCAGGCATTTTGTCATTTTTCAGTTTTACATTTTTTTCTGTGACTTCACTTCACAATAAACCAGGAAGTGTTTCTGTATTGCCAGTGAAGAAGGTGACTGCAGAATTGCAGCATTACAAGTGTTTCACTCAGCTGTACTCTAAACAGTTTCTGAGAACGTTCCATTCTTCTTGTAGTTCAAATATTAGCACTGCTATCCATCATTGTGCTTCAGGACCTTCTCATCCATGGGAGAGATCCTGCCAACAGAAGGAAGGAGCCTGCTAAGAGAGGTTGCAGCTACAGACAGGAGCACTGGAGGAGAGACAAAGGATCAAGAGTTTAATACAAAGAGGTAGGTTTACAGAACTGACAAATGTATGCAGGTTTGTAAATACTCACAAGTTTTCAGCAGGGTAATTAAACAGAAGATCCCAGATTTATAAACTACACATTCCATAGCAGCCAAACAATGACAATTAAATAGGAACATTTTGGAAAATTTAATTGCCCAGGTGTCCTGGGGTGCAAGGTGTTGGTTTTTCCACCTTTAATCACTCAGTCTTTCTGGATTAGGCAGCCCATATAAGAAATCCTGATATATGAGATCTTAGGGAAGCTCACAGTTTTTGTATCTGACATTTTCCCTTCCAAAGACAAGATCCAGCACCTAGCATGTCTTCAGCTGGCACAAAGTTGGCAACAACAACAACAAAAAAATCCTAGCATGCTCAGTTACATGTAAAATCAAAGCTGGCAGTATTTGCCCATCCAACCAGGAAAGTGAGATCCAGTAAGCACAACTGGAAGTTCAGAGAGCACCTGGACAAAGTAGGCTGCTCCATGTGCAAAACAGCACAGGATTTTCAGAGTATCAGCTCAGATCTGGAAGCAGACACGTCACTATAGAATACTCCAAACAATTTAATTTCAAATTAAATCATCTATGAAAGTAATTTGTCAGTTACTTTCTTAAAACCATCAGGAACACTCAATAAACCAGGTAGCTCTCTCCTGTCTGAAGACATACTTAACCACACCCTATGCTGTCCTGTTTTCAAGAGGCTCTTGATGTTGAAAACTCCTTAAGCAATCTTATTGCTTCCCACAATTAACTATTAGAAGATCACAGTAAGAGCAGCTAAGTTTCTGTCCAATAGTCTTTATTTTTTTAAGTTAGGAAATTTTGGGAAGGCATTCTTGTAATACCAGTGGACTACTGTGATTAATATGCTGTGCTTAGAGTGTCAGGGATTGAAGAAGTTAACATTTGCTTCTATCTGTTCTTTAATCGGACACATTTATCTTGTTAAGCAGGTATTCTTTCCTCCCTCAGGGCTTCACCCTAATGCATCCATTAGCCCTTAGATAGTGCTTGCAACACTGCATTCACACGCAAGCTGTTCAATTTGGGGAGCACGGGCTGGTTGCAAGCAGCTTCTGCCTGAGTTAAAAACCTACTGTTGTGGTATCTTCTGATACCGTTTTCACTAGATACACACATTTGTCAGAAATCTCTGACCTTACTAGGAAACAAAACAGAGTTTAGGAAGCAAGCTGATGCTTGTAGAACTCAAGCTTGAAAAACAAAGCAAGCTCATTTTAAGCTATTTAAAGAAACTAGAAAAGACACTTTGTATCGCTCAACCCTGAGCTATTCAGTTTCAGCCCTTGCTACAAGTACTAAAACTGAAGGCCGGCTGCAAAGAAAACTTACTTGCTATGTAACTTTGTAAACTACATGTTAGTCTCACTGGTTTGAGGTTCTTCCTTGAACAGATTGTAGACTCTCTAACTGCTACCAACTACATTTTGAGGCTGATATACCACCTCCTGTAACCTTGTATAAAAATCTGCAGTAAAAGAAATTTAGTTTTACTCCTGGCTTATTACCTACTTGTTCCCATATTGCAGAGCCCAGCCTTTGTTATTTATATAAGAAATATAGTGTCAGAAATCCACATTCCAGCTGTTTTCTCTAAACTATTATTTTGCTCTATCTGGTGTACATTCCATTCCATTGGTGTATACTCCAGTCTTGAGAGCTATCTGGTACTGACGTCTCCTTCCCTCCCTGGGAAGTGAAAATGAAATAGTAGTACGCCCTTCTGTGACCTTTCTCAAAGCTTGTTTGTAATCATCCCCTCTGCCCCTGAAGTTTCATGGGCCTAGTTCAATTTTGCTGTATTTGGAAGCACAAAGAGGATCAGGATGCACCTGCAAACTTACAGCACATGATATTTCCTTGAATTGAAGGTTCCAAGTTGGCACCATTCATGGAGAGTGTTTCATGTAACAATAGGCTGCTGTTGTTCTTTCCAGCTCACTTTACACACAGCTCAAGATTCACCAACACATAAATAAACTGTACTCTCCAATAACTTTAAACTATCTGTGTAGTGTGAAGGGGGGCAGGAACTGACTGCATCTTCTAGAAATGCATAAAGAAACTAAAGTGAGAGATAGTAAGAAATGTGTGAATAAACCTTTCCAGTAAACACAGTTCACAGGTTTATACTTTTGAGAGGAATTTAACAACAAGTAACTGGACCGTTACATGAATTCGTTATCATGAATGACCATTAAATGAATTTGTATCAAATGATACACAGTAATTATAGCTGTTGTCAAAGAAAAAGCAGCTAAAAATTACCAGAATCAGGCAACCACAGAGTTACAAAGTTAGGCAACCATGAAGAGTCTGTTTTGAAACCAAGGCAACCAGAATGAAAGGTCCTGTATAACAAACGTTCAAATTAGTCTCTAAGTTAATTGTTGTTAGTATGAACTTTAGGCATTGTTCTTTAAAGGTTTGGGTAGGAACCGTAACAGAAGGCAAGGGTGATCAGGGACATATTGACAGATGATAGAAACCAAACATAACCTTTAGTCACCTTAAGCTGATCATAATACATTATGATACTAAACCACACAGTTCTAGAAGTTAGGATATTCACTGCCTCTCAAAGATCCTTACCCACTGAGATTGCCCAGTGAAATTAAAACCTATTGTACCTTTAAATGAAGGCAAAGAAACCATATTCCAATCAGCTTTAAAGTAAGGATAATGATCACTAGTAAAACCGCTGTAAACAAGGAATATGCTAATTATGACTGCATAAGTGAAGGACTGTCTCAACAATCAGTGTGCTAGCTTTGTGGGGATACTCTATCACCCTTTTCTGCACTGAACTGGAATAAAACAAGTATCTCAGTCTTTGCACACTGGGGAAAGAACCCAGACTTGAGACTACAGGTATCATGTTGACCCTTTGATTCAAAAATATTGTTTAAAACAAATTATATGCCAGTACATTCCAGAACCTAAAAGGGGCCTGCAAGAAGGATGGAGAGGGACTGTTTACAAAGGCCTACAGTGACAGGACAAGGGGCAATGGCTTCAAACTGGGTAAGAGCAGATTTAGATTGGATGTTAGGAACAGGTTCTTTACTATGAGAGTGGTGGAACACTGGGACATGTTGGGGCCCCATCCTGGAGATATTCAAGGTGAGGCTGGACAGGGCCCTGGGCAACCTGATCTAGTTGAGGATGTCCCTGCTGACTGCAGGGGGATCGGACTAGATGACTTTCCGAGATCCCTTCCAACCCAGACCATTCTATGATTCCATGATATCCATTGTAAAGAGATCTTTAACAGTAAAAAAAATAAATTCTGAGCAATGGAGGACCAGCAATAGCAAATGCTCTTTCACCAGTTTAACCTTTCCCCCAGATAACTGTCTTATCACTTCCTTGATGCTTTCAAAAAACAGGCCTTTAAAATAAAAAGACTCCACTGCCCAACAAGCATATCTGAAAATTAAATGTCCACCAATAATTAGGCATTTGCAATGCTACTTCTGATATGAGCTAATGTTTTAAAAGTAAAAATTGTAGCTGGAACTTCAGGGGGAAGTGTCCCTTTTCCCATTATATAGAACATCAGACTAATTTTGAATTTGGCAGCTTAACTACAACCACTATGTTATGCTGACAAAACGCAAGAGTAACTTGCGCTTTAACCCATGGTAATAAGATTCTGAAGAGCTACCAACACAGCATTTGCATTTTCAGTGCCATAGCAAGTTGAATTCAGAACCACCTAAACTCAAAGCAACAGCTGATTAAAAAAAGAGAGAACATAAGCCAAACAATAAAGCTACATAGTTTAGTACATTAAAACAAACCCAAAGACAATGGTATTTGCATAAGGTTCCAAAAATATACAGATGGGGGGGGTTAAAAAATAAAAATCACTGTACATAACTCTGAGGCTGCTAAAGTGACCCAAGAGACTGAACAGTGCAAGACATGCTTTTGTAGTTACAAGTTCAAAACAGAAGTGCAAAAAGAACTTAAAGCTTTGTCTGAAGCCATTCATCTTTTAGGAAAGCTTAGAATATTGTCATCAGTGTTACAGAGAAATTTTCATCCCACCCCCAACACAATACTCACAAAATAGTTAATGTTTTTCCATAATACAGTATTTAATTCAAACAATGTCCTCCTGATCTTGGCTACCGTAGGGACAATTTGTTGGACACTTAATTAGATGTTGGCCTGTGAATCAAGCGATGCAAAGGCAGCTTCTCAATTCTTCAGCTTTGGCTAACAATACCTGCGACGTGCAGGCAGCGGAAGTGGCAGACAGCCTAGCTTGAAACTCTCCTGCAGCCAGCTGCATAAGACCACCTCGCTGTAGGAAAGTGGTTGTGCTGAAAGCAGATGCTAAGTTATGGATGAGGAACAAAGAAATTGCTCTCTCCCAGAAGTTAAGAACAATTTCAGGCAAGTGCTTTTAGCAGGTTGACTAAGCTGTGCATGCATCTATCCATGCAAATGTAGAATATGGCTCCCAATACCTAGAACCAGGGGGTGCGCACGTCAAGACTGGAGAGAAGGCCCTTCATTGTAAGTTTACAAAAATATATAGCCAATACCATAACTTCAGAAGTCAGTTTTACTCATTACAGAGATTTCCAAAAAGTATTAACTGCTTTTCAGACATTCTGGACAAGGTCACTTGTAACAAAAAGGTCAAGTTCTCCAAAACAAGATTTTCCAAGTGGATCTTTCCTTCAAGTGAACAGGACATCTGTTTTTACGTTTAACTTTTTTAGTCATTTAAGACTGAATTTATTATGATTTTATGTGAACATATGCATAAACACAAATAGGTTTACTTTGAACACATCTGCACAGAAAGAGATTAACCTTTCAAAACATAACAGAGCAGGTCTGGTTAGTATGTAACTATTGCAACTCTTAAAGATTCTGTGCGTTAGGCCCACCCATACAGAAAGCAGGGGAAAAGTCTCAATGAAAGAAAATTACTGTTCAAGTCTAAGTGGTGTTTTGAAGAGCCAGCAGCCTAAGTGACACCATGAAGCTAGTCACAGTATCCAAACAAGCAGACCTGCTTGGGCTACTAAAGCAGTGTATCCTCCTGAAGGTGTCATTTGCTCCCAAGTTATTTTCTGTTCCGAAGGCGTTTGGATTTCCTAGGACAGTCTGTGGATTCAACCGCCTTCCGTTTTCTAGGAGATTGTTCATTTGAGTTAGAACCTGAAGAATTTCCTACTGTGCTCTCCATCACCTCTCGCAGCTTCCGTTCGAGCTCAGCCAACCGGGCATTCTGTTCACCTATGATTTGGGTTTGCTCAAGCAGTTTCTGATCTTGATCTTGGAGTTGTTTCTGTTGCTCTTGCACTTTGATGCGAATCTCTGAGATTTCTCGCTTTAGCGACGTCAAGCCTGTGCCATTTGCTTTTACTTGCTGCTGGAGTTTGGTGACTTCCTGTCTTGAAGGGCTCTGCTTGGAAAACAGCTGCATTGTTGTCAGTGCTGCAGAAGGCCCTGGAACTTCAGAGAAAACTGTGATTAATCCTCTATATCTTCAGCACACAATTTCTACCTTTGTCTTAGTTTTCATATGTTGCTTATCCCTACTCCCCAAACATGAATCTTAACACTGGTTGCAAGTTACATGAATGTGTAAAGAGATTTAGTCATTTAAGTGTCTAATAAGAGCAAAAGATCTCAGAGTGCAACTAATATTTTAAAACCACTTAGATTTTCAGTAGGCTAGAAAACAACTCATTTTCTGTATTTAAGCCCCCCTCCTTTTGCAAAGTTAAGCAGTGATATTTTGTCATCTAGACTTAGCATCACAGATGTTAAGTCAAAACCCCACAACATTTCTATAAATTACTTTTTACAGAATAGTTAAATAAATACATTTCAATAGAGCAGTACAATTCTGATGTCTTAGCTGTAGACAGCTGAAGCTCTAAAGTTTTGTGGTTTGGGGCTTAACAAGGTATTTCAGTTTAACTTACTTTTTAGAAGAAGGGGATTTATTTTCCGTGCTTCTTTAGAATCACTCTTCCTAAGTACTAAAACCATACTGGAATTTGAGCTTGGGAATGTTGATTTTAATAAAGTTCCTGCAAATCAAGGAAACTAACAGCTACTGTATAATTTCTTTCACTTTTTCTATCATAAAAGATATCCATCACTTTCTATCATTTTACTCTTCTAGCAATGCTGTGTAAGAAAGATGCAAACACTAAGCACTACAAAGATAGAACAGTCTGGCACAGCCTATAACAGTCGTCATCCTCCTCCTCTTTTTTCCTTTAAGATGCCAGCATAGATACAGTTATGTGACACTAAAGGATTGCCTTTAGATAGGTTATACTCCTTCCTCAACACAAGATAGGTATTTTTATGCCACATCAAGCCTTGGCCTTGAAAAAGCAATTGAGATCAGCTGTGGTTTTGGGAAATGAGGTGTAAGTAACAGGATAATTAAGAGGTGGTATTCACATTTATGGCTAAAAGGATGGACAAGACACACCAAAACCAACAAGCAGCTCCTACAGATAATCCTACAGGCTTATCATTTTTGCTTAAGGTGTAGGTTGGGGTTTTTTGATTATTTTTCCACTTGTTTGTTGGGATTTTAAAAAATTTTAAGTTATCTTTTCTGAGAGTTAATTTCACAGTTCTTAAGAACTGTGAAGATGTTCAGCACAGGGAAAACACTACAGCTCTAATCTGCTGCTTTTGGCCACTATATGAGGCAACTACCTCAGACTTTGTCAGACTTTCCAGAACTCTTGTGAGGCAGAGTATATGAAGGACCAGTTTGTATGTCCACCAGTTGTCACTTTAATTGCCTTTTTGCTATTACCCAGAAATATTTTGCTTTTTAGCACACACATTAGTGCTCCAGGAAAGTTAAAATAAGCACATACATTCTAGCTCTCTACACACTACAACAGCCTAGGCTAATTCATTTGCTGATTGTCCTAAAAATAAAAGGCATCAAGTTGTCATTTCATGTGCCAAATTTCAACCAAATGCAATGATAAAGTCTCATTCATTGCTGGCACAAAAGCGTTTGTTTAATGAATACACACCATGCATAATTCTAACATACATTCAAGTGACTGTTCTTTTGGTAGTACAAAGGCTCCTTAAATTTCAAAGCAAGTGAATTTTAGTTAGCATTCTTAAGAAACAAGTATCATCAATATTTATGTAATAAAGCTCTCATTTAAGGGAGGGAGCCTTAAAACAATACAGTGCTGTCAATTTTTACAGAGAAAAGAAACAACTAAATAAAAACTTAGCTATATGTTGGAATTAATACCTGGGGCAGTTCCTATCAGACGTCCCGATACATCTGACCCAGGCATCTTTCTTTTCAGTATTGGAACAATCTTCTCATCAAAATATTCCATAGCCATGGAGGAAATGTCCCTTAGTTCTTGAAGAACTTCATGAGCTCTCTGAGGAGCCCTTGTAGAGTTTACATACCTTAGCACACGATAAATTTCATCTATTACCTAAAACATTTAAGAAGAATTAGGATTGTCTGGTGAAGGCAATATTATCTCAGATCATTCTAGGAGTTCTGACATATTTTTAGTACACATCTATTGCATGCCATGGTGTGCTTCAGATTTTTTTTTAAATGAAGTGTTGTGATATATCAGAGAAGCTGTTCACTTGTCTATCACAACAACTCTTCAAACTCAGGAAATAATGATCATTTTGTGAATTTCTGTTTTGCTGCATCCGTACTTGACTCCTGAATTATATAATCTATACTCAGCAGAGCACAATAATTGTGTTTTGGACAACCTGAAGCAAGACACTCTAAGCCACAATGCAGAGCAGTCACTCCCCCAGCCTATTGTGAAACACATGAATGAAGTAACACCAATTATCATTATGTCAGTCTGAAGAGTTCTGAATATTTACAAGAGTCCACATGCAAACATTCAAAATATTTCAAAGTCAGATTAAGTCCAAAATTATTAATTTTATACATCTTTATAAATGATATTCATTCATAGAACATTGATCCACTATTGGCAGAGAACATAAGCACCCTTTTAACAGGTTTCACAAGCTCTTTGATTAGGGAATGTAGAGATGGAAAAGTGGCCTGGTAATCTAAGACTTATACTTTGAGGCAGATCAAGATAGGGGTGCTGGTCTCTTAAAACAAAAACTACTGACACAGGTATTCTGCACAGGATTAATAGTTGCATAGTCTCCTGAAGAACACAGACAACACAATTGCATCTGGTGTTTTAAAGGAGGCTTAGCTGAAAAGTTGCTGAAGTTAGACAAGACAGAGTGTCTTGTCATTCAACAAGCTTACAAAAGACTTCTCTAATTTTACCCATACTGTATCCATGAACAACAACATCCTCAAAAAATCTCTTCCCATCCTCAAAAGAAAAAAATCTTGCAGCAGGACTCTGCTGTCCCCAGGAACCTTAACACAGCATGCTGAACCTGAAACCAAAGATTCACATATTCTAACATAAAATCACTTCCTGACAATTCTGTAGCAGCTTCATTCAAATGAAGTTTCCTGAGGTGAGGAGGGCAGGTTGAGGAGGAGCAAACCACAGACTGTAAGCGAACACTAAGCCTTGAATCTGCTTGACCAAAAAAGGATTTTTCGGTGAATTGGTAGCTGTGCTGGAAGCACTGGCACTACCAAGCTCATACACTAAGTCAGTAATTACTGAAACCTTCTTAGCTGTTCTATCAGAATACGAAGTCCTTATGACTCAGTGCTCACAAGGCAAACAGCTAGCAAGCTCACTTGCCCAACTCCTGAGTGCCCCAGGCCTAGATTTAAATGTTGCCCTTCTGTCTACTGTTCAAAAAAAGTAAAGCAACACTTCTTTTACCATGTAACAAGGACTGAAGTTTGACTATATTAAGTTTGTTACAACACGTAGTATATATAGAGTCAAATAAGCATTCACATTTAACTATGATTTAAAATGAGTATCAAGTCAACAAGACTACAGAGAAGCCAACTTTTCCATTCATCCCAGTACAATTTAGTTATCTGCCCATGAAAAATTAATACCAACATATCCAAAACTCACATGGAAAGATCAATGATAAGAGCATTAGGCTAATGTTCACAAATCTTGGTTTGACCCTGAGCTGTACCAGTCTACCTCAGAACATGATATCCTCAATTCCCCTCTGAAATTCTGATTTCAGAACTCATAAAACAGTGGTATCTCTCTAATGTACACTCTCCTTGCATAACCTACATTTCATGCTGTGGTGGTACTCTGAAACACCACAATTGTTCAGTAGTATTAATATTTAACACATTTCATCAATGCTTAAATGCAATTTCACCTACTGTACAAAAATAACCCATCTACCGTAATAGTGGACAGTGTTTCCACAGACTAAATATCTTAGTTCAATTGATCTGAAGTATTCAGACCCTTAAAAAAGGTGCCTAAAATCTTCCTGATTGTCTGACTGCTTAGTGTTACCCACAGTTTAAATTACTGCATCTTCTGATGACCTGACCTCCAGCTGTGTTGTACAACCAACAATCCAGCATTAAACCCTGTATTGTTAAAGATTGGATAAGATATGTATGCTACGAGTCAACCATCCATCACAAATGAAGAGAAAATGGAAATCTGGTTTAAAGTAAATAATTTAGAGGCTGGTTCATTCATGTCAGACTGGCAGACTCTGGTTTTAGCAGAGTACTGGTTTGTGTGTGTGTGTTTGCAAGTATCTGAAACAGTTTCAGAGTATATTTGTGTACATATATATAAACAAATACATAGATGTCTCTACATAAATTTGTCCCTGCTTCAGCTGCACAGTCATGTTTTTTAAATACACTACACATTCACACATTATAATCTATATTTTACCTTTCCAGGTATGAAGCAACAGAGATTGGAATCCACATACTTCATGAAAGTCATATTTAACAGAGAGAGTCTCGTTTCTACTGCAGCAAGGATGTCTGCATGTCGAGCTAATGAATGGTTTCTTCTCTCTGACTCCCGTCTACAAGACAGACCATTAAGTGACACCAGTTTAACAACAAGTCAACAAAAATGAAACCATAAAATCACTTCAGGTTAGTTTCACGCTTAAAATTCTCTGAGGTTTGAACATGTAACCACTAACATTAGTTCTGTCTTTATGGAAGAAAACAAAACCCTAATGCAGATTGAGAACCAGCTAGTAATAGCATACTGCACTTTCTTAGACACAATTTGTTCTCTTAATTACATCTTATGTGATCTATAAACTCTGGAAGTAATTTAGGACTATTTTAAAAACAAGTTTTCAGTACTAACTAGCAGTAGACACTGAATCAGTGTGAGTATTTTTATGCCTCCATATTCCTATACAAAAATGTCATCAATTTAATGTTATTAGCGCTGGCTAATTTAGGCTGAGATATAAACTCTTTTGACAAAGGTTCTCTACAAAACTAAGTAGCATTTATTTTCTTCACTCTGACTGGGAAATCTGATAGGACACAGCAGCAGCTGCACTTAGTGGAAAGAAAAGGCATTGCTTTAGTGAGAAACTAGCTCCCAGTAATGCTCATGTCAATCCCCACCCTTTTCCATTTAATCCTTGGCACTGAAAAACAACTGATTTTTTTTTTAAGGTGGAATCATAGATAAGTATAGTGGGTTGACCCTGGCTGAATACCAGGTGCCCACCAAAACTGCCCTGTCACTCCCTGTCCTCAGCTGGACAGAAGAGAGGGTATAACAAAAACCTCATAGGTTGAGATAAGGACAGGGAGAAATCACTCAATTACCCTCATGAGCAGAACAGGCTCAACTTTGGGCAATTAGTTTAACTTACTACCAAATTGGAGAAGGGCAACTAGAAATAACCCTAGTGGGGTTAAAAGTCCTGCCAGCAAAACTGCTCCAGCATGGGCTCCACTCTCCACAGGTCCTGCCAGGAGTTTGGTCAGCACAGGCTTCCTGTGGGGTGACAACCTACTTCATAAAGCACATCCACCTTGCTTCAGCATGGGGTCCTCCACAGACTGCAGGTGGATACCTGCTCCACCATGGACTGTGGAAGGACAGCTTGCCTCACCATGATCTTCACTACGATTTGCAGGGTAATCTCTGCTCTGGTGCCTGGAGCACCTTATCCTTCACTGACCTTGGTGTCTGCAGAACTTTTTCTCTCTCAGTCCTCTCTGTCTGCAATTGCTTTTGCACAGCAACTTCTTCCCCCTTCTTGAATATGTTATCACAGAGACATTACCACAGATGTTGATGGGATTGGGCTTGGCCAGCAGAAGGTCAGTCTTGGAGCTGGCTGGCATTGGCTCTATCAGACACAGGGGAAGCTCCTAACAGCTTTGCGCTACCAAAACCTTGTCATGCAAACCTAATATAGCAGATCATCAGCCAAGGCAGCTGGTCTTGAAAAGGAATGGCATTTACTCATTCCTAGGAGTCCTTGCTTGATTTGCCAGAGGAGTTGAGTAAGTCTTCTCTATTTAGAATACCAGACATTTCTCCAATAGTCCAGTTTGTAGTTTACACCAACTTACATTCATCCACACTATTATTCTGCAATTAGATCCTAGATTGAAGGTGCTTTTGCAAGTAAATTAAACCCACATGTAACTCAAATTTTCAAGATATACAAACAGAATTAGCCAGCAAGAAATTCCTTTTCAATGGTCTGCTTGAGAATCCAGAAGATTTAAATTTAACTACAGTTTTAACTGGTACATACCTTGGAAGCTGAGCTTTAACTTGCTTTTGACACAAGTTGTGATATCTTTCCACTTTCAGAAATCCCTGATTTAGCATCCTTTGGCAAACCAAGTCCATTCGCTTACAAACCTGTATTTAAGTAAAAAGAAAAACTTAGGGCTCAATTAAGGCCACAAGTCAGGTCTATTATTATCCATAATTGCTGGGGAGATTTTAATGGAAGTTGCAAATGCCTGTATCTGGCTTTTAAACTTGGTCTCCAGAGTGATTCTGGTAGATCAAGTTATTATTTTGTAGTCTTAAAAAAAAAAAAAAAGAAAAGCCTTTAAAAACAAGTTTTCTTTAAACATTGAAGGCCTTTATTTTTTAAGACAGCCATAATTAAGTTTAAAAACTTATGCAATACAGTGCATGTGAAGCAACATTCTTTTTGTATATGAAAGAAGACTTCTGTTTAACAGATTCTTTTATTTGCTCTGTTGGACACATATAGCCTCATTTCCCCCACCCCCCAGCTTTAGGAAGAAAGGACATTTATAGATACAAAAGATATAAACTGATAAATTCAGATCTTCACAAAGTAACTAACTACAAGACAAAGCCACCTTATACAGAAGCTTAAAGCAATTTCAATTCTGAATATGCAAGAGCTCAGTGAACCAACTGTCCTTTGGAATCAGCTTGGGTTTTTTTCAGTTGGTTAGTTTTGGTTTTTATTTGGTTGGTTTGGTTTGGGGTTGTTTTGGCTTTTTTTGCTGTTTGTTTGGTTTTGTGTTTTGGAGGTTGTTTGGTTTTTTACCGAAGGACATAATTCCCACTGTGACCTCTCTTTCCAATGGATTAGCTTTGTCTTTTTTTTTTAAAGTAATGGACACCACTTCTCTCCATATTGTACTCAATTCAGAATTGTAAAGTCTAAGTTTATACCTTGGGAAAGAAGACTCTCACTGCTCCAAGAAAAGCCTGCAATTATTTTGTTTATATTTAAGGCACTGCTTAAAGTTCTACTTTCTGCAAGTTTTCCTCTAGTCAAGGCTAGCTTAAGTTGTGTGAGTAAGACCTGACCATTTTCATACAGATCTCTGTTAACAGACCATTAAGCAAATGCTGCCCATCTGCCTGGGCTCTTTGGTGTTGGATCTTACTTATTAACAGTCACAGAAGAATCAGATAAGCTAAGTACAGAGGTACAGCGTCAGCACTTTGCCCAGTATTCACTAAATCTGCTAAGTCACCTCCAGCATATAAAGGAAACCACCAGCCCTTCAGGCACAGGAAAGAGGAAACTGTCCTCTTTCTTCAAAGATATCAGCTGCCTCAGGGATGCCAAGATCAGGTATCATTTTTGAGCTTTACAGCTTACTTGTAGTTCTAATGCTACCAAACCCCTGCACTACAAAGTAATACCTGCACAAGGGCTCTGTGTTTGCTGCACAGTTACTCAGCACAAGAGAAACCCAATACTAGACACACTATTAGCTACAGAGGAAGCACAGAAGTGTGGGCTTAGCCATGTGTACACTGACACCTGGTGGCATCAAGGGCCGTCCTGAAGCATGCTAAAGCCTTCTCACATCCAAGACAGTAAATTGCAATGGGTAACACAAACTGCACTCGGTTTTTAGCCACCATTTTTCAATAATCTTACTAATTTGCTTGCACAATGCATAAATGGCATTTGCTCCACTTTCTGGATATTACCCATGTTTGTGCCAATAATCAGTCTAGAACCAAAACACTGAATAGATAACACCAGAAACCTAAAGTGTTTGCCTGCAGCTTACTTTCCCAATCATCTCTTAATTCTCAGCTGGTTCCTGATGTCACTATTAAAATCATATGGCACCTGTGTTTATAAGAACAATATAATTCTTCTGGACTGTGTAGTCAGCAGTCACATAAAAAATAAGATTACACTTTAAGTGTTAGTACCAGTCCAGGACAATTTGATAACAGCTATGCAAAGGACCATAAGTAAGTTAAAAAGTTTAAAAATTTGCTCATATTTATTATTAGCAAATTTTTACGGGTATTTTCTCATTCTAGCCATAAAAGCTGAAAGAAATGGAATTTCTTCAAATGCTGAGTCTAACCAGACAATGTGTTCAAATTTCAGTGTTAGAGATTTATTCCAAGTGCACAGGAAACGAGGTGGTTGCTTCTTAGCATGCTGACTTCTATGTGATAACAGCTTCTATGACAGAACTCATTTTCCACTTCATTTGTAAACAAACTACACTGACAATCTGCTAGGATACTACCAGCTTCCCTTTCCTCAGGCGTGTCTTATTTTTGCCAAGCTTCACTAACAGATAACCAATATCAAAACAGAGATAAAAATAACCTAAAGTATTTAGATTCAATATATGTTCTTTTCCTTAAGAGGCTATGCAGACACCATGTTTCCTAAGGCCTTTCTAGGGTAAAAGTATAAATGACAAAATGTTGATGACTTCAGCAAGAACCTTTAAACTAGACATGCCAGAAAACAGATTTACTGAAACTGGGGGAAGATTAAAAGAGTGTTGTGCAAAAGCTACCAGTCCTTGTTTGTGCCGTGCAGAAAACAAGGAAAATTGTGCACCCAAAATCTGAGACACTTCTGATATGTCAAAATCCAAGATAACCTTCTCCTCAAAGTGTTTATGGAGGTGGCTATGGATCATTTGTTTGGAATCACACTTGCTGTAGTAAGAGCCTGAACGGAAGTGTATTTCCAGGCTCAGACACGAGAGTGAAAAGAAACCGGGACATAAGAATTTCATTATTATCCCACTCAAGCAAAAATTCCAGAGATTCTGCAAGTCATTAAAAACAGCAATAACAAAAATCACAGTAAAAGAAGCCCTCAAAAGCTGGAAGATAGCTAGCTTCCCTATCAGCATGCAAACTAGACTGCAGCTTGTCCAGAACATTACAACAGGCATAAGGATCTTTTGGGTTTTCCGTGTTTCTCCACCAGATGAAGCAGGTGAAGCAAATACTCAAAAGGGCCAAAAACAAAGTGTTGAATGTGAAATGCTGCTGCTTTTCCTGTGATTCACTTTACCTAACAAAACCTTGAGAACTCAAGATGTGCACTGAGGCATCATTTCAGACAAGACTGCATTCTGATCACCTATTATTGTTTAGTCTCAATTACTTTAGGTCTATTTCACTGCTTAATCAGTAGGTGCCTCACTTAGGTTTTGAATATGGTAATACCACAAATAGAGAGCATTAAGCACAGGAAAGCCAAGTGCTGCTTTGCACAATGAGGGGCCCCCACAGTCTTGCTTTGCCTGATGACAGTCATCATAAGCAGGAAACATGCTTTACCTTGTCCTTTGGTGACAGAAAAACACTTACAGGTGCCCAGCCTCATTACACTCCACACAAACAATAGAGGTTCCCACCTCTACTTTTATCTGAAAACTTGTTGATGCTTTAAGTACTCTCATCTAAGCAACTACTTAGTTTGTCTTCTTGTATGACTCTAGATCCAACACCAGTTCATCTCAAAGGTTTTGCTGTGGTTTGCTTGGGTTTGGGGTTGTGTTTTTTAATCTGTTTTCTGGTTTGGGCTTTGTCTTTTGTTTTGCTTTGTTGTTGGGTTTTTTGTTTGGTTTGCTTTTTATCGGTGAGCTAAGGTGATCCAGAGAAGAGACAACATCCATTTCCTTCAATGCTGGGACCCAAAGAATGACTCAAACTGGTAGCTTAGGGAATCTCACATTGTATCTATGTCTGTATGATCAAACAAGGTTGACTGATGCTCTGCATCTTATCTTCCTACCTTCCTCATGATGCTTTATCCCACAGAATGACACATTCTAAGGGGCTTTTGGGCACATTTTTCAATATGCACGAGACCTGAGCAATTTTATCTCTGTCACTCAACTAGCGTGGTCTTGCAGTGTATCTTTTGCAGAATACCACTCATTCTGAGACACACCCATGCATCTTTGATAAGCAGCTCAAGTCAGAGAAGAAAAATTTGCCGTTTGTGCAAAACAGATCTTAGAATACTGTGTCTCCTCAGGCTACTTGCAGCCTTTAAAAGTCTGAAAGTGATGGCATTTCATAATGAATTTACACATACTCTATGCTATTTTTAAAGGCTACTTTAATTCTGTCAACAGCCTTCAACCTCTTCCTCAACATGAATGGCCAAAAGGAACACCTTTGGCTAGGTCTTTTAGGTGGCCATTCAAGAACTAATCAAGCTTCTGTGGGTATGAGCTACACTTCTGACCCTTAGAAGGCTTTTGTTTCTTTTCATTACTGCTGGTTAACAAAGACAGGTGTACTTCCTTCTCAGAAGGATACTCATAATGCCTTCTGATGTATTTAAGGGCACAGTAAGGAATTTGATGGACATTAAGTTTGTCATCTCTGTCTTGAAAAATAAAAACAGAGAAAGACCAGCTGGATAGTTTCCTTCACTTTATGTATAGCATTGTTCCATAGATTTATCCAGCCTAGTTTTGCGTATTTCTGAAGCTTCTGAACAGGACAGTCTTATGAAAGCAAACAAACGAAATCAACTTGCAAGTGCTACGTAAGGAGCACAGAAGTGTAACATTTTACTTCTTAAGTAGCATTGACCACACTGACCACTACCATCTTTCCTATTGTCAGCTTCACTGCAGACAAGGAATTGCTTACAACCACTAACTTAACTCTACAGAAAGACAAGAAACCCCCTTCTACTTCCTGGGATAGCTCCCACAGGTACTGCCTGTGCAAGAGGAGGAGGTGGCAAAGGCTATGCCCAGCGTTGCAATGCAGAGCAGGCAACATTAAGCATACTCAGACAGTGTAGATACTTCTCTTGCCTTTATTCAAACTCTAAGCACAGAAGCTGCAACTCTAAAAAGCAGTACTACCATCTTTTTCTCAGATCCATCACTCACAGAAGAGGCAAAACTCTTTGGTGGACTGATAACATGCTAGGAATACTTAGGCACTGCTGTACTTGGTGCAGCACAGGAACAGATTTTCTGCTTGAACAGCTTCCAGTTTAAAGTTACAGTCAGGATGCAACACTTCAGGTTGCTGATCCAGGACACAGGCTGTCTCATTTGCTGAAGAAATGTGCTTGTTACATTATCCAGTTTAGACTAATAGAGTTCTTAAAATAGAAAGAGTACATGTGCATTTACAGAGGCTTACGTAAGCTATGCATTAATTCCCTATTATTCAATTTACAACTTCATGAAAAATTCAGTAAGATAGCAGTTTATCATATTATGTCATAGTTTAAACATCAGGCTTCTTCTGGGGGCAGTTACAGATTGACAACCACTGATCTCCACACTGACAAGTGTGCTTTTAAAAAATATTTTTGGCATTATGAAGTTCAAAGGAAGAGGTAATATCTTTATTAGATCTACTACTATGACTGGAGAAAGAAAGGAGCTTTTCAGGCAGGCAAAGGCTTTTTCTTAAGGTTGTTTCTTGGTTTTGTTTCCCTCCCACGTTTATTTCTAGGTAGGGTAGGGTCCTTGGAGCAGCATGCTCACCGTCTCCTACACTTGCAGGCTTAAGCTCTATAATGACACAATAGACTAGTCCCCCCAAGAAAAGCAGTCACTAGGAGAAAGAAGCTTTCGGCAACCCAGTAATTTCTCCCAGAGGATGAACGGAACGAGAGAGGAGATGATAAGACGTTTAGGAATGCGTGTATAGAGGCACACACCTACACGCCCGCAACCGATGATCGGGGGCGGTTTGGGAAAGAGAGAAAGCCCCATCCTGCCCCTTCCCCGGCGAGAGCAGTAGCCCGGCGGGGGGCGACAGGGGCCGCTGCCGACACCTCCCCACCTCCCCGCAGCGCTGCTCCCGCCCCAGGGCCGTCGGCGCCCGGCCAGGGAGGCAGGCTTTCCCCGGCGGGCCCGGGTTCCAGCCGCAGCAGGGCTTCTTGCTCGTTCGCCCGCCCCGCCGCCTCCCCTCCCCGGCCCCTACCAGGCGGAGCTGGCTCGTCTCATCGTAGGACAGGAAGCTGAGGATGCTCTCGATCGCCACGATAGGCAGCCCCATGAGTGTGTTGCTCTGAGGCGGCGGCTCCAAGGGCGCCAGAGCCTCGGGAGGCTCCGAAACCGGGGGCGGGGAGAGCCGAGCCGAACCCAGGGCGCCGCCTTCCCCGTCCGACAGGAGCCGCTCCTCCGGCGCCGCCATCTTGAAAACCGTCCTTCCTCCACGGAGGGAGGAGAGCGAACCTTCCTATGACGACATTTCCGCCCCCTTTTGTACAGGAGAGGGTGGGCGCTCCGCCCCGCCCGGCCGCTTGGGGGCGGCCGACGGGTGGGAGGGGGCGGGCGTTGGTCCTTCCTCAGTGGCGCGGCCCCGACAGTGCCCCCTGCGGGACCGCCTTGAGCTGCTCTGAGTGTTCGCCGCCTCACCACGCCCGGCGAGATCTTCTTGACGGCTGAAGGGGGGCCCGGAGGCCTGGTGGAGGGTGCATAGACTGCCCCACGAGTGCTAGGCACCCACTCCCACAGGGGCAGATTTAAAACAAAAGGCTGAAAAATGAATCTGTCGTACCGTGTGTCATGAAAGATTGAGACTTGCTGTTGGTGAAGGCAGTGGCATAAAAACGCACAAGCAGGGTTTGAGAAGGGTGTCTGGACACACAGTGAAGTACTGCCGTGTCTGGTGGGTTCCTTCCCCGAGGCACATAAGCAGCCACTACCGGCTGCAATTGGAAGTGGCCCACTGAGCTACCCACACCAGCAATCTGACCCTGCACGGCTGGGGTTTTGCACGTTAATCTTACGTGGATCACTGAGAAGCTGCAGGACTTCAGTTCTTCCAACTCTGTGAAAGAAGGGATTTGAGTAAAGGAGTGTGCAGAAGCTCACATGAGATGCTGGCATCTTGAGCTGGAAGGGACTGATGAGGATCACAGAATAATACTTGGAAGAGACCTTTAAGATCATCAAGTCCAATCATTAACCCAGCACTGCCAGGTCACCACTAAACCATGTCCCTCAGCACCACATCATCATTGAGGCCTGCCCCTCACTCCATACAATCCAACCTAGAAGTTAAACCACATATATTTATCTAAGTGCTTCTTAAACACCAGCTGGCTTGGGGCTCTGTCCTTTCCTGGGGATCCAATTCCATGCTGAACCACTCAGCAATGGAGAGGTCAGCACCTTGCTCTCCATGCCCCTTCCTGAGGAAACCCTGTGAGCACTGAACACTTGGAAACTTGGTTGCTGTTGTTGCTCTGTGTCTTGTAAGTGAAGCACAACTACTTACTTCTTACAAATGTAGCCTAGGCCTTTCTGTTCTGCATATAGACTGGTGAACACCCCCTTTGTGTCCAATCTGGGCCTATCCTGCCTTAGCCAGGATGCAGAAGGGGAGCTCCAGCAGCCAGGGTGAACAGTGGGTGTGCAGGTCTGCTATTTGCCCTTGTGTGTCACAGCCAGCTATCAAAACCTACAGCTGATTGCAAACCACTGCTTGGAAACAGATCTTATTGAGGAGGTGACACTCTCAGAATAAACCAAGCTGCTTCTTTATTTGCCTTTAATCCTGCATATTACAGAGGTTTGTTTGATGTAATAGCTGGAGCAGCAAAGAGATGGGCTATTTCTGCAACATTCCCTGGTGCTTCTGAGCATGATCACAGACACTTACACCACAATTTCACAACCATTTTAGCCCAAAAGAACTTGTCACAGCTGTTGAAAAGTATGATGCCAGTCTCCCCTCTGTCTTCAGCTGCTGATAGTGTTTTTTTTCATGTCATCAGCACAGAGCATGTATGCTTGATTGGGAAACTGGTGCTGCTGAAGATTGACTTGTCAAAGAAAATCCCTAGTCGAGTGCCAGAAGTGGTGGTGGCAAGGGGTATGGGAAAATGCCATAACATGTGTGGGGAGACTGGGACCACACCAAGGTAGTACAGCTTAAAATACTACAGGAACAAAGCATTAGCTGCAGCGTCCCTATACATATTTTCTCAGGCATTCTTCTTCTCTTTGAAAACTTATCATACTTTTCCTGTGCAAATTCCCCCTTTCCTTTGGAAGCCCAGCTGGAACCTCTTTCTTAGAAGGAAAAAATATTCAATGGGAAAAGAATTACCGTAGGAGCACGGCACAGGCAAGGGTAAGCCTTTATGTGTGTCATCCTACCAGCACTCCAGAAATGTGCACTGAAATTAATATTTCCTTTTTGGGAGCAGAACACTGTGTGCCTTGTATGGATTTGGAAGTGTTTTGCTTCCCCTCACCCCTCAACTCATCAGTGCCACTGTAAAATGATCTGGCTGTCTTGGAACAAGGGCTTTATTCTTGTGCATGGTTTAAGGACTTGATCTCCTTTCACATGCACACTCAGCAGTTTAAAACACAATCATGAGAATTCTTTGAAAACTTGTGACTTGGCATGTGAAGTTCAGGCTGGCAGCCCATTAATGCTTTAAAAGCATGTGTTTGGTATTTCTTTCATTCTACCTAAGCATATGTAATTTAAGATAGTTTCAAGAATGCTTTTTTTGTTTTGCCATATAACTGAGTAGTCAGCAGTGGTGAAGCTGCACCTCCAATACAGTGTTCTTTTTTGGGCCCATTACTACTGGAAGGGCAGCAAAGATGGTGAAGGGTCTAAAGAACAAGTCTTATGGGGAGTGGCTGAGGGAACTGGGATTGTTTAATCCAGAGAGGAGGAAGCTGAGGAGAGACTCATTGCTCTCTATGACTCCCTGAAATGAGGTTACATGGAGGTGGAGGTCAATCTCGTCTCCTTAGTTATCAGGTGATAGAAGAAGAGGAAATGGCCTGAAATTGTGCCAGAGGAGGTTTAGGTTGCATGTTAGGAAAAAATTCTTTACTGCAAGAGTGGACTGGCATTGGAACAGGCTGCCCAGGGAGGTGGTAGAGTCACCATCCCTGGAGGTGTTCGAGAAACCTGTGGACATGGCACTTTGGAATAAGGTTTAATGCCCATGGTGGTCTTAGGTTGATGGTTAATGTACTCTCATCCAGATGGATTTTGAAAGTCTTCAGAGAAGGAGACTCAAGGACCTCTCTGGGCAGCCTTTTTCCAGAGTTCCATCACCCTCACAGCAAAGAAGTTTCTTCTCATGTTGAGGTGGAACTTCTTGTGTTCCAGCTTATATCCATTATTCCTTGCTCTCTTACTGAGCACCACCAAAAAGAGACTGTCACTTTCATCTTGACACCCACCCTTAAGGCATTTCTAGATATTAATAAGATCTCCTCTCAGCCTTCTCTTCTCAAGACTAAACCATTCCAGTTCTCTCCATGTCAGAATGATACATGTATCATTCCATCTGGAATGTATCAATCCACTTTGAATATTGCATCCGGTTCTGGTGTCCCCATCATAAGAAGGACACTGTGCTGCTGGAACAATTCCATAGGAGGGCCACAAAGGTGGCAATAGGACAAGGGGGAATGGTTTTAAGCTGAAGGGAAATTCCAGAGCTGGATTCTGGAACTGGATTGAGGAACACACAGAACAAGATCAAAGGCAGATTGGACAGAGTCCTCCTTGGATGCCAGTCACTGAAGAACAGATCTTGACCCTTGTGATCCCTCAGCTTCATATTGCCTATGATTCTATGTAGAATGGAATATCTTGTTGGTCAGTTTAAGGTTGTCTGTGCTGTCCACTCCTCCCCACAGGTATGGCCTTTTCTTTTCTGCATCCCCAATGTAGTACACAAGATTCAGCAGAGACCTTGGTCAGCATACCAACTCTTGGTGTTTTTCTGTTGCAAATTTAACTAAAAATATTTTCAAATCCATAAGACTGACCAGTTGTGCTTGGGGGATAAAAAAGATCAAATTTTCAGACAAATAACCCTCTTTTTCTTTTTTTTTTTTCTCTTGGAGTCAAAATTATTATCTTGATCAGGTTACATATACTCATGCACCTGCAATTAGGAGTAAGCACTGTGCAAAAGCAGCTTTATATAAACAAAAAGGAGATTTTAATTAGATTACATGACTTTTGATAATTCTCTGTATTGTTTTCTTGGAGGCTGTTTGCAAACCCTATTATGGAGTTTCCACTATCATGAGGGGCTGAGTTTTAGTGTAAGACCCAAGGAATTCCTTTGAGTTTAGTATCTTACTACATATTTACACTATGATAAAGATAATTCACAGTAATATTGCTCTCCTTCATTGGTTCAGCTCACTGACATGAGAAACTGCACCAATGATGTTGATGTATAAGAAAAAGATGCCTCCCAAAGTGTCTTTTGTCACTAAGAGACTGTGTACCTGCCTCTGCCAGGGTTGTCTAAAGCAAAGCTTGATTTGATGAGGCACAGGACTATAGCTCTGTGTGAGCAGGTGCAAAGAAAATACATCAGCTAACCAAGGAGAGTACATTGAAAAAGACATAGTCTGCTGAGTCCTGCAGGCACTGTACAAAAAAGAAACTGGAGGGGACCTGATCTTGAAATAATTTTCTGTTTTCGGAAATCCCTCTATTTTCCTTCTCTTTTGACTCTAGAGGGACTGCTAGCATGAGCTGAGGCTGACTTTGTGGCAGCTGAGATATAGGGAGGAGGCAGCAGTAAAATGGCAGTGTTAATTTAACTCTCCATGTTCTCTGGCCCTCCAGCAGGGATGAAGCTTCATCATCACAGTGTGGTCAATCAGGTTTATGGTAAGGAATGGGATTCTGATCACAGTATCCTTGTTTGCAGCAGCTGAATATATATGTGCTTAATGAGCATATTTTCTCCTTCCCTGTTCTTCCTCGCTGACCAACCCCCTGATGGGGCTGAGTGAGTGGCTGCAGGCAGATATGGCTTTCTCACATCACTGTAATTGCCTTAAACAGACATTTTGTCACAGAGGTTCTTCTGTCAGGATCTGTGCTGAGATAAATTGACAGGGATCCAGAATGAGTCTAGTGAATATGATTTGGTTATTGAGAAGAATGGCAGCTGTGTATGATGCATACAAAACAGTAATTTGTGCCAGCCTACATTTGGTTTAAATATGCTGAAGACTAATGGAAGAGAAGGTTTATTTCTCCTCTCTTTAAGACACAGTGGAGACTTGCTTTAGCTGGCTGGTTGTTCAATCAACTGTGGAAAAAAATATTCTGAATTTAAATTACACAGAAAAGAGTTTTGAGTGAGGAAATCAGAATTTTCTTCCAGCAAGTAACTTGGGAAGTTGGTGAAGCTTTAGTTTACTGAAGTTCAGTAATTCTTGGTTGATCTAGAATAAATGGAATACTTTCATTTACTGTGAGTGATGCTTGCATACAGTGGTATTAATGGTGCTTTCTACTTCTATAGAATCCTCCTTTGAACCTCGTTAAACTTTCAGCTTAACAGCTGATGCAAGGTCCTGCATCTGGGTCGGGGCAATCCGAAGCACTGATATAGGCTGGGAAGCAACTGGCTTGACAGCAGCCCTGAAGAAATGGACTGGGGGGTGTTGGTGGATGAGAAGCTCAACATGAGCCACCAGGGTGCACTTGCAGCCCAGAAAGCCAATCACATCCCGGGCTGCATCAAGAGAAGCTTAGCCAGCAGGTGGAAGGAGGTGATCCTCCCCCTCTACTCCACTCTGGTGAGACCCCACCTGGAGTACTGCATCCAGAGAAGGGCCACGAGGATGAGCAGAGGGCTGGAGCACCTCTCCTATGAGGACAGACTGAGAGTTGGGACTATTCAGTCTGGAGAAGAGGAGGCTTTGAGGAGACCTTCTTGTGGCCTTCTAGTATCTGAAGGGGGCCTACAAGAAAGCTGGGGAGGGACTTTTTGGGGTGTCAGGGAGTGATAGGAATAGAGGGGATAAAAAAAAAAAAACAAACTATAAATGGGTATATTCAGATTGGATGGTAGGAGGAAGTTCTTCCCCATGAGGATGGTGAGACACTGGGACAGGTTGCCCAGGGAGGTGGTAGAAGCCTCATCCCTGGAGGTTTCTAAAGCCATGCTGGATGTGGCTGTGAGCAACCTGATGTAGTGTGAGGTGTCCCTGCCCATGGCAGGGGGGTTGGGACTATTTGATCCTTGAGGTCCCTTCCAACCCTAACAATTCTATGATTCTGTGCATAGGTTGCAGCAAAATTGATGCAAATTTCTCAAGCAGTGTTGGGTGCTGTGGCTCTGTATAATCATTAGCTCACTGAGCAATGTGATTGAGGATGTACTTTGCACAGTAAGTGCATGTGTGACTCTCACAACTTAGATCATGGGATTAGTTTACAGGGAGTATGCAGGTTAAGCAAGAAACATTTTTTAATTAAGGTTACAGGGTCTGAACCTGAACAATTTCACTTCATATACTCTATACTGACACTGGTATTCATTTGACTATTTTGATAAATCTCTTTTCATTTCAGCCTGCAGGTCTTCTTTTTATGATTCTCTTTCTCTGCTGGAGGGTGGTCACTGGGTGATAAGTAACTGACAGAGTTTAGCCCCAGGTATGGGCTAAACATAGATAATGTCACAGCCAAAGTGGACTTCATGTGACACCAAAACATACCTTTCAACAAAGCATAAACCATTCCAGTAGGGGCCTGGTAATGTTCTTCATTAAGCAGGCACTGCTGTTGATAAACTCTCTGAAGAGGGTGATAGCTGAACAGAGTCTTTTCAGTTGCCAGACACATGTCTTAGAAGCAGCTTATCATCAGGAGGAAGATTTATCTATTGTATTATTCCTCAATGCCAAAAAACACCCCTTTGCACTTAAAGAATTGGATTTGACAGAAGTTGTGGCAAGCCACTGTGTCTTAATTTACAATTTACACCTGCTAATTGGTTCGTGGTGTAGTGTTTTGAATGTGGAGCAAAAGGCTTTTCCTTTGGCAGCAGCCACAGGGATAATAGGGGATGTTATAGCCAATGTGGTTAGCAGATTCCTTTAAGGATTTCAACTACTGAGCTGCTTTTTTTGCATCTGGGAGGCAGACTCTGTTTATAGAATCATAGAATGGTCCTGGTTAGAAAGCACCTCTAAAGGTCATCTAAGTCCAAACCACTCTGCAGTAAGCAGGATCATCCTCAACTAGATCAGGTTGCCCAGAGCTCTGTTGAGTCTCACCTTGAATACCTCCAGGGCTGGGACCTCAGCTACCTCCCTGGGCAACCTGTTCCAGTGTTCCACTACCCTCATAGTAAAGAACTTGCTGCTAACATCCAATCTAAATCTATGCTTCTCCAGGTTGAAACCATTGCCCCTCATCCTATCACTACAGGCCTTTATAAACAATCTTTCTCTGTCCTTCTTGTAGGCCCCTTTCAGGTAATGGAAGGTTGCTATTAGGTCTCCCCAGAGCTTTCTTTTCTCCAGGCTGAACAACCCCAGCTGCCTCAAGCCTGTCTTCATGAGAGGGGTGCTCCAGCCCCTGATCGTTTTTGTGGCCCTCCTCTGGACTTGCTCCATCACATCCATGTCTTTCCTGTATTGAGGGCTCCAGAGCTGGACACTGTACTCCATGTGAACTCTTACCAGAGCAAAGTGGCAGAATCACCTCTCTTGATTTGCTGGCTTTACTCCTTGGGATGCAGCCCAGGGTGAGATTGCTGCATGTTTTCCCCCCAAACTGCAAGGCCTGTTATATGATGCTTTAAAAAGAAATAGTAAAAATGCAACATGAAATAGTGAAAATTAATCTAACAACCACTGGTGGAGTAGCAAAACTTTATGAAGGTGCTGAAGGTAGGAAGCTATAATTTTTATTTTTTTTTTTCTGTAGCTACTTTTTTTGTTGTTGTTTGTGAGGAAACCTCACAACACTGACTAGTTGAAGCTTTTGCTTTGCATCACAGTCTGGAGAAGGCTGATGTCAAGCTGGAGACTAGCTGTGCAATAAACTAGCTGCCAGAACTTCAACATAGCTGGAAAAAATCCAAGCTTGTGAGGCTGCAGTGCTGTGCCCCAGCCCGTTGAGTTTAGATGAGCAATTCTCTTGGCATGCTCCTTTTTTTAATTTTTTTTTTTTTGGGTGTTTCCCCCCTCTCTTCAGCAATCTAAATTCCAAAGCTTTCCATTCCTTCTGCACTCAAGTCATGTCCCTCGAACTGGAGCTCAAAACCTTTGCTGGATTTTGAACAGTAGGTGGCAGTGGACAGCAAATCTAAACCAGGTGACCTCCTCCTCTTACGTTGGTGCTGTAGTGTTGATTTCTGACAAACTCGCTCAGAAAATACTCAGGGACAGTCTAAGAATTGTGTTCACCTTTTTTTTTGGCTGAAGAATCAAAGAGGTTATTAAAATGTAAACGGCTGGAAGGCATAGCTTTTCAAAAATTACTGCAAGGTATTGCAAAAGAGTTGTTGCCTGGTGTCTGTTGCCTGATAATCCTCCTAATTGTGTCAGAACTGTTAAAGACTACCTGACTGGTCTGGAGGCAGTTTTAGGCAGACTAATAGGGAAGATGATTAGAAGCTTCTGTTGAAATTGCTTAGATACAGCACTGAGGGAATTAACTGAAGTTTTGGAGTTTGAAGTAGTGTGCTGAAGGCCAGAAATACAGCAGTGTCTTCCCAGCCCTCTGCCCCCTGATGCAATTGTATGGCAAGACTAACAGCAAGAGAAGGTGACACTGTTGATTTCTGCTGACTGTCTGTACTGACACTACTATCTGTAATGTCTTTCTGCTGCTCATGCTGCTGTACTCAGCTCAGATGAGGCTACAGCTTCAGTACTGTGTTCAGTTCTGAGTGCCACAGTGTAAGAAAGACACTGATGTCCTGGAGTATGTCCAGAGAAGAGCAATGAGGCTGGTGAAGGGTTTGGAGAGTGTGTCATATGAGGAGTGGCTGAGGGCGCTGTGGTTGTTTAGTCTGGAGAAGTAAAGGTGGAGTAGAGACATCACTGCTCTCTACAGCTATCTAAAAGGAGGTTGTAGTGAGGCCAGTGTTAGTCTCTTCTCCCAGGAAATGGGTTTAAGTTGTGCCAGGAGAGGTTTAGATTGGATATTAGGAAAAAATTTCTTCATTGAAGGAGTGGTCAGGTGTTGGGACAGGCTAGCCAGGGAGGTGGTGGAGTCACCATCCTTGGAGGTATTCAAGAAATGTATAGATGTGGTGCTTAAGGATATAGTTTAGCAGTTGTGGTAGTTGGGCTATGGTTGGGCTTGACAATCTTAAAGGTCTTCTTCAACTTTAATGGTTCTAGGATTCTGTAAGTAGATCTCTTGTGGAGAGAAGGTGAAAAATTCTATGATTATATTTTTTCCTTCTTTGGTGAGGTTTTTTCCTTATCTTGGTTACTTTTCAAGCCATTCCATGAGTCAGAATTTCCCTGGGACCCTTGCTGTGACTGCTTCTAGGGAACTGCATGTGGTCTTAGTCAGCTGTAGCATTTTCCAGAGAGGCCATCAAGATTAGCAGGAAGCATGGAAGAGGTGCAGAGCTTTAACTCTCTATGCCATTGGCTCCAGATCCTATGGATCTCATGTTCTCTACCTTTTTGCTATAGCTCTGTATATGCAGGAGTGAGAACCTTGCCAATTGTTCTGCATGTGATTCTGTTATCTCCAACTGCTGCAGACTGAACACACACCCCCCCCCCGCCTTGTGTTCTGAGGGGGGCAGAATCATCAGTAGATGAAACCAAAAATCTTAACTCCCCCCCATCTTTTCTGTAATTAATAACCTGTCATGGGAAATTCATGTCATACTTTTCTAGTGAAATCATGTCTAAATTGCTGTAAGAGGCAGAGATGTGGCATGCTGTAGGGAGGGCAAGCAATGCTGCTGAGATACACACAGATGCAAGTGGTTCTGACCCCACTTTACCTGCAAACCTGGTGAGTGTTGCCTCCTCTGTTGGAGGGAAGCTGTGATCTAAAAGGTATGACCAGATGGCACCAAAAGACTCCATTGCAGGATATGAGTCACAGAACCTGGACAAAACCTGGCACAAAATAGTTGCACCCCTTGAAGCTTCATTTCCTTAGCAGGGATGGGGTTGTAGTTTTGTGTGGAAGGTATCAAAATTTGAAGTCGTGCCAACTGAGACTTCTGTGGATTCACGTGTGAGAAATGTGCACTGGCAAAATGTAGCTACCATGCACAGAGATGCATCAGAAACCTCTTTTCTAGTTGGCTTTTAGCCAACCATTTTCAGTTTTATTTTACAGGCTTAGAAATTATTATTCTAATATTATAAATAATTGGTGTCTGTATTTGGGGAATAAATTAAAAGATTGTACCTCTTGTTTTATCCCTTACCAGCTCCTAAAACTTCAGCCAAGATTAGCAGAAGAGTGTTGGCTCTCCATTGCCACACGCTTTGGCCTGTAACATTTTCATCTTGTAAAATAAATTCAGAGTCTGAATTAAAACAAAACCAACACCCTCTGAATTAAATGAAAACTGGGATTAGAAATCTTCTGTGTGTAGGTTAACCAATGTGTCCAGGCAGTGGAGAAGTTAGTCACAGGTAAATCAGGCAGATATTTGCAGTGTGTACTCTACAAGAAACACTGAGATGCTGAAGTGAGTCCAGAGAAGGACAACAAAGCTGATGAAGGGTCTGGAGAATAGGTCTTCTATGAGGAATAGGTGAGGGAATTTGGGTTGTTTAATCTGGAGAAAAGGAGGCAGTGGGGAGCACCTCTGCTGTGAGAATAGGCTGAGGGAGCTGGGGCTCTTCAGCCTGTTGAAGAGAAGACTTGGAGTGTGACCTTATAGCTGCCTTCCAATACCCAAAAGGAACCTACAGGAGGGCTAGAGGAGGACTTCTCATAAGGCTGGCTAGTGATAGGACAAGGGAGAAAGGTTTTAAGCTGGGGAAGAGTATGTTTAGCCTAGATCTTAGGAAGAAGCTCTTCAGTATGAGGGTGGTGGGCCTCTGGAATAAGTTGGCCAGAGAAGTTGTGGATGCACCCTCCCTGGAAGTGTTGAAGGCCAGGTTGGATGACATCTTGAGCATCTGAGTCTAGCTGAGAGGTGTTGTAATAGAGGGTCTGTAAGATCCCTTCCAACCTGAGCCATTCTATGACTTGTCCTCTATGATTCCCTGGAAAGGTTGTAGTGAGGTGAAGGCTGGTCTCTTCTCCCTAGTAACAAGGAACAGGATAAGAAGAAATGGTCTCAAGTTGTACCAGGGGAGGTTTAGGGTTGGCATTAGAAGAAACTTCTTCACTGAAATGGTTCTCAAAGACTGGAACAGGCTCCCCCGGGAGGTGGTTGAATCCCTGTGTCTGGAGGTGTTTTAAAGACAGAGATGTGGTGCTGAGGGACATGGTTTAGCACCAGACTTGGAAGAGTTAGGGAATGGTTGGACTCGGTGATCTTAAGTCTCTTCCAACCGACATGATTCTATGAGTCTACGGGTACCACATAGGCGGTGTTTTAAGAGCGTGGCAGGAGCGGCGATACCGGGCTTTGCTCCTGGGTTGCGGGGAGTGTTCGCAGACCTTCAGTCGCGTAGACACAAGCCGGCTGCGACGGGCGCTGCTCGGTGGGGCGGGTTTTTCCCAGGACTAGCGGCTTGCCCGCGGGGCTGCGTGGCCGGGGGCCGCCGCGGGGCTCAGTGGGGTTTGGGGCGGTGCTGTGACGTCACGACGTTGCCCGGAGACCGCGCGCTGTTTTCGCTGAATGCCCAATAGGCGTCGAGGAAGGTGATGTCATGCCGCAGGCGGCGCCTCTTCATTGGTCGCACATGCCGAGGGGGCGGGACCGACCAGAGTAGGGTAGCGGGAGAGGCCCCCGGCGGCTCGGGGTCCCGCACCCCGGCAGGGCGCCTGCGGGTCGCGGAGGACCTCTCGACACCGGAGCCGCCGCCTCGTTTGGAAGAAAAACGTATCTGGGCTGGGGAGAGTTAAAGTTGATCACGGCCGCGGGGAAACGGTCGGGCTGAACCCCCACTACCCGTCCCCACCGCTCCCTCCGCAGGTGGTTCTTCTGAAAGCGAAGCGCTCCGGGAGGTGTGTGCCAGAAACGGAGAGCTCTTTGTACTGCAGGTTTTAAACGGAGGCGAGACACTTCTGGGACATCTTTTAAATATTATTATATTTCAAAGCACTGAAAAAACCAAACCAAAACAAAACAAAAAAGAGGTGTCTTTTGTTTTTCTTTGCTGTAATTAGACAACTACAAAAATAGCTTCCTTGTCTTTTTTTAGCCCCTTCCGTCCCCAGGTGTGACAGTTTTGCATTAAACATCACTTGATCATTGGATAGGAGGTCCGTGGGAGGTTATCAATGCTCTTAAAATTTCTTTCCTGCTTCCAGAAAAGGGATGCTTATATACGGATCAGATCTGAGTTTTGTTCTCCCTTCATCTGGGAACTTCGAATCTTCTTTCCTTTTATCCTTTTTTAATTACTGCGAGGATTTTAATATGAGTAGGAAAAACAGATGGAGCTGGTTTTCCTGCAGAGAGCCCTGTAACGGTGCTGAGGTAGGACACTTTCTTTCCAAACCTCCCCTGAGCTTTTCATGTACTTGGGGTGGAAATGGTTATTCCTCACATGGGTCCAGCGGAGGGAAAACTTTTTTTTTTTTTCTTTTTTTTTTTTTTTCTCTCGCTTAAGTGGGTGTAAAAGATTTGTGGGGCTATTTCGTTTTTATTTTAGACAACCCAACCTTAAGACTTTGTTCTGGTATCTCAAGGTTGTTCGAGGAGGTTTGACTTGGCCACTGTAGCTGGACTGCCGGGTTCAGATAAAAACAGCAAAGAAAGTAAACCGGACCTGGAGCAGGATGCCAGGCTGGCCGGTACACGAAGAGCTAAAAGGGGATTAGCGGTAGGACCACCCGCTCGAGGCAGTGGGAAAGGCAGGGACGTGCCGATTAGATTAAGTAAGGCTCTCGTGTTGAAGCTTGACCTTGCCCAGTCGCTTCCCACCCGCGCTTTCGTGCTGCCGATCCAAGGAGGCTCCCTAGGGGAGGGAGCGGTGCTGTGTGCGCCCCTTCTGCCCGTGGGGCCCGCAGGCCGGCGTGTTTCGGATGTGTGTGTGTGTGTGAACCGTGGGGATTCATATCTATCTCCTATTGCTACAGCCCCGCGCTGAGTCCCGGGCCTTGCTCCGGGAGGGCTGACCCCCACCACACTGCCCGTGGAAATTGCGCCCGGTGTCTGCCGGGGCCAGGTGCAACGCCGCAGCTCCCCAGAACCGGGCACACTCTGCTGGGGGTAGAAGGCGGGCCAGCCCTCGCGGGAGGCGCGCCGGCCCCTCCCGGGGGTGGGCGGCGGGCGGGGCACGCCGGCTCCTCCTCGCCGGGCCGGGGTTAGTTTCGGAGCTGAGCCGGGGGCGACTGTGGCGGTGGGGAGCGGCGCCCCGTGGGAACAAAGCGGAGCACGAGCGGCGAGGCCGAGCCGGGCGCGTTCTGCAACAGGTCTGTCCGCGCGTCCCGGCGGCAGCGCAGGCCCTCCGCCTCCCGGGTCGCCGGTCTCCCGCTCTGGGCGGCGAGGCCGGCACTGGCCGCCCTCATGCGGTTCGGCTCCAAGATGATGCCGGTAAGTCCCGGACGGGCAGGGCTGTGGGGGCTCAGCTCCGTTTCGGAGCGACGGGTGGCGGCCAGGGGCCATCCCTGGGGACGCGGAAAGTTAGAGTGTAGCAGTGGGAAGGAAAATGGATCCTGCAGACGTGGAGGGGGGTGGGAGGGTAACCCCCCCTCCCCCTTCCCTTTCTCCGGCCAGCGCGGGATCCGCAGCCGCGGTGTGGCCGCGCAGGGGCTTCCCCTCCCCCTCTCAGCTGCCTTCCCCCCTCCCCTCCCTCCCCCCTCCAGTTTTTCCTTTTCTTCCTCTTCCAGCCGGGATCAACTTGTTAGACGGGCCTGCTGGAGTAGAGCCAGGGCGGGGGGAAGGGGAGGACGTCCTCCGCCGCACGGCGGTGGGGCTGGAGCATGGGGGGGTGGGGGTGTCACAGCGCTCGGGACCTTCATAGCTGCTGGAGGGCGGATGTAAGGCTGGCCCGGTGGGTGAACAGGTACTTCCTCTGAATCCCGCTTTTTTTTTTTTTTTTTTTTTAATGTTATGTAGTTCTTAAAATTGACTTGTACTGTGCTCCCTCTGCTGATTTTTGAGGGGTATGGGGGTCTGCTGCTTTTTGAGGGGGTGTCGGGGTGGTTGTTTTGTTTCCGAGTGCCCGAACTCCACGAGGAAGATGGTGTCCATGTTGTTTACGGTTTAAAGTGATTAGGAGTTCTCGGGGGCTTCCCATCGCCGTCTGTGGGAGAGTTTCGGGAGTTGGTGGTGGCTCTGTGTGTGTTAAACCAGCCCTGCTCTGGGAGGTTTTTGAGTTCTAAGGATTCGAAAAGCACAGGGAGGACCACTTTCTGATGGAGTTTTAACGTGAGTTTTAAGGCTACACCAGTTTTGTCAGCTGAAGATTGTTGAAAGCGCAAGCACGGCAACTTTGCTTAGTTTTCAGCACAAAATATGCAAAAGTGATGACGTAAAATCCTTAATTTCCCTAAAAAGTACGCCTGCTCCTGAAGATATGGTTTGACCAGCGGGAATGCCTCATCAAATTTATTGTTCCAGGAGACTGGAATATGTACAGAAAATGCCAGGGTGCTTAAAACCTGCTTAGTCCGTGCTGAGGGTGCTTAAAAATGTTCACCATCCTCCCCCAGGCGATGTGGCCTTGCAGTGCTTGGTACCGAGTAGCTTTGCACGCATACCTGTTCCTTTCAACAGCACTCTTCTCTTAAAGATTTATTTCCAGTTTAACTCTTCCAGGAGCTGCCTGAGGCCAGTGAGAAAGGAATTGTACTGGGAGGTGAAACTGGGAGTTCCGACTGAAAGGATAGGGGTGTTTCAGGGATGCTTGTTTTGCTATTGGTGTGAGATGCTTCCTCTGCTTTTAGGAGGAAATAATGAGCGATAATTTGATTTTGCAGAACACTAGAGAAGGCTGGGTGACTGTTACTGTAACTAATGAGGGAGGAACAGAGAGAATATGAGCCCAACTACAGATTAAATAGTCAGTGTGTTGTGCAACTGTGAAGTTGTGTCTGCCCATGAAAAAAAAAATAAGAGAAACAAGCAGTAAGTGTAATTAGGTGTTAATTCAACCCATGTCAAAACCGAGCTAGGTAAGCATCCTCCTGTAACAGCAAAATCTCCAAGAGATGCTGTCACCAGCCAGTTTCTTGTCACTGAGTTCAAATAAAGGAGAAAACAAGCAGGAGCAGTCTTATCCCATCAGTGTTTGCAAGTGACAGGTTCCGGAGTGTGCATTGCCCTGATGGCTCAGACTTTGCTTTGGCTAATGACTCAACTCATTAGCGATTCTGGTTTTTAACCATTAAATAAAGGCATGGATGCAGCCTTTTCACATTGTGTATACTGCGAATAATTAAAGGTTTGTGAGGATCGACTGTGGCTAAAGGAATAAAAAAAATAAATAAATATGAGTATTATAACTTTAATTCACCTAAAAAAAAACAACAGCAAAACAACAAAAAATGGGAGCTTTAGCAGAATCTTCAGAGGGATAAAATGTCCAACAGTTATATTGAACAGTGCCAAAGGGTTTTGAAGTGCTGTGGTCCATTGACTGTAGGGCAAGTAAACAGCCATTTACCACTTGGAAAACATGTTGCAGTAAATATATTAAAGTGAATGTGAATAAGAGAACAAGTCTTATGAGGAGCTGAAGGAACTGGGCTTGCCTAGCCTGGAGAAGAGGAGGCTGAGGGGAGACCTCATTTATTCTCTACAGCTCCCTGAAAGGAGGTTGGAGTGTGTGTGTGGGGTTGGTCTCTTTTCTCTAGTATCACATGATAGAACAAGAGGAAATGGCCTGAAATTGTGCCAGGGGAGATTTAGGTTGGACATAAAGAAAAACTAATTTTCTGAGAGAATGGTCAGGCACTGGAACAGGTTGTCCAGGGAGGTGGTGGAGTCGACCATCCTTGGAGCGGTTCAAGAAGTGTGTGGATGTGGTGCCTTAGGACATGGTTTAATGGCCACCATGGTGTTAGGTTGATGGTTGGACTTGATAATCTTAGAGGTGTCTTCCAACTGAAACAATTCCATGACTCGGTGATAATAAGAAAGCGTTTTAAAATACAGTGCCAAGAGTAATTCTCACTATTTATCGTCTTTTGTAAGTGTTTCTACAAATTTCCTTGTCTCTTTCTTTTAAAAATGTCTCCTTTCCCACCTAGCCTGTTCTCATTTCTCCTTATAAAGAGGTTATAAGAGATTAGGGTGGGAAGAGAAAGGAAGGTTTTAAGAAAGACACAATGGACCAGGTCATCTGAGTGATCTTTTATTTACACACTAATGAGGTGTTCATGGACTTGAGTATCTTTATCTGCCTTGTTTGAATGAGAAGTAGTTGGGTGCAAAATGTTTTGTTTCTTGCTTAACATTTCTTACAACGTCTCTTTGTCTTTCCCACCCTCCAAGTGAAACTATCTGTATAAGACTTAACCCTCTGCTCAAGGTCTGTCTCTCTCTCGCTTCAGAAGATAGTGTGGACAAGGGATTCTATGACGCAGTTCGGTTTGTGACCTCAAGCACAAACAAGCAAGGATGACTCCAGCCAGGAATTCACCTCTGTGTAGCTGCCAGTGAAAAGCTCAGAAAGTGCAGTAGCAGCACAACTACTGCTCTTGGGAGACTACCCTGAAACGGGAATGTTTTCCTTACAGTGATAACAGAAAGGAGTTAAACTGCTGCTCTAGGTATATGTTAGGACAATGTGACTAAAAGCCTACATAAGGGTGTATGCAGTAACTTGCACGCAGCTGTACTGATGAAGGCAGTGATTGGGTTAACACCGGCAAGCTGTGTGAAGTTGTCTCACCTTTCATCTGGGAAGGCTTGTGGGAGTGTGATTGGTACTGTTAAATAGTGAAAAGGAGCTGGCAACACTTCCAAAAATAGCTTATTTTTCTGCAGCATAATTGATCTCCCTTATTTTACATTATTACCCTAAAGATGAGCATGTATTGAGAAATAATGGGTGTTATTATTCATACAGGATAAAGGGCTTTATGCAGATGGTAGGAGGTAGCACAGACTGAGCTACCCTCCAATGCCCAATGAAGGTTTTTGTATCAAAACTCTTCAGTGAACTCCACAGAGTTCCTTTTTTTTCAGTTTGACTTACATGCAGTAGTTATTGGGAGTCTCCTTGAAATTAGGATGGACCTAGACATGCAGATACATTATTAGGCTTGGAAACTAACTTGGAAAACTGGAGAGTGTCAAAACTCCTAAATTAGTTTTGCCTTTTATAATTGGAAATGGCTTAAACTTCTGAAAGGGAAGTTTCCTGATAGCCATGTATTCTTTTCTAGTCAAGTGTAACCCTACACCTTTGCCATGAGTTGTGCATTGAGGATTGGACTAGATGACCTTTAAAGGCCCCTTCCCTTAAAGGCTCTTTAGCTTGGAGAAGAGGAGACTGAGGGGTGACCTCATCAATGTTTATAAATACATAAAGGGTGAGTGCCCAGAGGATGGAGCCAGGCTCTGCTTGGTGTTACCAGTTGACAGGACAAGGGGCAATGGGTGGAAGTTAAGGCACAGGAAGTTTCAAGTAAATATGAGGAAAAACTTTTTCACTGTGAGGGTGACAGAGCCCTGGAACAGGCTGCCCGGGGAGGTTGTGGAGTCTCCCTCTTGGGAGATATTAAAAACTTGCCTGGATGTGTTCCTGTGTGATCTGGTGTGGGTGACCCTGCTCTGGCAGGGGTGTTGGACTGGATGATCTTTTGAGGTCCCTTCCACCCCCTGAAATTCTGTGGTTATGTGATTTCAACTCAAAGCACTCTGTGATGAAGCCATGGTTTAGTTAGTCATGAGGTTGGACTTGATGATCTCTGAGGTCTTTTCCAACCTTATTGATTCTATGATTACTTCTGAAGTTGAAGTGACATTCTCTGAGCTGTTGTGCCCAGTCAGCACTGTGTTCAGGGCCAGGTTGGATGTTGGCCTTGAGCAACCTGTTCTAGTGGAAGGTGGCCCTGCCCATGGTGGGGGGTTTGGAACTAGATGATCTTTAAGATCTCTTCCAAGCCAAACCATTCCATGATCCTATGATTTTCATTTTTTTGTGGATATATGTATTGATTTTTAACCTTTAAAAAAACACCCTACCCTTAAAGTTATTTTGCTTGTTTGATTGGGCAGTTAATTGGAATTGCCATATGGATTCTGAAATTGTGTAGTTGTAGCCCATCTTGGGCAGTTTCTGTAGGAAACACTTTCTTTGCCGCTTAACTGAAGAAGTGTTAATGGGAATGAATCTCCTGGCTTTGTAAGGTGAGCAGTTCTGAGTTTACAAGCAAACTGACCCCTGGAGTTTGTTGTGATGATACCAGTACGTGATCTGGAGGATCTCACCCTATTTCCTTTAGACCTTTAATTATTTAAGCTCTGATCAGGTTTACCAGCCACTGCTGCTGGTTTTTTCTGCCTTCACAGGTTTGAAGTCCACAAATAGGACTTCAGGCTGTGCGCTCTTCCTAGTGCGTGCCTCATATCTTCATCTGATTGAAGTATTTAGTATCAGTGTGTTTTTAACTGAATTTCCATTTAATGTTAATAATGTAAAAGTTCTGATATTGTGATTGCGTTCAAACATTTGAATGGAGTATTCAGTGCTTCAAGTATTTAGCCTGGAATGCTGGATGGAGCTTAGGTGATTGTTTTGCTGAGCTTTCGTATCGCTAAACTTCTCCTGCCTCTTGCACTTCTCTGATAGACTGTGACCTGTCCTGATGTACAATAGGAAATATTGCCTTGAGGTTCCCAGAGTACTCCTTTTTTCTTCTTTTTTATTTTCCCCTCTTCCATGTCGTTACAACATCTTCCCCCCCCCCCCTTTCTTCTGTCTAGTGAATAATTTTAAAATTAATTAAATTTTTCCAATGACATTTGTAATGCCTTAACCCCCCCTTTGCAATTTGTGTTCTATTACACTGCAGCATGTTAAATACCTATGCTTCTTTGTGTGACTTTTATCAGAAATGGGGGAAGGGCCGTATTACAAATTCATACCCAGATCAAGCTGTGGCGGCCATGCGAATAGCTAATTATGCTGCTTCTGATCTGTTCAACAGTTCAGGGTGTTAGTGCTTTGTGGGGCTTTTGCATTTAGTGTTTCAAGGATATGCTGTTTCACTGATATGCAGTGATGAAGTTTGGTATGGGTGGATAATTCACAGGATCTATTTATTTATGGTTCCTCTTGGTGTTGCCAGGTGGGATCTCTGCTTTATTAATAAGCAGGTCTCCTCTGTGGGATTAATTTGCATGCAAGTCAGTTGGACTTTTAAAGAGGCAGGTATAAAGGTTATTTCATCAGAATAAACTGACAGAATGGCAGTGTGCCTAGCATTCCTTTCAAATTATTGATTAAGAAACTCGTCTTGAAAGTGCTCTGTTTGTCCAGCCGCTGTCCTTGTTAGTAGCCTGCCTTGGGAAGTCTCCTTTCTCCCATGCTGTGCTTGTTTAATGATGGGCAGAGTTGTACTTCCCTGCTGTACAATCTCTCTGGAGAGGCAGCTGGGTAGCCCTAAGGAGATATGGTTTAATAGCCATGGTAGTCATAGGTTGATGATGGGACTTGATGTTAGAGGTCTTTTCCAACCAGAACAACCCTATGATTCTATCTGGAGACTTGGCTCAAGCTACCTCCTGTGGCTTGGTGGCACAGCTGAAGGAGGACTTTGCTGCCTTTTGGACTTGTTCACTTAAAACAAAGGGATCCCCAAATCCTTTTAATCTCTGAGCTTTGGACTTCCTGTGAAGTGTAAAAACTATGGAAATTGGAAGGTGCTCCTATTCATGAGGTAATCAAGCAGATAAAACTCTGCTCTCAGTTTTATTGTCTTTAGGCCTGGTTTCTCTCAGCTTAGTCACTTGTGAGTCAGGCAAAGTCCTTTTGATCTTTAGTTCTTGAACAGCTGGGTGATATTGTGTGTAAAGGTCACTAGAAATCCTGGACATCATGTGAAGTACACTTAATTATCTTACTCACTGTTGCTTAACTGCTTCAGAGGTTTGGGGCTTCTCTGTGGAACATGAAAAACCTGAAATCCTGCTTAAATGTTAGATAGAAGTGTCAGATAACTGTTGCTGTAGCTCAGGATAAATGTTCATGGGGAGGGAATGGTGAGTGAATTGGGAACAGAGCAGCAACTGTGACTCTGTCATGATGGTGCTGGACACTAAAAGGCAGAAACCAGTCTTCTGCTGGCTTTTGCTGTTTGGGGGTTTTTAAAATGTTTAATTCTTTGTTTGTTTGTTTTGGTTAATCTTTAATATTCTGGGTCTTGCTGCCAGTGTTCAGAGTTAGTCATGCATGTGTCCTTGCCAGTTGTTTCACCATAGCAGTGGTGTTATGTGGACATTGAATGTGGTTGCATATAAAGGGTGAGCCCTTTGGGTTTTGCTTCTGTGGCCTTAATACCAAGAATTTTATTACTGAGGGGGTAACATCATTTCTGTACCAATTTCCTCTATGCTACAGTAATGCTTCCAGATCTTAATATGATATGATCCTTTGACAGATGGCTGTGTGCAGTGCTCTAGCTTTTATTGGCATCTATTTTAAAAGGGGGATTAGGGGATCACTTTTTGTCCTTTTTTTTGTGTGTGTGTATTCTTCCATCTTTATTTCATCCTTTTTTCAAAATAAACTAGATACACTTTGAAATCAAACATGTACTGCAGTTATCCATTGTTCTGCATGGTTAGCCTCAATTAGGGATTTGATTCAGGAAAACTTTTTATGTGCAGTGCATCTGAGTTAGTACCCAAACAAGTAGAAACATGGACATGCTCACATTGCTGACTTGAAAGCCTCTGACATTACTGAGTTATTCAATATCAAACATCTGGTCTGTATGATACTAGCTGCTACGGATCAGAGCATTTAATTAAGGGGAGTGGACACTGCAGGGAGGTTAAGCCACTTGTAAAGGGTCATGCAGCGAGTTCAGCCTGGGATTTGGGAGACCCGTAGAGTGAAACCAACTGGTATGTTGTGGTGTATCTTGCTTAAAGTAACTGCAGTGCCTGCACTCTTGTTTTTGTAGGGTTAATCATGAATGGGGTGAAAACCCACCATTGGAGGAACCATCCCCAAAAGAGGTGCTTGTTCATAGAATTCTTAGGGTTGGAAGGGACCTCAAGAATCATCTAGTTCCAATCCCCCTGCCATGGGCAGGGACCCCTCATTCTAGATCAGGTTTCTCAGAGCCACATCCAGCCTGGCCTTAAAAGCCTCCAGGGATGAGGCTTCTACGACCTCCCTGGGCAACCTGTTCCAGTCTCTCACCACTCTTATGGTGAAGAACTTCTTCCTAACATCCAATCTGAATCTACCCACTTCTATTTTTTTTTTTCCCCCATTGGGTCTAGTCCTATCACTCCCTGACACCCTAAGAAGGCCCTCACCAGCTTTCTTGTAAGCCCCCCTTAAGATTCTGGAAGGCCACGATTAGGTTTCCCTCAATCCTTTGCACATGTGTCAAGTCAGTGTTCCCATTTCACAGCTCAAGGCATCTTGGATTGGATTTATTTTAATTTTTAAAATTATTTTACTGTTGATGCCTTTTTTTTTTTTTCTCTCAAGTAAGTTAGGAGATTTTCCTTGTCTTGTGATACTTTTGTGAATCTTAACTACATAAAGAGCAATTTGGATCTAAGCTTAAATTACTGTGGGTTGGTTGGTTGTTTTTCTATTGCAGTAGTGTCAAATCCCATTTGTTTCCTTAAATTGAAAGCCAAGGAAGAATCTCAGGAATTTTGCTTAACTTCAGTTTTCTTCTGTCATTTAAGAGAGGATAATCCATTTTTACCCCCCTAGATTTTCTTCAGCAGGTTCTTTTTTAATGCTGCCAGTGTTAGCCCATTTGAGCTCTGTGTTGCACCAAATCACCTCTGTGCTCTGGTACTCCAGAGGTACAGCAGCCTGCCTGTCTGTGACCATGGCACAATCTTGCAGTCTGTACAATTAAGGAGCTGGAAGACTCCACGTAAGCACTGGTGTAGGGTATCCCTCTTGCATTCTGAAGCTGCAGAGGCTTGGCCTTCTGCAAGGTGATTGTCCCCTTCTCTAGTTTCAGTAGACACAAGCTTCTGCAGCAAGACACACAGGGGTCTCACCTCCTTGTTCCTTACTTTTGCTGGACAAAGTTGAAGTTGTGCAAATTGTCAGGGCTAAAAATTGTCCAGAAATGTGCAACAAAGCTCCTATTCTCTGTAGCAGGAGATCTTATTCAGCTGTTTCTGTCATACCTGTGCACAGTGATAACTTAGTGGTAATTTCCTTGCTGCTTGGCAGTGATGGCTTGTCTGCTGCCATTTCTCACACCCCACCCCCCCCACCAAAGTGTGTGCAAACACCTTTTTTTCACTCTACTCCATCCTATGTGGGTGTATGCTGACCTGAATGCAGAACCTCACCCAGATCAGTATCTGGACCATGCAAAGCAGAGACTGATGGCTCCTGCCATGACTTTTCCATGGAAGTGAAACCTGTTCTTGCCATCTTTGGGCATCTCAGGGCTGGGAAGACCCTCTAAAGGATGGGAATCCCACTGTTTGTTAGAGGTTCTCTAATCTTGGCTGCAGTAAGACTGTGTGTGTCAGGAAAAGCTGACATAGCAGGGGATGGGACTGATTCCTGGCTGCAAAAGAGGGAGGGTGTTGCTAAGTTGTGAAAGGAAGGCTATGCAGGGCCCAGGCAAAATACTCCAGACCTCCTTGGAGAATGCCAGAAAGCTCTTGTGAAATACTGAAAACAACACAGTGTCTGCCCTGGGTCATGCATGATCTGTGTTTCTGAATAGCATTGCCTATGTGTCATGCTGCCCCATAGCTACTTTATCAGGATAGCCCTGCTGTGGCTTCCAGCCTCTTGAGAACACATTTAACTACAAGTAAAGGTTTGTGTGTGGAAGCTATGGAAACAACACTGTGTGCTTCTTGCCCTTAACTTCTTATTCCTATGCTATTGTACGTAGGTCTTGCCCACAAGGCCTTTCTGCAGTGTGGTTTCTCAGTGTTGCCCAAAAAACCATTGTCCTTCTCATTGTTATATGTGCTTCTCTTGCAAACAGCATTTAGTGAGGCTGGGTTAGAGAAAAAGTTTTCTACATCCAGGGTAGAAAACTCTATCTTTCAGGGAAGCTGAATGAGTGACCAAATATAAGTGGGCTGAAGGGGACAATTCTGGAGTTCTTACAGTAAAAGAAGCCTGTTGAGTAGCCTGGCATATAAATGTTGATTTGATTAAAATTTACTCTGTTTAATTAATTTAAAATGGCTGTGACATCACCTCAGTGACCACTATTTCATACAAGGCTGGCTGTGAGGATCATAGTCCTGACTTTGCTGGTTGCAACATGCAGCAAGCCTGCTGCCTGGCTCTGGTAACTGCTCGCTCTTCCTTCACTTTACAGCCGGTGTGTCTGTGTATAGAGCCTGGTGTTGTCTGTCTCGAAAGAGCTCTGGGGAGTGAGCAGCACTTAAATAAAACCTGTCAGACAGTGATCAACTGCACAATCTGTTACTCTGCTGCTGCTTCTGTTACTGTAGCTGAATGCTTCCTGCTGAAAGTTAGTGTGTCTAACTTCACATTGAAGAAGCAACGATTAGAGCAAGTACGGTTAACAGGCTGACTGAAAGGGTGAGATTTCTTCTTCCCACTTCTGATGCGGTTGTTGTACATATCCCATTATAATGGGAGTGACTAAGGCCAGCTGACCATCCATATTTTCCAATGTTGGACTAGCCCCACTGGTTCCCTTTCACTTACACAGTAACAAAGAAGATCCATCTGTTCTGGTGCAAAAGCTCAATGTGTCTTCTGTGCCAGCTGAATGTGTGCTGCTGTAGTATAATGTTCTTCAGTATCCAGATGAGTCCCCACCTGGAGTACTGCGTCTAGGTCTGGAGCCCTTGTTACAGGAAGGATCTGGAGGTACTGGAATGTGCCCAGAGGGTGATCAGAGGGCTGGAACACCTCTCCTATGGGGGCAGACTGAGGGAGTTGGGACTACTCAGTCTGGAGGAGAGAAAGCTCTGAGGAGACCTTCTTATGGCTACAAGAAAGCTGGGGAGGGACTTTCTGGGGTGTCAGGGAGTGATAGGTCTGGAGGGAATGGAACAAAATTAGATATGAGTAGATTCAGATTGGATATTAGGAGGAGGTTTTACACCATGAGGGTGGTGAGACACTGGCACAGGTTGCCCAGGGAGGTGGTGGAAGCTTCATCCCTGAAGGATTTTAAGGCCAGGCTGGATGTGGCTGTGAGCAACCTGCTGTAGTGTGAGGTGTCCCTGGCCATGGCAGTGGGGTTGGAACTATATGATCCTTGAGGTCCCTTCCAACCCTAACAATTCTATGATCTTACTAATTACTTCCTGTGTGTTTGTAGCCCAGAAGTGGTAGGACAAAACCCCTTCCTTATGGCTTAGAATTCTTCTTTATGGCTTTGAACTTCAGCTGTTGTCAGATAGATAGGATCACCAAGCACTGGCATTTCATGCTGGTTCTCTTTGGCATTGCTGGTGGCTATGTGGTTGCCTGTGTTGCTGTTCATGCGCAGGCTGCTTGCTCTTGGCAGTCCTTGAGGTCTGACACGTACAGGTTATCCTTCAAGGTGATTCTTCATTCTGCATTGCAACAGGAGTGTGTTCCCACCCAGAAGGGGTGGTGGATCGGAAAGAGCTCCTCTTCTGCAAAGGCATGGTGTGACATTACACCTAATTAAATTAATAGTAGGATGCTGCTCAAATGTATGGTCTTGGTCCTTTAGTTTCCATCCCCACCCAAAGCCACATGTCTTTTGTAGCTTCTCCTTGACTTTAGTAAACACTTGGGTGATGGCTGAGAAGGGAATACTACCTACACTAAAGGCAAAAAGCAACAAATGGCTTCCATGGTGGAAGTGATTTACCTTGTGGCTCCATAACTGGTCATAGTGGGGTGGGATTTGGGAAGAGTATGGCTTGCCTCTGCCAGCTCACTGTTTAGATCCTCAGCTAATCTGTAGCAAGATGTATGTTTTCCTTAACCTCCCTGCTGATTTGAATAATGATAATAGAGGGGAATTTCTCCACCATCTTTGGATGTTCTCATTCACTGTGGGGATTAAGTTGGACTAAATCAAACATACATCTGTCCTAGTGAGATTGAGAAGCTCATGTAGCAGGAAGCCTCTGCTTCCTGGAGTCAAATATATAGGAAGCTGCATCTGACCTTGAAAGTAGTAAAGCTCACAAACTGTGCTATGTGGTCTGAAATTCCTTTTGGGTTGGTTTGTGGGTTTTATTTTTTTTGTTGTTTGTCCTGAAGGTAGAGGTTGAATGTGTTTTGAGGTTGCAGCATAATGTGAGCCTGCAGTGGGCTGAAAAGTCCCTCAATTTCACACAGTAGCAATTCACTTCAAGACACCAGACTGGTCAGGCTATCATAGACCAGCCCAAAGAGTGTATCATGTGATTTTCCTACACTGCAATTACTTGTGTGCTTAAACATGTGTCATTGTTTCAGGTGCCAGAAATGGTGTGTCCTCTGACCTACCTGTTCATGTCATGGCTATTTTAGTTTGACATAGTTCTGTTTCATGGAGGTAGGACACAAACTTTGACAGCTGCTTTCCTGGGGGTGCACCAAACATGATGTGAGAAGTAATGTTTGTCAAAAGCATTTGGCGTAGAGCTCTGTGAAGTTGCTGGAATTGGAGTAAACCAGATTCCTGTGCTACTCTTTTAATGACTTGCTACACAAGGAGAACGAGAGGAAGTGGCCTGAAATTGTGCTAGGGGAGGTTTAGATTGGATATTAGGGGAAAAAAAATTATTTACTGAAAGAGAGGTCAGGCATTGGAACAAGTGGTGGAGTCACTGTGCCTGGAGGCATTCAAGAAACGTGTGGACATAGCTCTTTGGGACGTGGTTTAATGGACTTGGTGGTCTTAGAGGTCTTTTCCAACCAAACCAATTCTGTGATTCTATGATCTGTATTGTGTTGCTGGTAAATCACAAAGATTTTTATAATTTTCTTCCCCAACTGGGAGAGGTATTGACTCTCAAAAAAATAATTACTTTCCCTCCTTTGTTTCAATACTTTGCCTCCTACCATGGCTGCTCCCAGGAGCAGAGCCCTCTGTTACCAGTAAATTTAAGATAGTAAATTTGGTTGATGTGGGGACCAGGCACCTGTTGCATGACAAATATGGATCTATCTTGCAGGTTCTGGTGGACTCAGTGCTTCCTGGTGTGAAGATTGTCTTTTTATTGCTAAGATTATTATACAGTGGCTGGAAAAGATGAAGATGAGTGTTTATAAACCCAGTAAAGAGTTGGTATCTTATGCAGTGGGTGGTGTGCTGTGGGTGGTACAGGTGATAGCCTGTTTTGTTTAGGTGTAGGTTGTGTTAAATATGCTTTCATCCCTGATGGGGGTGTAACTTTTTGCTGTTCTCCAGGAAGAGTCCTGGTTTGTACAATTTTTTTTTTAGCCACCAGGAGAAATAGTTGGCTTGCTTTTTGTTGTAAGGATGTATGTGCTTCTTAAGGGACTATTTTGAGAGGTGTAATTCTCAAGTGCCCTGACAGGCACACTTAGTATGGCTTTCTATTGGCTTCTAGCCATCTAGGAGATGAGGGGAACAGTAACACTTATTCCCAGCAGGGTGGCTGCAAAGCTCTCTAAAGAAGGGAGAGCAGCTTAGTTTTTCTTTCTTCTTTTATTTCTTTTAGTTTTTATTCCCCTTCATTCTGTTATTTTTGAATTTTTGTGTTCAGTAGTACAAAGACTGCCTCTGGGTTCAATGCAAGTACAGAAAATTGAGATGATTCAGGCTTCAGCTTGAGTTCATAACCCTGCTCATTGTGCTTGGATGTTGCCTTGGCCTTAGGCTCTTGACAAGTGCAATGTGTGTTTTGATACTGAAAAATGGGAGGAGGAGCAACTGCAAACACCTGTGGTTATGTTGTATGGGTTGGACTGTTGTCCTTTTGCAGAGCATAGTATTTATGGTCAGAATTATGTGGTGTGTATATATATTTTTTTTTTTAATCTACCTGAAATGAATTGATTTCTCCTTGTGTGCCAAGTGTTCATAACTTGCTGCTGAATGCAGAAGATGAGGCAGAGTCTGCCTGAAGGGGCAAGCCTCCAAAGGCCCAATTTTCCAGGAAAGGGAGGAGCAAGCTCCAAGTAGGACACCAACAACACAAGCCTAAACTCCATGTGTAGGCTTGCTTTTCTGCCAGTCAGCTTGCAGCAGGTTTTGGTGAAGTGTCCAGCAGTTCAAAAGTGGTGGTTCTAAGGAGCCATGTGGGGGAAGGATTTGGGGAGAAAGGGGAAAAGTACTTGAGGGAGGAGGGAAATGTGTGGAGGAGAGGAACTTCATAGTTGGTAAGGGGAAGAAGGCCTACAAGAAAGCTGGGGAGGAAATTTTTGCAAGGGCTTGTAGTGATAGGATGAGAGGAATTGGATTTAAGCTGGAAGAGGGTAGATTTAGACTGGATATTAGGAGGAAGCTCTTTATAGTGAGGGTGGTGAGACACTGGAACAGGTTGCCCAGGGAGGTGCTCCCTCCCTGGAGGTGATCAAGCTCAGGTTGGACAGGGCCATGAGTAATGTGGTCTAGTGGAAGATGCCCCGGCCATGGCAGGGGGTTTGGATGCTCTTTAAGGTCCCTTCCAAACCATGCTATGTATGGTAGTGCTGCCCTGTGGTACAATATGAAGCAGCCATTCAGGGTTTGCTCCTCCTGAATTCCTGCAGTTATTTAACTTAATTGGTGCAAATCCAGGTGTGGATTCAGGACTGAGCAGAATGAGCTGTACACGATGTGTTGGCAAATGTGGGTGCACAGTAAAAAGGCTGTGGTTTCCTATGTATGTTATTGAACCCAATGTAGTTTACATGTCTTAAACCCCAAACAAACTGACCTGTATCTTCTACAACATTTTCTTCTGTTTAATGCTGGTGTTGCAATAGATACCTGCAGCGCAAAAAGTACAAGTGACTTCAAAAACCACGCTGGATTGGAGACATTCTTGCCTACAGTGATGTGCAGTAGCTCAGCCAAGGTGCTTGGGAATGTGTTCCTCCTGTGTTTAGCATTCATCCAAAGCAGTGACCTCAGCTGCATGGACCTTTCTGATCCCTGGCTTGTGGGATGACTTTTACTCTCTTCTTGTGGGTGAGAATGACTGAAGGAAAGCATCAAGCTGGGAAGTGTAACTTGTGCTCAAAGTATTTTGTTTGGAAAGATCTCTTCTTGACGACCTTGGGTGGAATACCCTCCTGAAAGGGAAGGATGTAGGTTGGGAATCCTGTGCTGACCAGTCCTGATGTTTCTCAAAGCAAAAATGGATTTAACTGATAGGGTGATCTCTAAGGTTTGGCAGGAAGATTTTAATTGCATCTTCCTCACTTGTAAGCCTGAACTGAAGCACTGAGTTCTGTCTTTGAGGTTGTAGTGCATGAAGTAGGAGGCTTGTTAAACCTACATCCATTAATTTCAGTTGATAACAATCAGTGCCTGGCCAGAACTCAAGGCTGTTTCCCTTGCAGCTCTTCAGATTCCCCTAATGACAATTCAGATGCTTGCCTGGTAGCAAGATGTAACGTGGCATTTGTGCTGTAAGGTTTGTCCAGTTTATACCAAAACCAGATGGTTTTTGTTCTGTTCTCTCTACACTCAGCATGAGAGGGGGAGAGAAAAAAGGCAGGAGAGGGGAAGGCTGCTTCTTTCCTCTTTTCAGCTCTTGTTCCCTATCTCCCCAAAAGTGCACACAGATGCACATTGTATTTTAAGTCTGGGGAAAAGTTGGCATTTTTAGCACAGGTTAAATAAGCACATTATGTATTTTTCTTTTTAAAATCTTTAAATTTATCTCTACAAGCAGAAACTACCATGCTTTGGAGAGTTAAGGTTCAATCTTGTTTTCTTCTGTGATACAATTGAAAGGGGAAAGGGCTGTACTTTATATAGACTAGGAATAATCCGAACAGTCCTGTGGTGCTTCCTACTGTACTCCACCTACTTTGCAACATAACTTCCTTTCTCATGGCCAAAAGCCAGTACAATATAAAAGCAGTAGTGTGCATGGTGAGTGAGACAAGAACCTCACTCCATGGATTTGGGTGTGGCTTTGGGCAAACACTAAATTTTACTCTGCATTTCTGTTGAACTTGGCTTTCTAGACCAGCTGAATATGAAAAGGATTTGGGATAGTAATCATCCCCTGTGCCAGTCTGCTAGTAAGTCTATTTTAATCTTTGCTTACTGTAATCTTTTGCTTGCCTTAATCTTTGGGTACAGCAGGTGAGGATGTTACCTGCTGAAGGGTTGTTCTCAGATTCTGAAGAGCTTGATGTGGAAAAAAAAAATCATTGGATTTATTATTATGGTATACTTTGCATTGAGTGGAGAGCCATGACTGTGCACCAGCTCGGAACAGGAAGATGTGCTGTTGTGCAGGCTGCCTTCTGTTGTTTAGAAAGTTGCATCAGGTCAGCAAAAATATCTTACTTTAGCAGCTGTTTTCTTTGTGGCTATCTGAGAAGGTGCAGCATCCGTGTTCCCACTAGGTAAGATGCAAGACTTGCAATTGAAATTGTTTGGAGGGGTTTTATATTTACCAGGGAAGACTAATTCGTGGTTAAAACTGTGGGTATACTGTCTGTGGGTGGAAGCAATTATTTCTCATTTCTGTCACCTGTACCTAAAATGTGATAGTTAATCTATTCATTTAATCTTGGCTAAAATTAACTTCTAAACATGTATTTCAGTTCAGGATGTAGATTACATTGTTGTAATTCTTTCCCATCCCACACAGGGTTTCAAAGAAGCTGTTTCACACATTTGTGAAATCTGTTTTCTGTATTGTTGTGTGGTGCTGCTGTATGGAAAAGTCTTTGAAGGGCGTGCTTAGGAGCTCCTTTTTGGAGGCTTGTTTATACAGCACTTCAGTTGTACATGCTCCCTGTCTTGTAGGAAGAGATATTGTCTATGTCGTACCATTTGCAGTGTAATATAAGAAGTGGGATAACAATGGAGCTAATATTGCTGCCAAGCATTGCACTGTCAGCCTTAAGAGTGATTATTTTGTTTTTTAAATGCCTCCTCATAAATGAGAGTTAAGAAAATTTGTTATGCAAGCTAAGACCATTACTTAGCTGTGTTATGGAAATATAAAAACCCCAACACTGGTATTGTGTGGTTGAATGGTATTGGGTTTCAGACTAAAATGCAGAGAACACAGAATGTAGTAGAGAATTGTACTTGCTCTAATGGAAGGTAATGAAATGAATCACAGTTTCCAGAGGCAGTATGCTTGTTTGGCTACCAAATCACGTCCTTGCCTCTGTCTTTGCTTTCTCATATACCTCAGTTTCCCTTCCCTAGGAAGCTGCTTGCTTGCGTCATAACTTCCTGGTCATAAGGTGCTTTGAAGATGAAAAATACTGTGTGAATAGATGGCACAGTTTGTATTGTATATTACATGCTGTGCAGGAAGGCTGCATAAAGTTAGGAATTCAGCAAATAGTGAAAACCAGGGTTCAGTTAGGTGTGTTAAAAATCTGCTTGCTTATGGTGTTTTATAAGGGTCTGAGTCTGTTGTTGAAATAGAATATAGAATGGTTTGGGTTGGAAGGGACTTCTGAAAGTCACCTAGTCCAAGCCTGCTGCAGTGAGCAGGTACATCCTCCACTGGATAGGATTTCTCAGAGCCTTGTTGAGCCCGATCTTGAATATCTCCAAGGATGGGGCCTCAACTACCTCCCTGGGCAACCTGTTCCAGTGTTCCACCACCCTCATGGTAAAGAACTTGTTCCTAAAATCCAATCCAAATCTGCGCTTCCCTAATTTCAAACCATTGCCCCTCCTCCTGTCACTACAAGCCTTTGCAAACAGTCCCTTTCCATCAGGTACTGGAAGGTTGCTATTAGGTCGCCCCAGAGCCTTCTCTGTGCAGAACAACCTCGGCTCCCTCAGTCTGTCCCCGCAGAAGAGGTGTTCCAACCCCCCCCAGTCATCTTCGTGGCCTTCCTTTGAACCTCCTCCATCAGGTCAATGTCCATCCTGTGTTGAGAGCTTATCTGAATTAGATCTTTCCCTAAAAGCTGTTTGTGGGGAGGGGGAGGAAATGTTCATCCTTTAAACTCAAGTAGTTTCAGGACTTTAATGAAGCCCTTGTATTTTAATTTGCATCATGTGCTATAAGAGAATTTTCCCCTCAATACTTGTCCTGAATAATTTAATATTACTAGTGTACTCATTCCAAAATGTCCAATTTAACAGCCTTTTCATACCAAAGATGTGTGATAGCAGTTCTATAACAAGAAGAAACACCATCAAAGCTGAAAAGTAAATTGCATTTCTATTCCCCCCCCTTAATCAATAATTGAGGTCTTCTGATCTAACTGATACGAGGTCTTTGATATGGAATGATTTCTTGTTGGATGGGTACGAATTGTAGGGCATGTGTTTGCTCAGGTTTGGAAGCTGGTGTTTGTGTTTTGTTGGGGTTTTTTTTTTGGTGGTTGTTAATTTTGGAGGGGGTTGGTTGGTTGGTTTTTTGGCTTTGCTGTTTGGGTTGGGTTTAGGTGGGGTTTCGGGTTGGGTGGGTGGGTTTTGATTTTGTTCTGGTTTATATACAGTAAACCAGGAGCCAAAATGTAGTGTTGTCATACACCAGCCACTTTTATTTCACTTTCAGTTGAACACTTACTGCCAGTTGTTGAGACTTGTCACATCCAGTTTAATATCAGTGCTGTTGTACCAAACAATCCTGTTGATGACCTTAACAAATGGGTCAGGTCTGCAGGCAAATTAAAAGCTGTTTGGGGCTGATGTGCGGAAGAGAGGATTATAGTGGGGTGTGACTTGCTTTAATTGATGCCCTCTTTTCTCCTCCTGTTTGGTTGCTTTTCTTGCTACGTTCTCTTCCTGTTCCCTGGGCGTGTTACCACCCAGACTCAGTGGCTGTGTTTGGAGGTGATGCATAAGTTATATGGCTCGAAACGAAATGATGTATTTCATGCTGAGAAGAGTCAAAAGTTGTAATTCCTCCCAATTTGGATCTTCTTAGCTTTGTCTTACGTGGCAGGCTTATCTGAGGTGTAAAGTCCTTATGTTCAGTGGTCTGCTTTGCCATTCAGTTGTATAAGTCCTGTGTCGCAGTCCCTTGTTGCAACAACTATCTCTTTCTTAGCTCCTGTGTCCTTGGTCATCTCTTTGATGCCCTTGGTACATTCGATCGAGCTGCCTCATCTGGTGGCTCCATAACTGCAAACTTTTATTTTCTAAGCTGTAGCAGAGTCAGCTGAAATCTGTGATGTGATTATTTTTTTTTAAGAGGAACTGCTTCAGTTAGGTACACACCACATCCCTGGTTTCTTGCAAGTATGCCACAGCACTGGGAGGCTTCTATGCTTTAAAAATGTTCAGTCCCTAAAAACTGAGTTCATCCTGGGGGAGGGGAATGAAGGGGAAAGCTTCAGTTTAGAATCTACCTAGGGACCAGGCTGCTATTTAAAAGTGCTCAGCCTGTATGTTGGACATTATTAAACTCAATCTTTAAAAAGCCTAAGACAGGCAAAAATAGTCCTGATCCAAGTCTATATGGAATTGTCAGATATGGAGGATTTGCCTGGATGATGCCTTTGAAGGCACAAGGTCTGACTGAGATTTGTCTGTCTTTTTTTCCCCAGTCTTTCAATTAACTGCATGTGTTTTTTAATTTTTTTTATTCTCACACCCCACACCCCCACACCCCCCCCTTCTATCTTAATTCCTCATATATAACTGCCTTAACATCTTCAGTTTTGGAGAGGAGCAAGAGACTGCTTTGTGCTCTAGTTTAATGGAACCTTTGTGTTTCAAACTTCTGAACAAGGTGTCATGAAAACGTTGTTTCCTGTGGTTTTTGCTTTGCTGCTGCACAGCAATCCAACAGCAATATAAACATGTTGGTTGGGTAGTTAATAAATGTTGCATTTGAATTGTTCCCTGGGGAAGGATGATTTCTTGGTATCCCAATGTGAGGTGGTGCAACCTGCAGCAGCCACCAAGAGTTATGAGCAGCACCAAGAAGCCACAGTGGGCTTTTGGTTCATACCAGCTTCTTTACCTTTTCCAGCCTACTCTGTGATGAATATTCCCTGGTCAGTGCTTGTCACAGGCTTTGATGTGGCCAGGCAGGGAGCAGGCTACACCCAGAGACTTCAGTTTTGTAGGTAATGGAGCAGGCAGGGCTAGCTTCTTGCTTCTTCCCCAAAGGTGATAAATATGACCATCATTTTGGTGGGAGAGGTGGGACACAACTACTTGGGGGACTTCTGAATCATTTCAGCACTGTCTCTGGAGAGAAAGTGAAATGGATTGAGTTAATTGTGAAGGTCACATCTATTTTTTTTTAGCCTTTTAGTTGCTTTAGACTCTGAGGTATGTTTTCAGGGAAACTGCAGAGTGAACTTGCTTCCCTATCTCCTGATTCCTAGAATACATGGGATAAAAGTAATGCAGGCACTACCAAGTCTCAGAAATGGCCCTCACACACCAGGTTTGAGTGCTGTTGGCTTAATGTATTAGTAATTATCCTGAGCATTGTGGATAGAAATGGCAGCTCATGATCCTTCCTGTGTAGTTGTCTGTATTGGTAAATCCTGAGGATTAACAACGGGATATAAACAGGAACACTGGAGAGTGAACAACCCTGCTAAGGTCAAATTAGGTCTGGGGTTTTGTGTAGTTCCATGCTTTTTACAATTTCCTCTTAATTCCCATCTGTGAGCTCATCTTTAAAAATGAACAAATGTGACTGCAGACACAGCCTTGTGCAATTTATTGTTGTTCTGAATGTGAGGCTGTGCAGCACTGAATGTGAAGTGTTGATGTTTTACATACCTGTATTACCCTTCTTTAAAGCTATTTGGGAGCATCTTTTTTTTTTTTTTTTTTTTTATTTTATACTTTTCTGCCCCAATTATTGTGGTTAAGTGATATTCTTACCTGGTTGCACATGGCATCCCTCGCTGTCAGCTTGCCCTAGAAACACTACATTGAAAAGACAGCATGCTCAGTGACAAAAAGGTTAAAGCTGAGTATCAGAGTTCCTGCTTGGAAAGCTTTGTCTCTTAATTTAGGTCAGTACTTCAGTGCACTCTGCTGTAAACAGCACAATGGTTGCACCCTCCTTCACTAAATGATAAATGTATGTGCTAAGATGATCCTACCTGACTGCCTGCCACCCAGCTCTGGGCCACACACAGCATGCTGAAGAGGGAGCAGCATTAAAATAAATTCCCTGCCACCCATGGGCAAGCAGCTGTGACCCTGGCTGGCAGGCAGGATGCTCCCCTCCTAGGGCAGAACTGTGGAGTGAGCAGCAGCCTTGATTTGAGCTAAAATCCTCAAGCACTGGGTGTCCCACTCCATCTGTCTGCCTGTCCTCCACGGGATCCACTGATTTCCATCAGTCAGTAACTGGAATTTTGTTGCTGCCTTTGTATTTTCTCCATTCTCACCTAATTCCTCTCTGTGCAAGCTCCAAGCTTCCTTTTCTGTTTGTTCCTTCCATAATGTCACAAAGTTGGGGGCTCTAAACATTTTCCTAAGGATTACAGGCAATTGGTTTTGATTTCTCTCTCTCTCTTTTTTTTTTCTTCCCCTAAAAAAAAAAAAAGCTCTGAATATTTGTAGAAGGTCTTCAGCAGTTAATCAGAAATGGCTGTCTTGGGAAGCTAGGCAAAACCATAAATCAGAAATTCTCCATGCTTCTGCTGCAGTGCCAGGGCCTGAAATATTATTCTCAGGTGTTTATACTGTCACAAGTGGGACAAATCCTTACAACCAATCCTGTAGAATAAAACACTGTGGACCAAGAGTGAAGCATTTTTTGTCTCTCAAAGAATGCATAGCTTCTCCTGTAGGGGTGAAAAAGGCTTTGGAGATGTCAGGCTTGTGCATATGGACAGCTCTCTTGTGGGAGAATCCCTAACACAGGGGGATCCTAAAACTGAGTGAGATAAGGCTGAATTTCACTTTGCAGTGTCATCAAAACTACATGTTCCAGAGTGTTCACACACAGTCACAGAAATGCTGTTTGTGGTACTGTTATCATTTTTAACTCAGAAAGGTATTTATAGTTGTCTTTTGCCTAGTTTGATTTGGACTCTCTCTGACCATTGAATCATAAGGATGTATAACCCTTTTACCCTATAAAAATGAGGACAGGCAAGGATTTGTGTCTTAACCTGCAAAACAGCTTTTCCAGATGTATGAAAAAACCCTGAACTGTGTAGCCTATGATAAGGTTTCTATGGCTTGAAATGCTTAGTGGAGTTAATTGCTTTCTGAAGGCATTTGACTGATTTTTGTGTTGCTGGAAGTCGTGGGACTAGCAACCATTTGATATAGAAGTTGGGAACAGGTCTCAGAAGAGAATTAACATAAATTTTTAGCTAGCAGCTAAACTTTGATAGCAGTTTAATATTAATAGCATGGAGCGAGGTGGTGTTCAGAGGCAGTAACCATCAACATTTTCTGTCAAATAAGGCAGCTCATTTTTAAAATGCTCATTTTTTAGCTGTGGCAGGAAAGACATGAGCAAGAATAGTATCTAGCTGTGTGGGATGTTTAGACATAGTAATAACTAAAGATCAGGGATCCTTTTGGAGTTGTGAAGAGGCAGCCAAGTAAAATATCTTTGCTTCCCTGTGAATGGTATTTAAGGGGGACCTTTTGTTCAGGCTGAGACTAAGGGTGCAGCAAGCTGACAGGCTGGAGAGGTGGGCTGAGGAGAATCTCATGAAGTTCAACAAGGCAAAGTGCAAGGTTGTGTGCCTAGGCTGGGGCAATCCTCAGTATCAATACAGGCTGGGGCATGACGACATTGAGAGCAGCCCTGCAAAAAAGGACTTGGGGGCACTGGTGGATGAGAAGCTGGACATGAGACAACAATGTGCACTTGAAGCCCAAAAGGCCAACAGCATCCTAGGCTGTATCAGAGGAAATGTGGCCAGCAGAGGTAATTCTGCTGCTCTGCTCTGGTGAGACCTTACCTGGAGTATTGTGTCCAACTATGGGGTCCCCAACATGAGAGACATGAACTAGCTGGAGCAGGTCTAGAGGAGGGCCACAAAGATGATCAGTGGGCTGGAGCACATCTCCAGTGAAGACAGGCTGGGAAAGTTGGGGCTGTTCAGCCTGAAGAAGAGACGCCTCTGGGGAGGCCTTATAGCTAGATTTCAGTATCTGAAGGGAACCTGCAGGAAGTCTGGGGAGGGACTGTTTAGAAGGGCTTATAGCAATGGGATAAAAGGCAATGGTTTGAGAGTGGAGCAGTGTAGATTTGGGTTGGACATGAGGAGGAAGCTCTTCACAATGAGAGTGGTAAAATATTGGAATAGGTTGCTCAGGCATGTAGTTGAAGCCCTGTCCCTGGAGACCTTAAGATCAGACTCAATGTGTCGCTGGGCAGCCTGATCTAGTTGGAGGTGTCCCTGCTCACTGCAGGAAGGTTGGCCAAGATGACCTTTGAGGGTTCCTTTCAACTCAATGCAGTCTGTGAATAGTGTTTAGGGGGGAGCTTGTATTCAGGTTGAGGCTAAGGCCAAGTTGACTTGGTTTTGTAAGAAACCTTCTGATGAAATGTGCTATGGAAATACAAATTATGTTTCAAGTAAACTGCCTATGTAGTTAGCTTCAGTCTTTTTTTTTGCTGTAACCTCTCTCCACTACAAAGAACATTTCTGAACTCCAGAGGACTGCTTTTCCAGCTGTGTCAAACGAGTTCTGTGTATGTGTATAGTAAGGTGGGAGGAGTTCTGACACACCACTGTAAGAGGGAAAGGAGTGAGCTGTAGGTCAAGATTTAAAAGCCACCAATGTAATTTAGTTGAGCAGGGAATTCCTTCTGTAGTGTCTCACTTACTTATACCTTACAAAGAAATGATGGGTTTGTTTTGTAATTCTGTGTGCTGATAATGCATGGTTGTGTTGGAAATAATGAGTCTGATGTGCAGCCTGGCTTTGTGCTGAAGAGTAACCATGTGTTGCCTTTGTCTTTTCCAGATGTTTCTGACAGTGTACCTCAGCAACAATGAGCAGCACTTCACTGAGGTGCCAGTCACCCCTGAAACGACCTGCAGAGATGTGGTAGAGCTGTGCAAGGAGCCTGGTGAGAGTGAGTGCCACCTGGCTGAAGTGTGGTGTGGCTCAGGTAGGTTGGGCTTGCACTTTGAATTACTCCATGTTCACTGCATGTAATAAGGTAGCATATGGAGACCTGACAGACTTGGTGTCCTGTCCTAAAGGGTTTCTGCCTTACAGTTGTATTAATCTCTTTATCAGACCTGCTGCACAGTGATGAATCTACAGCAAGGCTCACATATACAAAAATGAGTTAAAAGCAAAAGGAGAATCAAACATGCAAGTGTTCTTGCATGAATGCAGCCACCTCTGAAGGGTTTCAGGGAGTTGCTTTTTCTTCCTTCTCCCCACAGTGGGATCCCAGTGGGGTATTTGAAGCATTGTCTCAGTAGTTCTTTGACCCCATAGCTGTTTTCACTTGCAGACAAAGGGAATCTTCCTTTTTCTATTGACAGCTTTGTTGTTTTTAAACATAGTAATTGAGTTGGGAAGGGAAGGAGTGTTGCCAGAAGTCATAGGAGTTACCCTATGTGAAGTGCTCTGAAGAAAGTATGTAGTAGGTGTGAGGAATAACATAAAAAAGTTACTTTTGACTGTCCTGTGTCTTTCTAAGCCCATGGAAGGGTTTGGGCTTGTTTGCTTTTTACATCTGTTTGGTTGTGGCTTTTTACTTTTACTGCATTCTTGCTGCTAGCTGTATTAAGGAGGATTTGAACTTCCATCTTACAGTGCTTCATTGGAACTGGAGAAGATGTAAACAAGCAAACCAAAAGCTGAAGGGTGGCTAACTTTTCATGGCTTTTTTGTAGTAAAGGACTCTAGGCTGTTTCCTGTCTCCATGGGACTCTGGCAGTTATCCAGCTGAATCACAGACAGGATTTTAATTCACAAAAAAATAGTACTATTGGATCCATCTTTTTGGGGGGGATGCTCCAACAATGTTATGGAAGAATCAGATAAGAGTTTATGTTCCTGTCTTCCTCTGTTGTTGGCTCAGGCTCACACCTGTTCAAAGCAGTCTTTGAGCCAGGTGTTTGTTTAGTAGTGTGAGATACCAGAGTTGTCTCTTGTTTTTTAGTCCCTTCTGACAGAGGTGTCATGTCTCAGATATTTCTAAGCTTAACTAAAAAAAAAGGCATCAAATTGTGGTTTAATTTTATTTTTCTTTGCCTTAGAAAAGGCATCTTCTCTTTATAAGTGAGAGCAAAAGAAAACTGTCAATACAACATGGGAAGTGTCCAGCTTTGTTTAAAGTATCAAAGTCTAGAGTGAAAAACCAGTAAAATCAAGGTTTATGTGAAACTCCTGAATTTACAGTTAGCCTTAATCCCACACCCTATTGAAGGGCACAGGTTGTGATGATGAGGGATGGGGTTCTCCTGTTGTTACCAAAGATGGAGCCCTGGAGTAGACAGATCCTCTCCTGGTGTTTCCTGAACCTGTATTGTTTGTCTTCTAAGGTTTTGATGTAGAATATGCTAGAAAGGACAGTGAGGTTGTCCTGAGGTCAAGGGAGGGAGAGCACCTATACCAAGAGGCAAGTGAAATCTGCCACTACTTAGTGTTCAAATGGTCTTGTTGAGAAGTGACCTTTTGTGTGAGTGGCATCATAAAATATGTGCAGGTTTATTTGTAAAACCACGTTGTCAGCCTCCCTGGTATTCAAGGAGAGATAAGGAAATAATCTGGATACAAAACCATAAAATGGAGTAGAGAACTTCCTGACATTTGTCTTTGCAAAGATGTCATAAGATAGCACAGGAAGAGATACTTAAATGTTACTTGCACAGCTGCACTGTAACAGCAACATAAGAAATCCATTCATACAGTGGAAACCTTGGCCATTCTTGTTCCCTTCACTGATCCTGTCCTGTTGTGCAAGATTGGAAACAGTTCCAGGTTTCAACTTGGTAACAAAAACCGCCTCAGTCTCACATCATGTAGTTGTTGCACATAAGGTAGGTATTTTCTTAAGCATTTGTATAACATCCTGCAGCAACCATTTGTGAGACATTTTTATGTATTTTGGATTTCTTAAGTTGTTTTGGGGAAGGGGGGAAATACTTTCAGCTTTTACCTTATCTCATTTTAGATGTCAGCAAAGTTCCCTATCTTATTTTTGGCATGATAGGTCATGGCTTCTGTTTTGTTTGTGTTTTAGACTGAACAAACTCAACTTTGTTTTAAAACAAACATGGCTCACAGCATCCAACTTTCTGGGGCAGAAACAAAAGATTTATTCTGGAAAACGACTTCTCAGACTTCAATTACTGAAATCCTTCTTAGATCACTTGTGTCTCTCTTTCTGACACTTGCTCAGGAATTTTAGCTTCTGTTGTCAGACCTTATTAAGCGTACTTTGAATGATTGCTGCAAGCGTGCTTGAGGCACTCAGCTCCCTGAAGGGGGCAAGTTTACTACTTGCCCTGTCCTCTCAGTTTAGCTTGAAATTTGATGAGTGTCAGGACAAACTTTCTTGATCTATTATTGCCAGAATTCAGTTAGGTGACTACCTTGGCCCCTGTAGAAAGAAGTCAAAGGGGGTGTGCATGTGGGGGGGGAAAAAATGATTATAGAATTAGAATAGAATAAACCAGGTTGGAAGAGACCTTCAAGATCATAATTTCTTTCTTTCTTTGAGGCAGATGGAAAAGAAAACATAAAGCCAAATTGTTTGTCCTTTCTTCTTGAGCTTTCCAAATGTGGTTTTGTTTGGTATTTGAAAATCTCTCTGACCTTCCTTTTGAAGTCACTGAGTGGTATTGACAGAATCCTTGTGCAAAGGCCATCTCCCTTGATTATAGAGTTTCAGTTGGAGTGTTGCCCAGCTGCTAGAAATCTCTCATAAGCCTGCTGTATATTCTTTATGCTGGAAATCTGTCAGGGATCCTGTTGGGTTTTTGGTTTTGCTATGTTGTTTTTTTCTTTTTCTTTCTCTTGAATTAAGGTTTAGCAGATGAGGAGTGTTTTTTAGCTGTCTAGACAAGTAACCGCCAAGAGACTGCTTTTTCTGTAACAGTGACCTACTTGCTTATTCTGTAAAGCTAATCTCTTTTGACAGTGACTCCAGAAATTTTCCTTCCTAGATTGCTTGAGCACAGCTGCAGCATTTTCATTTAAAGAAACACTTTTATGTTAAAAAAGGGCTTTTTACATGCTGAAAACATATGTTAGTAGCTCCTCTTCTTAGGAAACTGAAAACATTTGTACTGAACACCAACATTTTTTCTTCTCAAGTGGTTATTCTGTATTAAGATAGTGAATTTAGAAGACTCTCCTTTGAATGTGAATGAACTTAATTAATTAATCTCTCATTTCTTTCTTTTCTCCTCCCCCCACTATCCTTTGCTTAAATAAAGAAAGGAAGCATCCAACAAAAGCCACGTGGGGAAGAATAAAATGGGTGCAGAAGTGGCAGTGTTTAATTTCAGTATTTGTCTGCCTACCTTAGTTCTCAGGCCAGCAACAATACATTCTGTTTGCCTGGCACCCAGAGTGAACAGATCTAACTTGATCAGGAGTCTCAGATGTTGTCATCACCTGTGACAGGATCCTGACTGTGTGAAGTTGACTACTGTAATACATTGACCACACATTTACCATCATTTTTGACATAGGCATAAAAAATGTATGGTAAGAGGTCTCGAACATCAGAAGTAATTGCTTTAAAGTAAAGGTTTAAAGGCCAGTTAGCAATTTTAACCAAACCTTGTCTGGGAATTGCTCAGCTATGAAGTGTGTGAGATTTGGAAGAGTGGTAGTAGAGAAAGGAAGGAGCAATAGTAAATGAAAGCAGCAGATACAGACTTTCACTGGATTTTTGTAGTATCAAAAGACAACTGATAAGGCTTAAAAACTGGAGATGTGACTGACTCTTGAACTTGGGAACAAAAGCAGGAAAAGAAATTGAATGACTCTTGTGCATGTAGCTTTTTAAGAAACATCATCTTACCTTTCTGAAAAGAATAGCAAATTCTTCCTGGAATTGCTTTTCACTGTCTGGTCTTTTTCCCCGAGTGCCACGGTATAAGAAAGACACTGGGGTCCTGGGGGGTGTCCAGAGAAGAACAGAGAGGCTGGTGAGAGGTTTGGAGGTTGTGTTCTATGAAGATCAGCTGAGGGAGCTGGGAATGTTTACTCAGGAGAAGAGGAGGCTGATGGAACATCTTACTGCCCTCTACAACTCCCTGCAAGGAGGTTGTAGTGAGGCTGATGCTAGTCTCTTCTCCCAAGTAACTAGTGATAGGATGAGAACGAATGGGATTAAGTTGTGCCAGGGGAGGTTTAGATTGGATATGAGGAAAAACTTCTTTCCTGAGAGTGATCAGGCACTGGAACAGGCTGCCCAGGGGAGTTGTGGAGTCTCCCTCTCTGGAGATACTCTTGCCTGGATGTGTTCCTGTGTGGTCTGGTGTAGGTGATCCTGCTCTGGCAGGGGGGTTGGACTGGATGAGCTTTTGAGGTCCCTTCCAGCCCCTGAAATACTGTGATTGTGATTCTACTACTTTCTGTTCAGGATCTGTGGAAAATTCTCAAGGCCCACCCTAAAACTACCACAGGAGCATGGCCAAGCTAGGAGTCACCTGGCTTTTTCCCTTTTCAGAACGCCCCATTGCCGACAACGAGCGGATGCTGGATATCTTGCAGCGCTTCGGGATGCAGAGAGGCGAAGTTCGCTTCTTCCTTCGGCACGAGCGCTCTCCCTGCCGGGAAGCAGGTAGGGGTTGATCTCGGCTGGTTTGTTTGTCTCAAGTTTCATTTCATTCCTCAAGGTTAAGCAGACAGCTTGTGTAAGTTATTTATTAATGTCTGTAGGCTCTATGGTGTTGCAGCCCTTTTTGGCCTGAGCATTGCTTTGTTATGACTAGAGAAGGCTAGTAACAGGAAAATCATTCGCTTTAGTTAATGGTTCATCTTCCCTTGCCCAGAGCTGGGGACATTAAATTCCTCTGCACATTTTCTTGATCCAAGCACATCCGGTGCTAAATTCTTGGGAAGAAATCCCTTACAGTGAGGGTGGTGAGACACTGGAACAGGTTTTCCAGAGAGGTTGTGGGTGCCCCCTTCCTGGAAGTGTTCAAGGCTAGGCTGGAGAGGGCCTTGAGCAACCTGGTCTAGTGGAAGGTGTCCTTGCCCATGGCAGGAGTTTGGGACTAGGTGCTCCTTAAGGTCCCTTCCAACCCAGCCCCTTCTTTGATAGATACTTAAGCTACAGCTAAATATCTAGAGATCTATTGTAGTCTCTTGTTTTCAATCAAGTAACCAAACTGTTGTACAGCAATGTAATTTATTATTATTTGAACTTAAGGTGTTTCATTTGAACAACACTTTACCAGGGTGATAAACTCAGCATGCTTGGCAAAAGATAGTTCTTTGATGTTTCTCCCTCAATCTACACATCAGTATTAGTCTCAGGAATAGCATTAAATGGGCTGCCTAGTCAAGTTCTCCTGAGCATATGATGTCTATGCTTTGTAATCACCTAGAAAGAAAAAGAATTTTTCCTTTTCAAGTTTTGTTTTTGTTTCCCTGTGCACTCTGTATTATCTTCTCAATAGGATCCTTAAGAATTTAACTCAGTCTTCTTCTTCCTCTTCTGTTTTCATCCCTGGTAATCTTCATTGTTACTGGAAATGCTGTATTTATGTTAAGTGATACTGTACCCAGCATATTTTAAAATAGCTAAATAATGTATCTTGAGATTTGAAATGTGTAGTGACAATAGAATGAGTACATGAAGAGTTAAACCTGTGCTATCTCTACCTACTGAAGATCTTACAGTGCAGTCTAGTTGTCAGAATGTCATTTTTAAAGTCCATAATGCATTACTGGCATTTCCTTGTCCACAGCATTGCTAAGCAATATGTCTGAAGAAGAACAAGGCAATAGTTAGGAGCTCTGCAGTTAAGTCTTGCTGTAATATGCCCTTTAAGTAGGTATCATGTGGAAAAGAAGCCAGCAGAGATGACATCATCCTGTAGTGCTTGTGTCTTACAGGAAAAAGAGTGAGTCTTGTATTTGGCATCTGAGCATAATTTGGACATAATTTGAAAACATTAAAGTAAGATTTCTAGTTCAGTAGCATCTTCACTGTCACAATGACTGTCAGGAAGAAAATGGTGTGCTTTTCAACTCTCATGTGCAAATAATCATCTGTATTCAGTGCTGCACCTTTCATGGTAGGTGACTAACCTGCAACTATTGTTACTCATAGTCTCTGCGAGACACTTGGCAAAGGAATACCACAACATCTCGATGCTGGTTTTAAGCTATTGTGGTCCAAATGCCTCTCAGAGAATTAACCATATATTTGTGTGTCATTTGATGAGGGGCCCAGGGTTTTGTGACAATTGATCTGTAATACATGCTTATGAGGGGCCTCCTGACTGTAGGAGAAACATTGCTATATCATACTGTTGGTTGCTTCCTGTTTTTAAACAGTCTTAAAATAGATGTTGACATTGAACAGCAGCCTCTTTGTAAAGTATCTTGTGTCACCAGTGAGGTTTATCTTAGCTGTAGCATGGAAAAAAGTTTCTAAACCAAAATAATTGTGCTGTGTCTCCTTGTGTGCTGAATGCCGTGTCTAAAGGGATAAGAAAAATCCCCAGCTACCTTACCACCTTTGACTATACTGTATTTCTGTCTAGCTACAGCACCCAATACCTTACCACCTTTGACTATACTGTATTTCTGTCTAGCTACAGCACCCAATACCTTACCATCTTTGACTGTAGTGTATTTCTGTCTAGGTACTGGACAAAGGTCTCAAGATCCAGCCTTAAAAAGAAATGGTGTGAAAGTGCCTGGTGATCGAAGAATAGAGAATGGAGTAAGTGCTTGATGCAATGACCAGTATAGTGGAAAATGGAAGCTTCACTTCATTTGAGATGCTGGTGCAAATCCTACCCTGGAACCTAAGAGGCTGTTTTGGAGAGGTTTCTGGTGACTGCTCTACACCAGACACACAGCCTCTAGCAATTATCACCATTGATTTCACTTCTGTAGATACCCCTTGAGTTCCACTGGTTGCCATATCTGTGTTTGCTGCTCTGAGGTCACCCACATGAATTCAGCATGCTTTCCATTTTCCACTCCCTGTGAAAACTTTCCCTTGTTTTTCTTCAGTTCAGTGATTATTTACATGTTCAGTTTTGTGTCAGAGATCTCTTAGTTCCAGATTGTTCCAGTAACATGCCCTTCTGGCTAAGAAGGCCAATGGTATCCTGGGGTGCATTAAGGAGAGTATGGCCAGCAGGTCAAGGGAAGTTCTCTTCCCCCTGTATTCTGCCCTGGTGAGACCACATCTGGAGTACTATGTCCAGTTCTGGGCTCCCCAGTTCAAGAGGGATAGGTGTATACTAGAAAAGGGCTTTGAAGATAATTAAGGGGCTGGAACATCTGACGAGGAAAGGCTGAGAGACCTGGGGCTGTTTAGTCTGGAGAAGGGAAGGAGGAGAGGAGATCTTACTAATGTTAATTAATGTTTATGAATCTGAAGGGTGGGTGTCAAGAAGGGCCCAATCTCTTCTTAACGATGTCATGTGATAGGACAAGGAGCAATGAATACAAACTGAAACTAGGAGGTTCCACCTCAACATGAGGAAAAACTTCTTTAGTGTGAGGATGACACAGCACTGGAATAGGCTGCCCAGAGAGGTTGTGGAGTCTCTTTCTCTGGAGACTTTGAAGACCCATCTGGATGTGTTCTTGTGTGACCTGCCCTAGGTGATCCTGCTATGGCAGGACAGTTGGACTCAACGATCTCGAGAGGTCCCTTCTAACCCCTGTGATTTCAAATTAAGACCAGTTAGTGTTTCAGCATTGAATCCACTGTCATTTATTCTTGGTTCAGAAGAAACAGATATGGTTCAGTCTAGATTGAGGCACTAGATGTGAGCAGGTGACCAATGTAATGTTAGTGCTGCCTTTGAGGGTGGTGAGGTTTTTTTTCCACCCACTGTATTTTAACTTCATTTCCTTCAGCTTGTGCTGAAGTGCTTAGAATTGTAACGATACGCCTAGGACCACAGATCTATCCTGCCCTGTGCTAAGGATTCTGGGTTCAGTCAGTCAAAGGTGATTCATGCTGAGCTTAATTATAAAGAGTTCTGAAATGCCTCTTTAAAGTGCTGCTGGGATTTTGTTAGAAATATTAATGTTTCAAGAGATGTCAGCTTATGTGTGCTGCTGGATGGGGCTGTGCATGTGTTTGAGCTTACAGCTCTGATATTTACCACAGAAATATACTTAGGCCACACCTTGAGTACTGTGTCCAGTTCTGGGCCCCTCAGTTTAAGAAGGACATTGAGACTCTTGAATGTGTCCAGAGAAGGGCAAGGAGGCTGGGGAGAGGCCTTGAGCACAGCCCTATGAAGAGAGGCTAAGGGAGCTGGGGTTGTTTAGCCTGGAGCTTATTGCTCTCTATAGCTACCTGAAGGGAGGTTGTAGCCAGGAGGAGGTTGGTCTCTTCTCTCAGGCAACCAGCACCAGAACAAGAGGACACAGTCTCAAACTGCACCAGAGGAAGTTTAGGTTTGAGGTGAGGAGAAAGTTCTTCACAGAGAGAGTTGTTAGCTGTTGGAATGGGCTGCCCAGGGAGGTGGGGGAGTCACCATCCCTGGAGGTGTTCAAGAGGGGCCTGGACATGGCACTTGGTGCCATGGTTTAGTAGTCATGAGGTCTTAGGTGACAGGCTGGACTTGATGATCTTTGAGGTCTTTTCCAACCTTATTGATTCTATGATTATTTTGGTGGATACTCAGTTGTTGTTGCTATTTTTTTTGAAGAGCTCTCTGCACTAGCTCTGAGTTGCATGCTAGCCAAGGAATTCCAGGCTTAGCCTGCTTTGGATTTTCTTTGACAGGTCAGTGCTCCAAGGATGGACATGACACTGGCAGAACTTCAGGAAATGGCATCACGCCAGCAGCAACAAATTGAAGCTCAGCAGCAAATGCTGGCCAACAAGGTGAGTTTGGAGCCAGACTGCTTATAACCAGGAACCAAGGTAGTAAGGATCACGAGGTGGAGGGAGGGTTGGGGATTTGCATTAATGATTTTGTTTGGGTTTTTTTGTTTATTTGTGGGTTTTTTTGGGTGGTTTTGGGTTTTTCTTTTGTTGTGTTTTGGGGTTTTTGTGTGTGGGTTTATTGTCTTTTTGTTGGAGGGGTTGTTTGGGATGCTTTTTGGCTGCTGGGGTTTTGATTTTGGGCTGTTGTTTTGTTGGGGGTTTATTTTGTTTGGTTTGGGCTTTTGTTTACTTTGTGTGGTTTTTTTTTCCCCTTGGGTGTTGTTGTTTTTCTGGTGGTTTGTGTTTGTTTGTCTTGTTTGGTTGGGTTTTTTCTCCTCACCTCTTAAAAAGAGGGAGCCAAAGAAAAAGGAGCTCCGTTTATAAATTTGAAAGTCAACCTATGCAAATATTCAGTAGTAAAACATTCAGATAATGCCAGTGATAGAGGTGATTGTATAGCTTACTAAAAGGATAGTGGTAGAGCATGTGACATTAATATATTGTCATTCATCCTGGTGGCTCTGCCAGCCCTGTTTGTGTTCCTTATGGTGACCAGCTATTCACCAGCTTGATCACTGAACAAAGCTTTTGTCCCTGGGTATAATGCTACCCTGTAATGATATCTTGCTTTCTACTGACAGAGTTCAGTGTGTCTAGTTTCCTGGGGCAACTGTCTGGAAAAGGTGGCATCTATGTGATAAAAGTGACTAGGAGAGTGATGTGTGAAATGCTTGCTGAACAATAACAGAAAAGCTAATGAGGCACACAAGATGTTCCTGAATTGTTTAGGGGGGGTGGGAAATACTCCCAATGGTGGCATGGATTTCATGTGTGGCTTCAGTGGTTTTGGTACACACTGCTTCTGACATTGCCATAGAAAATGATGCTTTTTGCAGAGCACTGTGATGTGCAAGCCCATCCTGAAGAGCACTCAGCCATCCTGAAGGATGAGTTCCCATGGTTTCAGTAAACATCTCAGGAGTTTTCTTCAAACTCTGGCTTCCTAATGGATCTGAAACACCCATGAAGTCATGCATGGCCTGTCAAAACAGCCAGTAAAACTTTTTGTCTCTTTTATGGTAGGAAGTTTTAAGAGATTAAGGGACTAGAACATCTGTCTGAGGGGGAAAGGCTGAGAGACCTGGGGCTATTTAGTCTGGGGAAGGGAAGGAGGAGAGGAGATCTTAATGTTTATGAATCTGAAGGGTGGGTGTCAAGAAGGGGCCATTCTCTTTTCAGTGGTGTCCTGTGATAGGTAATGGATGCCAACTGGAACACAGCAAGTTCCACCTCAACATGAGGAAAAACTTCTTTACTTTGAGGGCGACAGAGCACTGGAACAGGCTGCCCAGAGGGGTTGTGGAGTCTCCTTCTTTGCAGAATTTCAAGACCCATCTGGATATGTTCCTGTGTGACCTGCCCTAGGTGATCCTGCTTTGGCGGGGGTGGGCTTAGACTCACTGATTTCTGGAGGTCCCTTTCAACCCCTACCATTCTATGACCTGATATGTAGAAGATGTAAGTCAGTCAGCCAAGTGATTACAGTTTTCACTTGAACTTCAGCAGCACAGTTAATACCTATTTTGGCCCGGTAAATTTGCCAAGGTAGAGTGTTGCCCTCTTCTCAAGTCCAACTGGCAGATGTGTCTCTCTTATAAAAGAGAAACCTAATCTTTCATAACTTCTGTCTAACAGGTAACTGCAGTAGACCTTGCTCTTATCAACAGCAATAATGCTGTAGTCATAGAATCATAGAATGGTCTGGGTTGTAAGGGACCTCCAAAGGTCACCTAGTCCAACCCCCTCTGCAGTAAACAGGGACATCTTCAACTAGATCAGGCTGCCCAGAGTCCTGCAGAGCCTTACCTTGAATATCTCCTGGGATGAGGCCTCAACTACCTCCCTGGGCAACCTGTCCCGGTGTTCCACTGCCCTCATAGTGAAGAACCTGTTCCTAACACCCAGTCTAAATCTGCTCTTCTCTAGTTTGAAGCGATTACCCCTTGTCCTATCACCACAAGCCTTTGTAAACAGTGCTGGAAGGCCACTATTAGGTCACCTGGGAGCCTCCTCTTCTCCAGGCTGAACAACCCCAGCTCCCTCAGTCCTGAGAGAATTAGCTAACGTAGTCACAATATAATCAAACCAGGAGCACTGTATTTGTTTGCTTGAAGGAAAATTGTACATGGTTTATTTTGAAATAAAATAAAAATGGTGAGTTTGAGGCTGGGTAGCTTCTCATCCAGGAAGGTGTCTGCTGCCTGTGGTTTGCAGAAGAGTAGCTTTGTGGGTGCCCATGGGAGAATTCTTCATTTCATGTAGCCTCTGAAAAGGCATCTAGGAAAGCAGGTTTGTTCCACAGAGGAGCTTTTTTGTTGGTTTTCTTGCCTTCTGGAATCAGAGGCAATATTAAAAATAGATTCTGAGGGGGGCAAAATATACTGTCTTTTTAGACACAAGCTGTAGGATCTATTCTTTTTGTTGGCATTTTCCTGTGTGGGATTGACTCTAAACTAGTGCATACACCTGCAGGTGCTGCTTGGCTTTCTCTGGAAGGCAAAGTTGCTTTTTTTGCTGTTTTTTTAGTCAAAGTCTCTGTTTCTAAATATGACTGCTGACTTTTGTTTGCTTGGTTTGGTTTGCAGAGGAAGTGTTGAGTTCTAATGTTAGTAAGCAGTGGTGATCTTGACTGTTGGTGTGTGCTTGGGAAAGTCTTAGCAGTTCTCCTCTGGAATAACCTATCTATCATCTCCAGAACTGGAAGCTGTGTTTGGTGGTCAGTGGTTTAAAGGAAATCTCTATAAGTGATTTAGTGGTTTCTTTTAGCTCTAAACTATAGACACCTGTAAACTGAAACTGGTAGCACACCACTTTATTCATACTCTTGGAGAGGCAAAAGGATCCTCTTCACTGAGGTGCTGTCTGTTGTATAAATGGGGAGCAGATCACAGTGAAGGTTTTCCCCATGTCTGGAATCATCCTCTGTTGTGACAGCAGTTATTTGTTACCAGGAAATGGTGAATTTTCAGAGCTTTGGTGTGCAGCAGTTCACCTCCTCAAGGAGATCCTAGCAAAACTACAGGTGAAAAACATTGTCAGTAATTGGACATAATCATATCCACATGATCAGAGAAGGGTCAGCAAAGCTGGTGAAGGGTCTGGAGAACAAGTGTTATGAGGAGCAGCTGAGCAAACAGGTGGTTTAGTCTGGAGAGGAGAGGGCTGAGGGGAGACCTTATTGCTCTCTACAACTCCCTGAAAGGAGGTTGCAGTGAGGTGGGAGTTGGTCTTTTCTCCCTAGTATCAGATGAAAGGAGGAGAGGAAATGGCCTGAAATTGTGCCAGGGGAGGTTTAGGTTGGAGATTAGGAAAAATTTCTTTGCTGCAAGAGTGGTCAGGCAGTGGAACAGGCTGCCCAGGGAGGTGGAGGTGTCACCGTCCCCGGAGGCATTAAAGAAACGTTGTTTCTACGAGCAGCATGGACAAGGTAAAGCGGAAATGAATCTTTAGCTTCTGCAACTCAAGAGCCAAGGACTGATTAAATGGAACTGGCAAATGCTAAAACTTCAGCAGTTTGGAGTAATTTAATGGGAGAAGAATTTACCAAGGGCTGTTAGACATGGATGCTACACGGATGTTTCATTAAGTTCTTGTACTACCAAATGGTTGTACCTAGTGCTTGCTCTGTTCTCTCATGCTTCCCTTGACACTCAGGGGTGTCAGGATGCTGGGCTGCTCTGAGCTGCTCTGGCAGTTGTTTTTAAGTTTTGGTACCGTTTTTGTCAGTACCTCACAATAAATTAAATTAACAAAACCCCAAGCAACCAAATCCTTGTCTTTAATGCAGGAACAACGCCTGAAATTCCTGAAACAGCAAGATCAGCGACAGCAACAGCAAGCTGCTGAGCAGGAGAAACTGAAGCGATTAAAAGAAATTGCTGAGAGTCAGGAAGCCAAACTTAAGAAAGTGAGAGCACTCAAAGGCCATGTGGAGCAGAAAAGACTCAGCAATGGGAAATTAGGTGAGTTGCTGCTTGGGGAAAGTATCATAGAATCAGGTTGGAAAAGACCTCAAAGATCATCAAGTCCAACCTCTCACCCAACACCTCATGACTACTAAACCATGGCACCAAGTGCCACGTCCAGTCCCCTCTTGAACACCTCCAGGGATGGTGACTCCACCACCTCCCTGGGCAGCACATTCCAATGGCTAACAACTCTCTCTGTGAAGAACTCTCTCCTCGCCTCCAGCCTAAATTTCCCCTGGTGCAGCTTGAGACTGTCCTCTGTAGCCTCTGATTTTTCATATGTCTTCTGAAGAAAAGCTGAGGGAGCTGGGATTGTTTAGTCTGAAGAATAGGCTTGGGAGGAGACCTTATTGCTCTCTACAGCTATCTGAAAGGAGGTTGTAGTGAGGTTGGTCTCGGCCCCTTCTAACAAGGAACTAATGAGGAACAGGAGGCAATGACCTCAAGCTGCACCAAGGCAGGTTTAGGCTGGATGTTAGGAAGAATTTCTTTGCTGCAAGAGTGGTCAGGCGTTGGAACAGGCTGCCCAGGCAGGTGGTGGAGTCACCATCCCTGGAGATGCAAAAAAAAAAAGTAAATGTGGCAATTTGGGATGTGGTCTAGTGGTCATGGAGATGTTGGGTAGAGGGTTGCACTTAATGATCTTAGGGGTCTTCCCCAACTTTAATGATTCAGAGAACTGCTTGAAAGAGTCCAGTGCAGAGCCACAAAGGTGATGGAGTGGAACACCTCCCTCATGAGGAAAGGCTGAGGGAGCTGGGGCTCTTTAGCTTGAAGAACAGGAGCCTGAGAGGTGACCTCACTCATGTTTATAAATATGTGAGGGGCAGATATCAGGAGGATGGAGCCAGGCTCTGCTCAGTGATGTCCAGTGACAGGAAAAGGGGCAAGGGGTGCAAACTGGAGCACAGGAGGTTCTATGTAAACATAAGGAAAAACTTTCTCACTGTGAGGGTGCCAGAGCACTGGAGCAGGCTGCCCAGAGAGGTGGTGGAGTCTCCTTCTGTGGAGACATTTCAAACCTCCTGGATGTGTTCCTGTGTGACCTGCTGTAGGTGATCCTGCTCTGGTCTTTCGAGGTCCCTTCCCACCCCTAACATTCAGTGACTCTACGAACTGTGGGTCTTGGAACTCAAATATCTGTTGATTTCAGTGATTTTTGAGGAGGTGAGTTGAGTGTTCCAGAATATGTTTCATCTTGACAATTTCACATTTTGTACTTGCCAAAGAACCTCCTGAATGACCTAGAATAAAATCTATTTTCCTAGAGGAATTTTAACTATCCCGTAAGGACACCCTCTGTTTTGAGCCTGGCATATCTGCTCTTTAATTGCAGTGCAGGGGTTTTGCTGATTTGCATACCTTTGTGTAGCACAGTAACTTTCTCTGTCCTTGGTGTTAATACCTGACACTCCTAGGGTTATTTTCTTGGCCTCTAACAAAGCTTGGCTTGATATTTGTATTGCCTTTTATGCAAGAGGTAGCTTAATGGCCAAAGTGGATGAGTATTTTCTTTTTAAGCATGGAAATAAGGCTGGTGTCTGGCTTGCTGCAGTACCAGTTGGGTGCTTGCAGTTCAGCTTGTGTATGCAGTATTAAATAGGGATTTTGGACTTCATATCAACATACATTCTTTTTGTCCTCACTCTACAGCTATTGTACAGAACATGTCAATCCCAGCTGGAGTCAAGTGAAAATACATTGGTTTATTAAAGTAAAAGATAGATGTATTGTTAGGAAGCATGATGTTTTACAGATGGAGAGAATGCTGTCTGGGTTCTGTTACATGAAATAAACATCTGTTCAATGCAACAGAAGGATGGTAGAGTAATACAAGATCTGGAAGCATGTCTGTCTGTGCCTCCTGCACCTTCCTGAGCAAATCTGGTTTTGATAGTTGCTTGAACTCTGAGTCCTTAAATTTTATTCTATAATGCAACAGTTTTGGCAGTGGGATCTGCTCCCCAAAAGGAGGTTGTAGTGAGGTGGTGGTCAGTCCCTTCTCTCTAGTATCAGGTGACAGGACAAGAGGAAATGGCTTGAAATTGTGCCAGGGTAGGTTTAGGTTGGATGTGATGAAAAATTTCCTTACTGCAAGAGTGGTCAGGCATTGGAACAGGCTGATGGCTTCGCCATTCCTAGAGGTGTTCAAGAAACTTGCAGACATGACACTTCGGGACATGGTTTAACAGACATGGTGGTGGTAGGTTGATGGTTGGACTTGATGATCTCAGAGGTCTTTTCCAATCAAAACATTTCTGTGATTCTATAAAGCCCTCTGAATCTTTGTTTAATACAACAGCTCAAGTGTTTTGTCACTGACTTCCCGTAACCTAAATCCAGAGTCTTAAATATCATAACTGTGCCTTGTGGTTGGGTAATTGTCTTCCTGTGGAATTCAGTGTTAAGTAAATTTAGACTTCTAGAGACAAAATTCAGCCTGGTAGGGTTGTTTTGTTGGTTTCCATACTTGAGAAAGGTGGGGGGAGGGAATGATCTTTTTCTTTGCTTTCAGAAAGTAAAAACTGTGCAGTGCTTTGAGTAGACTGAATTTCCATGCTCTTGCTAGTGTGTTTGCCTTTACAAATGCTTAGAGGAAAGGCTGGTTTGACAGGAACCAGGAGTTAGTGGCAGCTGGCTGCAGCCACTGTGCAGCACTGCTCTAGAGGCCGGCAGGGTGCTCTCTGTCCCCTTAACCACTGCTTTGGAAGCAGCCCACGCTGGGCTGTTTCTCAGGGCAGCTATTGTGCTCTTCCGTCCTCTGCAGTGGAGGAGATTGAACAGATGAACAGCCTGTTCCAGCAAAAGCAGCGCGAGCTGGTGCTGGCCGTGTCAAAGGTAGAGGAACTCACCAGGCAACTGGAAATGCTGAAGAATGGCCGAATTGATGGTTACCATGACAACCAGTCAGCTGTAGCTGAACTTGACCGCCTGTACAAGGAGCTGCAGGTAATGGAAAGCCAGCTTGTGACCCCCGACTCTTAAGGGCCAAAAGTTGGGTCGGGTTGTTTCATATCTCGTCAGAAAGAAATTCTGTTGCTCCTGTTACTGACACAGCCACGTGGCTGCCTGGGTGCTGAGGATGGAGGGTTGGTTGTACAGAGCTCAACAGGAAGGAGCAGACAGTGTCTGTAGCTTTCCTTTCTGCAAAAGTTGGAGACTAACCAAGATTTTCCTCTGGAGAAAATAATCTTTAGTTTGCCGGCGTGCCTTGACTTTTTAGGAGGCTTTTTCTCCTCTCGGTAACTGCTTCCTGTTCCCTATCCTGAAAGTTTGATTTGTTTTGATTTTTGTTGTTGTTGTTGTTTTCCCCTCCTCCCCCTGCTCCTGCTTTGTGAATCTATTCAGTTGAGGAACAAACTGAACCAGGAGCAGAATGCCAAGCTGCAGCAACAGAGGGAGTGTTTGAACAAGCGCAACTCGGAGGTGGCAGTCATGGACAAGCGTGTTAATGAGCTGCGAGAGCGCCTGTGGAAGAAGAAAGCAGCTCTGCAACAGAAAGAGAATCTGCCAGTAAGTAAGGGATCGCTAACAGCAAACAAAATCAATTACATTTGTAGCCCATGCAGTCTGAAGGGGAAACTTGCCTGTGGGGAAGGCTGTTGAGACGCCAGACTTGTGGTGGGTTTCATCCATACGTGGTGGAAAGTCTTCTATTATTAAAGTACCTTTCAGGGTACGTTGGTGCTAACCTACTTACTCTTTATGGACAAGACCTTCAGCTGGTGTGAATTTTTGTGGGGGGTTAGATAATTTCTATTTTCCCTATTGCTACCTCCAGGTTGATATTTCTTAAAGCTTTTTTTTTTTTTTAAATGCTTTTAAAAAATATTGGAATGTAATTTTCTACTTGGTTTTTTATCATTTATTCAAATTTCAGTTTCGGGCTCTGATGGATGGATACTGCAGGACAGCATTCTTTAAGTTTTCTTTCTTTCTCCACAGGTTTCTTCAGATGGGAATTTACCACAGCCAGCGGCTTCTGCTCCAAGCCGAGTGGCAGCAGTAGGTCCTTATATCCAGTCTTCTACTATGCCACGTATTGCTTCCAGACCTGAACTCTTGGTGAAACCAGCATTTGCAGATGGGACACAAGCTTTGCAAGTACCTGATGGTCCGCTGAAAACACAAACTCTACCCAACATGAGAGCTGGGAACAGTTCACAAGCGAAAGCTCCTGCAGGTAACAGCTTACAATTAAGAGCTGTTTCTCCAGAAACACTTTTTCTTACCTACCAGCTCTGTCTTCCTTGGTTGGTTGTTTTGTGTGTTTGGTGGTTTTGGGGTTGTTGTTTTTTGGTTGGTTGGTTTTTGTTTTGCTGGTTTGCTTTTTATGTTTGGTTTTGTGTTTATTATTTATTTATTTATTTACTTATAAGTGTTACTTGAGATGTTGATCTTGCTACTTGCAGTTTTCCTGCACCGGTGAATATGCTTTGTTAGTACTGAAGTGTTATGACTCAACGTGTTATAAACAAAGTAATTCTCTCAGTGAGCAATTTGTTACCCAGCATAGGACCTAGGAAGATTTTTCTGTAAGCTAGAAATGTGTTTGTTAATTTTTGTGTTTAAATACTCCTAAAACTGAAACAAAAGTGTTTTGAGTTTCTAGAGGCTGTTCTAGGAGGTATGTATGCACACACACATACACATATGGGTCACAGCCTGGTGCCTGGACTTAAAAACTATCAAACCAAAGTTCTCTGCTCCTGCATTTTGGAAATGACACATGTATTAACCAACATTAGAAGTCTTTTGAAAGAAGCAGGGGATGGTAGCACAGGCACAGCAGTAAAGTTGCTGGTGTGTTGATGGTGTAGTAATATGGAGAACTATGAGTTCAACACTTGACATGGGGTGTGTCCTCTCCTGCTGGGAGAGTTAATAGGCTTTTGCCTGGCTTCTCTCTTTGGCTTTCTCCTATGAGATATAGTTCAGATCTGTGAGAGTCTGAGTCTGCAGAAAGAGCTGCAGATATTTCTTCTGTGCTCTCTTGGGAGGAGAAGACTCACTGTTCAGCTGGGAAAAGTTAAAAATGGAGACTGAGCTTGTAGAATAGTTCTGTTCAACATCATCAGTGACATTGGTGAGGGTATAGAGTCTGCTCAGCAAGTTTGCTGACCATACCAAACTGGGAGGCTTGGCTGATGTGCCTGAAGGCTGTGTGGCCATTCAGTGAGACATGGACAGGCTGGAGAGCTGGGCAGAGGAACCTAATGAGGTTCAACAAGGATAAGTGCAGAGTCCTGCACATGGGAAGGAATAATAAACTGCACCAATACAGGTTAGGAAGCAATCTGCTAGAGAGCAGTCCTGTGGAGAAGGACCTGGTAGACAAGTTATCCATGGGTCAGCAATGTGCCCTCGTGGCCAAGAGGGCCAGTGGGATCCTGGGGTGCATTAAGAGGGGAGTGTGTCTTTGCCAGTATTTGAGGGAAGAAGGCAGTCTAAAGTAGTTTGTGAATGCTGTAAGTGAAGATGTGTGCAAGGACAAACTGTTTTGCTGCTGCTTTGATAGCTGTTTTCTGAGCTTGGTTTTGCATTCTCTCTTTAAAACAAATGAACAAAAATCTATAGTGATAGGATTTAATGCAGTTAAACTGTGACACTTGCACACTCTCTACACCTGACTCTTACATAAACATTATCTTAGCTTAACCTTTTTCACCTGTTCTCTCCTAGGTTCTGTCGTTCCCAGTGCAAAAGCTTCCCCAGCTGCCACTGACTGGAGTAGTTCAGCTGCAGACAATCATATTAGTCAAGGACCAGCCTTGACTTCTGGAAAAGGAATTGTGAGTAGTGAAGGACAAGGTATGTTCTTATGTGCCTGGGTAATCTTAAAACATGGAGGATCTAGTTAATGTTGTCTGTCTCTTTAAATGCCTCAGTAAATACAGGGGATTCCTTTGAGAGCAGATAAAAAATAGAATGTTCACAGATTGCATTGGATTGGAAGGGTCATCTTGTCCAACCCCACTGCAGTCAGCAGGGATACCTCCAGCTAGGTCTGGCTGCCCAGGGCCACATCAAGTCCGATCTTGAATGCCTCCAGGGATGGGGCCTCAACTACCCCTCTGGCCAACCTGATCCAGTATTTCATCACTCTCATTGTAAAGAACTTTCTCCTGATGTCCCACCTAAACCTACCCTTCTCCAGTTTAAACCATTTGCCCAGCCTGTCTTTGTAGGAGAGGTGCTCCAGCCCTCTTGATCATTTTGTGGTCCTCCTCTCAACCCATTCCAGCAGATCCAGGTCCCTCTTATGTTGGGGGCCCCAGAGCTGGACACAGTACTCCAGGTGAGGTCTCACCAGAGCAGTGTTGTCAGAATTACCTCTCCCAATCTGCTGACTACTTCCTTTGATGCAGCCCAGGATGCTATTGATCTTCTGAGGCTTCAAGTGCACATTGCTGGCTCATATCCAGCTTCTTGTCTGCCAGTATCCTCGATATTGCTGTATAAGCTTTAGTATGTTGCAAGGATTAAAAAAACCCCAAACCAAACAGATAAAACAACAACAATAAAAAATGAAGCAACAGCAAACCCCAATCCCTCCCCCCCAAAGTAACAAAAACCTCCAAACTCATTTCAGGTAGTGAAGTAGGTACTAATGCCTTCATATGCACTCCTGTTCGATTTGCCAGATAAGAGCATTTGGCAGGCCCTTGAATCATTAGCACAGGAGTAAGATGGGTACAAAAAGCATCCCTTGCATACACTTGTCTTGAATATTGCATGTTGTCATGTTGTCCTTCCTGAAAGTCCTTCCCTTCTCTCTAACAACAGCTGAAGGAGAAACTTTCCTACGAGACAAAGAGAAGAAGGTGCGTCCCTTCTCCATGTTTGACTCTGTGGAGCAGTCTGCTGGGCTGGGCACCCTGAGGAAGAACCAGAGCAGTGAAGATCTCCTGCGAGAAGCACAGGTACACAGGGGAGCTTGGAACTACTGCATTTCGTCTGAGAGGGTTTGCTGCACAGCTGCTCAAATAATGCTGCCAGGAAGCTGTTTGTAAAGCACCTGGGTCATCTTTTAAAAGACCCATTCTAAGTGGAGGGGAGAGGGCAGAAAGTATTTTAGGCATTTAATGGCAGTTGATAACTCAAACCTGTTCCCTACAGTTACTGTGGTGGGGAATCTACATCACTGAGCAGATGAATGTGTCTGTTACTGGTATTGTCAATGTGTGTGTATTTTGGGTTTGGGTTTTATTCCCCTCTGCCAAGATTATAGGATTATATTATATACTACTACTATTACAGGCTTTAGCATGGGTTGAAATAGTTAACATACTTACTTCACTGTTTGATGCAAGTGTCCTTCAGATGTTTGATTGCACCTACATCTTGGAAGGACATTGAGACTCCTGAACATGTCCAGAGAAGGGCAATGAGGCTGGGGAGAGGCCTTGAGCACAGCCCTATGAGGAGAAGCTGAGGGAGCTGCAATTGTTTAGCCTGGAGAAGAGGAGGCTCAGGGGAGACCTTATTGCTCTCTACAACTACCTGAAGGGAGGTTGTAGCCAGGAGGGTGCTGGTCCCTTCTCCCGGGCAACCAGCACCAGAACAAGACACAGTCTGAAGCTGTGCAGGGGAAGTTTAGGCTGGAGGTGAGGAGAAAGTTCTTCCCAGAGAGAGTTGTTAGCCATTGGAATGTGCTGCCCGGGGAGATGGTGGAGTCACCATCCCTGGAGGTGTTCAAGACGGGATTGGATGTGGCACTTGGTACCATGGTTTAGTAGCCATGAGGTCTTGGGTGACAGGTTGGACTTGATGATCTTTGAGGTCTTTTCCAACCTTATTGATTCTATGAGGAGCACAATGTGATCAGGTAGAGGTGAAGTAAACAGAACAACTGTGGGTGACAAGTGGAAAGCAAGCTTCTTGCCTACAGATATTACCAAGTGCCACCCCAAATCTCTGTTTGCTTGCTGATGTAAATATAGCTGCTGCAGAAAAGAAAATTAAGGAGAATGGATTGAAAAGTATAAGCAACTATGATGACAAAATGTTACAAGAAGTCTCTTCATGTCTGGGGTGTTTTTGGAACACTGGATTGTGGCGGTGTGGAACAGCGTTGCAGCAAGTACTGGATACTGTTGTGCTGTGAGGATCTTTGGTGCCTCACAGCAGAACTCCTAAAGCATATTTTGCTGTTTAATTGGAATTTTTTTTTTTCTGTCTTTCAGACAGCCAACAAAAATGTAACCAAGGTGCCACCACCTGTCCCCACTAAACCAAAGCAGATAAACTTGCCTTACTTTGGTCAAGCCGGTCATCTGCAACCTTCTGATGCTAAGCTGGATGGAAGCCTGCAGAAGCTGCCTTTGGCTGTTGTAACTATGGGGAACAAAAAACAAACAGTGGCACAGCAGCCTCCCCATCCTTCTCAGCAGATACAGCAAAGAATTTCTGTACCTCCTGCAGGTCCTTCTCCTAGCCCGGACCAAATTCTTCCCTCCTCCAAGCAGGAGAGTCCCCCAGCAGCAGCTGTGAGACCTTTCACGCCTCAGCCGTCCAAAGAGACCTCGCTTCCACCGTTCCGAAAGCCTCAAACTGTGGCTACAAGTTCCATCTATAGCATGTACACCCAACAGCAGACTCCTGGGAAGAACTTCCAGCAGGCAGTGCAGAGTGCTTTGACAAGGGCACAGACCAGAGGACCCCACTTCCCAAGCGGTAAGCGTGTGGTGCTTTATCTGTCATCAGTCCTCATAAACCTCAGGTGGATGTACATGCAGTTTTGGTCCCCGCTGCACAAAATAGGTGTGGACAGGCTGGAAAGTGTCCTGAATGATCACAGGACTGGCAGATCTATCATATAAGGAAAGGCTGAAAGAGCTGAGTTTGTTCAGCATTGAGAAGAGAAGGCTTAGGGGAGACCTTATTACCAGGTACCAGTACCTAAAGGGTGGCTGCCAGGAGGCTGAAGACTCTTTTTACAAGGAGTGCCATGGACAAGACAAGGGGCAACAGGGGGGGTAACAGGTACAAGTTTCTTCAGGGGAGGATTCAGATGAGACTCCAACAGAAAATTTTTCCCCATGAGAATGGTTAGACACTGGGAATCATCTCCCCAGGGAAGCAGTGTATTCCTCTACACTGGACAGTGTGAAGGCTCAACTTGACAGGGTGCTGGGCTGTCTCATCTCAACTATGCTCCTACCTAGAAAGGTTGGACCAGATGATCCTTGGGCTCCCTTCCAATCTGGCATTCGTTCATACTTGCCACCTAGTCTGCAGGTATAAAGCTGTTCCTCAGGGGGAATGAAGCAGGTTAGTGCAGCTGTAAGAACCTGGGGTGGATCTTACATGCTATGTATCAGCATGAACAGAAAGTGCAGAGAGCCTGCCTTGCCCTTGTGAGATCAGTAACAATCAACCTGGTTACCAGATGATTTCTTTTCGGTCCATCGCATTATTCTGCCTCTCTGCCCTACCCAGGTCAATCAGGTTGCATACTCTTTTCAGGTTTGGGCATCAAATATTCACTACTTTTCTTCTTTTCCTTCTCCACCCTTCTCTGAACTGCTCTCTCTGCAGTGTATGGCAAGCCTGTGATGGCAGGCGCTGGGGTACAGAACCAGCTGCCGCAGACAGAGAACGTCTACTCGAACCTCCAGGGCAAGCCAGGGAGCCCAGAGCCCGAGATGGAGACGACAGCTTCTGCTCATGAGAACCAGGAAACAGAGCGAATCCCTCGCCCCCTGAGCCCCACCAAACTGCTGCCTTTCCTGTCCAACCCCTACCGCAACCAGAGCGATGCCGACCTGGAGGCCCTGCGGAAAAAGCTCTCCAACGCACCCAGGCCGCTGAAGAAACGCAGCTCCATTACTGAGCCAGAAGGACCTAATGGCCCCAATATTCAGAAGCTTTTGTATCAGAGGACCACTCTGGCTGCAATGGAGACTATCTCGGCTCCATCACATCCCTCCAAACAGACTGCCTCAGCTGCCAGCCCTGAAAGCCCGGCAGAAATCCCAAACCCTTATCTCAGTACAGAACCAGAAAAGGAAATGGCTGCTTCTATGCCAGAGGCAGCCATTGCTGAGGAAGCAGAAGACACAGCAGCAGATCAAAGCCAAGATGTTCTTTCCTCTGGAGCTTTAGACACTGTACCTGAGGGAGTATCTGATAGTGATGAACTCACACAGGTGAAAATGGAAGAACCAAGCCTAGAAGCTGCACTGCCCCTGGAGGTATACATGGAAGAATATCCTCCATACCCACCACCTCCCTATCCATCAGGGGAGCCAGAGAGTTTGGGAGAGGACTCGCTCAGTATGAGGCCTCCTGAAGTTACTGGGCAGTTTTCCTTGCCTCCTGTAAGTATTAACCTGCAGCTTGTGTACTCCATTATCTTGAAGTCTGCCATAAATCCTGCCCTTTGCATTGGAGAGCTTAAGCAGATGTGGGAGAACAAATAGTCTGGAAGTCTCTCTGTGGGTATCTGTTCTACTTGTGCAATGTTCTTATCTCTAGATTGGATGATAGTAATGAAAAGTCTCTGTCTCTAGAATTAATGATGCTAAAAAGAGTCACTGTTCTCTACAACAATTAATGATGATTCATTGCTCTCTACAACTCCCTGAAAGGAGGTTGGAGTGTGTTGGGGAATCAGTCTCTTCTCCCTACTACCAGGTGATAGAATGAGAGGAAATGGCCTGAAATTGTGCCTGGGAGGTTTAGGTTGAAGATTAGGAAAAATTTCCTTACTGAAAGAGTGGTCAGGCATTGGAACAGGCTGCCCAGGGAGGTGATGGAATCACCATTCCTGAAGGTGTTCAAGAAATGTGTGGACATGGCACTTTGGGATATGGTTTAATGGCCAAGGCGGTCTTTTAGGTTGATGGTTGGACTCTGTGTTCACTGTCCCTGGAGGCCTTCAAGAAAGGATTGGACGTGGCACTTGAAGCCATGGTTTAGTTGTCAGGAGGTATTAGGTAATAGGTTGGACTTGATGATCTCTGAGGTCTTTTCCAACCTGGTTGATTCTGTGATTCTATGATGATTTTGTTCTTTTGAGGCACAGAGAGAGGTTTCACAAGCATTTCCCACTGTTGCTGGTATGAGATGGAAACTGATTATCTTAGTCCTGGATTGGAATAGTTTATCTGAATGTGTCTTGCTTGAAGGGAAAGTGACTTGTTCAATTTCTGCTTTAAAACCTCATTTCCAGGCATCAACTGCTTGCATTTAGCCTACTGAAATGTTTTCTGATTACTTTGTGTTTTCCCTTTTGAACCTGATTTAACATCAGTCAGTTCTAAAACTGCATCAAAATGGAGTCTCCTTGGGCTAAGAATAGGCAGCACTTCAGCTCCTTTGCTTTGGAAGCTTTGGTGTGCGTGGCATGGTGTCATCTGGCTGCTGTAGAACAAAAACACTTACTGCTTTCTTTACTCTTGTGAATAGTGTTTGAATAACTTGATGCATGAAAATGGTTTCTTTATTTTTCCCCCCCCTCCATCACTTCAGTGCAGAGGAGTTGAAAGCTTTAAAATGTGCCTTCTATTTTTTTTACCTTGTAACTTTTGCACGGCACAGCCATTGCATGTTTTCCTGCTTTAAAGACTGTTGGTGCTCCCTTTTGACAAGGAGAAACTTGAGTGGTAGGATTTCCTAAATTGTAAGAACTTGTTTCTGGCTGGTTTTGTAATAATTCTGTGATGAGGAAAAACTGAAAAACCAGCCCAACCTCTTGATTTCATATTTAAATGCTTGGTTGTGCTGACAGGCTCGCTCTTTAAAAAGGCTGTGCTCTGGAGAGGATGTATAAATCAACAGGCAAAAGAGCACTTTCTGGGAATCTCTTCTTCTATATCTTATCTTCACATGTTTGCTCTTGCAAAACATGACTCATTCCTATTCATCTTTGCTTGGACATCTGTCAGAAATTTACATACCCTTGTGAATAGTGTTTATTGCTGCTGCACAGCCAGCTGGGGAGAGCACTGAGCTAATGCCTGCATGCTCTCTAAAGGAGAGAGGCCAAACTCAGCTGCAGAAATATTTGGTTTCCAGTATCACAGGGAGCTTCTAAAACATTTCTACACCACCTCCTAGTTTTTTTTTTTTTTTTCTCCAGAACTGTTTTCCATAAATTTTATGTCCCTGTGTACTTCTGCTAAAGTTAGGAAAATGCTGGGAACTTAACATCTGGGCTTAAAAGGTAGTGTGCTTCATAGAGAGTACCACTTGGTTTGTGTAACAGCCTCGAGAGAGAATGCTAAATGGTCTGAGTCTTTTAAAATGGCCTCTCCCCCCCACCCCCTGCCTGATCTTCAGGGATTTGGGAATTCTATTATTTTGTTGATGCATTTGATTGAGATCATAGAAGGGCAGGGGCTGGAAGGGACCTCTAGACATTATAGAAGCATAGAATGACTTAGGTGGGAGGGACCTTAGAGATAATCCACCTCCAACCTCCCTACCATGAGCACAGGCACCTCTTAACTATAGACTCAGCTGCTCATGGCCTCATCCAACTTGGCCTTGAAACACCTCCAGGGACAGGGCATTCACAACCTCTCTGGAGAACCTATTTCAGAGTTTCACCACCCTTGTACTTAAGATCCAATCTAAACCTATTCTCACTCAGCTTAAAACCGTTCCCCCTTTGTCCTATCACTAGACACCCTTATGAAAAGTTCCTCTCCAGCCTTCCTGTGGGAATTTAAAATCAAGTCCATCCCCCCCTGCCAAAGCAGAATCCCCTGGGGCAGGTTACACAGAAACACATCCAGATGGGTCTTGAAATTCTGCAAAGGAGGAGACTCCACAACCTCTCTGGTCAGCCTGTTCCAGTGCTCTCTCACCCTCACAGGAAAGAATTTTTAACTCACATTGAGGTGGAACTTCCTGTGTTCCAGTGGGTATCTACTGCCCCTTGTCCTGTCACAGGGCACCACTGGCACCTTCTTCTTGACACCCACCCTTCAGATATTCGTAAACACTAATAAGATCTCCTCTCAGCTTTCTCTTCTCCAGACTAAACAGCCCCAGGCCTCTCAGCCTTTCCTCATCAGACAGGTGTTCCAATCCCTTAATCATCCAAAGAGCCTCCACTGGACACTCTCTAGCATATCCCCATCCCTCTTGAACTGGGGAGCCCAGACCTGGACACAAAAGATGACTTCTGTATTTGGGTCACTCTCACTGAGAGATAACAGGAGGGATCTTCCACAACACACTGGAACTGCTGTATTTGTCCTGTGTTGGGGAGCTGGTACAAAATAGTCTAATTTTCATATTAAACACTGCCTTCATTGGTCATTTCTGTTGTCATTTCTAAATAAGCAGTTCTGTGTACTTCTTTTTTTTTTGTTCCCAGGGGAGGGGAAAAAACCAACCAGTAACTTTTCTGTTACCTTTTCACAGGGCAAGAGGACCAACCTGCGTAAAACTGGCTCTGAGAGGATTGGGCATGGCATGAGAGTGAAATTCAATCCCCTCGCCTTGCTTCTGGATTCATCCCTGGAGGGGGAGTTTGACCTCGTGCAGAGAATCATTTATGAGGTACGCAGCCTAACTTGTAAGGGAAATAGCTGGGTCAGTCTGGGAAGCCACAGCTTTTCGGGACTGAAATAACAGTGCACAATGCAGAGCTCTCCTTGAGGACATCAGTTTAACATAGCCACTTTAGAGGCTGAATTTAGAAGTGTGTTAAATCCATGCTAAATAGCCATGTTTAGCATCAAGATCCTAAGTTTGCAGGACAACTTTTGTCTTCATGTCTTGTGTTTTCATCCTTTATTTGGCATGTTATCAGATAGTTTAGCAAGCAAAACCTGTGTGAATTTTGCTGACAGGTGAAAAAAAGGCAAATAGAAAGTTGTTACAAATGCTTTCACTCAGTTATCAGAGTAATATTTCTCTGACCCATTCTAGGCTCTCCCTGTTAGATAAGACTGCAGCCTTCTTTTGTGAGTCTTCTTGTCAGGTTGGGTGCTGCTGCAGTTTTCAGCCTGTTGCTCATGTCCTTTGTGTGGATCAAAATCTTATTTCAGAATAAGGCAACTCATTTTTAACTGTGAGGTTTTTGTTCTAGAGTTTCAATAGAATGTGACGGGCTCCTTTTCTTGCTGAGCAGGTTGAAGATCCCAGCATGCCCAATGATGAAGGGATTACTGCTCTGCACAATGCTGTGTGTGCTGGGCACACAGAAATTGTGAAGTTCCTGGTGCAGTTCGGTGTGAATGTGAATGCTGCAGACAGTGATGGATGGTAAGTGACGCTTTCTTTCAGTGGTGCCTCATAGATGCTCTCCATAAGAGTTGCTGCTTGGGTGGGGGTGCTCCTACAGGTCCCTTAGAAGGTCTCAGAATGCCAGGTTGGAAGGGACCTCAAGGATCAGCTGGTCCAACCTTTTCCAGGTAATAGTGTAGCCGAAATGAGATGGCCCAGCACCCTGTCAAGCTGAGTCTTCAAACTATTCAGTGTAGGGGAATCCACTGCTTCCCTTTAGGAGATGATTCCAATGCCTAACTGTTCTCATGGGGGAAAGTTTTCTTCTGGATTCCAAGGGGAATCTCCCCAGGAGTAACTTGTACCCATTGCTCCTTATGTTTTCTATGTGACTCCTTGTAAAAAGAGAGTCTCCATCTTCCTGGGAAGCCTTCAGTTTGCTCCTATAGAGCTGCCAATGCCTTCTCCACAGTAAAGCAACAGCAGTTCTTTTTGGGGCATCAACTGACAATGTGCAGTGAAAATAGGCAAATTATGTTTGTTCCCTGCATGAAAAAGTGTGTCTGAGGCCCAGGGAGGTGGGCAGAGTTTCCAGGAAACTGCTGTCTGTCTTGGAGTTACTGAAGATGGCTTGTGCATGATGAGCTGGTAGCTGAAATTCCCGGTGTCCTCCTCATTGGGAGACAGCCTGGAGCTCACATGTGCTCTGGACATCAGCCAGCCCTGCAAACTCTCCTCAGGTGCATGTTCAGTACTTGAGACGGCTTGAAAACACATCAGGGCAGAAACCCACAATCTACAAACGGGGCTTGTAGCCTACCCTTTCTTAGGGTAGCTGGACAGCTTAGTTACAAAAGTCCAGGGGAAGGAGGCAAGGATTTTACTCTTGTTTCTGCCTGTAACACAAGTGTCGAAGTCCCAAGCCTGAAGGAAGATGCTGGTTCCTTTACAGCTGCAGGAGTTATCCCAGTTGCCTGCACTTGTCACAGAGTCAGGCCTTGAAGTAATTATCTAGCTTGTAAGAGGCCTGATGTCAGTAGGCTTTGAAAGTGGCTTTTTACTGCTGATTTATTGTTAGTTTATTTTATTGCCCTAATGAATGTTCTTAAAATGCTAATGTCTTGTAAAAGGGGTAGCAAAACTAGAAATCCATATGGAAATCCAGCTTTAGGGCTCCAGCAGCTCTTGGTAACTCCTGCTACTGTTCAAAGCAATTGCTCTTGACATCCTGGGTTAAGTGCTTCTAGTGGGAAGCCTTCAGCAGTGCACTACTGATTGCTGGAGGTTGTGCACCAAAGTGGTTTGCCCTTATGAGCACTGTGTTATCTTTTTCTTCTTGCCTTACAGGACCCCCTTACACTGTGCAGCATCCTGCAACAATGTGCAGGTGTGCAAGTTCCTGGTGGAGTCAGGTGCAGCTGTGTTTGCCATGACCTACAGCGACATGCAGACAGCTGCAGACAAGTGTGAGGAAATGGAGGAAGGCTACACGCAGTGCTCTCAGTTCTTATATGGTAGGTGGTGACAGCTGAGTTCTGGAGTGTGCCAGGGACTCACCTGGCACTTCCGGGTATGTTTTTGGATGAGGAGTATTAAGCTGTGTGCTTACTTAGCTTGTGTGAGTGTGCCTCAAGTGCACCATGCCTTGTTTCTTCTGGAAAGAGAGGTTTTATCCAACTTCTTACTTCATATGTTGCCTGGTGCCTTCAAATGAGGAATAGCTCCTAATGTGCACTTCAGAACCACAAAAGGCACTGAAGAGTTCTGCCTTAATGAAGATTAGTAAGCACTGAACTTGGCTTCATCTTTCTGGCCGCCTTCTTTGTTTGCATGGAAAAAATCCACTATTATTACAGCTAGATTTTAGTCAAACACAAAGGCTGTCTTCTAATGGAGAGGTTGAATCCACCTAGGGTGTGGTGAGTATCAATGAGGTTTTTAATTACTTGGTGTTTTATATGTAATGAGGTTTCAAATTACTTCTCTGTGTGTTTTGTATGTAGTTCTTGTCCTGTAGGCACCTACCAGCTGGAGTGGTGTCACCTATCTGTAAGAGGTTAGAGTAATAGTGATTTAATACAGTGCAAAAGGCTCTCGGATAACTTCTCTGGTTCTGTGGAACACGGGAAATCTGAGTCTGTAAGCTGCTTAGACAGCATATTTCTAAACAATCTGTCCAGCCATCCTTGCTTACTCATATCTCCTGATGCTAAAATAGTCTTCTCTCTGAAGGGTGGGAGCCTGTTTAAGTCAAGTCAAAATCTGTAGGCTAAGCAAAATTCTGCTTAGTTCTGATCCAGACTCCAAGGGTGGTTATCAACAGCAAATGCCCAAGGAGGAGTGTTGGGCAAATATTATTTTTAATCTAGCCTTATATTTCTTACTGGTTTTAACTCTGAGAGGAGCTGAGAGGTAGTGCAGAATCATTATATTCAGCATGAGGAAACACATTCCTCTTTATTTGTGGAGCATTTTGGACTAGCTCTCTGGTGATCTCACTTTTTATACTGGTTTGCTGTTTTTTATTGGGTTTGGGATGTTTCTTTTGGGGCTGTGTGTTTTCAATACGTCTTGCAAGGACTGTGAGGCTTTGGCTTATTGCCAGCTTTTCCAAAGGGAAACCATTAAAACTGAGGTATCTAGTGATACATTGGCTGTTCAGCTATCAGATTTCCATATTGGCCCATTAGGAACTGATCCTATTGCTAAGACTGTTTCTGACTGCCTGCAGTTACAGTGCACCCACTGGCTAAACCTGGTGTTTGCTAGCAAAGAAGTCTGGGGATGTGTGTCTGTGTTACATCCAGAACAGATACCACACTAAAACCTGGCCCTCTAAACTCCTCTGTGAGGTGAGAACCCTGGGTATAAATCATTGATTCACCTACTCCCTCTTTGTTGTAAATGATGCACAATTCTGAACAGCATCAACAAGTACAAAGGAGTTTGACTAGAACCACTAGGCCTTTAGCACTGCTGCCATCACAGCTCTGGTGCTGCTTAATTAGCTCAGTTTTCACTTCCTGAGATTTAATGGTTGTGCTGTCTCTTAAGAGCATGTTTGTCCTGCTACCCTGGTGTGACTGGTAATACTATTTTAGAAGACCAGATCCATTTGTGTGAAGCTTCTTTGTCTGCTTTGATGTTCAGAGCTTAGTCTTACCTTCCACATGGGTACAGAGCACAGCTTTTGCCCAGCTTTTAATTATACCAAATGCAAAGCAAAGAAAGAGTTTTCTCAGGGCAGAACTAAGGATGTAGTAGAAGTAATTGTACAAGATGAGCTGGGGTACAGAAATAAAGAACTTGATTGGAGCAGATGCCTCCCTCTGCAAAGGTAGGTAAGAATCCTATACAATAGGTAGTAACAGGTAAGAGATGGAAAAGGGAATGACAAGCTTTACAATACACAGTGCGATGTACTCTCTGCTCCTGGCAATATACCCAGTAGGACTTAGCTAATTATTCCATATTTAAATACCAAGAGAAAGTTTGTTTAGCAGTTAAGATACCTTTTCTTGTTAGCTGCTAACAAGCTGAGGAATGTGTCCAGAAAGAATAGTGTTTCTTCTTTGGCTACAGCTGTAAAATATACAGGCTCTAAACACCACCTGGTCCAGAAGCAAACAGAACTGTTCCTGAAGCCAGTGTTTGAAAAAATAATTAACATAGTGGCAGAAATTAAGAACTGCTGGGATAAAAGTCAAGGTGAGTCAACCAGAAGCAGCTGATGGGTAGCAGACAAATCTTTCAGGCACAGGTGTGAGATGCAGCTTGATTAAAAGTGCTGAACTAAAGGGACACTGGTGGCAAATGACACTCAAAGCATCAAAATGACAGGGGTGGTCAGCAGCAGCAGGTATTGCTATCTCCCTTTGACAGAGAGCGATTACTGATGAGCTGGGAGCACAAACAGGAGTTTCATCACTTGGTGGGAACGCTAGCACAAGCATAGAACCTATCAAGCAGTGCTTCTCCCTGTATTTGCATCTCATCTTTTTGAACAGGTGCCAGGAATGAATCTGTCTGCTGAGCGCAAGAGCTATAACCTCACAATGGCACCTGTTGCAGCTGTTCAGTAGGCTGATCACAACAAGATGCTAAGTGTGATAGGAATTGAGGTTGATTTGTTTTGGTTGGTTGATTGTAGTGGGTTTTTTCCCTGCTCTCCAGTAAGAATACAGCAGCTTGTCCAGTTGTTGTCATCTTTCTTTAAACAACTTTCTATTGAGTTGCTCTGTGGTTTTAACGTTGCAGGAGTCCAGGAGAAAATGGGCATAATGAACAAAGGAGTGATTTATGGACTCTGGGATTATGAAGCTCAGAATGACGATGAGCTCTCCATGAAAGAGGGAGACTGCATGACAATCCTTCGCCGGGAAGATGAAGATGAAATCGAGTGGTGGTGGGCACGGCTGAACGACAAGGAAGGCTACGTTCCCCGCAACCTGCTAGGGGTAAGTCCTTGAGCCTTCCAGAGGCCAAAAATCCTCACCCCACTCTATGGAGTACACACAGCATTATTATTCTCCACCTAGGCTAGGTGCAGTTTCAAAGGTCAAGAGGAAGGAGTTGATGCTCTCCATTTGTTCATTTGGGAAGTTGAATACCTTGGCAGAATGAATTAACATTCTCTGTGTATATCTTATATGCACCTTGCTGTGCATAACAGGTTCTAGTACTAACCTTGTCTCACTATCAGAGATAAAACCCACTTACCTTATCCACATCTTACCATGTTAAGACTTTTTTGAGCATGTGAACAGAACTAGGTTTTTTTCCCCCTCTTTTAGAGTGAGATACAGTGGCACAAAGGGCCTTAAGAACTGAACCTCTTATGAAGAATGTCATGAGTCCTTCCCTATCTAGATGTATGCAGTGCACCTTGTGATCTGAGGTGGCTTTGCAGGGAGGTTGAAGACAAACACTGCAACATTCTGTGGTTTTTAGGGTGGTTGGTGTTTTTTTCCCCCTCCTAGTCTTGAAAAAGAGATCATATTGCCAAATAGAGGCAGCTCTTTGCTTTCTCCTATGCTTTTTAACTAATAACCGTATGCCAGTAGCCTTAAATGAATGTCACACTGGAAATGTCTCATTCATTCTCACCTTAAATGAGACACCGGTGTATGCCCTCTCCTTGGAGGTGTTCAAGGCCTGACTGGATGAGGCCTTGAGCAACCTGGTCTAGTGGAAGGTGCTGCTGCCCATGGCAGGTGGTTGGAACTAGATGATCTTTGAGGTTCCTTCCAACCCAAACTATTCCATGAATATATGAATGTCCTCTCCTTTCCTCATCACCACCTCTGCTGCCTCCTTGGTGAAAAACAACTGTCTACTAACAATAGATACTTTAGTGTTGTCCTCATATTTCTCCTTATGGCTGAGTTGCTAGAAAGTTACAGCTGATGTCTAAAAATCCCTTTAAAGCTTTTTTTTGGGGGTACATATCTAGTTGCTGCTGCTAGAGATAATCTTTATCGTTAGCAAAACCTCTTACCTGCTGTGAATTTTAGCAGATTGATGCAGAATCTCCTTCCTCATGCAGTTAATCCTTAGATACACTCTGCCAAATCTAACCAGTTTCAGAGTATCTAATGCAAAATCAGTTTTCATTTCTGTATGGCTTTCAGGTCAGGCCTGCAGTACAGTACCTCTCACTGTTAAGATGTCTAATATTTCTTGTTACAGAAGCCTAGCTTTAGTTGCTTGTTATTTGGTTTAATGACGACATCCAAGCAAAATCCTACCTGTGATTTTCTCTGCTGTCTGTAATGAATCAAGTACGATGGCAAAGTACAGAGGGAACAGGAATTCTTTGTCATGTTGTTAGTTCTGTAACATTCCCTCAAACATGGTACTTCTGCTCAGGATTTTTTTGCTCTCCAGCTGCAAACATGTTGACCACGAGAGCAGCCCTGCACAATGCAGTCAGACTAGGCATCTTTTTTTCCCCCCCTTTCCCTCCCTGCCCCAGGGTGAAATGAACAAGTACCACATGCACAAAAGCTTGTGCACTCAGCCTGAGCACAGGTGTAGAACATCATGAGGAGCATCTGTGCTTCTGCAATAGAAACCACAAGGCAAAACACAGCTTAGACTGGGGATCTTAACTCATCCTTCTAAGCACAATACATCTGAACAGAACCTTTGGGGAAAGCAATCCAAGCCCAGTATTAACTGTTACACTTTTGTGTCCATTCAGGTTTTTCCAGTACTGCTCCCAAAGTGTTCTGTGGTTATTCTCAAAAGCAATTACTGACTGAATATAGCAGCTGAAATCTAGGCTAGGATGTTCAGCATGGAGGAAGATGTTTGGTAGTTTAATGTATTCTTATATTAAGTTGTATTTTTATCACAGGTGCTTTATCCTTTTGCAGTATGGGACACTGAATTAACAGCAAGGTGGAAATTATCTGTGTCAGTACACAACTCTTCTTAGTAGAAGCTTCCTAAGCTGTCTGAGAGCTCTCAAACTGAATACAAATAAGATATGTAAAGACTGAAAGGCAGTGAGAGAGAGAAAGCAAAAGGGACCTTAATACCTCTCTCTTTCAATTTACAAAGCAAAAATCCTGTAGTTCACCGAAGACAAAAGTTTCCTGACTTACAAAGCCACCTGCTTTTCCTAGCCCACCCATCTGGGTAGAGCTGAAGCTACTGAATTACATGCTGTTCAATACATTCCTTTTGTACTGATGTGGTTTTAAGCACTTTTTAAGCTTGCCTAAGACGGCTAAACTAAAAACCACCCAGAGCACTAACCAATAGGAACCACGCTTCTGCTGCTAGGGATTACTTTAGGGTTGTAGCACCAGAAAGAGGTTTTACTTAAAATATTAAAAAAAAGAAGGAAAGAAAAGGTAACCTTTTTTTTTTTTTTGGTAAGCACTAACATTTTGAATCTCATTTCTGTTTTACCCTCAGCTGTATCCAAGGATTAAACCTAGGCAAAGAAGCTTGGCATGAAATAGTACAGAAGCCAGATTCTCAAAATACTAATCATGGATGACTTTACAAACAAATTTCATTTTGTGCTGGTTCCAGTATCATGAGACTTATTTCAATGACAATGTAATTTGAAAGCTATGAAGAATGTGCTTTGAAAACAAATGAAGGATTGATGCATTAGCCAATGGATGAGGGCATTCTCCAAGAGGAAACAACGCTTGCAAGCAAACGAAGTTCTGCTGCCGCTGGCCTGAGCAAGCCCCTGCGTTCAAGCACTCCCTCTGATTGCTTCAAGCATTGCAGAAAAGACTCTCACGACTTTTTTCCCCCTGCATTAAATACAAAGACCTTTACAATTTACCTCTGAAGGACTGATCCTGAAAACAAGACAACTTGGCTTTATGCAAATTTATCCCCCGAGGTTTGTTCCAGATGGGAGAAGTTTTCCAGTACCTGCATGGCACCCAACTGCATCTTGCTGGAGAAGCAGAACGTTTGTGGAAGAAGCTGAAGCAAAGTGCATCTGAACAGTGACAAGCAAGTGACCAATCCATTTAGCAATAACTTTTAAAAGTGCTGTAGCATCTTAGGAATTCCATGTATTCAAAATATGTGCTGTAATACACAAGGTAGTTTTAGATTCCTCTTTTTACAAAGAGCCTCTCATCTATTTATTGTATTTTGTACTTTGAAAACTAAGTGTAGAAACTTTCTGTAGTCCTTGACAACTTAATTTTTACTTGATTGTGATACCATTAAACTTTTGTCCCCTCTCCAGGTTTAACTCTGGGTATTTTGGTGTCAAGTTTTTATTGGACTACCTGAATGTTACCAGTGAGGCATGCTGCTGTTCTGCACTGCAAAACCACAGACAGAGGGGTTAGAAGGGACCTCCAGGGGAGCATCTAGTCCAACCTTGCTGCTAAAGCATATTTGCCTAGAGCAGGGTCCACAAGAGGTTTAGACCGGATATTAGAAGAAAATTCTTCACTAACAAGGTCCTCAAAACGCTGGAACAGGTTTCCCAGGGAGGTGGCAGAATCCTCATTCCTGAAGACATTTAAAAGACAGCTGTGGTGCTGAAGGACATGGTTTAGCACCAGCCTTGACAGAGCTTGGTAATGTTTGCATTCCATGATCTTAAAGGTCTTTTCCAACCAAAATGAATGTGAGGTTCTCTGTTCATCACAGAGCTTTTCCTCTCAGGATCTATCATTAAGATAAAATGTTCTTATTTGCTCAGGCTTACAAATTTTGTTTCTACAGATTTTTTTTTTTTATACCTTACTGTATTTCAAAGGAAGATAAATAAGATACAGGAAATGAAGATTCCACCTCCAAGAGTGTGGTTGCCAGCAGCTTCCTCCTACAGGCAAAAATATGGTCAGGAGGGAATGGCTTGTCCTTCAGTTTAGTCAAACATATACCAGCTACTCAAACACTTCAGAAAGTATTCAACCAGCATAATGCTGGGGCTTGACAGAAGGCAACAAACCAGCCGTGTCATACCTGAACAGCTGCAGGAGGATTATGCACTACCCTCCCTTTTCTAGTCTCAGATGTGCAGGATGGAATGGAGCTCTTACTTGAAAAGCACTTAAATCTGAGTGTTGAGCTTTCTTCCAGAAGTCATGTAAAACACCTTAAACATAAAAGAGATTAGCAAAGCAGCATTTCCAAAAGTTGCACTGCTGGCTACCAACCGAGCTTTTGTACAGGGTATAAGATAGAGGAGTAGGATAAAGACTGGCAGATGCATAAAAATGAGGCTGCAGATTCTTCTTCAGTTGAAGTAGAACACTCTTTCCTAGACCCACATGTAAAATTTGCCACGCAGAAGTTAAGGCACATTCATGTTGGGCTATTACTTGTACGCTTGTTTGAGTCTCTTCCTCTTGGTCTCTTGAAGTCAGTGGCTCAAATGACCGTAAAGCACAGCCACTGCAATGGGAGAGAGTGGGGGGGGAGAACATAGCCCCAAGGATCAGTTCAGTACAAATACCTGTGGCAAGTATTTCTAGCAGGAGGAAGAAAGCCTGTTGTTAGAGAAGTAATTTCAGGATCTTTCCTGAGCAATATAAATTTAATCTCCCTGAAGTCAGAAGGCACACATTCCTCCTTGTATAGGTCCATAAATAAGTTATAGTCAGGTAATAAGCAAGTTCAACTTGTGTAGGAGGAAAGTTTTATCTTCAGTCCTTTCTAGAGGGTGCAAAAAAGCAGCAGATGTGGTCAATACTGTGAGTCATTCCTGCACCTACATTTTTCCCCTGTTGACAGAAAAGGCATAGAGGAAGCCCTCAGCCAAAATTACTTCCAGTAAAGGGGAAGTGGCATCAGGTTTGAGTAACTTGGAGTGTTGTTAGAGAGCACAAGAGACTGTGGGTACATTTTTAGAAAGGGAAACCATTGTGTAGGCTGCTTCTAAACTTTCATGCTAGAGAAATCCAGCATGTAGCTGATGTGTTACATACAACCAGCCTAGCTCAGTCAGAATGGAGACAGTCTCTACTGCTAATTCCTCCTCCTGCAAAAAGGTGACAGCAACTGTGTTACAGCTCAATGAACTTACATTAACGAGGTTCAGTTCTATCCTTCCAGTTCTCTCAGTATCCAGTTTTCTAAACATTTCTGTAGTAAGGGAGAGATGACAGACAGGGATGAGTATAGGAACCAAGGGGAAAGCCTTCCTCTTCATTGTGCTTCAGGATCAAAAGGAGTTTATTCTCACATTCTTAAGTCTCTGGCAAGTCACAAAACACTTCAAAGCAGAAAGGGCCACTCTGAAATCATAGCCTGCTGTGTATAAAATGAGACTGAACATTTTTCACTGATTGTCAATTTCTGAGTGTTTAAACTGACTTTGTTTTTTAAAATCAGCATCTTAATTGTTTGCATACAAAACTGTCTGGGTCTAGTTCAGCAGCCTGCCCTAAAAGACTGATTCTTAAATCTAGGTTGCTGCATTTACAGCTTAGCTTTGAAGTCACTTTCGTTTCAGTACAAAGTTTTCTGTAGGACTTACCCTAAACTTGAAAACACAGAATCACAGAGTTGTGGGGGGTTAGAAGAGACCTCTGGGGATCATCTAGTCCAACCTTGATACTAAAGCAGATGTGCCTAGGGCAGGTTGCACAGGAACAAATCTAGAGGAGGCTTAGGTTGGATATCAATCACAAGAAACTTCTGCAGTGAAAGGGTTCTCAAAGGCTGAACAAAGCAAGAGTCTGCCTAGCTGAGCCTGTACTCACTGAATAAAGTCTCCAGCCGAATCAGACACCGGACAAAGTTGTCAAAGTCAATGATGAGGTCTTCATCAGCAAAGCGGGCCACAATGATTTGATGTAACTGGCAGTTTAATTTGAAACCTAAATAGAGAAGGGCAAGGGTTTTATAAATAAAGAGGTACTTAAAAAAACAAACACACCCCCCCCCCCCCAACCAAGCAAATAACACCACCACAAACACCCCCAAAGAGCTCCACCCAACTTCACCCCCCCCGAGTCTTATATACTGCTTTAATTCAGATAGCTACTTCTGGACACAGCCAATAGCTGCAGCTCATGGTCCTTCCCGAAGTGACAAGGCAGATGCCAGACTCTGCCCACCTAGACCTGAAATGAAGCAGTGGCTTTCTGTGAAGAGTATCTGAATATGTGGACACAGCACTTCAGGACATGGTTTAATGGCTATGGTGGTATTGACAGTTGGATTTGGTGATCTTAAGAGGTCTTTTCCAGCTGAAACAATTCTGTCTATGATTCTAACTTTGGGACAAAAAGAAATGCTACCTCACCTTACATGGTGACAAGAAGGGAAGGCTCCAGCAAGCCCACCTGTAGACATTGGGATGGCCCCAGAGGATCACTAAATTAATCTAGGACTGTATGGCTCTGTGACATGCCCATCATCACTGTACCTCAAGGTTTGTTTTCCAGTGGTTGTAGCAGCAAACTGACTCATAATGATCTTGTAAGCATCACCCTTCCATTCCCTAGGTGGCAGTACCCCAGCTGTACCAGCTTATGCCAAACCCACACATACACACTGAAAGACAACAGTATGCTCTTAAGAGACCAGGTTGTGCTTAGAATCCTAGAATGGTAGGGGTTGGAAAGGACCTCTGAAGATCATTGAGTCCAGCCCCACTGCCAAAGCAGGGTGACCTAGGGCAGGTCACAGACGAATGCATCCGGACAGGTCCTAAAAGTCTCTAAAGGAGGAGACTCCACCACCTCTCTGGGCAGCCTGTTCCATCGCCCTGTCTCCCTCAACAGTAAAGAAGTTTTTAAGCTTCTCCAAAAGCTGGTCACTAAAGACAACTGCAAACCTGACACTCCTTTCAGATGCTTTTAGTATGCCTGCGTGGCAAGATGCTTCCACCCAAAGACTGCTCAGCCCAGTCTGAGCATCTGGATTGAACTGAGGCCTTTCAAGTCTGGGAACCCAGGATTTTTTTGTTTTACAAGCAATATACAGGATGCTAGTGAGCATCTGTCAACCCAGCTTGAAGCTGATACAAACCTAGAAAGACACAGACCAATGCAAATTGGAACAGGCTGCCCAGGGAGGTGGCGGAATTTCCTTCTCTAGAGACTTTTAGGACCTGTCTGGTGGCGGAGTTACTGTGCTTGGAGCTGTACAAGAAGCATGTGGACATGGCACTTCAGGACATAGTTTAATGGCCATGGTGGTGTTAGGTTGACAGCTGGACTTGATGACCTTTGAGGTCTTTCCCAACCAAACCAATTCTATGATTCTCTGAAATACCTGCTGTTTCCAGTGCTCTCCTCATCTCATATGAATTCATGGTGCCAGATCGATCCACATCAATTTCCCTGTAAATTTTCTGCAGAACACAAAACCTGAAGTCAGAACTTGTCAATAATTCAGAGCATGTTTTGGCCTCCATCAGAGGCAAAGATTTTGAAATGCAGCCTGCACATTACTTGGGAGTTGGCCTGAAGGACCACTTGTCTCCCAATTCATCTAAAAGCTGCTTTAGGATGTTGTTTTAATGGAGCAGCCAGAGGGGATGAAGGCTCTGGAGAATTCCTTGACTGCTCATGCAGGATGGCACTACTGCTGCCAAAGTGGCAAGGCTGACACCAGACTTGCACTGTTAAATGAGGAGAGTAAGTATATTTGTGATTCTGTGATTTGGACACGAGTTAAAACAGACAGCCCTCCAAGAATAAGGCAGGAAGGGAGGCAGCCTCTCCTTCAGCCCTTCCCCCAAATTGCCTGAGGTTCAAGCAGTCATATTCCTGGACATAGACAAACCCTGGGGGATCAAGGACACACATGCTTTGTGAGCTGAAGTGGCAGTCCCTGCTTTGGAAGTGTGATGGTTCCCATTCTATGAGGAAAATCAGTCTACAAACACCTCCACCTCTGAACACCTCTCACCTGGTATTTCTGAATCTTCGTCCAGAGGGTGTGGAACTCCTTCAGTCCCAGTTTACCGCTGCCATCATTCTTCTTTGAGTTAAGGGCATCACTTTGGAAGGAAAGAAAAGGGCTTTCCCCTCCCTGTGCTGAGTTTACTTACATGGGCTGTTGTGATTGAATGCTTAAAAAGAAATAAATATTAGAATTAAGGAAAGGATGCAAGCCCTTTCTGAAGGACTGATCCTGTTGAACACACAACAGCTGTCCAAGGTGTCCTTCTAAATAAGATGACCACCTCATGAACCAGTAGATGTTGGGAATCAACCTGTTGGAGAGCAGTTCAGAAAGGGACCTGGAGGTCCTGGTGGACGGAAGGATGACCACGAGCCAGCAGTACGCCCTTGTGGCCAAGGCAGCCAATATTATCCTGGGGTGCGTTAGAAGGGCTGTGGTTCGTAGGTCCGGAGAGATTCTCCTCCCCCTCTACTCTGCCCTGGTGAGGCCACACCTATGTCCAGTTCTGGGCCTCCTAGTTCAAGAAAGAAGGGAATTGCCTGAAAGAGTCCAGTGCAGAGCCACAAAGATGGTTAAGGGAGTGGAACATCTCCCTTATGAGGAAAGACTGAGGGGGCTGGGGCTCTTCAGCTTGGAGGAGACTGAGAGGTGACCTCACTCATGTTTATAAACATGTGAGGGGCCAGTATCAGGAGAACAGAGCCAGGCTCTGCTCAGTGATGGGGCAGCCAGTGAAAACTGGAACAGAGGAGGTTCCATGGAAACATAACTAAAGACCTTTTCACTGTGAGGGTGCTAGAGCACTGGAACAGGCTGCCCAGAGAGATTGTGACGTCTTCTCTGGAAGCATTTAAAACCCACCCGGATGCATTCCTGGGTGACCTGCTCCAAGGGATCCTACTCTGGCAGGGGGGTTGGACTGGATGATCTTTTGAGGTCCTTTCCAACCCTTAACATTCTGTGATAGAATAGAATAAACCAGGTTGGAAGAGACCTTTGAGATCAAGTCCAACCTATTACCCAACAGCATCTGATCAACTAAACCATGGATGGGGTGCTTGGTGCCAGTCTCCTCCTAAACACCTCCAGTGATGGTGACTCCACCACCTCCCTGGGCAGCCCATTCTGTAGGCTGATTCTGAGTGACTCATTTTAACTGTGACCAGCTCACAAGCTCTTGCTGCTTCTCCTTTGGCAGCTCTCTCTCTCCCTTTTCAGTATAAGTATAAAACAGCCAAGTTGATGCCATTTTGTTCCATGTAGCTGATTCAACACCTGCAGTTACAGAAGCATGAGTCCTAAATCTGGATTATAAACAGGAAAAGCCACAACCAAGCCTACTATTTTTGGAGAACTTCAGTTCTTGCACAGACAGCTAACAAAATAACCTGGTCAAGGCATGGCTCCTGCTCAGGGGTGCCTACAGACTGCCATAACATCATTTTATTCCTGTCATTTCCCCTTTTTCTTACTATGCAATTCAACTCCCACAGCACAGAAAACTTGAACACAACTATTCTTAGACTTAATCCTTCATCCTAAACTTTTGCCTTTATTCTTAAGAGTAAAAGCTGCCCCAAATCCAGTGTCCTCTGCTTCCTATATTTCTCTTGTTTTCTATTTGCTAAGTCCTCATGGCTCTACGATGCCCTTACCAAATCCAGCCAGACAGCAGAGCAGTGAGGTGCACCCAGAGGTGCATGTTCAAACTCTACAGCCAAGGTTATCCACACCATGCTGAGAGCCAGTTGCCTTTTCCCAGTACAGTCATCATTTTGTCCCCAGAGAAGGCAGAACATGCAACAGTTGGCAAGACTTGAAAGCAGATTGTCCTGTCTGATAATGGATTTCCCCTTCTGCCTGGGAGAATGCATGTGGACATGCCCTGCAGTAACAGCAAGGGCAACCACATTTATTGAGGGAAACCAGGGTAAAACCAGTTTCTCCAGCTCAGGAGTCATTAGTACATCAGTATGGACCCACCACAATGAAAGCAGATCACCTACTTAAGCACAGGCAGAAGAGTATCATCCAGGAACAGCCTTAAACCTTAGAAACCTGATCTAAGTGAAAGGGGTTGCTGCCCATGGCAAGGAGGTTGAAACTAGATGATCTTTAAGGCCCCTTCCAGCCCAAACCATCCTATGACTCTGATTAAAGGATACATCTAACAGGTCAACCATTATTTTACATGTCTCAATGCTGAAGCCATCAGATTTAATATCCTGGCCTGTAAAGAAAGAGCAGAAGACAGGATTATCATTGTGTGCTGTGCCAAAGCACCTTCCTAAAAACCTCATGAGCTTTACAGCCAACTTTTTTGCTTCCCTGTGCCTGATTGCTTCCTCTGCAACTGGATGAAGCAGCTCAGGGTAAAAGCCAGCTGTGATGTTTCCCCAGCAAACAGCCCAGTTAATCTAAGCTTGTAGGTGTGCTACAGAAGAAAGAGACATAGATTTTTATTGTCTGCCTACAAAGACAAGGGTGGACTTCTGTGGACCAAGTGGACTTCTGACCTATGTATGTCAGTAGTAGGTAGCTTCTTACAAGGAGAGAACATCAAATCAAGCCTGCTAAGCCACAACACACCATTGCTAGCCGGCTGGTGCACACAGACATCCAACACAGTCATGGAATCAATAAGGTCAGAAAAGACAAAGCTCATCAAGTCCAACCTGTCACCCAACACCTCATGACTACTAAACCATGGCACCAAGTGCCACATCCAATCCCCTCCTGAACACCTTCAGGGATGGTGACTCCACCATCTCCCTGGGCAGCACATTCCAATGGCTAACAACTCTCCCTGGGAAGAGCTTTCTCCTCATCTCCAGCCTAAACTTCCCCTGGTGCAGCTTGAAACTGTGTCCTCTTGTTCTGGTGCTGGTTGCCTGGGAGAAGAGACCAACCCCCACCTGGCTACAACCTCCCTTCAGGTAGTTGTAGAGAGCAATAAGGTCTCCCCTGAGCCTTCTCCTCTCCAGGCTAAACAACCCCAGCTCCCTCAGCCTCTCCTCACAGGGCTTGTCCTGTCTATTTGGCCAAGATTTCACTTTGGAAATTAGAGGGACACACTTTTTTTCAACCACTGATTTCTTGAGCTCTGTAATGGAAAGGAAAATAATGCAGAGCCAAGCACTGAATCACTTCACAGGAAAAAAAACAGCCCAGAGTTTCAAAGTTTCTCCTCAGGGACACCCCAGACCATTAGCTAGGCTACTATTTGATCCCTAAGTGAATCAATACCAAGGTAGCAGCAATACTTCTCTTGATTATTATCAAGTATTAATCAAATATGTTCATCTTCCTGGCAGCCACATTCTGGGAGAAAAGGCACCCCTATGCTTCTTGCCAAAGCACACCTCCTGTGAAACACATCTGCAGTACCCTTGAGGTGAGGAGAAAGCTCATCACAGAAAGTAATTGGCCATTGGAATGTGCTGCCCAGGGAGGTGGTGGAGTCACCATCCCTGAAGGTGTTCAAAAAAGGATTGGATGTGGCACTTGGAGCTATGGTTTAGCTGCCATGAGGTGTTAGGTATTAGGTTGGACTTGATCTCTAAGGTCTTTTCCAACCTGATTGATTCTGTGATTCTGTACAGCCCCAGTGTTGCTGCAGCCCCCTCATGAAGCAGGATAACATGTGGCCACGGCCACACAGAGATCCAAGCCACAGGCCTGGGGCAGAGCCCAGTGCTTCGACTCTGCCCAGGTCAGTAGTGTGTTTTGTGCTCTCACAGCCACAGTGGAAACCTGCTGGTGGGCAGCTGGAGGAAAGTACTTACGCTTAGCCATGACTTTATTCAAGATGCTGCGCAGTTCGAAGGCAGAAATCTCTGCATCCTGTGTTTAAAAGGAAAACAAGTTTTTCAGTGTGAGATGTAGACACCATCTCATAAGCAGCCTCTGCTTCCATCAGGCAAGATGGCCAAGTTCAAACATCCCTTGAAGTTTGACTTGGATAGGAGTGCAAGCACTGAGCAATCCCTACCTCCCTTTCCCGAGCACCACCAATTCCCAGGTAGCAGGGTCTGCCCAAGGGCTCAGGCAGGCAAGAGCCCTGGGGAGAAGGCACAGCCCAGCCCTCCCCTCATCATCTCCCTGCACCAAACGTTCTGACCAAAAGACAGAGCTAGGGACTTACAGAGATAAAAGTCCAGCAGGCAGTTCAAAGAGAGTGAAGATTGCTGGGTGTGTGTGACACCTGCTGTGTAAGCAGATGGTGACTACATACATTTTTACAGGCACGATTACTCACGTGCCTGAGATCTGGCTCAGCACAAGAATTGTGCACAAGAACTGCATCCTGGGGGAGATGTTTCTCTTACTGGTAAGATGGGTGAGTGGGTAAGATGTTAACAGAACAGCACTCACACTTCCTGCTAGCTGCCCAAAAAGCTTTTTAAAGCTGGCATCAATGTCTTCTTCACTGATCTCGGTCTAGGAGAGAGAAACAGAGAATATGGAAAGGAGGAAGTTTTCTGCCTGAGAAAACCTCCTGCAATGACTTTTATTAGAATAAAAACCTAAATTAAAATTAAACATGCATTTTATTTAAAAATTGCCATCATAGGATCATCTAGTTCCACCCCCCTTGCCATGGACAGGGACACCCTCTACTAGACCAGGTTGCTCAAGGCCCTGTCCAACCTGGCCTTGAACACCTCTAGGGAGGGGGGCAAATGCAGAACTTCACTGTTGCTACTCCTGGAGTAGCTGTCTTCATGCAAAGAAAAGAAAGCAAAATATAAGTTCTTGTCTGGCTCAAAGCCAACCCAAACAAACAAACAAAAAGGCAAAACAACAAAACAAACCCAAACAAATCACAGAGAGGGGCAGATGCATTAGTAGGCAAAACACCCTCAGCTCCAGCAACATGAAACAGATGGTGAGCCACTATGGAAAAAACCATCCCATCTGAAAAGCCTCCTATAGCTAAAGGGCTGTGCTCCTGGAATTCTGGGAAGCAAAGTGGATTTCCAGTGGCTCCAGTTACTTCTGCAGAGCACCTGATCTCCTCTACCTGAGAAGCCCAAGCTCAGGATAAAGGGCATGGTATCTTTCAATTATTGCTCCTAATGATTTCATTTGCTGGACATTCAGCTAAGGATAGCAGAAAATCTGTTTCCAAAGTGGGACAACAGTTCTGGGTAACACCTACAGAAAAGCACTGCCCTGCACTGGGAACAGGCACCAAACCCCCACTTCCTTACAACAAAATCATCTCCATTTAAAACATTTAAGTTACATATACCTCATCAAAATTGGCCTCAATTTCATCATCTATAACCCTAGAAAGAGAAAGAAATCAACATTAAAACTAAAACATGACCCTTTTTCGATGCCCTTCCTTCAAGTTTCAGTTACAAAGAGATTCTTTAAACTGTGGGAATAATGAGGAGTGCTCAAAAGTTACTGGATTAATCAGCCACAGACACTGCATACCACCAGTGAGTGACAGCAGGAGTTTGCCAGCTATGGCAACAAGAGGCAGACAGACAGGATTTTGAGTCAGACATAACCCTTGGGACACTTCGTGCCAGTGCCTACAGACCTTAGGCCAGGGCCAGGCTCCTGGGTGCAAATCAAACTTTATCTAGTCACATTTTCTTTTATTATTCTTGTCTTTTTCCTTCAAACCAGCAAGAAGTGAGAGCATTAGTCATATGAACATGTCAGAGTGGGAGGAGAAGTGTTTCACTCTGTCCTCCAGCTGCTGTGGGAGCATCACACCTACAAAGGTGCATAAGCACTGCTGAGGGCCCATCAGAAGCGCAGTGTGACTTCACACAGCTGAAGTCCCAGGTTTTTTCACCACCACAGAAACGTGGATCAAAAGACTACAGAAAAGAAGAAAGGTTTCTGCTTGCTTTGCATAAGGGAACCCAGTAGGAAAGATCCCACACCCCTTCCCAAGGCCTTGGCTCAGTTGTTCTTTAAGATGCAACATCTAAATATGGCTTCACAGCTTACAGTTGGTCCCATGAGCAATTATCTTGATTTTATTTTCCAGCCTGATCTCAAAGATGCAATATCAATGGCTGTTGGTAGTGTGTTCCCAAAGAGCCAAGAGCACACACATTCCCGAGTCCAAGCAGAGAACCCAGTCTGCCACCCTCTGGAGTTTTCTTCTCTCCACAGGCCAACTTGTGCTGTGGCAACCAGTTGCCTACAGCCCAATGACTTACCATGTCTGCCCAGGTAGGGCTGGTGGTGAAAATACCAACACCAATACTATAAGATACTGGGTTATTATTGTATCACCATTCTAAATATGGGGAGGAACTACATTAATTCAAGGGTGACCCAGCACTGGAACAGGCTGCCCAGAGAGGTGGCTGAGTCTCCATCTCTGGAGAGATTCAAAACCCACCTAGATGTGTTCCTGTGGGACCTTTTTATAGGTGAACCTGCCTTGGCAGGGAGCTTGGGCTATATGATCTCCAGAGATCCTGTCCAGCCTCTACCCTTCTGTGATTCCTCCCTCAGCTGCACATGGGGAAACTGGAGACAGAGAAGAACTGCCACAACCTCACCCGCAGAGGGCAGCTGCGCATCCCTCTCCCTGCGGGAAGCTGCCGTACCCCAGCCCTGGGCTGCTTCATCCTTCCACGCCTGTGAGAGAGACCAAAACAGCTACGTACGTGGAGTTTGCATTTTTCTCAGAGAAGACTCTCAGGCAGAAGTCCCCATTCTTGTTGGGCTCAAAGGTGGAGGGCACGATGATGTACTCTCCCGCAGGGAGCTTGAACCGGTTCAGCACTTCCCGGAGGTTGATAAAGGTGTTGGATTTTTCTCTTGCTTTGTTGGTGAGGAAGAAGTTTTTGCTCAGGTGAATATTGGTCTGGCCAGAAAACTTATGAGAAGCAAAGAAAGAGGAGGGAAAACAAAAAAAAGAATACTCCACAGTCTGCATCTATTTGCATTGACCAATTGAAAATATAACAGATCTGACAATTAGCTAGGCATAGACTCAGTAAGGTTGGAAAAGACCTCAGAGATCATCAAGTCCAACCTGTCACTCAACACCTCATGGCTCCTAAGCCATGGCTTCAAGTGCCACATCCAATCCCTTTTTGAACACCTCCAGGGATGGTGACTCCACCACCTCCCTGGGCAGCACATTCCAGTGGCTAACAGCTCTCTCTGGGAAGAGCTTTCTCCTCACCTCCACCTTCCCCTGGCACAGCTTGAGACTGTGTCCTCTTGTTCTGGTTGCCTTGGAGGAGAGACTAACCCCTACCTGGCTACAATCTCCCTTTAGGTAGTTGTAGACAGCAGTAAGGTCTCCCCTGAGCCTCCTCTTCTCCAGGCTAAACAATCCCAGCTCGCTCAGCCTCTCCTCACAGGGCTGTGCTTGAGGCCTCTCCCCAGCCTTGTTGCCTTGTTGACACGTTCAAGAGTCTCAATGTCCTTCTTAATCTGAGGAGCCCAGCACTGGACACAGAACTCAAGGTGTGGCCTAACCATGGGAACAGGTACCTTTTGGTTTTCAACAGAACCCAGAAACGATAAGAGAAAGGGAGAGGGTGCACCCCACCACACCACTCCTGAGCCAATGTATTCTGCAGAACATCTCAATAAATCATTTTGAGTCATGCTTATGCTTTGCAGATGATAATGGGTGTGTGAAGACATTTGGCAAATTCTCCCACCAACTACTTTTTCTTTAAAGTGAAGGTGGTTTATGACTCAGAGTTGGTGCCACCAGGGGACTGCCTCTGAGGTCAGACTATCTTAAAGATGATAAATCACTACTGGAGGGCTCCAAGAAAAAATGCAATTATAAAAGCATATTTGGAGTGTATGATCTTCCAGAACAAACTCTCCTGGGCAGGGTTTTAGAGGTGGGCTAGCTTAGCTCTAGAAGCAAACATCAGGAATGTGCATAGTTCAGAAAACTCCCCCTGCCTGTCCTCCTGGATTTTTTAAGGGCACAAAACCTGTCAGACCTGCTGCCGTGGTGGGAGGTAAAATTCTGCCTTTAGGGAAAAATGAAGTCAGGAGGGTACAGCCAGAGCACCTTTTTGATGGAAATCAGGGTTTGGGACCACTAGGGTGAGAGGTGAGCAGCTGAAAGAGTACTGCTAAGGCATTCAAGAAGTACCTAAGAAATTTAACTAACTGGCAGCATCATTTCCTCTCCCAATGAAGCCATGTGTAATGTAACAGCAGCTAGTTTGAGCATAGCCTTGGGAGCTGCAAAGTGCTCTGGCTGCTTTGCATGCACCCTCACAGGTACAGCAAACCCCACAATGAGGTTACCCAGGCATTTTGCTCAAGCTCACCCTTCCTCTGGGGAGCAACAGCTCAAAGGTGCCTGCAGCCCTGCCTCCTATTCCATAGGCAGCACCACTTTGCCACCCACTCTGATCCCCAAAGCATGCTGTGAGCTACCTGCAGAGAGAAACCAACAGAGATGGTGCTTAGGGAAATACAAATAAACACCTCCTTGAAATGCTACTTGTGTGTCAAACAAACTCTGCACAAACCTGAGAAAAGCAGCTGCACTCTAGGTGAGCAGATGTGGGTCTGGGCTGGGCAAAGACCCATGGAAGAGCAGCTCTGTTGAATTTCTGCAGTACAGAGAGCTCTTATCCCAACTCAAGACACACTGAAAATGCAACATGGGCTCAGGGCCCGCCCCTTCCAGAGTAAATGGCTTCTAATTTTACTCTGCACAGTCAGCACTGTCCTGCAGTGAAGAAGGATCCTTTGAAACATTTCTTCCTATAAGCCATTCAGCCCCAGCTCTGCACCTTGACCACCAATTCGTGCTACGTACCTCGGGGGGCACCTGCAAGGAGAAAAGGAGAGTTATTTACCTGATGAATGGCAGCACCAGGGCTGCTGCTTCTCACCACTCACTGGCAGGTACATTCACACTCTGGAAAAAAGGACTTGGCTTGAGGAAGTAGGTGAATGTTGAGCCCATATCACACAACACTGACTGCTGGCTCAGCTGTCAGCTCCCAGATTCACCCCAGAGGCAAGTGAGGCTCACCCAGGACAGTGTGGGCACAGCCTGGCATAGAAGCAGCCACAGTGGTTGTGGTTTCCTGCTGAACTTCTACTCTGTGACCTGCTATGATATTTTTTTGTAGACAGTACTATTTTGTCCTATTTTCTCTTTCACACCCTGACCATCATCAGGAGAAAAGGCAGGGGCTGAGCAAGACAAAAATGCAGTTTCCCCATAACCTGTAGGATCTAGCTTATTTGCCTATGGGGACCAGACTCTGACAAGCTCTCCCAAAGCTGGGATATGAAGAAAGCAACAGAGCAACCCGAAGGCAGCAGCACTAGTCCCATTTTCAGTGCCAGCTAAGCATTGCTGCTTTGCAGCCCTGAATAAAATGTCCTGCTTAAGAAGTTACCATGGACACATCTCTGACCCTTCACTCAGCAGAAGGAGTTTTACAGGTGTTTGGGATAGTTCTACTGCTGGGTTTACACTCCCCAAGCTAGCAGTGTCCCAGCCAGCAACGTACTCTTGTGGCCAAGAAGGCAAATGCCATCCTGGGGTGTATTAGAAGGGGTGTGGTTAGTAGGTCGAGGGAGGTTCTCCTCCCCCTCTACTCTGCCCTGGGGAGGCTGCATCTGGAATATTCTGTCCAGTTCTAGGCCCCTCAATTCAAGAAAGACCTTAGGGAACTGCTTGAATGAGTCCAGTGCAGAGCCACAAAAATGAGTAAGGGAGTGGAACATCTTCCTTAGGAGGAGACACTGAGGGAGCTGAGGCTCTTTAGCTTACAGAAGAGGAGACTGAGAAGTGACCTCATCAATATTTATAACTATGTAAAGGGTGAGTGCCCAGAGGATGGAGGCAGGCTGTGCTGGGTGATGCCCAGTGACAAGGGGCAATGGGTGGAAGTTGAGGCATAGGAAGTTTCATGTAAATATGAGGGAAAAAAAAAAAAAATTGCTGTGAGGGTGACAGAGCCCTGGGGAGCAGGCTGCCCAGGGGGGTTGTGGAGCCTCCCTCTCTGGAGATATTCAAACCCTGCCTGGATGCATTCCTGTGTGATCTGGTATAGCTGATCCTGCTCTGGCAGGGGGGTTGGACTGGATGATCTTTTGAGGTCCCTTCCAGCCCTTAACATGCTGTGATTCTGTGATCACATGGCTGCCACCGCTGCCCTCATTCTGCCACTTCTCACCACAGCCTGACAAGTGAAGGTCAGACCAGCTTGCTGCACTTTTAATTTTTACATTTTGTTTGTTTTAAACACTTTTACTGCTCCTCCATTTAGAAGCACAGAGTATTACAGCTGAGAAGCAGCCTCTTTGGGTCATCTGGATCAAATGCCCCTGCTCAAAGCAAGGCAAATATCATAGTCAGACTGGTTTGGAACTTGTCTAGTCTAGGTTTTAATATCTCCAGGGATGAAGATTCCATCATCTTTCTGGGTACCTGTCCCTGTGTGAGATCACTGTTTAGGGGAGGATCATTTTCTAAACATCTGTGTGGAATTCTCCTTACTGTGGCTGGTGTCCAGCTCAATTTCGGCTGAAAGCCTAGTCTAAGAATTGCACTACCTCAGTTACAGGGTTGCTTTTATAGCCCTTTCATAGCTTTCCTTTTCCTTCCATGCACTTCCAGTGCCTTACTTGCCTCATAAATTGCAAAGCCAATGGTATGCATGTCCTCTCCCATCTTCCTCTGCTTCCGCCGGTGCTTCTGAATCAGGCCAACAAGGAAGGTGCAACCTCTCTCAGGATCATCAGGATCCTCATCTTCTTCCTCCAACTTGATTAAATACTGTGGATTCATCCAGAAAGTGTCTGGGAAGTGGATTAAAGAAAAAGCACTCAGAGGCTTCCTTGGAAACAACCATGCTGATATGTACACATCAGCTAGGACAGATGCAGCTCTGACTTCCAAAATCAGATGTGAGAAGGCTAAATTTATACTCCTCTCCCCCAGTCTTTACAACCATAACTAGACCCTCACATCAGCAAGCCACATTTCCCAAACACTTGCAGGTTTTGGATGTCAGTGCTGGCTTTCCCATGTACATCCTCCTCCCTCCACAGGCCATTCCCTCCCAGAAGCAGCACCCAGAGAAAGTGGGCAGGTATAAAGGGTTTCTCCATCACGGTGCTGACCACATGCTCTTACTCGGGTAATTCCTGCAGCCCCCTGCAGTGGCGCCTCGCCTCCAGTTTCCATCCAGCTTCAGCAGGCTCCACTTCTTGTACTTGTCGCTTGCCAGGGTGTCTGGAGTCAGATTGCAGATCTCCAGGCGGGAGTAGTGTCTCAAGAAGTCGTTGAACGCCATCCTGTGGGAGGCAATGCCACAGGCAGCGTCTCCTTAGGACGGACCAAGTTTTCTGTAGGACTGCCTTGTGTATCCCCCCCTCCCACTGCAGTTTAGCACTAGGATTTGAAGTGAATCTGCTCATTCATCTTGGGGAAGGTACTGAGAGAAGTTCCATGGTCTGAAAAGAGCAGAGAAGAAGGCATTCCCTTCAGCCTGAAAGGAAAGCCAGCGCAACTCACCAAAACTCCCCATCTTCGTGCCTCCTGGTCAGCCGCTCCCGCACCTCAGGGTCAACACCGCTCCAGTTTGGGCAGCTGAAATGCAAACCCCATGTCAGCTACAGGGTACACTACAGATTAAATCCTAATGTAGCTGGTCTGGCACAATGATTTCTTTCTTATAACTCCACATGGCTGCAATGCTCCACAATACCTAGGTGACAGCAGCTCCAAAGCTCTGAAACCAGCAGCAGAATTCGAACACAGGGACCTGGAGTATTCAGTACCTCACTTCCTATATACCCACAGTATGCAACAAAACCAGTTCTAGTTTCAGAAAGTGATAATGCCTCAACCAAGACAGAGCTTTATTCTAGAAAAAGAAAAACCCAAACCAAACACTTCCCAGCCACAGGAGTAAGCAAACTCTGCCTTTCACTCTAAGAGCAGAAATGGATTTTAAAAGCCTGTTTAGAAAGCAAGCTTTTGGTAGCTTACCACTGAACCTGGGCTGTTAAAGAGGCAGAGAGCTTTGGAGGATCTACCAACTGAATGACTGCATCTTCCACAAAGGCAAGTGATTGTTTCAAGGGCACCACATGCTGTGCTGCCTACCTGGGAGATGACAGTGGTGGGATGCTTTTTCAAAGCAGCTTGGAGCAAACATCACATTCAGATGTAACTTAGAGAGAACTCTGAGGTAGGGAGAAGACAGTTGACAGGAGAAGCATGATCATAGCCCTGCACTACAAGCCTGTGGTTCCAACTCACTTGTCATTCCATTTTCCAGTCCACTCCACTTCCCCCCAGGGATTTCTGATTCTGATCAGCTTCTGCATTGTTCCTCGGAAGTTCACCTGATGGGATCAGAAGTGTACGGAGAGTTACTCAGAGGCTCAGCTCTGTGCTCCCTTTTCACCCTTTCTGGGGCAACAGGACATGACAAAGTATCTTGGTGCTACACAAACACTGAAGTGTATAAAAACAAAAGCTGATTTGGCTCTTATCTCATCCAGAGGTTTATGGTATGTGCAAACCAAAGCTTGTAACCAAAAATAATTCCCTCTGCTAGAATTCCCAGCAAAGGGAACATAACACTGCCACAAGGCTGCCACAAAGGAGGTGCAAGTGAATATTTCTCTGATGTTTTCATCAATGTATAAAGTGCCTTTTCACATTCAAAGAATCATAGAATAGTTTGGGTTGGAATGGACCTTAAAGGTCATCTAGTCCCAAATCCCCCACCATGGGTAGGGACACCTTCCCCTAGACCAGGTTGCCCAGGGCCACACCCAACCCTATCATGAACACTTCCAGGGGGAGGCATCCACAAGCTCCCTGGGCAACCTTTTCCAGTGTCTCACCAGCCACCCTCCCTGTAATAAATTTCTTCCCAATATCCAGTCTAAATCTACCCTTCTCCAGTTTAAAACCCCTCATCCTATCACTACAAGCCCTTGTAAAATGTCCGTCCCCATCTTCATGTACTGGAAGGTTGCTATAAGGTTTCCCCCAAACCTTCTCTCCTCTGGGTTGAACAGATCCAACTCTTGCAGCCTGTCCCAACTGGGGAGGTGCTCAAGCCCTCTGACCATCTTTGTGGCCCTCCTCTGGACCCACTCCAGCAGTTCAACATCCTTCTTGTGTTCAAATGCTTTCTTCCCCCCTCTATACAAATATAAGCCTGTTACAAGAGATGGACTACTCCCTTTGGTCCCAACCCTTCTGACTGGAACAGGCTGCCCAGAGAGATTGTGGAGTCTCCTTTTCTAGAGACCTTCAAGACCCACCTGGATGCATTCCTGTGTGACTTGCCCTAGGTGATCCTGCTTTTGGCAGAGGGGTTGGATTCAGTGATATCTGGAGGTTCTCTCCAACCCCACCCTTTCTGTGATTCTGTTGACCACAAGTGGTCAGCATCATCAGCTCCTCACACTGCACCAAGGCCCTGGCTTATTATCTGCTGATCTCTGCATGCACTGAAGCCAGGCCAGACAAAGTAGTGTGAGTTTCAGTGGGAACACCCAGCACTGATGAGGAACGCAGTACTAAAATGAGGAAGCAGCTGGCTCGCTTACAGAGGCCAAAGCCAAGAACACTGCAGGGAGCACCAGCAGCACAGTGTTCAGAAATGATGCCTTCATTTCCAAGAGGAACTATCCTTACAAAGCCTGCACCTATCTCCAGAGGAAAAGCCTGTCTAAATCATGCATGTGTGTGAATTAAGGTCAAACTCCTCCTTTGCTGTGAGAAGAGGACCAAATTCAAGAACATAAACCTGCCCACCAGCAGTGTCCACTTCAGTACAGCCTGTCAGCAGCTCTCTATATCTCTCTGAAGTTTCAGAAACAATTGGTGAAGTAACCAAAAGCCCCTTGCACATCTGGAAGGATGCCATGATTTGCTTTCATTTGTTTACACTACTTTTAACTTCACCAGTCACCTGCTCTTGATCAGGCACTCAGTGTTCAAATGCCATGCCCTGCAGGCATGCTTGGCAGGCATTGAAGGGACAATCATTTATTGTTTCTAACTTGGCACACATCTCTCACATCAGAAGGATGGGGCCAATCTTTCAGCAACAGGACAAGAGGTAATGGGCATAAACTTTAAGATAGGAAGTTTCATCTAAACATGAGGAACAGCTTCTTCACTTAGAAGGTGGTAGAGTGCTGGAACAGGCTGCTAAGAGAGGTTGTGGAGTCTCCCTCTCTGGAGTCATTCAAAACTCTCCTAGGTGCTGTCCTGGGCAGCCTGCTCTAGGTGACCTGCCCTGGCAGGGGAGTTGGACTTGATGATGTCCATTCTGTGATCTTACTGTGTATTTGAGGCACAGTGCTGCCTGCTACACAGAAATGTGTTGAGGGGTTTGGCCACCAGCAGAGGGTAGTGTGCCCTCGCACAGGGCTTCCCACCACCTTACTTGCTAGGAAACAGCAGTAGGTATGGAGATGAAGGGGTTTGGCCAACCCTCCAAAAAGTCAAGTTTGCATTTAACCAAAAGATGCCAACTAATTCAGTACTTCTTCAGAAAAACAGGGCTCATAACCTGCTCTGGAAAAACAGGTGAGACTGGAGAATTTGCAGCCCTGACAGCAATTAGTGGCTGCCATGGCCCAGGCTACATGCAAAGCCTGCTGCTTTTCAGCCCTTTGGGGCAGTGCACCTACCTCCTCTGCCCCAGTGACTGAGTATGCATGTCCCTTCACCAGCTTCTGGGATGTGACTGCCTCCGTCTCTGCTGCACTGGTGATCTGGAGGAACAAAGGAACTTGGTGAGTGTGGCTTCCTGCATGGCAAGGGATCCACCAAAGCAAATCTTCCCCCCCACCAGTGGAAATTTAATCTCACTGGGAGACTGCAGGGGTGGTTTAGCTGCTTGTTGTAGGGTTAAATTTGCCCCCTCAAAAACCATCAGAAATTCACTCCCACAGGATGGAGGGTTACCTCCAGAATAAATCACCACACTAGCTCAGAAAAGTTTTGGAAGCAAAACAAAGTTACATTTACAAAATAGACTAAATATGAAATTATATAAGGTGATAAAACATGTACAAAATATATTTACAGCTCAACAACCAGAAGCACACCCCTGGGCAGCCCACAGGGACTGCTAGCAACCTCCTCTTCCCTCCCTTCCCTGGTACATTCACGGACACAATAACAGTCAGCTCCTTGCACAGAGGCAAGGAGAGGGATCTGTGTGAGAGAGCAGAGAGAGGGGAAGGCAGCATGTGGCACTGCTGAGGGTCCCAGTGCCCACATTTGTGGCATGGGGTGCACACCAGGAACCCTACACCACAGCAAAGCTCCCTCCTGGCTCCAACACTTGGTACAGTGCATCTTGTCTCATGCATTTCTACGTGCTCTCTAAAGAGGACACACAATTAATGAGCTCCATATTCTGAGGAGACTGGGAAGGACACAGCAGGTGAACTGGCCTGAGGCCACCCACCCATCACCAGGGATAACACCCAGGTCCAGCAAGCTCCAAGGTCAAAACACCACCTTCAGCTCCGCAGTGGGGCAGGATGTTCCTTTTCCCTTCCCCACCTCAGGATCTGCCATGCAAGAGAGCAAGGGAAAAGGACATGCTTTGGATGCCATTAGATACCTGAAAACACCTCACCCTCTCACTCTTTTTGCAGCCATTAGAGTACTCAGGCAGTCTGCCCTATGAACACTGCAGGGGACAATCACCTCTTGCTAGAAAGTGATTGATATCTTGCTGTAGCAATGCTGAACCCTCTATTAAGTGTTTGGCTGTCACTGCCTTCACAGCATCTCAGCAAGTGAGAGATCTTTAAACAAGCACATTTGAAGAGTAAGATCAAGCAGGCAGGATCCCTGCTGTCAATGTGTGTCCTATTAACAGCCTCACAGTGCACTCTCCACATAATGCTTAACCTTTGGGTCCCTATTTATCTCACAGAAGATTTTACAGTTTTGTCTCAAAGTCTAAACTCACCAATAACTAGTTTACAATACAGAAAGTGTCAGCACTTACCCACAATGAAACATACTTACTCCCTCCCAACCCCAACAAAAGACTTGTATCACTCTGGGGCAAAAATCCAGATGTCAGATTCTTATCTAAATGCCAACAAGTAAAACAAGTCCAGAAAGTGCTGCAAAGTTGCACTCTGACATTGACCAAGTACTTCTCCTGCTGTGAAGCTTCCTCCTCCTGTGACTCTGATTGAACTTAGGAAACATTTGAATTTATTTTATGACTGGAGTTCTCATAACAGTTTACTTTCCCTTTAGACACAGCTAAGATGCAATCTCACTTGGGAGTAGGGTTATTATCACATATAACAATACTTAGACTCGTTTTAGTAAGGCTAGAAAGTTATGCTAACTCCTTGTATGCAGGGCCAAAGCTCCTCTTTTCTGCCTTGTGCAGGTTCAGCAACACATTTTCCCATAAAGCCTTATCAAGGCCTGGCAACGCTTTGAGCTTTGCTGCTTCAAGAGGTGAGCCCAGATTTTGGGGGAATGCTTTGGAGACAGGCTACAGCAAGGACAGAGCTATTACACTCAGCTTACAAAGCCTACATTTCAACCTGTTCTCAGACATAACTCCTGCCCCAAGAGGAGAATTAGCCTGCACCACACTCCTGGGTCAAATTCTCCAGGCATGAGGCAGAGAGCCATAGGCAGAGGGGACCAACATCCTTTGTGCACCTCCTGTGGCCAGAGCACAGGTTCATCCCCCAGCTGCCTGCCTGCAGAGTGAGAGTCATGTGTCCAGCAACGAGCCTGCTAACTCACATCAATGGAGCAGCCAAGAAGAGAGCCTTTCTGAAGTGCCTTCTGAATGATTTTGAAGAGGTTGGGTGGTGCCTTCTGCAGCTCATACCATTCTGCAATTCCACCGGTGAAGTCCTCAAAGCCTTCAGTGGTGGTGCCACCAGAGAGAGACTCATAAGATCCATTCAGCCTGCACAAAAGGGAACACACACAATCAACCACCAAGCACTGTATTTTCCCCTTCTCATGCACAACCATCAGGTTCCCTATTCTTTTCTATTGGAGAGGGGCACTAAGCTGTGCCAACTGTCACAGCATTTCTGCTTTCTGTAGCACCAAGGCAGCTGTGAATGTGTCCCATTCAGCTTTGCTTCTCAGATCTCCATGCTTGAAAAGCCCAGCATAAAATCCTGTATGATCATGTACAGAGGTTGGAGGCTCAACCATATCAAAGACAAAAACCATGAACACTACTTGAGGAAAAAACATTCCTATATCAAGATGCAGCAATTTGCCTCTCTAGTTGCCCATAGTTCTTAAATTGGTTTAACAATTACAACTGTGTTTTTCAGCTGATCTAAATGAGCTCCATTTCTTGAGTCAACTGAAGAGAGTAACCCCACTCCCCAAACTGGAAATTCAGACTTGAGCATCTTCAGGGTGAACAAAGACCTGGGTACACTGACTGGTATGCTTTGCATGCTGAAGCACTGCAGCTGCAAGCCCTTACAGATGCATAGAGCACATGAAACAGAGCTGCCCAGGCCTCAGCAGCACAAGACAGTACTCTTGCAACAGCCTTGCCATGAGAAGCAAAAGCTCTTTTTCTTGGCTAGTAATAAAGCCAATACTTTTGTCTGCTTGTCCCAAGCATCAGTCAGAAAAGCTTTACTAAATCAGCCACTGTGGCACACCACAGAAACTGTAAAGGCTAATAATGAAGCTGACACAGGATCTGTGCAGCTGAGGATGCTCTGGGGAAGCAGAGGGACTGGAATATTCAAGTGTGGTGAAAGCCTGTTCATACTACAACTACCTGAATGGAGGCTGGAGCAAGGAGGGGTCCAGCCTCTTCTCCTTAGTATCAAGCAACAGGACTAGAGGAAATGGCTACAAGCTGCACCAGGGGAGGTTTAGGCTGGATAGTAGGAAAACTTTCACTGAAAGGGTTATCAAACACTGGAATAGTCTGCCCAGGGCAGTGGTGGAGTCACCATCACTGGGGGTCTTTGAGCAGTGTGTGGACATGATGCTCGGGGACGTGGTTTAGTGTTGACCCTTCAGTGCTGGGTCAAGGGTTGGACTGGATGAGGTTTGAAGTCTTTTCCAAGCAGATATTCTGTGATTCTGAGACTCACTTGGCATAGGCCTTCTCCAGCAGCGCGCTCCAGAACTCACTGCCCTCCGCAGAGTGCACGAAGAGCAGCTCCCCGTTCTTGGTGGGCAGCCTGTCATCCACCACCACATCCACCCACTCCCCATACTGCCAGAACTGGAAAGAGAGCACAAACACCTCATCACCATCCTATGCTGTGTACTTCAGTTCACCAGTGTGTTTATCTGCTAGCACCAATTTCCTGGAGGAAAGGCAATCCCCCTCACACCCAGCTGTTGAAAGAAGGACCACAGTGACAGGCCCCACACCCAACAGTCTTCTTCCTTCCACCACCATAACCTTTCTTGGATGTCTATTCTTGTGCCTGCCTCTGACATCCCTCAAACTGCTCCAGGAAACACCATACTCATACACATAGCTGGCCACACCAGCTCCTGGACAACAGCATTGAGGGGGAAGGCTGTTTTCCACCTACCTGGAAATGGAAAATTCCTGCATATTTATCCTGGAAGCTCTGGTCTCTGGGAACAACACGGGCCAGGATTTCTTCATTCAAGGTGAGAGATGCAATAGCAGCCAAGAGCCAACAGTCCCCTGTAAAAGGAAAAAAAGAAGGGAAAAGGGACAAGGGGAAGGGAGGGAAGGGGGAAAGGCCACTGCTTGTTATTCAATCTTTATTCCTTAGTTTTCATACTGCACAAGGATTGTGTGTTACAACCAGTAACACCTCAGCTGTGGTGATGTGATTCCTCTCACCACTTTTATCTCTAAAGCAGACCAAACACACACATATAAATACCCACCATTTCCAGGCAAGTGTTGCATTTCCTCAATACCATAGTAATTAAAAACAAGTAAAAGCAGGCTTTGTATGCTCTACCAACACAGCTACAAGTCATGCTGGGACTGTTTGAAAGAAAACTTAATATTCAATTGAGTGTCTACAGGTTAGAATAGGAAGCAGCATGGGGAAAAAGCAAAGGGCAGGTCCTGCGGGCACACACAGGTACTCAGGGGTGCAGTTTCTCCCCCAAAGGCCAGAGTTTTTTCAAGCATAAGCTGTTTTCCTTTCCTTCCTCCATAGAGTCCTATCCTATGGATAAGCTGTCTTCAAAGGTCTCTTGACTGCCTCCTACCAAAAAGGAGCTCCTTTCACCTTGTACATCTCTGGAGGCTCTTGCTAAACAGAGGCTTCTCTGTTTAATCCCACACCTCACCTCTGGCACTAGTCACCAGAGAGTCAGGAAAAGTCTGAAGGCAGGCACTGTTCCCCACCCCCACCCCTCTCTTCACCTTTCCTGGGATGGAGCCAACATATACCAAGCCTGCACACCACAGCCCCAGGGCCTAAGCTGTCTGGACAGTACTTTTCCACTCCATTTCCTACCAAGTAGAGGGAAGAGGAGACTATGACTATATAAATATTACCTCTACTTTTTGAAATTATTTTCAGAAACCAGCGTTATTTTAACTGAGTAAAAGGAAAAAAAACAAACTCTTCCTCTCAGCCATGGGCCCCCAGCAGCAAGGTGATCAGAGATTTAGAGACCCAGCTGATCCCAACTCCCACAGCCCGACACAAAACTCCTTGTTACCATTACCATATCTGCCTTTGCTTTCCTTTATGAAAACAGGAAAGCTGCTACTACACGTTAGATTGCCTAAAATGGCCCTGCAGAACGTGTAGGGTTCAAGAAACAGAATCATTAAAGTTGGAAAAGTCCTTTAAGATCATCAAATCCAACTGTCAGCCCACCACCACCATGCCCTAGTGGTCCCAAAGTGCCATGTCTACACGTTTTCTGAACACCTCCAGGGACAGTGACTCCACCACCTCCTTGGGCAGCCTGTTCCAATGCCTGACCACTCTTTCAGGAAAAGCTTTTCCTAATATCCAGTCTGAACCTTCCCTGGCACAACTTGAGGCTATTTTCTCTTATCCTGGCACTAATTACTTGGGACAAGAGACCAATACCCACCTTGCTACAACCACCACACCTGCTAGCACGTCAGAGGCCGACAAAGCAGTGGTCTCTACGCAGCCATCTCTCTCCTACAGGAAAAGCTGGGATGCAAATGGATGAAGTTCCAGGGAGAGTTGATTCTAAAGCAGCTCTTGAGGTCCATCCTCAGGCCCAAATCCATAACCATTCAGCACAAGGAAGAACACAGGCAACCTGCAACTCCCTCCAGACCACCCCTTGCTTTCACAGCTGATCCCCAGCAGCAGTTCTTAGGAATGAATTTGTCCCATGGGCCCTTTTCACATCTCACAAAAGGTGGAAGATGTGAAATGGAGGAATAATTTAAACACCTAAGATGCTTTTACTCTTTCATAACCTAGAAGGGAAGAATTGAACATAGAACTTTCCCTTCAGATGCTTGTACTGCAGTAAAAACATGATGGCAGAGAATTTTTTTCAAACAGAAAAGTCACCTTGCCAGTCTCCTGCGATAGATTACAAAGCAATGAGGATGTTCCTCCCCTCCTTTCACAGTATCACAGTATAACCAAGGGTGGAAGAGACCCCAAGGATCATCAAGTCCAACCTGTCCCAACAGACCTCACAACTAGACCATGGCACCAAGTGCCACGTCCAATCTCCCCTTGAACATCTCCAGGGACGGTGACTCCACCACCTCCCTGGGCAGCCCATTCCAATGACGAATGACTCGCTCAGTGAAGAACTTTTTCCTCACCTCGAGTCTAAACCTCCCCTGGCACAGCTTGAGACTGTGTCCCCTTGTTCTGGTGCTGGTTGCCTGGGAGAAGAGACCAACCCCTTCCTGTCTACAACCACCTTTCAGGTAGTTGTAGAGGGCAATGAGGTCACCCCTGATCCTTCTCTTCTCTAGGCTAAACAATCCCAGCTCCCTCAGCCTCTCCTCATAGGGCTTGTGCAACAGCACATCTACCTCATCCTGCAAAATGTTGACTGTTCCTCCTTCATAGTGTTGAGAGCCTCTTGCCTGGGACCTGTACACCCTCTGGTGCCATGGTGCATTCAGAGGCACTGCCATACACAGCAAACGCGCTTGCTGGGAAAAAGTCTGGGGTAAGAAGGTACTACAAGATGTGTTTAGATGGGATTCTCTGTCATCCAGCCATATGAGGGCTTTTACCAGTTAGCCTTCACAACAATTCTCTTTGCAGAGGATGATGTTAAAAGGGCTCTGCAAACACACCCTTTGGTCCAAAGGCAACAGGACTTCAACTTCAGTTCAGCTTAGATCTGTGTTCTCCCACATACATCCTTCCCACACAGTTACAGCCTACCCACACAGTTATGCATGTAGGTTTTTGTTTATTTGTTTGTCCTTCTATTTGCTTGGTCTTTGGGGTTTTGGTTGTTGTTGTTTATAGGGGGTTTGGTGTGTGTTTTGGTTTGGTTTTATCATTGTTTGGTGGGTTTTTTTTTCCACCAAAGGACTCTTCAGACAAACCTTACAACACTGTAATCATTTGGGAGAGACTGCCCAGAGATCCCTCCTGTACTGACAATCCCTGGTTTTATCAAACCTCCAAAAGAGGTAGTTTCTGAACATGAGCTGGGGTTCCTCAAGTCCAAGGGACAACTTCCTGGTAGAGCACAGCCCTGGCAATTTGAATAGAGCTGACCCCTGACTTTGTGGGGTCAGGATGAATTAATACCCTGTTATTTCTCAATTTAGTTGAGGGGGAGGGGGTGGAGGTGGAATGATATTGTTTTCCTCCTCCTGGTGTTCACTGCACAGCAAAGCAACTCATTAACCCAAACAAGCCTTACAGTCACCTTATCGAGTTAAAAAAGGTCACAGCTTGTGACAGGACTCTTCTAGGTCAAGCAAGAAGTGGGGCTCTATGTAACTGGCAGTAGAAACAGTATGTGCCAGAGACATTGTGGGAAAAAGGGATGGATGTAAGCCACCTGTGCAGTGGGGTCAGCACACATTCCAGGAGAGCTGAGTGTTCTTATCAACACATCAGCCCTGCATTCAGGCAGATAACCCTTGGCCTCCACCACAAATATTCCTCTTCTAGCACCCAGAAGCCCTTGTGTATCCAAGGCCAACAAAATCCTTAGTGAGACTTTAAACTTCCAACAAACTGCAATCTCAAAGCATCATGAACACAGGGCACAGGCATGAGTCACGTCACAAATACATAAACTGATAGCTCAGCTGGTCTCATCTCAGCACAGAGGTTGGATAACTGATACCTCACAGACAGGTGCTTGTCTGAGCATCAGAACAACCCTGGCACAATATCCCACATTCTGAAAGGCTTTTACAGACAGACACAAATAACTCAGAGGTAAACTGAGTCTCTGGTATCTCATACCTACACTAAACCAACTACAGGTATCCATCCATACCTAGGCTACCAGGATGCCTTCATGGGGTTAGGCAGTTTCATGCTCTCATTCAGACAGTATTAGATAAACCCAGAAAGTGAGCAACTTTGCCTGCTAAGCACCACTGTGCCAGTCCTAAGGAACATGTAGGTAAACCCACACATCTCCCACTTTGGGCATGCTCTAATGTATGGGTGGAAACAGCTCAAGGCACATCCTACACCCCTTGATCAGTCAGCTGTGGAGGTGTTTTTCCCTCCCTGTTGCTCAGCCTACAGCATAAGCCAGAGTTCGTATTGCACAGCCTTACTCAACCAGGCAAACCTGAGCACTATCAAAGACTCCCATTTGACATGGGTGTTACTACCCTCAGAAAGACTCTGCTGATTTAAACTAGTAGCAAGACTGGCTCAGATAGCAGCTGTCCCACCACCCTTCCAAAGAAATGCCAGCTTTTGTATTCCATAAATAAGGCAGGGATTGGGCATGCAGAAGGCAGCACAGAAAGAAATTGCACAACTTGATACAACCACAGTAGGTCAAGAAGCCTTGGTCGTGAAGCTGCTCAAGTATCAAGATTAAGAGTATGCCCCCTTTAATGCTGTAATATGTCTCAGTCTAGAGATTTCCCCTGTAGTTCAGAAGCACTAAAGTCCAGGTAGGAGAAACTGCCCCCCTGAGGACCTCTAAGCCCATAAACAGAGTTTACAAAGGATTTCCTTTATTTTTTAGCTGTCCCCTCACGCCAGTCATGAAGAGAAAGAAACAGCAGATTTTGCTGTAAAAACCATTCTATTATACTTTATACTGGTTTCTAAGGAGAACTTAGACATATATAAATCTTAACTCAGACACCTCTGGGGAAGGTCTTATTGAAATTAAAAGGCAGATGCAGCATATATGGAAGACAACTTTTGGTTTCCTCACTTAAAAGTGCTCAATGGTCAGAGATGATATATCTCTCTTCCTTTCTGAGCAGTCATAGCTAAAAGGAAACCTGATAATTTAAAGCCTGGTTGGAAACAGAACACATGATAATACCTGGAATTTTAGCCTGCACTGAATAAGCCTGAGCAGAGTCTTTAACAAATACTGTTAACTATAAGAACTTGTGTTTTAGTAAGGCTCTTGACAGTGACTTCCTTTTGATAGGGAAAGTCTAAGAGAATAGAATTAACCAGGTTGGAAAAGACCTTTGAGACCGAGTCCAACCTATCATCCAACACTATCTAATCAACGGCACCAAGCACCCCATCCAGGCTCTTCCTAAAAACACCTCCAGTGATGGTGACTCCACCACCTCCCTGGGCAGCACATTCCAATGAGCAATCACTCTTTCTATGAAGAACTTCTTCCTAACATCCAGCCTAAACCTCCTCTGGCACAGCTTGAGACTGCATCCTTTTGTTCTGGTGCTGGCTGCCTGGGAGAAGAGACCAACCCTCAACTGGCTACAGCCTCCCTTCAGGTAGCTGTAGACAGCAACAAGGTCTCCCCTGAGCATCCTCTTCTCCAGGCTAAGCAACCCCAGCTCTCTCAGCCTCTCCTGACAGGGCTGTGCTCCAAAAGCCTTCCCAGCTTTGTTGACCTTCTCTGGACACATTCCAGCAACTCAACATCTTTCCTAAACTGAAGGGACCAGATCTGGACAAAGGACTCAAGGAGTGGCCTAACCAGTGCTGAGTACAGGGCAGAATGACCTCCCAGCTCCTGCTGGCCACACTGTTCCTGATACTGGCCAGAATGCCGTTGGCCTTCTTGGCCACCTGGGCACACTGCTGGGTCATGTTCAGCCTACTATCAACCAGTACCCCCAGGTGCCTTTCTGCCTGGCTGCTCTCCAGCCACTCTGACCCCAGCCTGCAGCACTGCTTGCAGGCAGGTTGCTGATAAGAAGAATTTGAATGGATGTTAGCAAGGCTAAAGTTAATAATGGATAATTTTTGTAAAAGCACAATAAACAGAACAAGGTTATCAGAAAAGGGAATATTTTGTGGCTGTGAGCTTATTTATTATAAATAGAAATATCATTTGTTCTTGTCCCGCTTCCTTTCTCCTGTTGTCAATGTTTTATTTCTGTATGTCCATCTCTGCACATACCTAATCTCCAGTTTAAAACAAGAATGTCACAAAACATCAATTGCAAAGCAAGCACGAATAGCCTTAGGAGATTAAAAGTTGCCATTCTGGAGAGGAAAGACAAAGCATGAAGCACCTGGTGGGCTGGTAAGCAAAAGGCAGCTCCTCTGGTCACTGCACAGCTTATCTAAGAGTATGGGGTCAAAAGCAAAATGTACATTCAACCAACCACAGTCACATCCTTATTTAAAAGCACTCACAGTTATAGACTAACCAGCTACTGAATGCATTTATGTTAATATCACAGGACTCCAGGAAGTTTTCTAGTTAAAGACATGAGGCTGTGGCAACCCACTTACAGTCAAGTGGTTGCTGGTGTGGAAACCCACACATTCTAAATTCATTCTATGTTTTCCACACATTTTTATGCAGGGAGGAGACATCCGTGTCTGAAGAACAGATGAGATACTACGCTGTGTACACTCCAGTGTTGTGATACCATAGTGACATCCCCCCCAAAGAAGGTGGCTAAGGGTGAATAAGCTTACTCTCTGCAGTGACTTTGGTTCCTGCCCTCTGCTGTAATGAGTCATCACATCCCCTGTGCTGCCAGTTCTGAGCCAAATACCAGCACCAGCTTCAGCTCTGATACTGCAAAACTAACTCCAAATACATACAGAAGTATCTCCTAAAATGCAACAAAACCAGAATAAAGCATAATCCAAAGCCTGAGGGGAAGGGGGTGGCAGGGAGAAGCTGTTGGTAGCCCCCTGGTTTTGTCCAGGGAGGTTTCTTGTGTTGTTTATGAGTTGTAAATGTGTGTAAATATTGTATATTTCGTACACAGTCATTGCATTTCATGTTTCTAGATTTTAGTCTACTTGTAAATATAGCTTCATTTGCTTCCACCTGAGCTGGTCTGGCAATATTATTTTGGGGATATTTTTAACCCTCCAGACAGAGAGAAGGAAACAAGGCAAGAGAAGAGACACACACAGTGTTCCCAAACTACACAGAAATTTGCAGGACCAATGAAATGGAGCAAGTTTCTTTCTTACATTCTGTTCAGCCCCTTTGAAAAGTCCATCCCACAGGACTCAAACTCTCTGGCAAAAAGCTTATTTACAGTGAAGACATTAGTCTTAACCTGTAACAGAAATCTTTCATTCCAGTATTATTCCTGCTACAACAGCTGGACAAAAGAGCTGGAAGCCTGCAGAAGGCATAAAGCAACTAAGTGCCTTCAGAAATGAGCATCTATGCAAAATGTCAGCTGTTGAAATGCCATCACAATAAACTGATTTCACATTGAACTACTCCCTTAAGTTTCACAATAAAGGAGGCCAAATGTCTGGCACCTGTGTTAATCACTGGGACATACTTCATGCCAAAGCAGTTGTGGTGGGAGACATGCTATCTGGCAGAGAGAGAACACATGAAGGAAGCTGGTGACCTACCAAGAACTTCACCAATGGCACAATGGAGCCTAATCCATGCCACAGATTACACTGGTGCATGAGAAGAACTACATGCCCAAACTAAGCATTTGTTATTGTCAGGGCTTTTGGCACAAACTGGATCCAGTTGTTAAAGCACCCACCTGATTAACTACTGAAAGAAAACAAACACAACACACATGAAATAAGCTCCCCTGTCCGTTATATGTTCAGATGTGAAAACACAAATAGCAGCAGGGGAACTAGAAACTAAGAAGCTGGCTAATATTATGCTGATGAAAAGCAAACAAACAGGATTTCATTCCTTTGCCAATCCCACTGCAAAAGCACAGCATACAGCACGTATTAGTCATGCCTCCCTGCACTGAGGGCTTTCCTTCAAGCACGCTATCAGTCTAATCTACAACCCTCTCCCTACAGTTATTCAATAATAGAAACCTCACTTCACTCACTCCACTTCAGCTTGTTTCCTCCCACATCTGTCCTCCTCTGCCTCCATGCTGCCTTCTGGGAGGAGAGGCACAGAGACACCCTTAGTTATACTGTGATACTGTGAGACCCTCCCCTAAAGCCCCTTCTTCAGGGCAAAATAGGAGAGCAACTTCCAGACCAGGATGGCTGTGCATACACAACCAGGTTAAGCCACTCTGTTCCAGCTGTCCCCAGGGGCTTCCCTACAGCTCCCAGGGCTCTTCCAGAACAGCTGACCCTTGCACAAACTGAGTGGCAGCCAGAGCAAAAGCAGAGGGCTTACAGGCTGGCACACCCCTCCTGAAAGGTTTTCCCTGCGAGCTGGTGAGCAACTGGGAATCCTTCCATAGAATTTATTTTCCCATACTGCATCTTTCTACATTTCATGGGGTCCTTCCTGCTCAGTAGCACTCTCTCCCAATGGGGAAAAGAATGCTTTGCTATGGACTTAACTGCTCTTCTAAGCAAACTGTTACAGGCAGAAATTAGTCAAGCTACTGTCAGGCAGACAGATGCTGACAGGAAAGGAACTGGCAGTGATCAGAAAAGCCAACAGGAAACCACCCTGTGTCATTCCTGCTCAGTGCACACAGCAAGGCAGTGGCCAAACACACACAGTCCCTACCTGTAGCTGTCAACACAAAGCAATAAAGGTCTGCTTTGATACCAAGAGAAGAGGGTGGGCTACAACGGGCTGTTATTTGCAGGGTGAGTTATAGCCTAGTACAAACTGTGGTGTCCTGGGGCAAGCACCTGCATGGAAAACTCAGCTTTCTGCCTCCACCTTACCTAAGGCCCCTTGGCAGATGTCTGTGCGAGTGGCTCCACCGGCTATGAACTGGGGGTTGGAACACAGCTCCTGGGAACAAAAGAAGCTTTGCATTACACATACCCACAGGTAAGGGAGGGAAGGAGGCCCTGCTTGCAGCAAATTTGAACAAGTGACTGACCACAGCAGATGAACACCATGAAGATGGAGCAGGTAGGAATGAACGAGGGCACCAGACTTGCTAAACACAGTGACAACAGGAGCTGGTGACCAAAGCTTGTGGGTGGCCATCTGACTTCACAGGATGTGCCAGCAGGTTCACTGTGTTTTCACACATGGTACACACACCTCTCTGCTGTTACCTTCCTGCCACTGACCACATCAGGTTCTTTCAGAAGCACCCAGGCACCTCAGAGTCCATCTGACCCCATGGCTCCCATGGCTAGGCGGGGCTGCTCCTGTAGCCAGAGGCACATCCTGAGCAAGGGTCCGCTCATCTCTCTACTGAGGAAAAAAGTCATCCAGAGCAGCAACTCTAAAGCAAGGGGGTTTGTCTGCAGGGAGCAATCAGGTGGGAGAGGAGCACAGCCTCTTCCCTGCTTGTTTTCCAGCTGGAGCAGGTTGCCCTGCCTGCCTGGTCACCACGCCAGCCCAAAGCCTGGGCGAAGGGGCATCTCCGGCGCTCTGAGCAGCCCCAGCCTCACGCAACGCCCGCACCAGGATTTTGCAGCCGCTGCTTTAACCTGGGGCCGGTGCCAGCCACAGAAATGCACTTCCGAGTGGGCCAGCAATAAACTACCTCCATCCCCGAATTAACGCACACCCATTTAAAGCGGGCGAGGGAGAGAGACGGTGGGTGAAAAGGCGTAGCGGCGCCAAGAGAGGATGCTACCAGGACCCCGAAACCCTCCCCCACCGCCGTACCGTGGGTCTCTGCCAGACGACTCCCTTGGTCTTGTACGAGTTGGGCCCCAGCTCTCGGTAGCCGAGGGCGGTGGGACCGGCGGGGAAGGACGGGTCCTGGAAGAGCCGCCCCTCCTGCAGGCACTCTTGCCGCAGAGCCCCGAAATCCTGGCCCAGGTAGGGGACGGCGTGGCCGTGTCGCCCCTCGCCTGCCGCCACCGCCCGCTCCTTCGCCAACATCGCCGCCATCCCCGCCATCGCCCCGCCGCCGCTGCCGCCGCCGCCGCCACCACCGCCGCCGCCGCCCCGCCCCGGCACTTTCCGGCCCCTCCCGGTCTGCTCTGACATTTCCTCTCCCTCCCGAAGGATATCGCAACTGGTGCCAATACTCAGAGCCGAGGCACCCTCCCGTTTGCTCGAGTCCCCCCGCTCCGACTCACGGGTGGAAGAACTTACTCCTCTTCTCCTCATGGACTCGAAGCAGAGCACATTCTTCGCAGCTGGGCGCCTCATCAGCTTCACACCTGTGCCAGCCCTGACTCCCATCTCATTGGCAGATGGGCGCCTCATCAACCTCACACCTGTGCCAGCCCTGACTTTCATCTCACTGGCAGATGGGCGCCTCATCAGCCTCACACCTGTGCCAGCCCTGACTCCCACATTACCCACACATATTCACCAATTAAAGAAATTAAAATAGCAATATTTTCTGCATAAACCTCAGAATTGTCCTTGTCCAAATCTGCAAGCTTAGAAAAAAGTCAAAGGAAAAAGAATGGATGGATGTGGATGAACTCATCACACTATACCTTCTTCAAAGGGGCAGTTGAGGGGAAGATACAAGTCTATTCTCTCTGGTGACTAGCAATAGGACATAAGGAAATGGAATAAAGTTGTATCAGGGCAAATTCAGACTGGACTTCAGGATCTGGCTCAGAGCCTAATACAGTTAGACATGTACTCTGGATTGTCATCCTGCTGCAGATGTTGCATGCAATAGAAATAATTTACAGCTTGGTTTGCTGGCAGTAACCAAACAGTTTGTAACTGTCACCACTGTCCCGAATCTATCTCCAGTCCCCTGTGCAGCCCAAACTGCATGCAACAAGCTCCTCCCCAACACATCCCCCCACCCTGAGGTGTGGGGAAAGGAACATCCCTGTCTTGGTGGTGTGCTGCTGCTAAGGATGGCTGAAATGCTGCTGCTGGCACATTGCCTAGTATGACAACCCTCCAAGGGAGAATTCAAACCATTTGTTTCATATTTTAGGTCTGAGTCAGAGTGTGCTGGATGCCAGACAGCATTCCCTGGCCCAGCAGTGCAGAGGCTGAAAGCTGCACCCACTGCCCACACTGGCTGTCCAACTGCTTCAGAAGGAGAGGCACCACCTTCTGTGGGTCATAACCCAAGCCCTGGACACACTAAGCATTTGCTTGGAGCCACCCTGTCAGACTAAACTGATCATTAATATTTGACAAAAATACCCCAAGAACCATGAAGTACCCCCCTGCACCACTGGCAGAGATATGGTGGGAAGTCTTCCTTGAAAAATAACAAATCAGAAGTTTGTCTTCATTGTTGATGTGTGACACCTCAATGCACTGGGAACCACTGAGCATTTGGCTCAGTGGTTTTGTACTTCAGTCACTCACATTCTGCCTGTACCCCACACAGGTCCTATTAGATGATCTTTCATGGTCCCTTCTAAAACATTTTATGATTCTGCTTAGACAGTTACATGGGAAGCTGTTGCTATTAAATGAGGAAATAAAATAAACATTGCCTGTTCAACTCGCAGTGTAGCAGAGGAGGCCCCCAAAACCTTTTTGAAGTTGGATATGAGTTGGGTATGATCACCAGCCAGCAATGCCTCTGTGGATCACAGACATGCAAGGGAGCAGTCCTGATGTCGCTCATGAGGTTGTCCACACCTGGTCAGACCAGACACAGATCAATTTCCCTCTGCTTTGAAGGTGCCTCCTCTTCCTTAAGGATCAGAGAGGCTCACTTAATAAAGACAGTAATGGTATTTCTGGCAGAATATCGAGGCACATGGGAAATCTGTCACACACATAGAACTGGAAGTGGATCAAGTCATGGTACACGCCTCTCTGAAGAGAGCTCATGCATGCTGTGTGCAGTCTATTGCTGGTATGCTCTCAGCCAAAGTCTCCAGCATGGCTGTGATAGAGCCTTATCAGGACATGATACGACACCAGAGGATGTTTTTGCTAGACTGTTTCAATTCATTAAGCCCTCGCAGGCAGGATGCCATCTACTGAACCAGGAGACAACCTTACCTCACCATCTGCGAGTTGAACTGGCAGCGAGCCGTGTTGCATCCTGTCGGTCAGATCCGGGAGCTGTGGACCCGCTCAAACGGCGTTCGTTTGGCTCCACACAGTGGTTCAAACCCGTACAGCTGCCACGAGTCCTCGTTTCTCAGGAGTCACTGTAAAAGAAAACCAGTGTCAGTTTAAAGCACTGCTTTTCACCGCACGGATTTGGTTTGGGAACACTTCTAACCACTTCCTGACGGAGGGAGAAGTTTAAGCTGGGTTGAAGTTTGTTATATGAGCACTTCGCTTTTCCTAGTCATCTCCCCTGCGTCCTGTAGATGATATTCACAGACTACTCTAGGGTCTGCTGGCAGCATGTCAACAGCCTCCACTTGAACAACGATTAAGAAGATCAAGTGTGTACAAGTGTGTTGTATGACTGCTCTGTGCAGAGTTACCAGAGTTTTCTTAACGTCTCTGTGGAGGGACAGGGGTTGGGACAGAGCCAAGCAGAAAAGCAGGAACAGAAAGAGCAAAGCCAGAAGGAAATGTGGCCAGCAGGGATTCAAGCAGGCAGCAGGACAGGTACCTGGGGCAATGCAAACAAGAGTTGTATTTGCCAGCATGGTTTGTTATGCTTGTCCCAAACATATGGGGGGCTGCAACATCTCAGGCAGTTTGATGATAGACAAGGATATGTTGGTGTAATACAAGATTATCTTATTTTGTGGGAAACTGGCCATGCCAGCAGTCTTAACATCCAGCTTGCAAAGTCCTCTGCAGCCAGGTAAATCATGTCAGCTGCTCCCATCCCAGCAACAGATGTGGATATGAGTCCATAGTTCAAGGGAAGGAGATTCTTTTGAGCACTGCATAAGGCACTCCCTTCACTACATACTCACACAATATGCTCATTTTGTTTAAAGAAAGGGATAGTTTCCACTTGATTGTGAGACCAACAGTACCTGTAGGTCTCTCAGTCCCACAGTAATGTTCTTAGGTACAAACAGCAGCCCCAAGAATAATTATCCAATAGCAATCCTCTAAGGCTGGGAAACTTCAGAAAGAAAAAAAATAATTTACTCTGTCTTAAGCTCTTTGCACACCTGCATCTCTTCAGATAAAAATAATCACCAGCTCTCAACTGGTGATTTCCCAACTGGTTTCAGCTGCTGCAGCATTCCCATGATGCTTTCTGATAAGGATCATCCAGTTTATACTTGCAGCCTGGAGTCCCAGACAGGATGGGCTTCTCCTTCCCTATGGCCTCACTCAGCAGCTGTGAGCAGTTCAGTGTTGCTCTGCTTTGCAGCATCACTCTCCTCTTGCCGACCTGCCCTCCACTACACACAGATACTGGGGAAGTGGGGAAGCAACTGGCTAGCTCTCCAGAAAGGGGAAAACAGGGCCATGAACCTGCTGGGCTCCTGCTCTCCTCCTCAGGCATTCCCTGATTCTCATCAGGAGGAGTAGGTTTGAGACAGCAGTGCTGGTATTTCACAAGGAAGGGAGTTGCTTTCCCTTCTGGAGCCGAGATCTGGAGAAGGACTGAGCTTTCCCCATCAGCAAAAGACTGGCTGCAGCATTGGCCAACACAGTTGAGAGGTGACAAAGAGACCTGGGTCATCCTGGAAAATGCAGCCACCCTCCCCAGCTCTTTATGGTGCTGAAACACCATCCCTAGATGAGCCCAGTTGTGTTGCAGAGTTTCACACCTGGGTTGCAGAATGTCATCCTCCTCCTCAGCCACTGTCTCAGCCCACAGAGGGAAAGACACCAACAATTTTCTGTCTTTTATAAACAAATGAGCAGGACTGCAGCTGATTTCAGATACACTGGCCTATAGAGAACCCCCTAGGCTGCAGTTTGCAGCAACACCTCCCTCTCCAAACACTTGGATAAAAATACTGCAACCTCTAAAGCAATAATCTTACAGACAAGCATTTAGGGCCTCTCATAGCTCACACTCATGTGCCTATTAGTAGTCATTCCATTTTCCCAGTAAGAGGAACCCATAGATCTGGAAAAGGAGAAGGGAAGCTCTCTAAATCAAGCTAATCCCTTTTCACACTGTAAAGTCTAAAATGCAGTTAAAGCTGCTTTAATTCTCATTAGTAAAGTGCTGCAGTAGGGGAAAACCATTTCATTTCATTTCTCTCTAATCCACTACAGCAAAAATACATCCAGAACTGCTAGATAATTGGCAGTTATTTTCTTCCTAAAGATTTCCACACGCAGAGAACAGTCCTGATTTCGTGGAATTTGCAGATGAGACATTTTCCTGATGTATTTGGTTCTTCCCCACTTTTCTCACCCTCGTGCTGTTGGCAAGAAAGGGGAGAGAGGGGAAGAAAAGCAGGAAGAACCAAACAAAAATGTGCAAATCCCAGAAGAAATGAAAATCAGAATGGTGAAGTTCTTCAACATGGGGGTGGTGAGACACTGGAGCAGGGTGCCCAAGGAGGTGGTAGAAGACTCATCTCTGGAGATTTTTAAGGCCAGGCTGGATGTGGCTGTGAGCAACCTGATGTAGTGTGAGGTATCCCTGCCCATGGCAGGGGGCTTGGAACTAGATGATCCTTGAGGTCCCTTCCAACCCTGACAGCTCTATGATTTTATGATTGTCAGAACTTTAGGTTCTGGTTGATGCCACTTCAGCAACATTGGGTTTTTTTGAGAGCCACAGAACCTGAAAGCTTTTTTCCCTCCATAACTGCAGCAACAATTGACAGCTCACTATTCAGGCATCATCTTTTCTTCTGCTTTATATCCTCTAGATGGTGCTTGTGTATTACTTTCTACATAAAATAAATCATGCTGCTGCTAATCAAGCTTGGAAATGGATTGGAAGTGCTTTATTACAGGTCACTAGGAGGAGAGGGTTGTGACAGACACATTGAGCCCGCCTGGTCAAAGCTTCCACCAGCAAAAAATGCTTGCCCTCAGCCTCTTCCTAAACATGATATACACAACAGGAAAGCACCCTGGAGCACATTTTACTAGCATTTGAAAAGGCTAAATCTGATTGTTTCCCCCCTGCATTACACCTAGACTCACTGATGATGCACACTGTGTGCCTACTCATGTTTGGTGGCAACTGGAGTTACAGACCACATAGCTTACTAAATGTCTAAAAAAGCACATGGGAAATAAAAGATTTCTGATGAAAATGGCATTTACCAAATGCTAGAGCACCATGCCAAAGCTTGCAGCTTGTAGTAACCACAGCAGAAGCAAGAACATGCTTCTGGACCACAAGAACAGAGGAAAATTTTAGCACAAGGGGCTGGTGCAGGAAGGGAAAGGGAGCAGTACTCTACCTCCTGCGCAGAGAAAGTAGGGAGAAAGTAGGTAGTTCTGTGTAGGTCTTTTTGTCAGGAAAAATTTCATCCTGAAAATTAAAAAACCCACCCCTCCCTTCAAACCTTTGTTACTCTTCTCAACACTGTTGTTCCTCTCAACCCTTTGTTATTCCTCTCTTCACTGTGGTTCAGTACCCAGACACACCTACAAGTACAGAACAGGTAAAATTGTGGCCATCTTTCTGCTTTACCCTATTTCAACAGTATCAATTTGATTTTGGGATAACCAGGATAGTAATCCCTTCCCCTAGCCTTCTCTATTCATGCCCACCTGAAACTGGCCAAGTAATTTTGTTTCCTCTTTTGCATTCATGCTCTTCAAATATTTGCAAACAAGCAACCTGGCTAGCCTCTGTTTGGACTCCTTATCTCAATAGGTTTCAGCCCTTAAAAATTCTCTCTTCCCTTCCCCACACCTCCTGTCTAAACTTACCAAGGGGTAGTCATCACACACGCTCTTTGGCAAACAATGTTAGTGTTTATCCAGCTCTTAGGTGGACACGCAGTGGCCTTTGCTGATGAAACCTTGCCATTAAACAGGAAGACTGCAGGGAGCAGCTGTGCTCCGTGGAAAATTGCTCCTGCTTCAGTTCTCGAACCTGCAGACGTTATCAGCCGCATTGCCAAGGAGATGTGCACCCCTGTGTCAAAATGGGGTTGCCAGGTTAGAATCCCAGATTTTGTATTTTTTATTCCCCACTGCAAGAAGAGGATTTACTTCCCCCCCCAGGTCTAAAAAGCCTTCTGCACCCAAAGATTTGTTTTTCATTTGCAATCACCTTATAGAATAGAATAAACCAGGTTGGAAGAGACCTTCAAGATCATCATGTCCAACCTATCATCCAACATCACCTAATCAACTAAGCCATGCAACCAAGCACCCTATCAAGTCTCCTCTGGAAGCACCACCAAGAGACTGTAGAAGTTACAGAATCACAGCATTATTTTGGTTGGAAAAGACCTGTAAGATCATCAAGTCCAACCATCAAACTATGACCACCATGGCCGCTGAACCACATCCCAATGTGCCATGTCCACATGTTTCTTGAATACCTGCAAGGAAAATGATTCTGCCACCTCCCTGGGAACCTGTTCCAAGCCTGATCACTCTTGCAGGAAAGAAATTGTTCCTAATACCCAGTCTTGCACTCCCCTGGTGTAATTTCCTGGTCATTTCCTCACATCCTATCACCTGATACTAGAAAGAAGAGACCAACAACCACCTCACTCCAACCTCCTTTCAGGAAGTTGTAGAGAGTAATGAGGTCTCCCCTCTGCCTCTTCTTCTCCAGGTTGAACAGCCCCAGTTCCCTCAGCTGCTTCTCATAAGACTTGTTCACCAGACCCTTCACCAGCATTTTTACCCTTATGGTAGCTCACTTCTCAGTAGCTGAGCTTAGACCTTTTTTTTAATTATTATTTATTTGTAGATGAGAAAGGTACAGGGACTTGTGTCCAAGGTGACCCTGGAAATGGGGAACAGGAGTTACCAGCTTGCCTTCAATCTGCTGATGTAGTTTTCTGGTTTCTGCCTAGGTCACAGCCCTGGCTTGTATCCTTGTCCTCTGCAGGTCACATGGCCAAGTGGTCATCTCTGGGTCTGTCAAGTTCATACCTTTTATTGCTAACGAGCTAACTCAAAATGATACAGCTCTGACTGTACCAAAGAGAACTGTTTTGAAAAGATCACTTAAGCCAGAGGTGGATTCAACTTTCCCCTGGCTTTAAAGCTCAATGATGTCACCATAGCCATGTGGAAGAAGTTCTTTATAGAAAGAATGATTGGCTGTTGGAATGGGCTGCCCAGGGAGGTGGTGGAGTCACCATCACTTGAGGTGTTTAGGAAGAGACTGGATGGGGTGCTGGGTGCCATGGTTTAGTTGATTAGACAGTGTTGGATAATAGGTTGGACTCAATGATCTCAAAGGTCTTTTCCAACTTGGTTAATTCTATTCTATGTAAGCTGCAGCAGCAGATATCCAACTCCAGATTTCATGGCTGCACAATGCTCCAACAGTACAGAACCCAAGCTCAGAAAGAAGGAAAGGAGTTTTAAACTATCTTCATCAGGATACTTGAACCACTGGTCCTCAAGCCTGACTTTCAGCACAATGAATGCACACAATTGCTCTTCATGTGTACTTAGGTGTGTGTGCAGAAACACTGGTTCCCCTTGCCCCTTGTTAAAAGTGTGCTCCAAAGAGAGACAGAGAAAAGGCAAACAATGTAGGAGCAGCTCAAGGCAGGGCCCACAGACCCAGTTGTGCCAGCTCCCTGCCTGAGTTTCTCGGGTACCTCTCAGGTACATATTTGCACTCCTGGTGACTACTCCCTCTGGGGCTTTTGGAGTGCTTAGGGCAGCCCCAGGCTCCACCCAAGCCTGTTGCCTGCCTGTATTCACTTGCTCTTGCCCAGGGCCCAAAGACAGAGCTGGACTGGACGCTGAAAGGGTGGGTAGGCATGTCCAGGCTTGCGGCAAGGCTGTGCCAAGAAAGAGCAGCTGCAGATGGGCTCGGATCCAACAGGAATGCTATCAAGTATTTGAACCAGGACTACCAAGCTTTGAAGCAGCAGTGCCTGCAGTCTGGCACCCTATTCAAGGATGAGGAGTTCCCAGCCTGTCCTTCTGTGCTGGGCTACCAGGAACTGGGACCATATTCCTTCAAAACCCAAGGGATAATCTGGAAGCGCCCCCCGGTAAGAGCGATTCATAACTGTTTCAGGTCTAATCAGAGTCCACCTGAACACCCATGCTGAATCAGTGGTGAGCTGCAATATCCACTATTCCTGTTATGTGTTGTGTTTTTCCTGTCTTGCTTTACCTCCATGGTTAGCAGAAGTAAGTTTGAAAATGGGGAAGGAAAAGAGAAAGCAGGGCAAGTAGTGGGTTCCCCTACACTGCACAGATACAAGACTCAGCGTCACAGGGTGCTGGGCCATCTCATTTAAACTACACCACCAGCTACAAAGGATGGACCAGATGATCCTTAGAGTCCATTCCAACCTGGCATTCTGCAATTCTGTGATCTTCTAAGCCCTTTTAAGAGCAAGAAATCCTGTAACTGCTCCACAGGAACCTGCCTCCTACCTGTCCATCCCAGGTGCACAGGGCTACAAGGCCAGGGTACAACCCAGACATGGATAAAAACCCCACTATATATCCAGACAGAGTGCAGAGAACCCCAGAAGCCACCAACCATCAGTTGCAATGGCACCCACACCAAGGTTTTGCTATTGTGTACCCTAGGATCTTAGGCTAATATTTAAGTAATGTCCTCTGCCCTGCTTCAAGCTACCTGTAACAGTCAAAGAGCAACTAACTGGAACTGCTTCCAACCTGGTTTGTTCTATGTATTCTATTCTATGTATTTGTTGTTACCCAAATGCATAACACCTCTAAATGGCTTTTAATTAAAAACAACATCAAAAGAGTAGTTTTCATCAGGAAAGATTAGATGCTGATTTGTTGATAAACTGCAAGATCAGGACTTCAGTGATTTTTTTTTTCTGCACTTTCCTTTTTCAGCCATTTGTTTCTATCACTGCTATGCTCCTCCTTTATCACTTTGCCCCTTCTTGCAACACCAAGAGAAAGTGGAAAACAGGGGAAAGTAGTGAAAAAAAAAACCACCCCAAAACAACTTACTCTCCTCTGGTGGGAGAAAGGAGAACAAGAAGGGTGGCAAACTTCAAGGCTTCTTTCCTGCCCCCCCACCCCGTTTTCTTAATTATTATTTTTTCACCTGAAAAGTGAGGAAAAAAACCCTTCCAGGTTAAATAACTCCAGGTTTCTACCCCAGCAACTCCATTTCTTCATTAACACCCCATTGTGACATGTGGATATTTCAGCAACAAGTACCTGTGGCTGTATCTCTTGGCTTTGCATACCCTGGGAGAAGATCAGCCTTAGAAAACTCCTTAAGTTAGACTTAAGACTTGGGCTTCTCATGCAAGAACAACAGGCAGGCAGAGAAACAGTCACAAGCCACAGCTGACTGTCACTAGGTGCACCACTTTGAAGGGAGAAGAAAAAAAGCAACACTAAACCTTTTCTGTGTGGTAGGTAACCTACTCCTGACTCATATCCACCAAGAAAACTGCCAGGCAGCTGGCCAGCTGGATAACCACAGAAGCAAAAAGGATGTAGCTAAAACCACACCTATTCCAAGAGAAGGTTCACAAACTGCCTCTTCATCACACACACCCCCTAGAAATCCTGGATTGTCCCTGTCTCCATAGGATACCTGGAGCTGACAAGAATCATAGAATCAACCAGGTTGGAAAAGAGCTCAGAGATCACCAAGTCCAACTATTACCTAACACCTCATGACAACTAAACCATGGCTTCAAGTGCCACATCCAATCCCCTCTTGAACAGCTCCAGGGATGGTGACTCCACCACCTCCCTGGGCAGCACATTCCAATGGCAAATCACTCTTTCTGGGAAGAACTTTCTCCTCACCTCCAGCCTAAACTTCCCCTGGCACAGCTTGAGACCGTGTCCTCTTGTTCTGGTGCTGGTTGCCTGGGAGAAGAGACCAATTCCCTCCTGGTTACAACCTCCCTTCAGGTAGTTGTAGAGAGCAATAAGGTCTCCCCTTAGCCTCCAGGCTAAACAACCCCAGCTCTCTCAGCCTCTCCTGATAGGGCTTGCCCAAGTCTTTCTCAGCCTGGCTTGCCAAGTTAGGCTTCCTATAATCTTCCCCTTGCTGCCATCCAGAAGGGGAAAGCTTTTGCCTATATAGAGGAAATATAAACTTCCTAATGTAGAGCATGAATTGTTGGAAGGTTCAGAGTTGGTATAGGAAGGATAGTCTCTGCTATAACCTACTTGGCTGGCCACAGAGGGGGTTGTTAATAAAAGCATTTTTGTGGTTGGCCTCCCAGAAGTGCAGTCAGGGTTGGGGAACATACTCCGTGTCGATGGCAGTGGAGACTTGGCACCGCTCCAGTGCCAGACCCAGCTGTGACAATCACAAGCTCAATTGCACTGCTTGAGTCAAAAGCACAGCAAGGTAAAATTAGACATAAATGCCGAGTTTGAATTTTCACCTCTGTCTCCAGAACCACAAAGATTCTCACTAATATCACTGACAGACTCAAGCAGCAAAGGGCTTCAGAATTTGCCTCAAAAAAAGAACCCCCACAAGCAGTCTTCAATTTAATAAGGCAACCTCTTCCTGACACCATGCCAATCAGGCAGAGGATAAAAGATAGGTATTTTAAAGAAATAGTGAAAATGTTTAATGGTTGGGTTTTTTTTTGAGCAATGCAACAAGAAATGGCATCTTTTCAGACAGGAACTGGTGATGCATACTTGGGAACTGTGTCTTTTCAGGAGTTATGTGCCAACCCTCAGTTTATAGTTGGAGGAGCTACTCGAACAGATGTCTGCCAAGGAGAGCTGGGTATGTACAGAGCTTCTGAATTTTGTTTTGGAAGAATTAAAAAGGTAAAAAAAAAAAGGCAGCTTCATTTAAAAATTCCACATATATGGATCATTTTCTTGGCTATCTCCCAGCCACAGTGTGGAGAGAGGTAGACACTTATGAAGGGGACTCAGAAACCAGCATTGCTGTCTGAAGTAGGGCTTGTAAGAGCTGTATCAGAACTGGAAGACACCAAACTCGCTCCTGGAGATAGGAAACTAATTATCCCTTTGTGAAGCAGAAGACCAGCTTGCTTTTCACCTCTTGAAACAGACCTGGACACCAACCAAATCATCAGAGCATTTGCCCTCAAGCAAGGGAGTGGGCTTCATGCCCATCCCAGCAAGAGCAGCTCCAAAGACTTGGGGGACAAGGAACACTAGGAAAGCTTCACTCTCTAGCCCAGTCTTTAGGGATTTTATTTGGAAAGCAGAGTAAGCTCCAGCCTCAGTTTGACACAGAACAAATACACAAGCAAGGAGCAGAGCAGGAACTAGTTTAGTACTGGGGCTGGGTCAGTGATGAGTCATTTTTGTGCCAAGCAGGGTGGCTCACATGCTTGCAGGCATGAGTTAGCACCAAGGACCACATTGTAAAAAAAAAGTACATGATCAGAGCACAAACTTTGTAATACTACCTGCAGCAAGCAAACAGTTGCAAGCCCTTCATGCTGAATGCTTCTTCTGCTTGTTCTGCTGTGATCAGGGACAGGAGACACCAGGCACTAGCCATGCTGTTCAGCTGCAGTAAAAAACCCCGTGGTGCTGCTCAGCTCCCTGAATTGGAGCCTAACACCGATGAGATGTCTCTCAGACAGCACTCATCCTCTCCTAGAGATCCATCATAGCAAGATTTTCTTACCCATTTGTCTCCAGTGCGTGCTGTTGTCTAAACAGAACCCCTATGCAAGTGGCTAGAAGGGAACTGCAAGGAGACCTTATTCCCCTTTCAAATAGCTGCTGCAGCAACCTTCCCTGCCTGCCTTGCTGATAAGATCCAGCTCCAGAAGACAGCAACAGCAACCTCTGCTGACTACACCTAGAGGCAAGAAGGCTGAAACTCTTGTAATGAGGATTTGATAGATTAGACACAGAGAAATCAGCCTCTCTCTCTGTGCTGCTTACTGCAGTACTCCTGACCTTCCTGGTCTTCCAGCCCCATCCATTGCATAAATGAGATTCAAACAATTTCTGCAAGTCATTGCCAATAAATAATACCAATGCTGATCCTGTAAACACAGCACCATTAAAGCAATTGCTAAAAAACCTCCCTGGTGTGTGGGCCTGTGCACCAAACACTAAAAATAAGGTGCCCAATCATACATTTGCTCCAGGATATTTATTCAGTGGATGCTGGAACAGAGTATGGGGAAATCACTTACTGTATTTTAGGAGAATGGTTCAGATAAGTAATAAAAATGACACTTCTTGTCACCTCCAATTCGGGAAGGTCCTATAATAGCATTAAAAAAAAAATTAAAGATCATATGCCTGAAGTAAAACCTCATTTTCCTTGACAGCTTACAAGCTAAAGGACTGAGGAATATTACCTGTTCTTAAACTAGAAGAGGCCAAGGCATTATTTCTGTTAAGCCTAGAACTGGAATGAAAAATACCCTGAGCCCCTTTTTATCCCTGTCACCTCCTGAATGCCCCTGTAAAGTCCCAGTCCTTTGTGCTAAAGGACCTTTCATTAGAGAGCAAAACTCCAAATCTATCAAGTAGTGGTAATGACAGAAATGGACTTCAAAACCTCATGTGAATCTAAGGACACTGCCTTGCTCTGGGCTTTCCCAAGTCAGCCTTTGGTGGGCAGCACTCCAAGTGCCACTCCTGAAATCTACCCCTTCACCTAGAAGGAAGAAAACCCTAACTCTGATTCTGGTTTTGTTGAGAGCTTCCTTTTCTCTTTTTTCCTCTCAAAACAAACAAATAAAAAAAGAGATGAAATAATCAAAGGCAATTTGTTTCTGCAAGGCTGCTTACAATCACTTCAGCACTCCCTGACCCTTCACAAAGGTAAACTTCAGAATGTAGACACAGGACTCGCCTTCTAGCACTCAGGTGTTTGCTTTACATTTCTGAGCCATGTGATGCTTTTTGAGTATTTGATCCAATACCTTGGATATCAAAGTCCTTGTTACTAAGTCCCTCATGTAAAACACTTCTATTGAAACAGACCTTGATTACATATTTACATAAGCCACCTATGTGACTGGTTAACAAACCCTGCAGGGAAATAGAGCCTATTTTAAATAATCTTCTCTGACATTATTGTCCCCCCCCATCCCCCCCACCCCCCCCTCCCTTAAAAAACCTAACACTGCAAGATCTGGGTTTGTGTGAACAAAAGGAACAAGAAAACCCAGAGTTAGTCTCACTCCATTAAACCTATTTCTTTGACAACAGCGTTAAGCTAGATGAATATCAGCTTGGGAAGTTTGATGGGAACTTGAAAGGCTTGAAACAGTTTAAACGGTCTTTGAACCACATCTTTTTGATAGCCAAGTAACAACTTGAAATGCAGTCACATAGTCTTAGTTATTAAAGGTGACTTACAAAGTTTTCTCGCAGCTGTCTGAATATCTTAACCCCAGAATTGTCTGCAGAAGTTCTTAAGAAGCAAGTGGCATAAATTTAACTTAAATAACATAAAACGTGCTGAAATGCTTTCAGTTTAATATTATCTTGCCAGATCCACAGCATCTATATTCATGGGGTGCCTTTTGTTATGGAGGCTCAGAGGGTGCTTCAGGCTGTCAGGTAGAGAAGTTCCTTGCAGCTGACACAGACGCACCAGTTCACACCAGCTGAGGACCCCACTCCATGTGTGCTTTCTGCCTGTGTGTTCTTACAAGCAAATTCGAGGAGATTACAGGTAGACTGGAGCACAAGCCAAAGCCTGACAGCACTGAGAGAGATCTGATACATATTGAGGGAGCCTTTGGAGCTCTTGTGAGCAGGAGAGTTATTTTTGTAGAACCACAGAATCATCCAGGTTGGACAATTCCCTTGAGATCATCAGGTCCAGCTATTAACCCTACTCTACCAAGTTCACCACTTAACAGTATTGCTGAGCACCACATCTAAATGACTCATCTACCTCCCTGGGCAGCCTGTTACAATGCTTGATTACTCTTTCAGTGAGAATTTATTTCCTAATGTCTAGCCTAAACCTATGTGGAGGCCATTCCCTCTTGTTCCATCACTAATTACCTGTGAGAAGAGACCAGCACCAGCCTCTCTATATTGTCCTTTCAGGTAGTTATGCAGGGTGACGAGGGCTCCTCTCAGCCTTATCTTCCTCAAATGAAATAATCCCAGTTCCCTTAGCTGCCCTTCATCAGGCTCATTCTCTAGGCCCTTCACCAGCTCAGTTGCTCTTCTTTGCACCTGCTGCCCAAAACTGAACACAATACTCGAGATGCAGCCTCACCAATGTCAAGTACAGGGGGCCAATCGCTTCCCTACTCCTGCTGATCACACTATGATGCAAATCATTTTGCTACAGACATTCATGCATGGCCCTTCTGACGTTCAGTCCCATGGACACAGGCTTGCTGAAGACCCTTATTCTAGCAGATATACCCTCTAGATCTCAAAATATACATTCACTTACAACTACAGAGAGAAGAAATCCTGCTCCTTTGCCTCTCTGTACATAGCTGCACAGCTTAATTTATTTCCATAGAAAACTTTTGGAAGCCTTCTTTAGAAATCTCAAAGCAGGAAAAGCCTGCACTGCCAGAAATTGTAAGGCTAGCAGATCAGTGCTTCCTTGATGTCTGCTAGGATGCCCCAGGTACTAAGAGTTCTGAAGAAAAGCTTCCAGCAGAGACTAAAGCTAAGAGTAAAATCTGCTTGAGAAATAGGGGAGCAAGAGCCACAGTGTTATATGTGGATCCCAACACCAGGCACTGCTGAAACACCAGCAAGCCAGGACAAAAATGGTTCCAGGTAGATCTTGGAACCAAACACTTGTGGGTTTGGCTTATACTCACTATCCCTAGGTCAATGAAGAGTTTAGGTGCTCCATGTCTAGACACTTTGATGTCAGTTAAACAGAAACTGAGCACAGCTCTGCAGCAACTGAAACTAATCAAATTTCTCATTTATTTTATGGTCTCTGCAAGTGCAGTGTGTGGGTAAACATCATCAATAGAGAGATTGCTCAGCTCCCAGATCACTGAGGATTCAGTATTCTCTGCAACAATTCGATTATCTCTGTAAACTGTGAGGCAGCTGCATAGCACAGAGGACATGAGCCATCTCAGTCCATCTGTGGGCAGCAAGTGATTTTGTTTCAAGTGCTCTAATGGTCAAAGTAATTCCTCAGGGATCAGTAGCAGGACCAGTCCCATTTAACACCTCTATCAATTATTTGGATAAAGGGACCAAGGGCATCTTAAGTAAGTTTGCAGGTGACACCAAGCTGGGTGGGCATGTTGATCTGCTGGAGGGCAGGAAGGCTCTGCAATGGGATCTAGACAGACTGGATAAATGGGCTGGCAACAGTATGAGATCCATTAAGGTCAAATGCTGTACATGGCCCACAACAACCCCATGCAACATTCCAAGCTTGGGCAAGAACAGATGGAGAGCTGCTTGGCAGAGAGGGACCTAGGGGTATTGATTGATGGCCAGCTGTACATGAGCCAGTAGTGTGATCAGGTGGCCAAGAAGGCAAATGGCGTCCTGGCTTGTATCAGGAATAGTGTGGCCAGCAGGTCTAGGGATGTAATTGTTCTCCTCTACTCAGCACTGTTGAGGCCACATCTCAAATACTGTGTTCAGTTTTGGGTTCCTCATTACACACTGAGGTGCTGGAGCATGTCTTGAGAAGGGCAACAGAGCTAGTGAAGGGCCTTGAATACAAGTCCTGTGAGGAACAGCTGAGGGAACTGGGGTTGTTTAGTCTTCAGAAGAGGAAGCTGAGGGGAGACCTCATTGCCCTCTACAACTATCTCAAAGGAGGTTGGAGCAAGGTGGGGGTCAATCTCTTCTCACATGTAAGAAGTGACAGGACAAGAGGAAATGTCCTCAAGTTGTGTCAAGGGAGCTTCAGGCTGGATATTTGGGGAAAAAGGTCTTCACAGAAAGAGTTCTCAGGCATTGTAACAAGATGCCCAGGGAGGTGGTAGAGCCACCATCTCTGGAGGTGTTCAAAAGATGTGTGGACCTGGTGCTGAGTGATGTGGTTCAGTGGCAATAGCTTAGCAGTAGTGGTGGGATTGTGAGCTCTAGATGCGAGGCTGGACTTGATCTCAAAGGTCTCTTCCAACAACGACAGTTCTGAGATTCCACACACACACAGAGCTATGCACAGCCAGGCTTTATACCTACCCTTTCCACCACAAATTCAAGGTCAAAACTGCTTATTTCAAATTAAAAAAGATTACCAAAAAATAACAAGAGAATTGCACTTTGCTAACATTGCCAATTACTCTGGATCTAGGAATTAAGCTGGATACTTTTTAGCACAGTGAGCAGCAGCAGCAGTAAACACAGTAATTGGCACTTGTCTGAAACTTTTGTTTATGAAATGTGAGACTGGGCAGGAAGCAGTGTGTGTGCCTGCAGGTGATTTAGCCCTGCAAGTTGAACACTGAGAATATGTATTAAAATACACTTCTATAAACTAAAATGTTACAGCTTCAAACACATATAGTGTGCAGAACTGCTTTTTATATTGTCATTTTTTCCTGACTATAACTCTATCGGAAATACATTCTAATTAAGTATCTAATTCATTGGTCAATTTGCCCTCACTTCATCTCCCTACAAAAAAAAAAAACCACCATGAATCATTTGTGAGGAAGGGAATCAAAGAGTTTGCTCACAGTTTGAAAGATGACTTATAACCTGCAGCTGAATCAGGACAAGTTTGAGTGGTCCAACCTAAGCTGTCTTTCTGGGGAGCTTGTGCTTTTGCACTATCCCGCAGGCACAAACAAAACTCTGAAGTTTGCTGCTGGCAAAAGGATGTTGACTTTGGGAAAAAAAGGAACATTCACTGTCAAATTGCACATTTTTAGAACTAGCAACATACTGCCCAGTAGGGCTGAGAAATGTTACTAATAGGCCACAATCTCATTGTGATGCACAGGAAGAAAAAACCCTGTGTAGTTGGTATAGCTCCTTGGTGTAGAGAGTTTCCTGCATCCTCTTTGTCTTAAAGCCAATTAGGGTTAGGAACCTGAATGTATGCATTGCTTGTATAGAATCATAGAATTGTTTTGGTTGGAAAAGCCCTTTCAGGTCATCAAGTCCAGCCATCAGCCTAAGACCACCATGGCCGTTAAACCCAAAGGCCATGTCCACATATTTCTTGGACACCTCCAGGGATGGTGACTCCATCACCTCCCTGGGCAGCCTGTTCCAAGGCCTGACCACTCTTGCAGTAAAGACATTTTTTCCTAATATCCAATCTAAACCTCCCCTGGCATAATTTCATCTTATTATCTGATACTAGGGAGAAGAGACTGACCCCCAAGTCACTACAACCTCCTTTGAGGTAGTTGTAGAGAGCAATGGGGTCTCCCCTCAGACTCCTCTTCTCCAGACTAGATAATCCCCAAAATATATATTGTATATATTTCTGTATATAGGTACCCCATGCAAACCTTCCTTTTTAAGTTACTGCCCAGCAGACAATTCCTAGCTGGTTCCTTTTGGAGGGCATGGCTAGTATTTTCTTTAGCCACAAGCTCAGCCAAAATTATTTGGTTCCCAAGTAAGGTTTAAAAAAAATAGGACTCTGAATCGCTCAAGGCAGGCATAGATATTTTTAAGGCCAACTTCCAACACTATTCTTCCCATAAATGCTTTGAACAAACTTGCCCCAAGTGCTTCCCCAGGTTAGATTGCATGGCAGATTTGCAGGAGGTAGAAGTGCCAGTGCCAACACCACTCACTCCCCCAGATTCTAAGATGTTAACTCAAATTGTAAGATAGCTGTGAAGGATTTCATGCTGCATTTGGCATGTTATGGGGTTGAGAGTCTGAAATTGCCTAGTTCTGAGTCAGAGAAGTTAAAAAACACTTTAAGGAAACCCCTCTCATTTCACTGAATCTTCTGCCTAATTGTGCATACAACATTCACCATCCTCAGCAAAGCCCAGCATAGTTTCTTTTTCACTGCCTATAAAAACGTGGCCCAGATCAGGAAGGGAATATAATTCCAGATATTGCACACTGGGAGAGCACCAACTCCTCATGGTTACAGACCTTCTCTGGTCCTACTAGGGGGAAAGGACACAACAGAGACACCAGGGTCCTTATCCTGCCCCCACCTCAGAAATAACCTCTTGTACTTCACATCATGCCAGGAAGAGCTGGGGCAGCAAGAAAGTCTGAGGTAGCTGAGAAAATGGGGGCTTCAGTTCAAACTTTATAAGGCTTTCCATCTTCCTCCTCTAAAGAGCCACTCCCCAGACTTATCACCATTATTTCTACCTCTCCAAGCAAAAGTAGAAGTTATAAGAGCATAAGGCATGCACCTGCACCAAGGAAAAGCCTGAGAGAAATAGATACAGAGGACCTCTGAGTGTCCTCAGTCCTATTTCCCCCTGTATTTACATTTTCCTAGGAGAGTGGGTTCTTAAACCCTTCCTTCCCCCTGCCCCCCCAGCCCTTGTGCTGTCCATATTCTGCTTGTTTTATACATAGGTTCCTAAGGCTGGGAAGAACTCTCCAAGCCAACTTTCCAACCCATCTCTCACAGAAGGCAAAACAGTTTGTAGTATAATTAGGTCAAAGATGAGCTTGAGAAGGTTTTTGCTCATACTTGCTCAAGGTTGATGCTTTTGGACTCCCTTTTCTATATGCACAGTGGCAACATTTTCCTATTTCCAGTTTAAGCATCTCACAACCCTTTAATTTTAGTTTATCTCCTCCTTTGCAAAGGAAATCTTACCTTTCCAGTAAAAACTTCTGGCTCAAACAGTTTCTCTTCTGCAAAGTAACATTCAACCTCCATCATGCTTCCTCTTCAAATTTCTCTTGCACAGCATAAGCAGGACAAGCTTTTTTAGTCTCTTCTCATGATAAATGCAGCTGGATGGGGAGAAGCAGGAAATCCAAGCATCTTCTACCCTCTTCTAGTTTGAATGCTCTTTCTTGGCTGTGGCAGCCATATTAATGCAATCCTGGGGAAGGCTCAAGCAGCACCCCAAAATGCTAGGTTCCCCCACCTCAGGGGAAATGCCTGGGCTGGTATAAAATCATCCAGCTCAGGTGAGATGCAGATCATCACACTAGGGACTTGCAGGTGTTTCTTAAGTAACGTCTTGGCCAACTGGGAACAGCTGTTTCTTGTTCAGCTTATAGGAGGCACCTGAGCGTCTCCCAGTGGGGTACAGGCAGCACCAAGCACATGGCATCAAGGAGGTCCACGTGTCTTACCTTTACAGTTGTAATTCTTCATGGCACTAAATCATAAAGTCCAAGTCAACATAAGGAGTTAACTGCTGCTCAGAGTTACTAAAAAATGCCACAGATGAAGCTCTTGCCTTGATTTTTCTGTTAGATTTTTTTTTCCTACTGAAGTAAGAGCTGTTGTGCCAGTTCCTTCTGCAGAACACACACCTGCACAAAGAAAGTATGTCTTGGCACAGATAATCCACAGAGGATCAGGAAAATATTAGCACCTTCAGAACAGTTTTCTTTCCTTGACTTTCTGTATACCACAGAAACAGCAGAGAATCACAAAAGTCCTTCCTGCTGTTTGCAATATGCAAATGCTGTAAGAAACCTCTGAGTCAATGAGTTTCCCTGGGGCACCACCTCAGGTGTGATAGAGGCTTCTAGTTATCCAGCTTCCAAACCACAAGCAGCAAGTGACCAACTCAGCAAACAGCTCCCACTGCAACACACCCAGACTTTGGGGAGGCCTGGCCATGCCCATTCTTTCCAGTATAAGCAGTGGGCCAGAGAGGGGACTGACCTACTTGCAGAATTCCCAGGAGACTTCAGCTCCCATTGGACTCATGGGCAAATCTGTAGCAATAGCCCTAAGTGATGCTTCAAATTCAGATCTTCAAAGAAAGGGTTAGGAAGGAATAGCCACCCAAATCCTGCCATCTATCAAACCTTCTCCAAAGGATAGCAATGGAAGTCCCACCACCCTTCAATCATGACAGAGCTTTTGCCCTGTTTTGGACACCTCCCAAGTCCCTACCTTTCACAAGGGACTTTTTACAAGGTCTTGCAGTGATAGGACAAGGGGAAATGGCTTTAAGATGGAAGAGGGGAGATTTAGACTGGATATTAGGAAGAAATTATTTAGAGTGAGGGTGGTGAGACACAGGACAGGTTGCCCAGGGAAGTTGTGGATGCCCCCTTCCTGAAAGTGTTCAAGGCCAGGTTGGAGGAGTTCTCGAACAGGCTGGTGTGGTGGAAGGTGTCTCTGCCCATGAAGGAGGAATTGGAACTTCCAATTGGTCCCTTCCCATTCTATGATTCCTTGCCTCTTCCAGCCTAGCCAGGCTTTGCAATCCATGCACCCAAAATGCCTTCTTTCTCTGGCTACATTCTTGGTCCCCTGAGGGCATTAACAAGCTTAGATAAAGCAGCCTGCTGTCACAGTTTCATTAAAAAATCAAAATAGCAAAGCCCAGACTAGACCATTAAAATGGTCAGAGGCCCCAAGATACCTATGTGACCTGGGTGAGTGGAAAATGAGAGAAAGAGATAAATTACACAACAAACCATGAATGGATTGCTGAAGCAGGAGTCTGGCAGGACCTTGCAAAGCACTTAGTGCTGGCATTTTAGTCTAGATGGGAGTGTGATGTAATGGGGTAAGGATCAGCCCAGCAAAGCTCAGTTTATTAATGAACTTTTCTGCCTTGTAATGCATGTGGGTTTAGGTGATTGTTGGCTCCTAGCTGCCATTGCATCCCTCACTTTGAATCCTGACATTCTGCACCGTGTTGTTCCCAAGGACCAGAATTTCCAGAAGGACTATGCTGGGATCTTTCATTTCCAGGTACTGATATGATCAGAGTCTTGAGAATCAAAGAGGAAAAGATTAGTATTTAGCTAAAATCATCTTTTTGTGTGTGTGACACTACATACTTAAGAATTACAATGTGTAAGTGAAACTGGTGGGGAAGAAGGAAAGAGAAGAACGGGATGAAGTAATGTTAAATGATACCTGCTCACTGGGTGGGTTCTGCTGTCTCGGAGCTGATAGGACACTGGTGAGTTACACAGGTCTTGTAAACTGAGCCAAACCATTATGCCACATGAGTCAAGCCAAGATCTGCCACCATTGACTGTTGAGAGTGGATTCAAGCTGATGAAATTCCTTCCCTCTCTCTCTCCCTCTCTGCCTCTGCCCTTCCCCTTCCCCCTCCACTGCCCTCCTCTCCCCTCTCCTCTCCTTTTCCCCTCCCTTCCCCTCCCTTTGCCCTCCCCTCCATTCCTCTCCCCTCCTCTCCCCCTCCCCTTCCCTCCCCTCCCTTCCCCTCCCTTCCCCTCCCTTTCCCCTCCCTTCCCCTCCCTTTCCCCTCCCCTTCCCCTCCCCTCCCTTCCCCTCCCCTCTCTTCCCCTCCTCTGCTCTGGTGTAAATGTTTCTAATGCTCAGGAGGTGAAAAGAAAAAGAACAAAGAGAGCATGAGGAATGTTTCACACATTTCCCAGTGTTTCCAGAAAGGATTAGCACTACTGATTGCTTCCCCTTTGGGTGACCCCTTCTTGCAATGCTTTCAAAGAGGCATTGCTTTTGGTTTTGATTAATTGGTTGGGATGTTTTTTGTTTGGTTGGTTGGTTTCACTTGGTTTTAGTATTTTTGTTGTTGTTTGGTTGGGTTTGCTTGCTTTGGTTTTGTAGGGGTTTCTGTTTGGTTGGGGTTTCTTTGGTTTTGTTGGGGTTTTGGTTTGGTTGTGTTTTTTTTTTTTTACAGTAGATTGGTGCTTAAAAGAGTAGACAAGAAAAGACACTTCATAGTATCTCACCTGCATGCTAGCTTTCTGGACTCTCCACCACATAAGCTCTGCATGAAACACATTGTTCCAGATGTTATGTGCAGCAGGTTGCTGTTATTACCACCTACAAGCAAAAGTTAATACAGCATTAAGAAGTAAGCTCAGTGCTTCACAGGGATAAGAAAAGCTTGCCTGTTATTTCAACAGGAATGAAACCTTACAGCAACTTATCCAGGGGGAGGTGATGGCAGGTGAAGGAGTAGGAAGGTGATAGTATGGAGATATTATATACATATCAGCCTTCATCATATTTTTTCTTCTTTTCCTCAGTTCTGGCAGTATGGGGAGTGGATGGATGTGGTGGTGGATGACAGGCTGCCCACCAAGAACGGGAAGCTGGTCTTCGTGCACTCAGAGGAAGGCAATGAGTTCTGGAGCGCGCTGCTGGAGAAGGCCTATGCCAAGTATGGTACCTAAGTAGGAGGAATAGAGTAGAATAGAATAGAATAGAATAGAATAGAATAGAATAGAATAGAATAGACTTAACCAGGTTGGAAAAGACCTTTGAGATCATTGAGTCCAACCTATCACCCAACACCATCTAATCAACTAAACCATGGCATCAAGTGCCTCATCCAGTCTCTTCTTAAACACCTCCAGTGATGGTGATTCCACCACCTCCCTGGGCAGCACATGCCAATGGCTAATCACTCTTTCTGTGAAGTGCTCCTGAGTGTGCAGAAGCTCACATAGTGTGGTCTTAGATACAAAGTGCTTTACTGAAATGCAGCCTCCATTCCAACCATTATTTACAGTCTCCTCTAGGTCCATAAATGGTATTCCAAACTTTCTGTTTCAAGGGACTTTAATTCTGGTGCTCCATGTCACTCTGATGATCACACAGACTGAGAGTCTAAGTATATACTAAATATGTGCTAACAACATGCTATATTATAAACCTTCTTTCTGCAGTGCCAATGCTCACAGGTGGAGAGGGCCCCTTACATATCTTGTCATGTCTCCCACAGGCTGAATGGCTCTTATGAAGCTCTCACAGGAGGCTCCACTATGGAGGGCTTTGAAGATTTTACTGGAGGCATCTCCGAGTCCTACTTGCTGAGAAAAGCTCCTTCAAACCTGTACCAAATAATCCAGAAGGCTCTGAGAGCTGGGTCACTGCTTGGCTGTTCCATTGATGTGAGTGTCTTTCACTGCTTTCCTCTGTTCCATACATAACAAAAGCTCAGACTGATGTTAGACATAGGTAGGAAGTTCTGAACAAAAAGAAAACTACAACTAATGGAAGATTTTGATTGATTTCTGTTATAAAAGCTTAGGACAAAGTTCTGAATAACCAAGACTTGCCATACCTCCCTTTTCCTAAGACATCCTGTGATACTTAGAGCCATGAACTAGGAACTGGTTTTCCTGAACTCCATTTTCCTTGTCTGAGTAGCTTTTCTCACTCAAAGGCTGTGTAATTTCAGCTCCAGACACTCAGCAGCTGGAGACCAACTCTTTGAGACACTTTGCTGGAGCCTGAAGTCTGCTTCTGGCTTTGGTTTTCATTGCTAAAGATTATTGACACACACAAGCTCTCTCAAGTTACAGATGTTTGTACACAGTTTGGAAACTTCATGCCTTTCACATCCTGTTTCATTATCTTCTTTGAAATCCTGGTTCATGGCATATAGGATTACCAGAGTTCAAACTTTGATATGCTGGACCTCAACCAAGGCAGGCTGGATCTTAGATCACATGCACACGTCTTTGCAGGTGACTGGATCTGTAACTTGAGCTGAGAATTCGATTTAATTTTAGATTTCATTGTACATCCTTGAGTTTCTGCTGTGCTAGAACTGCATATTTAGGGACATGAAGCTGTGGAGGTGAACTTTTGCTGTGGATCTCAACTCTATTTAATATACTTTGCATCAAGAATATTGATATTCACTGTGCATACCACTTTGGATATCTTCCCCCATATTAATTTGCTCATGAAAGCTGAGTTCAGACACAATATATAGTCCTAAATGTGTACAATTTTATTGCCCCAGATAACTACTGCATCTGAAATAGAAGCAATCACAAGTCTGAAGCTGGTAAAGGGACACGCTTACTCTGTCACTGGAGCAGAAGAGGTAAGCCAGCCCCTCCAGGGTCATCATACAAATCAGCTTGAGGGTGCAGTACTGCAGTGCCTTCAGCTTTCTCATGTATTTCTGTCACTGACCAGGCAAAAATGTTATTAACTTATGCACCCTCTTACAGACAAAAGAAAGTTCCTTTAGTACTTAGGCAGGTCAGAAGTGCTATACTGGTAGTTACATGGAGTATACTCTGCTGTCTGCAACTTGTATTGTACTGACAGACTGGAATACAAAATAGAAAGGTGGGCCAAGCTGTTGCTGAAATGGAGTGCACGGAATGGAGAATCAGGAGAGGAGGCAGCTTTTTCCCCACGTGTTTATGCTGCATGAGGTGGGAACATGTTAGTTGCCTGTCAGTGCTGATGGGAAAGGAGTAACAGCCTCTTCATGAGCACTGCTGTTAGTCTCACCTTCGTCGTGAGCCCTAGATACTCCTGCTCCTCTGAAACTGGAATCATTACAGAGGTGTCCCTACCAAATAACTTCTTTCCAAACTTGCAGTGTTGTTTGACATTTCTTGCTTTCAAGGATGGAGGAATTCTGCTGGTTTGTAGCTGATATTTTTCCTTGCAGGTTGCTGTCATTACAGTAAATGGTGAGTGCTGCACCTAAATGCTCACTTGGTGGCACAGAATGATGTAAAATAAGGTTGGAAGGCATCTAGGTGTCTTTTACCTATTGCAAATTGTAACAGACTGCATCACTCAAGCACAAATTGTGTTTTACCCTGTCTGCAAAACTGTTGTCCTGTGATGATTGGAATAATGGAAGAGCTCAGGCTCTGCTCTGTTTGTTGTGGATCTTTTAGGTCTGTTACCGAGGGCGGCCAGAGAAACTAGTGAGGCTTAGAAATCCCTGGGGTGAAGTGGAATGGACTGGAGCTTGGAGTGATAAGTAGGTTTTTATATGCCCTTTCTTCTCTCTCTTCATTGTGTTTTGGTATGATTAAAAAAATTAAATCAGGACTATGCAGTTAATCCAATCACAAAGAACATTTAGGAGGGATACTAAATCAGTTGGAATAAGCCACTATTAATTTATTAGCAAGGTTAGATATTGATCCACTCTGCCCAGAAGATATTCTTCCCTGCCTCAGGAAGAGCTTTCTAATAAAAGAGAAGAGCCCACCTTTTCATTGTGAGCAGCCCAGTGCAAGCCATATCCATGTCATTTTGCAAGACAACTTTTCTCAGACTGATCCTACTGATAGTGCCAGAACCTTAGCAGAATATACAAATCAATCCTTTCCCTGGGAATTACAGCAGGGATAAACCTTTGTGCCACTGCTTCAACTCTAGGGTTGCTTGACTCTAAAGCAGGCCAGTAATGGGTTTCTACTAGAGAATCTTTCAAAATCTGCTGGGATGTGATCCTGTGTAACCTTCTCTAGGTGAACCTGCCTTGGCAGAGGGTTTGAACTCGATGATCTCCAGAGCTCACTTCCAACCTCTACCCTTCTGTGATTCTCTAATCTTGAAAAAATGGGCATGTTGGCTGAGCTAAGGATCCAGAAGTCTGAAAATCTCTCAAAACCTATCTGGTCTTCAGCTATCTTGGAAGCTCAGGAGAATGGCAGTGACAACATCTCTTATTTGTGTATTTAGGATGGTATAAATTTTACTTGCTTTTGGGCCACAGATTCTATTTTTTCATGTACTACTTCAAGATTTCCTACCCTGCCTGACTGCAGTCCTGATGCTGATGCTGTATCCTATCTAAGGATGAAGAATAGAGATAAACATTACAATTATGCTTACTTTCATCAGAGCTGCTTTGCTCAGCCCCAAGATAAGGTGCCTCAGGCAGGCACACATGCCAGATCCTGATTTTGTTACACCTGTTTTGCCAGGTGACATCCCTGCAGAGGTAGGTGTAGAACTGCATTGTTACATGAGAGCAGATCAGAGCAGAATCCAGCTTGTTACACCTCAGCATCAGAGTGGGATAAAAGCAATGCTGTTTTCTGCAGTACATTTTCTAATTCCACCTTTTTGCTTGCTTGTTCTTTTGTGGCCCAGACAGCAGAGCTTATATCATTTCCTTAGGGAGGCTACCAGGCATATGCCAATAGATCTTGCAAAGGAGAAGCTCTGCCTGATTGCAGCCTGCGTGATGCCTCATCCAGCCAGTCTGCAACATTTGTACATTCTGGCACCTGACAAAGATGATTCATTTCAAAGGCTTTTGTTGCAAATATGGTTGCAGACTGATTCCAGCCCTGTGTAGTCAGGTTGCAGTGTGTAATGCCACTGGGAGGGGCAGAAGGTCTAGTTGCTGAAGATATTTCTTCAACATGAACCTTTATCAGCTGCAGCCAAAGAGAGAGTCTAACTCTCTGATCTCGTAGGATAAAATAGAACTGAACAGTTTGCTTTTGTGCTTTCTCTGCAGTGCTCCTGAGTGGAATTATGTTGATCTCAAACAAAAACAGGCTTTGGATAAGCAAGTAGAAGATGGAGAGTTTTGGTGAGAATCGTTCATCTTGTGGACATTTTATGTGCACATACGCTCTTTAAGTAGTCCTTTCAGTTGGATGGAGAGAAACTGCCAGCACCAAGGGGGTTAATAATAACATGTGTGCATTGTTAGCCTCTTGTTTATCTCCCTTCACCTTCAAATATTACCTTTTATTAGTACTTACATAACTTAGAGCTTACCCAAAACGTAGAGACCAGATGGTAATAAAAGTAATGAGGTGGCAAGAATGCACCTCAGCTGCTCTGACGTTTGACATTTGGTGGTTTTGGGGCTTTTTTCATTTCCTAAATGCTACACACTAGTGACAAAGTTTAGATTACCAGCTTGGGAAGAGTCTGTTCACCCTCATCTAATGGAAAGCCCTTCCCAGTTAGCTGATTATATGGGTCAGTACGGAGCCCATGCCACTCTGTCCTAGACTATATGTGCCATAAGGTGCTGAGAAATGAGAACAGACCTCTGCTTGTGGCATAAAGTGATAAAGGTCTGTCACCTGTGCAAGCCTACTAGGAATGGTAAAAACTAAAGCAAAACACCAAGATGAGACTGTTTTCCTACATCAATGCTTCAATAAGGGCCAACTCTACTCCCACTAAACAGCATCTCTTTGTACAGTTTCAGTGAATTTACTTACTAAGGATGATCCATGAGGGATTGCCCACAGCTGGGGATGACAGGAAATGGTATGACTGAGCCCATAATGTGTAACAGCTGTTGAGAGAACAACTATCTCCAGAAGATACAGCTCAATCAAAAAAGCCAGTTCCAAGTTTCAGAGTTCTGTTAAACACAGCTTTGGGCAGCTCTATAGTTTACTGCTCTGTTGGGGGAGACATCCATTTGCTGTCACCTTAACTATTGCAGGCTGATGGACTAACCTTGGTCTTTTTGTGCACCAGGATGGCCTTTTCAGATTTCCAAAAGCAGTTCACCCGCCTTGAGATCTGCAACTTGACTCCAGACACGCTGACAAACAATGAGGTCAATAAATGGAACCTGACCCTGTTTAATGGGCAGTGGAGACGAGGTTCAACAGCTGGAGGCTGCCAGAACTACCAAGGTGTGTGGCTAAGTGGGCATTTGGTGAAATACCAACCAAAACAATGCAAACATAAATGCTTCAGAACTGCAGGGGGCTTTGGTGAGAAGGTCTTGGAGAGGCAGCCTTTTCTGCACGGTCAGACAGTAGGCAAATACTTGGCAGTCCACATGAAGATCTAATTTACACTTAGTTCCTTGTCAAGGAATAACAAACCTTCATTCATGGCTTTATTAATTTTTTCTCTCTTTTTGCTTTTTCTTCTTACAAGGCTTTTGCTACTGACTACAGTAATCCTCCAAAGGGTTGGGTAAACCAGGCAAGCGTTGCAGTTCAGCGGCAGTGTTGTTTTCCATTCCTTTTCAGGTTAGACCTCTAGGGAGGTTGCCTGGCATTTGGTCTTCCTGCAACAATAACAGCCTCAGCCAAGGATATTTCCTGGAGATAAATGACTGGCTGGAATTAGCAGTATCAGCTCCTCCTTATCAGGCATTACTCTCCAGGAAACACCTTGGTGCTTTGATTTTACTTGGCTCTAACTGACTGATATTCAGCATAGCTGTGAAAGTATACAACCATACGGGTTGTCAAGGAGAAGGGGCCAGTTTCTTTTTAGTGGTGTCCTCTGATAGGACAAGGGGCAATGGGTACAAACTGAAACAGAAATTTCCACTTCAACATGGGGAAAAACTGAACCAGTGCTGGAGCTCTGGACCAGGCTTCCCAGAGAGGTTGTGGAATCTCCTTCTGCAGAGACTTCCAAGACACACCTGGATGAGTTCCTGTGTGGCCTGCCCTATATGATCCTACTTTGGCAGGGGGATTGAACTTGATGATCACCAGAGATCCTTTCCAACCCTCACCATTGTATGATTTTATAACTCTGTATAAGGCAATTGAAAGGACAGGAAAACTCCAGGCAAAAGTCCTTCCCAAGGGGTATTCTCTCTAATTCTAATGACAGCAAACTTTGCTACAACAATAAAAATATCTCCTCCTTTTTGTCTCACCTTGGGAACTCTTAGCGACATACTGGACCAATCCTCAGTTTAAAATTCGGTTGGATGAACCAGATGATGACCATGAAGGGAGTTGGAATGAGCCATGCTGTACTATCCTGGTGGGCTTGATGCAGAAGAACCGCAGGAGACAGAAGAAAATGGGAGAAGCTCTGCTTAGTATTGGTTATTCAGTTTATCAGGTAAAGTTTGCTCCTGATTAAAGGCATTTTTCCCTGTTCTGTTACGCTGGGAAAAAAAATCAGCAATGTGTTACATCTTGAAACTCAGCACTACAATAAGAACTGAATTTTGCAAGGTATTTTGAATCCTTCTCATTTCTTCCTGACCTACATAATATGGGAAGATCCAGCTAAATTTAAGCTCAGTCTTTGTCTCACTTTAATAGGAAAGCAGTGTAAAAGTACAGGCAATAATTTAGCAAGGGTCTCATTGAGAGCCTTCTTTTACAAACTCTGAATGGGGGCAGGCTCAGGTTCCTGGCAATTCCAGATAAGTGCTTCTGATTACAAACTCTCATTAGTGCTCAGCAGTCACTGTCTTATCTTTCTTCTTTCTCTTTTTAATTTTCTTTTTCTTTTTCTTTTTAATTTTCTTTCTCTTTCTCTTTCTCTTTCTCTTTCTCTTTCTCTTTCTCTTTCTCTTTCTCTTTCTCTTTCTCTTTCTCTTTCTCTTTCTCTTTCTCTTTCTCTCTTTCTCTTTCTCTTTCTCTTTCTCTTTCTCTTTCTCTCTTTTTCTTTCTCTTCCTTTTCTTTTCTGGTTCAGTAATTTTGCTCGGGTGGGGTTTGTTTTTTTGTTTGTTTTGTTTTGTGGTGCTTGTCTGTTTGTTTATTTTGAGGTTTTTTGATTCTCCTAGTCTCCTAGTTTCTGTCTCTATAATGTGGATATAATGATATAATCTGGGGAAAATCATCCCTACACTATATTATTATATACATATATATATGTATATTATAATAATATAAGATATTTATATATCTTGTATATATATATAGTATGTATATGTGTATACAGATATTATGTATATATATATTTATATAAGATAATATTACATTAAATTGCATTACATTGAATGATACATACAGTTAAATGTTGTATAGATTCCTCTAGATGGAGGTCCTGTTTTCCTTTTGGAACAGCTCTAGCACAAGCTAGAATTTCATGTGTAACTGATATTTCAACATGTAAATGAAAATGCAGAAAATGTGTCTCAAAGAGGCTTTATCTAATTTATTTCTTTTTTTTTTTTTTTCCTAATGATGGATGTGGGCACACAGCAGCCCTGTAACTTTGTCTCTTTCTCTTCCATACAGATTCCTCAGGAGGTATGTAATCTCTGACAAAGACTTCTAGATGAACACCTTCTGTAGCACTGGAGAATTTAGCTACAAGGAAGACTTCTTCCTTACTCATGACAGTTCTCCTGAAGAGCTTTGTTATTGGATCACTGGACCAATATCTCAATTTCTGAACAACTGTTTCCAAGGGACCTGGAGCACAAGGCTTTATTACAGACAGCTGAGTCCCAATCTTCATTTACAGTTGTTGAAATTTGGCTTCCTCTAAATTTGTGTAACAGAGGTCAGAATTTGTCTGCCTAGTACACGTGAAAGCAGAACAGGGTCTCTGCAGTCTAAAACTGAGAAAATGTAGCTAATGTGGTTTAGAAGAAATGCCAAACTCTGTGGGTCCAATCCTTTTACATTTCTGAGCTGGACATACCCTGCTCAACCTTCCCTAATCCTCCCAGATGTCAATGCTGAGGTAAAGAGGCTTTTCATTCCTGAAGAAAGAGACCCCAGGGATGCTTGGCAGAAGGAATAGCCTATACCCATTACTGAGGACCAGCAGCCTGTCTTGCCAATTTTTTCCTCAGCTTTTCAGGCCTTTTCTTCTCCCTCAGTAAATGAATGTGTGGTCATGTAGCAATTAACTGTGTTCTTTTAAAAGCCTTGCAGATGCAAAGGGAAAATACATCAAAAAAGATATGGATCTGGCTTCTTAATCTTTGCATTGCCACTTAGCTTAACATCGAGTGAAGAGAAATGTTGGGGCTGTTGAATAAATACCAGATCCAATCTTCAGAACAAGAGTGTTAAAAATGCCATATTTTTGTATAATTTACAACAGATGTTTAGTAACATCTTTGGTAACATACTCTGATCTTAGCCAGCCAAAAACCTTACAGGCATGCAGCATTCCTCACCTTGAGTCCACCACATGTCACTCTTTGTGGATCATTGAATCGTGCTCTCTGCAAGTCATCCCTGTGGAGCAAAAGCCAGGACTAGGAGGTTTAGAACAGAGATGTTATTGTTGTGCTACTGTTTCTTCTTACTCCAGTGGTGTTTTTTATGAGCTATACAATGTTTCATTTGCTTAAGAGTATATTGGTATTAAGGAGAAGCTGAGTACTGTTTTCCACATCATCCCATGGAATATCCTTAGTATTGCTAGTATTAGTGGGAGCTGAGTAAACCATCTTATGTGGCCTCAGAATACTACCTCTTATGATTACTACTTTGTCCTGTGAATTATCTTTTTCTCCTACCTGTTTGCAGAAATCAGAAACTACCATTCCTATGCAATTAGAAACATAGAATGGCTGGGGTTGGAAGATACCTTAAAGTTCTAACTCTCCTGCCATGGGCAGAGACACCTTCCACTAGACCAGGCTGGTCAAGGCCTTGTCCAACCCGGCCTTGAACACCTCCAGGGAGCGGGCACCCACGACCTCCCTAGGCAACCTGTTCAGTGTTTCACCACCCTCACTGTAAAGAATGCCTTCCTAATATCCAGTGTTCCATCTTAAAGCCATTCTCCCTCATTCCATCACTACAAGCCCTTGTAAAAAGTCCCTTTCCAGCTTTCTTGTAGCCCGCCTCAGGCGCTGGAAGGCCGCTATAATGTCTCCCCAGCGCCTTCTCTTCTCCAGGCTGAACAGCCACAACTTGCAGCCTGTCCCCTTAGGTGAGGTGCTCCAGTCACCTCTGATCATCTCCTCTGAACCCACTCCAATGCTTCCATGTCCTTCTTGTGCTTTAGGACATTTATTCCATGAAATAAATTGGTCAAAATTATTCTGGAATGTAGTTTTGTCCCCTCGCAGCCTGTGAGGGCAAAAACGCTCAAGACCCGGGAAATTTAGAATCATAGAAGCAATAAGATTGGAAGAGACCTCAAAGATCACTAAGTCCAACCTGTCACCCAACACCTCATGACTACTAAACCATGGCACCAGGTGCCACATCCAATCCCCTCTTGAACACCTCCAGGGATGGTGACTCCACCACCTCCCTGGGCAGCACAATCCAATGGCTAACAACTCTCTCTGGGAAGAACTTTCTCCTCACCTCCGGCCTAAATGTCCCCTGGCACAGCTTGAGACTCTGTCCTCTTGTTCTGGTGCTGGTTGCCTGGGAGGAGAGACCAACCCCCTCCTGGCTACAACCTCCCTTCAGGTAGTTGTAGAGAGCAATAAGGTCTCCCCTGAGCCTCCTCTTCTCCAGGCTAAACAACCGCAGCTCCCTCAGCCTCTCCTCATAGGCCTGTGCTTGAGGCCTCTCCCCAGCCTCGTTGCCCTTCTCTGGACACGTTCAAGAGTCTCAATGTCCTTCTTAAACTGCGGGGCCCGGAACTGGACACAGGACTCAAGGTGTGGTGTACAGGCACACAACGACTTCCCTGCTCCTGCTGGCCACACTGTTCCTGATAATGGCCAGGATGCCATTGGCCTTCTTGGCCACCTGGGCACACTGCTGGCTCATGTTCAGCCAGCTGTCAACCAGTACCCCCAGTTCCCTTTCTGTTTAGCTGCTCTCCAGCCGCTCCGACCCCAGCCTGCAGCGCTGCATGGGGTTGTTGTGGCCAAAGTGCAGCACCTGGCACTTGGACTTGTTGAATGCCATGATGTTGGACAGCAGCTACTAATTTCACCAGATATAAGCATGCATTATGATCTTTTTATATCACAGATTTTCAAGAGGGATGTAAAATAATTTTTTTTTACAGAGAAAGATCGTTGCCCCTTCTAATTATCTGCATGACTGCTCCCCATGACAGCATCCTGGTGGTTATCTTTTATGTCATTACTCACAGACTTACTGTTTTACACTATGAAAAGCACTGAAGTTTAAATAGGGTGGGTGACTTACCAGTGAATTTTCAGATGACTTCTAACCAAGCCCTGTTTCCCACAGATGGAAAACCTCTCAGACGTCCATGCAAGCCGTGCTTTCTTCGCGAGGAACCAACCAGCAGCTCGGTCTGATCCTTACGTCAACCTGCGTGAAGTCTCCAGACGCTTGAGGTTGCCCTGTGGAGAGTACCTCATAGTGCCATCCACTTTTGAGCCTTACAAAAATGGAGAGTTCTGCCTGAGAGTCTTTTCGGAGAAGCATGCTAAAACACAGTGCGTATTTCCTGGGCAGAGCTTCCTCTGCTGGCCAGGCACATAGAGGAAAAATCAGGTGTTGCACCCTCCTTCTCATCTTCTCCCTAGTGTCAGGTGATAGAATGAGAGGAAATGACCTGAAATTGTGCCAGGGGAGGTTTAGGTTGGATATTAGGAAAAATTTCTTTCCTGCAAGAGCAGTCAGGCATTGGAACAGGTTGCCTGGGGAGGTGGTGGAGTTCTGGAGGTGTTCAAGGAACATGTGGGCATGGCATTTTATGATGTGGTTTAATGGCTGTTGTGGTCTTGGGTTGATGGTTGGACTTGATAATCTTAGAGGCTTTTTCCAACCAAAACCATTCTATGATCCTACACTCAATCTTTTCACTCAACCAGCAAAATAGGCTCATTTCTAGGACCTGTTTCCTAATGTAGTCTACTATATGCAACATATACACACATATACAGAGAGTCATGGCCCTTCAGATGGCCTCCACCATATCCTGCCACTCCACTCAAGTAGTAACTACATCCCTCAGAGCTGTGAAGTAGAAGTTCCCACCATTAAAGGGTGCAGGACGTGGGAGTACAGCGAGGAGATGGTTTTAAAAGTAGTTGTATCGATAGCAGCCATTAAATGAAAAAACAGGAGTTTTGCTCCCAGACAAGAACAACCAGGCTGGATTTCCAGGGAAGATATATTCAAAGAGGTTGAACAGACAAGAGGTGGGATGGGGAGCATGGGAGGCAGAAAACCTGTGAGCTGTTTCTGTGCATTTGTTAACACCTTCTATTAAGACATCTTGTTTGGCAATCTTTTTAACTTTTTGTTTTGTTTTGGTTTGGTTTTTCCCCTCAGGACAACAGGTGATATGGTGTCTGCAAGCCCATATGAGGTAAATGTCTAAACTAGGATGATTATTTTCTTTTTTTTTTCTAGCAGACTTTTTCTTCATAATGTGGGGGCAAAATAAAGGCAAGATTTCTATTTCTCCTCTGAGCTGGGATAACAGTGTGTGTTTTGGCAGGGAGGATTCAATACATATCTCCATATCTTAGTTTCACATGTACTTGGGCCTATGTGGCTCAGAAATTCACTCTTGCAGACCTGACTGGAACATGTTAAATTGTCCTTGTATGTAGAATAGGTAGGAGAGGGCAGGGAGTGCACAGAATGATGCTTTCCATAGAAAGAAATAGTCTTCCTGAAGCCCAAGGGAAACTGCAAAAGCAGATTTCCAAGGAACTGCTGAATTGCTATTGCCAGGTGCAGCAACATTTTCACTGAAGTTATTTTATGCAACTGTCCTGGTAGCAGAAGAAAGCTTTTTCATTAATCTTAGAAAGCAGTTACTCTTAAATGAAGCCAACCCTTAGCTGGCTGTGATTTAAGTAGGTCAAAGGAGGTGATTCTGCTGCTCTACTCTTTTCTGCTGACACCTAGCTCGGAGTACTTTGTCCAGCTCTGGAGCTCTCAGCACAGAAAAGGTTCGGACCCGTCAGAGTGAGGAGGATCCCAAAAATGGCGGGAACGCTTCTCCTGTGAAGAAAGGTTGAGAGAGTTGGGGTTTTTCAACCTGGAGAAGAGAAGGTGGAGAAGAAACCTTGTTGTGGCATTTTAGTACTTAAAGGGGGCCAATAAAAACTATGGGGACAGTCCTTTAGCAAGGCCTGTTTTGGTTAATGGTTTTAAACTAAAGAAGGGGAGACTATGACTGGATATACGGGAGACTTTTTTCACAATGTGGGTGGTGAAACACCGGCACAGGTTACCCAGAAAGGTGGTAAATGGCCATCCCCAGAAACATTCAAGGTAAGATTGGATGGGGTTCTGAGCAACCTGATGTAGTTGATGACATCACTGAAAGGGGGGTGGACTAGATGACTTTTAAGAGTTCCTTGCAACTCAAACCATTCTGTGATTCTCAGTAGTGCCTCTGCTTTGCCATTGCTGCAGAGCAGGTGGTCATTTTCTGTGGCTGTAAATAGCCTCCTGTAAAGCTACTTTACAACATCCACAGCTTGCTTTCTAGAACCACCTTGTAAACCACGCTCCTGTTCATCTCTTTCATGTAGCCTCACGTTGATAACAAAGATGTAGATGATGAGTTCAAGACTCTGTTTCAAAAGCTCTCTGGAGAGGTAAGTGGATTAAAGTGAAGGAAAAAGACTACGACCTCTCTGTCACGATTATGCAAATATTTGGCTTGCTGATTCCTTTTACTGTTTGGTCTTCAAAAAACCAGGCAGCTCTCCCCTTTTATTAACTCACAGTTTCAGTTCAATTCATTTTACAATAGAGCAGTTTTATAGAATTGTTCCTCTTACGAGTGCAAAATGTGATTTGCGCTCTTGGGAATGCAGGGCATGGAATAACTTTGGGAGTGAGGGCTGCAAAAATATTATCCCACAGTGAAATAAACTATCTGTGGAGTTAGCATATAATTCCAACAATTGCTTCGTTGGCCAGTTCCTTCTGTTTTGTTTTGAACCCCCAGGAACTGGAAAGCCATTGGCTGAACCTTCTGTTTATTGTATTTGACAAACTTCATGTGGTAGTTTTAGGCTATGCCTTTAAAATTTTGTTACAGATTTTGAGCAGAAAAGTAAAAGAATGTAACTAAATCACTACTGGGTGAGAAAAGGAAAATAAAGATAATTCTAAGTGATTCCATTGGAGAGATATCTACCATAAGACTGGTTGTACCAAAACATTCTGGGAGGCTTCTCTTCTCTTCTTGCATTGTTGCTCTGGAGAGGATACTAACCCTGCTTCTGCTTGGCCCTGGCTGCATTGTTTTTGTCAAGTCTAACAGCTACTTTTCCTCTGCTCCTTTCTCCCTTATGGACAGGGGGTGGGGGAGGCAGAGAGACAGCTTCCCCTGCTCTTTGAATAGGGTTGTTGTGTTGTTTGTGAATTGTAAATATCTGTAAATATTGTAACTCCTGTATACTTTGTACATATTCATTGCATTCTATTGTAGAGTGTAGTTTTGTCTGTAAATACAGCTTTCATTTGCTTCCAACTGATCTGGTCTGGCAAAATTAATGCTGGGGGGAAGTTTCAACCCACCACACCTCAGTATCTACAAAGCCCTGCTGTGCTAGCCTGTGGCTGTCATGTCAGATTTTCTCTTAACAAACAGGTGGCCACTGGCCTTGGAGAGGGAAAACATCTTGTTAGTGAAAAAGACCTTTTTGAGAGGGCAATTTTAGTATTGCCTGGTTGCAATTTCTGTAAGCCTGGAAAAGTCCCAAATGCTCTCCTGATCCTCTTTAGGTGAGAAAGAGGACTCAGTTCAGTCAAATCTGTCAAATAGACAACATTTGCTGGGTCACATCACCATGGCACCTAACAAACAATTTATTTCCCACTTGAAGAGCTAGGAAACGCGGTTTCTGAAGATCTCCTTCATTTACATGCCTTAGATACAGAAGAGTAGTTTCTGAATGTGTTACATGGTTGAATGGCCATGTTAGTCTTAGGCTGATGGCTGGACCCGATGGTCTTAGAGGTCTTTTCCAACCAAAACTATTCAATGATTCAATGATTCTATGTTTGGCAGCAAGGGAGTACATCTTGTTTCAAATTTTCTGTTTGCACCTGAAGTATGTTTTGTTCTCTGTCCAGGACAGTGAAGTGACTGCAATTGATCTTCAAGCTATCCTAAACAAAGTTTTGGCAAAGAGTAAGTAACTTCATGGAGCTGAGAGGCACTGGCTGAAATGGTGAGACGTAAGGTTGCTGTTTGGTCAGAGTGAAAGTCTGTGCTTGGGTCCATCAACCTAGAAATGAAGTCTCTGCTAACAAAACCCAACTCTATCAGCTAAGGGTGATGAAAAACTGAGTTTGTGTCTTCCCTCAGCTGTGTTTCTCCTGACTTCCTGAATCTCTAATATGGGGCAGGGTAGGGAAAAATACCACCTGGCACTCCATTTCCAAGCACTGCCAGCTCATAACCCACAGAGGCACTCTACTGCCTGTGCCTACTTGGGAGGACAGTCATGGGATGATATTAATGTGCTGCTTCTGTGGACAGATAGAGGCTTACCACACTCAAAACCAACAGCACCCCCAACTCCTGTGCTGACAAAGCCATGTTAATCAGCTGAAGGGAAATAGTAGAGGAAATGGCAGAGCATTTACCTTGCTAACAAGGTTTTAAGATGGATGATATTGTCAAGCTTGTCTGCAGAAAAATATTTGTCTGAAAGTATTTTACTTCCTTTTTGTACAGGAAAGGATATTAAAAGTGATGGATTCAGCATTAACACTTGCAGGGACATGATTAGCCTTTTTGATGTATCCTTTGAATGCCATTTGATCACCTTTAAAGTTTCTGGATCTCCTTTGCAAAAGTTCCTGACAAGATGGGCTGAGTTTACACTTCCACATTACTGGAGGCATACAATTCAACCAAGCAGCTTTATCAGCTCAGGGTGGCAGCAACCTGAACCATTTAACTACCTCCTGCTTCTCTCACCTGCTCTACATCTCTCATTGCTTAAAATTTTGTCTAAAAATAGCAGGGAGAAGAAGCAGGGACCTTCTGCCTGGATGCACCTGTGCAGTTTTGAATGCATACACAGCATGCTTGGCAGGAGATAGGTTATAAGCAAAACCTCAACTGCCCTCCCCAAGTCAGGCATTGCATATAAAGCACAGAGCTGGAAAGCCTGTTCAGAGGGGAAAGTCTACAAATACATGCTGCACCTCCTCTTCTGCATAGCCTGCATGACATGTGGTACCTAAAAAGTTTTGCATAGCCAAGGGAAAATGAGGTCAGCACATCTGGCCAGTACTCCTTTGACATGCTGGGAAGGTGGCCAGTGCACTGGGAGGGTCAAGAGGGGCACTGCCAGGATTGCATTAGTGTTGGTCTCATGACATAGTCATGCTGAGGTCAGCAGGGATGAGCTGTGGATCTTGGGGATCACTGGCTGTTAGGAGAGGTGATAGCTTTGCCCTACACTCCACAGTCTCCCAAACCCAATAGGGCAACACACTAAGTACAACACCATGGGGGCTAGCTCCCTGTTTCTGCATAATTGTTCATAGGAATGGATGTTCAAGGCCCTGAAGGACATGGAGACTATTGACTCTCTCTGTTCACTTGTGGTTCCTGCCTCTGGTTTCTAACACTTGTCTTCTGCAAGGCCAGTCTGTTGTGGGTTTTTTGATTGTTTGTTATTTACATTTATTTTCCCCTAAGGGCTCTAATCTGTTCTTAACTGTACCAAATATGAGTGCATCTAATGGTGCTTATATATGTAGCAATCCCATATATCATTGCTTGAGAGTGCAGATAGCCTAGAAATTCTTGGCATGCTTTAGCTAAGCAAATGTAAAGCTGTGGGCATGTCTCTATGAGATGGAGATGCATCACAAATGAGAACTAACATGGTATTAAGATGACACTGTGTTGGGTGATTTGTTTTTATCAGAGCTGGTTGCATTCCTGTTTTGTGGATGATAGGGGAACCCTAATTTTTGAACCATACCTTAACACTCCCAGACCAATGGGACCGGCACCTTGGGAATTAGAGAATTCAAGAGACTTTGGATGAAGATTCAAAAGTATTTGGTAACATAATATTTCTGACTGTCTCCCTTTCCCTCTCAGCTCTCAAACAGAGATCCAGAACTGAGACAGGGTTAAACCACCGTAGGCAGATATACTTGGAAGCCTTCCTTCTCATGGATGGAATTTGTTCCAGGCCTCAGAAACACCTCTGATTTGAAAGGCCACAAGCAGATCCTCTTTAACCTTGGCCCCACCACTCTCCATAATTTTCAGTACTTTATGGAAAGCCAGATTAACCTTCTTTCATTGTGGGCAAAGACAGTGCTCTCTGCTGTTTGCTCTATTAAAGCTCATATGAAGATATCTCTGCTGTTGCAATATATTTCGTTGCCAACTGAGCACCAGCAAATAATAATAAGGAACACACAATTTTAGGACCTACAAAACCCTGACTTAGTATTTTTTAAATCTTAAGGAAGTGCTGAATTATTTTTCTGGCAGGGGGTTTTACTATCCCCCAGAGTTCACCCAGAATCAAGCAGTTTAAAGGAAGGACAAATCTGGACATGGTCGGTTTGACAACAAAGGCAAGCATGCTGCTGGCATACCTGATGCTGGTCAGCATAGATCAGCTGTCCTGGAGGTTCATGAAAAGATGTTGGGTTCAAGAAGTGGCATCTCTGTCCTAGGGCTGGTGTCAGCAGAGCAAGCCCTGCAAACCAATTCCAGTCTGAGCTGCTGGTCTGGGAAGCATCTAAATCTGGATAGTAAACCTACTGGCAGTAGAAAGCATCTGTCATCGTGTCTGAAATATTAAGCAAAATGGACTTTGTCTGTTGCAGTGTTTGCCAAATGATAGGATATTTTTTCTCAATGGCCTGCCTGCCACCATGTAACATGAAGGCAGGCAGGCTGCCAGCCTGTGGGAATGTGTTTCCCAGTCTGCTTGCTTGCCAGTAGCTGCTTGAAACATTTCCCTTGCTCATTAACATTTCAAAGAATAAGAGCTTGGGCCGGAAGAAGCAGTCCCTGTCCTAGCTGGCAGAAACCTCAGGCAGTGCCCACACAGCAGAGCAATGGTGTGGATGCAGTGGAGGTAGGCATGACTGCCTGATGCTAATGTAACCACACAATCAGGGAGGATGACAGGGCACAGGCTGCAGAGTGGAACAGCAAACCAAGGTTAAACCCTGGAGAAGCCCTGATTATTTCATTCTGGCTGCTAACTTCTGGTGAGTCTCCTGTTAATCATGTCTTCACTCCTGCTGTTGCCTGTCTATGAAAGCCAAAGCCCTCCTGCCTGTGCTCACAGGTATAGATTGGGTTTTAGGAACAATTCCTTTCCTGAAAGAGTGGTCAGACATTGGAACAGGCTGCCCAGGGAGGTGGGCATCCCTGGAGGTGTTCAAGAAACGTGTGGACATAACACTTTGAGACATGGTTCAAGGGCCACAGTGGTCCTAGGTTGGCAGTTGGACTCAGTGATCTTTGAAGTCTTTCCCAACAGAAACAATTCTATGATTGCTGCATGGGTGCCCTCCGAAAAGTCATCTTCACATTCTCTTCTTCCCTTCTGTTCCAGGCAATCTATAAGAAAGTGGACAGGGACTACTCTGGTACCATTGACTCCCACGAGATGCGAAATGCCCTCAGAGAGGCAGGTGAGTATGATGCTAGGGGACACTGTCAGATTACCAAACACTGGACGAGCAGTGGAGCATTTTAATGGCTTTTCTTCTCTCCTGTGTCCTAGACCATAGTGTTGACAGTGCCATCCTCCCTTCCTGACAGTCACATGTAACTATGTCCTTTTGCTGTGATATACATCAACACCTCTCTTCTGTTCTGCAGCACGGACCCCTGATACTTTTGTCCATGATGTGAACATTGCTTATCCATTTGATTATTATCTGCTCTGTTTTTGGACTCATTATTTCCTAATTTAATTGTGCTCTTTCAGAGCTATGTCCAAATCCTCTTCCTTCATTTTCTCCCTCCACCTTTCTCTACACTAGAGAAGGTACAAGCCTAATCAAGACATGCCCGAAAGATAGCCTCTCTGATGTGTGCTATTCACTTCTGGAGCTGTGCTTGCCAGCTCAGAGGCATGTAGAGCAGCACTTGTCTTGTGCTTGGTGGAGTTGATGTGAACGATCCAGAGACAGAAATAGCATCAAGATGGGCCTGAATAGAGCCCAATGTGTTATATGAGCAGTTGGCTTTGCTGCAATCACTGCTATTCAGCTGCAGTGCCAAGACTCTCCAATTAGGGGTTTATCAGGGGAACACAGGACTGGTCATGCTGTGAAACAATGTGAAATATGCAGTCTGACAAAATGCTGTGAGAGAACTTTATGCTTCTCTTCACCCAACACAATGGGGTTTGGAAAGGACCCACAGCAGAGGTGGGTGATGGAGTCCAACAGACCTTCTGGAAAGAACAGTTTTCAGTCCCTCACCCAGGTCCGCCTGCAGCTGCAGGACTCCATGGATAAGTCACTTAAAGGACAGCATATTTCCTTGCTGTGTCAGTGATTTGTGTGCCTCCCACATCTTCAGGTTTCATGCTCAATGATCAGGTGCAACACAGCATTGTCCTCCGCTATGCCTGCAGCAAGCTGACCATTGATTTCGATGGCTTTGTGGCCTGCATGATCCGCTTGGAGGCCCTCTTCAGTAAGTGTCTCCATTCATCAGCCAAGGGGAATCCCTGAAAACTCTGGAGTTTCATTAAGCATTTGCTATCTTTTAACTGTGAACATAACAAATTGCATGCTGGCATGAGAGTGCCAGCAAAATGGTGTCTGTTGGAGAAAGCTGCAGAGAAACAGCAAAAGCCTTTCTGTCTGAATGAGCATGGAGGATGGGGGACATGTTTTCATAACCTACCATGCTCTTCTGCTTTACACTTACCTGCATTTTATGGTCAGTGCTCTGGCCCACTAGTTGTTCCAGCCCTGTAAATGGTACTATTTATCATTTATAATCCTTACTCAGACCTGATTTACAGGTTTGTCCCCAGATCATACCAGATGCTACCGCATCAGATTTATAGTTGTCCTGCTGCCAACTCTCAGTTTGCTGCTGTAGATCTGACTATTCCACCCCATGAGGCAGCTTAGAAATTACTTGTAGGAGGAAAGAAGAACAGCTGTAATATTATCTCACAGAACCAGTCTAAATTTCCAGCAGATCATGGCAAAAAGCCAGACCTCTATATTTTGTCAGACAGTGTCTCTACATGCCAAACTGTGTTTTATATAAATTTTTCTCCCCTCCTCTCTTCTACTTTTCAGAAGTATTCCATCTCCTGGACAAAGACAAGAGTGGAGTCATCCAGCTCTCTCTGGCTGAGGTGAGGCTCACATTGCAACACCATCTGGTTAAGCTACATGAAAACCACTAAAATACATTGATTTAGACTCTCTATTATAAGTGGTGAACTTCATAGTGCTTCAAAGGGAAAAACTTGTTTATGAGAAAAGTTTCTTCAGCTCAGAAGGCTCATCCTAATTAGTGGAATGAACATTTTACCTTACATGAGCAAAGAAAAGAGAGTAAAGATACATTCAAAACCCCTAAGGTTGCTTCAGAAGATGCTTATGCAATGTGTTTCACTGTCTACTTTTAGAGGGCAGTGGTCAATTCATTAGAAAATACACAGCAGGAAACTGTTCTTGTCTGGCAGAGAGTGTACTGATCAACCTGCCAGAATTAGAAGAGACCTTTTAAGATGTCAGGTCTTTTTTTTTCCCTTCTCCTTCTTTTTTTTAGCCCACATTGTTTTGAATGCAAATTTCTCCTGCTGAAGCTGTAATAAAAGCAATCAACTTGAGTTTTCCCTTTGCAAAATACAAATATATCGCAGGAAACAGCTGTAAGGGGCCCCAAGAGGGCCATCCAATTAGTCCTCTCAGCTGAAGCCTGTCTTGAAGGGAGGAGGATGGCTAGGAAGCCCTGTGACCCTCAGCCACAGTTAGCTAAATCTAGCTGAAACTGTACATTGCATACCCTGACCCTAGACTTTTTCAAAGACCTCAGGGCTTAGCCTGGAGCAACCCCACTTGTGACGTCCGAGGCTGATCGTGTCAATAAATGTCCCCAAAGTTGCAGAGCAGATGGATCCTACATGTACAACAGATTAAAACTCAGATTCAGCTTTTCCCAGCTTCATCTCTCAAAGCCATGGTATAGTGCCCTGCTGGCATCCTGTGGACCTTCCAGATGGCCTGACTTCTTGCTCTGTTTCTTCCTCAGTGGCTGTGCTGCACACTGGTTTGATCCACGGTCGATAAATTCAGCAGAGACCACCGAGGCTATTCTGAAAATGGAACCTCTTGCTTGGCTTCTCCTTGTTATGAAAAGCAGGGAGAGAAACTTAGTTTTGTTACTGGCAAAACTAAAATGATCTCCTACAAACTATAGGAGATCATTTATAAAATAAATGCACTCTTCAATAAAAAATTACAAACAAAAAATCAAACCCAAATTCAACCTCTGTTACTCTGTGTCACGCTGAAAAGTCAAAGCTTTTGACTTAACACAGGTGGGTCCAGGGGGCTTTGGTTTGGCTTCTGATGGTGTGTTGAATTTCAGCAGTGTTCAAAATCTTGGATGGCATCTCCATTGCCTGCAACATCCAGCATACATTTCACTGATAGAAACCCATACTCAGACCACAGGCAAAATTTGTGTTGCTGCTCTGGCTACCTCTCTTCCCAGCCAGTTATCCACTTTGGCTGTGCCAAGTGTCAGCAAACACTGGAGGTGAGGAGCACAGAGGCATATGATGAAGCTGCTGAGAGCATGAGGGGATGGACACAGCCCTGAGAATGAGTAGGGAATCAGGCAAATGTGATGGCACTCCTCCACAAGTCTTGGTTCAGTCTTCCTGGGAGAGGAGGCAATGGAAGGCAGGATGGAAGGCAATGGGCAGGCTGCTGCAGCTATTTTAACTAAGATCTTCTCTTATGAATGCTTGTCCATACCTGTATTTCAGTGTCCAAAGATAGAGTCTGAAGTTTTAGGAGGTGAGTGACTGGACCACAGAAGCTCACAAAGGCAAGCGTGAAGGCAAGAACATAAAACGGATGTGTAGGGGTCTAGGAGCATGAGTGTGTGTGAGACATGCTAGTGTAGATCATGATTTAAAAAGGAAACTGAAGCTAATAGTCACTGTCTAACAGTGCTATGCCTTCCTAAGATCTTGTAAACCCTTTTTCCTTGGAAAAAAAATATCTGTGCCTTTAATTTCACAGGATTACAAGGGGTCAGAGCAATGCAGACAAGATAATGCAGCAGTCTCTTTTAGCAATTGGAAAATATTGCTGGAGCTTGTAGTAATGATCTGACAAGATGATGTGTCTTTGATGCTTCTCCCTGGGAGCAGAAAGAGTGTAGGCAGAGATTTGTGTCCCCAAGGCAGATGTGGGGACAAGGCTCCATCCTGCTCTCCCTTCAGTGCTATAAGATGGGCCTTTCTCCACAGCTGCTTGTTGCTAAGCTCTTTCTATAAGCAGAATGAAAGCTTTCATTTGCTTCCTCAGAACTCAGAATGCTTTGTGACAAACCCCAAGCCTCCATTTGACATCTCCCAACATTTCTTTGCCTTAGCTACGGCAGTCTGTCTAAATGGGATGTATAACCTGTTCCAGTGTACAGTTCTGACTTTCTAATAGATTGTATTTACTGCTCTCATTTAGAGGTCCTCTTCCAGTAAAAGAGAAATAAATGCTTAGTCCAGGTTGCAGGATTAAAATAGCCATGGGCTTTCCTCTGATGTTGCTGTGTGTCTACCACTGGTCATGACATTCATGCAGTTGTTTTAGATTGCATCAGTTTCTCACAGTAGATATTTGACTGCTGACCAACAACAGACCTCCATGCACCTCTACCTGCCTGGAAGACAGAGCTAGCTGGGGCAAGCTGAAGTCTCCAAAATGTTGAGAATGTTCTAGTGAATGCTCTGCCTGTTCAGTAAGATGAATGTGTCCTTCCCTGCCCTGTATCTTGAGTATGCAACATGTTTCCTTACCATGCAGCAGGGAGAGCTAACAGCTTGCAGCTTCAGATTTGCTTTCTGCTCACATGTGCTATTCATGAGTTCATTCCAATTATGATCACAGTGAGGCCTCTCTCCACAAGACTAGGAGAACTCAAATATATGCAGAAATCTATTGCATGCTCCCACTTCTTTTCCCTTTACATCAAGTGAGATGTCTCCACCACAACAATTCTCATGGTTATCTCAATGACTTTCACCCTCCTGTACTGGATGGGCAGAGTGCTGCACTCCATCTTCCTTTATCTTTGGGAAGCAGGCAGCTCCAGAGGAGCCACCTCCTCTTGAATTTTTTTCTTTGAGCACAGTACTTGACTATCAGGTCTCAGAGAACAACAGCTCAAAAATAAGGCTTTTCATGGAATTGAATGCACTTCTCATTTTCACTTGAGGCATCTGCAAAAAGATGATTAATGTCCACCTTATTTTCCTTCCTTATGCTGCAAGCTGTCCTTATGTCTGCACTTGTCAGTTCTCCCAGTTAGTCCTGATGAGGCTAAAATGCCTTTTGACTAAAACACCTGCAGCAGCTCCCGTGGAAGCAGTGGGGTATTGTGGACTGAGCCAGGGCTTGGGACTCTGCACTCTGACACCTTGTGTGTTGGCTCTGCTTCATTTTTGGAGCTGTGAAGCACTGCAGGTCCCATAAGATTTGAGTAGCTCAGTTGTGGGCAGTTATAATGTAGGGAAATCACAATGGTTCATGAATTTGTGATGCATTCCCTGTCACTATGTGCTGTGTGACATTCTCAGCACCTTATAAATAAGGTAGGGCAAGAGACCCCCATGGAAGCTCTGCAATGGCTTTCCAGATCTTCCCTTTCTCTATTTTCCCCTAGAAATATTTTCACCTGCACTGCAGCCCCATGAACTGAAAACCTGAACTCTGTACATTGCTCCTGTCAAATGTGATTCACATTAGACCCTGTTCATAGTTCCAAACTCCTTATGCACTAATTGTTTTGCGGGTGCCTACAGAGGAACTTCCCATGGGTTTAAATCATACCACACCAGCACCTAACACCAGCTATGAGCCAGAGTAAATAGCTGCATGAGGTGCAAAGAGAGTCATGGAGATTTGGGATGTTAGCTAGGAGGATACAAAGGATCAGCCTCATACATGCAATTATCAGCCACCTGCTCGTTCTCCCAGAACGGGAGATTTAGAGGGAGATCTCTCCTTTCCGTCATTGCAGGATAATGATCAGATCCACAGCGTAGCACAGAAGGAGCAGTCCTTTGCAAACTGCTTTTAATTCTTTACTTCAGACAATCCTACTGAACCTGACTCAATGCTTTGTTTTAGTTCTTCATTTCCATACAATTCAGACAACCTGGCAGGCCTGAAAGCTCTGAAATACTGCATCATTTTTCTTTCCATCTTATTCACAACGCATCCAAAAATCCCAGCCTGCTGTCATTGTTATCCCAGCCTAAGCTTAGAGATTGAGATTCCAATAAAGTCCACAAAAGCCAGTGAGATTCTAGGTGCAAGAAAGAACCCAAATTCCAAAGCTTTTTAAGTTTCCTCACCACTAATGATGTCCCCAGCGATAGTTAATCTTCAAGTAGTGCCCTGCTACTGCCTGACAAGCTTTGTTGCCATGGTGTCTGTCTCTCTCGATATAACTGGCACGTAGAGCAGATAGAGCAAATTACTTCACTTGTTACTGTTGGCCACTCGTTAACTCCTTCCTCAGTCCTTGAAATCCTTGATATCTTTGATGCAGCTCTTACCTGAAGTGCAGCCCCTCCATCCAGTGTGGCATCAGCTGCCTGTGTGGGTGGGAGGGCTTGGCTGGTGTGGTTCTTAGGGAGGGTTGCGTTGGAAGAGAAAGAGAATGAAGCAGAAAATAATTGGTAGGAACGAATCTGGGAACTGGACTAAAGAACCTCTGGGGTAACAACCAGGAAGAAGGTGAATAAACAGCCAACCATATTTTGGGTCACATCATAAGAAGTGTGACCAGCAGGACAAGCAAGGTGATTCTGCCCTTCAACTCTGCTCTTGAGACCCCACCTGGAGTATTGCCTCCAGTTCTGGGGCCTTCAACACAAGAAGGGCATCAAACTGTTGAGGGGGGTTCAGAGGAGGGCCACAAAGATGATCAGAGAGCTGGAGCACCTCCCCTATGGGGACAGGCTGAGAGAGTTGGGGCTGTTCAGCCTGGGGAGACCTTATAGTGCCCTTCCAGTACCTGAAGGAGGCCTGTGAGTAAGCTGGAGAAGGTGTCAAAAGGAACATCACCCAAGTGCAGTGCCACATACAAGTAGCTCATATAACACAAGTACATGCTGGACAGCGTCCCCAAGAAAACTGCTACCCATGTAGAAAGCACCACAAATCCTTCCAAACACATGCCTTCATTGTGTCTAAAAACACATAAGCACATTCAACACATTTCAGTGTAAGTGGGTGTTTTCTATGTGTAGCTCCATGGGGACAGTACTGAACTTCCCACCACAAATATCTCTGCTCTGGCAGTGGTATTGCAGACCATGAAGAGTAAACAAGCAACTGACCTTCACACAAGTGAGAGTCTGTATTTAGACACAAAAGCAAAGAAACTGGTTTGTTACTAGGTACCCTTAGCTCTCCTTGTCTTTCACATCTCTGAAAGAAGCCAGGCTACTGCTAGGTCTGCTGAAGCTTTTAAGGGAAAAAGAGTAGACAGGGTAGTGTGACATTGCTTTGATTACAAAATTATCAGTGCTGCTTTTAATAATGAATGGAATCTTTTTGCCACAGTTTAGCTACAGAAAGCACAGGATTTGGACTTTCCAGAGATTTTCCATTTCTGTGTCTTGTTTTCTCTGCACTCCCTAACTACCTAACTAGCCAGCTCTCCTGATACACAAACGTTAATGTTGTATGTCATAGAATCGAATCATAGAATCATAGAATCATTTTGGTTGGAAAAGAGCTCTAAGATTGAGTCCAACCATTATCTACCTCTACCAGCTCTGGCGCTAAACAATGTCCCTCAGTGCCACCAGGGACACTTTCAGGGATGGGGATCCAACCACCTCCCTGGGGACTCTATTTCAGTGTTTGAGAAACCTTTCAGTGAAGAATTTTCTTCTAATATCTGACCTAAACCTCCCCTGCTGCAACTGGAGGCCATTTCCTCTTGTCCTGCTGTTTGTTACTACGGAGAAGAAACAGACCCCCACCTCACTGCAGTCTCCTTTGAGGTAGTTGTAGAGAATGAGAAGGTCATCCCTGTAGGCTTGAGTGGAAAAGAATAACTTTCCCTTTATTTAAATAGGCTTATGTGATAATTGATATCAGTAAGATACCTGGCACAAGCACTAAGCCAGCTTAGCTCTATGTGTTTGTAAAACTGTGTGTGTATTCTCAGGTGCTAATCACACTCTTAGGCTGCTGTGTAAATTTACCCAGCACACATGCTGAAGCAGGTATGGTCTCTTGGGACTTTAAAGGGACTTTGTGACCAACACAATTTATTGCAAATTGTGTCTTGCTTTGGCTTAAAAGCTCATCATACTTGCTCATTAATCTGCAGGCAGTTTGAGCTCAGGAAATGCAGTCCTTGTCAAACACAGGACTGATTGCTGGTGGTGACCAGTGTTGCGGCATCCCATGGGATATCCCTTGCGCCCCTCACTGTAAGAAAGACATCAAGTTGCTGTAGAGTGTCCAGAGAAGGGCAACAAAGCCAGTGGACGAAGGTCTGGAGAACAGGTCTTATGAGAACAAGCTGAGTGAACTCAGATTGTTTAGTCTGGAGAAGAGGAGGCTGAAGGAAGACCTCATTGCTCTCTACAGCTCCCTGAAAGGAGGTGGGATTGAGGTGGGTGTTGGCCTCTTCTCTCAAGTATCAGGTGATAGAATGAAAGGAAATGGCCTGGAGTTGTGCTGGGAGAGATTTATATAGCATATCAGAAAAAAATTCCTTACTGAAAGAGTGGTCAGGCATTGGAATAGGTTCCCCAGGGAAGTGGTAGAGCCACTGTCCCTTGAGCTGTTCAAGACTTGGCACTATGGGACATGGTTTAATGACTGTGGTGGTGTTTGTCTGTCAGTCAGACTTGATGATCTTAGAGGTCGTTTCCAACTGAAACAACTTTATCATTCTATGATCCTCCCCCTGGGGGCTGTTTCAGCATGAAAGTTTTGTCATGTGAAAGATACTCTGCCTTGGGTGGCATCTTCTCCTGGAGAAGTCTTGCCTGAAAGATGGTCACTACGAATACAGCAAAGTAGGAAAATATTTCCCCTTTCAGAAAGAGTCAGCATGGAATTAATCAAACAGAAGGAGACTAAAGGAAAAATGAGAAAATTATATAGTACCACCCTGACCTCTAATTTGTAAAGCACCTTAAGACAAAATCCTGAGAGAAGGAGCTGTCTGAAGCAGCAGATGTGAACATAATAACAATGAAGTTGATTCCAGCAGAGAGTGCCAGCCTTCAACTTGTTAATTTAATTTGAACTCATCTCAGTTTGGGGTTGGGATTTTTTGTGTGTCTGTGCTGTTATACATGCTGATAATGCTTGAGTTTCAGATGTGCTGGTCTGTTGCATGAAAGCTTCCCACAAGACATTATCTAACCAAATTTTACTCCAGTCCAAGCTGAGTGGAGCACAAACAATGAACGAGCTTCATGGGGAGAGAAAAGAAAATGAATTTCACAGTTGATGCCTTACATTGTATGGTGGCACCAGTAACATGATTAATCAGAAGAGTATTATGGCTTTAAAAATGATGTGGGTCCCACCAGGGATTTCCTGCACAATCTGTCAAGCTAGCAGAAAGGTTAAGTGCAGCCTTCTCAGTTAGGAGGCTAAGGTTCAGTTTTCTTCATTAGTTACTTCTAGGGTTTCCTTGGGGCATTCATTTAAGCTGTGCCTCGACTGCATTTAGACCCCGACTCCAAAGCTACACTGGCTCAGACTTGCCTATGTCCAGCTGCTGGCTACCTCCACCCAGAAGTGCTGCAGGTTTTGTACCAGAGCTGCTGAGGTCCCTGAAACCTGTGTGCAGAAATATTGAAGTTTTGCCAGTTTTCAGGTTTTATCATCTAGCTCAGACTGAAGGCTAGCCAGATTCCACATACTATATGATTGTCTAGAAAAGAATCCTCTGAGAGGCTCAGTCCAAGAGGCATGTCTGAGAATGCCTAAAGCATCTCAGGAGGACCCAGTTCATTTTGAAACACAGTGACAGCACTGCTTCAGTCTGTCTATGGAAGAGTTGTTTTCCTGTACTTTCACTGTTCCACATCCCCCATAGATGGTGGTGTAATGGTTTAAGCACTTCTCTAAGATAGATGTGAGAAGCATTGCTTCAAGCTCTCTTCTCTTTAGATACTGTGTCAGGAGGGGCTCTACTGCCTAGCCCAGAGGTGAGATGAAAGAGAAGGTGCCTCTCTGTTCCCCCTCTGGAAGTTATGGCACTATACGAAATAAATTCAAATGTTCACATGCCAGAAATACAGAAAGTCTGGGTGAGATGGAGCACTCTAAGGGGTAGATCTCCATGGTGAAGTGTAGCCTGCAATCTGACCCCCAAAAGAACTGCTGCTCATGTGTAGGAGCTCAATACAGATGACTCAGTGGCAAATATCTATGAGTTCTGCATGCTAGGGGATCCCAGTGACCCCTTAGAATCATAGAATCAATAAAGTTGGAAAAGACCTCAAAGATCATCAAGTCCAACCTGTCACCCAACACCTCATGACTACTAGACCATGGCACCAAGTGCCACGTCCAATTCCCTCTTGAACATCTCCAGGGATGGTGCCTCCACCACCTCCCTGGGCAGCACATTCCAATGGCTAACAACTCTCTCTGTGAAGAACTTTCTCCTCACCTCGAGTCTAAACTTCCCCTGGTGCAACTTGAGACTGTGTCCTCTTGTTCTCGTTCCTTGAACCAACTCTGTCCAACACTATTCCAGTTATTCTGTCCAATGTTGTTCTTCAGTACCTGATATCCTATCACCACTCTGTGGAGCTATGTAAAAGTGATGTTCTATTGTCAGTAGGGATGTTTGATTATTTTTTTTTTAAGACCAGGAAGGTGTTGGGAACATCTTACACATGAGCATGTCTTGAAAGATCATTACATTTGTCAATCAGCATATTGCCTCCCTAAATCCCTACACATAGAACAGATGAAATTCAATCAAATCCCAGGAGTGTGATTTTTTTTTTGGGGTTGGTTTGTTTGTTTCAACTTTGTTTTACTCTGAATGGACACTTCCAGTTTGGGATTCCTGGGGAGGGAAAAAAAGTGTAAGTAAAATACTGTTGATTAGGTTTCCTTCATGTCATTTAAAATTTGCTGGTAATATAGTGCTAATTGGCTTGGAGGTGCTTGATGAAGAAATGCTTCCACTCCTGAACTCAAGATCATTGCATGGGTGGATGGAGACAGCTTAATCACAACTCAGAAGATGAATGGACCTGTCTGAAGCAACGAGGTTCAGTGTCCTGAGCAAAAAGGGATCAGCAACGTTTCGCTGTCGATTTTAGCAGGCTGAGGTATTCTCAGGTACGTAGTAAATAATGCCCCATGCCACTGAAGTGGTCAATAGAGGAGTCTGTGACTACAGCTCATTCAGAGAGACTGTAAAATCAGTTATACCACCAGCAGATCTTTAAAGTACCACAGGGCTAGACAAGACAGAGCTGCAACGCATCTTCAACCTCCACTCCCTAAACATTTACTTCTAATTAATTTTCTTAATCACATAGCAGTGCACTTCCTGATTACACTGGGGAACCCCTCTTGGATTGTAACAGAGTCTTTATCTATTGCTCAGATTCTTCTGGCTGTCACTCTAGCAGCAGACTCCCTGGCCTCATTTTGTGCTGGCCTGTATGTCTATGTGCACAGACTGTTTGGGGAACGCTTGACAGATCCTTCAACTGATGCAGCTACATCTCTAAGGACCAGATGGATACCCTTATTCACACTGAGTTACTACTTGAGTAGTGCCATTGCAATCACTAGGACTACTGTAGAGACACTGCTTGATGTAAGGGTTTGGTTAAGAGCTCCTATAAACACAAGCCAGAGGAAGCTTTTTGCTGTGCACATCTACAGTTTTATTGGTCCTACAACACCCAGGAGCTAGACTATGTGTTCTTGAGTGCCATCTAATTGGGTGAGTAACTAAGTCCTTATAAACAGATGGCATGCTCCTAAAACAAGGACCACCATCAACCCCCAAATTAACCATTTTCATAGAATCATAGAATGATAGGGGTTGGAAAGTACCTCTGGAGGTCATAAAGTCCAACTGCCCTGCCAAAGCAGGATCACCTAGGGCAGGTCACAGAGGAACATGTCCAGACAGGCCTTGAAAGTCTCTAGAGATGGAGACTCCACAACCTCTTTGGGCAGCCTGTTCCAGTGCTCTGTCACCCTTACAATAAAGAAGATGTTCCTCATGCTCAGGTGGAACTTCCAGTTTGTATCCATTGCCCTTTGTCCTATCACAGGGCACCATGGAAAAGAAACTGGCCCTTTCTTCTTGATGCACACCTTTCAGATATTTGTAAACATTAATAAGATCTCTTCTATTTTCACATGATACTGGCAGAAATGAGGTACCCATACCCTTAGATACTGCCATTGAACCTGCCATTGTAACTGGCATAGACATAGGGAGGTATGGAATAAAACCATGTAAGAGTAACTACAGGTGCACCAAAATCTGGTTTTGAAGGAACAGGCATCCCAATGGAGATTGGATGTGGCACTTGGTGCCATGGTTTAGTCATGGGGTCTGTGGTGACAGGTTGGACTTGATGATCTTTGAGGTGTCCTCCAGCCTTGGTGATTCTGTGATTCTGTAACGCTGCCCAATACACCTGCCAGGCAGTAGTGTTCTTTTTGTTTCACTCAGCTGCACACAGGATGGAGGTTAAACATCTGAAGAGTGTTTTGTGTTTTGCAATGGCACCAACGTGCCTGAACACAGTGTTGGTGTCTCTGGGTTTCCACCACTAATGGGCAGTAGCTGCATTTTTCCTCATCCCCATATTTTGCTGAAACCAACCACAAATTTCATCACAGTGCTTGGTAGATTCGATACCTCTTTAGCTCCTTTGTTTTCAAGTTCTATAAAACATGACTCTCTAGTTTACCAGCAGCTCTCCTCCCCCCCAAAAATCCCACTTGCTTCACTCCAGGAGAAGATGTTCAATATCATATTGAAGCAATACTTCAAAACCTGATCAAAGGAAATCTATTTTACAAAAGGTTAATTAAAATGCAGGGCTCACTGTCACTGGATGTTGTTGGTCTGTGATATTTGGCAAAATGAGCAAAGGGATCAGACATCTGTATGGATAAAACACTGTCATGAGTGGTTTAGCAATTTGGGATAAAACATTTTTTGGAAGAGTCTGAACCACGATTTCAGGCTTTGAGCTGACCTCTAATATTAGAGAGGGAGTGCAAATCTGCTGTGAAGTTTAAAATACCCTTCCATCTGCGTGGCTACTCTGAAACACTTAATCTTGGGCACTTTGAGACAGTGTAGCCCACTGGATGGACCACAGATGACTTTTCAGTGTTTGCTTCACTTTATACCAAGTAGACTTGTAGTCATTTGCTGTGCAGTTACCATCGATGTTTTGCTCTTCACCCCTCTGTATAGCCAGGAGCCTGATGTCAGCTTCTGCTTTGCTGAGCAGAGAGGAGTTGACATGCCACAGAGCAGAAGGAACGTGTGCCCTCTCAGGAGCATTTCACTTTACCTCCTCCTTCCTTTGCTGCTTTTATTGCATCCTGCAGAAGTGCAGCTGAGTGGTAAGTTATATATTTATTCTTACTTACAGATTTATAAGGCAATGGAGACTGTGAAAGGTATTTGCAAAGCACAGTCATTGAATTGGCTCAAATGATTGACCAGTAACCATTGCACTGAAACAGAGGACACCCTCTTGAAGTGCAGTTGTCTTTTCCTATAAAAATAACTTACAGTGTGTGGGATTGAGGGGACTAGGACACATACTAAAAACATGTCACATAATCCTGGTCTCTGCCAATTGTGAAAAACCTCTCTAGATACCTAGGGCTCCCTTGGGAAATGCAGTGTGGGGACAACCCATGTTTCTGATTTCAGGATCTGATGGGAATCACAGAATGGTGGTGGGGGTTGGAAGTGAAAATCAGACATCTAGTCCAATTCCCCTTCTAGAGCAGGCTCACCCAGTGTAAACCACACAGGAACACACCCAGGAAGGTTTTGAATGCCTCCAGAGAAGGATACTCCACCACCTTTCTGGGCAGCCTGTTCCAGTGTTCTGCCACTCTGAAAGTAAAGGGTTTTGTTTCCTTATGTTTACACAAAACCTCTTGTCTCCTAGTTTGTGTCCATTGCCCCTTGTCCTGTGACTGGGCACTACTGAGAAGAGTCTCCTGTTCTCCAGACATCAACCCTTTAGATGTTGATAAGTATTAAGGAGATACCCCCTCAGCCTCCTCCAGGCTAAACAGCCCCAGCTCTCTCATAAAGCCCCAGCCTTTCCTCATAAGGTAGATATTCCAGTTCCCTAATCATCATAGTGGCTCTCCACTGGACTTTCTCTTTGTCTTTCATCAAGTGGAGAGCTTGGAACTGGATGCAATACTCCTGATGAGGCCTCACCAGGGCAGAGTAGAGGGGGAAGAAAATCTCCCTCGACCTGGTGATTGTAGTTCCTGGATCACCTGAAAGCATCCCCTCATAATTCCTCTTTTCTAAGAACTCTAGAAAATTCCTTGTGGGGTTGAATAATCACAGAATCATAGCATGCACTGGGTTGGAAGGGACCTCTGGAGGTCATCTGGTCAAGCCTCCCTGCAGCAAGCTGGGACACTCCCAGCTAGATCAGAACCAACTAGAATTTTAAATAGCTAGTCTGATAGAAATCAGTCCCCAAAGGGATAGCACCTGGACACCCAGAGGAACATATAGTCCTGCCTGCAAATGTGCTCCTTAGTGATGTAGCTCTGTAAGCTGTAACGTGTCTTTTTCATCTAGCCCTTTTCACATCAACACAGGACTCCAGCCTGCTTTTCCCTGTCAGCCATTCCAGCAACCAAGACCTGTGAGACAGATTTGCTTTCAAATTGGATGAGACATGTACCAGGTGCCGCATCCATGAGCACTGCACAAACAATGAAATCCAAAAATTGCCTTTCAGCAGAGCCTGATTAGAACCAGCATAAAATAGCAGCCAGGGACGCCTGAGCCTCAGGATCCATCTTACTACTTGCCCTCTGCAATGTACTTCTGCTGGTGGCTTTCCCACCACTGTGCTTTCTAACAGCACAAATGGAGCATGGCAGGCTGTGAAAGCAAAGGGTGGTTATGCAGTTGCTATTATGGGACCTGGGAGATGTGGGCTGCACCCTCCACTGTGTCATAAATCACCTGTGTGATTAGAGAAGTGAGCGAAAGAGAATCTCATGAGGTTCAGTAAGGTGAAAGGCAAGGTTCTGCACCTGAGTTGTGGCAATCCTCAATATCAATACAGGCAGGGGACTGATGAGATGGAGAGCAGCCGTGCAAAAATGGACTTGGGGGTACTGGTGGACCAGAATCTGGACATGAGACAAGAATGTTCACTTGCAGCCCAGAAAGCAAATCACATCCTGGGCTGCATCAAAAGAAGGATGGCCAGCAGATTGAGAGAGGTGATTGTGGCCCTCTATTCTGCTTTGGAGAGCCCTCACCTGCAGTACAGTGTCCAACTCTGGGGCCCCCAACACAAGAAGGACATTGACCTGCTGGATCAGGTCCAGAGGAGGGGCACGAAAATGCTCAGAGGGCTGAAGCACCTCTCTTACAAGGACAGGCTGTGAATGAAGATGTTCCTGAAGGTAACACACAGAGAATTCACCTTTCTCCTTGGACTTTAAGTCTCATAGTTGGTTAAGCCTTCTTTTAAAAACTCCTAAATTAAGCTCTGCCTTAGGCTACAACTCCTTGAATTCAGGAGCTTAAATCAGAATTGCCCAGTTGAGTATTCTCTTCAAGAAATTGATGAAATAGCAATGCTACAGTGCAAGACCTCAGACATGACAACATTTATCTCAGTTTAACAGTGTACTTTCTAAGACATTCAAAACTGTGCAAATCTAGCTGTTGTAGATTACAACATCATGCCAGCTCTGCAAGTCCTCTTCTGAAAATTAAGAGTTCCTCTGCATGCAGGCTGGCAGAACCCTATGTCTGCTGTCACCCACAACATCCACATGAAGTTACATGCTCAGTTTCCAAGTAAAAGAGCTGTTAACTTTCTCAGTGACACCCACCAAGCTGAGTAGATGTCCTAGGCCATCAAGATGAATATGGGTTCTGTTACACAAAAAGAGCTGTGATTTTTGTGGGGTTGGGTTTTTTGTTTGTTTGTTTGGGTGGGGGGTTTGTTGGGGTTTTTGTTTGTTTGCTTGCTTGTTTTCAGCTTGACTTCTTTGCTTTAAGTGAATTTACAAAGTGTTAATGTTTGAACTCAGCACACAATTTGTCTGGTGGCACAGAAGGGAAATAAAATCTGGACCATGCATCTCAGGGTTTATAGGAGGAACAGGAATATAAGGCAATAAACCATGGGTTATCACTGAAGTCACAAGCTTGACTCTAATACAAGTAGAGGTCAGATCAGCTAATAAAACAGTTCATTCTTTCCAGTTCAGATTAGGAGGCTGCTTTAATCCTCAAAACATCCTTGTCAAATATACTCACATATGCCAGTGCCTGTGGCTAGCTCTAAAAATAATCATGATGATTAAGTTTTGGATATGAGTTGAACTATGAGGTTCATGACTCACAACATGGGAAAGAATCAAGGGGATATCACCAGTTCATACTCTGGTGAAGGAGGTAGTATCATCACATCAGTTAGTAACAACTATTGAACTGCAGAGATCCAGTGAGTACTTGTGCATGGTAGGACTACTGAAATGATAACATGCCAGCTCCTTTTGGCAGGGCCTGGAAATTTTAAAGCAGGGTGTTGTGGCTTGAAAATTCCCACCCCCACCCCCTTAAATTTGCCAGACCAGCTCAGTTGGAAGCAAATGGAAGCTGTATTTACAAGCAAAACTATAATCTATAATGAAATGCAATGAATATGTACAAAACATATAGTAGCTAAAGGTATATACAACTGATAAACAGCACAAGGATCTCCCTGGTCAAAAGACCAGGGGAAGCTAATAGCTTCTCCCTCCCTGCCCACCCTTACCCCCCTTGTACATAAAAAGGACAAGAGAAAGGAACAGAGAGATATTTTGTTAGACTGAGCCAAAGCAATGCAGCCAAGGTCAAGCAGAAGCAGTTAGTATCTCCCAGCCTGAGGAAGTGAGAAGAATTCCTATGGCAGATAACTCTCCAGTGGGATTGTTTAGAACTATCATTCTTTTCCTCTTTACACCCAACAGAGGTTTATTTACATTTTACTACTTTCTGTTCAAGATCTGTGAAATATTTTAAAGGCATAGCCTAAAACTACCACAGAGGGCTTTTATTTTCTCAACTGCTCACAAGCAGTGGAAAACTTCAGGTCCCCTTGGGCTCTGCTGTAATGTGCTGCTGGGTGCTTTTGACTGTCTGGTGCATAGGGGCACTGGACAGATATGGGCTTCCTTGGAGTTCAGGACAAGCTGCAATAGAGGAGAATCAAGGCAAAAGACCCTTACAGAAATGTCAAGCCCATTTTGAAAGTTCCTTTGCTGAGAAACCTTTCTCTTTTTGTAAAGGTTTTGGTTCATGTTTTTAAGAAACACGAGCAAAAGCTGAGTAAACGATGGAGAGGTTAGGCTGTGCTGCCACCCAATGAGATCTGGACAGGCTGGAGAGCTGGGTGAAGGTAAACCTCATGAAGTTCACTAAGGACAAGTGCAGGGTCCTGCATCTGGGGAGGTATAGTAGCAGGCACCAGCACAGACAAGGGGTTGCCCTTCTGGAAAGCAGCTCCACAGAGAAAGACCTTGGAGTCCTAGCAGACAGCAAGTTCTCCATGGGACAGCAATGTGCCCCTGTGGCCAAGAGAGCCTGGGATGCATCAAGAAAAGTGTGTCCAGCAGATGTAGGGAGGTTCTTCTCCCCCTCTACTCTGCCCTGGTGAGACCACACCTGGAATACTGTGTCGAGTTCTGGGATCCCCAATTCCAGAGAGACAGGGACCTGCTGGAGAGGGTCCAACAAAGAGCCATGAGGATGATTGCTGAGACTGAGTATCTCCCCTATGAAGAGAGACTGAGACCTGGGGCTGTTTAGCCTGGAGAAGAGAAGACCTGAGAAGGGATCTGATCGATGTCTATCTGAGGGGCAGGTGTCAAATGGAAGGGGCCAATCTCTTTTCAGTGGTGCGCAGTAATAAGACAAGGAACAATGGATACAAACTTGAACACAGAAGGTTTCACCTCAACATGAGGAGAAACTTCTTTACAGTGAGTGTGACAGAGCACTGGGACAGGCTGCCCAGAGAGGTTGTGGAGCCTCCTTCTCTGGAGACTCATGGCTCAAAACAAGGACAAGCCTGATGCAAGGACTGAGCTCTCATGTTCTCTTGCCTGCTGTGTGGCCAGTGCCAGCCCCCTGGCTGAGTCCTCCAGCTCTACACACCATGGCAGGGAGCCAGAGTCTGAGAGCCATGGCAGCCAAGGTCCTTCTTGGAAAGACCTGTCATCCTGTGGGGCAAGGAATCATAGGGCATGGAGACAGATGATCCACTAGAAAATCCTAAATTGAGGGTGAGGGACTAGCCAGGAGCATCATTAGATGAAACTCTCAGGGTTGAAGTATTGTTTTTTGTAAGAGCTGAATGTCACTGTGAAAAATTTTTATATTCTGAAGAATAAACAGAATCTTTTTTATTGCTGATTTGAATCTCTTTCTGTGCTTTTGCAACGCCCCAAGGCTGACATTTCATGTTCTTATTATATTCATTCCTTAGTCTGTTTTTATCTTGGGTTGGTTTGGAGCTTTTTCTTTCTTTTTCTTTTTTCTTTTTTTCCCCTCTTATTTGATAAAGGTTTTCTGTATGTGACCTGAACACTGCAAGATAAAGTTCAGCTGGGTAATTTTAATGAAACCTGGGAGGGTGGGAGAGAAAATCAGGTAGTGTTTGAGAAAAGTGCTTCTATTTCATACTGTGTTTGTCATGGGCTGAGCTGAAGCTGCTGCTGATACTCAATACCATACTGGAATTAAATTCTGATTCATCTTGTTCACAACCTGTAGTAAGTGCCCATATTGACCTTTGATTGTCAGTAGTTTTTTAATACACATCAGAGGTCAAACAAGTAAAAGGAGGGATGGCCAGGGGACACGATGAGGAGCAAACAGGGAGGATGTATGAATGCGTTGCAAGTGGCAAGTACATGCCTGTTATTTAACTACAGTTCAGTCCTACTTCCTGCCCTCAGGCAGCCTGAAGCTAATAACCCTGTCATCTGGAGAGATAATACAACACTGATCATCACAATTTCACTAAATAAGTCATTTAAAATTAATTATATCACATCTTAATAAGACCAGATCTGGTTGACTCCTTGCTTATCTTGCATGGCATTGTCAGGAATGGAATACAAACATTTTAGAGATAAAGCGGTGTATACTTGCCCACTAACTGATGCTGAGTGTCCCTCTGTGTTATCTACTCTCTGCACCTCTCTGACCTCCTGGAATTTTGATGAATTAGACTCACTGAGCAGAGAAAACCAGAGATTTTTTTCCCTTCTGATTTTGCACTGGCATGCTGCCATCCTGCAGCTGTGCACCCTTCCCATTGAGGCTGCTGTTACACTCACCTCAGCTACGACAGTTTATCTCAAGGCTTAAAGGACAGCAATCCAAGTACAAGCCTGGAGCTTGTGGCTCAGCTTTCCCACATGCAACTATGCTCCTAAGCAGCTTCCTCAAACATTTTGATAAGCCCAGAGTCTGCTGGTTGATAAAGTAACCTGTCGATTTTGATAGCCCAGTGATGTGAATGACTCTGACAAGCTGCTGAGAAGAGGGCTGGAGTAGTGGGCAGGTAGCAGAGCAGAGGGAGATTTTGACCTGCCTCTCTGATAGCTACTTAAGAAACATTTCTTCCAAATGGCTGTTGTTTTGTCAGCAAGAGCCTCTGTACTGGGCTAGTGCATTTTTAGTCTCAGAGTAGCGCTGAAGCAGGATGGGAATATCAATTAGTTGATTCAGTCTTGGCCTTCAAACCTTGATTTGGAATAAAGGAGAAGTAGGGATATTTAGGTAATTCCTTTGGGCCAGGAAAAAAATCTCTGCCAGTTTATGGCCTGGCATGCTACCAACTGGACAATTTTCAGGTTTGGAACTAGTTTCAATAATCTAGTTAAATATTCTCCTTAGAGATCTTCTTGGTCCATGAAAGGTCCAGCCTTCAGAGACTTCCAAGCCGAAGGCATGCGACCTCCTTCATCCTTCCTCATCCTCTGCCCGTTTTCACAGAATCATAGAATTCTTTCCTTTGGAAAAGATTTCTAAGACCATCCAGTCCAACCATCAACTGAAGACCACCATGGCCATTAAACCATGTCCCAAAGTGCCATGCCCACATGTTTCCTGAATACCTCCAGGGACGGTGATTCCACCACCTTTCTGGCAATTTCTTTCAGGAAGGAAATTTTTCCTGATATCCAATCTAAACCTCCCCTGGCACAATTTCAGGCTTTTCCCTCTTTTCTACCACATGATGCCAGGGGGATTTTCTCTCTAGGAAATGGAACCATTGCCCCATTTAACTGTATTTTATCACTTATAGTACAGAATCAGAGAATCATAGAACTGTTCAGGTTGGCAGAGACCTTCAAGATCATCAAGCCCAACTGCTTGCCTAGAGCTCACAATCCCACCACTACTGCTAAGCTATTACCACTAATCCATGTCCTTAAGCACCATATCCACGTGTGTTTTAAATGCATCCAGGGATGGTGACTCCACCTTGGAGCTGACCCCTGGGCAGCCTGTTCCAATGCCTGATAACACTTTCTGAGAAGAAATTGTGCCAGTATCCAACCTGAACCTCCCTTGGCACAACTTGAGGCTGTTTCTTGTTGTCCTGTCACTTGTTGCATGTGAGAAGACACTGACTGCCACCTCACTCCTAACTCCTAGTAGTTGTAGGGGGCAATGATGTCTCCCCTCAGCCTCCTCTTCTGAAGACTAAACAATCCCACTTCCCTCAGCCATTTCTCATAACGTGTTCAAGGCCCTTCACCAGCTTAGGTTTAGGAGAATTCCTCTCTTATCAGCTGTTTACTTGACCTTTTTCTTCCCCCCAGTGAAACACTCATCTCTTTAAGGTACCTGAGCCTAATGATCTAATTTGGAACTGCTATTAGATGTTTTAAAAAATTTAATCTGAATTCAAGGTCGATGGTAACAAGACTGAATTATAGATTTAGTTGAAGGAAATAGATTTCATTGTGTCCCCAGAAGGAATCTGGTTATGATTAATGTGAACAGGGCAGTACAGCAGTTGATGAGAGCAAAGATTGCACATGGAAGGCAAAATTTACCATCGGAATTAATTTGCCGTCTTTTATTGCCTAGACCAAGTATGAAAGCTCTTTCTTACACAGACACAATAGAGAGATGTATGATGTCCCATGACAAGGAAGTATTGGCAAAAGGAAGTGTTTGCTTTGGGTTTCTTTTTAATAACACCAGCTTTCTCCATACAAGGTCACATCAAACTTATTTCGCCTCTGGGCCGTCACAGTGAAGGGACACATCTACAGAGGCATTGCACGGGTGGCTAAGCCTGCACTGCAATAAACCCTGCTTTGACTTCAAGGCAGGGGAAAGAGATTTATTTATTTATTTGCCAAAGCCCTGAAGTTACACAAATCAACAAACTTTGCAACACTTGTATCACGTTGGTCTTTGAGTTTGTGGGAGGCCTGGTGTGGCAGTTTAGGCATGGTGCCTCCTGTTACTGCCACATAAGCTACACCTCCTGAGTGTCCAACCCAGTAAGGTGAACACAGGGAACAGTGTATTTCTACCCATAAATCCTGCACCCTATAAATCCATCTGTGAAGTCATTCTCTTCCTCTTTCTTCTCTCTTTGGTCCTGTGGGAGATGCTCCCTATCAAGTAACAGTGGGAGAGTATCTTAAGACCTCTTTGGAATGGATTGGAATGGAATGGAATGGAATGGAATGGAATGGAATGGAATGGAATAGAATAGAATAGAATAGAATAGAATAGAATAGAATAGAATAGAATAGAATTAACCAGGTTGGAAAAGACCTTCGAGATCATCAAGTCCAACCTATCATCCAACACCATCTAATCAACAAAATGCCAGGAGGAGAAGAGGGGGAACAGTCTCAGACCTGGCCAGCCTGAGACTAGCCTAGCAGTGGAGGGGGGAAGAAAGAGCCCTGGGGGTTTTTGGGTAGACCCTCAGGTGGGGAGAAGGGAAGTGTTGGGAGACCTTTGGGTGTGGTGTAAGGAACTCTGTATGCTTTGGGATTCTTTGCCACTATGCTTTGTAGTTTCTGTAAAACACCAATTGCTTTTCCATTTAAACTTTGCAGTCCATTTGTGTGGGTGTCATTCTTTTGTCCTTCTCAAGGTGATAGAGGATCTGTCCAGCCTTAAACCAGGACACCTGGACAATCCAAACTGGGGCTAGGAGCTGCTCTAACTTGTATTTTGGCTCATGGAATCCTACATGCTTTCTGCATCAGGATGAAAATCTGAAACCGAGAGATGCTGTGACTGTGAGCCTCGTCCTCTCTCTTGCTGCTAAGATGTGTTTGGGATGTCCACCGAACAGCTCCTTCACAGGGTGAATTGAGGAACTACAGGGTCCAGACTTATACTTCATGTCCTGTTCAGCAGGACTGAACAAGAGCCACACATTTGCCAAGGGACTAATTTAAGAGGTATGTTTGGTTGTGTTGTTTTTTTTCCTCAGCCACTCCACACAGACACAGAGGTCTTGTCTGCAGCATTATGGATGGCCTTTTTCTTCTCCTCCCTGGGCCACATAGTTTTGAGGTGCTTTTGTCTTTTTTCATATAGTATTTTTGCTGTATCATCCTCAGTTGAGACAGGTCTACCCAAGCAAGCAGAAACTTTTTCAGTTCTGCAGCTTGGATCTGTAGTTTCTATTCAAATCTCCAGGGGCTTATGATTGTTCTGAGAATAAGATGTACACCCCCGTGGACTCCTGACTGTCACCAGTGGCATGATGCAGTGCCTCAACAGGGCACCTCAAAGTGCCTCACAGGCACTCAAAGCACCTCACACTTGATGCCTGAATCTTTGGCTGTCTTCAGCAAAATGGATATTCTTTCCCCACTCTGTATCAGACTGTTATGTGCACCAGTGATAGCTAGACCCATGTATTCCCTGGGAAGTGCTGTTATGCTAGCGAGAACTGTGGCATGTGGCAGAGCCTCATGTAAGAGACTCATTCAAGCTACCCCTAAGCTAAACATCAGGCAGGTGGAGGAGGCTTTTAATGGTTTTGTGCATGCAACCTGTCAGGGTTTGGGAGCTTGTCTGAAAATACTGATTGGGCTTGGAACTAGATGATCTTTAGTGTCCCTTCCAATCCAAACAATTCTACGATTCTTTGGTTGTATCTGGATCTTCAAATAATAAAGAGAGGCTGCCACAGCTACACTAAGGAAGAAATCTGCTTCTAAACCTCAGTGGAATTCACTTTGGGAGTCTTGCTCAGAGGAGATATCCTGGCTGCTCAGAGGTAGGTTGTATCATAAATAAATGGCAGTTAAATTGAGAAGGTGAAAGAAGAGATGAGGAAGTATATAGAATATTAACCAGAGTCTAAAATCCCCAAGGAAAATATAAACCGTGGTGTATCAGAAGTATGGCACAATATTGAAGGTCAGAGTAATTCTGTTTTCAAGCCACATTGCTGACAATAATAAGAAATAAAAGAAGAGATAACATAAATAGCCTTGACACTGTGTTTTCATTTCAGACTTGGTATAAACACCTGCAATATCATTGTCAGTCAAGTCTCTCCTGCTTAGACAAGACCACATTTTCACATTGTTTCTGTACTTTTGCTATTTCCCCCACACCCACCAACTCTGAAACTGTGCAAGGCTCCTCCTGTATGTCTCTTTCCTTTCTGAAAAATATGGGTGGCACCACAAGAAAAAAAACCACTCTGGATGAACATTATCATAGTGGCTGCTGTGAACATAGCTTCAGGAATTATGCTTTCACAAGCAAGGTGAACTCAGGTTTAAAATGGCTACAAAGGCTAATCTAAGATTTCTGTTGCAGTTGTACTTGCCTCTTTAGGGTGATTCAAGTGAAGGACGCTGCAGCAATATGAGGTACAATGTGTCTGAGAGCTCACATGTGCTGGTTCATGTCAGTACCCTTTAGTATGTAGGAAGAGGCTCTTGATAATCCAAGCTCAGCTTCACTTCGTTCAGCAATGCCTGCTCTGTATGTGTCTGCTGCTTCTCCTCTCTTGTTCAGGTTACTGAGGACAGAACCCACATATGCTGATAAATGTTTGCCAGAGTGTTTGCAGTCACATTCTGGGAGAGGCTTGAAAAAATTCTCCCCTATATAAAGGCCAAGCACACCAGCATTCCCTAGCAGTTTAAATATGACCAGGTAGCCTGAACTTGTGATCCTAGTCAATAAGAAAAAGGGCCCTTACGTTTGTGGAGGTGCTGAATATCCTGTAAACATAAAGGACATGAAGGAATTAGAAGTCAGCAGATGCACCAAGGCAAGCTCTGCTTTCCATTCTATGGTGAAATGACTGGCCAAGGAGTTGAGGGAACTGGAGTGGGCTTTGTCCAGCAAGACTAGAGAATGGCTTTCTGCACTGTTTGCCAGAATAGTCACATGAAGAAGCAGAAGAAGCTTGGGCTGGCTGAGTAGACAAAGAGGTGCGCTGAAAACTGGCTGAAGAGCTAAGCTGGAGGTGCTTTAGGAAGGAAAACAAAGTGGAATATCACACAGAAGGGTGGGTAGAGGGTGGACCTGTGGAGGTCCTTTGGTCCCAAACCTCTGCTCAAGCAGGCTCACCTAAAACAGGTGGCCCAGGATGATATCCTTTTGAGTTTTGGGTGTCTCCCTAAGGGCAGCACCATGACATCAGAGCAACAGCAAACTGCAGGCATGGCAGAGTGGCTAGGAAGGGTTAAGCATCCTTATGCAGCCATCATCATTTGCAGCTTGATGTCCCCTGGAGACAACATTCTTGGATACTTTTTTTCCATGTAGTTTCTTTGGAATCCCCTCACTCTTGGCAATAATATAAACCAAACTTCCACACTCAGCATTGTAACTACTCCCTTGAAATAAGCCATCCCCTGCTGATCACACAGGACTGCAACAGGAAGACTTCATTCCATTGGTAATGGAATTACTCAGCTGAGCAGTCTGCTTTCTATAGGAATGTTAATTTTTAAAAGTACTTAAAAAAACAACCCTGAGCTCTCAGGAACTGCACCAGGTTCTTTCCCCTGGATGAAAATGGCAATGTCCCACACTGGAAGTGAACTACTGTCACAGTATCACAGTATATTAGAGGTTGGAAGGGACCTCCAGAGATCATTGAGTCCACCCCCCCTGCCAAAGCAGGATCACTTTGGGTAGTCTGCAGAGGAATGCATCCAGATGGATTTTGAGTGTGTCCAGAGAAGGAGACTCCACAAGCTCCCTGGGCAGCCTATTCCAGTGCTCTGTCACCCTCACTGGAAAGAAATGTCTTCTCATGTTGAGGTGAAATCTTCTGTTCAAGTTTGAACCTGTTGTTCCTTGTCTTATTACTGTGCACCACCAAAAAGAGCTTGGCCCCTTCCACTTGACACCCACCCCTCAGATATTTATACACATTGATGAGATCCCCTCTCAGTCTTCTCAAGACTAAACAGCCTTGGGGATCTCAATCTCTCTTCACAGGGGAGATGCTCAATTCCCCTAATCATCCCCATGGCTCTACCTTGGATTCTCTGCAGCAGCTCTCTGTCTTTCTTGAGCTGGGGAGCCCAAAACTGGACGCAGTATTCCAGGTGTGGTCTCACCAGGGCAGAGCAGAGAGGTAGAAGAACTTCCCTAGACCTGCTGGACACACTTTTCTTGATGCATCCCAGGTACTATTGTCAAAGTGTGCTTGCCTGTTAGTTGTCCCACACCTTGGACATAAGAAACAAAGCACTGTAAATACCACTCCTTTCTTGCCCTGGAATCATAGAATCATAGAATTGCTTATGTTGGAAGGGATCTCAGAGATTATATATGCCAAACCACCTGCCATAGGCAGGGATGCCTCTCAGGTAGGCTTGGTTGCCTCATACAATTTGGCCTTAAACACCTCCAGGGAGGGGACATCCACAACCACTCTGGGCTTTGAGAATTTACAAATGCAGACATGGCAAAGGGGACAACTATGGAAAAGAGACTAAAAAAAAAGCTATCTATGAGGGTGCTGAAAGACACAGAAGGTTCCACCACAACACGAGGAGACACTTCTTTAGTGTGAGGGTGACAAAGCACTGGAACAGGCTGCTCAGAAGCTGTAGATTCTCCTTGTCTGGAGACTTTCAAAACCCACCTGGATGCGTTCCTGTGTGGCCTGCCATGCTTTGGCAGTGGGGGTTGCACTCGATGATCTCTGGATGTCCCTTCCAACCCCTATGATTCTGTGATCCTGTGAAAACTGAGGACCTCCAAACTCCAGGCTTCTGCTCTTGCACAGCTGCTCGAGCCAGTGCCAGGTGAATACAAAATACAGGTGCTCTGGTTTTCTGTCATTTCCTACCCACCATGCATTTCATATGAGGGTCTTCTAAAGCAGGAAGCAAGGGAGACAGTCACTGGAATGAGAGTATAGAAATGATGTATGAAGATGGCTTTCCCTTGAGAAATTAAAAATAACTGTTGCCTTTGGCAAGCAATCAGAAGTATGCATCTGGTATGCTATTAGGAGATGAGTACATGGAATAAAATGAGACTAGATATATCCAAGTCTTTGAATAAGATAGAGAAGCCAGCGATGGGTGGAGGAACTGCAAAAGGAGACCTTCATAGGCAATGCTATATTGTAAAGATGCAAGGAAGGGGAGACAGGGTTGTTTTTCCTCTTTCTGTCAGATCCAAGGGGGTTGGGTTCTTTTTGGTCTTCTCATCCAGGGGCCTGCTGAAACTTCTGTGTCTGAACATGGAGAGATTTTAATTGAAATGCTGTAGCTTTTGAAGGCAATCCAAAGCATAGTCTTGTACTTACAGATCTGGTACAAAGCATAGAAATAACAGACTTTGAGAATGGCCATAGTAACCAGACATGCACAAAGAGTTTCTAAATCCCAGTAGCCCAATGGATAATAATGCTGGAGGCAGGTTCATGCTGTAATTTGTATTCAAAGCCTGAACACTACAGAGAGACCATCTTTTGTACCTGGAATTCAGAACAGGCCCAGGATAAAGATACAGCTGGAAGTTAACAAATAGATGTGATCTCTTACAACCTTAATTTTTGAGATGACTCATTTCAAGGTTTAATTTTCTCCAAGTAATACACAGCAGTCTGCAGGAGGAAGTGAAAATTGGGAAAAAAATTGCTGAGGAAGGATTGTTAGCTCTTATGACACAGTAATTAACGGGCAACACATGAAATTATTAATCACAATAAAGGAAAGGAAGAACATCTGCACACAATACAGAATTAAATTGTGATCCTCCTTGCCACGGGATGTTTTGGGTATCGCAACTATGAATGGGCTGAAGAAGCAGTTAGAATGAGGGGAGAAAGGTCTCTCACAAGCCATTAAGCTTTGGGAAATGGGAACAGCTTCCAAAAATCCCTGAACTAGTGCCTGTCAGTATCATAGTATCATAGTATCAATCAGGGTTGGAAGGGACCACAAGGATCATCTAGTTCCAACCCCCCTGCCATGGGCAGGGACACCCCACACTAGATCAGGCTGGCCAGAGCTAGGTAGAGGGTACAGAAGGGGAAGGATCATGCTATGCTTATCCCATTTCTTATGCTTTTTGCCTGCACATCTTCCACTGTTCAGGCTCGGAGACAAGAAGCTGAGCTAAACAAACCTTTGGTGTGACCCCGTGTGGCTCATCTCATGCATTATACAAGGCACAGTTCCGTGCATGCTAGGGATGCAATTCACATTCACATGGAGGAGCACCAGCTCACAGCCTTGCAGATTCTGCTGAATATTTACAGTGAGAATTTAAACAGAACCTAAGTGGCTGAGTTCATGCATTCACACGGTGCCATTTCACCCCAGCTGAAATTACCTACTGCCTCTTCTGTGAGCGGCTTTTTGGCTTGGGTGCAATTTGATAGGCAATTAGTCAAACATCCTCTCCTGCAGTATCTGTCCTGTTGTGAACAATTAGCATTGCATGAGGGAATACATACTGAGGCTTGAATGCTGGGGATTCCTGTCAATTTGCATTGGCAGCATGCTTACAAGAAAGGAGCTGACAGGTCCAGCTGGAGTTGAGTGTTGGCAGCCACGGAGGCAGCCACACACCAGCCCACAGATGGTCCACTTCTTGCTCATATTCTTAGCCTTGCCTGCCTTGAGCATCTTGTTGATTTTATATAAACGTTATGCAACCTACTGAATGTGTTTGAATGTCCAGTAATGAACTCCTTGGTGTTTTCAGCTATGGGCTAAGACCACCTTGAATAGTGGGTTCAGTTTTGGGCCCCTCACTAAAAGAAAGACATTGAGTTGCTGGAGCATGTCCAAAAAAGGTCAACAAAACTGGTGAAGGGTCTAGAGAACAGCTCTTATGAGGAAGTGGCTGAAGGAACTGGGCTGAGGAGAGACTTCATGGCTCTCTACAACTACCTGAAAGGAGATTGCTTTGAGATGAGTGTCAGTCTCCCAAGGAACGAGTGACAGGAGGAGAGGAAATGGCCTTAAGTTGCACCAGAGGAGGTTTAGGGTGGACATTAGAAAAAACTTCTTCACTGCAAGGGGCATGGCTTAGCACCAGACTCTGTAGAGTTAGATAATGGTTGGGCTTGATGATCTCAAAGGTCACTTCTGACCAAACAATCCTATAACTCTATGACTCTGTGGCAGGGAATTTTTCTCCATGTTAAAGCCCACTCATGAGTTAGCTGGGCATCTTACAAGCCCTTGAAGAGATTATTTGTTTTCTTTAAATGCAAAGCCTCAGCCAGAACTAAATTTTTCAGGGTGAGTGCAAGAAGAGGTCATTTCTTCAGTGATCAGAGCCCATGTGTTGAAGAAACTATCAGATGCTCTCTTTTCTTAGCTTTGTAAAGCCATTTAGCTGTGCTCTGCAAGTAATTGGCTTTTAGTACTCTGGCTAATCAGATTCCTTCTTGGTTTACCCTGAACTAATTAACTCTCATCTCTTCAAATTATTCCCAGTGCAGCTGATCACCTAAAGACCTCCAGTCCCTGTGCAACAGCTGCTGTCCATAGCTGATAAAATGAGATGTTCTCCATGATGAGATGTCTTCCCAAACAGAACTAGATTAAAATGCTAAACAGTGCCAGATTATTGTACCAAGGAACAGCCTTTTCTCCAGCTGCAAATCCTTCCTCTCCAGTGGACTCTGCCTAGAGTTCTGGATGCTGCTTTTGTGTAATATGGGCTGCAGCACATTACCAGGAAACAAGACTCCATGCGTGTGAGGCAGTTCAGCTTGATCTTCGCCCTTCAGTGGTTGAAGGGCTGTATGTGGTAAGAGAGACTACAGACTTAGATGAGTTATAGGGTGCAGAATGCAACTTCATTTTCCATGTATGAACAGAATCCCTGGGTTATATGCCATTGTGCTCCCCTCCAGCTCTTAGGCAATGGCTTGGATGCAAAGAATGGTTACATTAGTTGAGATTGTAAGAGGAGGCCAAAGCTACACACCGATACTAAAGCACAGAATTTGTTGTTCCTGAGACCTTTACAAATGCCAGGCACAAGCAAACAGAAATTATGTAATGCTAAAAGATATCATGAAGTGGGATGTTCTTTAAAAAACACAGAGCTAAGGCCAAAAAAGGAGTTTGAGTTAAGCATGCTTATGAATGCCACCCCAGGGGTTATGTACTTGCAGTGTCATAGCTGTGAGTGTATGACCAGCATCTTCCCCCAAACACTCCAAAGAGAAGCTATAGAAGTTCATTGTTCAGAAAGATTTTCTTAATATTTCTCTCTCAGATACTAAAAAAGATGCTGTAACCTGCTGCTACCTGTACCTGAATTCAAACCTGAGACTCAACATCATGTAAGGGAAGATGGTTAACAAATACCAGCTGAAGATGTTTGCGTGCCCAAGCAGCTCCAGGTGGTGTCCATTCAGGAGACTCAGACTCTCTCTCCACCTCTCAGATGGCCATGTTATCCTTTCATGTTACTCTTGGTTATTATTTCCATGCCCAGCATTAGAGCTGTCAACATTAACAGCTCCAACACTGGAATAAGTCTCTGTTAAAGCCTTGACATTGAACCCAGGCTTTCAGAAGGTGCCCTTTCTCTGCAAACCATCCCAAAATGCAGATCTGAACAGCTGCTGCAATCAGAAGCATGTGAAATCCATCTTTGGATCTGAGTGTTGCAGCACAGCCTGCAAATCTGTCTGTTATTAACCTTCCAGATGGCAAGCTGAGGAGACATCCTTCAAAAGATGGGTGTAGGATGAAATGTAATGAATGGTCAGCAACCTTTAGGATCAAGGCATAGCAATCTATGTACTATGGCAAGCATCACAGGTATCATAGGAAATTGCTGGAATGTTGGGAAAGATCCTTTTTTTTCCTGAGCTGGGACATTTTTCTAATTAGATTTCAGCAATCTACTTCAGATTTGGAATGCTGTGGATCTGTTTTTCTCTCAACAACTTCTCAGACCCCCATCAAACCACATCAGGATAGTTGGATGGTCCCCCAGTGCGAATTGCTCAGAGTCTCCAAAGCTGTTCTCAAGCCTTATTCATTTCAGGACACCCACAGGAAGTTGCTCAACTAATTAATGTTAAACAGAGAGAAATTGGAGAGGATGGCTAAGCAGGAGGACATTTTAAATATTTTTCCCTCTTTTTTGTTTTTGTTTTTTTTTCATTCTATTTTGTGTCACTTAAAATTTCAGGCACAAAAAATGCTCTTCTGTGCTGAGCTTCATGAAGCCATTAGGTTTCAGTGATGATCTTGCTAATATTCTGCTCTTTCCATATGCCTGCCTATCTTGATTATAAGCATTTTACAGACAAAGTCAGTAAGCCACACCTTCAGCTCCTCTCCTGAAGATATTTGTGTTGTTTTATCATGAGCTCTTGCTATTCCATGTCCAAGTGTAGAGCAGTTCTTGGCTACTTTTTGAGTTAGACTCCTAGTGAAACCCCAGATGCCCAGGAAACTACTATTAGCTTCTGAGGTAAACAATTGAGTTGGCTCAGTATTCTTGTACAGAGGGAGGTGGCATTTTTGTTGTGGCCAGAATGTATCTGTTTGTTCTTGTGGGTGTGAGGTAGCTTGTCTGGGCTTCAGACCTGTCTGGAAGCCTGGGTTAAGGAAGCAGGCCTGTGTCATTACATTTTGCGGAGAGATAACACCATGTCTCCATGCTGCATTAGAGCATAAGTAGAGTGGATTCAGCCCTGCCCAAGCAAGACTGCAAAGATGTACTCCACAGAGCTCTCTAAGTACACAGAACATTTTACACAGCTCCTGGTCCTCCACTCTGTTCTTTAACATCATAGAAGCAATAGTCAGGCTGCTGAGCTGAGGGATGAGCCCTAAGACTCCCTTGTCTTCTTGAGTAGACCAACATAATAAGGAGAGGTTCAGAGGGTAGTTTACTTGATTCTATTCCCAGATTCTATTCAAATCTCCCTCTTACGCCACATCTTCCAGACACATCAACCACAGGGTCTGAATTTTGTCAAGGTCAGAAATTCTTTCAGAGTTTTGCTTGCAGAATTGTCCAGACCCATAAGGAAGCCTTTGCAAGTACATCAGTCCTGCTATAAGTGCCAGGCTGCATGCCAGGCCTGGTGATGAACAAGGAGGCATGAGGGTTTACAGCGAACTGCTTCACTGTTGTAATTTACCTTGCATGTTAGCTACATGGCTCTTGAAGCTGCAATCACACTAATTTGATAGTTTTAAGAGTATGATTCTTCATGGCTGCAAATTTCTTGGCTAAAACAGATGTAATTTGCATAATGCCATAATGCAGAAAGGATACCTGTTCAGTTTGCATCTAGTTACTTTGAAAATGCACAAGGCAAATGTGTGAACTGGAGTTTGGGAGCACAGCTTGGTCCATAAGAGAGTGACTAGCTAGGATGGATGAGATTTATGCCATCATTTTGTCATACTGAACAACCTTTGCCCAGAAAGACTTGATCTCTGGCAAGGGCCAGGGGATAATTAGATTTATTCCTGCTCAACTATTGAATTGTTACGCCTCATCATGGCCAGTTCAGTTCCTCTGCTGTTTAGGGATTCAGCAACAGAAAACTCAGGCTCATTATATAAAGGCAAAATAAAATTCATTATCAATTGATACACTGTGGTTTTCCATGATGAAAAGGAATTAATAAGATGCAAGCTCATCCAGTTATCTTTCCATTAAAGCAGTTGCAACAAACAACATTGCTGTTATAACAACAAATCCATTTCACCACGCCACTGTGGCATTCCAAGTTTACTCTGCTCAAAGACAAAAAGATTTGTGCTCTGCTATATAACTCATCCATACAGGTTTGGAAAGGAAATAGATGATCTGAGTATTGAGCTGTGCAGATTTACAACACAGTAAAACATCCATGTACAGAGCAAATATCCTCATGGCAGTGGAAGGAGTGATGCACACCACAAGAAAATGGAGACTTAGCTCCCAGGCCAGCAAATCTCCAAGATGTTATCTACAGGGAAGAGCAAGGTCTCAGCACTAGGGAGTATGAGATTTACTACAGACAAAACATCTAATGACTCTCTGTAGATTTACATTTTGGCTGTTCTGTCCAAGATATCTAGAATGTACCTGATTCTCTTCAAGCCCCACTAGATGTGATTGCTGAGATATATATGGAGCAACTTTTTTACCCTTTGTGCTGGGATTCACAGTAGAATGTGGAGTAGATTTTTCAGAAGTTGTTTGAATAAGTGCCAGTGAATAAGTGTCAGAGGCATAATGTATATGGATGTGAGGTATGATTTCTTTGTAATGCTTTCTTCTTTAAGCTTTTTAGTGCTACTGGTTGTGACAGCTTGTAAAGTTTTAAACAAATCTTTATTTAAGATGAATGTAGAACTGGTGCTGGTGCTGGAGCATGTCCAGAGAAGGGCCACGAGGATGATCAGTGGGCTGGAGCAACTGAGGGAGCTGGGGTCGTTCAGCCTGGAGAAGGGAAGGCTCAGGGAAGACCTAATCCATACCTGAAGGAAGTCTGCAAAAAGGCTGGAGAGGGACTGTTTATGAAGGCTTGCTGTGATAGGATGAGGGGCAGTGGTTTGAAATTAGAGAAGAGTACATTTACATTGGCTGTTAGGAAAAAGTTCTTTACAATGAGGGTGGTTGAGCACTGAAGCAGGTTTCCCAGAGAGGTGGTTGAGGCTCCATCCCTGGTGGTGTTCAAGGTGAGGCTCAACAGGGGTCTGGGCAACCTGATCTAGTTGAGGATATCCCTGCTCAATGCAGGTGGGTTGGACTAGATAACCTTTAGAGGTCCCTTCCAACCCATCTGATTCCATGATAATCAAGTGCAACTGTCAACCCAGCACCATGATGCCCACTAAATGATGTCTCAAAGTGTCATGTCTACATGGTTTTTGAACACCTCCAGAATTGCTAGAAGCAACGTGCAAGTGTGTGAGATCATTCTCCTTCCCATCAGCAGTGTGTAATTAGTGACTAGTTCCCATTTCAGGAGTTAGCTGAATGGTAGCTGAAGGGGAGCCACTTATTTGAAGGTTCCTGATTTGTTCTGTTATTAGGAAGATCAGAAGCAACCTTTTACTTCTCCTTCTTTAAAGTCACTCATGATATTTCTTGATAAGAGTTGTAGAGAAACTAGTGCTAATGTTGAGTGAGCAGAACTTTATATGCTGCTTAGGAAAATGCCAGGGCTCTGAACACATTTTCTCAAAGAACCAAAGTGAAGGCCAAATTCAGCAGCAGCTACAACCTCGCTGTTGTACAGCTGAAATTACAGATCTGTGGGCAGTGTTAAGCAGAGCTTTCATTCCTCAGCACTTTTAAACAGTCTAGCACAAACATGACAATGATAAAAGGCAGATATGTGTGACAGCTTAGGAACTAAATCTGGTCTAATCTACTTGAGTGTAAATCACTTACTTCAGTCACATAGCTCCAGAGAGTGATCCCAGGGTGAGAAAACAGAATTTTGCCCCATTGTACTCCCTGTTTTGTTGTCATACCCTTTTGTTTGTGAGGCTGCACCTCAGTTTTGGTCCCCTCACTACAAGAAAGACATTGAGCTGCTGAGATTAGTTCAGAGATGGAAAATGAAGCTGGTGAAGAGTCTGGAGAACAATTCTTTTAAGAGGAGACAGAGGGAACTGGGATTGTTGAGCCTGGAGAAATGGAGCCTGAGGGGAGACTGTACTGCTCTCTACAGCTACATGAAAGGGGGTTGTAATGAGGTGGGGGTCAGTGTCTTCTCCCTAGTAGAAAGAAACAGGCCTGAAATTGTGCCAGGGTAGTTTTAGACTGGATATTAGGAAAAAGGTCTGTACTGAAAGAGCTGTCAGGCATTGCAACAGCTTGCTCAGGGAAGTGGTGGAGTTCCTGGAAGTGTTCAAAAAATGTGTGGGCATTGCATTTTGGGACATGGTTTAATGACCATGGTGGTCTTAGACTGATAGTTGGACTCAGTGATCTTGGAGGTTTTTTCTAACCAAAACAATTCTAAGACTTTATGCCTTACCTTGGTAGTCAAAGCAGAGCACCTCTAAGGTGAAACTGTAAACTGTACATTCTCAGCCAGGACTTTTCTGTATGTGACAGAGCTATGTGTACTCACCTGTGATCAGGCATAGGAGGCAAAAGCATCAACATGGCCTCTGTGAGAACAAACAGGAGCAAGCAGAGAGGCTGAAAGTTTCAATAATGATCATAGATTCATAAAATCATAGGCCTGCTTAAGTTGAAAAAATACTTTGCAATCATTGAGTCCAACCATTCTCTAACTCCACCAGGTCTGGTGCTCAACCATGTCCCTTAGCACCTCATTTCTGTGTCTTTTAAGCACTTCTAGGGATGGGGATTGACCACCTCCCTGGGAGCCTGTTCCAGTGTTTGAGAACTCTTTCAGTGAAGATGTTTCCTCTAATATCCACCTTAAAACTCCCCTGGTGCAACTTGAGGTCATTTCTACTGAGGTCAAAAGCAGAGTCTCCATGAGTTACAAAGGACTTGTGATCTTGGTTTACAGCAGATGCCCAAAACTGCCATAGCAAACCTGCTTTTGCTTGGATAGCAGTGAGAATAGACAGGCTTCTGAAGGTAACAGCAAGAGAAAGCCTCTCCCAACCAGCATAATTAGCCAGTTATTTCTTATTTTATGCTTGCTGTTTTTATGTGCATGAGCCCATTGCAGATTTTGTGAGGCATCATCATCAAAGGCTGGAACAATTGCAGCTCTGAAGCTGCTGAAGGAGGCAGAGAGATGAGATGCTTTGGATGAGTGGGGGCTTGAGGCACACAGGTGGATCCCCAGTCCCTTTGCTCTCACAACAACTCATCAGATAATTATAATCATTTAGGGTACTTTCTGAGTAGCCCATAAATTCTTGTGAATGAAATTGCCCCAGTCAGCACTGCAGCATGTTAGCACTAAATCACCATGGTACATAATCCAGGAGGTAAAACCCCTAAATCTTCTGAAAGGTTTGTTCTTCTGAGTAGTAATTTAACAATCTTGTAAGAAGCTGAGATAGAAGAGCTTTCTGGCAGAGAGATAAAGAATAGGCAATGAAAAAAAAAAAAAGGGTGTCATGTACATTTCTGAATCAATTGTTCTGTCTAACTTACATTTCTAATGAATTATGCAAGGTGACTTCTCTCTTTTTTCTTCAAGCTAACCTGGGACCAGACACTGTGATTAAATCTGTAGAGAGCCCTGCTCCCTAACATATATTTGTCAGATATGCAAGGGAGTTTGCAGAATAAAATATATATAAACCCAGGATTTTAATGTAATGCATATATTTAGCTGCATTTGTATTCCATGTCCAGGGCCTGCTTATGGAGACAGCTGAATGATTATCAGTATTTGATGAGCAACTTATTTTCAGTGCTCCTTTACATATTTCTCAGGCTTTGCTCAGTCTCTCTCTCACTGGTTTTGTAGATAATGAATGAAAATCTTGACCCAAAGCCCAGATAAATAATTGTAATTCACAGAATCAGAATTGGTTTGGTTGGAAAAGACCTCCAAGGTCATCAAGTCCATCTAACACCACCTTGTCAATCTAACACCACCTTGGCCGTTAAACCTTGTCCCCAGGTGCCGTGTCCACACAGTTCTTGAACACCTCCAGAGATGGTGACTCCACCACCTCCCTGGGCAGCCTGTTTCCTCTTGTTCTATCACCTGATATTAGGAAGAAGAGACCAACCCCCATCTCACTCCAACCTCACTTCAGGGCGTTCTAGAGAGCAATGAGGTCTCCCCTCAGCCTCCTCTTCTCCAGGCTAAACAATCCCAGTTCCCTCAGCAGCTCCTCATAAGACCTGCTCTCTTCACTTCTGTTTATTTGGCCTTGAATAACTAAAGGACTAGACAACAAACTAACTCAGTACAGATGCTGGGTCAGGCAAATTTTAGTTTTCCTTTTCCTGTGCAGATATTTTTCCTCCAGGAATTCAGTAAATGTTGCCTAGAAACACCTGTGCCTCAGAAACATCTGAAGCACCGCAAAACAGCCATAGATTCAGGCAAAAATCCACAGCCCATCTGTTCCCACCACACTGAATTTGGGGAGGCAATTCCCATAAATATATTTCTACTAATCAAAATGCTGTTTGATCTGGTTTATCCTTAAAGCTTTTTTAACTGTGTGTGGTTGGTTAAAAATTTCCCCCCCCCCAACATTAACTTTGCCAGATCAGCCCAGCTGGAAGCAAATGGAAGCTGTATTTACAGGCAAAGCTACAATCTACAATGGAATGCAATGAATATGTACAAAATATACAGGAGTTACAATATTTTGGTGCTGGTTGCCTGGGAGAAGAGACCAGCCCCCACCTGGCTACAACCTCCCTTCAGGTAGTTGTAGAGAGCAATAAGGTCTCCCCTGAGCCTCCTCTTCTCCAGGGTAAGCACCCCCAGCTCCTTCAGCCTCTCCTCATAAGGCTTGTGCTCCAAAGCCCTCACCAGCTTTGTTGCCCTTCACTGGACACGTTCAAGTGTCTCAATGTCCTTCTTAAACTGAGGGTCCCAGAACTGGACACAGGACTCAAGGTGTGGCCTAACCAGTGCGGTGTACAGAGGCACAATGACTTCCCTACTCCTGCTGGCCACGCTGTTCCTGATACTGGCCAGGATGCCATTGGCCTTCTTGGCCACCTGGGCACACTGCTGGCTCATGTTCACCCTACCGTCAACCAGTACCCCCAGGTCCCTTTCTTCCTGGCCACTCTCCAGCCACTCTGACCCCAGCCTGTAGCACTGCATGGGCTGTGGTTCACCTAAATGGTTTCAGTTCACAGCAAAATCAAAACTCAGGGAAGTGCACTCATTGTATTGTAAGGAGGATTAAACAATGTATGGTTTTTTAACTCATTATCCTTTGTGTTTCGTTGATGGACCTATGACCTAGGCACAGGTAAAATGATTTCACTTTAATAACCTAAGAGGACCAGTTTCTGCTCTCAGTGAAGTCCTTCGTTGTGGCACTTCTAGGCTGTGCCCAGGAAAATTTTTCCACAGGTCTTGAGCAAAATGTGGAAGAATGTAACTAAATTACCATTGGATGTAAAAGGGAAAATAATGATAAGGCTTAAATAATCCCATTGGTCTGCTATCAACCCACCACAGTCACATAACAACTTTGCTGTCACTGGTACAGAATATGTGCCTTGCAGATGAAGGTTTCTGGATGATGCCTTAATTAAAGTGCATCCTCTCTAATCTGGAATGATGTCTGTTTATTTCAAAACTAATTACTTCATTATGCTTTCCTCCGCTGAAGAATCTTTGGTGCCCAAATGAGGCAGAAAACTCTTTGGGGCAAAGACCACATAGAATGAGATAATGTTCTGTTTGCTAAATAATATATCAGGAAGGAAGCTTGTGACTAAAATGCAGGCTGATGGTTTGCCATTCGATTTCCTGTGCAGGTAAAATTTTACCATTTATCCCCTATTTGCAGTCATAAATAATCTTTATCCTCACATTCATAAATAAATCATGAGATGAAATACAGCCTGTTGCCCAAACGGTCTCAGCTGTTAGGAAAATAATTTCTGACCTGGCTGTGATGGACTGAACAAGAACTCCTGGATTCAAATCAGCTCCTCTTTTCTTCACAAGCACTGCCTATGGAAAGAGCAGAAATATCCTGTGAGACTCTTTTTAAGGCATTTTTGCCCCCCTAAAAGTTCCAAGGGTAACTTCCTAAGCTGTATCAAAATCTCTTCTGCACCCTTCTGTGACAGGTAAAGCTAAGTGGTCAGCCAAGAACTGATATTTATTGCTTGTTAATATTCAAACTGGGCAAAAAGAGGTCAGACTTTTGCACATTTTTAGTGCTTCAGAAGGACTAGTTTCCCAAAGATGAAGAAAAATAGGTGAGACTGATAGTGGGGGGGGGGGGGGGGGGGGGGGAAGTCAGAAGGAGCAAATGTAGTGAAGAACTGTGAGCTCTTTCAGGAAGAGCTCATTAACTAGCCAAAAAGCTGTGGCTCCAGCACCAAGAAATATGACAGCATTGCCTGAAAGGCCATCCAGACTCTGGGAAAGAAATGAAAGCAAAGATTGGGAATAAGCAGTGATGTACAATCAGTAAAAATGGGTAACATGTAACAATCAGTTATAAATGAGAATTTGTGATGCATGGGGAATGAGGAAGGGACAAAAAAGACATGACAGTGAATTATTTCATTTCCTTTCTGGCTGGGCACAAGGCAGTTTGGGCTTTTTGTTAGGAAATTTGTAGAGAGATACTGCTGTGCAGAACAGTGGTAGCTCCCTACAAAGCCAGCATTGGGGTTGTAGGCTGTCATCACCCAGCACAGAGAAATCCCTTTGAAAAGGGTCATAGGCTACTGTGAGCTTCTCAACAGTGAAAGCAAGACTGAAGTTGGTTGTTCCAAAGAAGAGAAGGTGCCACCTTTCCAAAGAAGAGGACAATTCTCCATGTCTTTTTCTAGCAGGACTGAGGAAAGCCTTTTTGAATGCAGAACAGGCTTCTGTCTTCCTTGCACAGCAACTCAGCAGAGCTGAGCCAATGGCAGTGGCTAGCAAAGATGGGGACTCAAATGCCCCCATCTCCTTGTTGCTTGCAGGACAGCAGCAAGCTCACCTTAGGCTGTCTCTGCCCAGCAGACTATTTCCCTTACAGCAGAGTGGTGACTTGAGCAGGTCCAGGTCACATGGACTACTGGCACTGGCAGCTAGGACCAGGCAGCCTGGTGTACCTCTGTCATCTGGGAGTCCTGCCCCTCCTCAGGTGGTCCTGAAGGTGCTCAAACAAGCTCCTGTTTAATACTCTTGGACTGAAAAATGTAGAGAGCTTGCTCTGCTGAGCTTACCTTGGAGAATATCATGAAGTGGTATCAGAGCATTTTCATGGGAAGAAGCACAGTTATAAAGGGAATCTGAAGTCCAGACATGAAGAGGCTCTGAAAGGTCGTTGTTTGGGAGCTGAAGTTGGCAACTATTAGTTGGATAGTTGGGAATCTTATTTTAACATGGAGAGTAGCTGAATGAACAAACTGCCTCAAGAAAACTGGATGTGGTTTTGAAAACTTAGATTGATCAAACACTAAAATGCTTCAGCATACAGAATACAGTTGGGCAGCTGAGAGAAATGTAATAGCCAGAGACACACTGATCTGATCAGGTGAAGATGTAATTAGTATTAGGTTTTGAAAGCCTGTCATCTGAACTTCTCACCGTCATCACCACCATACATTGGTCCATTCATGGATACAATACCTGACGCTTGATGCACCAAAAATGTGTTGGCAATGCTACACCAGAGAAATTAGTTTATGTTTCAGTTTGCTCTACACTTCAAAGCAAGCAATTGCCTCATATAAATAATATAACCTTAGCACCTAATTACAAAGGAGGGCAAAGCTTTTAAATGGCATTAAACTTAATAAAAAGGAATAATTAATGTGATGTCAATTAACCTGTTGATGAAGACTAGACCTGAATGGATCTGCTTTTCATTAGCAAGCATGAAGAACCAGACAACTCCCATAGGGATTCAAACACCTGAAAGTCATCTTACTCAGAAAAAAAGACAGAACACTTTCTTCTTTGTAGCTAAGTGGGTTTTCAGACCCTGCTCTGGGGAGCTGTTGTCCCTGGAGGGTGCACTAGACCTTGTGCAGAGGAAGACAGCATGATTTCGGAGGCTTTTCCAGTCCATGCTGTTGCCATGCTGCTCTCTCCTCCTACAGGCTAGAGAGGCCTTGCTCTTTCCTGCCTTCCATTCCCAAACAGATTGTTACAGAGAAACTCACCCCAGTTCCAACGCTGCCCTTCTTTCTCACCCTCCTCTCCTGCCTTCAGCTACCCAGTGACTCTCCACCTACAGATTTCATTTCAGGGACTACAGAGGGGAGGCACTCCCATCAAGTCACACATGGACTTAACCTGTCGTTCTTGCTATGCCCCCTCCACACTCTTCACCTTGCTTTTAGAACTGCTGATGTTCTTTTTGTTTGGATTTGTTGAGGATGTGGTTGGGTTTTTTTTTTCTGAAGGAGAATAACTAATCCAGCCTAATCTAGTGTAGCCTTCCCTTCCATCCAAGCTAATCCTCTTGTTGCTATGAATTTCAGGGTGGCAACAGTATGCAGTAAGGGTGATCATGTTTTTTCTAGACAGTTTGAGATTTGCTATCATCTCACCTGACAAGAGCTGACAGATATTCAACTACAAAAATGCAGCATCAAAAAGAAACTAATAATAAAAAAAAGAAGCATCACATGCAAGGAGAAACCTGAATGAACCTGAACTGCCGAGAGAGAAATGAGCAGCTGATACAATTGGCACAACACTGTAGTAATGTTGCTATAGCAAAATCAAGTTATTTTTGTGACTACATGCAAAAAGAAAACAGTAGAAAATGCACATGGAAATTAGAGATGATGTGGTCAGGCTGGGAAATATACAGAGAAGGGCCACAAGAATGATCAAAGGACTGGAAGCCCTGCCATATAAGGAACTGTGTTTGTTCAAACTTGAGAAGAGAAGGCTTAGGGCAAACCTTATTACCATGTACCACTACATAAAGGGTGGCTACTCGGAGGATGAAGACTCCCCTTTTACAAGGAGTCCCATGGGAAAGACAAGGGGCAGTAGGTGGAAGTCATTCCTGGGGAGATTCTGATTGAGTCCCAAAAGAAAATTTTTCCCCATGAATCATAGAATCAATAAGGTCGGAAAAGACCTCAGGGATCATCAAGTCCAACCTGTCACCCAACACCTCATGACTGCTGAACCATGGCACCAAGTCCCACATCCAATCCCCTCTTGAACACCTCCAAGGATGGTGACTCCACCACCTCCCTGGGCAGCACATTCCAATGGCTAATGACTCTCTCTGGGAAAAACTTTCTCCTCACCTCCGGCCTAAACTTCCCCTCACGCAGCTTGAGACTGTGTCCTCTTGTTCTGGTGCTGGTTGCCTGGGAGGAGAGACCAAGCCCCTCCTGGCTACAACCTCCCTTCAGGTAGTTGTAGACAGCAATAAGGGCTCCCCTGAGCCTCCTCTTCTCCAGGCTCCCTCAGCCTCTCTTCACAGGGCTGTGCTCGAGGCCTCTCCCCAGCCTCGTTGCCCTTCTCTGGACACGTTCAAGAGTCTCAATGTCCTTAAACTGAGAGGCCCGGAACTGGACACAGGACTCGAGGTGCGGCCTAACCAGTGCTGAGTACAGGGGCACAACGACTTCCCTTCTCCTGCTGGCCACACTGTTCCTGATACTGGCCAGGATGCCATTGGCCTTCTTGGCCACCTGGGCACACTGCTTGCTCATGTTCAGCCAGCTGTCAACCAGTACCCCCAGGTCCCTTTCTGCCTGGCCGCTCTCCAGCCACTCCAACCCCAGCCTGCAGCACTGCATGGGGTTGCTGTGGCCAGTGTGCAGAACCCGGCACTTGGATGTGTTGAGTCTCATGCCGTTGGACTCTGCCCATCTGTCCAGCCTGTCAAGGTCCCTCTGCAGAGCTCTCCTACCCTCTAACAGATCAATACCTGCCCCCAGCTTGGTGTCATCTGCAAATTTACTGATGTTGGACTCAATGCCCTTGTCCAGATGATCAATAAAGATATTGAAGAGGACGGGGCCCACCGCTGATCCCTGGGGAACATGGCCGCCAGCTGGCTGTGGCACCTTTCACCACCGCTCTCTGGGCTTGGCCCTCCAGCCAGTTCCTAACCCAGCGCAGAGTGCTGCTGTCTAAGCCACGGTATCAAAGGCCTTGCTGAAGTCCAGGCAGACTACATCCACAGCCTTCCCCACATCCACCAGGCAGTCACCTGGTCATAGAAGGAGATCAGTTTGGGCAGGCAGGACCTGCCCTTCCTACATCCATGCTGGCTGGGCTGATCCCTTGGCCATCCTTCAGGTGCACAGTGATTGCCCCCAACGATGATCTGCTCCATAATTTTTCCTGGCACTGAGGTCAGGCTGACAGGCCTGGAGTTTGAAGGTTCCTCCATCTAGCCTCTCTTGTGGATGGGGATCACATTAGACACTGGGAATCATCTCCCAAGGGAAGTACTGGATTCCCCTACACTGGACTGTTTAAGGCTCAGCTTGACAGGGTGCTGGGCCATCTCATTTCACCTATGCTACTACCTAGAAATGTTGGACCAGATGATCATTGAGGTCCCTTTTCTAGCCCCTTTCTTCTGGCTGCACTAAGTCATGCTATATGGGTGTTGCTTTACATTGTGGATTTTCCTGAAGGTTTTGCAGCTTGATGAGGACAGATGTAGAAGAACCCTAGTGTAGCAACAATGACACAACCATCCTTTTGTGGCTTTTGCATGGCTTTACTGCAAAATGGATGTAAACTGCTGCATCTCTATCAAGAAAGACAAAAATGTGTAGATATGGATACAGAAGATGCATGGAAATCGATTCTTGCTGAATTCATATTTGATCTTGTGTTATGAAGTTAAGGTTTTGCATGGCATTTGATTAGGGCCCAACAATCTACAAAGCCATCCTATAGTGCTACAAAATGGTGGTGTTTTGGCTTTCTTTTGGGTTACTTTGCTTTTAAGATTACAAAGGTACAGGTGTGTGCACTGGAAGTGGGCTCAAAAAGCAGCTTTATTCTTGTCATAACCCTTCAAAGAACGTGTGTGCACACATCTTTGTTTTAGCAGTAGCTGTGGGATTGTGAGCTCTGCACAAGTGCTTGGAGGTGATGCTCTCAAAGGTCTCTTCCAACCTCAACAGTTCTATGATTCTATCTGCTTCAGATCTTTCATTCTTCTCCCCTCTCACGGGAACTCCACTCTGATTCCTCCTTCTTTTTTTGTGTCCTAAAGGAATAGATAAAGCTGCTCTTTATGTGAGGAAAAAGGTAGCACACATTACTTTTCTACATGGTTAATTAAATGCTTCTAGGCAAACACACTCTGTCTACACTAACCCTGTGGAATCATGAGACACAAGGACCTGAGTCCCCCTGGGCTGTGGAAGCAGATTTCTTCTGCACCTGAGTGGAGAGCTCAGCTGCTGTTTGGACAAGGGAGGGCGCATCCCTTCTGGTTTGAAAGAGACTCTTCTTATTAAAAGCATCTTGCTAGTTTACACAGGTATATCATTCTGGCACATGGAGGAACAGCACTTGCTAGGCAAGCACAAGATCCATGCTGCTGAGGATGAGCTCATACCCTGAAACACACCCCCAAACCCTGGGAATTTTTGCTAAGAAATATTGAAGGGACTTTGACTTAAATTACAGCTGATCAGGGGGCTGGGGCTTGCAGTTGTGAATTCAAGTACCCTTTAGAGGAGCTGCCTGTAGCTCTAAGTTTAGGCAGCAGTAGGAAGGAAGAAATTTGTGTCTTGCTGTCCTTGTGTGGTTTCCTACGTATCACAGAACCACAGAATACAGTGGGTTGGAAGGGACCCTTGAAGTTCTCTTGGCCAACCCCCCAGCATGTAGTGGGAACATCTCCAACAAGACCAGGTTTCTCAGGACCCCAGGGATGGGGCCTCAACCACATCTCTGTCCCAATATGTTCCAGTATTTCACCATTCTCATTGTAAAGAACTTCCTCCTTATGCTTGACCTAAACCTACCCTGCTCCAGCTTAAAACCATTGCCCCTCACCCTATAGCTATATGCCCTTCTAAACAGCTCGTCTCCAGTCCTCCTGTAAGGTTCCCTTCAAAAATGAAATGCAGCTATAAGGTCTCCCTGGAGCCTTCTTTTCCTCATGCTCAACAGTCCCAACTCTTGCAGCCTGTCCTTGTGAGGTCCTCCAGCCGTCTGATTTTTTGTAGCACTTCTGTGGACCCACTCCATCAGGTCCATGTCCTTCTTGTACTGGGGGCCCCAGAGCCAGCCACAGTACTCCAGGTGAGGTCTCAGCAGAGCAAAGCAGAGTGGCAGAATGACCTCTGCTGGCCACACTTCTTTTGATGCAGCCCAGGATGTGATTTGCCTTCTGGGCTGCAAGTGCCCGTTGCTGGCTCATGTCCAGCTTCTGGTCCACCACGTAATGGCTGGGCTGCCCACCCCAAAGGTGTGGTGGCAGTCAGATGTGTGCCTTCCCGTTCTGCTCTTGGTTCCCTCTGCCAGACTCCTGAAAAGGGATGGAAAGTGTGATTTGGGAACTTCAGCAGTGGGAAACCTGATGGGGTCAAGGACCTTAATTTACACAGATCAACCTTCAGTGAGCAATGAATTTGTGAGCTGGAAGTGAAAGACACAGGGTCCTCTTATGTATAACTTCACGTATCATAATACAAAGAAAACTGACTGTGTCAAGTGTGCTGTAGGCATAGAAAAATTAATTGTGAGTTTATACTTAAGGGTGATGAGTACCATTCATGCTTAGAACAGTGCTGCAAATAGAACACTGCATATTGTGCTTTGTGTTTGCTAGCCTCTTCTTGTCCAGAGGGATGAAAAGAAAAGCACTCATGACGAATTTAAATTGGTCCTGGAATTATTTCTCTTTGCATTCTTCTGCTGGAAATTACTATCTAATGGAAAGTGAGGGGCAAATGGAATCACAGGACTAGTGGCAAGCACAGCTTGGCTAGAATCAGAGAAGTAAAAAAACTCTTCATCTGTTCAGCTGAGCCACAGATCTCCCAGTAAGTGTGGCATAGGTGAGCTCTCCAGTTATCCAGGTATTTTTTCTCCCCTCTCTGCAATCTCCTCTGAACTATGTTGATGGAAATAAAAATATAGTTCTCTGTTAATTAAAACTTTTCATTACTTATGTAGGTCAGTAGGAAACAAGAAAGTAGTTCAAACTCCACCCTCCCTATGCTGCCAGTGTTTCTAATGAAATGTAATTAGCACTAATTGGTAAAACTACACTGATGGCTGGTTATTAATGTTTGTGTATTGGTCCCAGATGTGGTTTTATGGCTGTCAGTGCTAATGGTTCAGTGAAGGAAAAAGAATTCTCCTCTCATATTGCTGTCATTTTCTTCAGGGTGCTCCTCCTTCCAAAGAGCAGTGATTATGTTTAGTGCAGGGAAAGCCTCTTCCTAAATCCTGACATTGTCAGAAACTGAATGCCTTCAACTCCCATTTGAATTCAGTAGGAGCTGAAAGCAGCCAGCACTTAACATCTGCAGAATCAGGACTCAACAATTTTAGGGCTGCTTTTCTTGAGCCATCATAATTGCTAGTGAGTGGTTCAGAATTTATCAAAATAATTATCCTCCTAATTGCATACCTGTTCTTGAAAGCACACTTATGAGGCAAGCCTCTCTTCTAAGCAATCACCTCAAAGTATTCTGTTTAGAATAATTGCTTTTCTGCAATCCCTGCAATTACTGAGTGGATGGCAATCACCTTCTTCTGGCAGTCACAGGTGAGAAAGTTGGCCTTTTTAGACAGGGATGAAATGATGAAATCCAGGTTTCCCAATACAAATCTACACAGAATGGTGTTGGGTGTAGCCTTTTGCTGAGTCAAGCAAAGGCAACCTCATGGTGAAGAGAAGGGTCTCCAGGCATGCTCTGGTAGGGTTCAGAGCACACTTGATGATTGGAAAATGTTTAGGAACTCATTCCCTCCTGAATATTAACAGTAAAACCTAACCCTAGAATCATAGAACCAACCAGGTTGGAAAAGACCTCAGGGATCATCAAGTCCAATCTCTTACCTAATACCTAACACCTCATGACAACTAAACCATGGCTTCAAGTGCCACATCCAATCCTTTTTTGAACACCTCCAGGGACAGTGAATACATACATAGAATACATAGAATAAACCAGGTTGGAAGAGACCTTCAAGATCATCGCATCCAACCCATCAACCAATCCAACACCACCCAAACAACTAACCCACGGCACCAAGAATCCAACACCTCCCTGGGCAGCACATTCCATTTCTTCCTGGGAAGAATTTTCTCCTCACCTCCAGCCTAAACTTCCCCTGGTGCAGCTTGTGACTGTGTCCTCTTGTTCTGGTGCTGGTTGCCTGGGAGAAGAGACCAATCCCCACTTGGATGCAACATCCTTTCAGGTAGTTGTAGAGAGCAATAAGGTCTCCCCTGAGCCTCCTCTTCACCAGGCTAAGCAACCTCAGCTCCCTCAGCCTCTCCATGTAGGGCTTGTGCTTGAGATCTCTCCCCAGCCTTGTTGCCCTTCTCTGGACAAGTTCAAGTATCTCAATGTCCTTCTCAAACTGAGGAGCCCAGAACTGGAGACAGGACTCAAGTGCTGAGTACAGGGGCACAATGACTTCCCTGTTCCTGCTGGCCACACTATTCCTAGTGTGAATGAGACTATACCAAGTCTGGCTCCTCTTGTACCTCTTTTGTCCTGGCTCTTCATCCTTGAGCATTCTCAAGCACTTTCCTGTGGTACAGCACCAACAACCATCAGTTTCACACTGCAAGAGCACCACTCAAGCCAGTGATGGCGCAGGTTTTCATGTTGCCTTGGGTGCTTGGATGGCACTTCTCACACCTTCACACACAGAGAAAATTATTATACTGTATTAAAGATTCAGGGCCAAATGCTCTGTAAGGTGGGCACAGTCTTCACATTCTCCAGTCCAGAGCAGAGTCAGCATTATTGCTCTTTCACTTGGCTTGGAGTCTGAGACTACTTTTTGGGTTGGATGCATTTAGCTGCAGTTTTCAACCCAGCCTTTTATCCAGCATGTATCTCAGAACAAGATAATCAAATAAATGTGTGTGGAAAGATAAAAATAAGATAATTAATTAGACATGTTTGTATGGCAAGATAAAAATAAAACTCTGCAACTTCAAATACAGGCAGAATGCTTTACTCATGAAGATTATCAAGCTCCAGGAGGAGACCAGCCAGAATCTAGCTGAGATGCCCACCCTACACTTGCTAGAAGCAGCCAGGAGCCTGGTGTGTGCACCAGCTGGAGGGGAGTTGAAGCCCTCACCCTCCAATGAGGCTGCAGCCAGCCAGAAATGCCTCTCACCACATGGCAGCACCCATGGTGATCTCCCCCTGCTACCGGCAGCACTGCCTCAGTGTTTACTTGCTGAACAACAGGAACCTGCTTCTGGTGGGTAGGGATGAGTGCTGGCACTTTTTAATCTTCATTCTGGAGGATGGCTGCTCACAAGAGGCATTTTTAGTTGCAGAGGCAGTGCAGGGAGATGGAGGCAGTTCCATGAGGATGTACAGAGAAAAAAGGAAAAAAGTCACATCATCACTCTGCCTTGTTTCCACCTGCTCTGTGCCAGCACTGGTTAGGGGTTATCCCCACTGGAGACAAGTCAGAGTTAGTCCCTACAGGTTTGAGGCTTAGCTGTAAACAGGCTTAGAATAAATAGTGGAGGGGTGACCAAGTGTGGGAAGGGAAGACAAAGTAAAATAAAATCACAAAATCTGTGCTTGTGAAGCACTGGGGAAGGCTGCTGAGGGACAAATCCTTCTGTAATTTACAGTCTGTACTGTGCAACAGCAGCTCAGAGCTTCAGGTACAGCCCATTAACACTGCTCTGGCCCCACTTTGGCTCGGGAGGATGCACCAAAATTGATTGTGTATGTCAGGTTTGGTCACTGAGATGCTGTAGCCCTTCAGGTAATCTACCCCTTCCAGAAAAGTCCAAACTGAAGCAGAGTAGCCCCTTCTCCTCTGCCTCTCTGTGGGCAGGCTTGATGCAGGCTCCATCATAGAATCATAGAAACATGGAATTATTCTGTCTGGAAGAGACCTTTAAGATCACAGAGTCCAACCTAAGATCACCATGGACATTAAACCAGAGTGCCATGTCCACACATTTCTTGAACACCTCCAGGGACAGTGACTCCATGCCCTGACTCCATCCTCCTCTACCTCTTGCAGCTCCTCACTCATCTGAGCTTTCCTGGGCAGCAGACCTACTCTGCTTTCGGCTGACAGGGATGCCCACCAAACTCCTTTGTCCACTGGGGGACAGCACCTCCAGCCCTTTGGCTGCTGCCACCATCTTGCATCCTACACCTATGAGCTACTTGGCAAGAGGTGATTTTTTACAACTCATTAGGAGTGGGAAGAAGAGCTGCTGTACAAGTGAGCATAGATTTTCTGGTGCTGTTTGGAGTGGTCCTCCCACTTATCTGGGATGGCCGATGACTGACCAGAGCACTTGGTTGTCCTTCCTCAAGCTGAACAGTGTAAGCTGCAGGGCTGCACACACATGTGGGTAGGAGCAGAACCAAGGGTCAAGTAGTGTCTATCAACACTGACAGATGTTACTTCATTCTTCTCTTCCTCCTTGGAAGGCTGCTGTACACCTGACAGTAATGCCCCAATCCATGTCGAAGGCAGACTTTGCATTTTAATGGGTGCAAAACAGGAACAAGCTAGCATGCTGGGGATGTTATCTTGTGCTATTTTGATTTCAGAAATCAAAGCTATTAAAACAGTGACATAAAAATAAAGATCCTACTACTGCAGATCATAGCATCATAGAGTGGTTTGGGTTGGAATGGACCTTTGACATCTCTCCTAGTCCAACAGCCCTGAAGTAAGCAGGGACATCTTCAATTAGATCTGACTGCTTGGAGCCCTGTCCAACATGACTTTCATTGTTTCCAGGGATGGAGCATCCACCACCTCTCTGGGCAACCTGTGCCACATTGTAAAAAATGTCTTCCTTTTATCTAGCCTAAATCTCCCCTGCTTTAGTTTTAAAACCCTTGCCCCTTGTCCTGTTGCAACAGGTCCTCCTAGAACATCTGTCCCCTTGTTTCTTATAGACCCCCTGGCCTCCCTGGATCCTTCTCTCATCCAGGTTACAAAGCTCCAGCTCTCTCAGCCTTTCTTCACAGAACAGGTGCTCCAGCCCTCTGATCATTTCTCTGGCCCTCCATTGGACCCACCACAACAGGTTCATGTCCTTCTTTTTCTGTGGGCTCCAGAGCTGGACACAGTAATCCAAACGAGGTTTCACCACAGTGGAGCAGAACAGCAGAGGCACTCCCCTCAACTTGCTGGCCATGCTTCTTTTGAGGTATCCCACTGTCTATATAATTGATGAAGATGGTCCCAGTACAGATCCCTGAGGGACACCACTTGTCCTCAAACTTCATCCGGACATCGGGCCAATACAGAGAGAGACCAGGAATAATAATCTGCCTTGGCAGGGAAGTTGGAGTCAATGATGTCCAGAGGACCCTTCCAACCCCTACCATTCTGTGATTCTGTGAATTGCTGCATTAGTGCTCTGTCCTGCCACTTGTAGTAGCCAGCAGTTTACTGCCTCAGGGGAACCATGTCTATCATGTAATTGTGCCTGTGTGGTATTTGCTCAGCTTAGGAGAGCTGTTACTGACCTGAACTCTCTCTCTAGACTGGCTGAGGAGGTGAAAACTGACCTGGTAAGGAAATGATGCTTGGGTGAAAAGGCTCTGTTATTTTCCAAATTTCCTCTTTAAAAGGAGCAGCAAAGGTATCTCAGAGGTTGAATACTCTCTTAGCTGAAAATTTGCCACTTGGTTTTCCTTTCTTAATGGAAGACCTGTATTTCACTACAAGATGCCCATTTTCTCCCGGGGAGAGTAAAGAGAGAAAGAACTATATTCCTCACGCTGCTCTTTGAACTGGTACATGATGTACTGATTTGAGCTGAAGTCCCTCTTCAATAGCCTGCAATTTTAACACAGAGGGGACAGAATCAGGAGTCTGAGACACTTGAAAGCAACCCCAGCTTTGATGCATCCAGATGTTCTGTTTTCACATGCCATTATCAGAAGTCCATGTATCTTTTGGGTACGAGTTTGCATTGAGTCCAAGTATGTTTTGTTACAAATGCACCTTCTCTTGTTCCAGTTTCTTCCCCTTCCTGTACCCCAGGAGTGTGCTTCATATCTTAACCATCTTCGCAACCTCCTCAGCAAGAGGACCCCCTGCATGACCTCTGAGCAAGCGAAGGGTTGCAATGCCCAGTTGAGGGTATTTCCCAGTGCAGTACAACTAGCACCAGAAATCATGGAGCTGTGTCACAGTGGCTTAGGCCACCAGACGGTGTCTCCAATTCAGTGGTTCCAGGCAGTGAATTTCACAGATGGATTAAGTCCAGCTGAGTGCTGCTCCTAACAGGCCAACTGCTTCAGCTGGCAGGCCAGAGCATACTGCCTTTCTCCAAAGACAGCTGATGGGACAGAGTGTTCCATAAGATACCTTCTCACTCCCACCACCCGGGGATGATGCAGCACTGGCACTCTGGGGTGTTGGTCTATTCTCCTAAGTAGTGATAGAACAAGAGGGAATGGCCTCAAGCTGCACCAGGTGAGGTTTAGGCTGGACATAAAGAATTTTCACTGAAAGGGTTGTCAGGCATTGGCATAGGCCGCCTAGGGAGGTGGTTGAGTCACCATCCCTGGAGGTGTTTAAAAGCCATGTAGATGTGGTGCTTGGCGATATAGCTCGGTGGTCGACTTGGCAGAGAGAGTTGGACTTGATTCTGAAGGTCTTTTCCAACCTAAATGATTCTGTGATCAGCACTGACACAACCCACACCTCATACCCACTGTTCTGCCCGTCTGCTGAAGCACAGGGCATCTTCAATATGCTGCCTCAGAGCTGCTCACCCTTTTGAAGTGCGAACTGCCCGAAACTCCCAGGAGTAAAAAAACCTTAACTTCGCGTTCCTCTGCTTTTGGAAGTGTCTGGGCACCGCTCCAGGGGTGCTCCCCGCTCCCTCCGCTCGGGTTCCCTGCCGGCAGCCCCCCTCCTCGGGATGCCTACCCGGCGGGACGCCGTGCCGAGCCTTGCCGAGCGCGGCGGGGCGCCGCAGCCTTGCCCGCGGCTGCCATGCGTGTGCGCGGTGGCGGGGCTGCCCGCGCTGCCGCTGGGCGCCGGCGGTCCCGCAGCGCAGGGCTCCCCGCGGCGGCTCTCGGCTCGGCTGCGCGGCCGCGGCCGGGCGGGCGCGGACAGGTGCGCGCTGCGGCTCCCCGCTGCCCCCCTCCCCAGGTAAGGGCCGCATGTGCCTGCGTGTGCCGCGATGCGTGTGCGCGCCCGCCCGCCCGGCCCCGGCAGCTTGCCGAGCCGCAGCGGCGGAGGCGGCGGCAGCGGTAGCAGCCGCGGAGGTGCCCGTCGGCGCTGGAGGGGGGGAACCCCCGCAGGTAGCGGAGGGGGTTGCGGGGCAGGGAGGGCGGCGGTGCGGGCGGTGCGGAGGAGGGCGGTGCGGGGGCAGCCGCGCGGCGGGTTGCGGGAGCGGCGGGGGCGACCTGCGGAGCCCCGGGCAGCGGCGAGGCGGAGCCGGCTCTCTCGTTACAGGCGGCGACGAACCGGATGCCTTTGGCGGGCAGAAGATGTGTCATGGGAAGCAGGCGAGCGGCGGCGGTGCCCTCCCGGCGGCGCAGCGGCGGGCGCTGGCCGCGGCGCTGTGGCTGCAGCTGGCTTTGAGCCTCGGCCCGGGGCCGGTGGCGGGCGGTGAGTGAGGGGGCCCCGGCCCCTGCCCTCCTTCCTCCGCCTGAGCCGCCCCTTTCCCTGCCGCCCCCGCAGCTCCGGTCCCGGGAAGGGGTTTGGGGCGGGGTGGGGGGATAGCGGGAAAACTTCCTCCCCTGCGCCCGGCACCCTCCGAGGGGAGCGAAGAGCCGCTCGATCCTGAGAGTGTCCCCCCCACACCTCTGCCCACCCCTGTCCGCAGCCTCTGGTACCTCTCGCGGGGACCCCTAGGAGAAGGGAGCCTTACCCCGGCCCCTGCTAGGCAGCAGTAGCTCTGTGTAAGTGCAGCGTGATTTTGAAAGAGCGTCATGTTTTTCATTGGGGAAAAAAAAAAAAGCAGAAAAAAAAAGAAGCAGCCTTCTCCTCCGCCTCCCCCCCGCGATCCGCTCGGACACCTCGCAGATGACTCTTCGTGCAAAAGCCCCATGCAGCTGGGGGCAGCAGGAATTTCGGGGGGACGCAGTCGGGATTTGGGTCTGAAAACGCAACGTCCTTCAGCACTCTCCTCGTGGAGGAGCGACACAGCCAGATTTGGGGGTTTTGTTATATTTTTTTTCCTCCTTTTTAATTTTAATTACATTTTCACACTACCATTTTAAATTATTGAGCCTGTGAGATATTTTCAGCAGGTACATTTAATCACAAAATTGCTTTAAATTGATCCCATAATTAGGCTTGGATTGCTGGAAAAGTCTTAGAGTAAACTGCTTTGCTGTAAAAATGAACTTAGCTCTGATAATCAGAGCAGCTTCACATTTCTATTCCGGCATAGTATTAGATATTTATGTTGGGGGAATAAGCCATTTTATGATGGAATCGCATCACTAATGGCAGACAGAGTCTAATCTAAAAATTGCCTGGGCTTTTGCTCGCACCAAAGATGCCAAAATTTTCTAACTTGAATGCCTAAGCTCCAGCAGCTCCAATCCAGATGTGTTTTCTATCTGTGAATAGAGACTTAGAGCGACACGGCTGAAAAGGACCTCAGAAGATCATCTGGTCCGTCCTCCTCTTGACATGATTCAGTCCTAATTTTCTGTGTGGAGGTGATGATAATGCCATTTTCCAACAGAAATCCCGTGAATGCAAAATTTGATTCCAAGCTTTTAAACTGTTGCAGTCGCTAGGAATCCCTCTTCAGAAATCAATGGGGGATTTTTTTGTATCTACAACTGTGTTGCCCTTGGTTTCCTGCCCAGCTTGCTTTCAGCATGGTGATGCCATTCTGCCTGTCTTGTGCTTTCCTTGCCATTGGACTTGTGTGAGCTCCTGTCCTTCTTTACCCTTCTTCTTATGGCTTGATTCATAAAAATTGAGACTATTCCAAGCCCCCTATCCCCACCTCTCCCAGAGGCTGTGTCCTGCAGTGTGATTGTTGGCACTTATTTAGCTGATTAGTGCAAGAGGTACTTCAAAATATGGTTTATTTCTCCCTTGAATGTAGTAGTTTTCATCACAGCCTGCAATAACATCGTCTGTGATGTTGATCGTTATTCATACTGCTGCCTTTCACCTTGGCACTATAACTAATTCTAATTCCATTTGTAAGGCATTTCAGGATCCCTCACAAATTTTTATTATTATTATTAATTTTTTTTTTCCTTTTTAGTCCAGAGTGTAGGAAAAGGCAGCACACTGAGTGCTGCTGCGTGGGTAAAATAATCAGTGAAAAATATTCATGGCGGTTCTTACTTTACTATCGCTATTATTTTCCAGTGGGGTTGTGCTTGGAAGTTAGGCACTATATAAATACTGCTGAATGTACAGGTCTTTCATGAGGTAGAATGGATGGTTGTTGTGTTGGGTGGGGGTTTTTTTTTCCACCTGGAGTCATTCAAGTAGTAAAAATCATGAGCTCTGTAATTATAGCAGAAGACTGTAAATTAGAATCCCTCCTGTTTTAAGACTCTGGAGTATCTGATCAAGCTTGCTTTCTGTGAAGCCTCAGATCTTGACTCCCCAACCTGTGACCTAGAGTTTGAGAACTTGTAAGTAGCCATTGTTACTGACCAAAGTTGTGTTTTCCTGGGACCTATAAACATGTTATTTCTGTAGGACTCTCCTCATTTTCTGGATTCATGTATCCAGACAGAAGGCACCCAGCATTACTGACTGCTTCGGAAAATGTAGCCCAAATCCCTCTCTGTCTTCTCATTATCTGTTAAATAAAGATAATCATACTTCTCTCAGAGATTTGAAAAGAGCTTTGATGGCAGTTAATGAAAATACTATGGAGGTGGAAGGAATTTGTTTCAAAAGCTTTAGAAAAATAGTAGTGACAATATGCTGAAATAAAAACTCTCTCACATAACTGGGAAATTAAAATGAATAGTTTAGGGTTGTTTTTTCAATAAAGCAATCCCTGGCTTACATTTTGGGTCCCATTTATAGCTTCCTCCCTTTCCTGAGCTGATAGCAGGATTTGGCTGCTGTAATAATCCTGTCATGACTTGTGTGACTCCTTCTATTTTATATCTGACTAAGCTGTATTGATTGTCACATTCTACCATTTCACCCCAAATCAATACTACTTATAACTCCTTTTTTTTTTCCTTGTCAATAACCCTACAGAGAATAACTCTGTTTATTACATTCAGACTTTCCCAAAAGTGGATCTAGCAGAAAATTTGCTGTAGAAGTGAACTCAAATGAACAAACCTTTCAGCTATCAATACACCTCATTCCTCCCTGATGTATTTAACTCTGCTGATACCAGATCTCTCGTGCATCAGCTTGTGGCTTTCACATAATCATCTTTGTTTATCTTGCTTTTTGCTATCATGTCATAGTGCAAGAAAGAAAGAAAAGAAAGTAGGAGCAGGCTGGGAAAGCTAGCAGGAGGAAAAATGAAATTCACAAGTGGATGAAGCTGATGAGAAGTTATTTGGTCCTTTTAAGGCATTGTAAGTCATCTGTAAGGCATTGCTAGTATGGAGATGATAGCTGTAAGAATATGTTTTTATACCTATATTTCAAATGCCTGGAATTATATTAGGATGGGGGGGAGGGGGGAGGGGGAATCTAAAAGGAGACTGAGAGAAAAAAAAGTTCAGTAAGCTTCTGGTTTTGAGGTTTGTTATGTGGCCTTAGAATTTTGTCATTGTAGCCAGACATCTGGGTGCATGTCTGCTTTATCATCCTAGCTCGGTTGTTTGAGCCTTGTTCTTCCACAGTGTCATCTGCACGGCCCCATGGAGAGGCTCAGCTTTGCAGTGTGCATCTCTGTAGGCTTGGACAGGATCATAGGCTGTCACGTTGTCTTACCTCTTGTTTTCAAGCAGGGTCAGGTGTAATCATGTTCTTCTTGCAGGATGTTTATTTAATCTTCTTCTTAAAAGGTCTCCACCTCTTCTTTAAGCACCCTCTGCGAGTGCTTCATCAACCTGTACTCTAGCAAGTTTTTCCTAAGGTCTAACCTGAAGCACCCTTGCTGCTGTTTAAGCCTGCTAGTTCTCATCTTGTTTATAGCAGACATTCAGCAGAGCTGCTGCTCCTCAGCTTTCTGGCTGTCTTTCACGTTCTGCTCCACCTCTTTGGTCTTCTGCTGCATAAATGGGGATTCCAGTTCCTTCAGACTGTATGGCCACAGTTTCTCCAAGCTTTTCCCGAGACTGGATCACTGGTCATTCATACCATGAGCTTGCTCCCATGGGGCCATGTCCCTGTGGAATGCACTGCCCAGCAGCCTCATCAGTGCTGAACAGACATGAGGGATAGCTGTCTGTGCATTAGAAGCTCTGGCCCTCTTCAGACATCCTGAGTACTTTTGCCTTTTTTATATGACATGGTTTATATCCAGCTTCTGAATCCCTGTAGCTCCCAGGCTGGCTCATCCAGGGCTGCTACCTGGCCAGATGTTCCCATCTCATATCCCTCCTTTTATTTAATTTATTATTTATTTTTAATTTTTTTTTTTTTTTGGGGGGGGGGGGGTGGCATTGCAGTCCCTTTATTGACTTTCCCTATTTTCATGTCCTGCAGCCAATGTCCCTTCACATTGTTGGATGCTTTTAAGATGGGAAGTACTGTACCTCACGCATGATGGTGCAGAAAACTGTCACACTGTGAAGCCTTCAAACATTATATTGAATATTAGTGATACCATGCAGAATTGTGTGGGGTTTTTTAATAGACCAAAGCTGAATTGTTACTGCTTTGTGATTTTATTGCATTTGGTTGGAGTCTTGGTTATGATATCTAACTTCTGCCTTTGGATGTGGTGGCTATCAAACCCACATCCTTCAGGTTTCTGAGAATAGTAGTCTTGTTTCCTTGTACCACTCAAATTTTTGTGGGTGCTGCTGATGCAGACCCACCTGAAGTTGTTTTTGACAAGAGAAGCCAGCCAAAGATTCCCCCCAGCTGCCTTGCATACACTTTTCAGATGATAAAAAATGCTGTCTGGAAAAAAATCAACAATCAGAATGTTTTCTGATACCCTCTCACTAAGTCTGCAGTTAATGTATTTTACTCACTCCTTCTCAGCGTGTCTGCTTTGAGTCCTCTGTATATTTGATGAAATCATCAGTTGTTTTGAAGGATTGTTTTTAACCTCCATCTTCCTGGAGAAGCTCAGTATTTTGACAGCAGCTGATTTTTCCCCACTGTGACACGATCTTATTCTCAACCCTCATACAAGCTTCCCTCCTCTCTCTACATCCTTGAATTAGCAGTGAAGTACCATTTTGCAGCCATTCTGCCTGCAAGTGGCAGAAGACAGCTCCTCGTTTGTCTTGGTGGCACATCCTTCTGCCCACAGCCTTGCAAGAGGTGGATCTAATTGACATATTAATCTTAAATCAGTTTCTTAGCATCCTGAAAGAAGGAGTTTTATCCCTGATTTACCATGGGATTTGGAAACTGAGGTTAACTTTGCTTCTCTGGTTTGTTCCCTTACTCCTGGGATTAGAGTAGACTATCTTTGATCTCTGTATTAGGGATGATTACAGCTTTAGAAGAATGAATTAATTATGCTTTGCTTGATTTTCTCATCAGCAGATAAGTGATGTAATTCATAGCCATGTTATTAGGTAGTTTGAGAACAACCCAAATGAAATATTACAGGGGTGAGAAATTAGGGGATTTTTACAAAGTGCAAGCTAAAGTTTACTTGAGTAGAAGGTTCTTTAACGACTTTTGCTGCTGCTGTGGGGTGGATTGTGGATTAATAATTCATTTTCTTACCAGAATTAGGAATATGTACTCTTTTCTTTAACTTTTACAGCTTCTTATGGATTTTTTTCTACAGTGATGCTCAGGTACTCCATTAAAAAAAAAAAAAGGAAAGAAAAATCCTTCTACCTCTGATTACAATTCCTTTTCTTTTTGTTTATTTAAACAAAATACACATTATTAGAAGTAAAAAAAAAACTTGCACTTGTGCTGTGCATTTCAGTGAGGTTTTCACAGAATGTTAGGGCTGGAAGGGACCTTGAAGGATCATCTAGTCCAACCCCCCTGCCAGAGCAGGATCACCTATACCAGATCACACAGGAACCTATGCCAGATCACACAGGAGCGCAGCCAGGCAGGTTTTAGGCATGCAAAGGACAACAAAGTGTGACCCAAATTAGTATTAGTAGTGCAAATGTGAATGAAAACCTGTGCTGTGCTTAGTGGTGAACATAACTTAGTAAGAAGATGAGCTTGAGGGATAAAGTGGTGTAGTGTGTAGAATTTGATTCACTAAGTGTGAAAATTTGCTTTGCTAACGTATTCAAGGGATGGAAGGTGCCAGTATCTTGCCAAATTCAGCAATTTAACTGTGAAACCAACATCTCCTCACTTAGTTTTATATCTTCTCAGCTACTTGCTTCAACGAGGCACAAGCATGGCATTATGAAACCAATTACAGGCTGTACATCTACTGGATTTCACAGCAGAGCAGTTTACGGCAGCAGCTTTTAATGTCCACACTTCCTTTCTGGCTATTGTAACCCATTTCTTTTTGTCCCCACCAAGTCTGGTCAGTTGCTTTTCAGAGGGGGCTCTGGTGACTTTTCCTGAACAGCTGGGCTGCTGATGGGATTTATCCAAATTGGGGTGTTTCTTTGTCCTTGTACTGAAAACAGCAGAAGTGGTTGTTGGTGCCATCCGTGCACACTGAGCTCCTATTGGGAGTCATAGCATCATAGAATGGTAGGGGTTAAAAGGGACCTCTGCAGATCATTAAGTCCAACTCCTCTGCCAAAGCAGGATCACCTAGGGCAGGTCACACAGGAGCACATACAGACAGGCCTTGAAAGTCTGTAGAGAAGGAGAATCCATGACCTCTTTGAGCAGCCTGTTCCAGTGCTTTGGCACCCTTACAGCAGAGAAGTTTTTCCTCATGTTGAGGTGGAACTTCCTCTGTTTCAGTTTGTACCCATTGCCCCTTGTCCTATCACAGGGCACCACTGAAAGGAGACTAACAACTTCTTCTTGTCACTCACCCTTCAGGTAATTGTAAATGTGTTGGATGAGTTTTCATGCTCATGATAGGTGACCCCTGAATCTATTGACTTTTAAATTGCGTAGCGTCCATCCTGGGTTGTTCTTCTCTTCATTATTAAGGGATTACACCATGTTGTTGCTGTCTAGAGAAGCTGCAGAATTCATGAGGAGCATTTCTATATTAAATATGCTTTGTTTGGAACATTTCTCTACTAAACAAACCTTGGTGGTTTTGGTTTTGGATTATTTTTTTTTGTGTTGGTTGGTTTTATTTTGGGTTTTGGTTTGTTTGGGGGTTTTGTTTTGTTTTTTCCCCAGTATGATCAACTTTGGAAAGTAATATATGGGGCTTTTCTGCAAGGGCCACTACTTACTTTAGCTAAACATATCACATTAGAAGAAAAAGAAACACCAATCAACATATAATTTGGCAAACGTTTTTGCTTGTGCAATAGTAACAATAGGGATAAAAATGGGACTTTTTTTCCTTCTAATACAGCCCTTCTCATCCACAGATTTCAAAACACTTTATAAAGGAGAATGGAATGGAATGGAATAGAATAGAATAGAATAGAATAGAATAAACCAGGTTGGAACAGACCCTCATCACGTCCAACCCATCATCCAACACCATCTAATCAACTAAACCATGGCACCAAGCACAGTTCTGTTATGTCCCTTTGTGTGTAGGAAAATTACTGTAGAAAGGTTAAATGACTTAAAGCCATGTTTCACCTAAGAAACAGATCTTGCCTTAGACTGGGAAGAGATCTAGGTCTCCATCCAGCATTTTCTTCTGTAAATAGAACTTTAGGAACTTCCTAATCCATGATACTGCCTTTGTACTAGGACTTTTTTTGGCTGTGAAAGTCTTCTAACTAAAATGAGCACTGGATTTTCTGTTGATATCAATTGCTACTTAAGCAAATCACAAAGGGAGTTTTTTCCAGTGGGGTTTTATTTGCCTGACTCCTTTATGTCTGAGATGGCACACGGCATTTGTCCAGGTGCTAAAACCATCTTCTGACTAATGAAAAATAAAATGTTACAAGTAAGGGTTGAGCACTGAACACCAGCATCATGCAGTTTCTCATGGTGCAAAGCACATATTAACAGGAATGCTATTTCTGCCTTGCTCAGCTATAGAATCACAACATTGTTTCAGTTGGAAAAAGACCAGTAAGATCATTAAGTCAGACCTTCAAGCTGAGACCACCATGGGAAGTGCCACGTCTACACATTTCTTGAAAACCTCCAGGGACAGAGACTCCATCACCTTTGGGCAACCCATTGCAATGCTTGTCATGTGGTTGGTGGTTAGATTTTATAAGAAAAAGCAACTTTAAGAAAGCATAACATACTTGAGAAGTTTGAGAGGAGAGCATTGCATGACCAGGTAGCTCCATACAGCCTGTGGCATGAGTGTCATGGCCCTTATATACTGCCCACGGCAGGTTAGAAGTATCAGAGTATCACAGTACATTAGAGGCTGGAAGGCACCTCAAGAGATCATGGAGTCCAATTCCCCTGCCAAAGCAGGATCACTTAAGGGTAGTCTGCACAGGAATGCATCCAGGTGGGTTTTGAAAGTCTCCAGAGAAGGAGACTCCACAGCCTCCCAGGGCAGCCTGTTCCAGTGGTCTGTCACCCTCACTGTAAAGACGTTTCTCCTCATGTTGCAGTGAAATCTTCTATATTCAAGCTTGAACCTGTTGTTTCTTGTCTTCCTAGCATGCACCACTGAAAGTCAGTGGATGTGTAATACTCTAATGTAAAAATGAGTTCTGTTTACAGCTGGTTGCTTGCATTGGAATGGGGAGGTGGTGGAGTCACCATCCCTGGAGGTGTTCAAGAAATGTGTGGACATGGAACTTTGGGGTGCGGTTTAATGGCCATGGTGGTCTTAGGTTGGCAGTTGGACTTGATGATCTTTGAGTTCTTTCCCAACTGAAAAAATTCTGTGAGGTGTAATGTAAAGGATGGATTAAACAGGTACAGTGCCTTGTCCCTCGCTGTTTCTTTTGCTTACTGCAGGTGGTGAAGCCACGCAGAGCTGGGAAGCATACAAGGGCTAATGGTGCAGCAGAGTTTCTGTGTGAAGCCAAATTCTGCACTTACTAAAAATTTATGAAATCTGAAAGAACAACTTTGCTTGGAAACTGAAAAGAGGAGACAGGGCTTACAATAGACTTAAGAAGAAAATAGGTTAGGTTACTAAGGGTTAGATTATGTAGAAGTTGGGTTATCAAGGGTATCTTGAGAAGGTATCCTAAAAATAAACTCTCTTGTACACTGCTAAAGAAAAAAGCAGGATATGGCATGCACATGAACCAGGGGAATCATTGTATCACTGGACTCCCATTCTGGAGATCTAGAGAATAAGCTGAAAAGAAGAGGCTGTCTTTGAAAATGCAAAGCCTTCAGATCTTCTCTTTTGGTACTGCAGAAAGGCAGCAGCATGCATAGTTGTTGATCTGTCAAGAGACTGGAGAGCGCCATACACATTCAGGAGAAAAGCTCCCATATGTGCTGGGAGGGAGGAGAAGATGCTCAGCAGTGGAAGCCTGTAAACGTGACATCCTGTTCTCATTTCTGTCATTAGCACCAGTGAAGGAAGGCATACACTAAAAAAACAAATGGCATGAAAAATTCGTCTCCATCTTCCTGGAGATGGAACAACAGACTTAAGAACAGAGTCCAGAAATAGGACTGGGAAAGGCCTCAGAAGCACCTGTAGTTTATTCTCCTGCTCAGAACAGGATCCCCACACACACTTTAGGGAAGTTATCCTTCAAAACTTTATGCTGGATACTCTACAAACTTCCTGAGTATCTATCCCAGTGCTTCAGTCTCTTAACCATTAATTTATATATTTTTTTTCTGAACAACTATATTTGGATCTTCCTTGCTGGATTCTCAGATCATTTATGACTGTTGGGGGCTTCCCAAGCATTAACTTCCACCACTGTTCAAATAATAGGATCACAGGATGTTAAGGGTTGGAAGGGACCTCTGAAGATCATCAAGTCCAACTCCCCCGCCAGAGCAGGACCACAGAATCTAGTATAGGTCACACAGAAATGCATCCAGATGAGTCTTGAAAGTCTCCAGAGAAGGAGGCTCCACAGCCTCTCTGGGGAGCCTGTTCCAGTGCTCTGTGATCCTCACAGTGAAGAAGTTCCTCCTCATGTTGAGGTGGAACCTCCTGTGCTGTAGTTTACATCCATTACCCCTTGTCCTATCACAGGGTGCCACTGAGGAGAGCCTGTCCCCTCCCTCTTGACCCCCAGCCCTCAGATATCTATGAAGACTTATTAAATCCCCTCTCAGTCTTCTCCAGAGCCCCAGGGCTCTTAGCCTCTCCTCCAATGTCTCCACCAGTGCTGTGTCTTTAACCATCCTGACTGCTGCTACCACATCACTGGGTCAGGGTGGGAAGAATCCTGACTGCATTGGCCCTGCAAGTGTCTCTGGAAAGTTAGATGTTAGTTAACAGTCTGTGAGTGAAGGTTTAGCTCCAGCTGTCCTGTAGGTTGCTACCAGCTTAAAAGGAGCTGTTGTGATCCTTCATGGTGGAACTGAATATTTTTCTATTTTAGAATCATAGAATTATTTTGGTTGGGAAAGACCTCTAAGATCATCAAGTCGACCTAAGACCACCATGGTCATTAAACCATGTCCCAAAGCACCGCATCCACATGTTTCTCGAACAGCTCCAAGAATGGTGACTCCACCACCTCCCTGGGCAACCTATTCCAATGCCTGATCACTCTTGCAGCAAAGATATTTTTCCTAATTTAAACCTCCCCTGGCACAATTTCAGGCCATTTCCTCTTCTTCTATCACCTGATACTAGGGAGAAGAAACCAACCCCCACCTCACTCCAACCTCCTTTCAGGGACTTCTGATGAAAGCCTCCTCTTCTCCAGACTAAAGGTTAAGGTCACAGCTAAGTTTGCATATAACACAAGATCAGGTATCTTACCAGCAGCTATCGAAAAGGTCAGCTTTGCCTTGCTAGTTTGGAAGGGCTTGCAAGGATTTTCCCTAGTCACAAGTGAAAAGAATCAGGAATAAATTCTCAGAGCCCTCCTATAAAAGATGCTTATTTACACAGTCAGGTCTCCTTGGGGATATCAGACCAACTCCCTGTACTTGATGGTGATGTAAACAGTATGGTTATTGCCACACTAAATTGCACCCCAGTGAATTTGTATTTTATTTCTGCAGACTGAGTGAAGTTGTGTATACTGAATAGCCCTGTGGTAATACATTAGGTCTACACAAAAGCCTGTCAATAGCTTAAGACTTCCATGTGTGTTTGCACACACACAACTTGAAGTGCAATTTTTAGAGGCAGATACTCACAGGTGTTGCTTGAGTTACCATTTGCAGTAAAAGGAGTGCTGGTGGTGGGTAAGCAGAAAGGTTGTGTTATCCAGCAGTCTGGAGTGGCACAGGGAGAGGTGGGGGGTATTAGAGGGTGGGTGGGGAGGAGGTGCTTCTTCAGGCTAAAATGGAAGTTGGAGAGATTTAAAGCAATGCTAAGAGCTGAATTATCAAGAGGAGGAGTGTGATGGTGGGGGGATTGAAGATGACAGGCTTGCTTGCTTGAGTAAATCTTTTAGCTGTAAGAACTTTATGGCACAGAGCATGTCTTTTTATCTGTGTCTAATTATGGCAGGTTTAGGCTGATGCCTAGGAAATTTCCCACATATCTTGAGTAAAAAGTGGTAGAATGTAAATAAATTGCCATTGGAGGTAAAGGGAATATAATGATAAGGTCTAAATAATCCCATTGGTCTGATAACTAACATAAAGTTAGTTGTATGAACTAGCTTTTTCTCTTTCTTGGCTCTTTGTTCTAGCTCATACTAGCTGGCAGCTTTTGCTTGGCTGTTGCTGACCTTGGCTGTGTTCTTGTTGTGGCTAAGTACTAACAAGCTACTCTCTGCTTTTCTCTTCTCTTTCCTCTTTCCCCTTGTACAGGGGGGAAGGCAGTGGAGAGGGGAAACTATTGGTAACCCCCTTGTTTTGTCCAGGGGGGTTCTTGTGTTGTTTATGAATTGTAAATACATGTAAATGTTGTACATTTTGTACATAGTCATTGCATTGCATATTTCTAGATTTTAGCTTGCTTGTAAGTGCAGCTTCATTTGCTTCCATCAACTGAACTGGTCTGGCAATTTTATTTTGGGGGTACTTTTCTCCAAATCAGCTGGGGGGTAATTTCAACCCACCACACCAGGGAGGCGGTGGAGTCACCATCCCTGGAGGTGTTCAAGAGGGGATTGGATGTGGCACTTGGTGCCACGGTTTAGTCAAGAGGTCCGTGGTGACAGGTTGGACTTGATGATCTTTGAGGTCTCTTCCAACCTTGGTGATTCTGTGATTCTGTGAACACTAACAGTCTGTGCAAGCCTACCATGCTATTCCCATGTTTGTGTAGTGATGATTTGTGTTCTGAAAGCCACGGGTACTTAACAAGACTGGCAGTCATTTTTCTCCACTGAGCTGACATTTTAAGGGATATTGTGTACACATCTTATTATGCAGAGAAAACACAAATGATCCACTTAGAACTGAAAATAAATAATAAATAATTTGGTCTCCTGTAAATTGGACTTATAAAATAGCTTGATTGCAATTACCAGCTTTGCAGTAATCTTGAAGGAATTAGGATAAAATTGTGTTTATCAACAGCAGTAGTAAAAATGAGAAGACACAGACATTTGTCTTGCTCTTGTAAAATGTAGAACATCCTTCTCTCCTCTCCAGGGGGATCATGATTCTCCCTGAAAAGTACAGTCACAGCCATTCTGGGGCAGCACCACATTGCTGCAACTGCATCACTAGCTCCCACTCCACCCCTCCTTAGCTTCTGAGATAATCATCCCAGGCAGTTCTTCCTGTTGCTGACTTGCACAAGGAGATGCTCTCTTTTTTTGCACTCCCTTTTTTTTGCTCACTTCTCTGAGACCTGAGACCAGCACAAGAAAGGTACAGTCCAGGATGGATTTTGTCAACATGAAGCTTGTTTGCAGAAGCTAGGATATTTTATTACAAAGGGAATATCCCAGTGAAAATATTCACCAAACAAAATACACAGACTATTGCAAAATGGGTGTAGATGAAGCTAAACTCTATTATACTCGTGGTGTTTTTGAAAGTGAGTTGTGATGGGACACATCACTGCACACTGGCTGTAAGAGGTGCACTGGAAGAAACTGCAGAAGGCGGCACGTGGACTATCTGGTTATAAAGGAAGGATGGAAGAGGGGTACATAGCTGTCTTTGTATGCGCCCATGCACTAATGCACTTCAGCAGGCATTATTCTTATGTATAGATTCATGGGTGGATGGATGGATGGATAGACAGATATATATCCAGAGAAAGGTGATAGATAGATAGATAGATAGATAGATAGATAGGTAGATAGGTAGATAGGTAGATAGGTAGATAGATGGATGTCCAGAGAAGGGCAGCAAAGTTGTAAAAAGGTCTGGAGCACAAGTATTATGAAGACTGGATGAGGAAACTGGAGAATAGAAGGCTGAGGGGAGAACTCATTGCTTTCCACAACTCCCCAAAAGGAGGTTGGAGGGAGGTAGAGCTTGGTGTCTTCTCCCTAGTATTGGATGACAGAACAAGAGGAAATGGGCTGAAATTGTGCCAGGGGAGGTTTAGATTGAATATGAGGAAAAACTTCTTTACCAAAAGAATGGTCAGGCATTGGAACAGGCTGCCCAGGGTGGTGGTGAAGTCACCATCCCTGGAGGTGTTCAAGAAATGCATGGACATGGCACTTCAGAATGTAGTTTAATTACTATTGTGGCCTTAGGTTGATGAATGGACTCAATGATCTTAGAGGTCTTTCCTAACTGAAACAATTCTGAGAGTCTATGACTCTATAGCTGAATGGATGGATTGATGGATGCATGTATGCTCATTTAGAATAAGCAACTAAAAAACAAACCCAGCAGCAGAGTTGTAAAAAAAGGCACTACTCTCATTGACAGTCATTTCAAGGTTCTTATGCCTGTTCTTAACGTTTACAAGGCTGCTTTTTACACTGCAAAATGGATGAGCATTTTCTCTAATGTTTCTGTTTGTGCACAAGAATTATACTGGACTCATGTGAGAGACGGAGAGCAGAGCAGTGTTTGGTATATTTAGATTCTGTTTCATTTTTATTTCCTATGTTGTAGCATCACAGAGACAGACTTCATTCCTCATTTCAAAGAGCAGTCAATCAGATAAATTGCATTCACTGTGGGGAGAGAAATTTTTGTCAAACAGGGTGAAAGATGCCTTTTTTTGCAGCAGCATTCATGTGATAGGAGGTGTGGATCTTGCTAACAGGTGCATTTTTTAGCTCTGGGGTTTGGAGGGCGGGTCATACAAGCAGTGGCTGAGGGAACCAGGGTTGTTTAGTCTGGAGAAGAGCAGGTTGAGGGGAGACCACATTGCTCACTACAACTACCACAAAGGACATTGTAATGAGGCTGGCGTTGGTCTCTTCTCCCAAGTAACTAGTGAATGATGAGAGTAAATGGGCTTACGTTGTGTCAGGGGAGGTTTTGACTGGATATTAGGAAAAATGTCTTTATTGAGTGGTCAGGCATTGGAACAGGCTGCCCAGGGAGGTGGTGGAGTCACCGTCCCTGGAGGTGTTCAAGAAGCATGTGGATGTGGTGCTCCGTGATATAATTCATTGGCTATGGCAGCTGGGTTATGGCTGAACTTGATGATCTTAAAGGTCTTTTCCAGCCTTAATGATTCTGTGATTGTATGGTAGAGTTTTCTTGGTTCTTCCAACAGGTAAGCAAATCTATGCAGTTTAGAAACTTCATGTGTCAGCCAGGCCGAGTTTGTGGGGATCTAACTTGATAAGGCAGACTGAAAAGTACTGAGGTTTAAACTTTCTTTTTTTTTTAAAGGATGTTAGCATTATTAGAATGTTTTAAAAAAACCCAAAACCATAATTAGGGGGCACTCATTTAAAGCAGGTCAGGATTATGTCCAATAAAGAGATTTTTGCACAGTGCATTAGTGTTGTAGGTAAGTGATTCATTACATTTGCCATTCCGCCCTGTTTAAAGCTGTGATTTAAAAATGCAGATTTTCAGAGGACAGAGTTACAAACCTGATCTCAAAACACCTCCCTGTTGCAGTTGCCTTTGCTGTTCATGGTCACTTTTGGCCATACTTAATCTCAGTTTAATTCTTTGGTCATTATGATGGAGAGGAAAAAGTCCTTCGATAGTGCATCTATACATGCATTGTTAGACTAAATTCTTTTCCACATGCAGATTTCTTTCTGTCTTTGCAGTGAAGTGATTATGCTATCACAAGATTTCTGAAGAGCAAAACCAAAGCAGTGTGGGGAGCTGCAGCAGTGTTTCAGGAGCCAATGAGATTGGCAGCTTGCTGTGAATGTTAACAAAATACTGCTCTTTGTAACCTTGGAAATGCCATTTGCTGTTATTTCCTTGATCCAAATGTCTTTGGGAGTAGGATGATGTAGGGATTTTCCTGTTCATCAGCTGTCCATGTCTCCTGTGAATTTTCTCTCTCACTCTGAGGCAGTCCACTATGCCATGACAGCTCTGATAGCCACAGCTCAGCCAAATTTCCTGCAAGAACAAATTTGGATCCTCTATCTCCTACACTTGACCTTGGGAATGAAGGAGGTGGGGGGAGTGTATGTTGTATGAGATGAAGAGGTTTGGCTTTATGAAACAGCTCCAAAACCATGCCCCACCTCAGTATACATTCAGGAATGAAGAAAATGTCATCTTTCTAGAACAGAAGATGCTGCTGGTCATTCTGGTTAGATATACAGCCTGTCCTTTCAGCATCTGAAGCTCTCTCATACTTACTCTCTTACAGCTTTGTCAGTCCATACTTATTTTCTCCTCTGACCTATTTTCAAAAGTACTTCTCTGAAAATAAAATGAGCAGGTGGACTGATGCCTTCTCTGAGAGGTACTCTGGGAAGCTACAAGGCACTTAGGAAGTGTTTAATATGTTTATTTAGTAATTTTGCCCCTGTGCAGCCTTCTACAGATCATCTTGTCTTATCGATCTAGATCAGATAGCTGTTAAAAAAATTCTTCACAAACAAATGCTAACCATTTTCCTTGATTTGAAATAGCAAATAAAAGGCAGGGGGTAAAAATTTAAAGCACTAGATGGGGAAAAAGAGAGATTGAGGGATGTACCATCCAGAGGTTTATGTATAGCTTCTTGTTTTCTTCCTACTTGTAATGGCAATTGCAGTTTTGACTTCCTTACCGAGCTCAACTGTTTCCATTTTGTTTAGTCCTGGACTATCTTACTGAGTTTTGAAATCAAAGAGTGGTCAGTACCCAGTTCCTGAGTGTTGATATCCTTGCTGTCAGTTCATGGTCTCTGCTAGGAATGGAATAATTCCATATATATAAGTCTAATGACTTGAATTTGTAAAGCTAAATAGAAACACTGCTATTGGCATGACTCACTATTATTTTTAGCTCTGAAGGGGAGACAGTGGAGCAAAGGTTCATCTTTCCATACCCAGCTGTGTCTTTTGTTGAATAATCTGATATTGCTGAGAGGTTCAGTCTTCATGCTTCTGTTTTTAATCAGACTTCTGCAAGATGGTATGCATCTGTGAGTTTCTTTTCATAATAGGCTGACTTCTGAAGAGAGAATAGCTCTCTGCTCTCCTTGTAAGGTACACATTCTTGCTTAGTATTTCTAAGGAGAGAGACTTTGCAACTTGAAGTATTGTTAGAAAAAGCTGAAGCAAAAAAAGGTGACTGATTTAACTGAAACAGCAACACAGAAGTCTTTGGATTGGGTTTGTGCTAGTCAAAACATTTTCTCCATTTACCTGCAGAATGCTGATTATTTTATTTAAAAGATACTTTCCAGGGGTGAAATGTTTGTCAGTAGTGAAATGTTTGCCAGTAGTGATACAATAAAGGAAGAATCACGTTTTCCTATAGAATCATTAAGGTTGGAAAAGACCTCAAAGATCATCATGTCCAGCTGTCAGCCCCCCACCCCCATGGTCACTAAACCATGTCTGAAAGAGCAATGACTACAGTTCTTTTTTTAACAGCTCCAGGGATAGTGACTCCACCACCTTTCTGGGCAGCCTGTTCCAATGTCTGACCACTTTCAGTAAAGAAATGTTTCCTAATACCCAACCTAAATCTCCCCTGGCACAACTTGAGGCCATTTCATCTTGTTCTATCACTAGTTACTTGGGAGAAAAGTCTGACCCCCACCTCACTCCAGTCTCTTTTCAGGGAGTTGCAGGGAGCAATGAGGTCTCCCCTCAGCCTCCTCCACACTAAGCAACTCCAGTTCCCTCAGTCGCTCCTTGTGCTATCTGTTCTCCAGACCCTCCACCAGCTTTGTTGCCTTTCTCTGGACACACTCCAGTTCCAGATCAGTTGCAGTTTGGAAAGCTGCAATGATTTCTGAAAGCTTTTTTTCTCCTAGTCTTGTTGAGTGCTGCAAAGTTTAGGAGGTTGTGTGGCCCCTGTGCTCCTGCCAGGGTTACCTGGGAAATAAACTGGTCAGTAAAATCCCCTGTGGCACACAAGCACTGAGTTTCTAAGTAAAGGTGAAGGGTGTTACTGTCAGCTTCACAAGAAAGAAACATACTTGCATCTTAAAAAAGGAGTTAAGTGACTTTGGAGGTTAAGAACTGCTTTACAACTGGCTTAGGCACCGAAGTAAACTTAAAGTCTGAAGTGAAACAAAGGCCCTGTGAAGGTACAGGTCAGACCAGAGAGGTACTACTGCCTCTGAGATACTTGCTAAGAGTATGAGACCAAAGCAAAACTCTACAATCAGGTTACACAGGGGTTAAGTCTTGGACTGCAGCTCATAATGGTGATGCAGCATATTTGATAAAGAGATTACACTAAGTTGAAGAAAAGATTTAATGTTATTTTGTCTTTAAATCACAATGAGAAACTGCACATATGAAAACCCTTTCTTGGGAAAAACAAAATACCAACTTAGCAGTATTTAAATCTAATCTGAACTATTTCTTAAGAAAGACATATGATAGTGAGCCTTAGCTGAATGATACTAATAAGTTCTCTGTAATCAAGCCTTGCTCTGCCACATAGGGAAAATTTATCCCAGCCAAAAAGGGAAGTTAGGGTAGGGAATAAGGAATACAGGGGAAGAATGTGCCTTGCATTATCAGGGGATTGCAAACTCAGATGCAGTAAGATACAGACATTTTGTCAAAGAAGTCGGGTGTGTAAGTTTAAAGCTTGCTCTAGGCAGTTTTAACTTAGCCAGCACTTCTAGCAGCTGATAACCTAAAGTGACACTGACCTTGGCAGACTTACAAGGGTAAGCTTCGCACAGGGATGAATTATTTCTTGATCAAGTATATGAGAGACAGTCCAGCATTCCTTCAGTATTGATTATGGATGTTTGTTTAATCCCAGAACAAACATACTGATTGTGGATAGTGGAAGCAGGCTCAGGCTCACTGTATATTTGAGCTAGTTCTATATCCATTATACAATATCCTTGGGCACAGTGATGCCACTGAGCTTTTGCTGTGCCTTTTTTTTCTCCTAGCTTTTTTTGAGTGACTCCTTTTAAAGCTGTAAAGCATGGAATAGGTAATACTGGTTTTGTTCTGTAGCTACCCACACAGTCTTTTCTGCTAGGCTGTCGTTCTCTTGGCCTTGTTGTGTTCATGTCCAGGGGATGCACCTTTGCTTGTGGACATGCAATGGCAATTGCACTGGTAGTTTTCAAGTATCCTAGGTGGCTGCTTTGAGGTTATCAGTGTTTAGAGACACGGTGGAGGCAATTGAGCCACAACGTCACTATTTTTAATCCATCCTCTGTGTACTGAATCACTGCACCTCTTGCTAAATCTGTCAGGGCCCGTGGGTGTTAAATGCTGCTAGGATGTAAATCCTTTTTCTTCCAAGGAGCCACCCAGACTCAGGAAATAAAGTGCCATGATGGCAACAGAGCTCTGCTGTACTTTCCCCATGCTAATTGTAGTGGTTTCTATTAGCAGAATTGGGCAGCTCTGGAGTCACACCATAATCCAAGCCCTTTTCTGCAAGGTGACAAATTGTGACCCAGTGGACAGATACTTTTCTTGGACTAACAGAATGATGTGAATGCCAAGAAGCCCACTGATATTCTCATTTTAGGCTTAATATATTAAGTGGTTGTGATAAAAAAAATAATAATACCAAAACCAATCAAAACCATCACCAAAAATGTTATCTGATACCTTAGGAAATGTGGCAGCTGAAGTGTTCCTTCTAGGTCTTCTGCTGAGTGACTTGCTGGATTCAGAAATACTCTTGCACATGCTACTTCGCCCATCTGTTCTCTCTGCTCTCTCAGATCCCCTGAGAAGGCAGGGAAGCAAAGCTCAGAAGACTTCTGTTCTCTCTGCTTTTCAGAGAAAAGAAATTGTGTCAACTGCAATGCATTGCTTAGATGCAAAAAAAAAACAACCCCGACCAGGCAGGAAAGAAACCCAGATAGTGCCTCTGACTTATGAGGCTGATTTTAGCAGTGGTCATTGAGTTACAGGCCTGGATGCTAATATTGTTGGGCAGCTATGATTTTTGTTCATGTTTCTTCCTGTGTTTAACATTTAAATACAGGGTGTAATGCTGTGGTGAGAAATGGCTCCACTTGTATTTATTTATTCGTTTTTAACAGCATGGCCTTTAAGGCAATAACATTTTTGAAGGCTCAAGCTCTTTGTGAGCTAAATCTCTGTTGACAGCACATGATTGATTCAAATTTGCAGATGGCACAGGTTTCCTTCTTGTGTCTCAACCTGTCTTCTGATTACTTGCACACAGACCCAGCCACTGACAAACTAGAAATGTTCATGTGGATGAATGCTCACATATAAGTCTTAGACATAGGTGAACGCCCACTCCTTTATGCATTGCTTGAGGGAAAAATATACTTGTACACAATAACCCTGTTCTTTATACATGTGTAATAGAGAATGAAAAGTGATGAAGCCAGTAATGGGAGCAGGGGGTTGAAAAGCTGATTTATAAAAGAACTGAAAGTGGAGATGGTTGTATATTCAAGGGTACTGAGCACAACAGGGATTTGTACTTGATCACAGATCCTTCCTCCTTCAATAGGTCATCACTTGCTGCCTCCAAATATGAAGTTGCTTTACCTGAAGGCCTTCTGTTACTGCATGTACTCTTACAGGATACCTATCTGTCTCATAACCCCAGGCCACTTGACACTAATTTCTGATAATTGCTATTGACTTTGAAGGAAAAGCCAGTATTGAGCAGGCAAAGAGAATGAATTGTTCTCTGTCCCTGAAAGTTTTACCTTTAGCAGCCACTTGTCACACAAGGCTGCTACTATGGCCTGTTTGATGTGTTGCCTTAATGCTACCTGTTTTGGTGGAAACCAACAAAGTTATGCTTTGAATTGCATCAGAAGTAAAATGGCACAATTAAGCAGAGGAATTCAGTTTCCATACTTTCCTTAGAGGATCATACTTCTAGAGATAATCTAGAGACATTGAAAGCATTTTAAAATATCAAATTTAGAATCATAGAATTGTTTCTGTTGGAAGACCTCTCACTACTAAAAGGACATTGAGGTGCTGGAGCGTGTCCAGAGAAGAACAATGAGGCTGGTGAAGGGCCTGGAACACATGGCCTGTGAGGAGCATCTGAGGGAGCTGGGGTTGTTCAGTCTGGAGAAGAGGAGGCTGAGGGGAGACCTCATTGCTCTCTACAACTAGCTGAGGAGAGGTTGGAGTGAGGAAGGGCCCAGCCTCTTCTCCTTGGTGTCAGGTGACACAGGACCAGAGGAAATGGTTTCAAGCTGCACCAGGGGAGGTTCAGGCTGAATGTTAGGAAGTATTTCTTCACAGAGGGGGTTCCCAAACATTGGATAGGCCTGCCCAGGGCAGTGTGTGGACCTGGCGCTCAGGGCCATGGTTTAGTGTTGACCCTTCAGTGCTAGGTTGAAGGTTGAACTGGATGATCTTTGAGGTCTCTTTCAACCATATATATTCTGTGATTCTGTGTTTTATATTGCTTTTTTAGTGTATTACTTCTTTACTAATGTTGTTATTTCAGTCTTTCATTTGTTCTTTGTACTGTTCTGTTAAATCCATGTTATCTCAGCCCGCACAGTGTTGTATTTTGCTCCCAGTTTCTCCTTGCTATCCTGCTGTGGGGAAGGAGAAGGGGCAGTTGTGTGAGCGGCCTCGTGGGGCTCAACTGCAGCTGAGCCTGAACCACAACAGGCTTGAAAAGGTTGTTTGTCAGTAGATAAAGCTCCATATGCTACAAGCTGAATTAATTAAGACAAGAAGGCTTCCAAATGGAAAAACTTATAGAACTGGAGCTACACATCAGAGCTACACAGTCTGATCTCCTTAGCCACGTTCTCTTCAGCCACACCACTCAGTTCATAGATTTGTAGAATGGTTTGGGTTGGAAAGGACCTTAAAGAGCATCTAGTTCTGGCTCCCCTGCCATGGGCAGGGACACCTATGGGACACCAACTAGACCAGGTTGCTCAAGGCCTCGTCCAACCTGGCCTTGAACACCTCTAGGGAGGGGATATCCCTGGGCAACCTGTTCCACCTTCACTGTAAAGAATTTCTGCTTACTCTCTCTGAAAAAAATGCTTATAGACATTGGTGTTTGCTAAGCAAGAGCAGTGCCTATATTGTCTTGATCTTTTAACAGTAATGGTTCTTAATGTTGTCCTCTTGCTTTTGAGCCCAGCTCCTGACTCTCATTTTTGTCCTCTGGGTCCTGACTTTGAATGGAGAACTTCTACCCTCATTTCTGGGAGAGGTCATGTATCCGTTGCTACCAAAACCACATGCACCATATGCTGGGATTCATCTCTTGGTAGACCATTAGTGAATCTTGCTCCAAGTGTCAAGTTTAACAGCAAAATTGCAGGTTTTTAGCAGGCATTGAAATAATCTTAACATTGCTCCAGGGTCGATTTTGTGGGGTTTTCATGCAAGTTACTTCTGGAACAGAGTGGGATATAATATTCCACCTACTTGTTCTTCATGTAAATATATACTCAAGCCCTTGCTGGAGGCAGTGATTTCTTAAATCAAACAAGTTATATTTATTTAAGCATGGATCTTTTATCCACTCTACCAGAGCAGGTAGCAGTTCCTTAGACTGATTATTCAGGATGAACACCTCTCCCTTCCTCAAAGCTTGCGTGAGTGTGTCTTCTGTATGTGTGGAGTATTCCTCTCATTCTGAAGTGGTCACCACTCCTGTTCACAGATACTGTCTCTTCTGTGGCCTTACCACATGCCTTCTTCAGACACTGCTTGTGCCTTCAGGTACCCTTGGACTCAGTAGCCATGATGCTGGGTTTGTCTTTTTCTACAGTTTGTATGACCACATCAAAAAGCTGCTGTTTGAAATAGCCTATCTTAGATGAGCTGTCACTGCGATTCCAATGTGTGTTGGACTTGTCATGCAGAAGCAGGCTCTGTTCAACTTATCACTGGGACATAGTGGTGAGAACTCCACCTGCATCCCACCTGCAGGATGAGTTTATTTCAAGTGTGGAAAGCTGTGGTTTTGTATTTGAAATCTAGAGGAATAAATAGCTCAAGAAATTGTCACCAAATTGTGTTTCTATTCAGTTTCAAAATGGGTATATGATTTTTCAGTGATGTGTTAGCATTGCCAGCTGGGAAGTCTCCTTAGGCAAAAGATCTGACTGTTTCAAATTTATAATGGTACAGAATAGCTATGTAGAAGATGATAGTTCTGTCCTTTGGGCATGTGTCTCTGTAGGCTGAAGAAATTAGTGGAGCTGGCTCCTGTCTGTTTCCTTAGTGCCCTGTATGTATTTTATGAAATGTTTTGGTTTTATCTTTCACACATCTGGTTTCTTTCTCTTCTGTTTCTGACTCTGGAAAGTTGTGCTTTGTAGTTCTGGTCTGGAGTTTACAAGACATTACAGATTTAAATTGTGAAATATCTGAAATGAAGCCTATTCTTCTTCAGAAACATCCTCTAAACTTAAGACTTCAGCTATTCTTTGTTTTGAGTGCTTCTTGAAGTCTAACCTCTATATCACCATGTTCTAAATCTCCTAGAAGGAGGATCTGATCACTTGTAGATTCCAATTTGTCCTTATATGAGGCACAGTCCTTAGAGATGCATTGAGGTCACTGGTAATCACTCCTGTATTCATTTTCCAACCAAAGAATAATCTGACTGATTTTCAGTAGAATTTTGCATAAAGATAGGACTGCAGAAGTAGAGTGAACCATACACTTTGCCTTTCATATTTTTAACCTCACTTTGCCCTTGTGCATCTGTCTTGTCTGTAAACATATCCAATGCTAGAGCTTTCTGTGCAAAATAAGTCAAAAAAGCAATCACTAGCCATATACATTCCCCCTTCCCTCTGTACCACATTAAGCAATAGTGCAGCTTAGCTCAGCTTTTTCTTGTAGCTTTTCCCACTTGTGCTTATTGAGAATAATTGCCACCATGACATAAGTCTTTTGTTTCATTCAGTAACAATACTTTTTGAGATCACAGTCATATTCCATGCAGGGTAGCTCTGCAGAAGAGGTGAAATTCTGACCCCTTTTGTCACCCATATCTGTTGCAGTTATAGGTCTTGTCTTTTTGCTTCTCAGTCCTAGGAACACTGAGACATGTGGTCATAAAGGGGTGGTTGCAGGAGAGGGTGGAACTTCCTCACTCTGAGATTTGGAAGATCAGTTTGATTCGGGGCCCTGAAATAAATGTGGCACAGTGAGTCACTGGAAATGTGTTTTTCTTTCCCTTAGTTATAAACCCTGTAGCTTCCTTTTCTGCCCCCATCTATAGAGTGATATGATGGTTGAGCCAGAAGATGAGAAAGACGTCATGTGCTTTATGACTTCAAGTCCTAAGTGACTTAACAGTGGAAGAAGTATTTGTCATTGCAGAAGCCATAGGGGTATCAAGTAAGGAACCCAGAAGACACATAGACTGTAACAGACTACCTGCCACTGGCCTTTGATTGAAAGCAATCTTCAGAATACAGCAAATTCTTTAAATGACTCAGAGTCAGCTGTAAAAAATGCCACCACCTGGCCTAGTCTAAAGTACCTTTTGTTGTTGTTGTTTGTGCATGTGCATCCAAGTCTGGTGTGATGCAAGCACACATCTTAAAGGAGAGTTCTTTTTCAGGTACTTAAAAATCCTAATAATAGGGGCTGACATTTGGGACTGACTGATGGAAAGCAGCTCTGCAGAGTCCTGTTAGACAACAAGCTGACCAGGAGCCAGCAACGTGCCCTTGCAGCAAAGGCGGCCAACAGCATCCTGAGCCCCATTAAGAAGAGACTGAGGCTGGGGCATGCTGCATGTGAAAAGAAGCTGAAACTGTTTGGCCTATAAAAGAGAAGGCTCAGTGGAGGCCCTACTGATGTATAAAAATAACCTTATGAAGATACAGCAAAGAAGGCAGAGTCAGGCTCTTTTCAGTGGCGCCCAGAGGCAACACAAGAGTCATTGGGCACAAACTGAATCACAGGAGGTTCCCTCTGAACATCAGGAAACACTCACTTTGGATAACCAGGCACTAGTTGCCCAGAGAGGTGGCAGAAACTCCATCTGTGGAGATATTAAAAACCTGACTGCATGCAATACTAGGCAGCCTGCTCTAGCCAAGTCTTCTTGAGCTGTGACATTGGACTAGATGATCAGAAGGTCCCTTTCAAACCCAGCAGTTCTTTTATTCTGTGATATATGACACAACAGCATACATCAGAGGAAGCCTCTCTGTCAGGCTTGCCTTTCAGTCCTGTTGAGGATGTGGGAAGTGTGTGTGACATACTCCATTATATAGCTGTGAAACAGGATGCACAGGTCATGTCCAAAGCACATGGACTTGTGTCAAGCTGGGTGCAAGGCTGAGGTGTGTTCCTAATATAAAGAAGCAGCTGAAGAGCGGAGAGCTGCTACTTAAATCTTTTAAATGTATCCACCAAGATTTATGTGTGTATGCATGTGGACATTTTTGTTCCATGTTCAAGAGCCTGAATGATTCCAGGCTGATAATATGGCCTAAGAGAAGTGATTCTGGTGGCCTCTGATCATCCTTTCCTCCCTTTTCTTTCATATCTCCTCTAACTTTAGGTCAGAATGAATCAAAGTATTGCAGAATCGTGGAACCACAGAATCACAGAATGGTAGGGGTCAGCAGTGACCTCTGGAGATCATCAAGTCCGCCCCCCTGCCAAGGCAGGTTCATCTAGAGAATATATAACAGGAACATGTCCAGGCAGGTTTTGAATGTTTCCAGAGATGGAGACTCCACCACCTGTCTGGGCATCCTGTTTCTTTGCTCCATCACCCTTACATTAAAGAGGTTCCTCCTCATGTTTAGATGAAACTTCTTATGTTCAAGGGTGTTCAAGAATGTAATACTTGATCACTGTGAAACAATTTAGCAACTCTTTGAAAACAGAGTTAAAGCTCTACAGGGCAATGCAAGCGAAGAGAATGACCATTAGAAAATAAAGGTCTATAAAGACATTATGCACAGCAGTGCTGTTGCAATCTGCTATTGCTGTTGTCACCACTGGTATTGTTATTATGACTGACATAGTTGTTTTCAACTGTCTAGCTACTGTCCTCAGATGATAATAGGAAGAGTTGGTGGCACTGGTGTCTTTATGAACACGCCACATGACCGTATGCTGCCTTGGCTCAAGCAGGACCAAACTGCTAAGGCACAGCTCACATTCTTCAATGTCCTTGTGTTGCTGTTTTCATTATAGGAACAGATGGCTTCACAGGAGTGTTCCCAGCTTGGTTAAAACAAAGATACAGAAGGTCAAAGGAACTGGCTTTTATTGGAATATGCTGGCTATTATAGTTAGGTGTTGTTTAACAGTCAGTGCTGGATGTATTTTTCCTACATCTCTCAGATGGGATCAAAGCTCTCACACATGTGGGAAGAATATGAAACACAGAAATTAATTGAGTGGTTTTTAGAAGTAAGATGCAAAATCACTAATTTTGTGGAGATATACATATCAATTTTGAGACATTTCATCCCACATCTGATTCTGAATGTGCAATAAAATGGCTGCTCTGTTGGCAGCATTTTATGTTTGCTTGCATAAAAGCTGTAGATGGCCTTGAAACCTTGAATCTGAAGAGAGGGACAAAGAAACAGCTGTATTTTAAGCTCCTGATTCAGTGACCTTAGTTCAACAGTGACAAAAGAATGCTGTCATTTAAATAGACATTAAGAGACCTCACAAAAGTGAAATGGGTTTTTCAGTTGCGCAGGTGTCTGCACCCATCGTGACCCATCGTGGTCTCCTCGTGACCGTTCACAATCGCAGCAGAGATGCCAGTTTTGGATGAGATACTGGAAGCTGAAATGTACTTGGTTGTAGAAGTTAACTAGTTGGGGGCGGAGTGGTGCTGCTGGGGCCACAGAAAAAATCTACAGTCCTCCTCTAGTAAATATTTTACCTGCCCTGGGTGATCCTCTTTGTCAGGGGGGTGGGACTTGGTGATCTTGAGGTCCCTTCCAAACCCTACCATTCTGTGATTCTATGTTTCTTTCTATCACTCTACAAACATGCCAAAAGGAAACTCCTTGTAATGTTTTTTTAGACTATTTTCCCTGACATTTGCTCACTGAATTTTGACCTCATGTGTTTGCTACTAGATGGAGACTAATTCCTTGCTGTACTTTTTCCTGAAACTGAGGAGGGGGTGAAATGCTAGGACGAATCTGCAAAGTGATTTTATCTCATTTTCTCCTCTATTGCCTTTGTGTTAGATTGCTCTACATTGTTTTCTTTGTTCTGACATGCATCTCTTGGTCTCTTAATTTTCAGCATAAAAAGATAGTTACTCATTGATGCATATATGTATCAAGAGGTGGAAGAGGTCAGTGAGGGAAACTAATGATAAGAGGGAAAGGAAAGGTGGTTTTGAAAATATGTTTCTAGTTTGATTAGATTTTGCTCCAAATTCTAAATATAAAACCTTTGTAAATTTTTAGCTCCTGCAACCTTGTTAGGTTATGTTGCCAATCAATTGAATCTTCTGGCCAGTGTGCCATTAAATGGACATTTTCTAATTTATAACTGTAGTAGAAGCAATACAGTGGACTTCATGAGGAAGGCCTTTTGTGGCTTTAAAAGGGTCCAATTTTTATGATTATCTTAATTGATCCAGCAAAATATATTTACTTCCCTTACAAATGTTGTCTTGGTGAAGACAATCACAGCTACAGCAGTATCACTCCTGCTCTGAAAGTCACAGCTGAGTATGTTCAGTGGGAGTGAAAGCAAAAGGTGCAATAGAAATGTTATGAATTATTATTAAGATACAGGAGAAAGCTCTGCAGGGAGGAACTGGAACATCTTGGGAAATAGTCTGCAGTCAGCCAGCTGGGAAAGCCAGAGACAGAATGTTAATAGAAATGTTGTTTTTAAAAATCACCATGACATCAACACTTATATCAAGTGCCTTGTGCTGGAGCTGGTTATATAACTGTGATTATATTAGGTGTGATGAGCAGCTGTGTAGCTGAGAGTGGCTGTGCTGTTGTGGAGAAAGTAGAGTTGGTAGGGATTCTTGTAGCTAAAGTTGCTTCAGTGGGAACCCTTGGGTTTGGTGCCTTATAGCTTTGTAACTGTTTAGCTGTATTAATTGGTTTTTGTTTTGGTTGGGGGGTTTGTTTGTTTGTTTGGGGGGTTGTGGGGTTTTTGGTTTGTTTTCAGTCTCTGGCTTTATTGGTTTGGATTTCAGGAAATATCAGAACAAGATTTTTGAAATACCTCATAGTGGGCAATGTGTTAATTCTGGCTCAAATTAATTATTAGAGCTTGCAAATGCTCAAAAGGCATTTGGGTGCTTGTGAAAGCATCTCAGCATTCCTATGCTACATGTCATCCTGCTTAGCCTACACATTTGGAGCTTCAGATTGCAGGAGAGAGGTGTAGCCTCCCCTTTGTAATCTACGGAAAGGAGTAGTTGCAGTTGAGGCTGAGGCAGGAGCTACTCTTTTGTCCAGAGGAATATTGCTTGGAATGGAACCACATGAAGGAAAACATGAGTTTGCCTTCTTAAACTCATCCTCAGTTAAAGACTTTGGGCTGCAAAAACCCTTGGGTTACAAAAAACTGAAGTTAGGCTTGCTCATATGGGTGTTCTTCTGGTCCTCTTATATGTGAGCCCATTAATTGTGATCTTTCTTAAGATTGTCACTTACTTTAGCCTAGGCTGACTGTGTAGAGTTATTTCAGATATGTGAACAAAAGATAGCTCCAAATGATCATTGCAACCAGTGTGGCTTCCAGTAGGACATTTACTTCAGTTATGGAAAATAAAAATCCAAAGTCTCCCAGCATACAAGAGAAGAGAATATGGTAAGTACCATATGTCATCTAGCAATTGGTCTGATATTTGATTGGCAACGTTTTCCTCCATTAGTAGGAAGAGAAATGTCCCAGTTCCAGCTTAAGTAAACTGAAACATAGGCTGTTGGCGTTGTAAAGCAAAGCCCCCGTGGCAAAATCTCTCGGTTAAAAGGATGATACTTAAGAATAACAACATTCAAGGGCTTTGTGTTGTAGGCATCTTCTCTAAAGCAGCCTAAGCCATTCAGAAGTAGTTCAGGGACTAGAACAAGTGATGAATATTTCAATAAATGTGCTGTTGCAGATACCAGATACAAGCATAATGTATCGTTTTTCATCCTTTCACAAATATATGCTTTAAGGCAGATTTATTCTGAAGAGCCACAGAAGGAATAGGGTATAAAACACAGATGCTTCTATGTTTCAGCCATTTATAATACTTCATATTTTTAATGACATTTTGAAGGTCAGCTGTCTAGGGAACATAACAGGGATTGTGCAGGATGTTGAGAGGCCTGAGAAAGCTCTGCTGCCTTTTCTGGACAACTCTGCTTTCATTCATCCACGAGGCAAGGCAGATGTGATGCATATAAAATCGATATTCATGCAGGCTTCATGCCCAGGATACAAGGTATATGTTTTCTTTTGCAAAATTCATTTAAAAGCTTATGTCTAGAAAATCTTACACTGTTCTATTACCTTAGTGTAGTTATATGTTAATATCTGGTTGAAAAATACGAGCTCTCTTGAGTAATCTGAATTGCTTCTAGCTACTCACTGCCACTGAAGAGCTGCAGCATTTTCAGATGAGGCAACTCTTAATCAAAGTTGTTCTCATCCCAGTCTGATTCTTGTTCTCCTCCTGCATGCTTTCTATATTGAAAGGAGCCAGTTATGCCATAAAGTGCATCTTTATATAAAAACCTTACACCAAAATAGAATTTTCTCTTAAGATCAAAGCTTCTCCTTCTCTGAACTCAATTTCTCAACTATAATTATTTTCATTAATTTTTCTGTCAGTTTCAATATCTCTTTCTTCTCTATCAAGATATCAGAGACTCCCTCTGGTGGCTACATTAACTTAATTTTGCTCTTGCTTTTCTCAAAAAGAGATGGAAATTGCAGAGTCCCCTGCAAGATTGAAACCCCTAACTGCAAGAAAAAATAGTATTAATAATAACAATTACAGAAATGGGAACACCACAGGTGTTGTAGAGGAGCAGCAATGTAGATCCACACTGAGGAGGGAGAAGGTGATTTCTTGCAAAGAGAGCTGAAGGATTTGCAGCACAATATGAGCTTTAAATTAACACATTTGTACACCGTTGCTATTGAACAGTGTGCTCAAATAGGAACAGGATATGAAATCTACTGTGTGAAAACACAGCCTCTCTTTTTTATTATCTAAATAATTAGACCTGCTATCTCACTTAGCATGGTAAAATACTTTGAATTTTGACTTTGCTTTTATTTTCTTGTGATTTTCTTTATTTTCTTCTTTTTTGTGTTTTGTTTTTTTTTTTACCACTAGAATTGTTATGCACAGAGGATTTGAGAAATAATGATGGAGTCTGTTGCACTCAAAACCCACATCACTGAGTTCCCATTAATTACTTTTTTTATGTTAATTTTCCCCCAGACTTTCCAAGCATATGTAAAATAATTCATCAGCACAGTTCTGCTGTTTGTTAGGAATCCATCTGGCAAATAGTCTGGATGCAAGAAGTTAGAGCTAATGCATTCATCTCATGGGCAAAGAGTGTGAGAGCCTGTTGGCTCAGCTCAGCTGCCACACACAACCTAGGTAAGCCACAATAGCTTAACATGAGCTTAAAGAAGGCTCCAGGCAGCCTCTGCCAGCCTAGGAACTAGGACTGACATCTCCCTCAGTTGGCAAAACAAGGACTAGTTTTAAGCTGTGCCACTCCTGGTTGTATACAGAGAGCTTATGCTGTCCAGTTCTCCATTTTCTCTGGCTCATGAACAAATACTTGAAAGGTTTCAGGCTGGAAGGTGTAGTCCCCATTCTTCACATTCTGTCTCTCTGGAGCTGAAAGATGCCCATGAATGTAGCAGTCATCATTTACAGCAAAATCCCTTTAAGTGACCCACTGGGTTATTTATTTGGCAAACCTCCACTGGTTTGTGAAAGTTTGAAGTTTGAAGAAGCCTACTGTCTACAATGCAAGTCAAAATGAGGAGAAGATTGTATTCTGTTACTGGATTTATAGACAGTCCTGATTCTTGTGAGGTGTCCTGGTTTGAGCTTCCAGCTCTGGACAGAATGTAGATTTGCCCCAAAGGAGTAAATAAAAACACTTGCACAGAAATGGAAGTTAATGACAGTAGTATTTGCAAAAGTAAACAAAATGCAAAAGGTATTAATGTATATAAAAGGTATATATATATATATATACAAAACCAGAGTCGGCAATGGACTAGGCCCCACCCCATGGCCCACAGCTCCTAGCCAGCAAGAAGCCTCCCTCCCAACCAGCTGAAAGCAAAAGCAGGAGGCAAAAGAGCACTGACCAGAAGGTCTGCCTCTTAAATAGAGAATATGAAGGAAAAGGAATATGCAGGAGCAGGGAAGTCATTGTGCCCCTGGTTAGGCCACACCTTGAGTACTGTGTCCAGTTCTGGGTCCTTCAGTTTAAGAAGGACATTGAAACTCTTGAGTGTGTCCAGAGAAGGGCAACGAGGCTGGGGAGAGGCCTTGAGCACAGCCCTGTGAGGAGAGGCTGAGGGAGTTGGGGTTGTTTAGCCTGGAGAAGAGGAGGCTCAGGGGAGACCTTATTTCTCTCTACAACTACCTGAAGGGAGGTTGTAGCCAGGTGGGGGTTAGTCTCTTCTCCCAGGCAACCAGCACCAGAACAAGAGGACACAGTCCCAAGCTGCACCAGGGGAGGTTTAGGCTGGAGGTGAGGAGAAAGTTTTTCCCAGAGAGAGTCATTAGCCATTGGAATGTGCTGCCCAGGGAGGTGGTGGAGTCACCATCCCTGGAGGTGTTCTAGAGGGGATTGGACGTGGCACTTGGTGCCATGGTCTAGTCATGAGGTCTGTGGTGACAGGTTGGACTTGATGATCTTTGAGGTCTCTTCCAACCTTATTGATTCTGTGAATAATATGTTACATTATCCTGTGCCTCCCCCTTTGGGATGGACTTTCCACCACCCCAGGAGGAGTTCCACTCTATGCTACAATGGCTAGCCCTTAACCTGTAATATGAGGATGTCGCAGTTTTGCTGAAGTCTGTAGTCTGAGACAGATTAAAATACCTCACAAACTTACTCCCCATAGAGAAAATGTAATGTGCAATGTCATTACCAAAAAGCATATCACTTCTCATTACTGGTTCTATTCTATGTATAAATCACACTAAAGCAATTTCCTCCCTCGTTTGGGTATGGTGTATTTCAGAAATAAGTGTCCTAAACCTGGGGGTTTTGGCATCAGGTTATGTTTACCTGATTACTCATAACATACATTTAGAAAAAATGCTGAATTCATCCTGGTTTGGAGTACCTCCCCTTGTACTTCCACCATGATGTGTAGAACAGCTGATAAAGTTTAAGTGAGTTAGGTAGTCTGGAAACAGGGTGAAGTCATAGAATCATCATATGGTTTGGGTTGGAACGACCACCAAAGGTCATCTAGTCCAACTCCCTCTGCATAAGTAGGGGCATCCTCAGCTAGATCAGATTGCCCAGAGCCATGTTGAGCATCCCCTTGAATATCTCCAGGGATGGACCCTCAACTACTTCCATAGACAACCTGTTCCAGTGTTCCACTACCCTCATGGTAAAGAACTTGTTCCTAACATCCAGTCTAAATCTACTTTTCTCTTTAAAACATTGCCCCTCATCCTATCATTAAAGGTCTTTGTAAACAGTCTCTCTCCTTCCTCTAGGCCCCCTTTTGGTACTGGAAAGTCATTATTAGATCACACCAGAGTCTTGTCTTCTCCAGGCTGAACAACCCCAGCTCTTTCAGTCTGTCCTCGTAGCAGAGGTGTACCAATTCCCTGATCATTTTTGTGGCCCTCCTCTGGACCCTCTCCATCAGGTCCATGTCCTTCCTGTATTGAGGACTCCAGAGCTGGATGAAGTACTCCAGGTGAGGTCTCACCAAAGCAGAGCAAAATGACAGAATCACCTCTCTGGATCTGCTGGCCATGCTTCTTTTGATGCAGCCCAGGATGCTATTTGCCTTCTGGGCTGCAAGCACACACTGTCTGTCCCTAGAAGAAGCCTTCAACCTTCTGTTTCAGCTGAAGCAGAAGCCCAGGGTATGTGTAGGTTCTGCCCTTCATAACAGCTGCTTTTGAGTGGCACACAGGGTACACAGCATTGTGTTTACTGAGTCAAGCCTAATCCTGCCATAGCAAAGCATTCAAGGTGCTCCACTGAAAGGCAGCATCCATCTCTGCTGAGACACTGAGACTATGCCCTGGTCAGTGAGGGCACAGCCCCATTTCCCTGCACTCCTTTCCCTCCCTTTCCCTTTCCTTGTGACATTCAAGCTTTGACAAGGGATAATAAATGACACTGGTCCTTCTTCAATGGCTGAGTAATATCCTGTCTAAAGAGGAACTTCCCTGTCTCACGTTAAGACAGCTACTAAACGTGAGGTTGGCATTTATCCCTTTACACTATTCTACATATATCTTTTAGCCTTTGATTTAATTTTAACAAAGCAATACAAAGTTATCACTCCTACATCCAGGGCTGGTGTCAGATGATGCTGATAAGAGGCACAGAGTGCTGAATTTTATGAGAGCAATATGTCTAAAGACATGGAGGACAGGTGCGCTTTGTGAGCGGGAAAGATCTTTAGGTCAAGCCATGCACTTTGCACCATGTAGCGATATCTCAGTGTGGGAACTTGTAACTACCTGTGGAGGTCAGTCCTGCCTGATGTGTAATGATTGATGCATCTTTGTTGAGCAGCATGTGAGCTATGAAATGACTTGAATCAGGAATTGGCAGCGGAGATGCTTCTTTTTATACTGGGAACAGGTATTTCTTCACAATAAGATCGGATCAGATCAATGGCAGTCTCTCTGATTTCAGGTATGACAACATAGTTGCAGGGAATTAATCACAGGTGAAGATATTCCAGAAGGTTCCTATGGGATTTATCCAGGAATGCAAAAAATGTAACTAAAAGATGAAAAATTTCAGGCCCAGTTAGGGCACACTCTGTAAGAGACCACCAAGCGTGGCAAGACACTTTCTTACCTTTGGGTTTCACAGCCTAAACTCAAAGGCCTCATGGAGAGCAGCCCTCAAAGTGGAGAGCAGCTGTGCCTGGCAAAAGATAAATGAAATAAGTGCGGGGCTGAGTAAGGGGTATAAAAGACAACTGGACAAAAAAAATGGGAGATAGAGAAGTTTCACAAAAGATAATTTAAAGCCTGAGGAAGAACAATACATCCAAAAGCATATCCTGAGGAGAATGTAGAGAGAAAGCAGGGCACAGAAAGAACCAAGAATAGGGATGTGTGGTGAGGAAAAACAGGATGAGGGGCTTGAAGGTCACAAGGAGAGGGAAAGGGAGGGAAAGGAGTGCAGGGAAATGGGGCTGTGCCCTCACTGACCAGGGCATAGTCTCAGTGTCTCAGCAGAGATGGATGCTGCTATTGGGCTCCATCAACAGCCTTGGGCACAGTCAGAGGATGAACCAAGTCAAGGGCCCACCCAGACAAAGCAGCAGGAGACAGGGCTACAGCACAGGCCCAAGGTCCACCCAGAAGACAGGGCCAGAGATAAGCACACCTACAGCATAGCCATGGCTATGGGAGCTTAGAGCTGAGCTACTTGGAGCTCCTGGGTCATAGGCAGAGGGTGTAAGCGGGGTTTCCAGGCAAGGCCAATCAGTGCCATTAAATCCTATCAATGCTGTCTGCTTCCTGGCAGAGACTTACATGAGAGCAGAGATGTTACTGGGATTAATGAGGAAACATTGCATTCAAGGCAGTTCTGGAAAGGCAGACTTATCACCAAACATGAGATGCCAAGCCTTGATGGGTGACTCCCATGAGGCAGATTGGGAAGGAAGAAAAGATTTTAAGTGATGGGTTTTTTAAGTGGCACCCCAGAGAGCCACAGAAGAAAGTTAGGTAAGGATAGAGAACATAAGGAAAGAAAGGGTTGGTTTTGCTCTCAGAATGTCATGAACAGGTTTTATGAGGAGTGGCTGTGGGAGCTAGGGTTGTTCAGTCTGGAGAACAGAAGGTTGACTTCATTGCTCTTACTTGCAAGTAACTAGTGATAGGATGAAAGAAAATGTCCTCAAGCTGTGCCAGGGGAGGTTGAGATTGGATATCAGGAAAAATTTCTTTACTGGAAGAGTGGTCAGGAATTGGAACAGGAGTCACCACCCCTGCAGGTGTTAAGAAAGCATCAGGACATGGTTTAGTGGACGTGGAGGTATTGGGTTGATGTTTGGACTTGATGATCTTAGAGGTCTTTTCCAACCTCAATGACTTTGTGATCTATGATTCTAAAACTGGTAATGCTGAAGAGCAAAGGACAAGACAATGTAATGGTCAGGAACTGGGCAAAGGACCCTATCAATGCCCTTCTTCCACCAACATTATCAACAGCCAGGTTCAGACTTTTATTATGAAGCTCAATTTTTGAGTTATTGGGAGCAAAACATACCCATGAATTCCGTGCATAACCAAACCAGGCTGTTAGTCTTACCTAATCTAGCAAGGCCTTGCTAAAGCCGTTCATCTCTGGTGTCAAAAGAGTTTCAAGATGGTGTCAGGTTATGACAAAAAATCTTTCGAAGGTGGTCAGAAACTGCAAGTGACAGTATATCCAAGCATCTGCTCAGTTTTAGCCTCAATGTATTAAGGCATAGTGGGCACATGGTAGCTAACTGGGGGTTGACTTTCTGCTCACCCTCAGATCATTAGCTTGTGCTCTTTATGTCCTGCTTCTGTTTGTCTCAGTGCTCCTTGTGTACACAAGTAATATATATGCCTGTCTTCATTACAGGGTAATCTGTAGTGTGGTTATAGGAGCAAAAAATAATTTATAATCACAAGATTAGCACTGGCATGCTGCAGTCATAACAGCTACTGAAAGGCCATGTCTGTTTACTGAGCTGCTGAGCTATCTCAGTATTTTGGGCTATATTTATAGAGAGAGGCTGTAGATGTAAAGTGTAGATATAATAATCAGGAAGAACATAATTGTCTAAATAACCCAACTGCTCTTGCAAGTCAGGCAGCTTGATGTGTTTCTTGTATCAGTGGAGACTGCAGTTCACTAGAAGGCAGGCTCCAAATCTCTGCAGTTATAAAAAAAGAAATGGCTGAGCCAGTTTTGGTAGAAACCAAGTAAGATTTGAAAAGAGAGCCCCTGAATTAAATCAGGCAACCCATTACGTGCGTGGCTGGAGTCTATGGTGCAAGGAGGGAGCCAGACTCCTGCATTTATTTAAGTCTGCTTTCTACATAATTCAGGGTGCTGAGGTGAACTAAGGATGAAGCATTAGCTTTAAGCATAGCAGTTTTATTCTGATCACTGGAGCCTAAAGTTATTATAAGAACAAACACAATTATGACATCCCAGGGGACTGGCACACGTATAAATGTGGATATGCTGCCTGTTTCTCACAAAGCATATGTATGGATCTCTCTGCTGCCTACTTTTTATTTTAACTAGGTTTGCTGCAACTGTTGTGCTGAAAAGAACCATTTAACACTCAGGGAACAGAGAATCTGCAGAAATCCTCATATTAGTATCTCTTAAGAAAAATAAGCTTGAAATAAATTGCTTGTTTATGTGGTTAAAGCCCTTGTCCCTTCAACAAGAACAAAGAACTATCACTTTGCTAGTTCCAGACCTTTCCTAGCTTCCAGCTAATCAACTTACAGTGCCATAAAAATTTAATAACACTTCATTCTTCCTCTAGTCCTCCAAAATTATGGGAATCTATTTTCATGATAGGTAGGGATGTGAATCCTTTCTGAAGAACAAGAGCTCACAGTCTTTAAATTTAACCAATACATGTGAATTTCAGATTGGCTTTCATGAAAATATTGTGAGCATCAGGTAGCTCAGCATCACCCATTGTCTGTGCACATGAATGCCATAACTCTCAATCTTTCAGCTCACTAATAGTGACGTGTATATATTGTCTGAAGTGCATTAGATTTCATCTGACAGTCTCAACTTCAGCGTTGTCAATGCAGAGTACATTATGAAGTCTGTATTTTTTAGAGGTGTCAGCAGAAACCCCCCGAAAACGCAGAAGGATAGACCATTAACCCTTGGGAGGGCTCTAATAATCTACTGCCAGCCTCTAGAACTGTCCTGTCAAGCATCTTCCTGGCACTGATTCCCTGTTCTTGTTTCAAACACTGCCCATCCTCTTAGCTCTGCTTCCTGTGACTGAAGATTTTTACCCTCTCTTTCCTTTTGTCCCTCTCCAGCTCCCTGGTTTAGCCTACTGGGAACCCTGCTGAGCTGCTGCTTCTGTTCCCACCTCCTTCTCTCTTCTAGTGGTATCACCATCCAAACAGCTGTCAGTCAACTGCCAGGGTAGCATATTTCTGGATGTTCACTATAACATATTTCTGTGTGTCACCATCTCTGAACCTTTGCCAAATCACTTCTGCTGCTCCTGCTCCATTTTCTTCACTTTCTCTTCTGTCCTCAGCTTCCTTCCCTTCTGCGTAAGTTCGCTGTGATATCCCTAATTGAGGGGGAGTGACTTCCAGACATGCCTTAGCACACTGTCAGTAATACTCACTGATTAAAGAAAGGAAAAAAATAACCAAAACACAACCACCACCACCACCACCCCCCAAAAAAAAGGAAAGAAAAAAAGAGAGAAAGGAAAAAAGAAAAGTAAGACCCTATGGTCTGTATGGTCTGGGCAATCAGGGATGTGGTTGTCTCACTTAAATAATTCACAAGATTTTGGACTTTCTTTAAAGTAGGGACATCAGACATCTTGAAGCTACGATATAAAATGAAGCATAGATATATTAAAGACATGTGGGTTTTTTTCAGGCTAATCTGTTGAATCTCCTGAGATGACAGCTGGTTTCCCAGGGAAGGGAAATGGAGCAGATCCCTGTCTATTGTGACTTGAGTAAATTGCCACCTGGGAAAGTATGTGTGAAGATTTGGATTAATTGCAGAATTGATAGGAAACTGGCTAGAGAGGAAACAGATTATGTTGAAAGGGGAAATACTGGACCAGAGGGGACTTTACACACCAATGGTCTCTTGAGGATGCCACAAAAAGCTGAGATTGTGACAGTGAAATGTGGTATTGACATTTCTTTGGAAATTATTTTTAGGGGGTCAAATATGATGGTTCTGCAGTGGCATAACATTTTAATCACAAATCTTTCTGTCTTGCTTACTAGCTCCTCTGTGACTGTATTCCTTGAGTTGCTTGTTTTGATGCTGTGTGCAAGATTGCCATCGCTTTCCAGCCATTGGGAGGTCCTCAGGTAGGACTGCACCAGGAAAATAGGCACATCAGGATTTTTAGTGGAGATATCCCTGCAGCTGGATTATCTGCTGCTACAGCCCAACTCCTGACCAGCTGTTTAAACAGAACAAATTTTAAAGGAGTTTTTACCCTCTATTGAGGAATTAAATTGAACACAGTTACGATGTAGTGGTAGTGGTGAGATTGTGAGCTCTGGGTGAGCAGCTGGACTTCAGGATCTCAAAGGTCACTTCTGACCTTGTCAGTTTGTGATTCTGTGAATCAAAAAGAAAGGAAAAAATATGCTTCAGCATCTTCTTAACCTACTGCTGATTTTTCCAGTCTGACCAGAGTAACTCACAAGACAGAGCATTTTAAAGTAGCAATTTCAGTAGAAGGGATTTTGGTGTGATGACTCTGCTTCATTATCAGTGCCCATCTGGATTCCTACTTTTCTGTGCAGTTTTGTGGGTTTATCTCAGTCTTTGAAAGTAACATCTAACTTTGTTTCACTTTTCTTCAGTAAATGCATTCCCATGAAAAGAAACAACATACTGAAAACTGTGAGGGTGCTAACAGTACTAGCAGGATACAGGGACGTGAAAGCAGAATACAGGGACATGAAGTCACTTTTCTGTATAGAAGGAAACCAGAAGTTCTCTTTGAGTTGAGAATAGGACCATAATCAGTCAGGGTGGTGGGTTTTTTTTTTCAGTGAGTATTATCTGCTTGTTTCCTGACATCTTTACTTGAGTGGAAGTGCTTTGCAGTTGCAGGGTGATCCGAAGGAAATGTGCCAAGCACAATGGCAGTCATGTAAATGAACGGTGAACCAGCAAGACCACCTCATCTTCCTTGACATATTCTAGACCTGTAGGTAAATAATTTCCCAGCTTAGCAAGACTAACCCAATAAGTACCAGCAAGCAAAACATATGCAGAGAAATGGGGAATGAAAAATGGATGTCTGTGATGAGGTGCTCCTCTAAGAGGAAAGGTCACATGGATAGGTGCATAGAGAGCAAAATCACTGTGGGGCATAAAGAGCTGTCAAGAGTATCCAGAAGCATCAGAGGATTTGTGGTAAGGTTTCAAGTGCAAAAACTGGAAACTCTCTCTGTCTGCTTTCCTGCTTTTCCAGCTTTTTAAATCCCTTGTTCCTCAATCTTCTCTAGTGTGCACTTTGTTTAAAAGTTTAATGTTGTAATATTCACACATTAATCCTGATTGTCCTGATATCCAATTCTGCCTGTTCTTGGCAAGCTATAAAATCAATTTCTATAGCACAGCTGAAAAGCAGAAAGAAAAATTTTGGATTACCGTGCCGTGGTGTGCAATAAAAATACAGCCTCATCTGGGGAAGGCTGTAGTTGATTAGAGCATAAATATCAACCCCCCAACTCATACCTCTGAGTATTTGATTCCTGCATCTTATAAAAATGAGGATCTTTGCTGAGCAGTGTGACATTTCATTACTTTGGATTTGCTATGATGAATAATGCTACATGCCATTGGCCTAGAAGAAATATTACTATAGTAACTAGCTCATGATTCATTTTTTATGCCTTTCCCCCCCCCCCCTGTATTTCCTAAGGGATGCCTGTCTAGACTAAAAATGTTTAAATTAACTCATGGCAACAGTAATTAATATTTTTTTCCCCCAGAGTGTTAAAAACACAAGGCAGATAAACAACAATACTTGGATACTGCTTTTTACAAACACAGCAGGCCCACAACATTCTTGAAACGATGGGAGTAGAGTTTGGCTTATTTTGTTTGACACTTTTGTGTCACTTTTATCAGCAAGGTTGGCAGAGACCTCAAAGATCATCAAGTCCAACCTGTCACCACAGACCTCATGACTAGACCATGGCACCAAGTGCCACGTCCAATCCCTTCTTGAACACCTCCAGGGATGGTGACTCCACCACCTCCCCGGGCAGCACATTCCAATGACAAATGACTCTCTCAGTGAAGAACTTTCTTCTCACCTCCAGCCTAATTTTGCCACAGTGTGCCCTGCTGGCCAAGAAGGCCAATGGGATCCTGGAGTGTATTAAGAAGAATGTGTCCAGCAGATCAAGGGAGGTTCTCCTCCCCTTCTACTCTGCCCTAGTGAGACCTTATCTTGAGTATTGCATTCAGTTTGGGGCTCCCCAGTTTAAGAGGGACAGGAATCTGCTGGAGAGGGTCCAGCAGAGGGCAGTGAGGATGATTAGGGGACTGGAGCACTGCCTGATGAGGAGAGGCTGAGGGACCTGGGGCTTTTTAGTCTGGAAAAGGGAAGACTGAAAGGGGATTTAATAAATGTTTATAAATACCTGAGGGCTGGGGGTCAGGAGGCAGGGGGCAGGCTCTGCTCACTTGCTCCCTGGGATAGGACAAGGAGCAATGGATGTAAATTGCAGCACAGGAGGTTCCACCTCAATGCAAGGGGGAACTTCTTTACTGTAAGGGTCACAGAGCACTGGAACAGGCTGCCCAGAGAGGTTGTGGAGTTTTCTTCTCTGGAGACTTTCAAGGCCCATCTGGATGTGCTGCTCTATGACCTGAGCTAGATTGTATGGTCCTGCTCTGGCAGGGGAATTGGACTTGATGATCTCTTTGGATCCCTTCCAACCCCTGACACCCTGTGATCCTGTGATTCATAGCTTTCTGCATTGTTATTAATCCTGTTTAGTGACCTAAGGCACTAAATAGTGTTGGGTTGGATTCAATGATCTCAAAGGTCTCTTCCAACCTTGTCTATTCTATTCTATTCTATTCTATTCTATTCTATTCTATTCTATTCTATTCTATTCTATTCTATTCTATTCTATTCTGCTCTGCTCTGCTCTGCTCTGCTCTGCTCTGCTCTACCCTATCCTATCCTATCCTATCCTATCCTATCCTATCCTATCCTATCCTATCCTATCCTATTCAGCTGAACTAGATGAATAAATGAAAATGAAGAAAATATTCAGCTTATATTTGCAGAAAGCAGGACAGCCTTTGGCTTCAGGTTTTTAGGTATATTTCTGCCTGATGCTGAACTGGCCTGTTTAGTCTTCAGCATGCAAAGGCATTTTCTATGTCTGTCTTTGCAAACTAAATATCCAGTTAAAATGATTGGGAGCTGGGAGGAGGTTGTGGAATTTTCTCATGTGATGAATTAGCTTTCATTCCCCCTGACTCGTGCCCCAGGATAGCCATGGTAACTTTCTGCAATAAAACCACAGCAGAAAGGAGCTCTGTCAGCAGAGCCACCAGCAGATTTACTTTCTGCCTTTTGTTTCCCTTCCTAAGTGCTGGCAGGTTCAGGGGATCATGCAGCAGCATATGACATTTCATAAGGCTCATAAATTATGCAGCCAGACTTGTTGGGTTACAAAAGGCTGGAAGCAACAAGTGCTTCCTGCACTAGAAATTAAATGGCTTATTTACAGAGATGACATGGCTGTATTAATTGTAGAGAAGTTATGATTAAAGGGACAGGCCTGTGCTGTTTAAGATGTTAATTAGGAGGAAATAATTTTTGAGAAGAAACTAATGCATCCTTTTAGTTTGCTGTGTGTTTACTGCAGTCCTCTGCTGATTGTAGTCGAAACCATCTTCCTTTTCCAGCAATTTCTAAGTGGCTTTTCCTCATGCATCAGCTCAATGTCAAGGCAATAAAAGAATCCCGTGTCAAAGATCACATTCAGAATTAAAAATGGTGACTGCCTCCATGGGTAGAAAATTCAGCTTGTTCCCTGCTGTGTGACACTGGTCAAGCACCAGCTGAGGTGGTCATCCCTGAGTGCTGAACAGTAATTGGAGTAACTAATTGGAGGCACGACCCCTGAAATAAAGATGCTGTTATTACATCTGCAATCTTCTATGCAGGGCCCTTGAACCTGCCCTGCTGACGCTACAGCATTTCCTCCTTTCTCCTTGGTGATGTTCCCAGGCAGAAGCAGCCTCAGCATAGCTGCTGGAAGGCCCATTTTTTTCCTCCATGGGCACTTTGTCCTGCCCACGGCTCCTCGTGTTCCCTGTATCCCTTCTGGGGGGAGCATCAATCCTTCGGCTTTCTAGGGAGATGTCAGCTTGATTTAGTACAAAAGTGCTCAGGGACTTGTCACCCTTGAGTAAGGATTTGAAGGCTGAACTGGCCATTGCTCTTAGAAGCTTCTCTGAGTGACAGCTCTTTTCTAAGAGCACTGAGAAGAGGAGAAAGCAAGGTGGTGAATGTGGTGGTGGGCAACATTTGGGAGCATGAAGGTCTTAATAGAGGGTGCATGGGTAGGTGGTGATTTAGTTAGGGGTGGAGGGGGATAAGAAGTGGGGTGAAGGAGGATGGAGAACACATGTGGGAGGCGAGGGTTGGGGAAGAAGGGGACATGAAGTGGAATGGAAAGATAAGAAAACTAGGGAATTGCAAATGAGGCAGTGTTTCAGCCTTTTGAATGATCACTGTCTCTCTTGGAGCCTGTTGCCCTTTATGCAGGGCTTGCATTTTCATTTTTTATTGCAGATGGGTGGTTTTAGTGCTCATGAACTGTACTGCACAGTGATTTTCCCACTTTTCTGCTATGACACTCTTGGGTTATATGAAGAAGAATGAAGCTTAATGGTGTTCCTGATTTTATAGATCAGCTTGTGGCTTAAGCTAAGTACCCAGCCCCTGGAGGTCTTACTTGCTGTTCTGTTTCTCCTACAAAGTAATTTGAACTTCTTCCTTTCTTTCAGTGGCTTGTTAGGCTGCCCTGGATAAGGCTTAGCTGAGTGAGGAGGGATATTCAGCAGCGCTGGGAGCTGAGAGTATGTTCTGCAAGGGTAGCAAGGGAGGTTGTGATTCACATCTTAAACAGGGCAGGGTTTTTCCAAAGCTGCTGAAGTCTCAGGGAAGCTTAAGCATTAGTGACCCTTAAGGGATTAAAGAGAGTTTAGATTTTAGCAGGCATTTCACTAATGAAATCACAGGTTTATAATTTCATTTCACTGCCAAGGCTAGATGCTAATTGGAGCACATCCTTCCTTTTCTTGTTACAGGGCTATGTGGGTAGTTCAATTAACATCATCAACAGCAAGAAGGTATAAACAGCCAGTGGCACAAAATGTTGTGCCTGTGTGGCTTTCACAGAAAAAAAAGGGCAGAAACTCTTCAAGGGAAGAAAATGACTTTTCCTTTGTATGAGACAAGCAAGCCCTCAGCGCTCTTGCACTTCTGGCCCTTCTGCTTTATATTCTGCCTAATATGACTTTTTTACTGAGAGCTGGCCTAAGATAACCTGCTCCTGCAGTGTTTACAGACTCCTTCTGAAATGTGCATGCTGGCAGTTTGGTCCTGCCACAAGCTGCAAAGCCCCTACTCCTGACTGAGATAGAAAGGACTTGCTGATTTAATGACCCCAGATGCAGGTGTTGCTGTAGAAGCCCATTCTCCATCATACTGAAGAAAAATACTGAAAATGCTCTGTGTCTTTAATATCATTACACATCATAGGCCACTCTTCCTTCACTGTGAGGATGTAACAAATTGGAATGTGATGTCTGTGTTCAAGAATGAGTGCAGCCATTTCTGAGTAGTATGCATCAGCAGTGTGTCACTCAAATGCAGCTATAGAGGCAGAGAAGTCCATCAAGTCTAGATTAGAAATCACCTTGCCAGCACCACAAATTTATGGGGAGCTGTAAGATATGGAGGTAATAGAAGAGGGAAATCAGGAAAACAAAAGAGGAAACTGAGAAAAAGATGTGGAGAAATGGAGAGGAAGAGCTGAGAGATTCTTCCTCCAGCTTTTTTTTCCAAGGCATGTCTGAAGTTTAGTCATGGCTATCATGACTTCTTGTCATCACCAATGTCATTTCCCCCTGGCTTCCAGTATTTCAAGCTTTTCATTGGGGATGAGATGAATCACTATATATTAGAGTACATATAACACAGGATTCTAGAACTACAGTCCAGTTCAAAGAAATACAGTGCTTTATTTTCCACCCCAGAGAGGCCATTGCTTATTTTTCAGTCTTCTGATGAACTGTCATCATGTTTATCTGACTGACAATCCCAAGTAGTTTAGGTAAAATAGGAACCCATATAAACTGTTTAGATTTTATCCAGGTTAAGAGCATTTATATTTTCTCATAATCTGCTGTTGTTTCTACAGAAGAAATATCTTAACTACCACAACCAAAAGATATGCTTTATCAGCTGCATGTTTTACTGCTGAGGACGGCCTCACCAACCTTAACAGAAGGTCTTATTGTTCACTCTATTTATAAACAACATCCCTTAAAGGTGCCATGATGCAGAAAGCCTGCAACCAAAGACTAAGCATTAAAGTCCTTCAGTTATTGAACTGTCAGTTTCAACAGTAATTGTGTGGTCTTTATTTGAGAGATTTAAAGCCACACAGTAGCATCCCATAAAGTTGTTGCTAGTGCTGCAGTATTGATTATGATGATGGCTGGTGGCTCTGCTGATTTTTTTATTATGTAGACAACATGAAAATTTACTGCTTTCACAAGTGTGTTGTGTAGGTTTTACTAGCTGATGATTCCCCCATCCCTCTTTGTAAGAGAGAAACTCCAGTAGTCAAAGTAAGGTTTCTTTCTTTTCCCCCAAAGACTCCTTGATAGTTTTACACAGAAACAGAATCTGGTTTAGTTCTAAGTTACTATTTTTTTTAATCTTATCTGACACACTCTTTTCTTGCAGGATAACACCTTTCTGTTAGAACCTTTCTGTTATTTGCTTTCCTATTTATGTAACTTCTGTGGCCCTTTCCAGGGTCTTATCTTATGGCTTTGACTGAGAAATGTTTTGATTGGTTCCATCTAGTTCTAAAGGGACCAAAGCAAAAGATGTCCTATCTCTAATGTGAGACTACTCCTGCCATTATAAAAATGCTTTGAGGAGCTGCTTTTAAATGCTTGGCTTCAAAAAAGGAAAGAAACTAAAGATTGCATGAGAAAAAATAAATACCTAATTTACCAAGCTGCATTTACTCATTTCTGATAGGGTGAAGCTTAACTAGATGAGATCACATGGAAAAAGCTTATTATGCAAATGGACCTGGCCTGCTATCATTAAGGACAAGAGGAGAATGCCAGTTCTTAGAGGTGTTTCTTCTTGAATACTGTTACCAGACATTTTATGCTGGTAGACTTAGCTCTGGACTACATAAGCTGTTGAAATACTCAGCACACCTCTTGTGCAAGAGAGAAGCAACTGTTGTGAAGAAAATCAGAGCAATTCCTGGCTTCTCTAGACAGTAAAGACCACGTAGAAACACCTGCAATGCCCTCTGAGTGCGTGGCCACCTTCACTATACCCCCCTTGAAAGTGTCCTTGCCTCTTTCTCACAGGAAGAGATGGCAGAGCACTGGCCTCACTGCTTTGTGCCTGGACCATACACATCTTCTAAAAGGAGCTTGCTGTACAAGTGGCTTCTACTAATCTTAGTAGGACTATAATTTGGGCCGTAGGTACTGTTGATATCTGTGGAGAAAAGATGGAGCTGAGATTTTGTTTGCTTTGCCTTCATGATCATACCATGAGAAGCTACCATACTGCACATGTAATCCTCCTAACTGGCTATTCCCTGGGGCTTTTCCTCCTTCCTAGCTTCAGGAACAAGCAGTGATCCTGTGCTGATTCCTTGTGTCATCTCTTGCTCAGTAGCTGAATAACAGCTGGCTGCTGGCTTTGTAGAAACTAGAGGATACATAATTAAATTTTTCCATTTGTGTTCCAGTTCCTTCTTGGGAATTTCCCTTGAGGACAGATTGGTCTGCTCACAAACTGTGCTCAAGAAGAAGAACCTAAGAGACCAACTTACTGCAAAAAAACACAAACCCTAGGAGGAATGAAAATCTTTCTTTGTGAAAGGTCACCAGAAAAGTGGCAGTAGGGTCACCAGTGGAAAAAAACAAGAAGAATGTTTTGCCTTCTGTGTTGGGTTTTGTGCTGACAACCCCAAAATCTCTTAACTTTGCATACTTGACATAATGAAAACTGAGAAATGAGCTTGGCTTACTTGTTTTGTTGTTGTTCTTTTTCTCACCAGGCAAATTGTTTGTGACCTCAGCACCTTTCCATTTTTTTCCTGTTGTTGCAGAGGCACAGTAGTAGGCAGTTGTGTACTTTTCCCTGATGCAGCTAGTAAGAAAGGACACATATTCCAAGGTGGGTTATAATATTCCTTGCCTGACTGCAAATTCTGAGATTATCAAAGTAGCACAATTGAACTAAATGTCATGTTATCCCTTGGCTTAATGGAAAACAAATAAGATCATCACTGGCTTCACTGAAGGATATGGATTTGCTGCCTGAAGCATAACAAAGCTTCTTTTGAATCTCCAGTAAAAATGGTCAGCCCTTCTTTATTACTAAGTATGGCCTACAATATGTAATCCAATGAACATGATGATTGTACTACTCCTTGTTCATCATGTTGGCAGTTGCTGGAGCATCTTGGCCAATTTGCACTGGACATCTTGAGATGAGTGAGCAGAGATGAGCAGGGGTGAAATGCAGAGATCTGTTTGACTTGAAGCACTGACACTTCAGTTCTCAAAACAGACTTCCTTGGGTGGAGGAGTAGATGATAAGAGTAGATGCCCTGCTGCTCTTGTGCCAAGAGAGGACACTCAGCAGTGCAAAGAGAGGGGACACTAGTGCAATTGCTTTAGGTCAGTGGCCTGGGAATTGGAGCACTGCAGAGAGGCAGAGGCTGGGTGCAGGTGATGGCTCTCTCTGGCATGCACAGCACATAGCTATTTGGCTGGGTTCTGGCCATCAGGTCAGCTTCTGGAAGTTGTAGCTTGGAGGAGCAGTCCAGAGCAGTGACCTGGACTCAACATAAAATCAGCTCTGTGTGGAGTCAGGAAAATGCAGTCCTCTCTGGTGACCCCCACGGTGTTTCCTATTCTGCTAGCAGGGGCAGGCAATTGGGCATGCAGCACAGTGGTTTGGTGTGTGCTGCTTTTCTTCACTGGCAAGCCTTCAGACAGGGCACTGAAGGGAGAAATTCATTGTTCAAATGCAAGAGCCTTTTACCACCCTCAGTTCTCCCCATTTGGCTGCCACAGCGTCACTTTGAGCCCTTTGGTGGAGGGAACGATTTGGCCTCAGGAAATGGAGATTTGTTTTGAGAAGTCTTCTCCTGTAGTATTTTCCTTCTCTCTGACTGTACCACGGAAGCACTCCATCCTTCTGAGGCAGAAAGTAGCTGGGTCTCCCTGATACCAGTCTTTAAAAAGCAAACATTAAAGCTACAATAGGATGATTTGCAACTTTTCCAGGCATCCCTCCCACTGGCATTAATTGCCCCCCTGCTGTTCCTGTTGCAAAGCTGTTTGCTTTTTCAGTATGCAGTACTTGTTCAGTGCTGCACTAAACCTCTGTTGCTTTGCAGGGGAAAAAAAAAAAAGGGAAAAGCTTCAGTTTATGCAAATGCCATTGAAATTATCCTGATGAAGTGATAAACAGTTCCATTTTATGATTGCAACTGTTGGGGTTTCGTTTGTTGTTTTACAGTTTTATTTTGTGGAAGTAAAAGGCTCCACAAAGTCCCTTCTGGCATCACTGCAGTCATACAGCACTCTCATATCAGTTCTTTAAGAATTTGGTAGAGCTACCAAGGCAGTGTGGGAGGGGATTCACATACATCCAACATCACTGTGCCCCTCTTCCCTATGGTATGGATCCTTCCCAGCTTGAAATCTCCTAGCACCTAATACAACTGCAGAATCTCAACTTCTGGTTTAGTTATTATGTCTTTGGATGGCAGATAGGTTTCATGCCCTTTTATTTCCTCTTCCTCTCTGCTTCTCACACATTATTTTTTCCAGTGACTGCACCAGACCTCCAAAATCCCATAGTCCCCAAGAGTAATTACAGATACATTACTGCACAATCCCCACTGGTAGGTTGGGTCAAGTGCTTTATTTTTATCCAGGTCAGCTGCTGAGGAGTGTGGTTGACTTCCTCAGCAGCTGCACAGCAAGATAGGAGTACTTCTGTCACTTGAGTACCTCTGCTGTATCTGAGGGTTGGTCCTGTCCCATCTCTGGCATACCTGGTACCCAAGTAGTGTTGCTAGTGGTATATTAATGGAAGGTAAGAGGCCCCCATGGAGGTTAAACAACTCGAAGAAGTACAAATGCAGCTGCATGAGCGTAAGTGAACAAAGTTTGATTGTATCTTTGTCTGGTACAGGGTTTGATGACTTACATGCTTGTGCTGATCCTGGAGCTCCTGAACATGGATACAAGACACCCAGTGCAGGTGTTTTCTTTGAAAGTGTGGTAGTCCGCTTTCACTGCCAAGAAGGATACAGGCTTAACGGTACTTCAAAAAAACTTTGTGTGAGACACTTTAATGGCTCCCTGAGCTGGAAACCAAGTGATAAACCTGTGTGCCTACAAGAAGGTAAGTCAGTTTTCTTAAAGCACTTCACCAGTGTCAGCTTTTCTCACTTGTCTGTGTACCATAATCTGTGTTTCTCAGCACAAAACACAAAAGACTGGAGCCCGTTTCACTGTGTCTTTTTCGACATGTGCTTTACTTTCCCATCCATAACTCCCATTTGTCAGTTACATGTATATTGTGAGAGGTTGTGTGTATGCATGGAAGCTTGTGTTGGAAGGGACATAAATCTGAAGAAAAAAAGATAATGCATTTCTCCTTTCAACTAGTTACAAACTGATGGAGAGAGAAAACCCCCCAACTCCTAGCATATGTAAACCATTTGTAACTATGTATTAATATTGCCTTCTTAATGCTCCTTTCTACAGTATTTTACTAGGAAAAATATAATGAAACTCCAAGGCTTCTGTTTCTGTTAAATGGTAGTTTAAAATAATTATATTTGATGCCATGTGCATGGTTCAAGTAGGAAAATCAAATATGCATGGACTGCACGAGTGTAAAGTCACAGCAGAAGTTTGCTTTGAGATAATTCAGTCTGTAATGGCACAAATCAGTTTCTTGCTTTTATATTTAAACATTGGATTGGGTTTTAAATAATCAGGACATTAAATTACTCTCATCTTCTAGGAGTTAGATAAAGGCAAGGTTAATCTGAATGGCATAGAATCAGATGGAATCACAGAATGGCATGTGTTGGAAGAGACCTCTGGAGTTCATCCAGTTCAACCCCCCTGCTAAAGCAAGTTTCACCTAGATCATGTTGCCCATACCCTAAGTGCAAATTTTGGTCAAAATACATCCAGGCAGCACAATTTATTTCATGAAGCACGTTAAAGACATCCCTTGTTCTTTTTGTTGATTTATTTTTGGTCAAGAGAGCTACTAAAATCAACAGACAAGAAAGGTGTGAGCTAAACCAAGCATGTACATTTTAGTCTTGTCATTTCTCCACTGAAGTCATTCACCACTGCATTATTGTCTTCAAGGTAGAGCAATATAAATTCTTTCAGGACACCTTCCATCATTTAACATCAGATAAATATATGATCTTCATTCAAAAGTAGCTGAAGACTTATTTGGGTCTTAACCACTTACCACATAGGATCATGCATCACTCAGCATGTGTGAAAACTGCAGGTACTTGTTTGAGCTGATGAGTGGGTGGGCATTAGAATCCTGTGCCATGAGGTCTGTGGTGACAGGTTGGACTCGATGATCTTTGAGGTCTCTTCCAACCTTAGTGATACTGAATACTGAATACTGAAGACAGGGGGTGTGAAGTTAACAAGAGCAAGCAAGGACTGGGAGGACCACACTCAGGACATACATGTGAGGGAAGAACCCTAAACAGTGGTCTGTGTAAAAGCATTGCATGAAATATTGGAGAGAATAGCCAGAAGCAACTGGTAAATAGTCTGTAGTCTTCCAGGTAGCTGCCCTGTTGGCAGGAGAGGTCTTTGTAAAATGTGGACTCCTGGACACGTGAGGCCACAGGACACAGAGCTGTGAGGGGCACAGTTGTGAGCTGGTCCTTGTAAAATGTGGACTCCTGGACACAAGAGGCCACAGGACACAGAGCTGTGAGGGGCACAGTTGTGAGCTGTCTCATGGTATGCACTGAAATGACAGCTGATGCATACAATGTAAAGGCAATGGGGGCCAATGACACCTGGCCATAATTGGCATGGGTCAGCCTTGAAGAAGCAACCCGATGCCTTTAAAAATAAAGAATGTTTGCAAATCCTGCCCTCTCCTGTTCCAGCCACCTTTAATAAATGCCCCTGTCTCTCATCTCATGGTTATTTAAGAGAAAAACACTTGCAGAGTGACAGCAGCATGTGTCTGACCTGGGCATTTGCACTGCCAGAAAAAGCTATCATGCTTGGGAAAACTGTTTTCTTGGTTTGAGCTAAAACAGCTCTGGACTGAGGACAGAGAAGGGCAATGAGGCTGGGGAGAGGCCTCGAGCACAAGCCCTATGAGGAGGGGCTGAGGGAACTGGGATTGTTTAGCCTGGAGAAGAAGAGGCTCAGGGGAGACCTTGTGGCTCTCTACAACTACCTGAAGGGAGGTAGTAGCCAGGTAGGGCTTGGTCTCTTCTCCCAGGCAACCAGCACCAGAACAAGAGGACACATTCTCAAGCTGTGCCAGGAGAGGTTTAGGCTGGAGGTTAGGAAGAAGTTCTATACAGAGAGAGTGATGCCCATTGGAATGTGCTGCCCAGGGAGGTGGTGGAGTCACCGTCCTTGGAGGTGTTCAAGAGGGGATTGGATGTGGAACTTGAAGCCAAGGTTTAGTAGTCATGAGGTGTTGGGTGACAGGTTGGACTTGATGATCTTTGAGGTCTTTTCCAACCTTGTTGATTCTATGATTCTATGAATTTATTTTACCCCAAAGGAGTAAATAAAACCACTCACACAGAAATACTCTTTACAAAAGCAAACAAAATACAAAGGGCACCAAAGTCAAGGGACATATGTACATTCAGAATCGGCCCCGGCTTAGCCTTCCCCATGCTAGGCCCCAGTTAGGCTTCTGCCAAGCCTCTGCTAGGTCTCAGGTTTGCCTCAATGAAGCCCTGAGATAGGCCTCAATGGTGCAGAAATAAATATTCTCCAGCCAGCCACACCTCCCTCATGCTCCAGGCCAAAGCCAAAGCCACATGTCTGGAGAGACAGCTGGAACAGACTGCCCAGGGAGGTGGTGGGGTTGCCATCACTGGAGGTCTTTAAGAACATGTTAGATGTGGCACTTGGTGGCATGGTTTAGCTGATGTCCTCGTCTTAGCTCATAGGCTGGACTTGATCATCTCAGAGGTCTTTTCCAGCCTCAATAACTCTGTGATTGTGACCCCATCAATGTTTATAAATATGTGAAGGGTGAGTCCTGAGAGGATGGAGCCAGGCTCTGCTGGGTGATGCCCAATGACAGGACAAGGGGCAATGGGTAGAAGTTGAGGCATAGGAGGTTTCACATAAATATGTGGCAATTTTTTTTCCCTGTGAGGGTGACAGGGCCCTGGAACAGGCTGCCCAGGGAGGTTGTGGAGTCTCCCTCTCAGGAGATATTCAAAACTTGCCTGGATGTGTTCCTGTGTAATCTGGTGTAGGTGACCCTGCTCTGGCAGGGGGTTTGGACTGGATGATCTTTCAAGGTGCCTTCCAGCCCCTAAAATTCTGTGATTCTGTGTGTGTGAGAGAGAGAGCTGACTGGAAAGTCTGCTCCTTATATAGGGAGCTACAGGAAAAGGGAATAGAATAACAAATTACCTGTGTGCGCCTCCCTCTTGGGATTTTCTAGTCCTCTGGAGGACTTTTATCTCTGTGGTTTTACAATTAATCCCTAACCTACAACACTTGACTGCTGCAGGTAGCTTCTAGGAATTTTGATGAGCATCTTTGAAAGAGTGCCTATATCATCCACTGTAGCTGTCAAAACAAGCATTGCCATGTTTTGCCAAATAATACAAACCTTTTCCCAGGCCCCCCACTCCAGTGGAAATCAGTAGGTCACAAAGCCATCAACAGCCAACCTGCTGCTGATGTCAGTGTCATCAACTCTCGAGCCAGGTGTTTTCAAAAGAGAAAGAAATTGGAAGATGAGAGTGTGATGGATGGTGTGATAACAGTGGCTTAAGAGATAATCATTACTTTACAGCACAGAACACTTAAAAAGGATTGCTGGCCAGTGCTCTGATCAAGTAAAGCACTTAAGCTCCAGCATAACTGTAATTATGTGATTAGTCTTGTTAAAGTTCTGTTCTCAAAATCAGGCATTCACCAAAAAATGCTTTTTATTATTAGGACTGAAGGGTAGGGCTCTGATTTAGTGAAGCAAGTGCTTAAGTCTTTTCCTGGCTAACTGTGTAATAGAACCTCAGGTATTATTAAAACCCTCCTAGGGCTTAGCAATGGGTAACCAAAAAAACCCCCAAACCTGACAGAACCTTCTTTCAAATATACAATACAGCCACTGATTCTGAAGAAACACTAAGCAAAGGTTCAGTGGCAATCCATGAGAACTATTTGTCCAGGTGCTTTTTAGAGGCACCATTTTGTGTATTGGGAGTGGAATCATAGAATGGTTTGGGTTGGAAAGGACCCTAAAGATCATCTAGTCCCACCCACCCCTGCCATGGCCAGAGACACCTTCCACTAGATCAGGTTGCTCAAGGCCTTGTCTAGCCTGGCCTTGAACACCTCTAGGGAGGGGGCATCCACAATCTCCCTGTTCCAGTGTCTCAGGACCCTTACTGTAAATAATTTTTTCCTAATATCTGGTCTAAATTTGCCCTCTTCCAGCTTCAATCCATTCCCTTTACCCTATCACTACAAGCCCTTGTAAAAGGTCCCTCCCCAGCTTTCCTGAAGTTCCCCTTCAAGTACTGGAAGGCCGCTGAAAGGTCTCCCTGGAGCCTTCTCATCTCCAGGCTGAACAGCCCCAAATCTGGCACCATAGGGCAGGTGCTCCAGTCCTCTGGTCATCTTTGTGGCCTTCATTGAGAGCAACATGACAGGGAGGTGGGCTGTGTAGGAACCTGGCCCATCTGGAGAACAGCTAAGGAGGAATTATAACAGAATTTGCCATTCTCAGCTGTCTAATGACAGACATAAAACTCCTCATTGCAGAAATTCTGTAATTATACATAAAAAGACATTTTAAATTTGTAGCAGCTACTGGAGGAGTGCCAAGTTATGTTTAGCCATCCATCATTAGCCATCACATGGCCAAATAAAAGTTATATTGCTTTTCCCCATTGAAGGCAGGGGCAGACTGCCAAGTGTGCTATGTGTGCCGTACACACCTCTCATCCCGGGCTGTGCAGGTGTCAGGTAGAGCCAGCTTGAACAGTGAAAACACTCAGCACTTTGAAGATCATTTTAAGTTAATCTCAGGAGCTTGGATTCAACTAAGGATGATGAAATACAATTTCATGTCTGTGTGTTCTGCATGTTTAATTGTCATCATGTGTTTACTAGAATGATCTCTAATTACAAACGAATGCCATTTACCTAAGGAAGTAAAGCAACCTGCTTCAGAATGTAATTGATCTCCACACTAATACGTTGGCCTGGAGCTCTTCATCCAATCAATTTGATTTTATAGGTCTGTCATTTCTTGTTAAGAGGCAGGAGATGTTAAGTGTCGGTATGAGAACGAAGTTGCATGACTAGGTGCCCAATGAATGCCCTGTCAAAAGTCTGTGTGCTTGGAGTTGCAGTCTCAGGTTGATCTACAGCATGTTGTGACTGGAACTTACATCAATTTTAATACAGTTAAGCACATAAATACCAAAGCTCTAAGGCTGAATCTTGTATTTACTCTTTAAGAGCAATATGTCATGTTGTTCACACTTTAATTTAATCTTCTCCTACTGTGATAATGTGGCTGCTGAGTCTGTTGCCCTACTTGGAACAAATGCTACCTCTTTCCTATGAGATTGAATCTAAATTTACAGCCTGCATGGAGATGGCAACCAAGTGAAGAACTGTGCCCTTCTCTCCCAGTGCTTCTACAGACAGACAACTTCTTGATGTCTTTAGTGCCTCATTCTGCCACTGAGAGGGATGATGAACCTACAGTGAAAGTAGTGGACTAGTACAAAGTTTGGCTACAGGTTTCCTGAGGATATTTAGCCCTCATTTCTCTTTGCCTTTGTCCCTGGATCTGAAGTGACTGAAATATTTTTATTTCTTCATCTGTTACATCCCTTGCCCATTGTTTGCTGCTTCTTAAGCTTGGGTACAAGCACATCACCAAAGATGTTTTTAATCTGTGCTCAGCACAATGGCCACAGATCTTGGGCAAAGTTGTAATACAAGCAAGGACAATAAAGAAAGAGTTATTTAATATGCACTGAAATAGTGTTTGTCATCCACAGAACTATCCTACTAACACAGTGCTGTGGATTTAGCTCTAGTAAAAGAACCCAGACAATACTGATCTTAAATGTTTGCTTTTAAGAGGGCAAGGTCTAGGTGAGCTGTCCTTTCATTCATAGAATCATAGAATCAACAAAGTTGGAAAAGACCTCAGAGATCATCAAGTCCAACCTATTACCTAATATCTAATACCTCCTGACAACTAAACCATGGCTCCAAGTGCCACATCCAATCCTTTCTTGAACACCTCCAGGGACAGTGACTTCACCACCTCCCTGGGCAGCCTGTTCCAATGCCTGACCACTCTTTTCACTGTTATCCAACCTAAGCTTCCCTGGGTACAGCTTGAGGCCATTGCTTCTTGTCCTGTCATTAGTTACTTGAGGGAAGAGGCAAACACCTCCTTTCAGCTACTTGTAGAGAGCAAGAGTTGTACAGGTCAAGATGAGCCCTTGCACGTGGGAGGCTGTTGGGCCTGCTGGCTGCATCCCATCTCTTTGTGTCTTTGTAAGATAAGAAATGTATTCCTAATGAGAGCATTCTTTTGGCTGTCCCATTTTAACCTTCACAGGGTGGACATAAGGAGATCACATAAAACTGCCAGGAGGGAGTGTAAGTCATACCCACTGCTGTTCCTGGCTTGTTAAAGATCCTGTATTCCCTTAAACAGTTTAGCAGCTTCCGTGGATTTGCTGCAAAATACTTAGAATAAAGCAGTTTATGTTCTAGGACAGGACATTTTAAATCCAGTCACTTACAGCTTTTCCAAGTGGAATTCATGCCAGCTAATACAGTTGTCTGCAGCAAGGTGGCTGCTGCAATTTATGCCTAAGTGCTAAACAATACAAATTCAGCTGGTGGGGAAGCGTTTCCTTTCAAGGCATCTGGAAAAAAGAGATGTAATATTGTGGTCTATTGGTCTCACATTTATCTGGGGCTTGTAATAGACCCTGTTATCAAAGTCAGCTAGGATGTCTCAGGCAAAGGATGATACAGTGAGCAACTTATCACCGTTCTCTGCCACCATCTAGACGATTAGAATGATTCGATCTGTAGCTATTACTTGGAATAAGGGGGATGAAGTTGCTGAAATAGGTCATTGTTACAGAATCAATCTCCCTTGCTTTGAAAGTGAAATTTCATCTTTCACTGCTGTGTATGTACACACACCTCTTTCATTTGTATAGCAACAGACAGCTGCTATGCCGAGAGAGTGAGCTGTTCATTGACATTATCTTCCGACATCCATCTCTGACCTCCTCGTGTATGGCCCCGGAGCAGGATCCCCATCTATCTCATCCCATCCTCCAGGATGCCCAGGGCAATCTCTTCATGACAGCATTCAAGGCTTAATGTCAGACATTTCTTATGGGGTATCCTCTTCTGTCTCCTGTGCTGATTAACTTGCCAACGAGAGAAAACTGCAGTCTTTGAAGGTGATGTCTGCAGCCTCAGCCCAGAGCATTTTACAGCCTTCTGTTAGAGTACACACCCTCGCAGAGTCAGGCATTTATAAATGAATACATTCTGGTAGAATGTCTTGCTGCAGGTTCTGAGTGCCTGACTAATAATGTGTTCAGAACCCATACTAAAAGTACCACAGCCAAGCACCATGTCTTTTAGAAAACATCTCTATAATAGCAAAGTACAAAGGAAAGTACATTTCCACTGGGGAAGCAACACTCTCCATATTAATAAGATTTAGTGATGGAGTCTTGGAGTAATAGATCCTCTAGTTTGCCTAAATAAATAAATACATTATGAAATGCACTTGCTCTTAGTAGTTAGTGTGTGCTATGCTGAATGGCAGTTTATCTTCCTCCTAGTTGGACTTCTATGCAAACAAGCAAGCTGTTGCTACCACTTTACTCTGTGCATGCTGTCAGTTAATTGCTAAACACAAATTCGGAGCTGCTGCTTCCTCTTTAGAGAGAATTACCCATGAAAATGGCAGAAGTCTCCAGGGACTTCTGAAGCTTCTCTCTTTTTTTTTTTGATAAATATTGCATTTTAAAATGCAGATAATTGTCTCTTGTGTTGGGGAAAAAAAACCCCAAACAAGCAACAAACAACATAAAACAGCCTTGCATTTTTACTGTATTGGCTTTTGGGTTTTGGTTTTAATACTTTGTAGGTTTTGATGCCTGGAAACTTTTATTATCATCTCTGTCTTGGATTGACTGCTGGCAGACAAAGAGATATTTTTTTGATTATATTTTCCCAATATTTAATCTTTTCCTCTCTTCTGTTAAATCTCACTGTGCATTATGAGGAGGATGAACTTTAGAGTCACCTGAACTATTCCTTCATATAGTCTTGGCTGGTCTCTTAATTATTCAGTATTAGCAGAGGGATTTTTACCCTGCCTCACCCTTTCCTCTCACTTTCCACATCTTTCATTTTTCAGTCTTCTGGGGTTTGTTTTACATTTTGGTGTCTTTGGCACTGGTTTATGCAGTGAAATATAAGCCTGTCTAATACATCTATCGCAGACAGGTAACAGAGACTATGCCTGAATATCACCAGAGGTTTGCAGTCATTTCCCTTGCTGAGAGTCTTCTACAAGCATTCAGGGCCTTAAAAATCACACCCTCTAAAGGCATGTGGATTCAGGCACATAATTTTCTCTGATTTAAAACAGAATCAATGAGATTAAAGTGAAGAAATTCTCAATTAAAGTAAAGATGTTATCATGACAAACTCTGTGGGAAAGAGCTGGATAAACCCTTGTAAATGTACCTGATTTTCATCTGTCTCTCTGCTAAAACTGCAGGGTTATTTCTGTATTCCTCGTGTCATATCTGTACTTTATCTTTTCTTTTGTCCTGTCCTTAGTGCTGTCAAAGAGTCTGCCTTCAGAAGGGACTTTGGGAGAGCCAGACCGCATGGTGTAATTTGACTGGAAGGACAAAATTAAACCTGGTCTTCCTAAACACCCTTCATTTTGTTTGTTTATAAAAGTCTGGGGGAATGCTCCATTGTTGTAGGACATCAGCTTCTACTGAAGTGCTATAAACTTTGTTACTGATGGTTAGCTACAGGAAGGGCATGCTTACTGAAATGCATGTATTGTCCAAATGGTTTAAAGGAGAGCACGTCCATTAGCTGATAATTTTTGCTTAAGAGCTTGATTATTGAGCATCTAGCCATGTTTTGGGTTGGTTTTTTAATTAAGTTACTTTTGTTGTCTTGTTTTCATGAAGTCACAGATTGCCTTGTTCCACATGTTGAAGATGCAGAGATTCATAACAAGACATACAGGACTGGCGATAAATTAATAATCAGCTGTCATGAAGGATTCCAGATCCGTTACCCTGACTTAGACAACATGGTTTCAATATGTCAAGACGATGGAACATGGGATAATCTGCCCATTTGTCAAGGTTTAGTACACCAGCACGTCCTGTTTTTATAGCTCATGCACCTCGTGGTAGCTTGCCAATCTTTTTCCAGCATTGTGAGGATGTTAGTCATCTGTACCGTATTTGAGTAGTGCTGCTAAGATTGTCTGTGATTTCTCTTCCCAGTTGCTCACTGCAGGAGAGAAGATCCCACTTTTCTGAACATACCCATACTTAAAATGCTACTTTAAACATTGAATATTGCCTTTTTCTTGTTTGCTAGTCTAAAAACTGACTCAAATTAATTAAATCTTGCAGAAAAAATCAGGGTTAAATCGGTCAGAAGTTCAGCAAAAGACCTGATAAGCAACTGGCATCTTTGCACCAGTTAATTTCTGGAAGGATTTAAACTTCTAACTGCAATTTACCTTTCTTTGCCTTGTGCAGTGGGCAGTGGGAGAGGAGAGAAGGTAGTCTCTCTCTCAGAGTTTCCAGCAGAGCTGTTGATCAGGTTCACAGTCCATTAAACCCATAGTTATTGACTGAACATTCAGGGTGTGCACAGGAATGATTTCAGCCAGAAAAGCCACTAGTTGTAGAGCTAATAGTAGTAGCAGCATGTTTCACTCAGACTGTGAGAAATGTCTTGAGGGTAAGCTAGCTTTAGTGAAGTGAAACTCAATAACCCTTTGAATTTCTAACATGCCTGTGTTAGTACCACTGGATTGGTTTTAACCAGTTCATGTCTTGGTAACAAACTTGACCAGCTGAACAGCATCGAGAGGTTTTAACTGTCTGTGCTAAGGAGAAGACTGGATTAGTATCAACTTCCCTCAAATGCATCTGTCATCTCCTAAAGCTGGAAGTTCTCTATAGGCACTTAACTACGCTGTCAGCATTGGGGCAGGCTGTCAGGGGAGCTAGGACACTCTTGGGAGTGACAGTGGCAGGGTTAGATGTGTACGTCAGGGTGTTTCCGCTGCACACTGATGAGATTGATAGGCACCAGCCCCAGAAATGACTGGAGCTTAGTTTGTATGGGCCCTCATAGTTAAGACCCTCAGTCTGGAGCACATCAAACTATCCCTCAAGGTCTTGTCTTAGACTATGGAACAGACATGCAGAAATTTAGGCACACTAGAAGGGCTAGCTCAGTGTTTTAGACACAGGCATTGTACCAGAGTAGGCCAAACAGAAGAGGGGAATTCTCAGAAGCCCATTAAACAGTGGGCACTAGGTAGTTTATCAGCAATGGCATCATGGATGGCAGTTTGAAGTATACAGCACATTTTTGAGAGTGGGTGCACCTCACAAGTAATTAAGGTATCAGTGCATGGGGTTGGAAGGGACCCTCAAAGGTCATCGTATTCAAACCCCTTGCAGCAAACAGGGACATCTCCAACTAGAGCAGGTTGCTCAGGGCCCCATCAAGTTTGATCTAAGACTTTTGCAGCTAGGTGAGAGGAACACTTAAAAGATTAACTTGCAGGCTAAAGATCTGGATGGACATTTTATGACAGCCAGTATTAACTGGGGAAGCAGAAGTACCCCAAGTACCCCTTGGTTTGTTACTTTCTTCTCTTGTTGTATTTATACTAGGAAACACAATCTATAGCTGCAGCTCAATGTTTAACTGCTTTCCAAGAGAAAAGCAGGGCTAATAAAAGATAAGAAATCAATTGCACAAGAGCCAAGTGCTGCAACTATCACACAGGTAGAGAACAGGCAATTCGGATTCAAGTATCTGCCACATTTTGCCCAATTCTATAAACCTATTCCAAAATTTCCTTCAGAATTTTATTTTGCTGTGCCAAGGACTAATAACATCAAAGGCACTTGTCTACTTGCATTAGGCTGGCTGTCAATTACATTTCTATGGCCCTTTGATTACAACAGGCAGAGGAGTCTTATGACACTAAGATGCCTTTTTGCCTGTCAGAACAGTGGGAAAGGATTGTAGAATGTAGAAGAATCTAACCTCAGACTATTTTTGCCATGAGATAATAATGATAATTACTGATCTGAAATTATCTGAATTACTTGGCAAAAAAATCATCAAAATGAAGTGTTGGAGAAGCTTGAGATGTTTGGAGGTCTAGGGGTTTTCACAGACACTGGGCTGTCATGCAAATACAAGTGAATCTCTATCCTGCATTATAAGGAACCCAATGAGTGTTAAAAGTTTGAGCCAGCAGACAAAATTTTCCCTGATACAGTTCAGGGAAGTATAAGCTTGGTCTTGTTTGGGCAGTTTGTGCTCTTTCTGTCCCACTGGAGGGTGCTTATTTTGTGCTGCTCAGCAGGCTGCTTAGTTTGCAGGAACTGGTGTGTTATGTGTGGGGTATACGTGACCAGGGGTACCCCTTGTATGGGCAGATAGGCTGCTTGGAGCCTTATTTGAGCAGGGGGGTAACCAGTTAGCCAAACAGCTATCCACACCATTGATTTGATAGGCAGCACAGTGTGCTGGAAAAAGCTTTTTCTGTTGTTTTCTTTTGGTTTTGGCCCTCTCCTCCAAAAGGCCACTGCAAGGAAATAACCACCTGAAGAGCTGTGAGACTTTTTCTTCTAGATGCCAGTATCTTACAAGAAGTTCTCAAACTGGTATTAGTTTCCCCCTTAGGCTTAAAATTATAAGACTTTGATGAACATCCTTCACAAATTCCTAGTAGTGGCAAGAGACCTATTCATGGATTGCCACGATGCAGCTCCTATTAGACTCATAACTTAAAAACATTATTTTTAATTCCCTGATACTAATCATCTTTCCTCCACATGACTGCAGATTTAAAAATCAACAGTATTATTACCCAGAGAGTCATTTCTAAAGCCATGAGGATTTGGGTTTTTTCTCTGGCATAAACTCCTGCCTAAATGCCAGCTCAAAACAGCCTGTGAATGGATGTGACTGACATGTTATAGAGTCGTATCATCTACCTAATTCACTGTTCTTTCATGAACAGATATGGTTGGTGACCATTTAACTGTCACCACTCAGTACCTTCCATGGTACAAATCCCTCAGAAGTAATTCCAGGCACAGAACAGAGTCTCTTGACTACATGTACAATTTCTGATGATAAAAGGAACAGTAACTTTTTGCTAACCTAATCTGAAACCTCGTTCAGTGTTTATCATGGGACTGCTTATAGGAAGTCATGTCCCTTTAGACGTTCTCAAACTGAAATCTCAAAATCATTAATTTTGCCTGCAAATCTTTTACAGTTATGTGCACCTGGTCACCAGAGGACATTGAATATTAAAAGGTGGCTTATATGCCTGTCAATGTTAAGAACAAAACTCATGGTTTGTATAAATGATAATCTGTATTTATTGGAGATTCCACCTCAAAATAAATTGCCATCTGCTAAGCCAGGCAATGTTTGTGAAACAAAATACTGTCATTTGCAGTAAACCTTGCCTGCATTTGCTGAGAGTGAATCCCACGCTGGCAAAGTGTGTGGGCTAAACAATAGCAGGGTTTGAAGCAGGATAATGAGGCATTACATATCTGAGGGAGATCACGCAGACATGCCGTTCATAGTAGAGAAGATAAAAACCATTGTACTCCTCAAGTTAGGAATGATAACTGAGATGTGTGAAGATGGCTGAGATAAGCACTTTGTAATAAAAGATACCTTCCTCTGCTTAATTTGCAGGTTGCCTGAGGCCATTGGTTCTTCCTCATAGTTACATTAACATATCTGAGTTCGAGTCCTCCTTCCCTGTAGGAACAGTGGTGTATTATCAATGCTTTCCTGGATATAAACTAGAAGGGGCAGAGTTCCTTGAGTGCATGTATAACCTTATCTGGTCAGATAGCCCACCTAGGTGCCTTGATGTGGAAGGTAAATGTCTCATTGTTTATTTATCTTTTAATGTTGCAAAATCAGCATGCTATATATGATTTTAACTCAGGGCCACGACCATGGTTCCACTATTGGTAATGTTTCTGTAGGCCACACAGAGCCTATCCATGTGTGGCTGCACATGGTGCTCCCTAACTAATGTTTGCTCTCTCAACACCCAGAGTGCAAGTAGGGAAGATCTTAACAATGATTGCTTTGCCCTTAAAATGTAAATTCTATGCAGACTTTCCAATAAGAATGCTGAGGAAGTTATGGAATTCCTATTTGTGTGCTGATGGCCAGAGTTTCTATAGATATGGATAGCTTTCTGTAGATATGGACAGATTGCTATGATAAACTGAAAGATGCTCTGTAAAACTCTTAACTTGGGCTGTGCCAGCTGCAGACATTATTCAGTGCCACACAATGCTGCATGCTTGAATATTTGTTGTCTCTTGTAGTAGTTCACCTTAAAGAAAGATTTGCAGCTACAATGACTGAGCTAATTTATTGATGAGGAACATAAAAACCATTCAGTGTGAAGCAGGTAAATCACACCGAGCTGAAAGGGATAATCTGTGACTGTAGCTGCAGTACTGGAATGGAGGACATTGTAGTGCATTTATAGTTGCATCCCACATATATAAAACAGACTGAGTAGATTGCTCCATGTACTGTCAAAACCTTACGAATTGCCTTCCTCCATCTTCATACTGCATCTTGGAAGTCATCAGAATCCAACTACAGCCTCTGCATTCCATTCCCTTACAAGGAGTATATTTTTGCTCTATTTCAAGCCTGTGAGGAAGCTATCTATCTGTAGAATTTAGCTAAAAGCAATTATAGGAATTCATATGTGAGACTTACGTCACTGAGCTAAATGCTAAGCATTCTGGAAGTGCAAGAATTTGCCAACAGCACCAACAAAGCGATATACTGCACAAAACTAAGAAAATTATCCTTATTTGTAACTGACAATTTAAATTCCAACATTAAAAAGTGCCTCTGCAAGTTCAGAATGACATAACAAGATTATTTTTTTATATATATATAATTTGTTTTATCAGTTAATACACATAAAAGTTTAATCCCAAACCAACTCTGTTGCTCTTGAAGTCATTTTTGGAAGGGTTTTGTGTGTTGTTTGTAGTGTGGCAAGTACATCAAATACATTAAAAATCAGAAGAGCTATGTTAGGAGTAACCTAAGTATAACTGCTTTGATAAAAAATGTCAGGTCTCCATTTAGGAAGATAAAAACATTAACATACAGAAACCCCAGCAGGAGAAATTGTGGTTTACCCTCACTTAACACAGGTGAGCATTCCAGCTCCAATCACAATTCCCCCCCAAAAACAAGTGCTCATTGTGTATTGCTTGTATTACAAAGCCATGGAGAGGCTCTTCTGGTTTTTTCCCCACCTTTGGTAATGTAGAACATGAGAGAAGAACTGCTGCCCTGACAGTTCTACATGTCAAATAACATGCCAAAATGTATCATCCCTGGTCAACAATGATGATCTGTGATCTACCAGATGCTGGGCCAAGGCTATCTAGGAGGCCTGAGTTTTGATTTAGATCCATCCACCATTTTAATTGCTTTCTGATTACTCTCCTTAAGTGGTAATTTCATGTTGGTGGACATCCATGCATATGTTGAGTGAACCAATGGAGACTGAAGTCTAAGAGCATAACCCTTGAAAGAGCAGATTCTCCTCAGCTTTGTGGCTGCCCCTGCTTCTGCTGGGGCAGAAGAGAGAGCAGCATCCCTAAAAAAGTCACTCCAACAACTCTCTTGTAGTGTTGCTTCAGCTGGTATTCAGTGAACTTCAAAATTAAATCCAGACAGGGTAAACCAACCTGAGATGTCCTTCTTTGAAGGTGTTTGTTCAAGTGATTTATGCAAGGCGTGTTAATCTCCAGGAATCTTGTTACAATCCACTACTCTTAATTAGCAGACAAAACTCCCTCCCTGCATATTTTTCATTCTGCACCTTGCATACCAATGTCAAGCTCATTTTTCAGCATTCCTTCTAGGTGCGAGGTATAATCTCACCAAGCAGTATTTTCTTCACAGAGGAAATCTGTCACTTACAAACTCAGTCCATTTATTTATTTCCATGATTGGTTCAAAATTTATTCTGATGGCATTTCCTGCTCAGTATTTTAGGTGTGGTAATGATTAAAAGCAAATGGTTTCTTAGGAAGCTATCATAAACCATTTCAGAGCTTTTCTTCTGCAATAAACAACGCTGCTTACAGCTTTCTTGGTTTCATACATGGTGTTGAAGCCATCACAGAAGGAGTCTTAACTGTGTGTGGGATCACACAAATGAATCACAGAATGCCAGGTTGGAAGGGACCCCAAGGATCACCTGGCCCAACTGCTACATGTCAATCTCATGAATTCTTCCCTTTTTGTTAGGCCAAATAAATTCTAAATGAAGGGTTTGTAGCTCCATCTAAGTAAAGAGCTACACTGGGGACCACTCAGTCCCCACCATTACAGAATGCTTTGTAATGCTCAGTCCAGTCTTATTCCCAACAGCCCCAAGCACAGCGCTTTAACCAGCTCTGCTAAGAGGCTAATTTTTGCTGAGAGGGAAGAAGATTTTTCTGATAATTATAATCACTGTTGCTGCTTTATCACAGCACTGCATAAAAACTGTGTTATCTGGTACTGAAGTGCAGCCAACACTGCAGTTACGCCGTGGCTTCTCAGAAACAGCTGTTCGCATCTGATCAGGAAAGTTGTTAGAGCTTGGACAAATGAGGGTGCTTCTAGCTTAGATCACTGAGTATTTACTGGTATGAGATCTTCTTAAATGCCTGTACCTTTGCCAAATTTAAAACATTTGGATTTATTTTTGAGTGCCTGCCTCAAGCTGAATCGCTTGGGAAGCTTCAGCTGAAGTGGTTCAGCTATATCTGGGAATCACGTTAGAGGAAATTGTGTTGTTTTACCAGTGCTAGAAAATTTTACACTCACTTAGGGGACAAGATGAAGCATCTTAACACTGAATTTTCTTCTCTTTTGAGTCCTAAAATTGAATCTCTGACTTCCTTAATGTCCTTGGGTTTTTTCCTAGGGGAATTCCATAATTATGCAGAAACTTTACACACTTTGTTTTGTACTGAAACTCACTAGATGCTTCCAAGGATATACAAAGGTTTAAGGAATGTTATTTTTATTGCTATTTGTAGTAATAATAATATGATTTTTAAATTATTGGTTTGGGGTTAACCATCCATCTGTAGAAATTAATGGGAGTGAGTGACTGCCTTCTGCAAAATTAGATATGCAAATGATGGGTGGAAACCCCTTAAAATGAAGATTACCACATGAGTGATAAACATTAATTGTAAAATCAGAAGGCTTCCAAGAAGGCTGGAGGAGAACAAACACTTGAAAACCTACTGGTGAGGAAACTCTGTGAAATGAAATGTATAGAACTAGGAAATGTTTATGATATGATACTTTAAGGTGAATAAAGACACAGGATCTGGAGAAATTAAGCCCAACCAAACAACAAAAAAGCCTGTACTTTGGGAATGTCATCTGCATATGATTACACACTTTGCCATCTGGACTTTGTGGTTTAATCTTTCATGTCCTTTTGGAAGACTTCCAAGAAGATGTAAGGAATAGCTCTTATGAAGGACTGGGGGGAAAGCAGGCAAAGAGAGGAATTTGATTATGGTGTTAATGCTCAAGTAAAAGCAGTTGTATGGAGAGTGTAATTAGGAATTCCCAATTTTGTGTTTAAGAGTAAAAGGGAAAGCAGGTTGATTGAATTTACAAACAACAGACTTGGTCCTCTTACCTGGAATATCTGTTTGCAGCGTCAGCCCAGCTGAACAGAAAAGCTGGTCCCTGAGGAAATCAGATGTATTGCAATATCAAAACCTCATTTCTGCATGCCTCTCGCCGAGGTGAAGCTCGAGGTGAAGCCTGGAGGAATGTAAAAGAGAAAATACTTCACATTTTTGTAGGTAGACTCAAAATGAAATGAAGCAAACATGAGGAATAGACTTCAAAGGGGAGAATCAATGAGTAGAAAGGAGCGGGGAAAAAAAGAAGAAAACTGAAGGCATTTCCAGACTCTGGTATATAAACCTACCTCACTGTGAGAATAGGTGAAAAAAATAAAATAATAAGCAAAAAAGATCATGAAAATTATAGAAATGATGGAATTAAGGTAGGAAAATGAAGGAGTTAAACGAATTGCACCACAAAGCCACAAGAAGTGCAAAGGAACCCCCTCCAAAAAGAATACAGGACAGAGCTTGAAAATCATTCTCATAAACCTGAGAACAGGCCCTCAGGGTCTGGTAATTCTGACATGGAACCCAGAAAGTAAAGAGCATGAAGGAGCACTGGAGGAGGGTAATACTGCACATGAAATGCCACAGCTGCTTAACATTCCCAAACAAAGTAGCTTTAACTTTCTAACCAACATCACTTAGGATATTTTGAAGGAAAGCTTCAAAAATCTTCATTCTTATATAACAATTGCCAGTGCCAGAGACAGGGATTGACACTGAGACATTTTATAACCTATGTCCTTAAAACATTTTTAATTCCTGATGGAGCATAGAGCCACATACTGAGAAAAAAAAAAAAGGTACAAGTCAGCCTGTAATCAGTTTATGTTCAGGTGTCAAAATAAAGTAAGCAACCCTAAGCCTGAGATATTGTACACTGGTACAAATGGATTTCTCCCTGTGTGTCTCTGTTGACATTGAGAAGGCTTTACATAAATTCCACCATGACAGACTGATTTGTATCCTCAGGGAAGTTAGTGTTGATGCAGCAGATCTCCAACAGATACAAATCCTGTAGAGGGAACCAAGGGCAGCAATACAAGGTGGTTGTGAAACCCTGTGGTATTAAGAAATTAAGAGAGGCAGATACCAGGGCACTGGTCTATGTTTACACCTACTCTGCTTGCAGGAAGGGGAGAGAATAAATGAAATACTGCTCGACTGTCAAAGAGGTCATCCAAGTTAACTGAGTTAAAAACTCAGGACATATTGATAGCCTTGGTTTTAACAGCTCTGACTTAGAGTGGCATTTCAGGGTATATTCACTGCCTACAGCAATGCTTTCTGCAACTCAAGAACAACAGCCAGCAGTAAATACTCAAACTGCAGCAGCCAGCAATGCTTCAAGCACCTTTACTTGGGCTGTGACACCTTTAGCCTGATGACCAAAGGATGAAACAGCTGACAGCACTTTGCCCTGGAGGTGATTAAGTCATAGAAAGCAAGTCAGATGAAGAAGTTTAGAAGGATAACTTTCTTGTTAAAACACAGTCATTCAGTAATTCTATGTGTTTCTGCACTGCACACAGCTAATCTGTTCACCACTCAGGAGTGCAGAAATTATTATGAATCCTGCCACCTTGTAGGAGTGTGGAACTGAACAGTTGAAGGAGCTGCTCGTAGTGATTTGGAATATCTGGATTTTTGTGCCGTTGGAGAATGCTGAAATTCATCTGCATCCCTTTGCCCACACGGCTGAGGAGACATGCAAAAGAACTGAATTCAGAAAGAGCACAGTGACATGAAGTAACGAGGCAGGCAGATCATGTTCTTCAGTGGACATTCTGCCTAATAATCATCCAGCCTCTTAACTCCAGCAGGTGTATTGCAAAGTGAAACAGAGGGGGAGAATAAAGAAGAGACCACTTTTTTGAGACAGAATGATACCCAAAAGTGGCTTTCTACAGCTCTTGTTATGAGAGATGGGGGATTTAGAGAACACTCTCCAAGATGAAGACACTGTTTGAAGAAGATAAATACTGTTGTATTTCTGAGAGCCTGCTCCTTTCTTACATTGCAGAAATCTTCTTTGATCTTGGCTGTGACTGAAATAGATGCCTTCTCCACTGCTCATAATTTTCCCAGAAAGCAACAGAACAACAACTTGTAATCTGTTTCTTTTGTGTCTTCTGTTTCTGCTTGATGCACAGGCCTGTCACAGTAAATCATTGTTTTACACCTGCTCTATCACCTCGGTGCCTTTCAGGAACTCCTTAGTGTTTCCAGAATCAGCCAGACATCCCAGCTTCTTCATGGAGCTGTGATTTCTGCTCTGAACTTCTATGTTACCTGGCAGATGCATGCAGTGTTTTATCCAGGGTGCTTTAAAGATGCCAAGGATTAGGTGGAGGAGAGCAGACAAAACTTCTCTCTAAAGGCTGTCTTATAATATTAATCTTTAGCTTTATCTGGCAAGGGCTCCTCAAAAAGGAAATGCACACTACTTTGTCTACCTTGAAATCAGCTATCTCTGTGCTTTATGGACATGCTCATTAAATTTGGCTACACAGCACATTCACACAAATGGAAGGAACTGTAGCTACAGACTCTATGCATGAGGAAGTCTACTCACAATGTAGGTTTGTTCCCTGCCAGGGCTAAACCCCAATATTTAACTGGTGGCAGTTTCACCAGTTAGGCAGGCACCTGCTAGCTAAACAAATAACCAGCGCTCTTCCACACTTTCCTGGTCTTGTAAGCTGATTTGCAGTATGACAGTGCTAAGATCATGTGCTGGCTTTCCTCAGCTCCAGTGGGAATGGAACCTTGTGCATTTCCTTTTCCCAGATAGTACAGCTCAACTTCCTCATCATTCACCTAGGCCCTGGAATACAGCTTGTCTATTCCAGCATTCCTTCTCTCCTATCACCCCCTGATGGCTGGTGTTGAAACCTTGCATATAAACAAAGAGGGAAAAGCTATTAAAGAAAGGAGGATTGAAATAATGTAAAAGCACTGATATGTCCAGCTCACAGTGAGCACTGCCTTCTTCAGGCATCCCTGTCAGGTGCTTTTATATATCTGTTTTTCTCAACCAGCTCCTCCACCTGTAATCACTACTTGTAAGCATTCTACTTGTACTTGACCTTTTCCAGGTCTTAGGTTATCCTGTGACACCTGTCAAATACCCAGGCCTTGACTTATTTTGAACCTCTTTGATTCCTTCTTGTTTGGTGTCTGCAGTCCTCAGCATCTGCTTCTCACTTTGATCATGAAGTCAACCACTCATGAGAAACAGAAGCAGCAAAATTAGAAGGAAGAAATGAAGAAAGCTAAAATGATCTACCTGAAATGAAACCACAGTGCTCTAAGCACTCCCATGTGAATAATGATTATAAATATCTCCTTAAAGAGAATTATGGGCCTCTTGCTAAAAGAACTCCTAGCTCTCTGTTGCTGCAAACTCACCATCAGGTTCTTGCAGTTTAAATGAAAATCACGCTTTTGAAGTTACAATTTACAGGAGAAAGGTCACTCAGGGTTTGCTTCATCCCATATCTCTTGTGAAACTAAAGATCTTGGCATTAAGATCAATGTTTCACAGGTTGCTGTGCTGGTAACAGCAGGGTTGTTGAGGATGAGTGTGAAATGTGGTGTGATGCTCCTGTAGGAGCTCAGCAGACTGGAACTGCAAACCAGGCTCTGTAATTTGTAACTCCAGTATCAGGGAAACTCGGTGCACAAGCAATGATTGTAAATCACCTTCTCTTTCCATTTTGGAGTCAGCTAATGTTAAACCAGTACTAAAACAGGCTGAAACTAGTTTCATAGTGTTTCATTCAGCCTCAAACAGCTGGTGTCAGTGATAGAAATTTTCATCAGGGCAGTGTTTGTCAAAGGTAGCCCAGGAAAGTAGCTTTTCATTAAAAACTTAATTTTTCATTCATTTCACACATCACAGGAGGTGAAAAGTACTTCTCACTGTGTGCACATGGAATGGCTTACCTGGCTATTGTAGCTGATAAGAGAATTACCCACAGGTGATTGTCTAGGGGTAGAGCAAAGGGCACGGAGGTGTGAGACCTGCAATGTATGTTCCTAGCTGTGTGAGTTCAGACTTGCTGAATGGTCCAGAAGTTGGTTAGCTGTTGGCTGCCTTCAGAAGAAAACATGTAAGTGGCATTGTGAAGGCTAAGTAACTGGGAAAGACTAAGACTGAAAAGAAACTGGAGATGATTGGCTTAAGAAATCAGTATCTTTAGTAATTCTTGCTGTAGGCTTTGAAGAAATAAATTTGCAGGCAAATTCAGAGTTCAAAGTAATCATCCTGTAACTTCATTAAATTATGTCTGCTTTCAGGCTTATTAGGAATTACTTCATATATTACTGCTCAAAGAGTTGTTTCCACTAAACTTTCTATTCTGGTATTAGTATTGGTGCAGTTGTTTTGCTGTTCGAATGTGGAATCAGAAGAGTTCCTCAAAGCATGCCTGCGCTTTCAAAACACAAATTCAATGGCCTCAAAGGCATTCTTGCTTGTTCCAGTGCACTTACAATATGCACTACATCTTTCTTCATAATAGCAGCAGCATTTGTTATAGGAAAGTATCATTGGGATATTGTTAAGTCAGGATAAATGAAAAGTTACTGTGGTAATGCTTCCTGTTCTGCTCACATTTTTGAAGGGTGTCATTAGGATGAAATTCTCATTAAGCAGCTGTTCTAGGTGAGATGTTTTAACAGGACTTACTTTAAAGCAAATTGGTTTGATACTTCCTTCCTTTTACAAACTTCTTAATTCCTTCTTGAAGGTGGATAGGAGTGGTTGAGTCCAACAGGTGGGTTTTCTATCCTGCTTACAGTACTGAAAATGTAATGACAATTTTTGTTTTGAATTGCAATACTAATTTTTAGCATTACTATACATTGACAACTAAGTAGAGAGTAGAAAATTATATATATATATTTGTATATATAAACATTTGAAGTGTAGAAGTAATTTCCTATGCCTCTTCTTCTTCCTTTGAAAGCTCTGTACCCAAGCATGTGTTTGTATGAAGGCAATATATGGAGAAAGATCCTTACTGAGGCCCCAGAAGCCAAGCAGTAAAGTCAGGTTAGGACCAGGCTGCCCTAGACGGAGAGAGTCAGATCTGTGGGGATGTATATTGGTGCAGTCTCATGGAGTGAATCATGGCTCACATTGTAACATTTGGGTGGAATGCAGTAGCCAGAAGACAGGTGTCCAGATTTCTGGTGTTAATTCGTGTCCTGATACCATAGAATCAATAAGGTTGGAAGAGACCTCAAAGATAGATGTAGAAGACTGACAAGCGAGGGTATGAGAAGCTCTTATTCTCTTCTGTTTGTGCTCAACGCAGACAGTAAGTCCACCTCTGATCACTATCTCATGAGGTACATTAGCATTTTTTTTATCTGTGTCTTTCTCAGCATGAAGTTTCATCTCAATCTTTTCACATCTTTTGCATAATGAACAGACATTCGTGGTGTGTTTGGAAGAAGCATCATTTTTGATCAGGCCTAGCTCTGTCCACCCCTGTGTCAAACAGAAAATGGCTGGCCTTCCACTGGGTCTTTCTGCTGACCCACCTAAATGAGCAACTGATATCCTGACTGAAAGGCAGGCTAGTAGCTAGAGAAAAGAAAACACAAAAAAAACCCCCACAAAACCAAATCAAACCCCAAAACATACTATTCAAAAAATCAAAGACAGAAAATCAGCTTCTTGCTTATTTCTACCCCGTTTTTAAAGTAAGTGCCCTGAATTTCAAGACATTTTTGCTTTTGTTTTTTTGGCTCATGCACAAAAGCTGGGTAAAACCTGAATAAATTACCTCCCACCTACTCTAACCAAAGTCTAAACTGACTAGCCACTGTACTGATTGACTAACAAGAAAATTTTGAGCATTATAAATAGCTGTAACTCCACTGTTCTCTCTCAGTCAGTGGGTATTAAGAAGGGATGTGACATCTCTATGCTGTGCCACCATGGTTAATTGTGAATATGCTAATGCCAAAAAAAACCCTGTTTCTCCCTCCTAGAGTTCCTGTGTCAACAGTGCAGAATTACTGCAGCATCCTCTGGGCAGAGTTTAAAAAGCTTCTTGACCATAATTGGTAGGAAAAATTACTGGGTGAACCACATTTATTCCTCCAGTGTCTGAGCAGTCCAAGAGATGCAGTTGTTGCACTGCAGAGGCAGTGTTGGAGGGGACACACTGTGGAGCAGACCTGCCATTGCTTTTGCTCCAAGCCATTATGTGACAGGGTTTGTAACAAAAGGCTTGGTTCCCCAGTTTTTAAGCTCTTCCTGAAAGTGTTAATCTTTCATTACAATCAGTTAGAGCAGAAAGCCCATAGCTGATCTCAGAGGAGAGCCCTTAGGTCCAGCAGCTCCTACAAGCAGGCAGGGAATCCATCAGCTCAAATCAAGAATTCCTCCCTTACAGCTTCCTTGAGTAATAGGCTTCTTGAGCATCCTGGAAGGGATTTGATCACCATATAAACACATTTGTTCTTTCTTTATGATGAATGATTCAGCTTTTCAGCCGAGAATGCTGAGCTGTAACATTCCTGTAACTCCCCAGAGACTGTAACAGTCTGCAGCCAGTTGCTCTACAAAGACAGATCTGGAGACCCAGGATCATGTACTGCAGAACCACCAGCAGACACTGCCTCAATTATGCCCAGCCATCTGACAAGCTCCAAACTTAAGGACACACACATGTGGTCTTTTAATGCTGGTTGTCAGAAAGCACTACTGCATGCTGTAATTAGTGCATTCAAGTCTCAAAAGCCTTATAAAGCAAAGATGCTGAAAGCTGGTAGGAAAGGTTTGGTGTCATACTTAAGAATAACACCTAGGGCTTTTTTTTTTTTTCCCAAGCTGTGAGAACTTCCTGAAGGAGAATTCCTTTGTTTCTATGATTACATAGTGGTCATATTGCTGTTGACTTTGACAGTGAAAATGCACTTGTCAGACACACTTCTTTTAATCAGTTTGTGGTTCTTTCAATTCTCTGAGTTTTATGCATTTGCCTGAAGCCCCTGGCCTGTCATTTCCAAATATGAGTAAGGCTGGGAATGCCAGGATTTAAACTTTCCTAGAAAACTTCTGTGGGCTTAGGTTAGCCTAGACTGTAACAAGGGTGTCAGTGGAAGAGGTGGAACTCTGTTTCAGCACTGGGGACATATCCCACATGCAGAGTGATGCTTTGTTTTCAGGTTTTATACCATCTGTAAGCAGACTGACAGCTCCAGGTCTGGGTTGTTCCCACAGTGTACAGTTTTCAGTCTGCCTGGTAATGTGTCATTCCTGAGATGACCCATGTTGCTGGGCCATGAACCTTGTGGCTCTTTTGAATTCAGTAGGCTGCTTTGGTTCTTAATGACATTAAGAGGTTACAGATGAGGTAGCAGGTATATTGTTGGAGAGGAAAAATTTGTTTCTCTCAGTGTTGCTCTTTGTGATAGGGTGTGCTCTACTTGTGTAGATGCTCAGAGCCTTTCTAGCAACCAGCATCTCTTGCAGCCTGCCATAGCTTGGCAAAACTCTGATGCAAAGAAGCTTAAGTTGTTCTCTTCCTTTGTTCTCATGCTCATAGTGTAGCTAATAAAAATATACCAAGTTTCCTTATGGCAGGCCAAAATTGCTGCTGTCAGTGGATATGGACAGAAGATGCTTTCTGACACCTTTGCCCTAGTCTTAAGAAAATTATTTTGAACCTTGAGTAAAGCATCCCTCTTTCTTGTGGGCCCAGAGACTTTGGAGAGTATTGAGGGTGTGAATTTTGATGTGAATTACTTGCTCTGATTTCAAGTTATTATTAAGCCTTGCCAGTGAAAATGCAAACAAAACCCTGTCTCCAGGGACTGGGGAATAGACATTGCTGCACGTCGTAATCAGTCTCTCTTGAAGATTCATTTAATATCTTGTGTATTTTTTTTTCCATCAAATGCATTATTCATGTAACAAAACTCACAGAGAGAAGCAGCTGAATTGTAATTTCTGTGAAGATTCTTCTTCCGAGAGATGGCATTTTCATTATTTAAATCAATGCAGCAGGTCTTGCCTGCGTGGGGGAGGCATGAAGTGAAGGCAACAGCCTGCAGATGGGGCACTGAGCCAGCTAGTTACTGCCTCTGAAGGGAAATAAAACAAGCCATCCAGAAATTTAAGCCCTTTTTGGGTCAGTATGTAGCTATTTGAAACATCATTACTTTTTGTAGGTGTCTTTTCCCTCTATGTAAGAAGCACTTAAGAAAATAGCAATCGCCTAATGCTTACTCAGTGGAAAGGTTTCCTCTGTTATAAAAATACTGCTTGTGAGCTGCATTCCCCACTGCTGTTTCCTGGAGAGTGCACCTTCAGTTCTCCATTGAGTTCATCTGCCCAGCCATGTGAGAGGACTTTCTTTCATTTCAGGGCCCACAATAAAAGTTCCACCTGTTTACATAGCAATTCTCCCTTATTTACCTAACCTTATGTAAACCACTGCACTCAATTAACACAGGCTCAGCCTCTGTTATATTTAAGACCTCACTCTACCAGTAGTCCCACTGAGATCAGTTGGGCTGTTCAGAGATAACAGAACACAAATAACACTGGTAGAGTTTATAAGCTCAACTTAATAATATTACAGTGCTGCAGATTGTTAAGTGCTTAAGCAACACAGTGTGCTGTGCATTTCTAGCAGCATGGTTGATGGCAACTTATTATTTTAAGTGAGTATTTAGGAATTTAATGAGTGCATACAATCATTTAATTATGTAAATGAAACAGGAAAAAAAATAATAGGATGTTACAGCTGAATTTGAGATGCTTCATAAGGAGAGCAGTTCTTATTTTGACTGTCCCACTCCAACCCCATATAACCATCTTCTAGCTTATAGTCCCCTTTTGTCTTCCTCTTGACCTCCCCTTGCCCAAGAGAATGGAAAGCTCGCCACATCCTGTCCCTCAGGCCTTTAAATAAGCAGAACTTGCTGGTGTTGATGAGAACCAAAAACCACTTCCCAGCAGCAGTGCTCTGATACCTCTGAGTATAACCCAAAACTGAACGGGAGTCTGAAGGGTGCCCTGTGTATTTTGACAATGAAGCTACCCAGTGGTGGGTTGCTAGAATTAATGTCTTTATCCTTTTCTCTTTGTTTATTTGCCCAAGTTTGTCCACTACCTCCAATGGTGAGTCATGGAGACTACATCTGCCACCCACGTCCTTGCGAGCGTTACAACCATGGGACGGTGGTGGAGTTCTACTGTGATCCTGGTTACACCCTCACCAATGACTACAAGTACATCACCTGCCAGTATGGAGAGTGGTTTCCCTCCTACCAAGTATACTGTGTCAAAACAGGTAAGGGAGAAGCAATGTATTAGTCTGATCCTCTTATTCTGAGGCCCTCATTTTTAGACCAAATTCAGTGGTCTATGAATCATAAAAGGGTTTGGGTTGGAAGAGAACTCCAATGGTCATCTAGTCCCACCCCCTCTGCAGTCAGCAGGGGCATCCTCCACTAGATCAGGTTGCCCTGTTGAGCTTCACCTTGCATATCTCCAGGGATGGGGCCTCAAACACTTCCCTGGGCAACCTGTGCCAGTGTTCCACCACCCTCATGGTAAAGAACTTCTTCCTAACATCCAATCTCAATCTACTCTTCTCTAGTTTGAAACCATTGCCCCTCATCCTATCACTGGTGAACTTCATCTGTTTCATGGTTAAGTGATGAATATACCTTTTAAGATGCTATTAATTATAGCACCCTTTCAAGATCCTAAACGATCCTAAACCATTTCAGTTTCACCACAAGAACAGTTAGGCATTTGAATAATCTCTCAAATAAGTCAATTAGGGGACTCCCCAACACTGGACAGTTCTAAGACTCAGCTTGAGTGCTGGGCCATCTCATTTAAACTCTACTCTTACTGAGGAAGGGTGGACCAGATGATCCTTGAGGTTCCTTCTAACCTGACATTCTATCATTCTATGATTCAACTGTTAGCTCTTCTGGGTATTTTTATGTGTATATAGGCTAAGGTCATGATTGCATGTAAAACAGAAGGGGGGAAAAAAATCCCTATCCAGCCCTCATGGCAGAGCTTTACATTAAGGTTGCTTTTGGCATTGTGTGATTTTACAATGGATGTACAAAAGATGTCTTGCCCTAACTATCACTTCCGAGTCTTAAAGCATTAATCCCAAACAACAATGGTAATAATAAAACCACAACTCTTGTATTGCCTTTTTGTTACAGAACAGACCTGGCCAAACACCCAGGAGACCCTCCTGACTACATGGAAAATAGTGGCGTTCACTGCTACCAGTGTTTTATTAGTACTGCTACTGGTTATCTTAGCCAGGATGTTCCAGACCAAATTTAAGACACATTTCCTTCCCAGGTTTGTACTGTTATCTTTTGAAGATTGAGGATTAAGGGCCTTGAGTCAGTTTTCACATTCAGCAATCCTTGCTGAGGAGATGGAGCAGCTCATGAGCCTTGCAGATAACCTCCTTCTGCTCCGAGTGGAAGTCTCTGAACCACGGGTGTGGGAAGGGCACTCCCCAGTAGCCTTTTGTGCAAGTAGGATAACAGGCAACATTTCCCAGATGATCTTTGGGAAGAGTTCTATCCCTGCTAGTGAGAATTGCTGCTTCTGCATGTAAAAACAATTAGCAATATTTTTAAGTACTCATTTTCAGGTGCTGGGGGGGAATTAATTTTTTTAATACTGTAGACTCAGTAATGCAAAGAAAGTTTTGGGGTTTTTCCTCTATGGACATATTTGTATTAAAAGTTTATTATTTCCCTCTATGAGTATTATTTTCACCACAATTTGTAAACATCTCCTACATCTTCCCTTACTTCCATTAATATGAGCTCTGGGCATTTGTCATTAATTCTCACAGCACTCCTCACAAGACAATTAGGTGGGTATTACTATTCTTACTCTTCATATTACTACTATTATCACCTTCCAACTGGAAAAACAAGGCAGACATGCTGGGTTTTAGGCAAAGCTAGTACTGTATTGGGGCTTAGACTTGTTTCTAGTTTTCAGTCTGCTAAGTTTGCTGTGGACCTTGACACTGCGATTTCTCCTCTCCTGTGCCTGGTCTTTCCTACGTCTTTATACTACCACATACAGAAAGGAGAGGTGAAAAAGCTGTATGCCAGCTAACATGCCCCCATTCCAATGCTCCAGAAAAGGACTTGTTAAATAAATACATGTAGGTGAAACTATTCAGATTATATAAGTAATGTATACATATATACAGCAGGTGAGGACTAGTATACATACACATATAAAACTAGGAAGATCTCTGGGGTAGTGTGTTGCACTATGCATAGCTTTATAGCCTGTCTTTATCTAGCTTATTGAAAGCCATTTTACAAGGACTTGTAGTGATGTGATGAGAGGGAATGGCTTTAAGCTGGAAGAGAAGAGATTTAGACTGGATAAGAAGAAATTCTTTGGAGTGAGGGTGGTGAGACACTGGAACAGGGAGGTTGTGGATGCCCCCTCCCTAGAGGTATTCAAGGCCAGGCTGGAGGCAGCCTTGAGCAACCAGTTCTAGTGGAAAGTGCCCCTGTCCATGGCAGGGGGATGTTGGAACTAGATCTTTAAGGTCCCTTCCTACCCAAACCATTCTATGAATCTATGAAATTGCTTTCTGTCCTCTCCTTTTCAAATGTTTTCAGGTCCCAAAGGTATCTGGGATCACTTCCCTCCTGCCAGGACTATACTGTGATTTAATTGGCTGGAAATCCATTAGTTAAGGGTTTAACAGAACTTCTGGATGAATAGAAATGTTTAGCTTAGAAAAGAAACCAGTTTAGTACTGGCTAAGCAAGCCTTCATCCTTTTTAAGCAAGACCTGAAAGAGGCTAAAAATCTGGCAGCCAAAGCCCTGTCATTCAATAGCAGTCATCTCAGTGCCTGTTTTCATGGGCTGTAAACATTTCTGTGCTCTAGCACATCTCTTCCCAGGGGTTCAGACACTACATTGGTGAAGTACATCTGTGCTCTTATCTCCACAATACATACCTTGCACAGCACAGCAAATGGGACTTCCCCTCTCAAAATTGCCCTCCCTGACAGGAGGTTGTAGTGAGGTGGGGTTCAGTCTGTTCTCCCTAGTATCAGGTGACAATGAGAGGAAATGGCCTAAATTTATGCTGAAGGAGGCTTAGGTTGGATGCTGGGAAAAAATTGCTCACTGCAAGAGTGGTCAGCATTGGAACAGGCTGTCCAGGGAGGTGGTGCAGTCACTGACCCTGGAGATGTTCAAGGATTGTGTGGACATGGCATCTCAGGACATGGTTTAATGACCATCATGGTCTTAGGTTGCTGGCTGGCCTTAATGATCTGAGAGGTCTTCTCCAACCAAAATAATTTGATGACTCTATGATTACTGGTTTATCTCTTTTGCTTGTAACAGACTGAGTTTGTTGACCTGAACAGAGTTTTGCAAACCCACAAAGCAAACATTTCTGTGACTGGGAATGACCCTGTAGCTTCATTTTGCATGACTAGAAGCTGCCATGTTTACTTAAGTGCAGCAGTTGCTCTGATGTACTTCTGACATGCTCCTACTCTGTGGTAACTCCTCTGTGTTTGATGTAGAGGCAACCAGGAGGGCTCCATGGGTGACCCCGACTTTGTGGTGGTGGATGGTGTTCCTGTCATGCTGCCTTCCTACGATGAAGCGGTAAGCAGCGGCTTGAACGCCTTGGCACCTGGATACTCAGCTACCACAGATCAGGGGCATATTTTGCAGACAGAAGATCAGAACCCTCCTGCTTACCCTGGCCCCAGGATTGCAGACATGCTGCCTAATGAATATGAGACCTGTGACAGCAGGTTAGGCTCCTCTGAACTGCTCCAAAGTTTGTACTCGCCCCCAGCAAGCCAAGCAGCAGCACTTCCTGGTTCAGATCGAACTGACATATCCCAGAGCACTGCCACAGAGGCTGCATCCACGAGTCCACAGATCGATATTGCAGATGGTGAGTCTTGCATGGGGGCAACAGATGAGTCCTGAACAGAAGCCATCATTTGTTTGCACTGTCAGAGCAAGAACAAACCCAGAGGACTTGCTTGTACTTTCCCCAGTGTTTTATCCATATTTCGATTCGGGCATTTCTTTAAACCACACTACTCCGTGATCACAAAGCTGTGTGGCAGCTGCTGCATACAGCAGCAGAGCCAGCTATCATCTTGCCTGTGTGAGTTTGTTCATCTGCTCCTCAACTCCTATGCTCACAACTCCCTCACATGGCCTTCACAGCAAAGAACTGGATTTTCCCCTTGAAACAGAGCTCCAATGCTGTTTGCATACTCAGCCAAAATTAGCAGCCTTTATTACCAAACTCATCATGTCTGTCTGTGCAGCTAACTGCTCAGTCTGTGGTACGTAGACATTAAGCCATGGGAGTCAGAGCATAAGGGGAATATACTCGTGGGACCACATCTGAGGATGGAGATTGCTGTAGATGATTGTGTGCATTTGAATCAAACACGAGCACACGTTGATGTGATTTCACTGAGTTCTAATGGAACTGCATGGTGTGCTGCTCAGCATGTTAAGGAAACTAGATAGCTCTCCTTGGAGGCATTTAGGAGTGGCTCTGCTTCTGCTCTCCACAGCCTCTAAGAGGTACTAGGCAAACAGCTGAAGCCCAGTGGCCTAAATTCAGTATAAGAGGAAGTAGAGAAGGTCTTTCTACCTCACAGCACAGATAAAGAGAGGAGGAAGAAATTCTGATAATGTCACTAAAGAGGCTGAGGGAGCTGGGGTTGTTTAGACTGGAGAAGAGGAGGCCTTATTGCCATTTACAACTACCTGAAAGGATGTTGGAGGCAGGTGGGGGTTGGTCTCTTCTCCCAGGCAAACAGAACAAGAGGACAGAGTCTCAAGCAGAGTCTCAAGATTAGGCTTGAGGTGAGAAGAAAGTTCTTTCCAGAGAGAGTAATTGGCCATTGAAAGGTGCTGCCCAGGGAGGTGGTGGAGTCACCGTCCCTGGAGATGTTCAAAAAAAGATTGGATGTGGCACTTGGAGCCATGGTTTAGTTGTCATGAGGTGTTGGGTGACAGGTTGGACTTGATGATCTGAGGTCTTTTCCAACCTTGTTGATTCTGTAAACATCCCTGTTTCAGTGATTAGTGTAGTAGAAAGGGATGTTTGCATTTCGGTTGTGTGGGCCTAACTTGGTTTAGAAGGTTGATTTTCACATAGGCATTAGAGTGTAAGGGGGTGCAGAAGTGGTGATACTTGTTCAGATCTCTGCAAGGCCCATTTCTGGTTTTGTAGAACTGCTACTGCTCATACTCTGCAAAAATAGAAAGGGAAGTTGCAGTCAATCAACGTTATTTCCTCTTTTCCCCTAGAGATTCCTTTGATGGAAGAAGACCCTTAGCCTGCACAGAGACCTGCCTTTGTCGCATTGCACTGTTGGGTGACACACCTCATGAGGATTTAGAGATAGAAAAGACTCTCTGTGGATCTGGGGAGCGTGTTTTCCTACTTAGCAATCTTCCCCGCCACGACGGCAGCAGACTGGGTGAAAACTCAATGCAGGGCGGGGATGCCGGTGACAGCACTGGGAAGGGCAGCGGCTTTATGGATGAATCCTGGGGATTTGATGAGAGCAGATGTAGAAAAAGAGAACTGTGGCTTTTTAGACATGAAATGTATCTCTGCATCGCAGAAAGTCCTGTGTGTTCTGTAAGAAATGCTATTGGATTTTGATACCAACTGCCTCACTAAAGCATGTCAAAGTATGTAAATTGGCTTATAAAGACTGCTTTAAATGACCTCTAGTTTATGAAGAATCCTTACAAGGTTGGGAGAGGGGGGGAAAATACTAGTACTGAAACACACACACACAAAAGAGAGGAAAGAACCCTAGGGTGGTTCTTTGGCTTTCCTATGGTACCTAGGAAGCTTCTGATTGAGTTGTTGGTGATTTTGTTTCAGACCATGTCTGCAGGAAATACAACAGAAATGATGGGATTCGTATATACTTTGATGTATGATAGCAAATATATATAAATATATATATATATTTAAAAAAACTCTTAAAGAGAAAGAAAAGGAAAGACTCCCAGGTCACATAGTGATCTGGAGAATTTTTTTTTAAAAGGTGAAGCAGAATTTATATCCTATACACAATATTCAAGGTAAAGTATTGATATTTGTATTTATGCAAGACTCCTGTGACTCCATTGCATTTGATAAATCCTGCTAGAATATGAGAGGTCTAGAAAATGTTAAAATGATGAGAGAGGTGCTTAAGAAAGGTTGAACTGCCCTGTTTCAACCTTTCTTAGGCTCTTACAACTATATCTACCTACTAGAGTAATCTACAGTCATAGCCCAGAGCACTGCCTTGTCCCTGTACCTTGTGGTAGTATTCTGAGCCATTATTGTAGAATACTTTAAAAAGTAATAATAATAAAGTTCAGTTTTGGTTCTTTTGACTTATCTGATTGTGTGTAGTTGGCCTGGTTCTTGCCTTCCTTGCTTCTTTCACCAGCCCCCTTCTGAAGGCTGAGATGGCAGCAGAACACCTGATCTGTGACATTTTCAGCTTTATGTTCCTTATCCAGCTACAAATGGAGAGAGTGGTGTTGGCACGGGAAATGGGTGCAGCGGTGGCGCAGCTTCTGTAGATGTACACAGCCTCTGTAGAGGCTTTTCCCTCCTCTCCACGAGCACTGTGCTAAAGCCTCTGTGTCACCTCTGTGGAGTTCACAGGCTCGCTGTTATTAGTCAGGAACAATCTGGCTGTTCCATGTACTTACTGAAGGCCAAGTAGATTTTTCTCATCTTATTTTTGCCATTGAGTAAATGATGCGGATGTAAAACTGGTGGAGTTTGAAGGAAAAACTCACCAGCTAGACCAGGTTGCCCAGGGAGGTGGCTGAGGCCCTTTCTCTGGAGATATTCAAGGTGAGATTTGATGAGGCCCTGGGCAACTTGATCTAGTTGGGGATGTCCCTGCTGGCTGCAGGAAGGTTGGACTAGATGACCTTTGGAGGTCCCTTCTGGCCCAGACCATTCTATGATTCTGCAAGTTAAAGTCCATCACGTGGGCTAATCCAGACCAAAGGTGAAGAGACTCAGCTCTGATTGTATGTGCAAAGTAAACCATTAATATCTCTATTACCCTAAACAGAGGATTGCTACAACTTCTGGTTTTGTTTTTTTTTCCATGATTATTTGTTTGCACTGTGGCAGCATCTAGTGGTCCCACTCATGAGTCATGCTGGTAGAAGGGTAGATGTGCCACAACCAGCCAGGAAAATGTTTAGTAGCATCCTGTCAGCACCTGTACAGGATAGCAAGAGGCAAATGGGGACAATAACCTGTGCAAGAGAGGCAACTATTGAAATAATCTCACTCTGTGGTGAGATTGATGAGAACACAGCAATTGATATTGAAAGAAAACCTCATCCACCATTCCTGCTCACATAAGATTTACATTGGTTTCTGCTGAAGTGGTCTCAACTGTAATCAGATCTTCAGCTTTATCCCAAATCTATTGTGTACTTGTACTTGCTTTGCTACCCCTTCCTTTTTAGGCCCCCATCCTTTCCAGAGGTGCTTGCACTACCAGCTGAAGTTGGGGATTGCCATGCTAGCAAACAAGAGTGCTGTACTAGCAGCCTGGAACTGAAGCACATCCCAAGCCCTACAGCCAGCTAAGTGATTTTTGTTTCATAATGCCATTGAAAAGTATTGAATTTACTTTAGATGCCCTATAAAACACCAGGAAATCTGTCTTTGCTGATCTGCTAACAGCTTGTGAAATTTCATTCCTTATTAAATTCCTGGACTTCCATTTATTAATTTCTGTTATGAAAGCTCCTGATTAATATTTGGAGCTCTACTGTTTTACAGATTTACACTGCTGGACTTATGGCACTGCAGTCAATTTTGGCTAACAGAGCCAGACAGGGTAAGTTAAGGAATGTAAATTTATGGCTTATTAGGCCCTTTTTATTTTTAAAAGTGCAGAACTGCAAATACTAGGGAAAACTGCAAATGCTAGGAAATGTTGATGCATTACCATTGCTCAATAGCCCTTTGATAGCACCACAGTAAGTGTAACTTGCAAAGGTAAGAGAGAGGTTTTTACCACTTTTTTGCTTATGACATAGAAGGCTTCCTGAAAGGGGGTTTGGGGGTTTTGCATGCTTGAATATTTGGGGGGAAAGACAAGACTGCTGCTTTTTGTTTACTTTCCACATGGGGCTTGAATTCTCATGAGAGATCTGCCTGCTCCCAAATTGGCAACTGTACCCCGACCTTCAAGCTGATGCTCTGGGCTGAGGGCTTCCCCCTCAGCCTGCCCTGGCCACCCTGGAGAACCCTGTAAGCTCCCTGACCTAAGACCTCAGGCCAACCTCGAGCACTCCCTGAGCCACACCATCAGGAGGGTGGATGCACTTAGGGCCACAAGAGACTAGAGAGCTGGTAAGATCATGATGGGATGTTCACTGTGCAGATGAAACCAGATGGGAAGATGAGCACATCTTGTGCACATCATGTTTTCATTTGAGCTAACTGGATGTGAATAAAAACAAGCCCAGAAAAAAAAAACATTGTTGGAGAGGGAGCAGCAGCATATTAGTGAAAATGAATAAGCCCTGTGCCTTTGGCAGTGGGAAGAAAGGGTAGATACTGTGAATTCTGGGGTGTGGGGGGGAAAGACAACACAAAACAAACCAAGAACTGGCTTCACCCTGCCAATATTTCTAAAAATTAGAAAGGAGGAGAAATGAGCAATGTCTCAGCCTTCAACACTGACTTATGAGTGAGGGCTTGACCTGCAGAGTGCTGGGGGGAAGAGTGGGCATCCAAGTTCTCTCAGCAGCTCTGCAGGGAGTGAATCACAACCTGAGTCAACAGGACCTGGCTGTTGTCAACATGTTAAATGTCAATACAAAGATGTTTACACAGAACTGGAATTTATAAAATGCATGAAGCAATCCTTCAAGCTCTACTCAGCAATAGTAAGGGCTCAGCTCAGAGCAGTGTGTCAAATGTTGAGCAATTTTTTTTTCCACCTCAAGGAAAAGAGTGAAGTAGCTGAAGGGAAGCCAGGCAGAGAGAATTAGTGGAAATTTGAAAGTGTCAGTCCTCAAAGGTGACATTAAATATCATGTAGTGTTCAGCTGGAACAACAGAGGACCAAAGGGGACACAGAAGTTTGGTTTTCTCTGAGAAGCATATTTTGCAAGAAAGGAATTTGTCCCTGTAAGTAGGACAAGAATAATAGGCTTAATTGTAGCTTGAGAGGATTAGGTTAGATATTAGAAGGAACTCCCTCAGCACAGGGATGGTTATAAGCAAGGAGAGAGTTGTCAAACTTCTATCATGAGAGATTTTTACAGACCACTCTAAGTAAATAGAAGCCAGGAAAACACAGGAGCAAGAGGTACTAAATGAGCTCTGGGCCCCATGCTCATTACGTTTCTGTGCAATTCCTGCCTTCTGAGAACTAAACTTGGCCAATGCATGGCTCACCCACGTAGACTAATGCCAAACTAGGCACATTGGTCAGCAGTCACCAAAGTCACAGGCAGGAATACTCTACCCCACCTACAGAAGCTTTTCATGTAGTGTGGGCTGCACTCCAGTTCAATCCTATGAATTAAACCCTGTTGCATTAAGGTGGTGTTGAGTTCAGAATATTTGTTTTCTGTGACAAATTCAAATTTGGGATTTTGTGCTCTTTGTGTCTGTCTTAGGCAGTGAAATGAATGCAGCCCTTCTAACGCTCTCTGCACACTAGGTGACATAAATCCTCTCTCAGCAATTATCTGAAGACACCTATTAAGTTTGAAGCAAAACCAGCAGCTCAGGCACTGGAGTGCAGAGACCATTGTCATGGTTATGCAAAACGTGCTTCCCGTGCCCCAAAAGCTGTTTGCTCCTCTGTGCTGTGCTGCAGATCGTAGCACAGCTTACCACATCAGCTGGCAGAAGAGGACTGGCACAGATGAGAGGAGCACATCTCAAGCTTCTCTTGTCATTACCATTATATAGCAGCATAAAGCCCATCCTTGTAGCCCAGAAAGCCAATCACATCCTGGGCTGCATCAAGAGAAGTGTAGCCAGCAGGTGGAGGGAGGCGATTCTCCCCTTCTGCTCCACTCTGGTAAGACCCCACCTGGCATCCTGCTTCCAGTTCTGGAGCCCCTACTAGAGGAAAGATCTGGAGGTACTGGAAGGTGTCCAGAGAAGGGCCACAAGGATGATCAGAGGGCTGGAGCTATTCTCCTATGAGGGCAGACTGAGACAGTTGGGGCTGTTCAGTCTGGAGAAGAGAAGGCTCTGAGGAGACCTTATTGTGGCCTCCCAGTATCTCAAGGGGGCTACAAGAAAGCTGGGGAGGGACATTTTAGGGTGTTGGGTAGTGATAGGACTAGGGGGGAATGGAGTTGAACTAGAAATGGGTAGATTCAGATTGGATGTTAGGAGGAAGTTCTTCACTATGAGGGTGGTGAGACACTGGGACAGGTTGCCCAGGGAGGTGGTAGAAGCCTCATCCCTGTAGGTTTTTAAGGCCAAGCTGAATGTGGCTCTGAGCAACCTGCTCTAGTGTGAGGTGTCCCTGCCCATGGCAGGGGGGTTGGAACTAGATGATCCTTGAGGTCCCTTCCAACCCTAACAATTCTATGATTCTACAACTCTTCCAGCCCTACCATTTCCAGGGCAGAAAGATACATTATTCAATAGGAAGGACCTTAGTCTTAAACTAAGCTATTGACTGTCCAGGTGTCACAAGCAGATTTCTAATAACTCACACAGCAATTGGGCATAAAAGGCTGAGTGGGATTCTTATGGCAGCTTTCCTCAGCAAGGCAGAGGCAGGGAGTACTGTTACATGGGGATGCTTTGTCACCCAGCAAAACAGGATTCACTGATAAAATATATTAATCAGAAACTTGGAGAAGGAAGAAAAGACACATTCTAATAAAGTCACAGGGACATGGGCAAGTTCCCCATGTTCTCCAGTAAGCACAGAAGCAGCTGTTTTCTTTATACAATGGATCCAAAAGATCAGGGCAGGGAGGGAAGACAAGTTTACTGTTCTGGGGGTCCAGTGGCTCTTTTCCATCAAGTCTGCCTTTCAGTGGTCAGGTTGCTTCTGCTTCCAATTAGGACCTTGGGTTTGGATCCACTTTTTCCATTGTACTGTGTCTGCCTTTTGTTTCCCCTCTGCTTATCCTTCTACTGTCTTTTTTCTTTCTTTTAATTTTTGGTAACTGATATTGCTGTACCAGTTGCCTCCTGCCACCTCAGTCATGCTGGGAAGCAAAACAAGTTGCTTAATTGCAGTGCAGTGCCCAGCAGGACACATCCCCTCCCTCACAAGAAGCTTCTCTTATTTGTTTGCCTAATTTACATTCTCAGCAGAGAGGATGAGAAGGGACATGGAGCTCCTCACTCTGCTGACAAATGGTCCATGAAAATGGTTGGAGAAGGGCACTGAGGGGAGCCCACATTGCTACCTGCACGATGTAGCTATACACCTTGGTTCTGAGCCTGTCAGCTCATGATCTTTCACTGGCCCAGAATTCACAGGAGCACCTGAATGCTCCTATACAAAACTAGGAGCCCAGACTTTTAAGAATTAGTGAATGTTTTAGGGTGTTTGAAGGGAAGAGGTTTTAAAGAGATCCTTCTTTCTGACACTGGCGAGCTCACACATCCAGAAAATGGGTACTGATACAATCCAGTTAGGGAGCATGGGGTGCACAGCAAATGACTTTGTCCACTTCCTGGCACTCCAGTATGCACTGCTTGTCCCCAGGATAACTGCTTGAACTAAACAGTTACCAGTTGCTGAGCTGTTGGCTTCACATCCTTTTATTTTTTAACCTAATTAGGCTAGATTTATTTTTAACACTCCTTATTTCCATCTGTTTCTGACTTCCATCTATCTACTGCTGAGCACATGCTGCTCCTGCCAAAGCAGGAGTCTTTCAGCAGCTCTCTCTCAGCACCCCCAGAACCACAGCACCCTGCAGGAGATCACACTTGCCACCATTGTCCCTTGTATTAATTCCACGGCAGCACATGCTGTTTGCCTGCCTTCTTCCGTGCTCTCCAGTTAATAACTCTGCAACTGGTTGTTATTCCTTTCATAACCGTTACCAGAGCTGCCTGTTGCTGATAATTCAGGGTTAATTACTTACTGAAAAGTTGAGCAGAACAATTTAGCATGGCTTAGCCTGCTTATTGATGAAGACTCTAAATGTCTGCAGTCTATCACTGACACAGACGCTACAGGAACATGGTGTAAAGCGGCTGTTGCTGAAGTGCTGAGGCAAAGATGAGGCTCAGTCTGACCAGCAAGGTCATGCACCTTCTGCTTGGTTTTCCACTGCATTTTGGGCAAACACTTGAGAAGGGAGCTGCCCCAATAACTTAGCAGGTTCACTGATGCACCCATTCCCATTACAGCAGTATGCAGAGCAGACACAGCTACACAAGTGATGAAGCCCAGCCTTAAAAAGGACATGGTGGCAGCTGTAAAGATTCCAGCATTCCAATTAGGCTTAGGGTGCCAGGCTGATCTATCACAAATGCATCTTACCAGAGACAGGCATACCTGTGATGAGACGTAGATGATAATGTTCTCTCTGTTTTATGGCATAAAGGAGGGGGGGAATTGCCAAGAAGCATCATTAAAGGTAACGATGCCATCCAGTCAGTTTTCTCTGGTCTGGCAGCTACCTGTTCCCTGAAATTTTGAATCCAGGAGCTGTCAGAGATTGACAGATTGCTTAAAGGTCATCTTGTCCAACCCCCATGAAGTGAGCAGGGACACCAGGCTCCCCAGGGCCACATCAAGTCTGATCTTGAATGTCTCCAAGGGCAGGACCTCAACCACATCTCCACACAACCTGTTCCAGCATTTCACAAATCTACTCTGCTTCAGCTTGAAACCATAGCCTCTTACCCTATTGATACAAGCCCTTCTAAACAGTCTCTCCCCAGCTTTCCTGTAGGTCCCCTTCTAATACTGAAATGCAGCTATAAGGGTCTCCCCAGAGTCTTCTCTTCTCCATCTTCCCAAAGCAGCTCCTACACCCTCTACACCATCCTCTGCCCTGCCCAAACAGCTTCTGCTCCACCACCACCATTTTCACACATATTTCAGAGCCAGGAGCAGGAATCTCAACCAGCCAAGATACCACACAGTGGAGCTCAGCCAGCACCCATGGATATTGGAGCAGTCATCAGTCATTACCCTACCTAACCGGGGGGCCACCAGGCCCCCCGGCCTTTGTTGTCACCACCACCATCACCCAGTGTGCACCATGGAGGACTCACCAGTGATGAGAGGAGGATCCCTCAGCCCAGATGGGCTTAGCTTGGGGCTTCTGCCTTTCCTGGGAGGGATTAAAAAAGGGAGTGGGTGGGGAGGGCAAAGTGGCCACAGCTGGGCTGGGAGGAGACTCCAACAAAGCCCAGGTGCTCTGGGTTTGAGGGGGGAAAGGGGGGTAGCAAAGGGGCAGATGTGGTGGGAAAGGGGAGGTGGTGGTGAAAGGAGGGGATTTTAAAATAACTTTATTTTCCATAAGTCTTTCATACTATACCACTGCAGTCCATGGTTTGCTTTGCCTTCATGCAAAAAGAACCAACCCATCAATACTTCACAAAATAAAGCACAATGGTGGCTAGTACAATGCAACCTTTCCATAAGTATCATTTTGCTTGGTGGGAAAATCTGTGCTTTTCAGACCAAGATAACAAGTTTTAACAAAACCAAATAAACTCCACCCAGCTCACCAGGAGCTTGCTTGCATTACACTATTAGCAGGGAATCCAGGCTGATGTGGTGCATCGTATGGGGTACTCTGCAGTCCTTTAAGCCTTCAGCACATAGGGCTGTGCAAAAGGTCATCAACAGCCTTTGGCTGTTCTATGCATGGACAAGCCAGAGAAAGCAAGACAGCTCCCCTTTTGGACACTTTTAGAATCCAGCACAGTGCTGTCTTCATCTTTGGATGCCTAAGTATCTTCCTATTAAATTATGAGCAAGAAAGTGATTAATTGCTCCCTGACCTTCAGTTTCTTCATTGAGACTGTGTCACCAAACCATATTTTATGTCACTAGGAGACAGTAGATGTAAATCAACTATCTGTCTGCTCTAGAATATCTAAGAAGGGAGGAAATTACTTCCATCCATTAACAGAGACAGAATTTCTTGAGAGGATTTTCTGCCTTCCAGATTCTGTTTTAAAATGCAATTTCATCCTCACAGGTCTGCCTGCTAGTTTCCAGCAGAAGCAGCCTTGCCTTGGGTTGTTTGCAAGGCTGGCAAGAACAGCCACCTGCCACTCTCTCCCATCTTACAAATGCCTTTTTTTTTCCCCCCTTCCCACTACACAAGTTAAAAATAATCTATATAAAAACCCCTCACTCAAGGTAATGTTTGGGTTTCTTCAGGAAGAAATCCTTTCTCAAGAAATTAAATGATGATTTCATTAGCCCAAAAGCAGACTGAACTCCTTCCACGTTGCTTCTGTGGCTCAAGACTGAACATGCAGTAAGTAGAAAGGGGACTTTCCCCCCAGATAATTAGTAAGAAATTACATTGGTCCTTGTGTCTCTGACATTGGTCCTTGTGTCTCTGATGTTTGCAGCACACACAGCCAGCAGTGTGCCCAGGTGGCCAAGAAGACCAGTATCAGGAACAGTGTGGCCAGCAGGAGCAGGGAAGTCATTCTGCCCTGTGTTCAGCACTGGTTAGGCCACACCTTGAGTACTGTGTCCAGTTCTGGGATCCTCAGTTTAGGAAAGATGTTGAGTGATTGGCCATTGGAATGTGCTGCCCAGGGAGGTGGTGGAGTCACCATCCCTGGAGGTGTTTAGGAAGAGACTGGATGGGGCACTTGGTGCCATGGTTTAGTTGATTAGATGCTGTTGGATGATAAGTTGGACTCGATGATCTCAAAGGTCTTTTCCAACCTGGTCTATTCTATTCTATTCTATTCTATTCTATTCTATTCTATTCTATTCTATTCTATTCTATTCTATTCTATCTGCAGATCCTGTAGCCCCACCTGTGGATGACACAAGAACTGGGAAGCCAACACCTTTGTGTGCAGCACAGAGAGAGCAGCACTCTGTCCCCTGTGCTACCTTGTGCTGCCCATGTTGGTCTCCTCCTCTGGCAGTGCTTTATAATGGCTTTTCCTTGGTTTGTCCTCCTAGGCTTGCCCTTTTAGGCTTTTACATCAGGAGCATTCAATGCTATCAGATCATTGTGTCAGTATGTTCCCCAGGCCTGGGTGCATGATGCAGTGATTATTTTCAACTCCAAAGTGAGTCTCATTGAAAACTAAATCAATTTTTAGAACCTTAAACAAACAAACAAGAAAACCCAAATCAGGCTTAGGGGTAGCCTCATTGTTGTGTTGTCCCTGTGCATTCATTTTTCTGCTCAGATTAGACATGCCCTTAAAGAACAGGAAGTTCACAACAGGGCAGCCAAATCTCATATTCAGAATTAGGACCCTGGAAGGTAAAAACAGCTTGTAAACTAGAAAAATGTTGGCCCATGACTGCACTGAAATCTCAAAGCTTAGTGCAAGATGTGTCCCTAAGTGCTTTTGCTGGAAAGAAGCAGCCCCTGCCATGCAATTACATATTTAAGCACTGGGGAAAAGATTTGTTTACTGAGGGAGGAAGGCTTACAGTCCAGGCTGCCGGGCAGAGGTAGTTCAGTGTAATCATTACAGGCTGCAACACAAATGCAACAGTTTGAAGACCTTTGACATTTAATTAGCATTTTTTCTCTTTCCCAGAGTGAAGAGAGTTTGGACCTTAAAAGAAAAATGAGCTAAGGCTTTAATTAGTGGGGCCACAGAGAAAGAAATGAAGAATGACTATGGAGGGCAGTAAGTATGTGCTGAAAGCTTACAGGGAAACTGATGCCAAGCAGACTGCAATAGATTCTAAATCACACATTTAGATGGATTCTCATGTGCAGATGCCAAACACAACTGTTTCCATGTAACTCTAAGAAGGTAAGAAAAAGAAGAGAAATATCAAAAGAACAGATTATGATAACTGGGGAATGCTCTGCTTGAGCAACTGCTTTACCCCTTGGCACAGTCACAGAGAATTGATTCTGCTGTCTTAAAAACAAAAGCTGTTCACTGCCCAAAGCTGTTTCTGAATGTGCACCTTATACACTAGTGTGAAAGAGAGAAGGTTGTGCTATTGTAGCCCCTCTCTACTGGGCCTTGACCCACACAGCTCCATCTGGACAAATACTGGTGCACTGGCCAAGAAAACCAGTAGCAAAGGTGACTGGACACAAAATTCTCAGAAATGTACAAAGTGAATGGGAACTATCAGAAATCTGTGGGGTTACTGAAAATGGCAAGCTTGCTCTTTTCAGGCAAACGTGATTTGTGAGAGGATAGTTGCTTCACAGGCAGCAAGTCACAGAAGCTTAGCCTCTGCAGCATCTCTCCTCTCCTTAGGCAGCACTTTCCATGGCAGGAACAGATAAGAGCAGCGTTTAGGGCTTGTGCTGATAGCACAAAATGAACAGAAACTGCTGTCACGTCAGAACAGGTAGGAAAAATACAGGGAGAGGCCATACAAAAGTGAAACACATTTCATGTGGGAAAGGTTGGTGTCTCGGGTGTGGATGAAGACAGAAGCAATGTCACATCCTGCTCCAAGCACTTTTCCAGTTACTCCTGGCCAGCAGCTGCTGTCAGCATAAAAGCAGGCATGCAAGCAGCAGTGATTGGAGCTTGGCTGAACCAGGCAGTGAGATGGACAGAGATGCAGCACAACTCTGGTATATTTCTGTCCTGGCAGGCGAGATCCCAGTCGATGCGGTGCTACGGGGCAGGAAGCTGGGTGGCAGGTCGCCTCCCTGGAGCGGCTGTGGAGGCAGCGTGGCCTCCAGCACAGCTCCATGGAGGGCAGGTCTCACTACCTGCAACATCCAAGGCCTCTCCTACCCTGGGCATAGGAGCCTGAGGCAGCAGCAGCTCTCAGCCAAGCTGGGAACTCACGTGGCTGCTCAGCAGTCCTTCCTCTTGAACCTGGCTAGAAGATTACTTCCTCTTTGCTCTTGGTAAAAATGTGATCTAGTATTGAGGCTTCAGATTACTGCTCTGCTGCCTGCAGGCATCTTGCCACATGAGAAATACTGAACTAAAAAGTTCAGGATGTTACACACTTTGCTAATAAACTGCTTTGGAGAGACTTAAGAGTGTCCTTGGGGAGCGCCAGAAGTGCTGTGCTGGTTTCAAGCTCTCCTCACCCTTACTGCTTTGGGGTGGCACACGACGTGTTGCAATCCATCTGTCCTCTTCACTTTTGGAGAAGCGGTCAGAGTGGAGCAACGCAGCCATCCCAGCTGAATGTGCTGGTGTCAGCCCAGAGGGGTCTTGAGTGCGAGCAGGAGTCACGAGGCTGCCCTGGCTTTGAAACCCCGGAACCTTGGCGTGCTGTCAGCAGCTGCAGTTTTCAATTTCACGGGACATTTCTTTTGGTGTAAGCAGTGGATTTTGTTTTACCTCCATCTTCCCTTTTTTTTTTTTTGGTTAACACTGCAGGAATTATTTCTTGGGGCTCTCTCCTGTCTTACCTGATATTGCGTGCACTGTGTGATTCCTGGGCGGAGGCCTGAGCTTGCATGTGTGCATGCACGCTCACACATAAACTCTGGAGACTTCAGTAACACAAAAGCTGTCACAGGCCATTTTACTACAGCCCCAACAGTTGAAAGGTATTTAGGTTAGAATAAAACCAGGTTTCAGCTCCAGTCAGCTTTTCTTTGCAGAATATGGGGAACAGCTGCCTGCCCCTTGGGCGCTGCCTGAACAAAGATCTCCTTCTACTCCAAGTGGCCTCGTCAGAAGGAAGCTGTTGCTGTGCCTTGCCAGCCTGAAATAGGGATTTGCCCTTTACAGATGTGGAGGTTGGACAATCAGGGGCTGTATGTGTATATAATTTTAAGCACGTGAGTACATTTTTCTCCTACAACCTAATCATACCTTGAAGAGAAGCAGAGCAGGCTGAATCAGTTCCTCAGACACCACTGTTTTGCACACTTTCACCTTATTTTTAAGAATCCAAAGCAGGGTAATCACAGCTCTGAGTGCTGTGGGGCTTTTTTTTTTGCCTAGATATGACCATACTAATTTCAACAGGCCAAACTTTGGCTTCAATGTGTTGAAATGAAAGTACCAGCATTCTGATCTAGTGGAAGGTGTCCCTTTGCCATGGCAGGGGGGGTTGAAACTAAATTACCTTCAAGGTCCCTTTCAACCCAAACCATTCTATGAATGTATTTTCAAGCTAGTATGTTGAATTATTCTTAGGTTGAGATCAATAGGATCCTTTCATCAATTGATCAAACTTTGCTCAGTTAGACTTTACTGATCTTCCTTCTTTGCTCAAATTAACACAGTCATATCTGTAATTGAACTCAGTGGTAGCCAAGTCTATAAAGGCTAAAAATGCTAAAATCTTCTTCTCCAAAGTCTTCAGCAACACTGAGAAGCACATTCAGATCACAATTGATGCTACCTAGACCAGGGGAAAAAAAACACTCCACTTGTAGAGGTTCATTTTGTGTGCTTCTGGACACATGAAGAGAGAATAATTGTCTTTGTACAGGTAGAAATGTATCTTGTCTTGTTCTATCCATTCTGTGGACAAGCTGTTGAGTTCACTGTATCGACAGAAGCTTTCTAAAACACTTCAGTAATTCCCCAAACATTCAACACAACCCACACTGCCCTTTTCTTTCTTGTTCCTTTTTCAAGCTGGAGGTTTATTAAGAACATCATAGATCTTTCCTGTGTTTATTGTGAAATCCGGGGGGGGGGAATCAAATGATTCTTTCTATTTAATATGATCATTTCAGCTGAGACTCATAAGGTAAAGAAAGTTAATGTCATTACCTATGCAAGATATGAAAATGTGTGTCTCTAGAAATAATGACCTTATTATAGCATCGATCTTGTGTGGGTGGAAGGCTGCTTTAGAAGAAGCCTATGGGAAATGATAATGCTTTTCACCTGCCTATTGTACATTATAGGTGAGCCCAGAGGTACAATAAGATACACAGCTGGTTAAGTGTTTTACATGTAAGAAATCAGTGATTTAATGCATTAATCACTAGAGTGTGATTATAGGCCTTAATTTAGAAGGTATTAAGTCATTCACCATAGATAACCTTTGTGGCTATTAGAATTTCACAGTCTGAGTTCATTACAACTGGCAAATGTCATTTGCACAACCAGCACACACAAGGGCCTGTTCTTTGGCTGGAAGCACATTTTTTGCAGTATTAAATCCACTCCATTAAATACAAGAGAGAGCACCTGTTTGGGCCTTATTTCAATAAAGATTCTTATATCCTAGCAACATTTTAAGGGAGCTTATAAAGATTGCACATTATTAAGATATTTTATTAGCGTGTTAAAACCGGAGTGAGATACACTGGAAATATTACAAGCACATCAGGAGAAGACATCATAGCTGGTGCTAAATCATGGCAATAAACCAGCCTGTTGCAGTCAGTATCAAAATATGAGACAAATGACTATTTGTTACCCCCCCAAAAGAATCTGTTAGAGCATTTGCTGACCTTTTATAAATGAAGCTTCATGCATGGTGTTTCTTGACATTAGCAATATGCTTAAAGTTAAGTGTCTCGGTACTTAATTTCTAGAAGCTGCATAAATCTAGGACACAGTAAAATTCTGTAAGTAACTATTCCTAACTTTTGGTCTTTTCATTTGCACAGTGGACATCTTTTCTTTTCCCTCCTCTTTCCTTATCCTTCGTGGTGCCTGCCAGGTGTCTAGCTCGCTCTGTGTACCTGACTCGCATAAGACAACAGAGAAGCAAGAAATGTGTCTCTGCTTAACGCAGACACCTTGGCAGAAAGACAACTCTTGGTTTAATTTCCATCATTCTTGCAAGTGACAGAACAAAGTGAGGTGGTTGTGTAGGTGTGTCTTTTGTCAACAAAATATAACATGCTTATCTGCATCATCTGATCCTTGGGGTCTCTTCCAACCTTAGTTACTGTGATACTGTGATACTGTGATTTGGAATTGCATTCCTTCCTCTTTGCAAGAAGGCATGGAAAGGTATCAGCCCAGTGCTACAGAAAATAGAGCTGCATTAACAGACAAGTGAGCTGTTTCTTTTGAGTTACATGAGCACAGGAGTTGAAGACAATGGCATCTTTTATACAGTCTTGTGATTCACACATTTTAAACTTGGAGGGTTTTAATAACTGAATCAAAAAGATTTAATCCAGAAGCCAGTCTGCAGTGATTATGCTAGTGTGTGAGCACTGATCACTGGTCATTTATCACACTGATAAATCAAACTCGGTGCACTGAACTAATGAAAGGGGAGATGTTCCAAGACTATAGTAATGAAAGGAGAGCAGTCCTGCTTTACCTGCTGCTTCAGCCACTTCTGAAGTTTTTATTTACAATCTGAAATTAACTCAGCTGACACCTGAACTGTCACTGGGTTCTAGGCCTTGCTTCAGGCTAAGCTACTTTATGCTGAAGTTAGTGAAGCAAGGCCTAGAACCCAGTGGCAGTTCAGGTGTCAGTTGAGCCAGGTTCAGATTGTGAATTTATGTATATGGGCAAAAAGTTAGAGGCCCAGGCTGAAGGATCCACAAAATCCTAGTTGCTTCCCACCTGCATCAACATGTTACAACAGGACTGTGAGTATCCACACTAGACACACACTGAGATCTGTAAAACTGCGGGTACACATTGAGGTGTGTCAGCTGTCTAAATCCTGATTCTGGTTCTTACAGTCACCAGCTAGCTAGAAGGAGGTATTGTGGTAGTAGGCTCAGGAGATATGACTTACTACCTTCCTATTTATTACAGCTAGGAGTAATCCTGGAAATATTCAGAATGTCAGCTATCCAGTTCCATTTTTACAGACATAAGTAAGAGAGAGAATCAGGGCAAAACAGAAAGGAAATATTAGCTATTTGAGCATAAGTGTCACAAGCATTTCCTCACACTGTAAACTTGTGGGAAGCAAGAGAAGAGCTTACACAGAAAAGAGTGAGAATATTCCATCTACATTGTCTCATGGTCTGGTGGGACATCCAGGGACACTAGGGAGAGGAGAGTTCAGTTCTTATTAGGAAAAGTAAAGTTCTGGAAGGTGTGATCTGACCACTGAGTGGAGGGACAGGAGATGGGACTACATTACAGCTTGCCGAGAGTTGCGAGCAAGAGCTGCTTTAGGCGTTCAAGTCCAAAAGCAATTGAGAGTTGTGCAGCTTCACCAGAGTGGAGCCTCATTTCATTTACTAGGTGAATCTTAAGACATGATCACAGGACATGCAGAACTGAGGATTACCAACTTTCCAGACTAGGTCATGCTTTTGGCCAGTGGGATATATATTGTATATACTGTATGTACTGTACATATATATATTGTAGATCCAATGCTTTAGGCACCTAAGTCTGCCATGCAGTGCTACTGAAACATCACCTTACTGCTGTGGGTATGGCCAGGCAGCAGTGTGCTCAAGAGCTAGCTCAGAACTGGCCACTTTTCCAAACAGCATCAGTTTCCAGAAATTGTATTTAAATGCAAAATGGTTCTCCTTTTTTAAAAGAATAAAAATGGCCCTGTCCTCTCTTCTACCCCCTCTTCTTCACTCCTGGATTCCTCTTTCAAGAATTACAGTAAAAGGCAAATAAATCACTTCAGCTACAGATCTATCATTCAATCTTAACTTCTTTAGGAAGCCTAAGTATCCTACTTAGTATAAGGTAATGTAGAAAACAGAATATAATGGCCATCTGAAATGGGATAAGAATGCAAGCATCATACCAGCTGCTTCCACTTAGCTTCTGTCAGACAGACTGCACTTCAGAGGGTCAGCCGTACTGGAGGTAAAAGAGACAGAAATGAGCCGGCTCTTCATACCTGCAAAAGACCAGAAGAAAAAGCTCAAGCGTCAAGCAAGCAGCAAACACAATTTTTTAAACTGCTTAGACTGAGATGAGTCAGTGTGATTACCTTAGAGTCACAGAATCATTTTGATTGGAGGAGACCTTTAAGGTTATTGAGTCCAACCACTATCTAACTCTACCAAGTCTGGTGCTAAACCATGTCCCTCTGCACCACATCTCTGCCTCTTTTAAACACCTGCAGGGATGGGGTTTCAACCCCCTCCCTGGGGAGCCTATTTCAGTGTTTCACAATCCTTTCAGGGAAGAAGTTGATTTTAATATCCAACCTAAACCTCCACTGGTGCAAACTTCTTCTCATCCTATCACTTGTTACTAAGGAGAGGAGTGCCAATGCCCATCTCACTCCAACCTCCTCTCACCTTTTAAATACCTCCAGGGATGGTGATCTCTACCACTTCCCTGGGCAGCCTGTTCCAGGGCTTAACAACCATCTTGGTGATGAAATTTTTCCTAACGGGCAATCTAAACCCTCCCTAGTGCAACTTGAGACCATTTTCTCTTGTCTTGTTGATCGTTACTTGGGAGGTGACCAATCCCCACTTCAGTCCAACCTATTTTCAGGCAGTTTTAGAGAGCAATGAGGTCTCCCCTCAGCCTCCTCTTCTCCAGGACTAAACCATCCCAGTCCCCTCCTCATAGCACCTGCTCTCTGCACTCTTCACCAGCTCCATTGCCCTTCAATACCCTTAGCATATACCCTGGAGAAGAGAAGGCTCCGAGGAGACCTTCTTGTGGCCTTCCAGTATTTCAAGGGGGCCTACAAAAAAGCTGGGGAGGGACTTTTTAGGGTGTCAGGTAGTGATAGGACTGGGGGGGCATGGAGCAAAAATAGAAATGGGTAGATTCAGATTGGATGTTAGGGAGAAATTCTTCCCCATGAGGGTGGTGAGACACTGGCACAGGTTGCCCAGGGAGGAGGTGGAAGCCTCATCCCTGGAGGTTTTTATGGTCCGGCTGGATGTGGCCTTGAGCAACCTGCTGTAGTGTGAGGGGGGTTGGAACTGGATGATCCTTAAGGTCCCTTCCAGCCCTAACAATTCTGTGATTCTACGATCAGTAGCTAGTGGCAAATCTTATAAAGCCGGGGAGAAGTCCCACCCAGGTGGGGAATTCACCTGTTTTGTCATTCCTCTCTGCTGTTCTTTTTGTACATTCATTTCCATTCCGTATCCCCACAATCCCCGCTTGCTTCCGCTCTTGACGCTTGCAGCACCCACCTCTCCTTTATTTACCATTGTGCTGCACGAACAAGCCGCTCTAAGCGGCGTTTTCGGTGGCGGCGCGATCCAGCCTCGCCCACCCTGCTCGCCCAGCTCCTCGGCTGAGCCAGCACCCCGCCTTGCCGCCGCCCGGGTTTCCGTTACCGGCCGCTCCGCCCCGGGGCGGGGAGGCAGCCCCGCGCCCCTCAGGCTGAGGCGGCGGTGGCGGCGCGGGCCCGGCTGGAGGTAAGCGCGGGCGGTGGGGCGGCGCGAGGCGGCAGCGCCCGCGCCCCCGGCGCCGGAGTGCTGCCGGGACGCAGGGCTGCGGGCGGGGAGCCGGGGGACAGCATGGAGCGGGCAGCCCTGAACAGGTTTTTCGCAGCCTGCAGTGAGTTGTCACACAAGCGTCAGGCTCCTTCTCATTCCACCCTCTGCTTTTCCTCTCCCAGCTGCCAAGAAACAGGGCGTGTGGCCCATGGGGCGTGTTGTGTTGCCCGTGGGGCGCGTTGTCCAACCTAGCGCAGCGTTTCGGCAGCGGGGTGGTGCGTTGCGTTTTTCAAAGCAGTATGTTGTTTAGCTGTTTGGATTTGTGCTGTTGGGAAGTTTCCCCCCCCCCCCCCCCAAAGACAGACAAGGATCGTTACACCCGTTTTCTGAGGGGAAAACCAAACCAAACCAAAAAGCAACAACAAAACCAACAAACAAACAACGACAAAAAAAAGTACATCTGTGGGATATAAAGTTACTAAAACACCCAAAGGCATGGCGGGCAGGACTTGAGGCACAGCCTTCCCTGCACCTGATGGTGGAAGCGTCCATCTTGCTGTGTCCCACCCCATATTTCAGTATCCATAGAACAGAATCTCAGAATTGCTTTAATTGGAAAATGCCTTTAAGATCATCAAGTCCAACCTTCAACCCAAGACCACCATATCCATCAAACCGTGGCCTGAAGTGCCATGTCCACGCTTCACGCATGGAACGGTTTGGTTTTGCAGATGCCTAGCAATGCCTGAGGCTGATGGGGCTCATCACTCAGCATCCATCCTAGCTGCCCTGCACAACTGTTTTGGTGTAGGCATGCTTCTAGCTCATACCCAGACTAAAACACAGCAGTGTTTTAAAATGGAGCAGTGAACTGTTACTGTACATCTTCATTTTAAAGTGGCTTTTGGCTAGGAGCATTCACCCAGGTCATGGGAGAATTCAATTCTACCCTCTGCCTGAGGGCAGATGAGACTTACGTCTTCCTCCTAATTGGCAACAGGCTCTTCCTGGCACTCTTCAGCTTCCTCTGGAAGCTGTGTCATTGTGCAAGAACTTGTAGAAGTTGATTGAGATGTTAAGAACTAAAAGGGAGGACAAGAAGAGCCTCTAAGGATGTTTTCTGGATTGAACACGTGCATAGTCAGAACATTGAAAGTCCCAGTGCAGATCTCCTCCCTCCCCTCCCTTGGCCCACATACAAACCAGCTCCCAACATGTCCCTGATCTAGTGAATCTGGAACTTGATTCACTCCAAGGGCTGTAACACAGAGGAGGAGGGTGCCTTCAGTCCAAAATCACCAGTGCTCCCACAGATCATGGGTATTTGTGAGATAGTTTGGTACTGCACTGTGCAGAAAACAGACTTGTGTTAGCTGTTTTGTGTGACAGATTACTGTGCCAGATAAAGACTTCACTATCTTCCTCTCCAAGAAGAGCTGGGTAGGGACAGAATTTAAAATACAACCTGCATGGGAATGTCTGTTTTAGCATTCCCTAGGTATCAGACTGCAGGTGTTTTATGGATTCAGAAATGGGATGCATAACTTTCTACATGCACTGCATGGAGTGTCTATTTCAGGTTTGCTGCCTTCCACACTAAATGCCTTTCCTGCAGCCTCACACAGGAACTCTTTCAGAACAGCTACTAGCTGCTTCCCTGTATTCTTCACTTCTTAGGTCTCATTTGCACAATAGATTCTACAGTGCCAAGTTCTGCCAGCTACACCTGTGAGTGTAATTGCCACACTCCATCAAGAAGTTAAGAGGTAACTCAGATTTATTCTGATCTAAACCAAGGTATCCTTTCTATGCCTTCATTCCAGAAAAGAGTGGAGCAGGATTCTAACTCCACTTGAAGGTTACGCAGATTGGCTCTCTGTCTCTTTTGTGCTGTATTTATGGCCCTTCTGTCACTGGGCATTTGCAGCTTGTTATCTTTTCACTGCCTTTTTAAAAATGTGTGTGTAGAAAAACATACTTGCAGAAGCAAACATCTCTTTATTATCATTTGTTCTGCTTGGCTCCACATATTTAGGCACCTTTCTCCATACTCTTTTAATAGTTCCTTAATAAATAATGTGCCTAGATTGGGCCCCAGGAGTACAGGTGTGGCATTTCCCCTCTGGCTAGCTATTTAGTCATCTTTGCTGACTTCAGCTACCAAACCATTACTGCTTTTATACCTGACCACTGTTTCACAGGCATGGCAGTGCTGGTGAGCATTCTGAAAAGGTTAGCTTTGCAGGTAAAGCTGTACAGAGCTCTGCTTCTGACCCGAGGAATGGAATAGAATAGAATTAACCAGGTTGGAAGAGATCTTTGAGATCATCGAGTCCAACCTATCATCCAACACCACCTAATCAACTAAACCATGGCACCAAGCACCCCATCCAGTCTTTTCCTAAATACCTCCAGTGATGGTGACTCCACCATCTCCCTGGGCAGTCCATTCCAATGGCCAATCACTCTTTCTATGAAGAACTTCTTCCTAACATCCAGCCTAAACCTCCCCTGGTGCAGCTTGAGACTGTGTCCTCTTATTCTGGTGCTGGTTGCCTGGGAGAAGAGACCAACCCCCAACCTGGCTACAACCTCCCTTCAGGTAGTTGTAGACAGTGATAAGGTCTGCCCTGAGCCTCTTCTCTAGGCTTAGCAACCCCAGCTACAGTCTAAATGCTGCTTTTCCACTAAGTGCTGCTTTCTCTAGAATTTGTGTCTCCAGTGAAAAGCTGGCCTCCTGTAAGCTAAAAACTTGGCTGTCATTCTTGAGAGTCCTTTCCTGTTATCGTTTCAATCTTTTCCAGGTGGGAGTTTTAATCCTGGCTGCATCTAATTATCCAGTGAGCACAAAAAAAGGACACTTTGTCCCTTGGCTAAATCCACTTTGTGAGAAACACAGTCCAAAACAATAGCTAAGAGGGAAGGTGAACTTAACAGGAAGGAAATGCTATTTGCCCAGAGTGGCTTTTAGTCTAGACCAGGCAGTTACCACATGACAGTTTTCAAAGAAATAGAAGGGATTCAGGGTATGAGGCAAGAATACCTGAGTGGTGACAGTGAGTGCCCTCAGGTGGTGTGTGCAGCTTTGAACAAGCATCTCTGCTGGAAAACAACTCTAGCAACACAGGAATCTTCACTGTTCTCACTGAAGCCTCCAGAAGCTCATTTCCTTAGGACCTGGAGGAGAATAAGAAACACTGCTGGTCTTCTTAAGACTAGCTGAGGCTCTCTCTGCCTTCATCATTCCCTGTGGTCCTTCTGCTCTGTCAGGTCATTAAATCACTTACTGCCTTAGGTAAGTGATAGGAGCTGCTGCAGTACTCACTTGCCCTATAAAATACTTACTGATTTTATGTTGGTAAATGCTGTATGTGAGTTCATCATCCTAGAAACTTAAGGGAGAGGCTGGGGGAGTCTCCCCCGCACATTCATTAATCATCTGATGAATGAAATTGTTTTCTTTTTTAGAGTGTAATTGCTAGAGAGGCTCCACGAAGAAAAGTGTGTTTGCACTGCACAGCTCTTTATGAGCTCAAATGCATATATTGTGATGGCTTAGAGCCTGGGCAAAACTTCAGAGCCTTACTTTTGTTTCACTAAGGATATTTGATCGAATCAGATAGCAGCAGCGACAGAAATTTTCACAATGGAAGTTGGCCTTTAAGTGGCTGGTCTAAGAACAAAGGCTTACTGTTTGTGGTATCTCTTTCAAGATCTTTTTATGGCCTAGATAAATATTACAATCAACCCCCTTGTTAGTAGGCTTTCTGTTAGATTAAAAGACCTTTGAAGATCTTTGGGTTTGGTGGGTTTTTTTCCCAAGAAATTTTACCAAGCACCAAGTCCAAATAGTCCATCATCAATAACAGTAGCTGCAGCAGCTGTGTACCAGGTTTGTGCATGCTCTCTAGTCCCCATTCCAAGACTTTGATCAGGGGTTACCTTTCTGACTGGGCAGCCAACATCCAGAATTTCCCAAGCAGGTAAGTTTGACCTTTACATTCAGACTGACTAACGGTGTGGAATGAGGACAGATGCAGTAGGTCACACTACTGTAGGAGTTACATAAAATGTTATGTACATTGTATATGCTGGTGTGTTCAGTCCATGCCTGAGCTGAAGTACAGTGAAAAGAGAAGGGGAATGAGGAAAAGAAGATGGAGATGGGAACTGAGTTCATTTATCGACATACCCAACTCTAAGGTCAGGAGCAGAGTCTCACATAGGCTCCTGCAACACTTCTGGGTTTGCTCAGTTTTCCCACATTGCTAAACTGTGAGGGACCATTTTGGCCCTAAGTGCCAGCTTTGTTCATGGCTGAGTGGTTATAGACTGTTGTATTTACCATAGCCTCTCCTGGAGCCATTCCAAGCACCTTATCAGCAACAAACCCAAAAAAATCAGTTACAGATGTACAAAGGTCAGTTATTTAAACTGTAATACTATGAGGACATGAACATTTGCCTAACATGCTGCATGGTAAAGTCCAGGCTTGCATCCACACCCAGAGAACTGTGTGGTTTTAGGATGCTTGAGAGCTTGGTGTTTGACACCAACTGTAGCTTCTACAGCTTCTTGTGTCACTGGAATGTGATGTTGGGCTGTACTTAAATAACCTCTGCTCCATTAGGCCTTTTCTTCTTGGTTTGGCTTCTCTCTTTATAAAGAAGGGGACCTATAGGAAGGCTGGGGAGTGACTGTTTAGAAGGCTTGTCGCAGTAGGACAAGGGACACTGGTTTTAACCTGGAGCAGGGTAGATTTAGGTTGAATATTAGGAGGCAGTTTGTCACATTGAGAGTGGTGAAATACTGGAATAGTTTGCCCAGGGATGTGTTGTGACTCCACCACCTCCATAGGCAGCCCGTTCCAATGCCTGACCACTCTTGCAGTAAATAAAGTTTTCCTTACATCCAAACTAAACCTCCCCTGGCACAATTTCAGGTAATTTCTTCTCATTTTATCACCGATACTAGGGAGAAGGGACCGACCCCCACCTCACTCCAACCTCCTTTCAGGGAGTTGGAGAGAGAGAGAGACAGAAGTTGGTAAGAATATATTTATATTAGTAGGTAACAATCAGAAGCAAAGCATTTTAAACTATATGATTTTCTACACAGAAACATCTATTACCAATTAGATTTGAAACAGGGAGTTGTTTCACATCTTACAATTTGCCAGAAAGCCAAAGTGTGGCACCAGTCTGTCTAGAAACTCACTCATGAGCACTGCTGCAAACTGTGGGTAGTTTAGGTTAGATGAATATAAACCAGTCTGTAGTAGGAATATAAAACAGTTAGCTGGACTGAATGTAAACATGTAAAAGTTGGCTTAAATGTCTTCAAAACATTCACAAGATGTGTTGTACACTGATGATGTAAGTAGTGTGCCTCTCAAATTTCAAGTTAAATCAGTTTAATTCTACACACAAACCCATCTCATTATTAAATAATAAGAGACAATTAAATATGATTTAGGTCTTTTTGGTGCCTAATGTGTTTGGGTATTAGAAGGGAGAGAGAGAGGACTCTTCTATGTATTGATTTTCCAGGCAAGAAATACACCCTGAAGTTGTTTAATCTTTTCTTCCCTTTCTCTAGGGAGCTTTTGTGCTACCTGCAGCAGCAGCTAGTACTATTTCACTAGAAGAAATCAGGGTAGCAGCATGAGTCTGTGATTTGCCAGCAGCACTCAGGCAAGCTCCAAGGGAGCTCTCACATCTTGCTGTCCAAACAGCAAGGCCATGAGTTATGGAGCTAAATCCAACTTGGCAGTAGGATTAATGTTTATCCCTTAATCCTAAAGGAGGTTTGCAGCAATTAGAGATGGGATTCCCACACACTCATCAAAAGATATGCTGCCTTTATTAATACATACTCTACTCATTTGTGCTTCAGTGACCTACAGAAGAATCATAGAATGCACTGGGTTGGAAGGGATCCTCAAAGGTTATCTTTTCCCAGCCTCCCTGCAGTGAGCAGGGACATCAGCTAGATCAGGCTGTTCAGGGCCCTGTTAAGTCTGACCTTGGATGTCTCCAGGATGTGGCCTCAACCACATCCCAGGGCAACTTGTTCCAGAGTTTCACTTCCCTCATTGTAAAGAATTCCCTCCTAAAGCCCAACTTAAATCTACTCTGCTCCACTTTGAAACCATTACCTTTTGTTCCATTGCACCCTTTCAGGCTATTGCACTTCTTCTCCTTAATTGTTAGACATGTCCCTGCCTTTACTTTCAAAAGTATTTTACAACCCTTTCAAGAAGAATTTCACAGTGCAGCATTAATCTGAGGCTTGAGTTGGCCCAAAAGAGGACCCCCTTTTAAAAATTCGTGGCTGTTAGGCACTTGCTGTGTGACAGCAGTCTGAATTCTCAGTACTCTGCTTGCCCTCATGAGGAGAGTGCTCAGGGGGAAGAGCAGCATTAGCCTGCTCTGCTGAGATAAGTAGATGACTGCACTGCACTTTGGTAATCCAAACTGTTCAAACCTGTTTGGGTAACTGAGCCAATACACCAGCATTATCAGTTCCATGATGCAAATTAAATGGCTAGGCCAAGATTTTCCCATTTACCTTGTGTTTTGGTGCTACCCTTAAGGTACATCAAGGAGGGTTACTTCTTAGGTTGTAGGAAGCGCTCGCAGCTCCTTGGGACCCATCCATCTGCCCAGCCAGCCTATCAGATCATGCCTGTTAGACTTCAGAGAAAGGATACATTCCAAATGAGTTGTAATTTTCAGTGTGAAACTAGTCTTTATTCTACAGCTGCCAAACATGTTCTCCACAACTATTGAGTTACAGCAACAGGCATAGCTGGCCAGCCACAGGATTAATGCTTGCTGTTTTTACTTTTTCCACGTAGATTCATGATGCTACATCAACTTGTTTTTGGAATATCACTAGCTAGTTATATATGTGCACTTAGAAGCTGTCACTCAGAAGGCCAGGTGTCCCTGTATAATTTCTGCAACCTCACAGATATTCCACTCGTGCCAAAGGATACGGTGAAGCTTTTGCTAAGCTTCAACTACATCAGGCAAGTGTCTGCGACTTCGTTCCCCCTGCTGGAGCACTTGTTGCTGTTGGAATTTGGCATGCAGTATGTCTATCCTGTTACCATAGGAAAAGAAGCTTTCAGGAACCTGCCAAACCTCCATGTCCTGGACTTGGGATTCAACAGGATTCTTCAACTGGATCTCGATGCTTTTGTGGGCTTGTCAAGCTTGGCTGTACTTCGTCTGTTTAGCAACCAACTTGGAGATTCCATCCTGGAGGAACGTTACTTCCAAGGTTTGAGCTCATTGGAAGAGTTGGATCTCTCAGGGAATGAAATCGCAAACCTTCGTCCTCATCCCTCGTTTTGTAATCTAAGAGTCTTGAAAACTGTGAACCTGAAATCCAACCACGTAGCCAACCTGTGTCAAAGCAACCTTACCTGCTTCCAAGGAAAACAGTTTTTATATTTTAGCCTCAGTTCTAATCTGCTTTACAAGACAGATGAAACGGCCTGGGCCAGATGCACAAATCCTTTCGTAAACGTCAGGTTTGACTCACTAGACCTTAGTGAAAATGGCTGGAGCACAGAGCAAGTCCAGTATTTTTTAAAAGCCATTGAAGGGACTCAGATTAGTGCTTTAACATTTAGACATCATATCATGGGTTCAGGATTTGGCTTTGATAACTTAAAGAATCCAGACAGCGACACGTTTGCAGGGCTGGCAAGAAGTGATCTTCGTTTGCTTGATATTTCAAATGGCTACATTTTCTCTCTGAATTCCTTGATCTTTAAAGCCCTTGGTAATCTGGAATTGCTGAACCTTTTCAAAAACAAGATAAATCAAATCAAAAGGCAAGCATTTTGGGGCCTGGGTAACCTGAAAATTCTCAATCTCTCAAGCAATCTTTTAGGCGAGTTGTATGATTATACTTTTGATGGTCTACGTAGTGTGACGTACATTGATTTACAGCAAAATCATATTGGGATGATTGCTCAGGAAGCATTCAGGAGGTTGGTAAGTCTGAAAACAATTGATCTCCGAGACAATGCTCTTAAAGACCTCCCTTCCTTTCCACGTCTGACCTCTGCCTTTTTAGGTGACAACAAGCTAACGTCTGTAGCTGACACAGCAATAGCAGCAACACACCTTGACTTAGAAAGAAATTGGTTGGCAAACCTGGGTGAGCTGTATATTCTCTTCCAAGTTCCAGGTGTGCAGTATCTCTTCCTAAAGCAGAATCGCTTCTCTTTCTGTGAGAAAACTGATGGTGCTGTAGGAAACAATCAGTTAATATACATGGATCTAGGTGAGAATATGTTACAGCTCGTGTGGGAGAGAAATTTATGTTTGGACGTGTTTGGGGCACTGTCCAAACTTCAGGTTCTACATCTGAATAACAACTACCTTAGTGCTCTTCCACAGGAGATTTTTAGAGGTCTGACATCCCTAAAAAGACTTAATCTAGCTTCCAACCTATTGTCTCATCTTTCTCCTGGGCTTTTTCCACAAAGCCTAACAAACCTGAACTTATCTGGAAACCAGCTTTTTTCCCCTGAGCCTGAAGTCTTTATGACTTTGAGTATTCTGGATATAACACATAATAATTATGTCTGTGATTGTGCTTTACAGAGCCTGCTAGTGTGGCTAAATGAAACCAATGTAACCCTAGCTGGCTCACAGTCTGACAGGTACTGTGTATACCCACCTGAATTTGCAGGGGTACCACTGTCGTCTCTGATATATGATGATTGTGATGAAGATGAACTCCAGGAGACCCTCAGGTTCTCAGTATTTGTCTTCACCTCTGTCACTCTTACACTGTTTCTGATGGCAGTCATCATTTTTACTCGCTGTCGGGGGATTTGTTTCGTCTGGTACAAAACTGTCACCAAAAAACTGATCGACAGCCAGCCACAGGCAGCAGATAAAAGTGAATACAAATATGATGCCTATTTGTGCTTCAGCAAAAATGACTTTGAATGGGTCCAGAATGCTTTGATAAAGCACCTGGATTCACAGTATTTTGATAAAAACAGGTTTACTTTGTGCTTTGAGGAAAGAGATTTCTTGCCTGGGGAAGAACATATCAACAATATTCGTGATGCCATTTGGAACAGCAGGAAAACAATTTGCATTGTGACCAAGCAGTTTCTCAAAGATGGGTGGTGTGTGGAAGCCTTTAATTTTGCCCAGAGCAGGTACTTTTGTGATCTGAAAGATGTCCTCATTATGGTAGTAGCTGGGTCGCTTTCTCAGTATCAGCTGATGAAGCACAAACCAATTCGAAGCTTTTTACAAAGGAGTCAGTATTTGCGGTGGCCTGAAGATTATCAGGACATAGACTGGTTTTTAAACACCCTTTCTTACCAAATTCTGAAGGAGAAAAAAGTGAAAAAGAAAGGCAGGGATATAGCCTGCAGGGATATAGAGCTGCAGACTGTAGCAGCAGTCCCACGCTGACAGTGCACGGGTCGTTGGCTTTTTGAATGTTCCATTGCCAGCTGTGCCACGGCAGGAATAAACCACAGCTGGCTTCGTCTTTCCTTGGGCAAGGAAGTAGGAAGTTATCTATTTCAGTATAAATCCTACTAAACATGGAGACAGTTTGCCAAGCAGCCAGTGAATAGATGAAAATGCAACAGTTTTATGGGCTATGACACACATTTTCAGAACAATTAAACGAATCACAGATGCTTCACGGTCTAGGTTCTTCATTTCAGACACTTTAGTCCTGATTTTCAGGGCACTGTTTTCTCACAGGTCTGTTTCAGTTAGAGAAGGATGCCCCTGGTGGGTTTGTTTTAAATGAGCCTAAAGTACTGCACAGGAGTGGCCAAGTATGCTTTCAGGTATGGCCTAGCCCGGCCGTCAGCTCATAGGCTGCTTATGCCTGTGCTTTCTGAACTCTGTAACTCTTCATGCTCTGCTTCAAAGGAGAACCAGTGCTTTGCACCTTTGTGCTTTAAACTGGTGCAACACAGATTGCATTTACTTGTTTTCTACTTAAGTTTGCCTCAGCTTCTTGACTGGAATGTACAAACCTTGAACTTCATTTATCCCCTTCCCCTACACAGTATGGTGGTATGGTGGCATGGTGGTAAAACTACAGTCGTTGGTCTACTTCATTTGCTGCTATTTCAGCCTCCTGCCCTGCAGAGAGGAGCAGGTACCCCTTTCAGATGTGAAGCAAGCCTCAACTTGAAAAGCAAACAACAAACTACCTCAGCAGCCACACAGGCTCTATACCAGTGACATCACCAATAACCCAGTGACTGCCAGACAGCTTTCACATCCTAGGAGTGGGAAGCACGGACAACTGGGGTGTAATTTGGGTTCTTCTCTGTACATTCTGTGTCCCAATCAGTTCTAAGGTGTTTTTTCTGCTTGTGATGAAATGTTTTTCTAGAATCATTAATGCCTGCTACTGTCTTGCCTCTCTAATTGTTTTAGAATCATAGAATTGTTTCAGTTGGAAAAAACCTCTAAAATCATCAAGTCCAACCATCAACCCAAAACTACCATGGACATTAAACCATTGTGTGCCCAGGTGGCCAAAAAGGCCAATGGCATCCTGGCCTGTGTCAGGAATAGTGTGGCCAGCAGGAGCAGGGAAGTCATTCTGCCCTGTACTCAGCACTGGTTAGGCCACACCTTGAGTACTGTGTCCAGTTCTGGGCCCCTCAGTTTAAGAAGGACATTGAGACACTTGAATGTGTCCAGAAGGGCAACAAGGCTGGGGAGAGGCCTTGAGCACAAGCCCTATGAGGAGAGGCTGAGGGAGCTGGGGTTGTTTAGCCTGGAGAAGAGGAGGCTCAGGGAAGACCTTATTGCTTTCTGCAACTACCTGAAGGGAGGTTGTAGCCAGGTGGGGTTTGGTCTCTTCTCCCAGGCAACCAGCACCAGAACAAGAGGACACAGTCTCAAGCTGCACCAGGGGAAGTTTAGGCTTGAGGTGAGGAGAAAGTTTGTCACAGAGAGAGTTGTTAGCCATTGGAATGTGCTGCCCAGGGAGGTGGTGGAGTCACCATCCCTGGAGGTATTCAAAAAGGGATTGGATGTGGCACTTGGTGCTATGGTTTAGTAGTCATGAGATGTTGGGTGACAGGTTGGACTTGATGATCTTTGAGGTCTTTTCCAACCTTATTGATTCTATGATAAAGTACAATCCATGTGATGTGAATGCAGTTGTTTGAATTTAGATGTGCCTGTGGCTGATCTAATTTACTCTCAGTATATAGGATTTCTACTGATACAATTACTACAGTAAAATGTTACCTGCTTCCCAATCAGTGTGGTCACTTGGGAATAGAAAACCCTGGAAAATTGTCCAGGCTGCGTCGGGTGTGGAGGAGCAGATTGAAAAAGGGATTGACTGTGCTGATGAAGCCCTGGGTGTCGCTGTTGGCTCAGTTAAGAGCTAGGGCTTCCCCATCTTCTCCTGCCTCCCCTCCCTGCAGCTGCTGCTGTCCTTGGGGAAAACCCTGCTGCAGAGGGAGCTTTGGAAAAGGACTTGCAGCCCTGGCTCCCCGGAGCCCCTGTGGGCTGTCAGAAAAGCTACCACTCGCATTTCAGGTTTTCATTTCTTAGATCTCTCTGAGAATGTCCCACCTTTCCCCCCCTTTTTCCCCAAGCAGTGCAAATCTTCACAGGCAGCCTTTAAAGTCAGAGGTTATACCGGGGTGTACTGACCATAAAAATCGCTGAAGAGATTGCCAAAGAAGGAATTCATCTGCAGAATGAGGATCATGTGCAGGTCTAGGCTGTTAGCCCCTGCATCCATGCATGGTGTAAGGGATGGGAACTTTAAAAGCATACTTAAGAAATGACATTTGAAAATAAAATAAACCATCTGAGCCCTGTCCAGTTAGGACAAGACACTTCCTGTCTCTTCAGGTACTTAAAACTTCTGCTAACTCCTGTATGCATGAATGTTAAGCAGATAGAGAGATTACCAAGATGACCTTCAACCAAAGGCTTTTCCATGTTGTTTTAAATGCTTTGGTCTACTTCATGCTTATGCCACTGGTGGGAGGTAGCTACAAAAATCTTGCATTTACTTCAGCCTCTGGAAGGCTCTGACTTTTTACATAATGGTTTTAGTAAAACCTTTGGTGGAAATTTCATTGTCTGCCTCCATTCTTATTTGGGAAACTCAAAGAGATCAAACCTGTGTCTGGAGCAGCTGGGGAAACTTCTTTCTATCACAGAGGCACCTTAGAAACATAACAGTAGCCCAGCACCTATCTGCCCCTTATAAATCCTATTGCAAAGGGTCTACAAAAGGCACAAGAGGAGTTTTGGAGAACATGCTACAGAAGCATTTCTGACTGTGGTTTGCAGGCATATGAATAACTGTGGTGTCAAACTTTGAAGAGATTCAAAATTGCTTTCTTTTTTACTCACTGTGAAACTGCTCCAATCCTGAAATTCTCAGAACAGATAGAGTCAGTACAGTCTATCACATGCAATGAAAAACTGCCTTCAGATAGATCATAGGACCCTGATCACCACCTCTGCAGAGTCACCTATTCTTAAATGACAAAGCCCAGGGAACTGTCAAGAGAGGGCTTGTGGCAGACTTTATACCCAGCTCAGCAGGAACCACAAAAGCATCCTGTACAAAAATGGGGAATGACTATGCTTGATGAATGAAGGCTGTAAATTGAGCCTCAACCTCCAACTATTGATCAGACTCCCTTCGGGCTCACTGGGTACATTACTGCTCTATTAGAATTTTATGGCTCCTTAGTTAAGGATACTCTCATCAGTTTTACTCACCTTCCTCAGTGGAAGACATTAACTTGTTGGAGAGTGTCCAGACCAGGGTATGAAGCGTGGCAGTGGCTCTAAAGCAAGCTATTAAGACGGAAGCTGGTGAATTTATTTGCAGTAGCAGCACAGGGAACATTCAGAGGACAGTGACTCAGTGCCACATGGTATCAGCTCAGCTATTAGTAAAAGTCTACCCCCACCACTGCAACACACATTATTAACTGGTCAAGCAGGCAGTGTTGTTCAACAGAAACAGCTAACCAGCCTGTCAGAGAGCAAAATTTGCTTGTGCTCTCACTCAAAATTATAGAATCATAGAACTGTTGAGGTTGGAAGAGACCTTTGAGGCCATCAAGTCCGACCACTTGCCTAGAGCTCACAATCCAATGACTACTGATAAGCCACTACCACTAAACTCTGTCCCTCAGCACCACATCCACTCATCTTTCAAACACCTCCACCACCTTCCTGAGCAGCCTGTTCCAGTGCCTGAGAACCCTTTCTGGGAAGAAGCTTTTTCCTAATATGCAACCCAAACCTCCTCTGGCACAGCTTTCATTCAGTGGCTCCTACTCAAAATCAAGGCACTCGGTACCAGAGCACCGATTCTACAAACATACTCCTGTGGAGGTTAACAGAAGCCAACAGTAACATGCCCACATGTTATTTCACATGATTGTTATTTCACATACAGTGAAATCAAGCTTCTCTCCCCCTCCCATGTGACATGAGTAGTGCCAGCAAAGTGTTGTCCAATTATGTTTGCTAATCCCAATTGCTAATCTCTCCTCAGAGAGACTGTTCCAGCCTGCTGGTAGATCTATCACCTTGTTAATTTACAGTGAGTATCCATCACTGCCCCCCACCCCAATAGCTGTACTACCTGTGTGGAGAACACTAACATGGATAAGACTACAGAGAGTTCAGTCTTGAGTGGGACACTCCTACATATGTTGCTCTGCCTTTCATTGTTTTTGTGTGTCACATCATTAACTCAGTTCATTTGCTGACTTCTGGATCTTTTTCAGCATGACAGCTCTCCTACTTTTCACTGCCAGAGGCCATCTGGGTTTCAGATTATTGGATCCCACCTTCTCAATTTCATGTGGTGCTGATTATTTTACACTGGCTTGAACATGTTCTCTTCTTGCTGGAATCGTGAGTAGCGGCAGTCCAGTTAAATCATAAAGCAAGGGCCATACCTGGCAAAATAGTTACAGATGAAAAGCAGTACACAACTGAGTGGCAGGAGTAAGTGATCAAGACACTGCAAATGGAGCAGAAGCAGCACATGCAAATCCCTGGGGAAGCAGCAAATTAGGGAGGGTACACGTGGCAGTCTAAGCATCTTGCATCAAAAGAGGACTTGGGGTCAGTGAAGAGTGGAAACCTGAAGCAAGCAAAGACTGACAAGGAACACATCTTTAGGATAATGCCCTAGTACAGTAAGCAGATTTAACTTGGACTAGCACTAGAAATATTTGTAAGATTACTTTTGCAGTGTACAGTACTGCCAGCAGCAAGCATGCAGTTCTGTAAGATCACCTTCCAAGCTTAGGAGACTGGTATAAAAAAACCCAAACCACCCAGAAGATTAGAAAGCAGTTCTGAGTGTGTAGTATTTGACCACAGTTTTGTACTTGGTGACAGTAAGGTTATCTAGTCCATGAGTACACAAGCCAAGGCTTTAAGAAATAATCAAGGAATTTCAGGACTTCTGCTTAACTTCAAAGTATGTCAGAATTAGCCAGGCCTTGAATAAGGAAGAGCTTTAGGAAGATAGTTAAGGAAAGACAGGCTGACCTTTCCAGCTTCCCAGCTCAGCCTGGGCAGTGGTCTCATCACATACAGATAGCCTCTTTCATTCTTGCAAGATTTTTTAGTTGTTTCTGATAAATAGGATCAGCAAAACTACAGCCTTGACTGCATGAAATAACCTGAAGGACAAGTGACAATCTGAAGCCTTCCCACACAGGCAAACTTACATCAGTAGTCCTTACAAGGCCTCTTCTGGTGGTTATTCCATTAGGCTGCTTGTGGTTTCTGAGAAGGTATTAAACACCTTTGGGATGGCAAAAAGCTCATTTTGCTTTTGGGTGCAAGCACTTTTGCATACATAGCTTTTAGTTGCCTGGGTTTTGTCCATCACAAAGATGAGCTGAGCTCTGTGGTCCTCAGGCTCACTGTGCTGCCATCAAGGATTCCACATATTTGGAACAGAGCTGCAGGTGCTGCTCCACCAGTACTTCCTTCAACTAAAAAAAAGCTGCAACAGCAGCCTTTAGAAGCTATTTACCCAGAAGGCCACTCTGAGCACTGACTTGGACCACATAAAACACTGCATGCAAGCAGGTACCAGAAATTGTAAATTCAGCCCTCTTACTCAACCTTGCACCACATCTAGGCACTATTGTTGGGTCAGTCCAACCCCTGCATGATTCCTCCTTGCTGTTTGTACAGATTGGCAAGAGGCTTCTCTTCCTCTTCTAACCTTAATTTTGCTTTCTGTATTACAGAATCACAGAATCACCAAGGTTGGAAGAGACCTCAAAGATCAAGTCCAGCCTGTCACCCAAGACCTCATGACTAAACCATGGCACCAAGTGCCATGTGCAGTCTACTTTTGAACACCTCCAGGGATGGTGACTCCACCACCTCCCTGGGCAGCCCATTCCCATGGCTAACGACTCTCTCTGGGAAGAACTTTCTCCTCACCTCCAGCCTAAGCTTCCCCTGGCACAGCTTGAGACTGTGTCCTCTTGTTCTGGTGCTGGGTGCCTGGGAGAAGAGACCAACCCCCTCCTGGCTACAACCTCCCTTCAGGTAGTTGTAGACAGCAATAAGGTCTCCCCTGAGCCTCCTCTTCTCCAGGCTAAACAACCCCAGCTCCCTCAGCCTTTCCTCGTAGGGCTTGTGCTCGAGGCCTCTCCCCAGCCTCGTTGCCCTTCTCTGGACACACTCAAGTGTCTCAATGTATTGTATATATACAGCACAGTGAGTGCCAAAAATAAGTCCACATTTCCTTTCCCAATAGGCAAAAGTCAGTATATAGGTATGCCATGAGTTATTTCGTAGCGCAAAGACTATCTATTCATAGCAGACCATGTTTGTTTCAGACATGAGGTTTTCCTTCCTTTTAGATAGCCTATTGTTTTGTCTTTTCCATTTGTATTAAAAATAAAATCTTTGAAAGCTGCAAGTAAGAGAGGGGGCTGGAAAAAAAAATATATTTCTTCTGCAACTTAACAGTTCTCCAAACAGGAAAGTTAGCTTTTTCCTGTTTAGACATTATGTTCAAAGAAAGGAAGCTGGGATTTTCAATGATAATAATAATAATAATTACATGGCATGTAAACATCAGTGAGTATCAAAGGAGGCTTCACTATTTATTTAGTGTGTCCCAGATGCTACACTGCTGGGGAGAGTACCTTTCCTCTGAAGACAGCCAGTTCACCAGCCTCCTGCAACGGTGGTTTGATGAGTAGTCATTGCACTGTGTTGATCACCTGTATGCAAGCTTTCACAGACTAAGACTAACAGCATTATCAGGCTGCCTCAAGCTTGCATGGAGAGGAGAGCAGTAATGGAGAGGAGTGGAGCAGAGAATCCTCAAGAAAAAACAGTTCAGTGAAGCAGAGTTGGGGTTTTTTTATTGTCTGGATGACACATACCAGGTTGTGGAACCTTTTCATGTTGCTGCTCAAAGCTAAGTACTTGAAGCAATGAAGTTCCCTGCCATCTGAGGAAAGGCTGGGAGAAGTGGGAGGTTGTAGCCAGAAGGAGCTTGGTCTCTTCTCCTAGGCAACCAGCACCAGAACAAGAGGACACAGTCTCAAGCTGTGCCAGGGGTAGTTTAGGCTGGAGGTGAGGAGAAAGGTCTTCACAGAGAGTCATTAGCCATTGGAATGTGCTGCCCAGGGAGGTGGTGGAGTCACCGTCCCTGGAGGGGTTCAAGAGGGAATTGGACATGGCACTTGATACCATGGTTTAGTAGTCATGAGGTGTTGGTTGACAGGTTGGACTTGATGATCTTTGAGGTCTTTACCAACCTTATTGATTCTAAGTGGCCTTGTTCAGCCTTGAGAAGAGAAGGTTTAGGGGAGACCTTATTACCATGTTCCAATACATAAAGAGTGGCTACCAAGAGGATGGAGCCTCCATTTTTACAAAGAGTCCCATGGAAAGCACAAGGGGGAATGGGTACAAGTTACTCCTGGGGAGATTCTGATTGGACTCCAGAAGAAAATTTTTCACCATGATAACAGTTAGAGATTGGAATCATCTCCCAAGGGAAGCAGTGGATTCCCCTACACTGGGCAGTTTGAAGACTCAGCTCGACAGGGTGCTGGGTCATCTCATTTCAACTACATTATCACCTAGACAGGTTGGACCAGATGATCCTTGGGGTCCTTTCCAACCTGGCATTCTGATTCTGTAAGTCTGTTGATGCTGTTCCTAAAAACTCAATGGGCAATGTAATTTCAAAGATACTTGGTACATGTGGTACCTTGTAATAGTGAAACTAGAAGTGTTTTATGAAGATCAGTGCCTTTTATTATCTGCTCTTTAAAGATGGAAGAATTGAGGCCCTGCACATTTTGTCATGGGCAGTGCTGGGACTCAGCTTTGACAAAGGATAAGCTGTTCGGTCTGTTTGCTCTCTTTTGTAGGAGTTTTACAGCATGCATTTTTATTACCTTGGAAACTAAAGTCTTCTTTATCTGAAGAACTGATTAACACTGTAAAGTTTCCACTGAATGTGCTACCAGTTTGCCTGTGTGGGCCAGAAGTGGTTTTACAAGGAGGAGAAGGTAGCTGAAGATTCATTGAGAGTTGCCAGCTTGGGTGCCAGGGCTTTTGGGATGATCTGAGCCTACTCAGGACAGGAGCAAGAATTCACTGGGTATTTCACTGGGAGTTGCTAATACTTTTCAGATAGCCACATGGGCTGGTATTTCTGAATGTTAGGAAGTACAAGAAATGAACAAACATATCCCAGCTATAACCTCCTTTTGCCAAAGATCTGACCTTCTGGAATTTATGCCCACAACAGCCCATCACAAAGGAAAAGCCCAGGCCTGTGCACCCAGCCTTCCATATGGGATGGTGACAAATGCCAGGGTAATCACTTCTTTTGTTGTAAGAGTGTTAGCACCTGCAGCCCTCCTGACATAAGCATTCATAACCAGGCCTTGAATTTCTCACTCTTTTCCTGTTGGAAGCATCCTGCAATTCTCAGTGTCAGCTGCTTTAATTTCAAACTTTAACTGCTTTGCAGCTCCTTTTTGTAACTTCCCTAGTTCTTACATTGTCAAGCATCTCTGGATCATCTCTGGTTGGAAATTGATTTGCCATCTGGACTGCACATTTCCTGCTAGAGGCATGACTTTTTAAGATGCCAGCTCAGCCTTCAGCTGTAACAGCCAGTGCTGCCCCTGACAAACTTAATGGCATAAGGGGAAATAGAAGCTCATAGAATCATTAAAGTTGGAAAAAATCATCAACTCCAATCTTCCACCCAATACCCTCCATGGCCACTAGACCATGTCCCAAAGTGCTGAATCTACTTGGTTTTTGAACACCTCCAGGGATGGTGACTCCACCACCTCCCTGGGCAGCCTGTTCCAACGCCCCACCACTCTTTCAGCAAGAAATTCTTCCTAATATCCAGTCTAATCTTCCCCTGGCACAGCTTGAGGCCATTATCTCTTGTCCTCTCATTAGTTACTTGAGAGAAGAGGTCAATGCCAGCCTCACTACAACTTCCCTTGAAGTAGCTGTAGAGAGCAATGAGGTCTTCTCTTAGCCTCCTCTTCTTCAGGGTAAACAACCCCATCTGCCCCAGCCTCTCCTGATAAGACATGCTCTTCAAACCCCTCACCAGCTTTGTTGCCCTTCCCTGTACCTGCTCCAACACCTCTATGTCTTTCTTACACTGCAGTGCCCCAAACTGGACACAGTACTAGATGTGTGGTCTCACCAGTGCTTAATACAGGGGGACAATCAGCTTCCTGGTCCCGATGGTCACACTATTGCTCATCCAGGCCAGGATGCTGTTGGCCTTCTTGGCCACCTGAGCACACTGCTGGCTCATGTTCAACTGTCTGTCAACCAGCACCCCAGGTCCTTTCTGCCAGGTGGCTTTCCAGCTCATGTGGAACAAAGGAAAATCCAGCACCTACAGCACCTTTACAAAAATGCCTCGATACCCTTCAGGGATGTATCCAGCAAGAGGAAAATGTAGTCTGCCAGTTACTACAATAGTGGTATTTCACTCAGTTCTGTCTTTACAGTTCTTTATCAGGAGTGATTTTGAATATGACTTGATGGAGACCAGACTCAAGGTGGGAATGACAGAGCTTGCTGAGTTTAAATAATGAAGGAATTTCTTCCCTTCTGCTCCTGGACAGGTTTTACATAAACTCGTTCAGTTTCCTGCCCTGTTTTCCATTTCTGTGCAATTCTCCTAGCCTGGGTTCTGGCTGAAGATGGAAACAAATCACTTCATGGAAAACAGGTTGCAGAAGATCTGTAGTCTGATTTGAAATAGCTGAAGAACCCGGAGAAGCAAAAGAACTACCAACACCAGCGACAGCAGGAAAATTATAGCTGAAGCGAGCAGAAGTTTCCAGTGTGAAGGAAGAGCAGCTGCATTGTTTCAGAGGGCAGTGTCCCTGCCAACTCACTGCCTGTTCCTATTGCAGGTGCAGGGACTAAATGAAAAGTAAAAAGGGGCATAAGAGGCAAACAACCCAAAATAAAGGAGGTGAGTTCAACTTTTAGAGAATCTTGTGCAAATCACCCTCTTTGTGCCTCGCCTCTTCATCTTCTTCCACGGGAAGGCCAGCACAAGCCCTCTATCCTGGGGGTGCTGCCACTGTAAATACATTAAAACTGAGATATATTTAAGCAGCTCTCTGATGCAGCAGTGTAAACACAGAAGACAGATAAGGGCTGCACTTCCTTTTAACTGACTCTCCTCGTAAAGAAGGAATCTATAGGCTTGTCCTGTGGCCATGGAAGCACACTGGCACTTGTCTTCACACCCAGGAGAACTTTCACTGAGGACAGACATTACTTCAGTTGCTTGCTGGGGCAAAAAAATAAATCTTTCCTATGTAGCAGGAGTTCTGAAAAGAAAATAATGTAGTTCACTATAAAGTGGGAACTCGCTCCCCATGGGTGTTCTTCCTTTTGAGTATTTGCTCATACTTCTGTGGTCATTTTTTTTTGTGCTAACAGTGTCCTTTTCATCAGTGTTCGTCTCTGAAGAGCCTCATTCAGAATATTCTTGTTTGGGTATACACACATTCGCCCCCTTGACACTTCAGAACTCCACAGATCCTTTCATACCCCAGCACACACATCAGAAGGCTGTTTAAAAAGCCCCAGGAAGTTTGCTCAGACGTGCTATTTTAGGAGACTTGGACTGAGGCTTGGAATTTTACAATATTTAGAGGATTTGGCAGGGTGACTCTTGCCGCGGCAGGCCACGTGTGCCCTCAGGATGCGTGCCGTACACCTCATGAGAGAGGATTAAGCTACCTGAAAGCTAAGAGATAAAGAGGAAGGCCTATAAAACGCTTGTGAGAAGCTGTAGTAAATACTTGAGGGAAGACCAACCCAGTCAGCCAACAGCCTGATTCAAAGAGAAGCAGGCCAGGCTGCAGCTGGAATCCCAGCACATGCTGAGATCCATCTGCTGCCTGTTCTGTGCCCTGCAAGGAGGAAGGGCAAGCACAGAGAGGAAATGTTGGCCTGTCTGAGGATGGGTTAGAACATGGTGTTAGCTGAAGGGACAGAACTCATACAGTGCTACGAAGCTCTGCACAACTCCACTACACCTGTGTATGTGTTTTGGTCCTGAAATCCTCAGCAAATGTGCTGAGGGACAGGGTTTAGCCCCAGCCTTGGCGGAGTTAGAGAATGAGGCAGGTGAGAGGCCTTGAGCACAAGCCCTATGAGGAGAGGCTGAGGGAGCTGGGATTGTTTAGCCTGGAGAAGAGGAGGCTCAGGGGAGAACTTATTGCTGTCTACAACCCGAAGGGAGGTTGTAGCCAGGAGGGGGTTGGTTTCTTCTCCCAGGCAACCAGCACCAGAACAAGAGGACACAGTCTCAAGCTTTACCAGGCTTGAGGTGAGGAGAAAGTTCTTCACAGAGAGAGTTGTTAGCCGTTGGAATGTGCTGCCCAGGGAGGTGGTGGAGTCACCATCCCTGGAGGTATTCAAGAGGGAACTGGACATGGCAATTGGTGCCCTAGTCTAGTAGTCATGAGGTGTTGGGTGACAGGTTGGACTTGATGATCTTTGAGGTCTTTTCCAACCTTGCTGATTCTATGATTCTATGGTTGGACTTCAGGATGCTGAGGGTATTTTCCAACTAGGGCCATTCTGTGATTCTCTGGTTCCTAAAGATAAAAGGGTTGCCCAGTCATATGAAGCCCTAGCAGCATAGCTGCTAGCATCTGCCAAAGGCACCAGAGAGGCACCCTGTTAGCAGAGGTGCCCAGGGACAATCCATCCTGCTGATACTGTGGTGGCTGCCAGACTTACCAAAATTTCAAAGAGAATGATGTGGCAGTGACCACTCTACCAGCTTTATCCTTCTCATTCAAGAGCCAACATGAAACACCTGCTCAGACACCACTGACTGGCTCCAGGGAGCAGCACCAGGGACACTTCTTAGCAAACAATAATTTCTGTCATTCAGTTACTCTCCACAGGCTCCTTGCAGGGTCCAGGGTTTAGGAAGCATCTCATGACTCACCTCAGGTTTGCATATACTCAGTATTTGCAAACCCCTGGGACAGAGGCCTGGCACTACAGCTTAGGGACCTATCAGGACCGATCAGGAATAATATTTTCCAAAGCAGGTAGCTGTAAGTAACCACTATGACTGGGCTCTTCTACCTTCTCAGCTTTCAGAGAAAGGTTCCACTTCTCATATATCTGTTCTCCTACAGGAGCAAGAACCTGGCCCATACTTCTCATACATAAGACACAGCAGTAGGTGATGAAATCCACTGAACAGACTTACATCTTGGGGAAGCACAACAGCAGCCCTTCTCTGCAAATCCTCACTCTTCCATCTGCCACACTGTAGATTCTGCTGCTTCTCAGATGACCTCAGAATACAGAGATTTTAACTTAATTTACTGCTCTCTGACCTTGGCTTTACCCCTTTGAAGGAAGAAGCTTAGCAGGAGAAGCTCTGGAGGGGGATGCTGCTTGTACTCCACATGCAGAAGTGCAGCTTTTCTTTCAGTGACCCTTTAGTAGCCCTTACACTCAGGTTGGAGATCTCCCCATATCCTGTTGACTGTATTCATTGGAATGACAAAGCAGCACATCCTGCCTGAACCTGTGAACCTTTGGCCAGACTCTCATCCTTGGGGCTCCAGGATACATGCATTAATAATGCCTGCTGAGCTATCCCCAGGTGCTTGATGCCTTAGTCACTGAAATTTGGCTTTGCACAATATGGGATGTGTCTCTGAGGCCAGACTCTTCACTAAAAGCTGCTATACACCATCCTCAGCAAACCCAGCAGAGATCTGAGACAGAAGCCACTGGATTTATTCTGACTTCCTGCAAAGGCTAAAGATGTATCAAGCCTCAGTTTTCAAAACAGCATCTGAGCTCAATGCAAACCTTTGTCATGAGTGGCTCAAGGTGTGAGACTCAGGTTTGCCTCCCACAGAGATCCCGCAGCTGCAGGGATTTTTGACAGGCTGATAACTGTTTATGCAGTAGTAAACATTTTCATACTCCAGCTATTTATACATTCATGTCATTTCAGGCTTTGATTTTTTTTTTCCTTCTGTTTTTTTCTTTCCAAATCAAAGATGCCAGGAAGGCTACAGAATTCTATATGTTACTTCACAGCTTGATAGAAAAAACATGACCTAGGAGGGTAAGAGTCTGAGAAGTGAGATGTGATTGCCTTAGCAGGAAGGTTAATTAAATAAAATTCCTCAGGATCTAATCCCTCCTGCCTAGCTCCCACTTGCCTTTTGTGACTGCTCTGCACGTTTCAATCTACCCACTGAGAAGTTGTTGGAGGGGATAATGGTTGCAGCCCTGCCTGCCCTATATCCACTGGCTTTGAAGAGGAGGGGAAAAACATCTTTGAACCATTTTTGTTCCCTTCAGTACTAATACACTTACAAGAAATAAACCTAATCAGTAAGATGGTGACTGATTAATGGGTGGTTTGGCTTTGATGAGTCAGCTGAGATGAGAGCCTGAGAAATACCTAGACAGTTTGTAAGGTGGGTGAACTGGGAAGGAGAAATCTTACACAACTGTGCCATGGTAAAAGGTGAACCAGGGACCACAAGGCAGACAAAGCCAAAAGGGCTCAAAAATCAGAGAATTCTAGAGAAAACCAGAAACTTGCAGAGAAAATAAAATGGTTTTTTTACATGTCAATATAGGAAGTTCCATCTAAAGACAAGGAAGAACCTCTTTGCTTTAAGGGTGGTAGAGCACTGGAAGAGGCTGCCCAGAGAGGTGGTCAAGTCTGAAGCCATTCAAAGCCCAACTAGGTAGCATTCTGTGCAACCTGCTCTAGGTGAACCATCTCTGGCAGAGGGACTGGACTAGATGATCTCCAGAAGTCCCTTCAAGTCCCCTATCATTCTGTGATTCTTTGATTCTAAGCAATCTGAGATCTGACCCAGTTTCATCAATAGAAAGATACCCAGGGAGTTCCATACATCTTATATTGTTAAAAGAAAAGAAGAGGCATTTTTACTGCATCATGAGTAGATTAATCCCACAGCAAAAAAGGGCAATACTTCTTTCCCCAAATCTTAGCCCTCTCTGAGAAATTTTAAAGCAGTGTTAAGATCTTGATGGGGAGAATCAGGTGATCTCAGCCTTGGATAAGCTTCTGATTTACAGCACCCAAAAGGACCAAGATTATTCTCCTGCAGATGTGGCCTTCATCATTTTTAAACTATTCAGCCGTCTGTGAATTCCACATCTAAGAAGAAGTTACAGAAAGGGACCACCATGGTGACTCACTGCTCTCAAAACCACTTTGCAAAAGTGATGTCTCTATCCCTTCCCAAAATGTGAGTCACAAATCTCTGGAGTGGGCCAGAAATCAGCCCTCCAATTCTCAGAAAATGGTGTTTGTAGCAGTAGCTTTTGTAGCTCATGATTCAGGAATTGCAAGGCCTCTCTGAGAAACAAAAAGGGCTGCTACACCCAGGTTATCAGCACACAGCTTGACCCCTGGAGAGAAGACACTCTTGTGGATGAAAGTGAGGATAAGAAAACAAAGTTGGAAGGACTGCTCTTGATACAGCACAGCCTCTGTGTTTTCCCTGTGACAACCACGCACTTCCATGCTCATAACAATTTTTCACATGGTAACAGAAGCTTGCAATACTTAGTGTAAGTAATTCCCAGATTTTGATGCCTCTAGAAACTTCTTCAAAAGGTGTCTCAGCAAACAGGTTCTTCTGTTTCCTCAGTAAATTAGAGTATCAAGCACACAGGAAAATCAGCTACCCAAGAACTTCTCTCAGTAGGAGTCCTGCCCTGGTACATTACCTTCTCCATTAGCCTTCTGAAATGAGATGTGACTTTGTGAAAAGCAGTGTTCAGGTACCCTTGTCAGTTCCAGAGGCATGAGGCAGGAATGGCACTTTAATGACCCACTTAAAAGTAATGAAACAGCCATTTATCCTAATTGGAGGAACGCTAATTATATCAGAAAGTGGCTGCACTCTTAGACAGCAGAGTGCAAATGCTGTCTAATCAAACTTAATGAATAGGTGAGGTATCCTGACAGAGCATCCGTGCATCACTCAGGCATTCCTGCAAACAGAAGAATTAGCCTGTAGGGAGCTGATCTGAAAATGGAGGGTTTAAAATGGAAGGCTAATTATGGCAGTTGACTACATGTACTTTATCTGAAAACAAGTTTGTATCACGAGCCTCAAGGGATGTTTTCCTTCTGAAGGCAATGAAGATAGCTGAAGGGTAGCTGGACCATGGGGGAACACCCAGTGTGGAGGTTCTGTGGTGCTTACCAAACACATGGGAGGGGCTTCCAGTCTTTAGTCACAGGACAGAAGAAGGAGGGTCAAGACAGCCTTGGAGTGAAGCACACCACTGCTTCTACACTATAGGGGTAAATCTTATGCTGAAATGTCTTTGTTTTTTTCTCTAATTGGCTCCCAGTGAGCAGAAGAGAGAGAGACTCTTTGGCACTGCTGCTGACAGAGAAAGGTCAATTCCAGTATCTTCCCAGCCAGCCCAGAGTGCAGCAGAAGCAAAGTGGATGTCCCTGGGCTGACATGAAGCACCTCACATCCTTCACCCTCAGGTTTAAGGACAACAGGGCTGCTTGAGACAGGCTTCAAATGAGAACCCATTTGCTCTTCATTAGCAAGGAGAAGGGGTATTGAATTAGAGAGATCATAGTATAGTATCAGTCAAGGTTGGAAGGGACCACAAGGATCATCTAGTTCCAACCCCCCTGCCATGGGCAGGGACATCCCACACTAGATCAGGCTGGCCAGAGCCTCATCCAGCCTGGCCTTAAACACCTCCAGGGACAGCGCCCCAACCACCTCCCTGGACAACCCATTCCAGGGCCTCACCATGAAACAAGATGAAACAAGGATCAGAGAACAGGACCTGGAGAAAGCATCAGAGCCCAGCAGTCCTGGAAGAGGAAATTATTACTACAGGAGAGGTGTAGGAGTCTTGCCTTCAGCAATTACATGGATATACTAATGTGTTTGTGTGCAAGTGAGCTGGGCTTTCTATGGGCTGTTCACAGCTATGGGATACCAACAGCTATGAAACAAGAATAAAAACTTTGCCACCTCTTAAAAGAAAAACCCCTCTGAGGAGGAATGGCAGTGAATTGACAAAATGGAAACCTCTGCCAATGGGGGGGAAAAATAAGGCATCAAAACTTGCTCCTGTGAGCAAGACAGAATGTTAAAGTCAGAAAGCATTTACCCTCAAGCCACATTAGTCACAGCCTTAAAATATTAGCAGGATTGGCCTCATGGAAGCCATGCAAACAGCACTAGTTTTATACACTGAAGATGCCAAATAAACACACACTTCTGGAGACCAAACAAGAACTGCACTGACAGCTCAGCTAAAAAAAGAAAGGGGGGGGAAAAAAAATCCATGAAGGATGTCATAAAACTCCAAGCAAAATGTGTTCCCAGCCAAAAAAACAAAACAAACCTCAACAACTCAGGATAAAAAGGCATTCACAACCTCTGAATGCTTACTGAGATTAGACATAAAAGACTCTTCAATTTATCTTGAGCTGTGCTTTCCTCTTAATGTCAAAGGGTACCCTGCTGCATAGGGAGATGTTTATACCCTCTCATGGGAAGCCAGAGGCTTCAGATAAGGGAGTGTCTTTGGAAGAAGAGCTCTTTAAAGGCTTGGGAAGATAGCCTTTATTATCAGCCAACCCTCTATTAGGTTGGTGAGATTCCTGTTTGATTTGGCTGCAGTTTCTAGCCTCAAGTTCCTGCCCCAGCTTTTAAAATAGAATGAGATCTGCCTGCAGCTGAAAAAGGGCAAAGGGTGGAACATGTAAATAGCAATTACAGCAAAAATCTTGTTTTTACAAAACCCTCCCCTAAAAGATACTTTGTGCTCTTCCCTAGTGGCCAAGGCTGGCAGAGCCAGAAATGCTACACAAACCAGTTCAAGTCAAATGTAACTTGCCCAGCTAATTCAAGCTGTGGGTAATCACCCTTCCTTGCTCTCATGATAAAGAACAATTCAGCCAAGAGGACAGACTTCTGGACTGGGGGTTCATGAATGCTGGGGGCTGTTCTGGCTCCCCTACCAGTCTGCTAGGTAATTAACTTTGGGACATCTCTGTTGCTTTACCTTTCTGAAGTATTTTTGAGACCTATAAATAAAAAATTCTGGATCAACTCTTGCTATATATTCTTATTATCAGTAGCTATTGCTCCATATATATAGGTTGGTAAAATCTTGCCAGTGGAAACACAAAACAGGTAAGCAAACCAAACTTGGTTTGGGGTGAAAAGTGATGTCCATTAAGGGTCTGTATTGGGACCAGTGCTGTTCAATATCTTCATCAGTGATACAGAGAGAGATTGAGTGCACCCTCAGGAAGTTTACAGATGATACCAAGCTGGATAAAATACTTGAAGAGGTTGCCCAGGCATGTGGTTGAAGCCCTCTTTCGGGGGACATTCAAGATCCAACTCGCTGTGTCACTGGGCAGCCTGATCTACTTGGAGGTGTCCCTGCTGACTGCAGGGGGGGTTGGACAAGACAATCTTTGAGGGTCCCTTCCAACCCAATGCAATCTGTGACCAAGAGCCCCTCATCTCCTTCCTTGCCCTCATGGAGAAGCCCTGCCAGACTCATGCTCTGTAGGAGCTGAGTGCACTCAGCTCCCATTTACCATTCATGTTTCATGACCTTACCTCATCTGCTTCTGAGTTTTTCATTGTACTGGCAGAAATCATGAGCATCTTGTCTCTCAGCATTTCAATCAATATATAAAATGTCAGCTCAGATAACTGGTACTCTCTCAATGTAATGTAATTTCATAATGTGATTTCATTTTTCAGAGGGGAAAAAAAAATCCTAGAAGCTCTTTAGTGGAAGAGGGAGAACTGGGTAATCGATCAAAGACATTTTAAAGGCAAAATTCTTGGGAGTTTTGGGATCCCTATTTGGCTTGGGATTATACACAAGTGGCTTCTGTGACTTCCATTCCCTCTGCAGAGGCTACAAACCAAAACTGTTTCCAAAAGCTAATACAACTGAGACAGGACAAAGCAGATTCAGAGGATGGTGAAGTGCCTTGGGAGGTCAGTTAAGTCCTGGAAGTTTTTCAGCATCTCTAGTTTCTTTTTTCTATAGCATTAGTATCATATGGAAGAAGTCACGCTCCAGCCCATTGTTTTCAAACTCATTTCCAAGCAATATCTGACATATGGGATGAATCTAAGCTACCATGTACCTCCAAGTATGACAGCATTGTATAGAGATCTTGAAGAGCTGCAAGATGTGAGGTGTGAGATGGAATCAGCTATAGAATTCAGGGGAAATAATGTTATGGCTTTAAGAACTGGGATATCTTAAGCATAGTATCATAGTATCAGTCAGGGTTGGAAGGGACCACAAGGATCATCTAGTTCCAACCTCCCTGCCATGGGCAGGGACACCCCACACTAGATCAGGCTGGCCAGAGCCTCGTCCAGCCTGGTCTTAAACACCTCCAGGGACGGCACCCCAACCACCTCCCTGGACAACCCATTCCAGGGCCTCACCACTCTCATGGTGAAGAATAGAGAAGCCTTCCAATGACCAGAAAGGTGCAGGGAGGTGGACACTAGAAAAATGTAATCTTTTGTTATTTCATCCCATCACACTTGCATCTCCCCTATACAAATGGACATTTCTGGCTGTTGTGCTCTTCTCTCTCCAGGACTGCAGCGGCTCCTAGCTCTGGTTTGCAGGGGAGCAGGGTTTTGAGCTGGCAAGCTAATTTGCTTGCTGTGTCCAGTTTGGGGCTCCTCAGTTTGAGAGGGACAGGGATCTGCTGGATAGGGTCCAGCGGGGGGCTATGAGGATGATTAGGGGACTGGAGCACTGCCTGGTGAAGAGAAGCTGAGGGACCTGGGGCTTTTTAGTCTGGAAAAGAGAAGACTGAAAGGGGATTTAATAAATGTTTATAAATGTCTGAGAGCTGGGGGTCAGGAAGGAGGGGACAGACTCTGCTCACTTGCTCCCTGCGACAGGACAAGAAGCAATGGATGTAAGCTGCAGCACAGGAGGTTCCACCTCAACATGAGGAGGAACTTCTTCACTGTAAGGGTCACAGAGCACTGGAACAGGCTGCCCAAGGAGGTTGTGGAGTCTCCTTCTATGGAGACTTTCAAAGCCTGCCTGGATGCATTCCTCTGTGACCTGAGCTGGACTATATGGTCCTGCTCTGGCAGGGAGGGTTGGACTTGATGATCTCTTTGGGTCCCTTCCAGCCCCTGACATCCTGTGATCCTGTGAAACATGGAAGTAAAAAGAGCAGCAGAATTAAGTATTACTGGGATAGACTAATTTGAGACTGGAATAGAAGGAAACTGGAACCAGAAATTAATGTATACAGCAAAGGAAATTGGCACATCACTGTATGAACATCATGATGAGAATAACCTCACTGAAACCACAGACTTAATCTCTGATATTTTTAACAACATTGAAGCTGTGGGGATGTCAGCACTTGATTAAAGATGTAACTTTTCCTAAGAAAGAAGCAAAGAAGGAGGAGTCTGAAGAATCAGGTATCTCCATGTAGAAAGTTCAGTAATATGAGAGAAAGAAAGGCATTTTGCTTCAAATCCTAAAGGAAGTTAGACTTCACTGAAGCTGGATTTCATCTGTGGTTTCTGTTTGCAGGGACTCATGTTGCCATGCCATTAGACACACATGGCAGAGCTGAGAAGTCTGGGCAGATGCTGCTTTTAATCAAGTTACCTGAGAAAGTCAGTGCAGAAGGTGACCTTAGCTCGAGGTGACAGAGATAAACCAGATATCTTGGACACTGTTACACAGAGACAACTTAATGTCAGTGCATGCCTTAAAGCAGTGAAGGTTATGTGGGCAATTTGACACAGGCATACCTGACATTTTTCTCAAATTGGAGTGAAAAGACCAGCCCATGATTTATACAAAGAGGAGGCAAAGCTGCACAAAGGCCAGGGGCAGGAAACAGATCAAAGTTCTAAACAGAACAAGCTATCCTTATCAGATTGAGGCTTGGGGTTTGTTTTTGGTTTGGTTTTCCATTTCAGGAAACACTTAAAATATTAATTTCTAGCAAAAATCTTAGTATCAGAATCATCTTCCTCAAAAAAAAAAAATATATAAATCAAGTCTGGATTAAAGAAGCTTCAGTTTAGTTGTCTTTTTTTTTTTGGTTGGTTCATCTCTTTTATCACTTTTACTCTTCTTTCACTTCTTTTTTTTCAGTGGAAAAATAGAAAGATTTAGAGAGAGAGAGAAAATTTCAAGCAGCCACAAAGAAATTTGAGCATCTGAATTAATGAGGTTTTGCTGTATGCAAAGGCCTTCAAAATAAAACCATTTTCTAAAGTTTTTTTTTTTTCTTAGCACCATTGCTTCCCAATCCCTGAAGTAAAGCTCTGAGCCTTACAAAGTATTTCTGACATTTCAAGACTTTTCCAAACTGCACTGGGATGAAATCATAGCAATTACAGTCTAAACAAAGAATAATCCTGGAGGTCTGAGTCTCTGGATTCAGGTAATGCTCAGCATCAGTTTGAAAACACAGACTATTACATGATTGCTTATTTCCCTCTACTCAGCTCTGGTGAGACCCCACCTGGATTACTGCCTCCAGTTCTGGAGCCCCTATTACAAGAGGGATATGGAGGTGCTGCAAGGTGTCCAGAGAAGGGCCACAAGGATGAGCAGAGGGCTGGAGCACCTCTCCTATGAGGACAGACCGAAGGAGTTGGGGCTGTTCAGTCTGGAGAAGAGAAGGCTCCAAGGTGACCTAATTGTGGCCTTCCAGTATCTGAAGGGGGCCTACAAGAAGGCTGGGGAGGGACTTCTCAGGTAGTGATAGGACTAGGGGGAATGGAATGAAGCTGGAGGTGGGGAGATTCAGGCTGGATGTGAGGAGGAAGTTCTTCCCCATGAGAGTGGTGAAGCCCTGGAATGGGTTGTCCAGGGAGTGGGTTGGGGCACTGTCCCTGGAGGTGTTTAAGCTCAGGCTGGATGAGGCTCTGGGCAGCCTGATCTAGTGTGGGGTGTCCCTGCCCATGGCAGGGGGTTTGGAACTAGATGATCCTTGTGGTCCCTTCCAACCCTGACTGATACTATGATACGATTCTCTCTCTCTCTCCAGCTTCTCTTTTTAAAGACAACGTTTACAGGAGTACAGGGCTCACTGTTTCTTATCCCTGCCTAATGTCCTGTGATTGAATGGCAAGCAGAACAAAACTAGCACTTGCTACTGCCAGTCCATGGCCAGACACAGCTAAAGATACTCATTTCCAGGGCTTATAAACAGGGTTTCTTTCTTTAGGTGGCTACATTTCTTGTAGTTGTGTTTTCCCTAAGAGTTTTCTGCTTCAGAAACGTTCTGAGGTTTTTACTTAAGGCTCAGGCCTCCCAAATATTGAGATTTCTGACAACTCCATGCTCATTCCTGGGCTGTGATTCTGCTAATTCTCTCCAGGCTGCTGGAATGACAAGGTAGAGCAGCAGTCAGTCAGAAAGACACACTTATTTTCATCTCTTGTGCAGCTGATATCTGAGAAGAACATCTCAGAGAGGCCCTAAGGGCAACAAGGACTTTGATTTACTCCAGAAACTGCTTTCTTAGACAAGTTGCTCTCTTGGCAAAATTTAGAACAAATTCTTGAGCTATAAAGGCTTGGGGAAGGTTCTGACTTCCTGCCTGGCTTGAACAAAGATTGTTTGCACTGTATTTTGTGTGACACCCCCAAGGAACACACTTACAATTTCCTGGTGGCATGTCAATATGCTGCATGTTTAAAGCCTTCATTGTTCCTAATATCAATAATTATTCTACAAACACAACGCTGAAGAACTATTTCAAATCCTCATTAGCTTGAGTGCCAACAGGAAGAGGAAACCAGGGCAGGAAAACCCAGCAATGACTGTTATGCATTCCCAGTAACATCAGTCACACCGCATCAGGACACTGTCTGCCTTGTTCTTCATCTCTTCAGCTCAGATATCCTCTGGCAGAAGCAGCTCAGAGAACAAAAGCTGGATTAGACATTTGTGCAAATAAGAGTAGTGTCTAATATTACCCTAGCTAAAGGAAAAATGTCCAAAGATATCAACTGTCATGCTTTAAGGGGATAAACTGAATGCCAGCTGAGGTCAAGAAAAAATAGCTTCCCTGCTCCCCCCTCCCCACTTCGATGTGATCACAATGGGAACACAGAGAGCATTTCAAGCTTTTTTGGGAAACAGCCACAACTGGATGCACTGGCAAGAAAACAGTTGAGCAGACAATTTATGTGCCTCAAAAATTCCTATAGCAGTACAGAAAAAAAAAAAATAAAAAATAGGCAGGGTAGCAATCCAGACCAAGGTAATGCAGGAGTTTTGGCTTTCCTCTTGAAATGCTGGCAGATGGGCTGCACGTGGCTGGCTGTTGCAATCCATGCCAGCACATTCATGAGTGACTGTTAAGGTACTGCGGTTACTTTAGGCTCGAGGTGAGGAGAAAGTTCTTCACTGAGAGAGTCATTAGTCATTGGAATGTGCTGCCCAGGGAGGTGGTGGAGTCACCATCCCTCGAGGTCTTCAAGAGGAGACTGGACGTGGCACTTGGTGCCATGGTCCAGTCATGGGGTTTGTGGTGACAGGTTGGACTCCATGATCCTCAAGGTCTCTTCCAACCTTGGTGATACTGTGATACTGTGATACTTCGCCACATAGAATAAGCTTGGGTTGGAAGGGCTGACCTAAGGTCATCTAGTCCAACCTCCCCTGCAGTCAGCAGGATCATCCTCAATTAGATCAGGTTGCCCAGAGCCCTGTCGAGCCTTACCTTGAATATCTCCAGAGATGAGGCTGCATCCACCTCCCCGGACGACTTGTTCCAGTGCTCCACCACCCTCATGGTAATGAACTTGTTCCTAACATCCAACCTAGATCTACTTTTCTCTAGCTTGAAGCCATTGCCTTTCATCCTATCACTACAGGCTTTTGTAAATAGTCTCTCTCCATCCTTTTTGTAGGCACCCTTCAGGTATGTGTTGTCTGCATATCTACCAAGGACCCATATTAGAGCTCTGCACACACTGTTTCCTTCTAGTTTTTCCAATCACTGGTCCTCTTAGGTCAAACTGCCTTTATTACATCTGGCAGTTCCTCCTAACTCAACTCTAATGCATGAAAGTCCATGAGGAGAGGCTGAGGGAGCTGGGGTTGCTTAGCCTGGAGAAGAGGAGGCTCAGGGGAGACCTTATTGCTCTCTACAACTACCTGGAGGTTGTATCCAGAAGGGGGTTGGTCTCTTCTCCCAACCAGCACCAGAACAACAGGACACAGTCTCAAGCTGTGCCAGGGGAGGTTTAGATTGGATGTTAGGAAGAAGTTCTTCACAGAAAGAGTGATTGGTCATTGGAATGGGCTGTCCTGCCCAGGGAGGTGGTGGAGTTACCATCACTGGAAGTGTTTAAGAGACTGGATGGGGTGCTTGGTGCCATGGTTTAGTTGATTGGATAGTGTTGAGTGATAGGTTGGACTTGATGATCTCAAAGGTCTTTTCCAACCTGGTTAATTCTATTCTGTTCTACTCAACAAGACAGTGACACACTCTCAGAGGCATATGTGCTCAGGCTCAGCAAGTCTGTCTCTGCATATGTCCCTTTTTATCCTTGTTTAGTCAATAATAAATACACAATCAATAATAAATACACATCTGAGGAGCTAGTTCTGACTCTGCCACATTTACCAGGCAGAAAAAGGGTTTATCAGGCTGCCAGTGCTGTAGACTGAACGCATCACCTAAGAATTAGGCTTGTCTTTTTACTTCATACATTGATTTTAAAATAAGAATAATCATGCCATCAGAGTGGAGATGTAATTTAAGAGATGGTGCCTTCTGAAGGAGCTGGGCAAATTCTGAATCAGGAGTAGCTAAAGGCTGTCCTTGATGCTTGCACCTATTTCTCTCTGGTAACATCCTTGCCTTTCAGAACTGACCTTTTATTTATCTGTAAATCCTGGAACAGCCAGGATTTTGCAGAAGCAATACAGAACTAAAAATGCTGGACAACTACATTATCTGCCTTATTTTGTTTGGGGTTTTCTTCACTGTTACCCTGTAATAGTGCAGAAATTAAGTAGATACCATGTAATGCTGCCAAGCCTTCCCTCTTGAAGGTCAACAGTCACAGGAGAGAAAGGGCAAGTGGAAGAATGAGAGCTACAAGAATGAAGCTCACAATTTAAGTACCCAAGTATAAAAAGCCTTTCTAAGGAAGCTCTGAAATGTATCCTCAGGCAATTCTGTTTCCAGATTCATCTAACATTTTTTTTTGGAGACATGTTTCCTTGTTAACCATCAAGAGAAGCGGTATGTCTGGGCCAGGGGTCTGGTGTGGCCCTACACCACAATAATACACAAATGAGTATTCAGCTTCTCCTGTGGCTGAAGCTTGATCCATTTATTGATTTGAAAACTAGATCAGTGCCTTGAAGTGGTACTGAAACTAAATGGGAAGCAGCAGACAGCAGGCTTTAGATGCTCACTGTGGCCTGAAACACAGAGAAGGCAGGCAGCCACATGCTGTCCCCGCTGGAATCTGTGTATCTCTTCAAACCCAGCTTTAGATACAACAAACCACAGTAACAGAGTCTGGAGGTGAAGAACAAACTGGCATAACGTGGCTAGCTGCTGTACAAGGGAAGAAAGGTCAAATTTTCTTAGAAAGCTGGAAGTGAAAGATTACATTTTTAGAAACTAATGTAAACCTGAGCTTCCTCCAGTATGCTGATGTGTCTCAAAGCTTCAGCTGCCCTAAACACCATCAGTGAACATGGTAGGAACAAAACTTTTATGTGTCTTTAACAGCCTCAGCCTTTATGATCAGACCTAACCCTGACAGAAATCTGGGTTTATGCCTGCTTATTTATTCAGTATTTTAATACATTCAACACATTTACATGTATGGATACGATGCTAGAACTTTACCAGAGAAACCATTTCCCACTGGAAATTGCTCACTTCATTTCTTCTTACAAGAAAGGATGACTGTGAATTCCAGAGTCAGAGAGGGTTTACTCAAAACCTAAATCATATCTTGCACACCTCCTGCCTATGAATAGAGAGGTGTACAAGAAAACTGCTGATCTGTAAGAACAAGAGTAGATCACAGAATCACATAGAAGCACAGAATATATCTGGGTAGAACAGAAAGATCATCCAGTCCAACCTTTGATCCAGCACTGAAAGGTCAACACAGAACTATGTCCCTAAGCACCAGGTCCACATGCTGCTTAAACACCTCCAGTGATGGTGACTCCATCACTGCCCTGGGCAGACCATTCCAATGCTTGAGAACCTTCTCTGTGAAGAAATATTTCCCAGCATTCAGCCTAAACCTCCCCTGGTGCAGCCTGTAACCATTTCCTCTGGTCCTGTCACTTGATACCAAGGAGAAGAGGCTGCCCCCTTCCCGCTCCAACCTCCCTTCAGGTAGTTGTAGAGAGCAATGAGGTCTCCCCTCAGCCTCCTCTTCTCCAGACTGAACAACCCCAGCTCCTTCATAGGCCATGTGCTCCAGGCCCTTCATCAGCCTCACTGCCCTTCTCTGGACATGCTCCAGCACTTCAACATCTTTCTTACAGTGAGGAGCCCAGAACTGAACATAGTACTCAAGGTGTGGCCTCATCAGTACTGAGTACAGATCACCTCCCTGATCCTGCTGGCCACAGTGTTTCTAATCCAAGCCAGGATGCCATTTGCTTTCTTGGCCACCTGGGCACTCTGTTGACTCATGTTCAGTCAACTATCAACCAGTACCCCAGGTCCCTCTCCAAGCTGCAGCTTTCCATCCATCCATCCATCCCTCCCTCCCTTGTATTTCCTAGCCTCTATTTACATGCTGAAAGACTCTGAACTGGAACTGCATTGTTTTAGCTTACAAAAAGCACACAAGATTTATAACTTTTGTATTAACATGTTGTCTGCTGCACACAAAGAAATATTATCAGGTGTCCTGGGTGAGTGCTGTCTGCTGCTATAGACTAAAACCCACACCTTTTCCTGTTAAAACCTACACAAACAAACAAACGGGAACAATAGCTTAGTCATTTGAATGAAGCTTTCCCAAGCCAGCACACAGCTGATGGCTGACTGTTAGCAAGAAGATGAACTTGGGTTCAAGAATCATCATGGGAGAGGCAAGAGCTGGGCTCAAAGCACTGGGCCCAGGGTCTACTGATTCTACCCCACCATGAAACAGGTAATCAGTTACCCAGAAAAGGAGATGCTGTCTCTAAGAGGCAGCTATCAAAGTCTCAGTTTCAAAAAGTCTCAGTATCAAAGCCCCTCAGTTTAGGAAGGATGTTGACTTGCTGGAACGAGTCCAGAGAAGAGCAACAAAGTTGGTGAGGGGTTTGGAACATAAGCCCTATGAGGAGAGGCTGAGGGAGCTGGGGTTGCTTAGCCTGGAGAAGAGGAGACTGAGGGGTGACCTTATTACTCTCTACAACTACCTGAAGGGAGGTTGTAGACAGACGGATGTTGGTCTCTTCTCCCAGGCAAGCAGTACCAGAACAAGAGGACACAGTCTCAGGCTGCGCCAGGGGAGGTTCAGGCTGGATGTTAGAAAAAAGTTCTATACAGAAAGAGTGATTGCACATTGGAATGGGCTGCCTGGGGAGGTGGTGGAGTCACCATCACTGGAGGTTTTTAGGAGAAGACTTGACGGGGTACTTGGTGCTGTGGGTTAGTTGCTTGGGCGGAGTTGGATTGGTTGATGGGTTGGACGCGATGATCTTGAAGGTCTCTTCCAACCTGGTTTATTCTATGTATTCTATGTATTCTATGTATTCTATGTCTATTAAATTGAGTTCCAACAGCAGCAGACCATAGCACAACACAGAGATACATGCAGTAACTTGAGTACTGAAGGTAGAATAAACAAGACAGACCAGAGCTTGTGTAGTCCCAGCTCAATTTCTTTGGTGGCTAAGGGGAGCAGCGCAAGTATCTCAGGTAAGGCTGTCAACCCTTTCTTTTGCCTGGTCAAATGAAAAGATTCCTGGGAGTGAAGCAGCCCTTTTGCCAAGCCTGCTACCTCAAGGAGGAAAGAAATATTTCACCTGTTCCTGTGCCTGTTCAACATTCCCATACTACCCAGTGAAACACTGGAAGAGGTTGCCCAGGGAGGCTGTGGATGTCTCTTTCCTGGAGGTGTTCAAGGCCAGGCTGGATGAGGCCTTGAGCAACCTGCTCTAGTGGAAGGTGTCCCTGCCCATGGCAGAGGGGTTAGAACTAGATGATCTTTAAGGTCCTTTCCAACTCAAACCATTCTATGACCATTCTGATTCCAGTCCCAGGTTTCATTTCACTTGTACATTAGTTAACAGGAAAGAAAGAAACTATCCTGCATTGTTAGCAAAAAAAGAAATTGCAGCCTCTGGAGACCTTCTTGTCTGCTGCATCCATACCCAAGCAAGCTGGAGCTCTCTGATCTCACCTTACTGAATTCATGATATGGCAAAACTTGGTAGCTGGGAGTCAGATTCTCAGTTCAGATTATCAATTTCAGAAGGGCTGGAAGAGACTCAAATGTCTTCTGACAGTTTGTTTTCCCCATTTGCCCTCCCACTGTAGGAGAGGCGATACACTGAGATAAGACTTCAGATCATCTGAAGGAAAACCAAACCAGTCTGAGAGCTGTGATAGCTTTGAGGAAATCTACATTCAGACAGGCACACCTAAATGTAAAAACATGAAGAGGCTGTGGCTTCCTCACTGTCTGGGTTTCCTAAGGAAGGGTGGATCCACTTTCAGATAGCATGGACTTGGGTGGAGGGAAGGGGGAAGACACTAGCAGCAACAACATCTGACACAAATCTTTGTCCTCCTAATCTTAAAAATACAACAATGTGAAACCAGAGCAAGTGTGAAGGCTGAAGACTCCAGCAGGGTTTCACATCAATCAGGCTTTTCAGGCTGTAGCGTATCAGAAAAGAGGAGTGAGACAGCAAATGTTATATGTCAGGATGACTTCTGAGCTCTTGCATTATCAGAAGACAAACCAGGTTTAAATCCATTGTCCTTAGATTTACAGTCCACCTCAAAAGCTCACACTGCCCTGCCCTGCTCCCAGTCCCCAGGTGGCAGAGGCTGCAATACAAACAATAGCTATCTGTGGAGCAAGGCCACTTCAATAAATGAATCCTGCCAGCTCTCTGCCACTGACAAGGGGCTCCAGCAAGGCTGTACACAAGCAGCAGGGGCTCCTTCCTCAGCAGGGCCTCTTTGCATGCAGCAGCAACTGCAGGGATTTGAAGGCCGCACGCACCAGGAGGGAGCTGCTCTCAGTTGCCCAAAGGAGGGGGAATCACTGACAGAGCAGCGTGACCACAATGCACAGAAGGCAAATTTGAACCTAATATCAGAAAGATAAATTGCTGAGAGTTCTTATGACTGGAGACCTAATCCTCAGGGATTGCATGGCCCAGTGCCCCCCTGCTGCATAGGCCATCACACCTGCTCTGCTGCTTGAGACCAATCACTCATGGTCAGAGCACTAGGTGAGATAGAAGAGTGGAATGTCTTATTCGAGCGCTGTGTCTGGGAACGTGCACTCAAACAGCAGGCACACAATGGCATAATTGCTGCCCTCCCAAACTGCTTGGCCCCTTGCAGTATGACAACTTTCCCTTCAGGATTCATGTCCAGACAATGCATGAAAAAACAGAGTTAGCTAGAAAGGAGAATTTGAAGACATAAGAGAGGTTGAGGCAGCCTTGAAAGGAGGGTTGTGAAAAGGGCAAGTCTAGACACGCAGCATGTATATTATGCAGGCTTGCTAGCAATGAAGTATATTGGGCTTGTGTTTTATAAGTCAAGAGTTTTGTCTTCCCCCCCACCCCCAAGCTGTTTCAAGAAGTTCTAAACTAGCTGTAGGTATTTTGAATCATCTGTGCATGCAGGCCTAAGCATTTCTATTTTAAAGACATCATGAAATACATAAATGAAGTACTAAAAATGGTAAATCAAAACAGTTTATATGCCCCTACACTGCTGGGCTGTTAAAAAAAAAACTGAAATAATGGTAACACTAAACATCAGTTTATAATAGAAGAAGAGCCTGTCCCCTCCCTCGTGACACTCAGCCCTCAGATATTTATGAAATTTATTAAATCCCCTCTCAGTCTTCTTTTTTTCCAGACTAAAAAGCCCCAGGGCTCTCAGCCTTTCCTCATAAGGCAGTGCTCCAGTCCCTTAACCATCCCTGTAGTCCTCTGTTGGACTCTCTCAAGCAGAGCGAACTGGGGAGCCCAAAACTGGATGCAATATTCCAGGTGAGGTCTCACCAGGGCTGAGTAGAGGGGGAGGAGAACATTCCTTGATCTGCTGGACACACTTCTTAATGCACCCCAGCATACCATTTGCCTTCTTGGCCACAAGTGCACATTGCTGTTGCTTGGATAACTTCCTGTCTGCCAGGACACCTAGGTCCTTCTCCATGTACTGAGTTACTGATCATCTTGAATAAATACAAACATCTATTGCAGGTTCATGGAATGTATCTTTTTTAACTACCACAGATGTTAAATGCAAAGAAGTTTTAAATCCCCTAATTAAACATCAGCCACCTTTTACATGCTATTGCTTGCAACTCTTTTTAGTCTTGTTTTACTCTGAGATCATAAAGTTCTTGTAGTCTCAAATATTGTTCTTTACATACCTTTTCAAGGCATTTACTCCCTCTGTATCATGTACAAGAGTATTCCAATGCAAACACTCCTTCCATTCCTCTGTTTTAATGAGACTAATTGAAGGTTACATACCTAAGTTGTCCAGTGCACCTCCTGAGCTGCCTCAAATTCTTGCATATGGACTTGAGCAGCTAAAACACTTTAGTTCAAGTGTCATATTGCTTCTCAGCTGCAAATGATGAAAATGACAGAGTAACACTTGAATGATAGTCTTCAAAGTGCTCTGGAAAGTGATATTGTCTGGAGATGTGAGTGGCCTGTTTCTGGAACAGCATGCTGTTCACATGGGACATATTAAGCTGAGTGGTTTAAAAAGTCCTTGTAGACTGAGAAAGCAGCAGAGCTTACCTGCTGGCTAGGCTCTCTACTCTTAGCATTTTTCAGTTTTATGTTGTTTTTTTGCTCAATACCTCCTGAATGACTACTTCCAAGTTTCTTGGTGTGAAGGCAACGCTACACAAAAGAAAATAAGAGCAAGTCATTGTCTGTCATTTATGTCACAAAATTCACCATGCCCATCATTGTGAAGACTTTACATTCAATGCTGTGCCAAATAAAGCACCTCCAAATCATGTAACTACCTGCTGCTGGAAGTATTCAAACTAGTGTCAGTGTAACACAGCCCTATTCTGCCCTATTTAGCAGTGTAATCTGCTGTGAGCTGTTAGAAAGCTGACATATTATACTCCACAAAAGTAAATAAAGCTTCTCTAATAAGAAAGGATCAAAGAGATTATGCTGCACAACTTCACAAGCTGTGTGTCAAGAACTCAAGAAACATGGGAATCAACAAAAGGAGAGGAAGGCCTGCTACAGGCAGCTTTAGGAATACATGAAACACAGGGAAAACTGGTTACCTTCAGTGCACATTAACACCAAAATGAGCTACAGCTGCCACTTAACAGGTTCAGTACTATGGCAGGGCATCTATGAATGCCAAAAATTTAGTCAGATGAGACAGAACAGTGGAACACTGGAACAGGTTGCCCAGGGAGGTAGTTGAGGCCTCACCCCTGGAGATATTCAAGGTGAGGTTCGACAGAGCAGTGGGCAGCCTGATCTAGTTGAGGATGTTCCTGCTGACTGCAGGGTCATCCCTCCCAACCCAGACTACTCTCTGATTCTATGATACTTTTTCCTAAGCCGTAGAGGAATGTACTGGGATTGCTATTAAGATAAATCTAAGGACAGGTTTGGTTAAGGCTTTACAAGGTTTAAGATATTTTGTTTAGGCCTCAAAGCAAAGCCACCTATCTGCTCTGAAGACCCACTGCTGGAAGAGTTTAACATCTCACTACCATAAATGTAACCAGCCTGCAACAAGAGAGCACATGCTATCTCTACTGCTTTTAAGAAGACTAATCAGCACTAGTTTTAATTAACTTTAATAGTTTGGGAAATAGACTCAACATACACTGTTAACTAATCATTTAAATAAAGACAACAGCCAGCTGTTTCTCTGGAGTCTTTCCACTTGCAGTTAGTGGCATTTCTCAAAAGCCAAAAACTGGAATCCAAACCCAAGCTGCACAACATGTTATCTCTTCCAGCCTGGTTTATTCTATGTATTCTATGTATGTATTCTATGTTACCTTTATAAAGATGGAATCCAAACCCATGTTGCACAACACGTTACCTTTATAAAGAGGGAATCCAAACCCAAGTTGTATGTATTACATTTAATGCAGTCCAGGAATCAAGTCAAATTTACATGTCTCCAGGAGGCACCTGAGTCTCTGCAACCTCCTCAAGTAGAGACCTTTGGAAAAACACTCAGAATACTCAGTAAAAGGGAAACAGGGAAGTCAGAGTCCTTGGTCTGTAATACTACTTTGTATTCAGAAGTTGCATCAAGGTAGTACTTAAAAACTGCAGCTTCTCTAAGCTGTGCACAATCCAGACCTCAGAGACCTAATAAGATGAGAGAAGTGGTGAGATACTCAAGAGGCAGAATGACTGATGCCAGATCAATATTATGTAGAGAATAAACAGTCAGCAGATAACAACATTAAAGTCAGGGGAGTTCTGTCATAGTGGCACTGGCTACAAATTCACAAGTCTGCAGAGATCTGTTATGAACTCAGAGAAGCTTCTGCCTTTCTTGCAATCTCTCTTTTTTTGGACAAAGGGAAGAGTTGTTTCACACTGTGGGAATATGCAGTATTTAGTAGTACTGTGTCCCACCTCACCCTCATAAATCAAGCACGAGAAGCACAGGCACTTCAGGTATTATTGGCAGAAGTAAAATTAAACAGAGCTTGCCAGCATGTGGAAAAAATTTGAAGTCCAATTCAATGAAGTCAGTGTGATTTTAGTGTGAATCACCCATATGCTACGTACATTAAGTAGTATAACATTCTCTATATAAGTAAAATATATTCAGTTTTGATCACACTTGACATTTCATATGGCACTAACATTTTTGTCATTTGTCAACCTGTATTTTTAGAGCTCTCTTGCACTGACTGCCAGGCCTCCATCTGGCAAAATTAGAGGTGTTCCTAATCCACAGGATTTCAAAGCAGTTCTCCCACATTAGTTAAATCTATATAAAATCAAATGTAAGTGATTACAGGTGATTTTAAATTGACAGAGATTCATTTTCTTAAAAAACCCACAAACCATGAAATAGTAACTTAACAATCCCCTCGGTGTTACTATACCAGCCATCTACCCATCTAACAATACTTCCTATGAGGTAGCTGCATTCAAAGCAATCATATATTGAGCCTGGTGGCATATTTTCAAGGCTTTATAGTAAGTTACTGCACCATTTTTTGTTAAATTAGTTACTCTGTCACCCACATTAGAAATGTGATTGTTACCTGAAAAACACAGGCCCTAAGGACAATATAAATGACCAAGGTTTCTATTATGTTAAATGTAATTATTTCTTTCCTAGGGTGAGGTGAATTTGAGAGCTGGTCTCAGATACAAGTCTTTCTCACAGGCATATTTTGCTTTGTGTTCTTTGTTTCTGAAGAAAGTGTACCAGTGACTTCAGAGGCACAAACAGATCACTGTCTTTTCAAATAAAGCCTCTCTTTCCTCCCTTGGATAGTCTAAGTGATGTTACTTTAAAGATTGGCTGCATGTACAAGTAACAGTTAAGTCCTTCCTAGACTTTGAAAAGGCAGAATGTTCATCTGTCATGTCCCAAGCGACAGGTGTCATCACTGCCAGAACAATGACCAAACCTTGCTCAGTTTGGTAGATACCAAATGGACAATCCATAGAAAGCAAACTTTGTTATCTGCTAAAGCCAGGAGCCTGCCACTTCATGGGGAGTGCACTAGCCAGTGGCAATGGTAGGGCCCTTACCCCAAGTGGGAAGCCTACAAGGAAGAAGCACCAGACTCTGTGCCAGCATGGTAGGTTGGACTTGATGATCTCTGAGGTCTTTTCCAACTTTGTTGATTCTATGATTCTATGGTGTGCATGTATCCAAATCCACTGTATTGATCCCAATGCAAGGGAAGACCCCAATGCCAGCCAAGAAGTTAATGGACATTTGAGTATTCTAGGCGCAGCGGCTTCCCTTAGGACTCAGCAATCACTAGCAACTCTTAAAAGAGATGCCTCAGTAGGACACAATAGTCCTCATTAAGATTTCCTGGAGTGGAACAGAATCTCCCCTTTCCTTGCTTGCTCCTTGTAGCCTGTAAAAACTTAATTAGCAATTCTTTTCTCTCATGAGTTTTCTGGGGATAGGGTAATGAGTAGCCTCATCAGCCTTCAACTGCCACAGGAAATAAAGCCTATTCTCTTCCACTCCCCAGAAGTTCAACTGATAAGGGTTTTAGAGTCAATATACCAACTGACAATTAATGCTGCACGCACACACAAAATAATAAACTTATCTATTTCAGTGACTGCTCCTTGTCCAGCTAAGTGATTTGGAAAGAGTACAGGAGATAGCAGCAAAGCAATGGCAGAGTCACAAGGGCAAATACAACAGCGATACTGTTCACTAGCCAAGTACATTAGCTCATTTTAATCTTTACCAAGAGTATATTATGTCACAACTCCTTATCTGCCTCATTTTTTTCACTGTATCAGCCACTGAGAACATGCAAGTTTTAATGAAAATACAAGAGTATTGCTTACCTCATCATCATAGAGGCAGCTATATTAACAAACACAGCTGGAAAATGGTTTCCTTACACAGAAAGCAGTTGTGGAAAGCTTGCTTAGAAAAAAACCTCAGTTCTGAGCTCACCAGCTCAAAATATCCTATGTCCATAGAATAGCTTGGGTTGGAAGGGACCTTAAAGATCATCTAGTTCCAACAACCCTGCCATGGGCAGGGACACCTTCCAGTGGACTAGGCTGCTCTCAGCCTCATCCAACCTGGCCTTGAACACCTCTAGGGAGGGAATATCCCTGGGCACACTTTGTAGGGAAAAGTTCAGGTATTGCAAGGCACTTCATGCCCTGTGTTGTAGCCCTTGATTTTACATACATACATGTACCATGCACGTGAATTATACTTTTCTTGCCATCACTAAGAAGTAAATAATGTTCACTCACCATTGTTTCCACCAGTATTCTCTGGTATTTAATGCCAGAGTCTACACACTGCCAGAAAGGGCAGTTTAAGCTGTTTTGTTGTGCTATATATACAGATAGGCAACAACAGCAGTGCAAGGTTTGGGGTTTTTTCCACACATTTGAATAGGTTGCCCAGGGAGTCACCACCCCTGGAGGTGTTCAGAAAACATCTGGACATGGCACTTTAGGACATGGTTTAATGGCCATAGTGGTTGTAGATTGACAGTTGAATTTGGTGATCTAGGAGGTCTTTTCCAACTGAAATAATTCTCTTAAGTACTGTTGACCTCCAAGAGCTTTTCTTTACATTTTGTTGGAATGAACAGTTAAAAGTATTTCCATACCAGGCTACTCTGGAGTCTTTCAGACAGTCCTGAATGAACACAGTTGTAACCCTGCTGCTGTTTCAAGGTGCACATAAGCCTGCCAAAGCAGAATAATAAAGGTAAATGAAGTACTCTGAAAATGTGGCAGTATCAGCCTACCCAAAATGTCACCAATCTCATAAGATCTGGTGCCAGTATCATAGAATGGTAAGGGGATTGCAAGGGACTTTTGGAGACTTGAGTCCAACCCCCCTGCCAAAGCAGGATCACCCAGGACAGGCCACATAGGAATGTGTCTAGATGGGTCTTAAAACTCTCTAGAGAAGGAGGTTCCACAACCTCTCTGGGCAGTCTGCTACAGCGCTCCAGAAGCCTTATAAAAAGGGAGAGGTTTCTTTGTAATGCTTTATTTCTTGAGAAGCTTAATAAGGAGAATTCAGACTCTGATGCCCCGGGGCATAAACTAAATAAAGAATAATCCAGTTTACGAGTTACAGGGCGGGGGGGAAAAAGAAGGGGGGGAAAAAAAGAAGGGGGGAAAAAAAAGACCCCCCACAACAAAAATAAAACCAACCAACCAAAAAAATAAAATAAAATGCAAAAAGCCACCCCTATCCCCCCCCAAAAAAAAACCCAAACCAAAAACCAAACCAAAAGCAGTCTGGACAACATCAGGTTTTACTACATGTAATGGCTTTATGAAAAGTATAAATGTTACTGTTCTATAAAATACATTATTATTAATTTGTTTTCATATTCCAAAATGCAAATGATAATTCATTATTTATTCAGGTCTTTCCCTTCTTTTTTTTTTTTAGCATTTGAAAGGTTAACTTTTCAAAGGAAGACACAGGATTGCCAAGTGAAAGGTTTATTATAGCGTCTTTATTAACAAGCTCTCATTGGAAAGCTCTGGGCGCATTAACATAGGAGGCACATTGGCTTCGATGTTTGGCATTTGACAGTCAAAGGAATTGCACTTCACTGGGGTAGCCTTGCTACAGCAGCGCGAGCTGTCACGGCAGCCCTCGTGGTGAGCCTCTCTCCCTGCCCTGCTCAGCAGATGTTTTTTATCAGCTTGGTCAGCCCTCACCACTCGGTCATCCCGCGAAGAGCGCTGATCTGCCTTGCTCTCAGCTTTCTTTTTCTGCTTTGACTGAGAGGCTTTCTTGCTTTCGACCCCGTTCACTTCTGTACCAGCCTTTTCATCACACTTGCCTGTCTGCTGACAGAACCCCTTCTGGGCCTGTGACACGCCGTTTTCACACTCAGGGCAATGCACGAGCAGAGGTCCTGCATTTCGGCAGAGGAACTGTGAGGAGCTCATCACCTTTGGAACAGTTCTTACGTTGTCCTCTGGGTTCTGATGAGCATGCGAATCTGCCCTATTTATTCTTTGATGTGCCTGAAACTGTTGCACAGACTGGAGGAGAAAATTTTTAGGCAGAGAGTTCTGTGTCATCGTTCTCTTGAGCCTTCCTTGAAGGCAGCTGCAGTGGAGGACGTGCTGGACCGGATGCACATAACCTTCGGCAGCTTGCTGGATAGCATTTATAGGAGCTACAGAGCTTTGGATCTGTACAGTCCCCGGTGAAGGAGAACACTGGTAACAGAAGGTGTCACTTAACTGTTGACATGAGTGGGGACTCCACTTCACTGCCACTTGCTTATATGCATCAGGGCAGCTACACTGCCTGTTTTGAGAGAAAATGGGGCATATGGTGTGTTGGTCAATAGATGTCTGTAGCACAGTTGAACTAGCAACGTTTTTTATGCTTTTACTCACTTCACTACTATAGGCTGAATGTACACATGTGCTTTGGGGCCTGCTGCTGAAGAGCTCTGAGCAGATATGAGTTTCTTCATAAGTCACTTTCTCCGCAGGGTTACAGATCCCCGTTTGTGTTGCCAGAGGCTCAAGCTCATAGTGCTCATGCTCCATTTCGGGCTTTTGACTCCTGGAGTCCAGCTGATATTTGCTAACAGGATGTGATTTATTTTGACCTCTGCCTCCTTGGACTCCTGAAAAGCTCTGAGACAAGGCATTACACCGTAATTTTTTTGGTAGAGGGATCTGGCCACAAGTGCCCTGGGGTCCAAGGCATCGGCACATGCACTGGAAGAAGAAGGTTGCAAAAGCCCAACTAATGCACATGATAAGCATCATGAAAGTGCCAAGCTGTGTGTATGCCAACACTGTAGAGGGCATCATCATTGCTCCAGCTACAAATGTAGTCAATGCAGCCATTGCAATAGCAGAACCCATACGGCTTAAGGAAAAAATGACTTTTCCCTCCCGATCGGGGTCAGGGGCTAAGCGATAAGCCACTCCATAATGAACAGCAAAGTCTACAGACAAGCCAACAGCCACCGAAATGGTGACAGATTCTAACACATTTAGCTCCCACCCAAGAAGAACGAGAGAACCTACAGTGACAAAAATAGTTCCAGCTATTGAAACTATTGCATAAAGGCTTATAATTATATTCCAAGTTGTAAGAAGCATTACGCTAAATGCAACAGCAACTGAAAGACCCATGGCAATCAGAGTACCATCAGAAAGACTGTCCTGAAGATCATAAAATTCAAGGTTACTCACAAACCAACCATTACTAAGACCTTCAGGAGCAGAACTAAGCTCACTTGAAATCCATGAGTCCACCTCTTTGTAGAACTGATGCATTTTCTCATAAGCCAGTGTGAAGAGGTAGGTGCTTTGGAACTCCAACACCACTGCCCTGATAGTGTCATTTAGGTCAAAGCGAGGCCCTGGGGTCTTACTGTCTAAATGGTACCCTGTGCTTCTTTCTAGCTCCATTATAGCTCTCTTAATGCATAATTCAAAAACTTCTTGTTTGTATGGAAAGCTCCAGTGGCTGCAGCAGGGGTAAAGAGATGGCTCATCACAGTCTTGATTTTCCATCCACTGCTTAAACGTTTCAATGAAGCAGCTTGTGAAGTCCTGCTCTTCAGTCTGGTAAAAAAAGGTTTGATTTCTTAGCTTCTGACAGAAGCGTAAAATCCAAACCTGCGAAGCTGGGCTGGCAATATTAAAGCTGCTATCTAACTGCAGCTTTCCTTTACTTTTAGGGTTTAAAGGGTCACCATTATCCTCAGGTGTGACCCCCCAGATTACTGTAATCGGCATGTGGAGCTCTTCCCCGTGGTGGACGCGTTCAAACATAAAAAGCTTTTTGTATTCTGCATCGTATCGTTCGAAGGGGTGAGAAGACCTAAACACCTGAAACTCAGAGAGCTCCAGGGAGGGCAACTTCATCTTTGGATTTACACACACAATATATGCTCCACCGACTGTTAAGGCAAGGAACCAGAAAAGCCAAATATATCGAAATTTGATAACAATGCACGGCAGAACTTTCTCAAAAAATATCCTGGAGGCTTCTGAGACTGCAAAAATAACCTTGTGGCACATTTGGCACAACACTGTCCAGTAGTTTTTGTTGTTGTACACCCTCTGCTGAGGTTTCTTAAAGCAACTGAAAATATGGAGAAGATAACGTTCGTGTAGGACAACTACAGCAGGTAGCCACGTAACCATCAAAACGTAATTCACCAAGATGGCAGTGCCAGCATAAACACCAAAGCACCTGATTGCCGTGATATTGCTGACGTAATTGGCGTAGAAGGCAGCAGCGGTAGTGAAACTCGTGACAAACATCGAAAGAGCAGCGTGCTGCAACGTGATGCTCACTGTCTCAGAGGTTCCAGCGTGAGGTTTGTCAAATTTGGTGTAGTTCCACACGTCACATAAGACAAAAGCATCGTCTGCTCCAATTCCGACAAGAATAATCAAGGCCGTGAGATTCATGAAGGGAAAGAACTCAAAATTAAATACCACCCGATAGAGAAAATAGGAAATAATCAAGGAGCTAATTATTGCAAACATAGTCATCAGTGTGATAAACATGGATTTCGTGTATACACACATCACTAATAAAACAATGACAATGGCTATGGCAGGATACACAGTATCCATCAACAGGTAGTCTTGAAACAGTCTATGCTTTATTCCAAACTCAATCCCTGTGACAGTGGTTACGCCATCAGAAGCGTTCCAGTTCTCAAAGTTATCTAGGTAAATATTCATCATGCTTTCCCCTTTCTCCGTCGGAGAGAAGAGCATGCTGTATTTTAAAGCTGGTAAGACATAGTCAGCTGTCTTTGGGCTTAGAAAATCCTTGTCCACTAGATAGTGGAGGATCTGGTAAACAGCATTGTACTTGGTACATTTGCGAGGCACGTTTGTGCACTTGAGTTGGTCCTTCCTTTTGGCATTCATATCCCAGCAGTCCGGCCCCAGGGTTCCGTTGTAGTAGTATTTGGCACATGTGCGAAGCAGCTTTAGGGTGTGAGAGACGTCCCGTTCCACGATCTTCTGACACGACGACCTGTTGTTCAGAATAGCAATGTAGTTGCCCAGCGTCCAGCTGGGACAGCACGAAGCAGCAGTGGCTCTCTGGCAGAGATCACCAAACTGGGAATGAGATCTGATCTGTATAAAGACAGGCAGGGCAAAAACAAGACACCAAACCCAGTTTAAGGTAATTGTCTGAATTATTAAACACATTCACCCACCAAAAAGAAATAATCTTGGAAGCGATGAAAACTCAGCTTACAGTCCTTTTGTGTTCATGTTTATACATTTCTTATTTCCACATACTACTTTTTTCCCCCTCAGTATCCTCAGCAGACTAAACCAGCAGTAACTGTACACTGCCCTGTCACAGCAGCAAAGTGTTAAGATTACTGTAATTCTGTTGTCTAAAGAGGCACAGAGAGGTGGGTTGGCTTTTCCCCAGGCTGAGGACTGTTAAGTCTCTTTTTTTTAATCTTATGCTATACTCCTGAAAATAAACAGTGAGCCACACAATGTGTCAGTGAAGTTTCATTCTGCTTGGAATCACGTTCTGCAGTTCCTAGGAGAGGCAGGGACTTATCATCCAGAAAGAAAGGATGTTACAGCTTCATGAAGACCTCCCATCACCTGACCTCTCTTCTACAACTCTCACTTTTGGAGTCTTTTTCAGCTCTTGTACAGCTGACAGACATTTCCCTTAAGTTACCTTGCCACCCAGGCACTGTGTGTCCCTGTCATGCAGGATTCCCAACATAAGCACACGAGCATGAGTGAGTTCCATTGTGGCATGAAGCACCCCAAAACAAGCCCAGCTGCACAGAGACAACAGCCATGCTGCACACATCATGGGACAAAGTTTCAGGAGCTGACTCAGGAGTGAGGTGCGCTTCCAGGCAAAACTGAAAGTATTAAAACTAGAACTGAAACTCTGAAGTAACAAGGTTGGATGAGAGACATTTTCTCAAGTCAGGAAAACTCAGCCTTGCTAGGGCAAAGGGGATGCAAGTCTTAGAACTCAGAACTTCTGTTTTGTTATACATGACAAATTAGAACTGATTCTTCAAATAGTTAGATACATGCAAGATTTCAGTCTTAAGTTACAGAGAATGAATGCATATTAGTAGAACCACATCAATAAATCCATGTGCTTAAGAGCTTGCATGATTGGAATCATTATCTATGCATATCTTAAATTTAGGTGAGCTGAAAGAGAGCACTTTGCTGGTTTTATTTTTGGCTGGGTTTCTGTTTGTCTGTTTGGTTTTGTTTGGTTGTTTTGTGTTTTGTTTTTTTTTCCCTTAAGCAAAACTGAACAGGTTAATTATTAGCAGTCTTTCATAGTGCAGACAAAAAACCTGCACTTGGGGATTCTCATGGCAGTTATAGAAGCTTTAATATGGACTTAATTTTGTCAACTAGTTTCTGAACAATAACGGACTGGCATTCCACAAAAACAGGATAATTCACATTTGATTGTTTCCAGATAAAAACACTCCTGCATGCAAACTCAGGAAAAACTGAACAACCTACTAAATAAAAGGAAGCACTGGAATAGCATATCTGTGTTTTTCATGGCACATCTCCAGGTTAATCCCATGAGGATATAATAGGCAAATCAAGAGGAAAGGATTGTATTGTCTTCTCTATGTATTCAGGTTCAAGATGGGACAATGTGGTTTATATGCTGTTCTTCACCACTTGATGCAGGCCACAAACATTCACTGGTAAAGTCACTGTTGCCAAAGAAAGTAACACGAGCTGGCAGCTGGAAATTAGAAATTAAAATCCAAAATGTAGCTCCAGATAGCTCATTAAATTACTAAAGTAAAATGTTAATGTGTTGCAGCACTGAGCTTTGTTGGTGATCCAAAGAAAGTGAAAAGACCATTTTGCCGTTGCCAGACTTGGTCTGCCACTGGCAAAATCCTCATTTATTTTGGAACAAGTAAGGAAACTAAGCTGTGCAACCTGTGCACATGTTGTATCTGTGGGCAGATCTGCCCAAATGGTCCTGCACAGTGACAGAGCAGCACACACACACGGTTTGGGGGAAGCAGTCTGAACAGATCATTTACAGTCTTTGAAGTTTATAAAATAACTGTTTACAGTTTATGGGGAAAACATTCTGCAATTAACAAGTGAAAAAAAGGAAAAGCGCTCTGCTCTTATCCAAGTAGTAAAAAATCAGAACACCTCCTATAGCTATTTGGTATATAAAGTTTCCATGAGGATTATACGATGACCATATGCTAAGCAGCTGCAGGATGGAGCCCCTTAGTGTCAGTAAAACATACAGTTAAAGTAGTTAGAAGCAGATGGGAATACAATTAATGCATAGGGGATAGATTGTTAGTTTATACTAAAGTAAATATTAGCTGGTGCTGAAATTCTGCTTATCATCAGGAAAATGCACACATTCTAAGGTCTGCACCTTCAGCAAACAGCATCTGATTTTCCTGTCTTGGAATACAGAATGCTTTGCCACCTATTTCAACAGAATTGTGGCCCTAAACAAGCATGAATTCAACAACAAAAATAACTACAGCCAGGAGACAGTCTGTAAGACAAGGTCACTGAAGTCATCAATTACATCCGATAGCTGTAGTTAACATCCATGCTCTCTAGGGGCTGGCTGCTAGAGAACTTAGCATTCAGAAGTGGGGCATACAGCAGCACTTCCCATTTCTAAATGGTATCAGAAGTGCTTAGAAATTGTTAGAAAGTACTAAAATGATTAAACATGTAATAGAAAAGAGGAGAAAGAAAGGAGAGGAGAAAAGAGGAGAAAGAAAGGAGAGGAGAAAAGAGGAGAGAGAAAGGAGAGGAGAAAAGAGGAGAGAGAAAGGAGAGGAGAAAAGAGGAGAGAGAAAGGAGAGGAGAAAAGAGGAGAGAGAAAGGAGAGGAGAAAAGAGGAGAGAGAAAGGAGAGGAGAAAAGAGGAGAGAGAAAGGAGAGGAGAAAAGAGGAGAGAGAAAGGAGAGGAGAAAAGAGGAGAGAGAAAGGAGAGGAGAAAAGAGGAGAGAGAAAGGAGAGGAGAAAAGAGGAGAGAGAAAGGAGAGGAGAAAAGAGGAGAGAGAAAGGAGAGGAGAAAAGAGGAGAGAGAAAGGAGAGGAGAAAAGAGGAGAGAGAAAGGAGAGGAGAAAAGAGGAGAGAGAAAGGAGAGGAGAAAAGAGGAGAAAGAAAGGAGAGGAGAAAAGAGGAGAAAAGAGGCTTCAGCCCTTTCTGAGCCCCTACTATCTAATTTTCATTATAAATTTACATACAAACCAGAAATAGTTGCCAAACCTTACCAGAGCAATTTCCTTTGCCTAATAGCTAGCAAAAAATCAACACTGCTATCATAATGCACTGTTGTTCTGCCCAGCTGTTTAATTACTATTACTCTTAATGCCTAAATTACGCGAGTTCCATAGAAATATTACCTGAAACAGTATTCTTTGTAATTATCTGTGCAATTGTGGGTGTAGCTTAAGGAGACAACATTGAATTTTCTCAATTATTCCCCTTTCAAAGGAAGAGATAATTTTATGGATACAAGATGCATAGTGCCTATTTTCTGAAGCAGTTTCATCCTGCCCTCACAAAGTAAAGCACTACCTGAAATAACAAAGTGTGCATCTAGGGTGGAAAACAAAGAGAAAAAAAATCCTCAGGAGTAATGCAATGCTTACAAATATTATTTTTCAGAGGCAATTAACTAACTTTATTCTGTTGCACAGAATTTCTCAGATGCATTGCTTTGCAATAATCTCTACTACCTGGGATTTACTTATGTCGCCCATCTTTGTGACTAAACTTCTATAGTTGAAGACACAGATTAGCATCTCCTCCCTAGCTCTTAATTTTAACCTTTGTTAAAGGTTACTCTCATCTCGTCTCCTGATTGAACTGCTGATATGATGACTCCCTAGCTCTGTTCATTCAAAACTGAGGTGGGTTAGTTTAAATACTGTATTTTACTCATCTGGCTCATTCTGATTGAAAAAGATAAAGGGTAATCAGATGAGCCACTCTGTTGGTGCAATAATCTCTGATGGGGAAATAAAGATCATTTCAGGAGTATGTGAAAACAAAACCCACTTACACCAACAGAGGCCAACCAGCACAAAATGCCTGTTTAGGGGAGGGCCAAGGCAGAGTCATTACACAATGTTTCACTACAGCTCAACATTCTAAGCAAGCAAACACCAATTGTTAGGGGAAATACAATGATAAACAAACTTAATGATGAGAATATTCCTTCATGAACTAAATGTGCAGGATGAAAAAGGGAAATGAACAGATCATTGTTAATAGATGGAAAACACATTGCTTTATTTCTGTACAGAGCCACTACACAACATACTAGACAAAAATGTATGCAATGGAGTTCACTCCAGCAAGTGACAAGCTTGTATTTACAAATGTACCATCCAAATGCCTGTTTTGTTTTGGCCTTTGTCAGTTAGCTTCCATCAGTTGAAAGCAGACATTGATTTCAATCAGGGTGCTAAATCCCCTCCCTAGCACATGTAAAAGAAGTTATGGGAACGTCTGGAGTGGGCTGTTACAACACTTACTTTGACTATGCAAGGTCCTGATTACAAGGCAAGCCAAGAAAAAATGACAACAGGGCCAGACAAAGCCAAAATGTCTCCTCTCATTTCCTCAGTTTTAAAGAGAAAATGAATGTTATTCTCAAGTATCACTACCCACATCTAATTAATGGAGCTGTATTTCTAACTACAGCATCTATGCTCCTTTGATATCCATCTACCAGCTTATTCTCTTTTGACCTAAAAAATGCAACATCTGAGTGACCCACTGGGTGTCAGAGAAAACTGCATATACTATGGATGGGGATGCAGTACTTCACCTGGAGATGGAAAAGCAAGGACAATTAATTCTTGCTAGGAAACAAGAGCGAACACCCGTGGACTAATATTCTAAGAGGAAATACACAGCAAAAGCCCTTTCTGCAAAGCATCTTCAAAAGCAATCTGCCTCCACTTCATTCTGGACAGTTAGTAGCAAACCCAAAGCGGTTCCCTGATTTAATCTGATTTAGAAACTGACAATTCTCTTTGAACTTTGTCTGCATGCTGACTGACCCTTTGAAAAAGATCTGGAAAACGCTGAAACTTCTCCTATGTGACTGGAGGGCAGCAGGCAGTGAAAGAGAGTTCCAAAATGCGTGCTTCACGTCTGCAACTTGAATTAAATGCCACCTTGACTTACCTTCAAGTTATCTACATTGCACATTGACTTAATTGCATTCAGATTCCATAAATTCTCGCCTTCTGTTGATGTAAACACCACTCGTGAATAGCGATCACCTGGAATGACAGGAGGGGGATTTCACAGATTGCTTAGGTGTGGCTGGTATCAAAGACTGAGGCAAAATCCCTCTATTCAAATTACACAGAAGAAATCTCCGTCGGGTCATGGGAATCCACCTCCTTTTCAGGACACATTATCCAGCTGTAAGACTCAGCCCGCATGAAAGTTTCGGTTTCCTCAAAGTGCTTACAGTAAATATGGCATCTTTGTATGTACCACTTAGAAGCTCTACAGGCTCCTAATTCAAGCATATTTCATTCTGAAATATGACAAACAAGCAAAAATCAAGAGATCTAATCAGCAAACGATGAAATTCTTGGCACAGCATAATGGCAGCACACAGATAATAGTAATCAAAGGCTGATTTAGTAAGCCATTTGGGAATATAAATAATAATTATGAAGCTGTTTCTACAGGAACATTTTTGCTCCAGAAGCAAATGACTGCAGTAGAAATTGTTGTGATACCCTTCAGGCCATTTGAAAGAATTCTCCAGCTTAAATTACATATTAAATCACATTTATTAGGAGACAGCTTTTAGGAAAGGAAATAATTACTCAGTGGCAGTGAGATCTTTATGCATAGCTAATAAGGAAAACATATATACAAACACAAATACAGAGCACTGCATAACACTGTGTGGTACTTTGCGGGAAGAAACATGATGATGTTAATTACAATATTCCTAAGACTAAAAAGTGGAATTTATTCCACTGCTGTGAATGTGCAGAATTTTTGCCTTTCACCAGACTGTAATGAAACAACTCAGGAGTATCACTTGAGGATCTCTGACCATGCTTTAGGATAGAGGAAACTGCAATCTGCAGATCCTGGAGCAGACAAAGAAAGATACCAGGAAGGACAAAAATGGGTCAAGAGGAAATCAACTGTTTTCTTTATAAAATGAACTTTCCCATGGAAGCACAATTCCTCCATGACTGCCACAACTGAGACTAGACAGAAACAGCAGTGGAAAGAATGAGAGTGAGACTCTGCAGATACAGCAAGCAGGATAACAGGAGTTAAATCTGCTTCAAGTGCACAGAAGAGTTTCAAGCTCATTTCCTCTTCCTTTCACAAGGCATGCTCAGTCCAATTCGGTTCTGCTCACAGGAGCAGAACTGACAACCTTGCTCACACCTCACTTAAATGTAAGACCATAACGTAATAGGAAAAAAGTATATCACAGATCCTTTTTTCACCTTTGTTTTTACTGGTCAGTGCACTCTCAGATCAAGTAATATAAACAAATCATTCCACAATTATGTTTTTGTGCTCTGTTATCAGTCTTCACATATTGAAAGAGCTGCAAAAGCACCCAGGTCATTATATGAATAAAGGCAAGATCTGCATTTGCCAGTGCATGCTCTCTGCCAGAACAGGACTTATCAAAGCTTTGCAGTATGCCTTGGAAAAAGCCAATAAAGACTTCTTTGTCTTTCTCATCCTCTAGCTTAATTTAGACAGCTGCATAAATCTTCAGTACTTTAAGATGGTTGGTTTTGTTTTCTTCATTGAAAAGGGTATTTTGTTTGAGCTTTGTGTGTGTGTGTGTGTCTCGGATTATTTTTTGGGGAGGGGTGTTTGCTTTCTTGCTTTCCTCTTTTTTTCCCTAAACAACCCAATACATTTTGTACAGTTAGATGTCTTTTAGGACATATATGGGCAAAATATTTTGCTGTAGGGTTTTTTGAGAGTCAGTGGTACAGCTATAACTTCTTATCTAGTATGAATTAAATGCTACCTCTAGAGGCATCAGCATTACCAATAATTAATCAAAATCTTTACAGGAAACAGAACCACTTAAAGGAGGCACTTGAAGTAAACAGAGTTGCTTCCTAGGAAGAACCAACAGAACACAACATTTCAGCCCTATTCATTCAAAGACTTTTGCAGATAGGAGGAAGGTATACCTATTGTGAATACATTGAGCAAACAATACTTTCCTAATAAGGCACACAACACGCAGAAGAGCTCAGAAATCATTCAACTGGCTGAATTTTTTTAGCCTGCCTTACATCATGTCTCCACTTACTTGGAATATCACAGAAAAAGGTATCCTTGTGGAAGTTCCACTCTGCTTGCCTCTTCTCTCTTTCATAGTGATCATCTGACCATCTGTCATCTTGATGACTAAAACAGAAGAGTTTACCTTAGCTTAGCAAGGAGATTGTTAAGACAAGCTGCACATCTTAATAGCCATTATGTATGAGAAAACATGGCTTTGGTAGACAAAAAGCAAAACATTCACTGAATTCTTTTGGTTTAAGGAAATTACATTGAGCCCAGTACTGAAAGTATCCATAATTCAAAGAGTAAACTAAAGAAGTGTCTAATTTTAAGGAACTTGCAATGGGAAGTTGCTAGCTCCATGTGAAAGGCTTTGAGAATTGTAGATGATCAGATTGAGTATTTATTGAAATCAGTGGCAGTATATTGCCTTCAGAGGGTACTGGAGCGAGAGCTGTGTAGATACAACCCCCTTCCCCCCAACCAATCAAACTGCATTTTTAACACAAATGCTTACCTTTTGGCTTGCTCATCTGCATATTTGAATGGATAGTTTGCAAGTGTTGCTTTGTACCCTGTGTTTTTCACCATATTATTCCATGTAACCAATCTCTGTCCTATGGCTGTCCCTCTTGGTTCAAATCCCTAAGCGAAGAGCATCATGAAATTCCATTAATACTTCTCATTCTTTAGCTCAAGCAGGAAAGTAGAAACATGATCAAAGTGATGGATAGTTTTCATTATGAAGCAGAGTGACTCCAGGCATCTACTTTTAAAAGTAAAATGCTTTATGACAGGTGAGACAAAATAATGACCAACTGTAGAGAGTGACAAGGGATTAAGAATTCTTGCACCTACTACTTCTCTCCCTGAGAAGTGGTGATGACTGAGTCTATCAAATGGTCAGCACTTAGTTTTCAAACAAAAGGCATCCTACAAAGTCCTCTTCTGTATCTCAGTTATAGTGCTTTACTGATTAAATATGATTAAAACCCACTCAAGTATATTTTCTCTGTTTCTACGAGAGGCAAAACTAAACAATTTTGAATGGGACTTTGAAACAATTTTAATTATTTGGCTGTGTTCAAGACCTATCCATTTAATATGTTTAGGTACAGATATACCCAACTATAATAATAAATCAGAGGAACTTAGAGGAACAGTATATTTTAATTTGATGATAATAACTAAATACAGTGCACTCAATGAAAGTCCTGAAAGCCACTCATAGATAAGATAGCTCATGAAAAATAAGACATGAGTGCAATATTTAATAGAGTCTGATAAAAATTACTTCCACTCTTCCAAGATGGATATAATTTCACCCCCAGAAGGCACTCTGAATCCCTTTTCCTTTAATAGATCCTGGCCCTTGGTCTTTGAAACCTGATTTAGAACGTATGGTCTGCATTGTACATCTAATTCTGGGATGAATTTACATTATTCAATCCACAGCAGTTCTGTTGAAGCACATATGACCTTTCAACAGCAAAGTGTAGGAAGAATTTAAACCAGGGGTTAATACTCTCTGATAAGAACTGCATCTTTGTACCACCATTAGCTGCTCCCATGTCAAGATTATTTTTAATTAGAGGAATTACAAGGCTCTTTAACAACTCATTTCTTTCATGGATTCATTAGAACTTGCTTCTGCAAGCTTACCAGCAATTGAATCTCTCTGGAAACTGATTCTCAAACAGATTTATGGTATAGCAAAATCTTTTCAAACATATTAAGAGTCATTTTTTTTTTACCCCTGGGCAGACCTTAGTTTAAGAGGAATGCATCATCTGCTGTTTACTGGTATTACTGAAAAAGAAAAAACCCAGCAAATAAAAAATACTTCATTTTGACAGCACAACTGATGAAAATTCACCTACCAGCAATGGATCAGAGAAATCAGGAAGATCTGGAACTAATATCCCAACCAGTGCACACACCACAATTAACACAGTACACATGCCCAGGACCACTACAGGCCAGTCGGCTATCAGCGCAGCATAGCTACATGGAGAGGAGCAGAGAAAAAGGTGATGCAGAAATTAAAGACATTAAAGCTGCACACTAAATGAATCCACACTTCTCTGAAGAACCACCTTGACACCCTGACCAGTTTCCTTTGTTCTACTTACAGGACATTAAGCCAGCTATCACAAATGGATGGAAACTGGTTATTTCTACCCTCTTTCCCTCTTTCTTGCTCTCTCTCCCTCTTTCCCTCTTTTCTTGCTCTCTTTCCCTCTTTCTTGCTCTTTTGTTTTTCAAGTAAGAAAGCAAAACAAAAAGGCACTTTCTATCGAATCTTTGCACTGAAACTTTCTATTTCTCGTCTTTTCATCATCAAACCATTATTTTTTTCCCCCCAGGATTCTGACAAAAAATAAAGGCTTTATCTTAGATGTTCTTTATGCTGTTGCAGAAGGGATTAACTACAGGATACTGAAATCATAGAATCACAGAATCAATAAGGTTGGAAGAGACCTCAAAAGATCATCAAGTCCAACCTGTCACCCAACACCTCATGACTGCTAAACCATGGCACCAAGTGCCACATCCAGATAGATATTTATGTTCTTTTGCACCTACTGAAAAAATCTCAAACTGCATAGCAATAATTTGCATAAAATGCTTTTACATTTAAAAAAAAAAAAAAAAAATGGAAACAAACCAGGAACCAAAACAAACAGCAAAACAAACAAAAAACGCAGATGTGAAGTGAAACCTTCTTTAAGTGCAGTTTTGGTTTTTACACAGACACTTTTCTGTTAATGTGATACCTCATTTTTGGCAGGGATATTACCCATGGTGGGGTAGCATTAGAAACAGATGCTTTGTTAATGATTTAATTACAGAATGCACCACAGCTTCTTCTTTAAACTTTTGAAAGAAAATAATATCAAAGAGGAGGGGGGAAAAAACAAAAGAAATCGATTTGAAAGCAGAGCCCAAAAAGAAAAACATTTGTTCAATACTTGAAACAGTCATTAAAATCCCCCCTCAAACCTTATAGACTAATGACCCACAAAATCTGCTGTAAATTCAAAGGTGCAAAGGAGTGGCCACATGATACATAAACTAATCAACACTAATTGGTTGGTGTTCCAGTATAACACACTACCATTCTGAATTTTAAGAGTGTAAGAACTTTAATATGCTAATCCAATTTTCATCATTTTCCAACACTTTAATTTTTCTTGAATTGACAGAAAAGTAGCAGAAAATGAAACCCAGAGATCTTAATTTCTTAGTGAGTTTTCTAAAATGCTTAAATTCACAGACTTGGTTTCAAGGGCAACATTCTCTCATCTTAGGAGGACAAAGACTAGAGAGAGTCCCATAAAGTTTAAAAGGCATGAGTAAAAATAATTACAGGGTATGAATCACTCTATGTTGATAGTCTTTGTACGCACTAATATTTGTCAAGAAGATCTATACTCTTATTTCCTCTTCAACTTACATGCAACATAGAATAGAACAGAATAGAAAAGAACAGAATAGAACAGAACAGAACAGAACAGAATAGAACAGAACAGGTTGGAAGAGACCTTCAAGATCATCGTGTCCAACCTATCATCCAACAGCACCTAATCAACTAAACCATGCAACCAAGCACCCCATCAAGTCTCCTCCTAAACACCTCCAATGATGGTGACTCCACCACCTCCCTGGGCAGCACATTCCAATAGGCAATCACTCTTTCTGTGTAGAATTTCTTCCTAGCATCCAGTCTGAACCTCCCCTGGTGCAGCTTGAGACTGTGTCCTCTTGTTCTGGTGCTGGTTGCCTGGGAGAAGAGACCAACCCCCACCTGGCTACAACCCTCATTCAGGTAGTTGTAGAGAGCAATAAGGTCTCCCCTGAGCCTCCTCTTCTCCAGGCTAAGCAACCCCAGCTCCCTCAGCCTCTCCTCATACGGCTTGTGTACCAAATCCCTCACCAACTTTGCTGCCCTTCTCTGGACATGTTCCAGCCAGTTAACATCTTTCCTTCTTAAACTGAGGGGCCCAGAACTGGACACAGGGCTCAAGGTGTGGCCTAACCAGTGCAGTGTACAGGGGCAGAATGACCTCCTTTCTCCTGCTGGCCACACTGTTCCTGATACAGGCCACGATGCCATTGGCCCTCTTGGCCACCTGGGCACACTGCAGGCTCACGTTCAGCCTACCATTGACCAGTACCCCCAGGTCCCTCTCTGCCTGGCCACTCTCCAGCCACTCTGATAACATACAGGATCATAGCAGAGTTTACTTTTTTAATACTGTCTAGAAAGATTATGGTTCTTTTTGAGATTCTGAGCAACTCACTATCTAATCAGGGTTATTTGCTCCACAGAAATTTTCTGTCCCATTCCTAAGAAGGGAGGTAATGCCCAGCTTCTCACTCCAGTAAACAGTTTCCCAGTTTTCTAATTGTAACATCAACAGCAGTGAGCAAGCTTATTGCTGACTTTCCATAACCTGTGGGATTAGGTATGGTCTAGGGGTCTAAATAGAGCTTTAAGAAGCAAGGAAGTCCAAAGCACTGGGTGTATCTCAATTTCCCATTAGGTGAATGTGAAATAACTCTTACATTCTCACACAAGAGGTTAATTAGCAAAAGTTTGAAAAGCAATCTGGAGTGCAAGTTTTTATTAAAGTGAATCACAAAGGGGCAGCTTGCCAAATGAGCAATTGTACGAAGTAGAAGTGAAGGGAAGCAAATGACCTAATAGAATTTTCCTATTTATAGGACTAAATGTTTTCATAAACACCAAGATGTTTGCTCTGCAGTCATAAAAATTACACTCAAAAGATTTTTTTTCTTTCCTTTTCATCACTAGATTTACCATTTAGACATGTTGCCTCTACACTTCCATTCTCAGTTGAGCAGCTGTTAAATTGATTAAATTCTTCAGGCCCTAGCTGTAAAATAAACTATGTCCTGGGTGAATTGTTTAACATGTTTAACATTGAAGGGCCACGAGGATGATCAGAGGGCTGAAGCACCTCTCCCATGAGGACAGACTGAAAGAGTTGGGGCTGTTCAGTCTGTAGAAAAGAAGGCTCTGAGGTGACCTAATTGCAGCCTTCCAGTATCTGGAGGGGGCCTACAAGAAGGCTGGGGAGGGACTTCTCAGGATATCAGGTAGTGATAGGACTAGGGGGAATGGAATGAAGCTGGAGGTGGGGAGATTCAGGCTGGATGTGAGGAGGAAGTTCTTCACCATGAGAGTGGTGAAGCCCTGGAATGGGTTGTCCAGGGAGGTGGTTGAGGCCCCATCCCTGGAGGTGTTTAAGCCCAGGCTGGACGAGGCTCTGGCCAGCCTGATCTAGTGTGGGGTGTCCCTGCCCATGGCAGAGGGTTGGAACTAGATGATTCTTGTGATCCCTTCCAACCCTGACTGATACTATGTTCATAAGCCACCTTCAGAAAACACTAAGTGCTTGTTTGCATCTGCAAATTCGTCCCGTGTCTTGCATCACATACTGGAATACAGATCAACAGAGCTGACCTGGGCTAGAACATCAAAAAGGACTAAGTATGCCAGAAGGTGTTTGAAAAATGTGTGGCTGTGGCACTTTGGGACATGGTTTAGGTGGTGATGGTAGTGATGGGTTGTCTGCTGCACCTGATGACCACAGAGGTCTTTTCCAGCCTTAATGATTCTATGCTATATTTTAACTGAGTATCATTTAGTACCGCAGAGGGCCCTGATTCCAGCCAATCTGTGCCTACAGCCTGTCTCAGTCCCAAGCCATCATTAGTAGCTGAACAGATGGCAGCTATTCTATTTTTCACGCATTAAAAAGCCATAAAATGAGTTCAGTTACTTTTTCTCTGTGCCCTGGCTTAGATTCTGTGTAAATGACCACTTGTCCAACAGAAAAACACTTGAATCAATTCCTCAGTCAAGGAATCCCATTCAGAAAGGACATCCTTAGTGCACTGTACTTCCTTTAGTACTTCTCTAAAGCAGGGTAATGCTTCTGGTTTTGTGATGCCTAATTAAAATTACAGTTGTGCAATAAGCTTGACATATTGCTACACTACATAAACTACCTTCTTTTTTTCCACTCCAAATGGTTTGGGTTGGAAGGGATCTGAAAGATCATCTAACTCCAATCCCCTGCCATGGGCAGAGACACTTTTCACTAGACCAGGTTGCTCAAGGCCTAATCCAGACGGGCTTTGAACACCTCCAGGAAGGTGGCATCCACAACTTCCCCAGGCAACCTGTTCCAGTGTCTCACCACCCTCACTGAAAAGAATTTCTTCCTAATATCCAAATCTCAATCTCCCCCCTTGCAGCTCAAAGCCATTCCCCATCACTCTGTCACTGCAAGCCCTTGTAAAAGGTCCCTCTCCAGCGGGACTTTCAGGTACTGTAATGGAAGGCTGCCATTAAGTCTCACTGGAGCCTTCTTATCTCCAGGCTGGACAGCCCCAACTCTCACAGCCTGTCCCCAGAGGGGAGGTGCTCCATCCCCCTGATCATTTTTGTGGCCCTTCTCTCATCTCAAGATGCTTCAACAGTTCAACATCATTCTTGTGTTGCAGGCCCCAGAATTAGATGTAGGACACCCAGAATTGGATGCAATACTCCAATGTACTGAATGAGGAATTCTCAATAACTCTCTGACACTCACTGGAATGTCCTCTTTATGCCATTTCACCCCTTCCTTCAGTCTAGCTGTTCAAATGGTAGCACTACTTTAAGCTGCCTTCTACATCAAAATGCACATAATTTGCATTCATTTCTTTCATCTAGATTTTATTCACACAGCTGAAAAAAGTTTGTGCTTGGTTGTTGGGCTTTTTGGGTTTGTTTGTTTGGGTTTTTCATTTGGTTTGGGTTTTTTTCCCCCCATGTTTTAAATATTTTAAAATGCTTAGGAGATATGGCAAGCAATTTAACCTGTACTTATCTCACCCATTTAGCACGACTCAAAGACTGGTTTCAAGTCATTTGCTCCAAGGTGATCTAAGACCTCATAATGCTGCCTTCAAAAGAAGATGCTGAAAAATAGTGTTTACTTTCCTTTCCCATTGTAAGCTACAGCACAGCACATGGATAGTGTTAAGCTTTTCCATTTAGCACCCATATGAAAACATAGTCAGGCCATTCCCCAGTGTCAAAAAAAAGAGAGAGAGATAGTATCTACTTATTGTAACAATATACAGTTGAATCTTAAAGAGGTCACTAGGAGCAACAGACACTTGCATGACTGAATTTCTATTAACAAACAGATTTATGTAACTCAAAAGAGATACCTAGAGGCCAGGCTTGAAAGCAAATCCTAGAGGTAAGCTCTATTTTTTTTTAAGGTATTTTCACTTGAAATGGTTTCTTGTTGCTGTAACTGATGCAGTAACAGTATCAGGTGAAGTGTTCTGTTGGGGTTTTTAATATGACCCTGTCTTTCTTCAGAGAACATGCAATCCAAACCTAGTGTTCTTGATTTTATGGTGGGTTTGGTTATAGGGAGAAGATCATTATGATGACATTATTGGGGAACTTTTCTGTCAGGTTAGTTTTTGATGGTACAACCAAGTCGCTTCTCAGAACAACCCTCAGTTGAAACAGTAGAGTCCCAGAGTTATTAGGCCAATGTATGTGTACACAAAGAGAGCAGAACAGATTGTAATTGCCATGAAATAGTTGAAAACCAGGAACATGAACACCTGCATACATTTTAAATTTCTAGCCCAGTATTTCTGGAGAGACTACTTGTCTCTCCATAGAGCATGGGAGCTTGGCCACCTTCTGCGGTCTGTCCCCTTCCTGTTCCCCCAGGATTCAAAGATGTGTGATTAGGGATGTCAAAGAACTTGTCCCCGACTCCTCCTTTCGGTGTTTATTTAGGGATCAGTTCTTCTAAACGTTGTTTGAACTTGCTGATGCTATCTGTCTCCACAATCTCCTGTGGCAGCTTCAGAAATTCACTACCCACTGCCTGAAGAAACACCTTTTTCTTTTTAAATCAGCCTTGCTTGCCTACTATTTTCCTTGAACATTCCTTACTCTTGCCTTGTGGGGTGGGAGTAACAGCTTTGCCATCACCTCATCTACTGCCTTTAAGATTCTGCAAACATCACATGCAACAGTATCAGAGCTTACCTTTTTGGTAACTTGAACGGTCTGGCTGGCCTGGAAGGAAGAAAAAAGAAGGTTAATTGTCAATACAAGAAATAGACATACACATGACATTGTGTTTAATTCTTCCCATACATGAATAAGCAAAGAAATGATGAAAACCAGCCATTTTCAAATATGAATTATATTAAAAGGCAGGCAAGCATATTCAAAGGAGTCTTTGCAACCAAGTAATTCAGAGAATAACTACAGCTATAAAGACAGCTGTGTTTTCAAAAGTGAAATTTCATGAAGCTGATTTTTGGGGTTGCTGGTCCAGAGGCTTCGCCAGTTTTCAACAAGGGAGCAAATAAACTAAGATGACAACAATTTGGTGCCATGCAAAATCATGACAAAGTTTGCAGATGATGGAAACAAGACAACCCAAACACCATGTTCAATCACTGCAATTCACAAACCTTCTTGATTGTCCTTCCTAACTCCATTATAAAGAATTATGCTGGACATAAATCCTGTCTTGTCATAACACAGAATGACAGAAGGCACACATACAAAATAACTTTGCTATGCAAGTTGCTGTTATTTATTAAAAATCCAACATGAACAACAGTCCCATGAATCATCTGCCAGTCCTTTCAAGAATTGTCTATTAATGTGACAGTGCAATCATTCCAAAGATGTAACCATACTATGGCTTCATTTAAGCTATAGAATTTTTTTTTACCACCAAGGACTTCATATTACTTCTTAAAAAAAGGTATAGAGAACAATGAACTTAGAAGCAGCTGCTTGCATAAAATTTCATGGACCTGTTGATCCAAGCCCAGAGCAGGGCCACTAAAATGATCAGAGGGCTGGAACATTTCTGTGAAGAAAGGCTAACAGAGCTGGGGTTGCTCAGCTTGAAGAACAGAAAACTCCTGGGAGACCTTACTGTGGCCTTCTAGTACTTGAAGAAGAGTCTGTAATAAAGACTCTGAATAAAGAGTCTGAAATAAAGCCTTTAGTGGGGCTTGTTGTGACAGGACAAGGAGTAATGGTTTTAAACTAAAAGAGGAGAGATGTAGACTAGATATAAGGAAGAAACTTTTCCTGCTGGTGGTGAAACACTGGCACAGGCTGTCCAGAGAGGTGATAGATGCCCCATCCATGGACACATCCAAGATCAGGTTGAACTGATGTAACCTGATGTAGTTGAAGATGTCCCTGCTTATTGCAGGAGGTTGGACTTCACAGATCCCTTCCAACCCAAAATGTTTCTATGATAAAATAGATGACTGAGGTCTCCAAGAGTAGATTTGTATGCTTTCCCATCACAGGATAAACAAAATTCAGACTCTTTGTAGATGTTCACAAAAGTTTACAGCTTAGTTCAGTGCTCAGAAATGGGATTAGCTGTCCTTCAAAACCTAAGTCCATTCACTGGGTTGAAATTCCAGTCCAGAGGAACTGCAGCTGCAGGAGCTGTCAGGTTTTGTCAGTTTTAGCATCCACTTTTAACACACATGTAACCTACAAGGTTGGCAAAAGAAGCAGGTCCTGGATTGAGAATTAACTCCCCTCAAGACAACATTTCCATTTTCATGGGCTGTAACCCTGCTGCCCTCATCATCATACACCATTCTGCATGGCTGTTACCATGATCTCCATGACTCTATAAAAGGGTTACCTGGTTCATCCAGAGAGCCATGTCCACATGACTGTGCACAGCCCCCAAACACACGGGTTTGCTTGGACAATGATGTACAGAACCTCATCTGATGACCATGAACAGCTGGCAAGCCAAACACTTGTTGGGAAGGACCAACCTGTAACTGATCACACCCTGGGGACAATGCAGGTATTTTCTCAAGGTATCTTCTTCTTATGAATAGATTCAATACCTGGAAAAGGTGATTACCTAGGAAGGAAGGGTGACAACCTAGAAAGGGTGACTATACTCACTCTTTCTACAGCTCTCCCTGCCGCTTCTTTAAGCAAAATCTTAGTAGATGGGTATGTTTTAAATCTATCTCCTCAATCTTTCAATTTTCTCTGCAACTATTTGGCAAAACAGATTTTCCCCACAGAACATAAAATTTGGTTTAGATAAAGCTTTCAAAAATTGCCTTCACCTAATCTGGCTTACATAAAAGGGCTAAAAATGCCCACACAACCATTCCTCATCCTCCCCCTTTCCCATCAAAACCAAACTACATTTCCCTCTGTTTCCTCCACCTGCAAAATATATTTGGTGCTGCACAAATGATGATGATTAAGTTCTTCAAAGTTAGGGAGGGTTAAAGGTCACACCTGCTATCAAACTGTTTTGTTTCGAGAAGCACGCATTGAAAAAACCAGCATAGGCCTGGGTGAATTCCAGCAGTGTAACCAATCCCTTGCAGCTGTTGTGATGACTCTATTATACTGGTCAATAGGAAAAGCTATCCCTGAACACTATGGCCAAAAAAAATTCTTTAGTTCTGCTCTAAAATACAGAAATGCATGGCAAAACCCAGATCTTTCCCACTTCATTAATGCTGCTGTATCTAATTTTTGAGGTATTAGTACTTTCGTTTAAAGAACACCACTATCCTCAAGTGAAAAAAAAAGTCTAGACACAGAAAGAAATCCTCATCAGTTTCCATGAGAAAGAAATGGTGAATTCCTTTATTTTGCTGGGACAAGTTGATCTGTGTATTAAATTACCTCTGTGCTTAGTTCTCACAAGTTTGGTAGCAGCAAGTGACAAAGCTGTTTGTGACAGGACCAGCACAACCAAGTTATTACATAAATGACAGTCACTGATTAAAATCTAACACATACCATGCACCAAGGTGGGACAAGGGTAGAGGGAAAGAAAGTGAGGGGTTCTGTTCTATTCTACCACCATTTACTGCAAGTCTCAGCTCCTATTCAACAGAGACTTTGTTTCATCCTGTCTTTTCCAACTGGGGAGTTTAGACAGAGTGTAGGTCCATTAGGAAATACATAAAACCAGGTTGGTTAAAACCCCCCAGACATTTCTCACCATCAAATGTATTTGGTTGACCAGCATCCTTCTGTGCCACATGGTGGAAAGGAGAATTGATGGGGTTTTTTAATGTGTTGGTATAAAGTCTGAAAGTTTACTGTAAGAAACAATAGGAGTTATCAGGAGGGTGGCTCAGGGCACCAGTTGAGACTGTACCATCTCTCAAGCCTAAATAAGCATTTAAGTTATTCTGAACAGCAAGGTAATACAAAACATTAGTTTTCTGGTTTGTGTATATATTTCTACTGTTTGTGTAAATAACAAGTTGAAGAGAGGCAGTTCACATGGATAAAAAATACTGTTTTAAATAGTTATCAGCTTGAAGAAGAACACAACTAGTGCTCTAGCCTCCTGAAGGGGAACAGGCTGTGCCACTCAGTCAATCCTGCCTTCAGATTCTCAGCGAAGCCAAAGTTTCCTTTCAGTTACAGCACTAAATGAGCTTTCTCATGAAAGCTGCCAATTACACCCATTGGCATGGGTTTAACAGACAGATTGCTCCCAATTTCAAGAATCAAAATCAAGCATTTGGAGTATCATCAGTATTATTAAACCTTGTTCTATAACCTTCACATCACATCACAAAGCAATGTTTCATGTTTCATGTTCCTCAGTATGAGACCATTTCAAATGAATTTAACACTTAATAGAATTATGGATGGTTTACTCCTTTTGCAGTGTATTTGTTTCATTGATTTAATGCCTTTTAGGGAAATAAAAACCTGAGCATGTCAGAGGACAGTAAAAGAATCTATATATGCCAAGACATTCTTTCCCAGTCTTTCTTCACAAGCCTCAGCTTTGAGCACAGTATCAATTAAAGTATCCCCCTTTCTCACACCACAAAGAATCAATGCTAGCTGCTTCCTCAATGGGTGCAAGAAACCTTGCAGAAGGTAGCCAGGAAAACTGGGAAAATAGGCTATGCTTTGAAGCATATTTTGAAGAGAATTTTCTACATGTTGTGGAACCACCAGCATTTAAAAAAAAAGCACTACCAAAACTATCAATAACCTAAGATTTTGAAAGAGATAATAATATGATTTGGAACAGAAGCAGTCCTGTCTGCATTGATAGTCTTGAGAAGGCTGAGGGGGGATCTTATTAATATCTATAAATATCTGAGGGGTAAGTGTCAAGATGAAGGTGATAGTCAGTCTCTTTTCAGTGGTGCCTAGTAATAGGACAAGGAACACCAGGTCAAAGCCTGGGTTCCACCTTAACATGAGGAGAAACTGCTTTACTGTGGGGGTGACAGAGCACTGGACCAGGCTGCCCAGATAGGTTGTGGAGTCTCAAAAAAGATACACATCAGTCTTTGCAATCACTTTCCCTATTTCTCTGTGGCAACTGGTCTCAGATAAAAAACACCCTGACTGCTGAGAAATGCCATCCCTTACCACATCCAGCTGAGACCCATGCTCAGTGACACCTGAATATGAGCCATAATTTCAGGGCTCAAACCCAGGCACAAGCATAGCACAGGAATGGTCACTGACAGAAACTTGCCAGAAAAGCCTATTTTCCCAACCAACCATTCAGAGAAAACTAACTGCTTAGGTGGCTGTTTCCAGTTTGGCACTGAGCTGCACAGAATTCAGAAACATATAGCTTAAAGCAGTTGTTACAGGTCTGTGAATGATCACTGACAGTACTGTGTGCAACACAGCAACAGAAGCAAAACCAACTGCTCCAGCAGAATGGAATTCAGCATAAAATGCAAATTGTAGACACTGCACCTTCAGTTTCTGCCAGTATGGTCAAACACCGACTGCTTGACACCAACTCAATTCTGCTTTCGTCAGGCAGGTGTTCATAAAAGGGATGTGTTCTTTCTCTTCACACAAACATAACAACCATAAATGTAGATGGCATATTTGTCATATGGTGTACTCTTTAGGACAGAAACTGTATCTTCCTCCTGAAATACACTGTATACTACAGGTGTCTAAACATAGTGATAACACAAAGAGTCAACCATTACAAAGCCAGGAATAGAAAAACTAAATTTGCACTCTCGCCTTCCACTTCAAGATTCACTTGGGTCAAAAATGGTAAGCTGCAATAAATAGTTGTACTTGCTGGGGGGGGGGGGAAGGTAAAAATCAATATAAACACTCCTCTGTCCATGGATTATGAGGTGTTTAACCTCATTGCTTTACTTTGCCAGAGGGAAGGTATTCCCTTTGTTGGCAGATCTGGTTACAAGAAGCGATAAAACATAGCTTTTTGTCATCATTATACTCAAGGACAAGCTAAATCCCTGCAGGACAGATTTGAGATATGCAGCATATTGTACACCTTCCATTAGAACACATAATGCAAGCTAAATCCCAGCAGAGGAAGAAAATCCTTGTGTTTTCAGGATGTCGTTGACCCAAGAGAACAATTTGAATCGCTCTCCAGTATCAGGCGAGCTTTTGCTGCAGTATCAGGTATAACACCTATGTGCTTTATCACTTTACAAATCACTGCAATCACTCAAGGCCACAAATCCAACAGATTAAGTTGCCAGAAGATATTTTACAAGCCCCCCAATTTAATATTTTTTTTTGCTATGATATATGGAGTTTTCCTTGACTCTAAGAATGAATGAACTCTTAAGTGTTTTTAAACATATCATGTTTATTGTGTGTGCAACTTGTGTTACTTTTACATGTATAGCTGGGGAGGGGTTTGCAGCACAAGCCCCAGGAGGAGAGGCTGAGGGAGCTGGGGTTGCTTAGCCTGGAGAAAAGGAGGCTCAGAGGAGACCTTATGGCTGTCTACAACTCCCTGAAGGGAGGTTGTAGCAAGGTCAGGTTTGGTCTCTTCTCCTGGGTGTCCAGCACAACAAGAAGAAGACAGAGTCTCAGGCTCCACCAGGGAAGGTTTAGGCTGGATGCAAGGAAGAAGTTCTTCATAGAAATTGGAATGGGCTGCCCAGGGAGGTGGTGGAGTCACCATCACTGGAGGTGTTTAGGAAGAGACTGGATGGGGTGCTTGGTGCCATGGTTTAATTGATTAGATGGAGTTGGGTGACAGGTTGGACTCGATGATCTCAAAGGTCTTTTCCAACCTGGTTAATTCTATTCTATTCTAATACAGGAAGAATAGGACAGAGCAGAAGGATGTTGTCAAGATGACAGAGAATTCATTTTTCTGCCAAGTTGCTTATTGAAAGCAAGAAAAATTAAAACAATTCTCTTGCGCTTTCACACAAAATGTGAAGGAACAAAAGGATTTTAGTTTTTATCCCTAAATTATGAGGGTGAGGTGATCTGAAACTAACCACCATTTTATTCCATTAAAAAGTCTAAAAATCTCAATGGTGCAGCTTTACTTAACTTCATACTATGGATTCTTTTTGTTGAGGCTGTTTTTAAGCATGAAATTAAGCAAAATGAAAGTCTTTGTAACAGAGACCAAAAATCAGTGTATTCTAGATGTCACTCACATTTTTATGGCTGAGATGCCAAACTTTTATAAAGGTTCTTGTCTGCTCTTCTTGTGTATTCTTACAGTTCCACCTGTGGATCTGCTGTGTATTCACAGCAAGTATGAGAAAATAACATTGTCTGTCTGCAAGGACAGCAATTGTAAGGAATGTGTTAACAATAATTAAATAATTGGCTGAGTGATTCTTGCTCTGCCTTCAATGTAGCACAGAAGGGTATGCTTTATGGACCTACAGCTCTCCCACTGGGCAAAACTAGATTCCTTGAATCCCTATATACTTAACTAAGCCAAGGTTTTGCTATGAAATCAATATTACATTTTATTAATCCACTGTGAAAATCAACTCCCAGCAGCTAACTTCTGGCTCACGTCAACATAGAACAGGACAAAAGTGTTTCCATCACATCACTAGACAGGAGAAAAGGCCAATGCAATCATATTGACATCCCCTACATGTGTATTTCCACTTGGAAGTCATTTTGATAAATTTAGTACCCCAGAATCATAGAATGGCAGGAGTTGGAAGGGACCTCTGGAGAGAAGTCCAACCCTCCTGCCAAAGCGGGATCAGCCAGGGCAGGTCACATTTACATAGACCTTGAAAGTCTCTAGAGGAGACCCCACAACCTCTCTGGGCAGCCTGGTCCAGTGCTCCATCACCCTTAAATAAGTTTATCCTCATTATATGTTAAAATTAAAACTTCTACTAATTTATAGCACACATATTACTTAAAACTGAAATGCTGATATAAACATCTGCAAGGTTTGAGGGTTTTGGTGTCCCATCCACTCCCTTTCCTTGCTGCCCCCTATGGTATACATAGAACTGTTGAGGTTGGAAGAGACCTTTGAGCTCAAGTCCAACCATTCACCTAGAGCTCACAGTCCCACCACTACTACTAAACTATTACTACTAAACCCTATCCCCATGTTGTTTGAATACCTCCAGGTATGGTGGTGTTAAGGAGCCTAGGATTTTATTTACCAAGTTTGCAGTTTAAGGTTCCTTAGAAGCTCATTTTTGCAATACTTACTCCTAATACCTTCCCTTTTTCATCTTCAACAACTGACCCAATATTATCAACTACCAGGACAGGTGGCTCTTTCCCTTAAGAGCACCTACTTGGTTCACTTGTCTTCAAGAGAAAGTAGATCATCTTCTCTGCAGGAAAATCCGACAGTGTATGAAGCAGCCAAGTAATACACACCCCACAAAATTTGTTCTTGTATTCTTCCTCCCCTAAACTTTCCTCCAATGAGTGCAGCCACTTTTAAACACAGTTCTTAAACTGTCAATAAGAAAACTGCCATCAAACATACTTAAACTGCATTGTCCTAGCTTTAAATGGCAAAGTTTATACATAATTCAAAGTAGATTCTGCTTCAAAGGGCTTAACTGAAGCTATATATATATATATTCCTTTAACTTCTGAAGCACTGAGGGCAAGACCACATATAGCACTGCTGGGCAAGTTAAACAAAAGTTCTGAACTATTCAAGACAATAAAAAGGGCTTAGTAAAATACCACCATGAATCACTATTTGAAAACAAGCCAACAGCTAATTTGGAGCAGACTAATATTATTTCAAGATCCTTCACGAGTCTAAAACCATTAAGTCTTTTTTCTTCTCTTTGTAATTACAGTGAAATTAATAGATATGTTCTGGGATTTAAACGATGAGTAGAGCAGTTACCAGCATTTTTACTGGCAAAAAAATAAAGAGGTTCCTTCCTCAGAAATATTTGATTTCAAAGCTGTTTTTCTTCCACTTCCCAGTTGAATGGAGCAATGCAAGGTCACGGTCACATCTTGTATGTCTCTGACAGACAGGAAATTAACATGAACCAAGAAATCACAACATACACACAAGAAAGACTCCATCCCATGATACCAAGGAGAGCGAGAGAGATGTACAGAGCACCTATTTTCATTCAAGGGATTTCTCCACAAGGGCTGAAATCCATGTTCTTACAGGCATTAACGATTGACATGAAGCATACGTTAGCTTGCCTCTGGAGCAGAGAGCCTTCAGACTGTCATATATCACACTTCAAGTGGTACATGCTTCAGCCCTCCTTCCTGTGCAGATGTAAGAGTTTGTGAATGCAAGTCACCAGGGGAGTTCATTTTTGCTCTCAGAAAAATCTCCTTTGACCAGAGAGCTTTCCTGAAAATAGACTACAATCCTTAACAAATCCTCCAAATTCTTAGCCTGACTATGGGGACAAACACTAGTTTTTAACCTTTCTACATATTTCATCTCTTGCAGCAAATGAAAATATTGTTACTTGAACAATTCTGTTCTACATTTCATTCCCAAAACGCATTTCAGTGCTGAGCTGGTGTTCTGGTGCCTGTGAATTTAAGTTACTTTGAAGGTCGAGTTTGAAATGATATAAAACAAGTTCACACAACATTCAACACAATTAAAAGATATAAAAGGATTTAGTAAGCAACTGCACAAAGAAAGCTTCTCAGACAATACTGACACAGAGGAAAAACTGTACATACATACCAAAATCACATTTTATCTCCTGAGATTAGATTTGTTTTGCTTGCTCAGTAATGCACAAGGAAAAGAGGAGAGAAGAGGGAAAAGAGGAGGGAAGAGGGAAAAGAGGAGGGAAGAGGGAAAAGAGGAGGGAAGAGGGAAAAGAGGAGGGAAGAGGGAAAAGAGGAGGGAAGAGGGAAAAGAGGAGGGAAGAGGGAAAAGAGGAGGGAAGAGGGAAAAGAGGAGGGAAGAGGGAAAAGAGGAGGGAAGAGGGAAAAGAGGAGGGAAGAGGGAAAAGAGGAGGGAAGAGGGAAAAGAGGAGGGAAGAGGGAAAAGAGGAGGGAAGAGGGAAAAGAGGAGGGAAGAGGGAAAAGAGGAGGGAAGAGGGAAAAGAGGAGGGAAGAGGGAAAAGAGGAGGGAAGAGGGAAAAGAGGAGGGAAGAGGGAAAAGAGGAGGGAAGAGGGAAAAGAGGAGGGAAGAGGGAAAAGAGGAGGGAAGAGGGAAAAGAGGAGGGAAGAGGGAAAAGAGGAGGGAAGAGGGAAAAGAGGAGGGAAGAGGGAAAAGAGGAGGGAAGAGGGAAAAGAGGAGGGAAGAGGGAAAAGAGGAGGGAAGAGGGAAAAGAGGAGGAAAGGCATTCTTGTCCCAGCTCTGTGCAAGACTTGTAGAAAGTGCAGCATGCTGTTTGCATAGCTGACAGTGAATAGTAATTATCACAAGAACAGTAAATGAATTAATAAAGCCAGAATAAACATCTTAAAGTGTCACACTTGGGGGATAATGTAAGAGCACCCAAGGCTAGTGGAGAGGTGTCCTTGCCCTGTGGCAGGGAGGTTGCAGTAAATGATCTCTGAGGTCCTTTCCAACCTAAGCCATTCTACAATTCTATGCTAGGATTAAAAATTAATAAGATGAGCAAAAGTGATTGAGTGCAGCTCAAATTATGGACTGCCATGTTTCTGAGACAGAAAAAGAACAAGGTCATTTGCTTGGTCATCGGGAGATATCTTGCCTCACACTTGGACTCCGGTTCACAAGGATGCATGAGAGGGCTACACATTCCCTTTCCTTTCCTCAACTACATTAAAATCCCCAAGTGTCACAGAGCTGTTAATCATAGAATCAATAAGGTTGGAAGAGACCTCAAAGATCATCAAGTCCAACCTGTCACCCAAGACCTCATGACTACTAAACCATGAAAGAGAGCATCTAGTTCGCAGCTCTCCTGTGCTTTCAGCCCCTTCACTCTGGGAAGCCACTGAATAAAGAATTCCTATTCAGCATGGAACAAATGGCTTAAAGGAGAGTAGAGCCAGAATCCATATTGTTTCCATACCAATTAGCAACAGGCAGGAACTCCTGATCTGCAGTATGGACCAAGACATTTGCAACATCCTGGACTAAATGATGGTAGCAACTTTTGCTATTTAGCTGCTGAAGGTTGATAAATAGTTTCAGAAATAGGCTTGAAAAACGTGACCATCTGGAAGGCTGGGCCCAAGTTAACTGGGTGAACTCAGTTAAGTCTGGCCCGCTCACTAGTGGTGTCCCCCAGGGTTCAGTAGTGGGGCCTGCCCTCTTTAGTATCCTTATGAATTATCTGGATGTGGGGACTGAGTGCAGGTGACACCAACCTGGGTGGCTGTGGCAATCTGCTGGAGGGTAGGGAAGCTTTACAGAGGGATCTGGATAGGTCAGATCAGTGCACCAAGGCTAAATGCCAGGTCCTCCACTTGGGTCATAACCACCCTATGGTAAGTTACTGACTTGGGGGTGTGTGTTTAGAAAGCTGCAGCTTGGAGAGGCACCTGGGAGTACTGGTTGATAGTTGACTGAACATGAGTCAGCAGAGTGCCCATGTGGCCAAGAAAGCCAACGGCATCCTTGAGTTTACTAGAAACACTGTGGCCAGAAGGAAGAGGGAGGTGATTGTCCCCCTGTACTCAGCATTGGTGAGGCCACACCTCAAATACTATGCTCAGTTCTGGGCCCTGCACTACAAGAAGAATGTTGAGGTGCTGGACCACTTCCAGAGAAGGGCAAGGAGGCTGGTGGAGGGCTATCAAATATTGTAAGGGTCTGCCCAGGGCAGCCTGTGCATCTGACATGGTTTAGTGTTGACCCTTCAGTGGTGGATCAAGGGTTGGACTGCATGATCATTGATCTCTCTTCCAACCAGATATATTCTAGGAGTCTGTGACCCAAAAGATTTCTCTTTCTTCTTCTTTTTTTCCTTTATAAGATACTTTTTTCAGTCTTCCCAGGGGAAGGGAGTAAGTTTATTTGATTGGTTTGTGATAGAGTATATGCATATGGATTTTATACAAAAGGTTGCAGCACACATGTCCTATTCAAAGCAAAAACTAAAGGATCTTTTGATGCATGAAACACAACAGAAGCTAACAGCTTTCAAAATAAAAGCAGTTGGAGGGGTAGAAAACACTTTGTTTAAAAAATTCCATGTAGGAGTTCCTGTGAATAGTTAAAAGTTGCTGAAATGAGAAGAGTTGAAAATATTGTCTATGCATGCATACACATAATCAGCTCTGCAAGCCTGCAGAATGTACGAGATAACAATGATCCTTCTCCTGGAATCAAGCAGAGAGCTGTTTCACAATAAAGTCTTGTTATTCAGATTGGTATTTGGCAAACAGTCCCTTGGTTTTTGGAAAGAAAAAACAAAATACAACCACCAACCAAAAGCTTTTTATTTCTTTCTGCTTCTAACCTTTATGCCAAGTAACTAGAAGGAGAGTATAAAATATGTAAGAGCTAGCTCCAAGTGTTCTACCCTCACTTCACAGTTTTTTTTTAATAGATACACTTTTAATTAATACTTTTAAAAGGATAAGTATTCAGGTCTATCTGCAATACTGTTTAAACAGTGTGTGGCACAGAATTCTGACGTACAGCAGAGCTCAGAATCCCAAACCACCACATAAATCTCCAATGCCAAAACAGTTCAAAAGAAGGTTTAAATCTAACTGAACAGAAGATGTGCAGTGAGCCTGGAGATAAGAAAGCTCTACCAGTTTCCTGACTCTGCAGTACTGTGGGGTTTGCCTTTCTTAGAATGTGAATTGGTCTAGCAAGCAAAAACTTTGAATCCACCTATTCAAACTATCCAAGCTGGCAGGGGACGAGGAGCAATTCACATATGTCCCAAAAGTTGGTGAGGGGTTTGGAACATAAGCCCTACGAGGAGCGGCTGAGGGAGCTGGGGTTGCTTAGCCTGGAGGAGACTCAGGGGTGACCTTATTAATCTCTACAACTACCTGAAGGGAGGTTGTAGACAGACGGATGTTGGTCTCTTCTCCCAGGCAAGCAGTACCAGAACAAGAGGACACAGTCTCAGGCTGCGCCAGGGGAGGTTCAGGCTGGATGTTAGAAAAAAGTTCTATACAGAAAGAGTGATTGCACATTGGAATGGGCTGCCTGGGGAGGTGGAGTCGCCATCACTGGAGGTTTTCAGGAGAAGACTTGATGGGGTGCTTGGTGCTGTGGGTTAGTTGCTTGGGCGGTGTTGGATTGGTTGATGGGTTGGACGCGATGATCTTGAAGGTCTCTTCCAACCTGGTTTATTCTATGTATTCTATTCTATGTATTCTATGTAAACTCAGAACTTCAGCCAGCTAATGATTCTGTGAGGCTTTAAACTGATTTTATTCTCGTGTTCCAGCTTCAGATAACTGCATGATGATAGAGAGGATCATCCCATGTGTCCTTTTATCCTGTCTTTAACCGGAGATAATTGTGATGCTTTTCAGAACCGTTCTCTTTAGTCATCTGCGCCAGCCAAAAGCATTGACATTATAGTCATGAGATGTAAATAATGGTAGGTGATATAGAGCAGGCCTAGTCCATGCAAAGAGTACTTGTATCAATTTATTGGGTCAATATTGCAGAAGTGCAAGCACAGAGGCCACCTGGAATGATTTCCTTAGCAGCAGAACTATCAGTTCTTTCAGTTCCCTGACCTCTCCCTACCTCACCTTTTGTCTCCAGTCCGTAGATTCAAGTTTTCTAGTATACTTGGGTGCAATAAGAAGAGGGAGGTTCTCTTCCCACTCTATTCAGCCCTAGTTAGACCACATCTGGAATACAGTTATGGGCCCTCTAGTTCAAGAGGAGGACAGGGAACTGTTGGAGAGAGGTCAGTGGTGGGCTGTGAGGATGATTACAGGACAGGAGTATACCTCTTACAAGGAAAGACAGAGACCTGGGGCTAAGTCTGGAGAAGAGAAGGCTGAGAGGGGATCTTATCAATGTCTGCAAATATCACCTGAAGGGTATGCGTCAGGAGGATGGAGCCAGTCTCTTTTCAGTGACACCCAGTATCACAGTATAACTAAGGTTGGAAGAGACCCCAAGGATCATCAAGTCCAACCTGTCCCAACAGACCTCACAACTAGACCATGGCACCAAGTGCCACGTCCAATCTCCCCTTGAACACCTTCAGGGACGGTGACTCCACCACCTCCCTGGGCAGCACATTCCAAAGACGAACGACTCGCTCACTGGAAAACTTTTTCCTCACCTCGAGTCTAAACCTCCCCTGGCACAGCTTGAGACTGTGTCCCCTTGTTCTGGTGCTGGTTGCCTGGGAGAAGAGACCAACCCCTTCCTGTCTACAACCACCTTTCAGGTAGTTGTAGAGGGCAATGAGGTCACCCCTGATCCTTCTCTTCTCCAGTGATAGGATAAGAGGCAATAGACAATCACAGGAAATTCCATCTCCACATGAGAAAAAATATTTTTACTGTGAGGGTGCCAGAGAGGTTGTGGAGTCTCCATCTCTAAAAATCTTCAAAGCCCATCTGGACATGTTCCTGTAGGACCTGCCCTAAGTGGCCGGACTCCATCTCTGGAGGTCACTTCTAATCCCTGCCATTCTATGGTTTTAATTGCAGAAGAGACTCCAAAAGAGCTGGCATCAAGATTAGCAAGGATATAGGTAGCTTTTAAATGGGGTCTTCCCTATAAGAAGGTCTCATACAAGTCTGAAAGGAGCAATTCAATTTGGTACCAGAAAAAGCAGCACTTACTTTCCACAACCCTGAGATGACTTTCTGAATGCACATTTTCCCCTCTTCTGCTCCTATTTACATGCAGAAACTCCCACAGAAACAACACATTTTGAAAAATACCAGGAACATTTTAAAGGGTATTCTAGTTTGTTATACATACATATATTTTAGTGTAGTGTTTAGATCTGGTAGAAGATGCAACCCTTCATTATTCATTTGACCCTGCTTTCATCCCAACTAAACATGCTGCTGCGCTGCATAGTTTTACTCTTCCCTAGGGACTCCTAACTCAGTGCTTCCACTTGTCAAGCACCAGCCTTTATGCTTCTTCCACCTCCTCAGATTTAAGAGCATTACTTGGTTATTCCTCCTCATTTCTACTGTCTGCTTGATGAAGGTTGCTGATGATTACAGAAGCAGATGGCAGCAAAGGAGGGGCAGTAACTACCCACCTTCAAGTGGCTCTAAGCCCCACAGGTTTCTTCAGATACCTGAGTGCATTTAGACAAAAATTTACTTCAACACAAGTCCTCAAAAGGGGAAGGGTTGAAAAAGATCTTCCAATAGTACCTGAAAAGAACTAATTATATCCATGCTCCAAACAGGTATGCTTATAAACTGTTTGTCAAAAAGCAAATCAAGTCCTGAAACCACTGCACTCTGATATGGAAGGAAAGCTTGAATTTCCCAGGAGGTGTTGGTGTGATCAAGATACTGTACCCACTAATAAAAAACAAATAAAAAGTATCAAAATGTTTGAATGAGCTACTTCTTAAACATGTACACAAAACCACACAAAAAACTTGGGCTCAAGATCTTCCAACCTCAGAAAAACATCTTAAAGTCACTGGAATCATTACAGTTGTACTTCACCTACTTTCACAGCGGAATTTTTCCACCACCATCGTGTTGTAAAGCACCAGCCACTGAAAGAGAGACTGTTTACAAGGGTCTGCGGTGATAGGATGAGGGGCAATGGCTTCAAACTAGAGAAGAGTAGACTGGATGTTAGGAACAAGTTCTTTATCACGAGGGTAGTGGAACACTGGAACAGGTTGTCCAGAGAGGTGTTTGGGGCCCCATCCCTGGAGATACTCCAAGTGATACTTGAGAGGGTTCTGGGCAGCCTGATCTAGTTGAGGATGACTCTGCTTACTGCAGAGGGGGTTGGACTAGACCTTTGCAGGTTCCTTGAAAGCCAGCCCATTCTATGAATCTATGAAAGTATTTGCTTTTATGCTACAAGCATTATTCACCACTCTAAAAATTTACCAGCTGCCCAGCCATTTCGGTTGTGGTGTGTAAATGACACTTCAATGTCATTCAGTTTAAACCTCAAAGCTGAACACACTACAAAATTCCAGATCCAGCCCAGCTTTTAAGAAGATAGGACAAATGTGGCATTACTTCAATCTGTCTTCTTTATACACTCCAATCTGCAATGATATACCAGAGCTGCATTCCTTTAATATTAGCTCACTGGCGAACGTTAAGCCTTGGGCTTCGAGACCTGACAAAACCTGTCCTGCTGAAACAATTGGTTACCTGCCCAGAGCTGTGAGCATTAGCAATACAGTTTGTAAAAAGTGTTCATCTCCCCCTATCTAATCATATCTTTTTTTCCCTCTCCCTTCATTCCTGACAATATTTGAATGCATTCTTTGTAAACACAAAGAAGCAAAACAAAAGCTAACTTGCCTGTGTGCTGAAGTTCATTAATGTGTCCTATGAGAACCTGCATTTTAAGTAACCCTGTCAAAACATGCATATGTTATAAAGCTGGATGACTGCCAATGAGCCTTGCAAGGAAAAGTCTCTGGAGAAGAAACTGTTTTGCAGATTATAGGCTCAAAATGTAATAAAGTGTGGAACAGAGATCATGTTAAAATATCACACACCTCAGCATTGCTCTTCTGTGTACAGAAAGTTATCTGAGCGTATGAAAAATGAACGCACATAGAACTGCAGAACTGTTTTGGTTGGAAAAGACCTCTAAGATCGAGTCCAACCTTCAACATAAGGCCACAATGGCCAATAAACCATGTCCCAAAGTGCCATGTCCACATGTTTCTTGAACACCTCCATGGATGGTGACTCCACAGCTTCCCTGGGCAGCCTGTTCCAATGCCTGACCACTCTTCCCATAAAGGAATTTTTCCTAATATCCAACCTAAATCTCCCCTGGCACAAATTCCACACTATCACCAAGGTTGGAAGAGACCTCAAAGATCATAGAGCCACAAACCTGATGACTAGACCATGGCACCAAGTGCCACATCCAATCCCCTCTTGAACACCTCCAGGGACGGTGACTCCACCACCTCCCTGGCCAGCACATTCCAATGACGAACGACTCTCTCAGTGAAGAACTTTCTCCTCACCTCCAGCCTAAACTTTCCCTGGTGCAGCTTGAGATTGTGTCCTCCTGTTCTGGTGCTGGTTGCTAGAGAGAAAAGACCAACCCCTTCCTGGCTACAACCACCTTTCAGGTAGTTGTACAGAGCAATGAGGTCTCCCCTGAGCCTCCTTCTTCTCCAGGCTAAACAACCCCAGCTCCCTCAGCCTCTCCTCATAGGGCTTGTGCTCAAGGCCTCTCCCCAGCCTTGTTACCCTTCTCTGGGCACACTTCAGCAATATCTATCACCTGCAACACTTATCACCTATTCTCTTTAGCACTGTAAATTAACTACCAGGGAGACAATTTGCTTTTTCCTGACCTTATATCCATCTACCTGTAAGGCTGCATCCAGTTGCTCCCTGTTTTTAAGCAACTGTCAACATCTGTATTAAAAGTGGCCTCTCAGTAGGATATACCAGGTTGACAATGCAATGGGAGGCCACCACATTTAGACTCATGTTGTGGATTATTCAGAGAGGAAAGAAGTTTTTGGTTCCACACTAATACCACAAGTGATACAGTTTGACATATGCACTGTCCATTAATGCAGCCATGGCCAGTTTAGGGAGTTAAACTGTGCATGAGAAGTCCATCATGGCATGGGACCTGAGTCCTATTTACCAAACAGACCTAAGAGAACAGGCAACAGCAATCAGAAGCTAGCTGGCTTTTAGATGGACTCATTTGATTTGCTGGCCTATGAGGCATATTGCAACCGTATTGTTGCTGAGAAAAATCCAGTTGCCTTAGCAGGAAGCAAGCCCAGAAGAGGAACTAATCGATAGGGATATGTCAAGTATGCTAAGGCATATAGTTGAGTAAATCAGTACAGGTGCTTTAAAGGTCAGATTTGTATCCTTATTTTGACTGCTAACAGCAAGACAAACTTATAATGAATCATTACTTATCATTCATGTACATTTATGTACAGATGTACACCATGGTAAGGAAGGGCATGATGAAAAGAAAGCCTCTTGATTCAACATCCCAATCAGAGTCCTTCAAACAAAGCCCTAGTATTTGTGAAGTGCTATGGAAAATACTGCTTTCCAGTATCTGGAAGAACTTTTCATTGTTACTTTTTCTAGACTAAGAACAGAAACAGATTGTGGATCACATTTGCTCCCTTCCTGAAGGCTGTGGAATACAGACGAAGTTGAACAGTGCTGCTGCACAGAGAGAAAAATCAGGAAATTAGTGCACCCACTCTGACAGCTTGCAGAGGATGAGTGACTTGATGCTGTAGTGGTTCAAACTTCTGCATACGCCTTTGCAAACACAATTGTACAAAGGTTTTCATCTTCATTTAAGAGTTAAACAAGGGGAGGCTTGCAAAAACAGTTTGTTTGTAAGCAGTTCCAACAACTAGGATTTTTTTCCTTTTGTAAAATGAATAATTGGCAAAGAAAAGCTGATTTTTACTTTATATTACTAGCCTTATTTTCATCTGCTTTCGCCTTCAGGAATAAAGCTTTACTCACTTTGATTTTTTCCACATTACACATTTGTCCCAATCTGATGTTTTCTGAAGTTTAAAATTAGTTCCTACATTTCATCGGGGCAGAATCATTATACCTTACTGAGTAATACTTGCAACTCCAAGTATTTGAGCAGGGATCCAGATGTTGGATGGCAGTGAGATGGGTAGCTCTTATTACTCCACTGAAAACACATCCAGTTTGGCCCAATTGCAAGTCAGGAGGGACTCCTGCAATTTGCCCAGGAGCTGCAGGCTGTAGAAGATCTTCCCCATGGCTGCTGCTCATTGCAGCTGAGACTACTGTAGTGGAACTCCAAAGCTAACAAAGAGGCGAGTTCATACTAAGTGGAGGATAGAAAGGATTATAACCTGGAACAATCAAAAATTTCTCAATCCAAGCACAGCTTTGAAGCTTTGCAGATACATACACTGGGGAAACTCACTGAACCAGCTGATCTGACAAAGAAAAAACACCCAGCACACTTAGGAATAGTATTTTTTTCCAATGCATCTTTTTGAGGAGGTATGGATTTTGATTAGACTGTGCACACCAGCTCTTTCAGTGTTTTCTTACCTATCTCTGCATTGCTTCACACAATACAGGTGTATACTGTGTCTTCTGAAAGAGCTTCCAAACAATCCCCAAGAAAGGAAAATCAGCCTTTTTTTTCCCCCCTAGAAAGAGCTAATTCATGTCAGGAAAACTAGGAAAGCACCCCAGGAAAACTAGGAGTGGGGGAAAAAAAAAAGTGGGCAATACATTGAAGATTAACTTGTAAAAACACTGGGGAAGAAATTTGCTTCACCTTCATTTTAGATCTTCTGTTTTCCTAAGGAAAAAAATTGGTTATGGAAAAGGTTATCCATACTGAGAGCCAACAACCAGCACAATCTGCTTACCTTATCCTGGCTATATGTTGCTGCACAGGCTGATGCTGAAAATGGTCAGGCCACTGATGGTGAAGGCAGAAGGATGGGGAGGGCTGAAGACAGCAGGCAGGCTGATATATGGGGGTGTGTTTTTGGCAAACAGATGCTGAATACTCAGTATGTGGCTGCATGCAGCACGAAGTCATAGGAGATGATGCTGAGCTGCCAACCACCGGATGACATTCTTGCTTGTTATTATGGCTATTTAAAGAATGGTGGTATGGACACGGGTGGCAGCACTGCGACAACATCTGCTGAGTTCTTTGGTTGTCTAAAGGCAGAAAGGATGGTTTGATTGTACCATTAAGTTGCAGGCAGCCATTTGGACTTGCTTTTGCTCTTGGTGTTTCCTTGGATGGGAGCTGTTGGACCACGACATCTCCCTCATTAGCCGTGACAATACCTGGGCCAGTAGCGTTCGACAAGATGCTGCCGTTGCTCAGAACCACGGAGTTGCTGACATTGCTCATAGCCATGCTCCAAGTTCGTGGCAGACACCTGCTGACCCTGCAGAAACAAATAAAGCAAAGTTTACAGAGCTGTGTTGTTTTCAGAGGCCCATAAAGAACTTTATATTCAAATGAGTAGAGCTCTTCTCACATCTGCATCTTTCACAACACAGGCAAAGGATTCACATGCACGTTGCCAGGAACATTCTGAAGCTGTTTAACAAAAAGTTGAGCAAAGTTATGTAGATGCTCAGTGATTAAACCAAAAGCTAATCCAAATGGACAGACATTTGACAGGCTCTGGGTCACAGCTAACAAGCAATGCTTGAGATGCACAGGAACAAGACAGTTGTGCACCAGGCTGAATAATGGCCCCTATTTATGAAAACAGAGTTTGCTGTAAAGCCTGCAATCATCCACACCTTGCACAGTGATTTGCCTGTGTGCCTTGAAATCCCCCAGGAGACAGCACCACACAATAAGTAATCGTTAAGGTGCTGTTTTCTGTAATCTCCTTTCCTGCCTCCAATTTCTACTGGAAATGAAGCAAATTCCTATTTTTGAAGAAACTCCTTTAAAATGCCTTATTTAAATAAATCATAGAATCAATAAGGTTGGAAAAGACCTCAAAGATCAAGTCCAACCTGTCACCCAAGACCTCATGACTACTAAACCACGGCACCAAGTGCCATGTCCAATCCCCTCTTGAACACCTCCAGGGACTGTGACTCCACCGCCTCCCTGGGCAGCACATTCAAATCAAACCACTTCGGCAGACATCAGTCCACATTTCCGGATGGTAAATTAGGTCTTTAGCAGAAGCTCAAGATGAACTGTTAGGAATACTAAAAACATAGAATACAACCACGTTTCCCCCAAATTTAGGGGGAAAAAACCAAAAACAACCTAGGATCCAATTACTGCTGACTGAAAAGCTCATGCTTCCCAGTGACAGGTATTGCAATGGCAGTTAAGAAATGCACTGTGCTGTAAATAATAGTAAAGCTCTTTTTCCAAAGTCTTGTCTTTTTCAAGCAAAATGTAAATAAGTGAAGACTATTAACGCTGGAAAGGTGACTGAGGAGCTTGGCTCAAAATCAAGACTTGTCTCTGAGGTGCTCACAGCAGCCAATTTCCCCCATGTTAACTATAATCACCTTTTAATAAGATCTGAAAGCAAGTTGGAGATGACTATTCTGATAAATAACATGAAAGGTCAAACATCACACTCAGATAAGAAATTGTTTCCCAAGTTACATGGCAGGGGAGGGAGGAGGAGGAAGGAGAAAGAGGAAGAAATTAGTGCACTAATTATGTACTATCTAGAAGAATGAATCAAGCCTTGCTTAAAAAACAGCATCAGTTAATTACAACTGCTTTGGCTAACAATGCTACCCTTGTAATACGGAATTTCATCAACAACATTCCAAGCAGAATTTGCCAAGCTTGCACTATAGGCACTGAACTTTGCAGAAAGACACAACATACAGATAAGTGAGGAAGTTTAACTCATTTTCTTCCTGGATACCTTTTGCTGAGTGCTCAGAGAGCTAAGCCTGCCCAGCTCGCTGAGCTATTTAATTGCCTGAATGCTAATTCTCAGCAGAGTGTTTTGCCGAGTGGAATGCTACCCCTGGCAGCCCCCCCAAGCAGCACCTCCCCTAGACATGGCTAAATCCTTCACTTCTCAAACAAAAATTAATCCTCTGCTATTTGTTCTAGATCATGTGCAGAGCCAGATGCCCTGGGAAATCACTTCAATTTAGATAACTGCTCAGAACAGAAGACAATGCTGCTCCACAAGCGTATTTTTTCCAGCCTCCAATTCCACACATTCCTGCTGGGTACCCCCGCCCCGGCCCAGGCAAGTCAAGCCCACGGAGGACATTCTGCCAAACACAGAGAGGAAATTCAAGTGGCTGGCTAACCTTGATTTCAGTCTGAAGAGACACATTAGTGAAGCGAAATACTGCAATCCTGTTTGAGCAGGCTGGATTTTCTCTTGCACTGCAGGCAGCTTCAAAGCCTGCTGAAGTGGACAGAACGAGAGCTGGACGTCAAGGCAGAGCAAGCTCCTCCTGAGGCATCTGGCAGCATTTGAGGAATTTTTGGCTGCTTATTTTCACATTGGCCCACAGAAGAGGCTGTATGGTGGGGTTGCTACATTTCCATGCCTAAGGTAGTTTGACATATTCGTATCATCACCTGAAACTGCTGTACGTTGATCAAAGTTACAGATTCACAGATTGCATTGGGTGGGAAGGGACCCTCAAATGTCATGTTGTCCAAGCCCCCTGCAGTGAGCAGGGATACCTCCAACTAGATCAGGCTTCCCAGGGCCACAACAAGTCACAGAATCAATAAGGTTGGAAGAGACCTCAAGGATCATCAAGTCCAACCTGTCACCCAACACCTCATGACTACTAAGCCATGGCATCACGTGCCACATCCAATCCCCTCTTGAACACCTCCAGGGATGGTGACTCCACCACCTCCCTGGGCAGCACATTCCAACAGCTAACAACTCTGTGAAGAACTTTCTCCTCACCTCCAGCCTAAACCTCCCCTGGTGAAGCTTGAGACTGTGTCCTCTTGTTCTGGTGCTGGTTGCCTGGGAGGAGAGACCAACCCTCTCCTGGCTACAACCTCCCTTCAGGTAGTTGTAGAGAGCAATAAGGTCTCCCCTGAGACTCCTCTTCTCCAGGCTAAGCAATCCCAGCTCCCTCAGCCTCACCTTGCAGGGCTTGTGCTCGAGGCCTCTCCCCAGCCTGATCATGAATGTCTCCAGGAACAGGGCCTCAAACATCCCTACGCAACCTGTTTCAGTATTTCAGTGCTCTCATTGTGAAGAGCCTCCAGCTTAAATCTACCTCACTCCAGCTTAAAACCATTGCCCCTCTCCTGTAACTACTGTCCCACAGACTACTACTGTAACTGAAAATAAGGTATGGAGATGTTGCAAACACACAGCCCTTCAAGAAGACAAATGCACCATCCTTTTGCTTTAAATCTCAGGACATCTGCAGCATACAGCAATTGAGATAACACAGCATAATTTTTAGTAGCCATTTCAAATCACTTTATAAATGAAACCACAAATTTATATTCAAGGCACATGCATGCCAAACAGCTCACACCCACAGCATCACAGAATGCCAGGCTGGAAGGAACCACAAGGAACATGTGGTCCAACCTTTCTGGGTGATAGTGTGGTTGAAATAAGATAGCCCAGCACCCTGTCAAGCTCAGTTTTAAAACTGTCCAGTGTAGAGGAATCCACTGCTTCCCTTGAGAGCTCATTCCAGTGTCTAACTGTTCTCAGACACACAGACAGGCTTGGGCCCCTCATTAATACTGACACAGGAATTATAACTTTTGTTCCAGACAGCCTAGAATTCTGGAAGAAATGCTTTACTTTCAACAGCTATAACATCTACCTGCATGCCTTTCAGTTTAAATACAATCTTCAGAAGAACTCTTCAGAAACCAGTAAATTCAAAGAAAAAAAGCCAAAGAGAATCCCCATCATCAGTACCATACCATACAGTTCTGCTTTTGTTCTCCTGGTTATTCCTTAGCTATCTCAAGATAGAAATGTTTTAACAGACAGAAAGACTTGGCTTTTCTTCCTAAGCCTTGAGAAACTGCTGAGTTATGTCCATTTTCATGGAGTCTTTGAGCAAGGCAATGGAACTACCTGCTTACCTTTTAGCTCTTTCAATGTCAAAGTAAGTCTGCTTTGCATGTTTAAGGCAGCCAGCTGATTAAGTATTTTATTCAGTCACAGCTAAGAAGAACTAGGACTCAAACCAATTCTCCAGAATATGAGTCGGGCTGTAGGTTTTCATCTGGTTTGATAACTTTGTTTTTTTCACCAAATGTGAGATGGTTGATGTCAGTTGACAAGTCTAATGTTATCTGAGCTTAGCTTCACTCATGTTTGTGGGTATTAAAAATTACATATTATGGTACTTCCTTTATATTATGCTCTACACAAGCAACTGCAACTACACTGACAGCAAAACTTCACCTGCAGCTGTTACAATATATCTTCTATGGTGATATCCTTGTCTCCCTGCTGTATTTTGTCTCTTCTGCCACAACTACAGCGACTGGCAAGTTACTAAGTGATGTAATAACAGCCCAAGGAAACAGTTAAGTGAAAGGATGTGCAAATAAGCCAGTTAAAAATGCAAGAAGCACAGTAAGATGATAGCAATACATGGACATAAGAAATTAAAGAACATGCTCATCCTGAAAAGAAATCTAGATATAATCTTTGAAAGCACAGTGTGAGAATTCTGACTGAATTCTTGCAGTGCTCAAGTTTATTTTTGCTGTATTCCTCAATCTGCTTCAAGATTTGGCATTCTCCAACAGGCTCGGGTTTTCAGACTTACACCAATTTGTATCTAAATGCTTTGAAGCAGTGGACAGGGAGTATGAATAATGAGGCTGTAGATAATAAACATCTTAATATAGGCAGCCCTACTTAGCAGGAACCAAGAATCATTAAGGTTGAAAAGGACTTCTAAGGTCATCAAGTCCAATCTTCTACCCAACAACTCCGTGACCACTAAACCATGTCCTAAAGTGCCACATCTACTTGCTTTTTGAACACCTTCAGGGAGTGTGACTCCACCATCTCCCTCTCCCTGGGCAGCCTGTTCCAACACCTGACCACTCTGTCAGTGAAGAAATTCTCCCTAATATCTAATCTAAGCTTCTCCTGGTGCAGCTTGAGGCCATTTCCTTTTGTCCTGCTGTTAGTTACTTGCAGATTAAGTACAATCAGAAAAAGAGTTAACCTACCTGTTTAATATGTTGCACCAGAATCCACCTCTCTAGCTGGATACAAGATATTTCAAACATCAACATCTATGAAGAAATTTCATCAACTGGACTGCTAAGGCAAGAAACCCAGAATAATCTTTAAATCCTGCATGCTTGACAACAATAACTGCTAAGAAAGCACTTCAGCCATGCAGTCCAGAACAACAGCTTAGAAGAGTGTCCTAACTGGGAACTAGACAGTCTGTAGATGCAATGTTACTTAGTGACAGTTTTATGGAGTAATCCCTCTATTATTTGTGGAGTTAACAATGAACACAGCTTACCCAGCAGACATCTGCCATCTGCACTGCAAGCCCTTCAGGAAATAAAGTAATGTTGTACCACACTGCAACTATGTAGGATTTGTTGTTGCCTAAGCAGTGTGTTCTTTGTAGCCTTGGATTAAGTTCACCTGTTCCTTTGGCTACATCTGAAAGACTTTTTCTTTGCTTTAAAGTTTCTTTTTAAAAACAAAACAAAACACACCAGACTTTAAAACAACATTGGTCCAATAAATCCCATCTGGACTCATAATGCCTGCAACTCAGAATGATAGAAGTGAAAATTAAAGAGGGAATGATGTAGTGGAAATTCAGTATTACCTAGTATGTAAGTAGAAATAATTTATAGATCTTCTAGAAGACAACTGAGAACAGCTAAGCACTGAGAGTTGTTTCAACCATATAAGAAATCTCTACCTGGCACTGAAAAAAACCCCCAAAGCCAGTTAGACTTCACTTCAGGTATGACAAATCCCCAGTTTCATTTAAAAGTTATTTAAAGCCTTTCAGCTGTAGTCAGCATCACACCATTCAGCCAGCTGAACCAGTCTGCAAGGTCCAGAAAGCCTAGACCTGTCAGCTACAAAGCATATGGGTTCTGAGATGAACATCATGTCTGAAGTAACAAAAACATCCTTTCATGTCAGAAGTTCATCTAATCCAGTTGGACTCTAAAAGCAGTGCATTCTTGAAATAAGCAACATTTAACAATCCCAGCACTACCTCTTAAGTTTCCTTCCAGATGAAATATTATAATGGCCTTATAGTCCTTTAAGACACTGAGGTTTTTCAGCGGGGCAAATGGGTTACATGTTCTCAATCTGTAAACTTAGCTAAATCCTCTCCAGACCCCATTAACTCTGCCAGCCAGTGCAGAGCCACTCTCAAGGGGGAGATTTCTCCTCCTTCACATCACCAAAAATTCCTTGCATCTTTGTGTTTTCTCAGTGCTCGCAGGAGTAACAGGTGGTGACTGGTGTTTGATACTGGGTTTTATGGGAGATGTCTGGTTATCTATTATTGCAATGGTCTTTAGCAAGTCAAACAGCTTTCTAATGTTTTATGGTTGTTGATCTCCATTTTGGCTCTCAGCTAGACATTTTTCAAATTCTCCAGCTCTTACTCTTGTGTGTTCATACGTGGAGCTTGGTTTCTCTCAATGCCCTGATTCTTGCTTTCCCATTTCAACTGTTAATCACTGGGTCTTCTCCTGAAAAGCTTTCACTGCACAAAACAGACACTTACTAGAACAAGCCCAGGACCTCTCCACTTCTTTTTTTCAGGTATTTAAAGTATATTTTAAACACACATGTTACACTTTCAAGAAGACTCTCTAACTCTTATACCATCAACACACAAATTTAGGTGATATATTTATTAATACAACTGTTTGCCTTTGAGGACTGATGCAACATAGCTGCTGGTTTTGAGGAATGCCATTATGGTCACGGTTTGTTTCCTGTGCTATCTATAGATACACAGTTCTCGAGTGATGTTGTCCTACCAACCAGCAGACCTAAGTACCTGCACCATGCAGTAGTAGTTGGAAGACAATTAGGAAGCCAAAGAGGCTTGCAGAACTAAAATTTCCCCTCCTCCATTTTGTACCAAGTGTTTCAAGAGCCAGGTATCCCTTCCATCCCTTTCCACAGCCTGAAAGGTTGAGAAGCTGTCCCGTCCTGAACCCGAGACACCATGAGCTCATTTCCTGCGTCGCAGGCCGGCTCAGGAGTTGTGATTCCTGTGACAGGATGTTTCCAGATGTCACTGTGCCAGGACCATAGCTCATGCTACAGATGGGCACTAACAAACCAGCGTTGCCAAGCTGGCACACAAACTGATCCACCAGCGACAGCTGTGGGATGAGGGAGCTGGGAAAGACTGCAAACGGCGAGAAAAACAGCGCTCCTCAGGCCTTCAGAAATAGATTTTTGCTCTGCTTTTAAGCTAAAGTTACTTCCCTTGGCACAATCAGTAAAGCAACAGCAGACCATTTACAGAAACAAGTTGCAAAAGCTCTGGCTAAAGAAATCAATTGTGGTGCCTTAACTACAAAGTCTTTTAAAAGTCAGGATTCGCAATAAATAATTAAAACGCAGAGGCAAGCAACCATAAGGAGCCCTGAAAATTCTCTTCCAGAAGTTTTGCAAGGATGTTAGAATCTAACTTAAAATGGACTTAAGCATATATACATGCACATAGATGTGTGTATACACATAGATGTGTGTATATATACACGTGGGAGAAATGGAAGAAAAAGAAGTACTACGAATAGATGAGAAAGTTTCAAATACTCCTGAGTTTTGGCAAGAGATACAGCTACAAACAGAAGTGACTGGGACAAACCATATTATTTAAAGAAGACAAATAAATGTGCATAATTCTGGGAAAGAGGTAACCCTCAGCAGAGTTTAAGAGCACGGAAAGCTGTTAAAAATAAACCCCCAACTGCGGCACCCTCATCGCACCGAATCTTATTTACACAACTTAGTGACTTTCCATTACCCTGTGACAAACATCTCAGTGTTAGCAGTCGCAATCATTCTGACCCAACACAGCTCTGACCCTGCTTACTCAGAGAGGGGAGGGAAACCAAAATATGCCTCCTTCTGGGTGTAAAGGGAGTTACTGGCATTGAAGGTTTTTACTTCATCACATTATGAGATGAACATTTGAATTATTACAGCTTTAAACAGGCACAAAAGCAGTACTCTCTAGGATCCAGCTCTACCTATGCCTACCATCATCATCATCCTCCCGATTTTAGTGTTACAGAAGAGGTTAGAAAACTTCCCAATGGTATGTGTAAGATTGGATTTTGTTCTAAAAGCTATGTTTGAACACCCTTAAAGAGTCTGTTACTAATAATAGGGTGCTTTCCCCCCCCCCCCCCCCCTTCATATTTTAATAGCAACACCAGCAATTTTTCAACTACTCCGTATTAGACAAGCAAAACGCCTGTCAGGGCACATCAGGCAGGTATACATCGGCAGTCACACCTACAAACACCAAGTACCCTTTGCATTTAGCTACAGAAGATGCAGCACAAGGGTTTCACACCAGCAAGCAGCCCAACAATCATTTTCTTTGCAAGCTAAACATGTAAGATTTACCCCCCCTCCGCTTTGTTTCCCAAGCGTACATTGGGTTTCGGTCCCCCCTTTGCTGAGCAGCACTCTGAAGGCCAGATGATAAACCTCATATACCACTTTCAGAATAGCACATCTGTTGAAACAGCTGGATCCCGAGGCAAGAGAGGTGTTTTGCTTTCTCACCGGGCTCTGCAGTTAGCAGGGTCCTGCTCTAAGCTCTCCAGCTGCAGTCTTTTACAAGCCCAGAACTTTACTTGCATTACAATGTCACGTTTTAGTGTGAATAAACTGAACATACACAATAGTCCGACTCAAACCTAAGACTAACGCTGTCTAAAAGCTCCAGCTGTTCCCGCTGTAACCTACGGCCGCCACGGGAAGGCACGGCCAGATGTGGAGAAACCCAACACAGCGCGCTGCTCACTTACCCGAGAGGAGAAAAGCAGCGCCTTCGTGATGCAGGTATCTCCCCACCTACGCTCCCGCTCTTCCCACAGCCACCCGGGAACCTGGCTCTCTTCGCTGCTCGCCTCAGCAAACACACCGAGCCGAGCTTGCCGCTGCTAGTGCTGCTCTGCGACGGGGAGCCGGGGCCGTGAGCGGAGCCGCTCCTCTGCCACAGCAGGTCCGGGAGCTGGCAGGGACCCGCCGGCTCCTCCCTGCTGCTGTCGGAGCCCTGGGGCCGCTCCCCGCCCTTGGTTCCAGCCCCCTTTGATCCGGTCTGGTTGATGTTAAGGCTGATGAGGAGGAGATGGAGATCCGCGCTCTGCAGCTTCGTCTCCTTGTGGGACCTGCAACCGCCTCGCTCCTCTCCCAGCTTCAACACGCGTGGCTTCCGTGGGAAGGACAAGTGGCATCACCTTGCCAGCAGCAGTTTTAAAAAGGAAAGAGCTGAGGAAGGTGTGACGCTGAAAACAGCGCCAAGCGCCAATTGGAGGGGTGTTTTTCCAAACTCATTTCAACCCTCGCTAGTTCCTGGCAGTGCCTTGCTTCCCAGCCCCCAGCTCTTACTTCATTCGTCGGTAGTCAGGTGCTTTTTAACAAAACAGCTCTGTGAGGCTACAAATCTCTGACACCTCTCTAACAAGAAAAAAAAAATTACTTGGGAATTAAAAAAACCCAAAAAATAATTTAAAAAATAAGCTTTCCCCCCACCAGATCCTAGGACATTTGCAGCTAAAATGCTTTTTTCCCCCTGGAGCTTTCTTCACACCTGAGAGCACTTGAGGACTTGTTAGTCATAGGAACGTTTTGGTTGGAAAAGAACCTTCACAATCACCAAGTCCAACCATTCTCTAACTCTACCAAGTCTGGTGCTAAGCCATGTCCCTCAACACCACATCTCTGTGTCTTTTTAATACCCCCAGGAATGGGGATTCAACCACCTCCCTGGGGAGCCTGTTCCAGCGTTTGGTAACTCTAATATATGTGGAGAAGTTTATTTTCAGACTCCTCAGACACACTTAAAAAGACTTTGTAAGTAAACTGAGTTCTTACACACTATTAACACAAAAGCCCTGCAAATTCCACGAGCAGGGATGATTGCCTGGACACTTTCAAGATGAAAAAACGTATTGCCAAATTCTGGTGATATTTAAGCCCTCAAAGCAGCAGGTTGTGTTCAGAAAGAGTGCACTACTCAGGGAGGAACACTGTATTCAGTTTGCAGAACTGTAGTATGAGGAACTTCAAAAAACCACAAAACACCACTGTTATGGGGAATACTACAAGCTGGTCTCTGCCAGAGAATGCTCAAACTAACTCCTAAACCCACACAAGCCTCATGTGTTGGGATGTGACTCCTGTTTTTGCCTCAGCTCTGGGTATCTCAGATGCAAACCTCAGAACTAGCATTCTCCTGGGGCAGATCTTACAAACTGTTGCCCTGCCACTCCAAGAAGATCATCATCCACCTGGGACTGGCTTTTTGAAAGAGCTCTCTGCTGAAATACAGGAGCTCTGATTTTGGGGTTATGCTGAAGTGATTGTAGCAAAATAAATTTCTCATCTGCAAGCATCTTTATCTTTGTGAAAACAAAACAAAAACTACAAAAGGAAACACTCTGGGGCTCAGTTTCCCTCAGTGTGACCTTGAAGTTATGCATTCTAACTCTAGTCCAAGTTTTTACACAGGCAGCTCTTCCTGCTCCCTGGATCTGGTCTCTAACAGGTGGTGAGAGACTGTGCTGCTTCCTCACTTCTAAGGGGAAACATTTATTTTAAAGCCAGTGTTCCTTGCCTTTCTCACTTAGCTTCAACTGGAAAAATTTCACTGCCATCAGCTGCCCTGTCTTTACCTTCCACACATTATCTTCTGAATCACAGAATGGTTTGTGTTGGAAGGGACCTTAAAGATCATCTAGTTCCAACCCTCCTGACATGGCCAGGGACAGGTTCCACTAGACCAGGCTGCTCAGAGCCCTATCCAAATTCACCTTGAACACTTCATAGTTGGGGCACCGATGACTTCTCTGGGCAACCTGTTCCAGTATCTCATCATCCTCACAGTGAAGAATTTCGTCCTCATCTCTAATGTAAAACTCCCCTCTTTCAGTATAAAACCATTACTCCTCATTCCATACTACAGACCTTGATAAATTCGCTTTCCAGCTTTCCTGTGCAAACACCCCTCACCCACCCCCCTCCCCTTTAAGGACTGAAAGGCCACAATAAAGTCTTCCTGGAGCCTTTTCTTTTCCTATCTAGAAAACTATTACTGCATTCTCTAACACTAAACTTCCTTTCCAACACAGCCATTCAGTGCTAATGATCCAGGGCAGCTCTTACACAAGAAACTCAAATATATTTGTTGAGCAAAACAGCAATACTACAAAGTAAGTAACTTTAAACCATAATTCAAAGTAGAACTACAACACAGTATTCACTTTCTGAATATCCAAAAAGACATATCCCCAGAAGCATCACAAGAATAATCTCAAAGCTGCTTCTTCAAAGTCTCAAAACTCTAATAGGCTTTTTAAAAGCCTATCTAGTAACAAAAGTGTTTCTCAAATATGCAAATATTGCTGTGTATCAGGTCACTGCAGATATTGGATCACTTGGATTTGCTAACCACCTCAAGGGACAAAAGGCATGTACTATTTGCTCACTGCATTGATATCCGGGATGAAAAGTACTACAAAAATGAGAGGGACTACAACCTATTAAAGCTCTTAGAATGGCAGGAGTTGGTAAGGACCTCTAGAGATCATTGAGTCCAATCCCCCTCTCTGGGCAGCCTGGTCTAGTGCTCCAGCATCCTTACAGTAAAGGTGGAACTTCCTGCATTCCAGTTTGTATCTGTTGCCCATTGTCCTGTCACAGGACACTGTTGAAAAAGACTGGCCCCTTCTTGACATCCACCCTTCAGATATTTGTAAATGATAGCAAGATCTCCTCTCAGTCTTCTCTTTTCCAGACTGAAGAGCCCCAAGTCTCTCAGCCTTTCCTGTCAGACATATTCCAGTCCCTCAATCATCCTCATAGCCTCCATTGTATCTCTATAGTATATCCCTGACCCTCTTGAATTGGGGCATCCAAAACTGGACACAATACTCCAGGAGTGGTCTCACCAAGTCAGAGTAGAGAGGGAGAAGAACCTCCCTTGACCGGCTGGCCAGGTCATACATTATACGTACTGCACAAAATACTGCTACTACATCTTAGCACATCAACTTGCTTTGCTCCCAAGGATGACAGCAAAACCTATAATCTATGTTCATAAGTTGTTCTCAATGATTCCTGTGCAAATTGGATTTAAATACTGTATCACGTATTTGAATGAATGACTTCCAGTCAATTACTGTCTTTACAGTCTCTGGAAAGCAAACTCAGCGCTGTGAGCGCAAGAAACCTTTCCCCATGCTACACCATCCCTGCAGAGCCTTAATTGTTCACATTCCTTGCTTTGACATCTCCACCCTTTAACACTCCTTCTGCACTACATTCAACTTTTAACACTGCTACTTATCCCACTGCTCATCTGCAGTGGTATCAGGTAAACATCAACTTCTTCATTTGTAAGTGATTAGGAAATACAACCAAGCTCTGCAGCATATGGAATGCAGGTACAGGAAAACTGGGGGATGGTGGAACAGGACAGAAGAATTTAGACCAATTGAAGGCAGATCAGGAATGTCAAATTTCATCTGTGGAAGCTTTGAGAAGATAAACAAGTAACACTCTGCTCTACCCAACACCTGGAAATGCATATGTGCAGAAGGATCTGCAGGACTTGTGGAGTCACCATCACTGGAGGTGTTTAGGAAGAGACTAGATGGGGTGCTCGGTGCCATGGTTTCGTTGATTAGATGGTGTTGGGTGATAGGTTGGACTTGATGATCTCTGAGACCTTTTCCAACCTGGTTAATTCTGTTCTATTCTAATTCAACAAGACTTCTGCACTCCCAATTCAGCCTTGGTTTAAGTCAGTATGAGCTTTGATCCACCAGGAAGTTCCCCCTACCTACAGATCTACCAACACATTTTATAACCAATGGGATTTCTAGGATAAATTAAGTGAACTCTCAAAGCTTTGCTGTGCATTAAAGAGAAAATAAGCAGAATACAATTTGATCACTATGGCATCCTGAAGATAATTACTTCTCAATTTAATGGATGACTTAAAGATTTCCTTAAGACAGAGACACTGCTCTGGGCAAACAAAAGTGCTTTGTATGTTCTGAGAAGTCCTTACCATGATAGGTGGCTTTCTTAATGAGATCTTGAAATATTTTTCCTAGTATGCTTACCTAAGAGAATTAAGTAGTAGTAAAAGTACTAGTACAATTCCCAGAACTCTAAATACAATAATCCTTAGGTAAAAGCAAAAAACACTGTTATGATGATAACCACAAAGAAATTAATTACTTTATATTATATTAAAAGGGGAGATCTTGCTGCTCTCTGCAACCACCTGAAAGGAGGTTGTACTGAGGCTGGTGTTGGTCTCTTCTACCAAGTAACTAGCAATAGGATGAGAGGAAATGGGCTTAAGCTGTGCCAGGAGAGGTTTAGATTCTCTGTAACTTCCTTGCTGGATGCCTTCATGTGCCTCACTTAATAGTGAGTGAACTTAATAGGACATTAAACAGATTGTTCTTGTCACAGTGGTGTCTTTTAAAGAGAGAGATTCAGAAGCAGTTGAGGGAGTCTGGCAGTGCTAAAAGTTAATAGGAGAGCTGGTGGCATTTTTGGGTGCTCTGGAGACAAACTGTAGCTGGAGGACTCCACAACTGCTCAGGGGAAAAGTGCAGAGGCTTTGGAAATCCCTGATGACCAGACAGAGGGCACCAGAGGCACTGTGGAAGTTCTGCTGCATTGCTAATGAACTGGGAAGAATAAGAGGGAAAGGAAGAGAAGCAAAGAGCTAATTAAAGTTGAAAATGACAGTATTCCAGTTCTGTATGTGGCATGTGTACTTTGCAAGTATTTTATTACAGCTACAGTGGATTTTTATTACAATTCCTATCCACCTACAGAATTTCCTGACTGGTGTTTTTAACCTTGGACACGATATTCTCTATGACATCTTAGGTACTACAGCACAGTACTTGCAGTAAGGCAATTTACCTAATTACATATAAACCCACCAATCAGTGGGATCAATCACTTCTGTACTGTTTTTCATACTTGAAGTAACAATGAGATAGCAGCAGCTACTTTAATTATACAGAGGTACACAGGACATACTGGGATCGTTCACCTTCTAGCAGTACATGGGGCATGCTAGGAGCACAGCAATGAGAAAGTGAATTGGATTGAGTTGGTTTGATTCAGAGATTACTAGGTCTAGACTGCCACTATCACACTTGACAATTTTGCAAAGATCTCCAAGTACCCACATGGTGCTCTCAAGTGCTTTTGGGTCCAGAAACATAAAGCAAAGACACAAACTGACTTTTCTCAGACTGAAGCCACAAAAACATGAGCAGCCTGCTCCTAGACCTAAAATGAGCCTGAAAACCAGATGGCTATGTCTATAAGGCAATCACCCCTGAGATGGAAACTCTCAAAACTGGCATTTTGGAACTGCTCAACTGACAGTGAAGTCAGTTCACAATCTGTGTTACCCATCCAGAGATAAAAGAATACTGTAAAAGACAAAAATCAAGAACACCCACCAATGTACCTGTGGGTCCATTTCTTGGAGAAAAATAAACAAAATGCAAAGTATTATCACAGTATCACCAAGGTTGGAAGAGACCTCAAGGATCATCAAGTCCAACCTGACACCACAAACCCCATGACTAGACCATGGCACCAAGTGCCACGTCCAATCCCCTCTTGAACACCTCCAGGGATGGTGACTCCACCACCTCCCTGGGCAGCACATTCCAATGGCTAATGACTTTCTCGGTGAAGAACTCTCTCCTCACCTCGAGTCTAAACCTCCCCGGCACAGCTTGAGACTGTGTCCCCTTGTTCTGGTGCTGGGTGCCTGGGAGAAGAGACCAACCCCTTCCTGGCTACAACCTCCCTTCAGGTAGTTGTAGGCAGCAGTAAGGTCTCCCCTGAGCCTCCTCTTCTCCAGGCTAAGCAACCCCAGCTCCCTCAGCCTCTCCTCACAGGGCTTGTGCTCGATAATAGTATCAAATTAATTATTTTTCAGTGAAGATCTAAGAGAGATAAAGTTTGTATTTTGCACTTTTCCAAACTACATGCAGTCTGAATTGCAATGCAGATCTGAGGCTTCACAGTCACTCAAGTCCCACACCTCAAAAAATCTCTCTCAAAAAAATGGAGCTGTAATAAATTACAGAATTTATTAAACTTAACATTTAAATGAGTGAAGTTAAATTAATAAATGTAAAACAGCTGTGTATTAATCATGCAAAAGACAAGGGGGCAGGGGGGCTTTCCCCCTAAAACCTAGATTTGATCTCTGCAACAATGCTCCAGTATCATAAAGTTTGCCAGGCAGTTTCATTAGCATTTCAATTAGTTTCCAGCTACCAAGATGAAGAAAGTTTGTTAAAAGTACAAGACATATCTGGAAGCAGAATTTAAGATTCCATACTTTGGATTTACCTGCAGCTCACAACATTTCGAAGGAGGTTTTTAACAGGCTGTCTTCAGCTGTAGCAGTTTTAGGCTTAAAGCAGACTGCCCCACCAGTAAGTTACATTAAAATGCAGCTGCATAAACATGTTTACACACAGTCACATTTTCTCGGTCACATTCCTCCCTTGCAGGTGTACGTTTTCCACTACGACCTAACTGCATTTAAGTGTCTCTTATGTAAGTGCACACATGCATAATGTCACTTGTAAAACAGTCCAGGCTGACCAGAGGAGGGGAAAAAACTAACAGAATGCTTTATCTGAAAGTAAAATAAACAAGTGACATAAAAAGCAGTCATTCCAACACTTGTACACCAGTACTTAAATAACAACCACTACCCTGATGCTGCAGTGAGAGTGACTAGTCTAGTACAGTATTTTCCAAGTGACAGGAGAAATGCACTTTGATATTGCTACAGTAATCACCATATTAACATTAAACTTCTCTATAATAATATAATATATAAATAATGGTATATAAGATACAATATGATTATAAGACTAATTATCATATATCATTATAATTAATAGGGTTCTAAATACAATTATTATACTATATAAGCAATATTATATAAACCAATATGATATAATCAAATAAAGGACTTCATTTCTCCCACCCTATGGAGGAATTCATACAGCACCAGTCCACAAAACATGACTACCCACTCCTACTTCAGCTAGAAAAAGCAAAGCAAACCCCTCACTTTTTCAGAGTCATCTTCTCCATTCAGGAACCAGCAAAGTCTTGAAATGTTAAGGGACCAATTACTTTTAGGACCTTCGTTTTGGATGTAATTTCAGGGACACTAAGAATGCAACATCAGTGTTTATGGCCACTAGTAAGCATGCAACATAAACAGTTATGTGCAAAAGAAGGATTTCTGTTGCAGATGTCTGAAATCATCCATTTTGTTGTTTGTTCACTTTCATGGCTAAGTTGGAGGTTCTTGCTACAAATCAGGTGACAAGTGTAGTTCTACCTACTGCAAATTGAACCTCTAACTTCACTGAGAGAAAACCCTTACCAGCTTCTTAATAGTTCATTTTCCTAAAGGATTTTCAGAATCAACTGCCTGAGCCCTGGAACAATGCATGAAAAAGCTGCCTTCCTTTTGTGCACAACGCACATCACACCTTCACCTTGCCTGATTAGGAAAGTGAAGTAAGAACCAAAGCTAATCCTTCCCACCACTCCCCCCCACCTTTTTTTTTCCCCTGAAGAAGAGGAGAGGGGAAGATCTAAGTGTTTGGAGTAAACATGCATTGTCAGAGTCCATACAAGAGCTTTTATTTGATGTGAGCTTTACTGACACGCTAAGGAAGGCCTGGCAGACCAGGCAAAAGAAAATGCTATTCGAGCACAAACTCAATGTTTGCTCACTAGGCTGCTTGCCTGATGGAGGGTTACCCAAACACAGCTCCTGCAATGGGAAGTCAATCTTCTCTAGCTGTCTCTTAGCAAACAGATGTGAGCCTGGGAATTTCTCACACTTTCAGATAAATCAAGAACCAGCCCTTTCCGAGGACTAACCTCCCTAAGCTTTAGAAGGAGATGTCAGATTTCTCTGGGACTCTGATTTTACACTGTTTAGACTAAATGCCAGTTACTGCCTAGCACACACAAGTCACATCATTTCCAATGCTGCTCACTAAAGATATTGGGATACATGTCTGTGTTACCTGCTACTCAAAGTCATAAACTTTGAGACAAGCCTAAACAATGAACATCTACATAACATTCCCCTAAATGTATGGGGTTTTAATGCAATATCTATTCCTTTCATATTATGCCTAGAGGTGCTAAGGTTTATCTTCTCAGCAACCTGATTTAGTTGTTTGGTTTTTTTCCTTCCAGTGCAGTGCACAGGCTGCCTGGAGCCACACAGGCTGAATTCTATATCCTTGAGCTTTATTCTTGTCAGTACAAAACTGCAACTGTGTACAGCTTCCCGATCAATCCTGAAGCAAAAAAAGCAACATTTGGCAAAGCACAGGGCACACAGAAATTGCATTACAGTTGTATTACAAACCCAGACATATAACTTCCCTGCACAAGGTCCATTTAAGAAACCCAATTTTTATATTTAAGATGTCCAGTATTGACCAAATGTCTTAAATTAGTGAATGTAAATCTCAAGCCTTCAAATACATCAAGTACAGCTGGAGAGGCGGAATTCAAGATCAGACTTCTTAGATTACTTCTACTACAGTTTCTATGATGTATGTAGCCAACTTGGACAATATTGGTTCTTTTTCCAGTCACTACAGGGGCTACTCATTTTGTGTGGGCTATACAAGCTCTGTTTCTAGGAAACAGGAATTGATTCTTTACTGGTTAAATGAATTGCAGTATCAGATTAACTCTTTTCAGATAAGAACTAAGGAATCTGAAGAGGATCAGGTGCTGAAATGTACTCAGGAACACAGTTTCTTTCTATACCCAGGAACTGAGGATCATGAAGTGCTCCTGGACTGTGAAGCATGAAGACCAATGCCAGTCTTCTGCACAGAAACCAGGGTATGAGAATTGAGAGAACAGAAGTCAGTTTTGGTCATTACAGGGTACAGCCATGGAGATTTCTTTTTCAGATTCTGGCCAAAAAAAAAGTGACTGGGTGTATGCCAGCAGAACCACAGCTGTACAAAGTCAGCACCAGTAAATGACCTCTGTATCAGACATGGAGACAGGCACACAGCAGCTGCTGCAGACTTATAGCAGCCCTGGGGCAGCAGCAGCTGCACAGCCATCCCATGGCTAGAAGAAAGGTTTGGTCCCTTTGCAGCTCCTTCCCTTTCAGCTTGCTTAATTGGGCCAAGTACCTTTTCCAGGGCATGGGCACTGCTAATGTTAATAAAGCTGAGGAATCTGTTTACTACCAAGCCACTGAAACTTTATAGAAGTGTTCAGATATTAAACCCTGAATATTCTTTTTACAATTTAAAATCTTATTTAACAGCACAGTCTTGTTTAGTCTATAGCATTTAACAGTCATCAGCCAGATACTATTTTAATATGAGCAATGCATGCATGAGATACTGACCTGCCCAGCAAGAACTCACAGCCCAATCAGCTATTAAAGGAAAAAGAGCAACCACAGGAAGGTTGCTCCATTTGTCAGAAGACACTAATCTTTGCATACAGCCTTTCAAAACAACTGTAAATCTACCACCACCACAAAACCTTTCCTAAACAATGTGCTTCAGAGACAAAGATAAGGAAAACAAATCCATCTAACCTGGAGGAAAGCATCCCAATCAATTTTGGATGATTTGTTCTTCATGCTTTCATGACATATCCACTACATTTAAGGTTGTCTTTTTTTTACCCCTTCACAGGGAACAAAAAGGTATCACATTTGGATCTGGTCACAGCACTGAAAGCCAAATGCATGCAAAGTTATGGCAAGGTATTAGAGAAGACCAATATCTGCCAGTGTTGCTCTTGCCTTCCCAGTACAACTGAATGTGAGACGTCAGGCAGGACCAACAGTATTTGTGCATGGAAACAGGTGACCCTGAGCTCCTTGGTTACTGGCACATTGCAAGCCAGGGGTGAGAGCAAGCTGTGCACTTCAAGGGAAAAGGGGGCAGGGAAGAAGGGAGAGAAGGGAACCTGGAAAGCTCAGCCTGAGGTCAGAGGACATGGAATTTCACAGCTAGGTGATAATTTTAGGAGGCAAGTGCCTATCACACAAATGTGCTAAAACACTCACCCACATGCTGTCTCCTCTCTGATTAGTTTTAATTCCAATAAATTTTTCTAAATTTAGCTCCTTGCATTCCCACATCCACATACCTGCACAAGCACATTTGCTGGTGTAAAGATGGCAACCAGAACTGGCATGAAGAACCAGGAGGAGGGGGGAGATGTGCTTCTTCAAGCGACACTAATCATTTAGGTCCATTTAGAACTATGTCTGCTTATAATGTGTATATTGCTGTAGACACTAGAAAACAAACAGCTTCAGAGTTGACACTTAGCACTACACAGAAATCTTTTCAACATTCTACTGAAGAACAGACAGAGAGCACAACTGAAAGAACTGCAAAATTGAAGAGATAAGCAGAAGCAAGATGCTTAGTTTCTGGTTGCACGTCTTCTAAGGGGGGCCAGGGAAACGAAGTTGTTTCTGAAGTAGTTTTGAATCCTCACAAAACAACGAAGCAGAACAAAGGGCTGTGTTTGAAATGCTTACAAACCGAAATTCCAGACCTCTGCATACAGGAATTTCTTTCCTTAGGACAAGATGGAGAAGAACTCCGCAATTAGCATTCTAATTCAATGCTAAAAAATAGCTGGGTACAATTGCTAAAGCCACTGAAAGGATTTTCCCAGGTTTCTCGCTTTGGTGTTGAATGACTGCACTTTTCCTTTCAGAGCTGAAGTCGTCAACAGTTCAACAGCGTCATTATCTTCCGTGACTTCCACAAGTGCTGCATTACTGCTCTACTTGCCTGGCTATTGTAAACAGCAAGCAGAAGCATCCATGCTCTTCAGATGATCAGAGCAGGACTGAAACGGTCAGGCAGGTGCACAGGACAAGTCTAAAAGATGCCAGCCACCATAAGCTAGTTTGCAAGGTCCCAGGTAAACCTATGAGTGACAGTATTCCATTAAAATAGCCTGGGTGAAACATATGTTTGCCCTCAGACAGAGGAATTCAAGCAAAATTGTGCTGCCTGTTACTGAATTCTGCAGAGTACTTAGCAAAAGCCTCATGACTTCAAAAAACAAACCAGCCAGGTGCTGTTAAATTTACTATGCTCACACCCTCCTCCCCCTTACATTTAAAGATGGAAAGAAATACTTCCCTCAGGGAAGGGGGGGCCCAAGCTCATAATTTCTGGATTAAACCCATTACTATTAGCTACAGAATGAAATTATTAGTGACAGGTTCACTGAATTACCTCTTAACAGAGGTCACTAGAGCTTCCTAGAAACCTAAAACTGCCATTGTAAATTTAGCTTATAACAAGTGAGTTTTGCAACCCATCGAAATTTAGAGGCAAGCATAATGAATAACCTGTTTTAATAACCTCATCTAGTCCTGCACAGAAGTACAATCTATTTGCATTTTCTTTGCTTCTATAATCAGGAAAAAAAAAAGGAGTACTGGCATGCCCCATCAACATTTTCCATCCCCAGAGGAGAGTGCAGAATTTCTACTGATTTTCAAGACACTCATTTTTCTGAAAACTACAGCAAAAAAATCAAGAACAAACTCTCTGGCAAGTCCACAGAACACGGCACGACCAGCACACTTAAGATAATATTAAAAGCAGGCTTAAAATAGGATTAAGCAGAAGCTTTCACCAAATTCTGTCAGGAAATCAATCACTTTTGCAAATATCAAGAACCTAGGAAAAAAAAGAAGAAACCACATGAACAAAACTGATTTTCATCCTGTTTTCCTTACTGCCATTTTAAAGCTTTGCTCAATTATATACAAAGGGCCTTAAGACAGAAATTGTTCAATCTATCGCTTGGAAGGGACCTCCAGTCCAACCCCTCTGCAGTAAGCAGGGGCATCCCCAACTAGATCAGGTTGCTAAGAGCCCCATCAAGCCTGACCTAGAATGTCTCCCTGGGATGGAACCTCCACTGCCTTCCTGGCCAACCTGTTCCAGTGTTCCACCACCCTCCCTGTAAAGAATTGGTTCCTAATGTCCAATCTAAACTTATCCTGCTCTAGTTTAAAACCATTGCCACTTGTCCTGTCAGTACAAGCCCTTGTAAACAGTCCCTCCACAGCTTTCTCATAGGTCCCCTTCAGATACTGAAATACTGCCATAAAGTCTACCTGGAGCCTTCTCTTCTCCAGGCTAAACAGCCCCAACTCTCTCAGCCTGTCTTCATAAGCATGGTGGCCCCAGCTCTCTTATAATTTTGTGGCTTCCTCTGGACCCTCTCCATCTGGTCCATGTCCTTGTGTTGAGAGCCCCAGAGCTGGACAAAGTACTCCAGGTAAGGTCTCATAAGAGCAGAAAGGCAGAATCACCTCTTGATCTGCAGGTCACACTTTTGATGCAGCCCAGGATGCAATTGGCCATCCAGGCCTCAAGTGCACATTGCTGGCTCACGTCCCTAGCACACAGACTATGCTTAGTGCTGTTTAACCTTCCAAGACTGCTAATAAACTGTGCACTGTTTAATGTAAAATACATAGATTTCTCCAAGTACAGCCTGTTTTCTCCCAGCCCCAGGTAAGGTACTTCACTATAGGGTTACAAGGTCCTGTTTCTCTTGTTTTTGCTTTCCCTTGCTCTGGTCTTGCAAATTTTGAGTTTCTAGTTGTACAAAGGATGCCTTTAATCCCAGTCTAGCAAGCAGCTGGGCAGTTAAGAGTCCACTGCTCAGTGAGGAACCTGGAATTTGAAATTCTTCAGCTGGATTTCAGCATAAAATCTGAATCTTCCTCTTCTCAGCAACTTTATCCAACCATTGCAAAACATTTAGAGGCACTCCTTGGATTGCTGTTGTGGAACTCGGGACACTGGAGCACTGGTAAAACAAGCACCAAGCACAGCCACTGCTCTACAGCACACCAGTAGCTGTGCTGCTTAGACTGCAAAGGGATTGGAATGTGACATTTACCTAAAATCCCCATTCCTCCCCTATGCAATGAGGGCCTTCATCCCTGTTGTCCCTCTTAAATGCTCATCTTTGTCAGATGTTGCTTCAGGGACTTCTCGAAGTAATGATGCCCTACCCTAGCTAAAGGCATTTTGAAATCCCAGTTTTCAAACAGGGTAACATAAACATCATTAATTCTGCAGGTTCTTAAGGAACTGACTGGCAAAGCAGTGCTATTAGTGAATTACTGGGGAAGAAATGGAACACTCATCCATCTTACACCCAAGTGTCATCTGCCACTGCTGAACTGTATTCATTAGTATGGGACAGCAATCCATTACAGTTCTTAAACAGATTTAAAGCATGTTTAGTTATGATTTATTTTACCTGCAGAAAACTATTGCAAAGATACCTGAATGACACTGACCTTTGCCATGAGTTCCCTGGAACTCAAACTCAAGAGTTGTCATACAGACACTGAAGTAGACAGATATTAATTTGCTGTCAAGAGACTAAACTACCATAGAGAGCAGATTTCATAGTCTACATTCAGTTTGCTGTAAACTCAGTGTAACTTTGGTCATTTTTTTTCTCTGCTTAATATTGTAAAGGGTTTTGTTTCAACAACTAAGATATCTCATACAGTAACTGGAAATATTCACTAAGAGACGATGATGCAAAAGGCTGGAAAGAGTGCTTGATTAATCAACTCTGAGACTCACTATCACCTTCTGTGCAGGACACATCTGCTTCCAAACAAGGCAGACAAACAGCTTCTTCTCTGCTCTGCCAGCGTCTGCATCACTGTGGTACAGAGCAAGACTACATTATGGTTCAATTACTTCTAGGCACTGGGTTTAGCTCTTCAGATGTCTAGGCTGAACAAATGACATAACTGAAGTGATAATTCTCCATTACAGAATTTGCAGAGTGAATCACAGAATGTCAGGTTGGAATGGACCCCAAGCCTCATCTGGCCCAACCTTTCTAGCTGATAGTGTAGCTGAAATGAGATGGCCCAGCACCCTGTCAAGCTGAGTCTTGAAACTGTCCAATGTAGAGGAACCCACTACTTCCCCTGGGAGATGATTCCAATCTGTTCTCATTATGAAAAGCTTTCTTCTATAGTCCCACCAGGAGTAACTTGCAGCATTTACACCTTGTCTTTTCAATGGGACTCCTTTTAAAAAGGGAAGTCTCCATTCTCCTGGTACCCACTCTGTGTACCGGAACATGGTAATAAGGTTTCCCCTAAGCCTTCTCTTCTCAAGGCTGAACAAATCCAGTTCTCTTTCCTCATATGGCAGGGCTTCCAGTTCCCTGATTATTCTCAAAAAGTCTTCTCAGTAAGATTAAGCCAGCAGGGGACAGGCACTTGAATACCAAAGTGTTTGTCATTCCACCAATGAAACTTCAAAATAACCAGTATCCATGTAAGTAGGTAGCCAAAACACCAAGAAACTCACAAGAAAGCTCAGGCATTGAAGCCTGAAGGGGCCTTAATTACTTTATCTCCAAATACTACTACACTGTTTCACTAATACATTTAAGTATTTCACTGCATGTCATTCTGTTTCTAAATTTCTGTTGGTCTAGCTTCTCTTGCAGCAACTGGCACCCAAATCTGAAGAGCAACATCTGCTAGCCCTCAAGACACTAGGTGATCTGAAATTCAGCTAATAATGCTGGGGGCTGCACTGAATTATCTACCACCTGGAAGATGTAAAACCCAAAATTACATCAAGGGTTACAAAAATACTATTAACACAGTGGTGATGGTGAAGTTTGACAACTTTGCCAACAGAGCTAACTGAAAACTGCTTGAAAGAGTCCAGCACAGAGCCACAAAGGTGATTAAGGGAGTGGAACATCTCCCTTGTGAGGAAAGGCTGAAGGAACTGGGTCTTTTTAGCTTGTAGAAGACCTCATTAATGTTTACAAATATGTGAAGGAGGAGTGCTACAAGGACAGCACCAGGCTCTTCTCATTGACATCCAATGACAGGACAAGGGGCAATGGGTGCAAGCTGGAGCACAGAAGGTTCCACATGAACATAAGGGAAAACTTTTTCCCAGTGAGGATGACAAAGCACTGAAACAGGCTGCCCAGAGACCTTGTGAAGTCTCCTCTGAAGACACTCAAAACCTGCCTGGATGCCTTCTTAGGTGACCTACTCTAGGTGATCCTGCTCTGTCAGGAAGATTGGACTTTAGAGGTCCCTTCCAACCCCCCAACATGCTGTGGTTCTGCAATTTTCCAATGACAACTTCGAGCAAGCTCAGTAAGAGCTAAGATGCCTGAGTGATGTGTGTGCAGCTATCCTTTCTTAAAGGCACAGCCTAAACTGTCACACTGAGGCATCAGATAAGGCTACCCAACAGGGTCTTCTCCTTGTGGATATAAATTCTACAAAGAAATGTAGATTTTTTTTGTTTTATCTTTTAAATTGGATTTTTAAAACATTCAAAACACTGAAGTTATTTGCAAAAGTAGAGTTTCCTTTATCCAGCCAGCTCTTTAGGGTCTGCCTCTGAAAAACATAGCAGGGTTCAAAATTAAGTTAAAGGATTATTTGGAGTTGTATTGCATAAACACAAGCCAAGTATCAGCTTAAGTTACTATAATGGTCTTTATAAAGGCTCATAAGTCACACAGCAAATCTTGGCAGAAACAGACTTCAGTCTTCAGGACATACACATTTAGGTATTTGAACACAGTGCCAAAAAAATCTCCCAAAGATAAGTGAAGTACACCAGGAAAACTGGTTTTAATATCCAAAGAGTTACTCAACCTGAACTGAATTTATCAAGATAAAGAATACATTTTTCATGCTATTCTGAGGACAGATGAATCTTTCTGCTCAATATCTAACAGCTGTTGCAAACAACAGATGCTAAAAATTCTCTGAGACTCCACCAAAAAAAAAATAAATCATCTTTCATAAAGCAAAATACTTTGCAACTTAAAACACCACAGTTACTATAACCAAATCAATTTCTATGCCATGGCCTTAATTTCTCAGTCTACTTCATGTATTCATTTCACCTACAGCCTCGAAGCTTCGTATTCAAGGAGTTATTATTGCTGGTATAACGTTCCTTAAAAAGACTTGCTCACCTAACAGAGCTAGTCTTTGCTCAGTGAAATGCAAGTTCCTGCAACCTGTCAGAATGTAACTGACCAACACCACAGTGCAGTATGACAGAAAAGGCAAAAAACCTGAAACAAACCAAAAGAAAGCACCCCTCAACACAAAGCAAGCCCCCAGAACGTGCAAAACCAAACCCAAACTCAACCACAAGCTAAACAGGCTGTGATTTTAAAAACTGAGGTTTCTCGTCTGTGCAACTGGGTAGTTTCTTCCACACAGAACACTTCTGAGTATTCCTTAATCCAAAAAAAATAAAATAAAAAATGAACACAGTAACCTTTCACCAATTTACTGAAAAGCTTTCCTCTTTTTTTCCCCCCTTTTCCACCCACATTTTAAACTAGAAGTGTCTCAGCACAGGATCCCAAACTTTAATTTCTTTCTCCTTCTGCTATTGTTATGCCAGCACTTCTAAATATTTACCCTTCCCAGATTCCTAAAATGGAAGGGGACCGTGGGGTTCTTTTGTAGTGCAGATGATTTGCACAGACCCCAAGAGGTGGAGAAATTCTCACGCTTTCATGGGAGGGAACTGGATTTAGGGGACACTTTGTTCACGACAGGCTAAAGTAATCTCTAATAAATTTAAGCTGAAGGGTGTTTCTTACACAGAGGGATTATGTATACTTTCCTCCTGGCCAGTGATAAACATTAAAGGTATTAATAAACATTCCTTAGAGACCTGCAGATTCACATTTTTCATAGAGTGTAGATGTGATTAAATTGCATCTGTATCTGGAAACATTTAGCACTAAGCTGTTGAAAAGTTACTTCACTGTATATGACACCTCCATTTATCTCCCCCAAAATTAAACTGCCATTACAGATAAACAATCAGTAAAAAAAAGCAAAAGCTTCATCAAGAAGCCTAAGGACAGACAACATGCAAGCAGTGAACCACATGAAAAAGGGGGGAAAGTGCCAGTTTTATGTTTGGAATGAATGTTTTGGTGTCTCCACAGGGAGAGCTGGACCCACTGCTACCAAAGAGGGAAGGCAGCTTGGACTTTACTGGCATCACATGCGTTTAGCACAGTGATCTACAAAAGATATGCTCAATATCCTATTTATTAAATCAAACCCAGAGTCTAATAAGTTGAGCCACAGTAAATCCAAAGGAGATGTAAACACAGAAGATACTGTGGAGTAATCTGAGACAAAAGCAGCCTTCCATTGCTCCTTGTAAGCACACACCGAGTTAAATTCTCCTGCTTAACAAAAATCTGTTGCTGTGTCATTTATTCCTCCTGTTGCAAAGGAACAGACAGAAGGCTAATTAAAACCAGCTAAAGCCATTGATCATGCCTGCTTAACTGAAGCTGTGAATGAAAGTATCAATATATAGTAGCACTCTTTATTTTAAACTTGTCCAATTATGCACTCTAACTAGAGGGAAATCCTTCCAGGGAATCTTTACTTTGATAACAAAAGAGGTTTCGTGTAGAAAGAGATTTCTTTGTATGTACATTCCAGCTGATAAAGTTGGATCTCTCCCCCTTATGGCTACTGAAAACTTTGGGGATAAGAATCTAAATGAGATCATTGTACCCATATATCCCAGATTTCCTTAAGAAGCTGTACAAGTGTATGCAGTAACTGACAGAGGAATATAATGAAACTTTTAAACTACAAGAGTTTTCTGCACAGTGGGAAGCCACTGCCAGTCTGTCAACAACCATCTCTTATGCCCCAGGTGCAGCACCAGTCCTCTTTTATCCAAACCTTTGCTTCTTTCTCATCTCCTGCTTCTATTTTCATATTTATCTTCTCTGTTACAGAACTTTCCTCATTACAAAATCTTCTGAATTAGCAGAACCAGCAATTACAGCGTCACAGTATCACTAAGGTTGGAAGAGACCTCGAGGATCATCAAGTCCAACCTGAATTCACAACCTTAATTTCTGGAAGTAACATAAGAAAGAAGAAATCTCTGCCTCTGACCTGTAGGCAATCTTACTGTGTTGAATACCTCTCTGCATACATATTATTTATCATTACAAGCAGCTTAGATGTGCAGGGCAGTTTTCACGTGTAACCAAGAAGATTCTGTGGGCACACAGGTTCTACAGACCCCATTAACCACTTTCACCTTTTCATCATTGCAGTGACCTGCACTACATTTGCACTTTCCACAACACTGAAGTGCCAGGCAGCATAAAGCTCATTGATGAGGCATGTCTCTCATTTTCCCCATTTTAGCTTTAATCTCAGCCTTTTATCCTCCCAAGGGAAACATCTGGAAATGGAAAAAAAAAAAAATAATCAGAAATGTTGTCCCCCAATTCAGTGAGAAACTCTGCTATTCAAAATCATCACTAACATGATTTGGTTTTCACAGACTGATTTCACCCAGAGAAGAGAATAGAATAGACCAGACCAGACTGGAAGAGACCTTCAAGATCATCATGTCCAACCTATCATCCAACACCACCCAACCAACTAAACCATGCAACCAAGCACCCTGTCAAGTCTCCTCCTGAACACCTCCAGTGATGGTGACTCCACCACCTCCTCGGGCAGCCCATTCCAATGGGCAATCACTCTCTATTTCTCCAAACCCCTCCAGCAAGACTTTTCCTCAGCTAGTAAGTTACAATACAGTTGCATTCCACCAATTTCTGGTCAGGACAGTCAACTACTTTAAGCTACCAAAAGATCAAACAATAGCTATTAATTACCAAAGCCCCATCTTTGTGAGAGGAAACACTGAAAATCAGCACCAGAACTTTAAACTCCCAGACAGAGAAATTTTAAACCCAACAATAGATATTGATAAATTGCAGGCACTTATTTTCCTTAAGCTTTTTTTTTGTATGCTTAGAAAAGCTTTAGAAGTTGTAAGAAGGAAAATAAATACATAAAGATAAAAGTGTAACTCTTTACACCTCTAATATTTAAACTCAGAGCTGAACAGTTCAAAGCCCCACGTGCTTACTGAAAGGCATAAAGGCACATTACTCAATTCCATCTTCAGTGTGATCGCTGATCAGTCGAGACTACCAGGATTTGAAACAACTGATAATCGTGGAGCACTTTAGATAATCAGGAGATAGGGAATTTAAACCAGTCAAGTAACATGAATCCGGTTTACAAAGCAGACAGGTCAAGGTGCATTGTTTGTCACTAACTACAGCTTAGAAATACTTCCCACGTACTTTAACATACTTAAATTCTTTTGAAAGGTTGATGTAGTATTACTTTAATTAGGAGAAGAGGAGAACAAGCCTAAAGCCATCAATGACCATACTAATACATAGCAGAGTGATATGTTTCCCACAGGCTGGTCCTGGGATGGAAATACAACCCATCGGTTAACTTCTATTTGCCTTTGCCTGAAACCAGAAATGAAGACATTCTTATCTCTGTCTCTGAAGAACAATGGCAGATAAGTGAAAAAAAGATAGTAGGGGGGGAATCCAACAAACCAATTCTAATTGTTTATTTATCCAATTCATGAGCAAGCTTTAGAAGGTAGTTTTTGCATGTCAAAACTATCCAGACAAAAAAATCCCCATGCTTCCTAAGAGCTACACCTACCTGAAGAGAGGTTGGAACAAGGAGCAGGTCCAGCCTCTTCTTGAAAGCAAGTAACAGGACTAGTAGAAATGGTTACAAGCTGCACTGGAGGAGGTTCAGGCTGGGTATTAGGAAAAGCCTCTTCTCTGAAAGGGTTACCAAACACTGGAATGGTCTGCCCATGGCAGTAGAGTCCTCACCATCCCTGGGGGTGTTCAAGCTTAGTGTGGACTCAGGGAGGTGCTTTCGTGTTGACCCTTCAGTGACTGGTCGAGTGCTGGAATGGATGATCTTGGAGGTCTCTTCTAACCAGATATATTCTGTGACTACTGGACTTTGTGATTTTTCTAAGGTGACAAAGCAAATAATACCAACCATAATGAATGTTATGACTCTTCAGGGTTACCATGTGACTCTGGTATTATTAGGCTTAACAGATAAATAACAACAAAGAGTTCTAAAACCAAGTTTAATGACAGTAATGTTATCTACTTGCTTGATGCCTCAACTAACATGGCTGCTGGCTTCAAAACTAGTAATTAGGAAAAAATTTAAGGAGTTGGAAAAAAAAAATCTGAACTTTTTTTTTATCTCCTAACTGCAATAACCAAAGGCTAAATGCTGCAGAAGACTGGATCAAACTTCTAAAACTCTTTTGTTGTATCAAATTCCATGCCTTCCCATTTATCTGGTTTCAAAGGATGTATTTTAACCAAATGTGGATTTAAACCAGAGAGATAAGCCAACTAGCTAAACTGGAAAACTATAATAATACAGAATTAACCAGGTTGGAAAACACCTTAGAGGTCATCAAGTCCAACCTATCATCCAACACCATCTAATCAACTAAACCATGGCACCAAGTGCCTCATCCAGTCTTTTCTAAACACTTCCAATGATGGTGACTCCACTACCTCCCTGGGCAGCACATTCCAATGGCCAATCTCTTTCTGTGAAGAACTTCTTCCTAACATCCAGCCTAAACTTCCCCTGGCACAGCTTGAGACTGTGTCCTCTTGTTCTCTTGGTGGTTGCCTGGAAGAAGAGACAAACCCCCACCTGGCTACAACCTCCCTTCAGGTAGCTGTAGATGACAATAAGACAATAATGTGGAAGTTGTGTGCATATGCACCAAAACTATGTTGTTAACACTGAAGATCAAGGCCAGCATGCCTACCTTAAGGTGGTAGAGCAATTTTAAAGAACAGCCATGGTTAATTTGCATAGTAAGGAATAGTGTTAAAATGAGTTGTGGTTTTATGTAGTTAACAGTTCCATATAAGTAACACCCAGAAAACAGGCCACATACACAAACCTCTCAAAACAGTTAATACTTGATAGTCTCTGAAATCTTGCCCTCTCTAATGCAGGCTCTATGACAGGGGAAGCAAAATGGAATAGGAGGAGAAAAAGTACCTGGGAAGAGGTAGACCTGTTCTAGGCAGGATGATGCCCCTCTGAAAGGCACTGCATAAGGAAAAAAGCAATTTGAAACAGCTCTGTGTGTTACTCTTCAAGAGAAAATTTTATTAGAAGCATAGAATTGTTTCTGCTGGAAAATACCTGTAAGAGCAAGTCCAGCCATTGATCTAACACCACCATGGCCATTGAACCATGTCCCAAAGGGCCATGTCTGCATGTTTCTTTAATACCTCCAGGGACAGCAACTCCACCACCTCCCTGGACAGCCTGTTCCAATGCCTGACCACTCTTGCAGGAAAGAAATTCTTCCTGTTATCCAACCTAAACCTCCTCTGAAACACTTTCAGGACATTAATCATTGATAACAAGGAGAAGAGGCCAACCCACATGTCACTCCAACCTCCTTTCAGGGAGCTCCAGAGAGCAATGAGGTCTCCCTTTAACCTTCTCTTGTCCACACTAAATAATGCCAGTTCCCTAAGATGCTCCTCACAAGACTATCTCCAGACCCTTCACCAGCTTTGTTGCCCTTCTCTAAACACACCCCAGCACTTCAGTGTCCTCCTTGGCATGAGGGGCCCAAAAACTGAATCCAGTGTTTGAGATGTGGCCTCACCAGTGCCAAGTATAGGAGCATGATTGCTTCCCTACTCCTGCTGGCCACAATGATGATATTGAAAATGATACTGAAAATAATTCTCAAAGGAGAACAGAAGCAAAACCCAATTTCAAGTTAGATAAGCAGAGAACATGTTCACCCAAGATAACAGTTCTTATGTCCAGATTTTCAATAATCAATGTTTTAATTGTTACTAACAGCTAGGGGGAAAAAAAAAGTCAGTTGCTGGTCCTGGATGAGTTACCTGGAACAGCTGACAAGTGTAACAGAAATATTTGCAATGCAGAAGAATGAAAATCCTGAACCCAGAGCTCCTAACAAGCAACCCTTCCCCTCCTTTCCCAGCTAATGGTGTGACTCATGAGAAACAGCTGACTGCACACAGGAGGAAGCCTCCACTGGAAACCAGGCCCACATGTTAACATTTGATGTCCTTCAGGCAAGTGAAAAACTTCATTATAACATTCCAAGCAGGTTTCCACGAGCAGCAGCAGACTGAATTGGGGGCTAAAAGAAGAGGAGCTGTCAGTCCTAAGTGCATCAGAAAGAAAAACAGGAACATATTTCCTGGGGTTTTTTAAATTACACTTCAAGAGCTGCTGTTACTAATAGCTGCTCCAAGCTGTAAAAACTGCAACCTCAGAGGGCAGAAGTCAAAGAAACCCTACTGATTTCCCCCGGATTACTCACAGAATTAATAAGATCGTTTGGGAGCCAGCCTCGAGGTTATCAGAGATCTCTCCCCACATGCCCACAGTACACTCTTTGCAGCATTTGTGTTTACAACTCTTTAATGAGCTGCAGCACTGAGGCGGAAATCCTCCTGCCTGTTAGCAGGCTGTGCTGGAATGCCGCTTGGGTATCTACAGAGTTTGTGTTTCCAACAGCAAAAGTGGCAGGGGGGGAAGCAGGTAAGTCTTTAGCAGGTTTTCAGTACACAGTTCTGAAATACCTTTGCAAAAGGATATTCACCACTGAACTAAAAATATCAACACTTATATGCACTGGAAGTGTTTAAGAAGAGACTGGATGAGGCACTTAGTGCCATGGTTTAGTCAATCTCAAAAGTCTCTTCCAACCTGGTTAATTCTATTCTATTAGATGGTGTTGGGTGATAGGTTGCACTTGATGACCTCAAAGGTCTTTTCCAACCTGGTTCATAGCATCAGTCAGGGTTGGAAGGGACCACAAGGATCATCTAGTTCCAACCCCCCTGCCATGGGCAGGGACATCCCACACTAGATCAGGCTGGCCAGAGCCGCATCCAGCCTGCTCTTAAACACCTCCAGGGACAAGGCCTCAACCACCTCCCTGGACAACCCATTCCAGGGCTTCACCATTTCACCATGAGAGAACTGCCTCACATGCAGCCTGAATCTCCCCACCTCCAGCTTCATTCCATTCCCCCTAGTCCTGATATCCTGAGAAGTCCCTCCCCAGCCTTCTTGTAGGCCCCCTTCCGATACTGGAAGGCCACAATTAGTCAATTCTCTATTCTGTATTACTGCTAATATAAACAAATGATCTTAATTATCCCTGATACAATCAAACAGACCATTGTTTTCAAGCACTATAGAAAGCTGTCCTTTAAAACAGTATTTTTTAAAGTAGTAGTCTCAGGCAGGTAAAAAGAAAACCCAAGCAAGGAGAATTCCATAGCTGAAGTGGGCACTGCTGTTCTGAAACACAAAACACAAAAGCTGAAAGGAGGCAATGCTGCAAACAGATCCTTGCCAAGGAAGGAACCATAGGGTTTGAGCTGCAGGCATGTCTCCACCACACTATGTTTAGGCACTTAAAAGGTTTTAGCCACTGCCACTATTTGCACAGAAATATCTTCTACTCTGAGCACCTGGCTCAGTGAAGTTCCCCACATTACTACCTATGCAAAATGAAACAGCTTAAGCTGGACATTGACTCTCAGCATCAAAAACACAGCTTTTGGGAGGGTTGTGTTGGTTTGGGGTTTTGTGTATGTCTATGTTTTATTGTATGTTTGCTTTGTTTATTTATTTACTTTTTAGACATGAATTGGTTTTGTGCTGTAATTATTTGGACATGTAGAAGTGGCATCACTTTTCTCTGAAGAGAGAGTTTAGGCTCACAGCCATCTTCAGATACTTTGTTGATGATTCACTCAGAATAGTTTTATCAATGGAGTTTCAGCAGAGCTAATCATAGAGCTACATAGGTCCATCATTTCTATGAATCCCTAAAATTTCCTTACAAGTCCTTCTCTAACTAACATCCAATGAGATCTGAACAGGCTGGAGAGCTGAGTGAAGGTGAACCTTCAGTAAGGACAAGTGCAGGGTCCTGTATGTGGGGAGGGATAAAACCACCCATCAGTACAGACTAAGGGTCACCCTGCTGGAAAGCAGCTCCATGGAGCTCGGAGTCCTAGCAGACAGGAAGTTACCCACAGGTCAGTAATATGTCCTTGTGGCCAAGAGGGCCAACAGCATCCTAGGGAGCTTTAAGAAAAGCCATATCCAGCAGGGATAAGGAGGTTCTCCTCCCTCTCTGCTCTGCCCTGGTGAGACTACACCTGGAATACTATGTCCAGTTTTGGGCTCCTCAAAGAAAGACAGGAACTGCTGGAGTAAGTCCAATAGAGAGTTAAAAGGATGATTAAAGGACTTGAACATCTCTCCTATGAAGAAAGGCTGAGAGACCTGAGGGTGTTTAGTCTTGAGAAGAAAAGGCTGAGAGGAGATCTTTTATCAGCATCTATAAATATCTGAAGTGGGAGGGGTGTGTCAAGATAAAGGTGCCAGTCCTTTTTTGATGGTGGCCCAGTGACAGGACAAGGAACAAAAGATACAAGCTAGAACACAGGAGGTTCCACCTCAACATGAGAAGACACTTCTTCATGGCTCAGGTGATGTAGCACTAGAACAGGCTGCAGTTGTGGAGTCTCCCAGAATCTGCCAGGATGTGTTCCTGCATAGCCTGCCCTAGGTGATCCTGCTTTGGCAGGGCAGCTGGACTCGATCTCTGGAGCTCCCATCCAACCCCTAACATTCTGTGATTCTAGGAAACAAGTTAAACATTGAGTTTTCTCCCCTTTGGCACTGCTTTGCCAATAAGCCTCTCTTTTAGTTTGTCTAATACAAGTAAAATCCAACTTCCACATTTCCTGGATGGTGACTTCTTGCCAGAACAATGTTTGACTTGGGACTTTCAGAGCAAGAAGAAATTTTTATAGAACAAGATTAGTAGGAATTATCAGCAGATTCCTCATTCTCTCTAAAATGCAACCGTTATGAATTTATTTAACCTACAGTATCTTCAAGTGAAAAAAACCCTCAGGCCTTATTAAAGAGGTCAGCACCTACCCTTTTTATTGAAGTTTAGGCATTGCCAATTAAACAGAGCAATAATCAACAAGTAGCTCTTTAAATAGTTATAATTCTGGCTATTAAGGAAATGAAAAAATAGTTTTGACCTGAAAACAAGGTGGTGAATGTACTGAGACACTGAATATACTGCACGAGGAACAGTTCAAAATGTAACTACACAGTTCAGAGCTGGGGGGGGAAAGCAGTTCATTTTCTAACATGCTAGCTGATAGCCAGTTTCAGGCAGCATCCATTAAAAATAAGAGTTTCATTGCTCATGTAAATTAAATGAATGGCTAATTCCAGAACCAACAGTCTCCACAAGTCAGAAATTTCTATGCCTGTTTCTATTGCAGTAAACCATTAAGAGGGCTCTTTAATATAAAACAAACACAAAGGAAATCATCTTTCTCCATAGCAAAAAGTGCTGGGAAAGGAGCAGGCTTGCCTTCAAGAATAGCCTGAAGTTATTTCAGCATACCTTAAGGATGACCTTACCACCAGGTCAGAAGATTCCCAAGCCTATTCCAATCAAGGTCTCTTCTATGCATTTTAGACTGGGTGCAGAGGGCTACAGGAATTTGCAGTCAAAGGAACTGTGCCACGCTGATCTTGCCTTCCAGACGATTATCAGGTACCTTACTCAGTACCCAAAACGTAATCAAATCTGTCTAATTTAAATAATTGGAAGGTAAATATTTGTGTGCAAGCTGATGGCAGATTTCTAATACCCTTAAAACCTGTCAGAAGTATGACCTCATGTTTATATGTTCTTTACTTAAGGTGGGAAACTAACTAGGACAAACTATTTGTGCATGTTTGCCAAGATGACACTGTTGCAACAGATACTTGAGAGAGATCTGAAGAAAGTTTCTCACTATCATTACCAGAACACCAAGCCACTTCACACTTCCTAAACTATGTTTTTCTATTAAATGAGATTCTTCTTATAGTTTGGAAGACAGTTAAAAAAGCAGTAGTTGTACCTGGACTGAAAATAAACAAAATCTGAACTGATTAGGCTCAGGAGGGCAGGAAGGAATCTCAGTGTAAATTTGTAAGTGAAGCTCTGCTTGGAATTTCAACAAGGTAATTAGGTATAGACCACTTCAAAGTGGGACATGTCTATACTGCTCACTGGAACACACAGTATTGTAGAAAGGGGAAGTCAGTACTTCAAAACAGCATCTGATTTAAATGGATTTCTAAAAGAATCTGTACTCCACAAGAATCATGCCAGAGTACTTGAGTGGGCCTGCCTGCCTTCCCCCCTCCCCAGTACACATTATTTATGTCCCTATACAAACAGTCGTTAGCAAGCAGCAGAACTTAGCTGTTTCCTTCAGATACCTCATGTGGCCGTTTGACCACCACACCTCAACATAATTGAAATGGTTTTAAACATTAGTTATGCCATGGTTCCTAATCTTCCTGTGCAGGCTGCAGGGTACTGCAAACCCAGTTTGTCTTCTCTCTAGCTGACCTTGGGCACCTGAACTCATCCTGCTGCAATTCAGAAGTGTGCCTCTAATGTCTCTCCTCCAGCTCATGTCACACGCGACAGTTTTGTCGATACATGATGTGTGCCAACATTTCAGCTTCTTTCTTCACTCTGCTAATTTTCCCCTTTCAAGCTCCAAGCTTCCCGACAATCAAGAGAATACACTTACCTGTGCCATACATACATTACATTGCCTGGATTGTCCTGAATATTGATAATTGTAAATAAACTATACCTTCATGCTCACGACCCTCCAAAGATTTCCATGTCAAAACTCCTCTCCCCCAAAACTAAGCTGTCAATATATTAATTATATCCAGTTCGTCTGTGGTAGAAGTGATACTTAAACCTTTCCTTCCCTTCAGTCTGCAAAGGTATCACAAAAATCACAGTATCTTGTTGAAGTAGAATAGAATTAACCAGGTTGGAAAAGACCTTTGAGTCCAACCTATCATCCAACACTATCTAATCAACTAAACCATGGCACCAAGCACCCCAGCAAGTCTCCTCCTAAACACCTCCAGTCATGGTGACTCCACCATCTCCCTGGGCAGCACATTCCAATGGCCAATCACTCTTTCTATGAAGAACTACTTTCTAACATCCAGCCTAAACCACCCATGGCACAGCTTGAGACTTTGTCCTCTTGTTCTGGTGCTGGGTGCCTGGGAGAAGAGACCAACCCCCCCACCTGGCCACAACCTCCCTTCAGGTAGTTGTAGACAGCAATAAGGTCTCCCCTGAGCCTCCTCTTCTCCAGGCTAAGCCACCCCAGCTCCCTCAGCCTCTCCTCACAAGGCTGTGCTCCAGACCCCTCCCCAGCTTTGTTGCCCTTCTCTGGATGCATTCCAGCAACTCAACATCTTTCCTAAACTGAGGAGCCCAGAACTGGACACAGGGCTCAAGGTGTGGCCTAACCAGTGCTGAGTACAGGGGCACAATGACCTTCCTGCTCGCCACACTGTTCCTGCTACAGGCCAGGATGCCATTGGGCTTCTTGGCCACCTGGGCACACTGCTGGCTCATGTTCAACCTACTATCAACCAGTACCCCCAGGTCCCTTTCTGCCTGGCCACTCTGAGAAAAGAATTGGCTGCTGGGCTTCTAGTTAACTGGTGTTGCAAACAGTAGCTAACACAAGCAGTAGGGCAACTGACTGCTATTTTGGCAAAAAGGAGTTGCAGCTGCTATAAAAGATCCACTTTTTTTTAGAAGGCACAGGGGAAATTCACTTGTCTTTACCTTAAAATAGAATTCCTCCTTTTCAGTCTGATATTTCCAGAGGCTTTTATAAACAAATCTACAATTCTGAACATCCAATGACTATCTCCCAACAACCAAATCTGCACTGAAAACACATTTTGTGGACTGAGGTGCCTGGACTCAGTGAACTGAAACTTTGCCTGATGTGATGTCAGCCAGCTGCAAATGGCTTCTAGGTACTCTGTCAGAACTGGGAGTACATGCCAAAAGCCCTGCCTCCTTCCCTGGAGACCTTGACAGAGACAGTTACATTTCACTTGTAGGATGGAATACACAAAGTAATATACCTGTCCTTTCTGACAGAAGATAACTTTGATGGATGACCAAAGAGGACTTCAAATGCCCCAACAAAACTCAAGGTGTTCCTTTGGTTTTGTTTGTTTGCTTTCAAAATGCATCCACTCTTTTTCAGTCATATTTTGTTCAATAATCTTCAGTAAAAATACACTGCATTCTGCAGATTTGCAGACTGAGCACATATGCTAGCATTATTCACACCACAATAAAAAGAGCATGCTGCCTGTTCAGCTGAACATCTCTTCCTGAGCCATGTACACAGATGGAAGCAGCTGTTGCTACTGAACAGCTCAGAGCTGAAATGTATTTGACAAACTCCTCTCCACTCCCCAGGCAGGATGTGCTCTTAATGGGCTGGATGGTGTAGAAAGCAAATTGAAGCAGTGGCACGGTTTGTCATTCCTTCCCAACCCATAACAAGCTATGAAAAGCTACTCATACTGCTCTGAGAAATCTAAAGACTAATGGAATGACCAGTTTCCCTTACAATTAAGCTAAGCAGCAACATTAAGGGCACATTTTCATTTTATAGCACAGTATGAGCAAAAAATTAAGCTTCTTGCACTAAACCATTCAGACACAATTTACCTATCATGCCACCATAAGAGTAAGCAAAAAAAATCATGTCTGCAACATGAGAATGAGGTAATGGAAAGAGGGAAAACACTTTATCACTCCACTCACTCTCCCCTCCTAGAGGACTGAGCACTTAGGAACAGCAGAGGACTATGTTCCTACTCATGACCTTTCTTTGAAAAAGTGCAGTACAAAGTCTCAAAAACTAACAGAGAATTTGGGGTGGAGACAGAAATCTGGCATTCCAACACTCCCACTCCCAGCTTAAAACTTCAAGGCAGGCCGATTGCTGTTTCACACTCTGCTGATTTGCTCTACTTTCCATGAACCAAGACTGCTTAAGAAATGCTAACTTAATCTCTGCTTAAGGTCTCAGGCTAATCATGTTAAAATTTTGCTTCTGGAATTTTTTAATGTGATCAGTGGCAGCAGTGGACTATTGGAAGTGAGTGTTCAATAAGAAAAAGAAACCTATGAATCTTCTTGCTCAGGATGAGCCAGAACCCCTTTCACTTGAGGATTTTAGAGACAGGTGAGTTTGGTTTGCATATCTTTAGACAGATGTGCACCTATGGTAAGAGAAATGGCATGTGTATCAGCACAGAAATTAACACTCTTCACTCTTCCCTCCAACATTTACCAAGTTATGAGAAACTATCCGCATAATTATCTATGGGTTAGATAAGGTGTTACTGCTTTCTGTAGCACAAGATTTCTCTTCTGTTGTAGAAATCAGGTACAATACTGTACACTGTTATATATATGGCTGCAGCTATTTACACTTCTGTCACTGGATCACAGGAATGATTGTGCTGAACCCAGGGAGGTGATGGAGTCACCATCCCTGGAGACGTCCAAGAGGGGATTGGACGTGACACCTGGTGCCACGGTTTAGTCATGAGGTCTGTGGTGACAGGTTGGACTTGGATGATCTTTGAGGTCTCTTCCAACCTTGGTGATTCTGTGAATGAACACACAAGATACTGGATTTTGCAGTATTCAAAAAAAACCTACCAAATATTTGATCATTCAAAGCAAAGTATGACTGTCACAAGATGAACACCTGAGGAATGTGCTCTCTGGAATTGATTTGGGCTGTAAGTTTGTAACTATTACCTGGGGGGTTTACTGAAGGGAAAAAAAGAAAACATGGAAAAGCAAAAAGAAAAATGATAAAAGAAAAAGGGAAGAAAAAGGAAAAAGGAAGGAAAAACCAACACAGGGAAAAAAAAAAAAAGAAAAAGAAAAGCTTCACATTTGGAGGCCATGATCTATTTTTAATGAAGCTTCATATATGGCAGAGGCCCCATCTCAAAAACATCAATTCTGCAACCATCCAGCCAAATTTTCTGCTTTCCAAACAAGGTATGCTTCTTATAATCCACCCCATACTTCCAAGAACTCCAATTTTTGCATTAATCAAAGCAAAAGTAAATCTGCAGAAATGGCCAGCACTGGACACAGTCTTCCCTGTCATAGCATCACTTTACAACTAAACGATTAAAAGTGCCATGGCATACACAGAACACACAGTACCTCAGCACAGACAGGTACATCCAGCCAGTCTCTAGGCAACCTGTTCCAGCATTTGATCATCCTCACAGTAAAATGCCTTTTTATTATCTTTTTTCTTATTATTAAAAGGAATTTCTTGTATTGGTGCCCACTGCCCCTTCCCCTTTGGCTGAACTGGGAAACAGCAATGGGACCACCAGTGAGCACTGCTACTCAGAAAGAGCCCTCCCACACAGTAAGCTGTCAGTCCAGGGAGAGAACAGAATAATCTTTAGGTACAGTTGCATTGTTTTGTTTGGAACTGTAGAAGGTAAATACTTCTAGCCTGCTATTTGGTCACTGTTCCTTTAAATACATTAACCAGGCAATGGAGACAGGGAAGCAGGAAAGCACCTACACGCCAGTGTTATTGGCAGCTTTTATTCCAAGGCCTGTCACCTAAAAAAAGCAACACATTTTCCATTTCTGTAGAGAAACCATGCCAATATCTTCACTCAGCTCTAGTTTTTTTTTTCATTTGCAAAGGGGAAAAAGTAGTTAATTCTACATTTCAAGTAAGCATTCCTACAGTCACCTCCAGACTTCACTCCCTTACTTACCCAAGCAACAAAGCAAACAGGAGGAGGAGAAAACAAAAACAAATAAAAACCAAACCAACATTCCATGAATCACATGGAATTTATTCAGCTCCCAATGCCATGATCAATGCTTAAGTTAGGCACTGATAAACTTTAAGGCACACCCTGCCCTACTCCAGGACTTCATCCTCCAGAGCTTCTACCCAAGTCCCAGGCAAGGGTATTTGTTCTCACCTCTGCAGCAGGGTGCACTTATGTTTGCACTGTATTTTAAATCATTGAGTTGTTGTACCTGCTTTGTAACAGAGTCATTGCCTAATCAGATGTAACAATCATTAAAAGAAAAAAATAAAGTAAGAATTAGTAAAGAGAATCCTCACTGAGTTAGTTGCCTTTTAGATCTAATACATCCAGCCTCTGCTTCCAGTTCTTTAGAGATACTAATGGCTCACCTGACCAGCTCTTTAGAGTCAATTACTGTGCAGGTAAAAATGTACCTTTAATGTAACTGCCACCTGAGACTTCTTCATTGTTGTTCTCCATTGATTCCTCAGGTCTTTCCCTCAAAGTCCTTGTCAGTGTTACAGCCTCTTTCTCCAAGTCCTTGCCTTTACCCTTCCCTGCCAGCATCAAGAAACCAATTCTCAATCGCAGAATTTCCATCTAACCTACACCCTGAATCTCCCCAGTAAAACAACTCTTGTCATTCTGACTATAACACTTTCCCACAAAGTCAGAAGGAAAAGAAAATGTATCAAAATGGCACTAAACTTACAGAAATCATTTACCTTGCAAAGAAAAGGAGTGTATCATACTAAAACTTATATGGAGAATAACTGCACAGGGAATTGCTTCAGTCCAACCATCAACCTAAGACCACTATGGCCATTAAACCCTGTCCACGGCACCCAGGTGCCATGTCCACACATTTCTTGAACATCTCTAGGGATGGTGACTGCACCACCTCCCTGGGCAGCCTGTTCCAACACCTGACCACTTTTTTTCCCAGTAAGAAAATTTTCCTACCATCCAACCTAAACCTCCCTGGCACAGTTTCAGGCCAGAATAAGGGAATTTCTGTCCTTGTATTCTTAAAGGGTTAAGAAGTCTCTCACACTCACAAGACTTGCATGTTATATTCCCACCTTTTATTGTTTCCCCCTCAGCTGCCTGCATTTCATACATTTCCATAAGGCACTTGAATTTTTCGCCACCCCCCAACACACCTCAGGTCCTATGAGCAAAACACAGCTGAAACCACCAAGCATTTGGCACCTGGAAATCAGAAAGCAGGAGAAAGACAGCAAAGTCTTATTACAGCCAGATGTTGCTCTTCCTGGAGCTCCATGCTCAGGAGCCTCTTTAAAAAGAATATTGTTCCCAGTTGCAGCTTAACAGTGGAGAGAAATAAACAGAAGTTGTCTGCTCATGACAGGAGAGCATTCAATAAAAGTCTCAATTTGGCACCTCTGATATCTTTGAAATCAATCAGCCTTTAGGATTCACAAGCAGTGAATACAGCAAGATTTACTGCACTGCAAGTTTTTATGGTTGATAAGAACATTTAGCTGCTTATACTATTAATGCTATTGGAAGAGAGATAAAAATCTAGTATTTGAGATGTTAAACTTTTCATGTCGCTGGCTCAAACCATAATGAGTCATTTCACCCTCTCTAAGGTGACATGATTCCTTACAGTAAGATTCCAACCCTGGTGCTCTTCAGCTCCTGAATTAAGCTGCTTCTATTGGCAACGGTAATGGAAAACCATTGTCCCCCATACTCCCTCGTACTAAGCTGCATTTGTCCCTGGTTGGCAAGCCAAGCTGACCCAAAAGTGAACCTGATGCATGCCAGAGCTGATGTGAAAACAAGGCTATCACAGTGACTTAGCTGCAGAGTGCAACTTCACCCCCAGAACAAGACAACCTCAACTGCTTGCTGAAACATTTGTCTTCCTGCTGTCCTGGGAAACCTCATTTGAAAAGAGCAAGTCTCTCTTCATTTAATCTAAAGGGAGCCTTACAAGGTCCTTAACTATTTTAAGAGCTAAACTCATCCAAAGCTCTCTAGATGAGCCCTTTCTTAAACTAGTAAGTCAAGGCTACTCTGGCAAACAGATTGTCCCAACTACCTACCCACAGCACTTTCTGCTTTGTCAAGCTCTTGGCAGTAGCTGGCATCAGACATCATGCAGGAAACAGGCACATGAGGAATCAAATTCAGCACAGCCCTTTCTGTATTCTTTAAATATCCCTGTGGAGAACAGATCTTACTCTCTGTTGCTACTTCTCCTCCAGACATCCCATTTACTTGCTTCACTCTTCAGAAGCTTGCTTTCTCTCCAGTTTTCTGGGAGTTTGTCTGGGGGGTTTTGATGCACTCTCTCCTCCTGCTTATTCTGCTCCTCCATGCTTGCAAGAGCATCATTCTTCCTACACATTCCCAACTGTCTGGCAGGCCTTGTTCAAATAAGGACTTAACTTCTTTCTTTCATCCTGCCCAATAATATTAATGCTCTCTCTCTCATTTCTATGCAAACTACCAGAAAATTAAAACCAAGCAGAGAATAAATTGGGACAAAGGGTTACTGGACAGCTCTCTTTTTTCATTAATAAGTCTTTTCATGCCCTAGGCAAGATCTGATGGTGGGTTTTTTTCATGCTAGGACCAGCACCAAATTAATATGTTTGTTCAGTATCAAAATTATGGTGATATCAAAGTAATCTCTCAACTAAATATTCTCAAGAAAATAAGTTCTAAAATTAATATTTATTTTTTATCTATAATGAGTATTAGAAGGGGAGAGTGGATTTTTTTAGGCCTGACTGAAGCAATTTCAAGGCACAGTATCTGGCACTTCATGATCACAAAATGCAGCTATCTTTACACTGAATTATGACAAGCTATGCAGTCCTTCAGTATTCAAGTTCTCATGTGTTGAGTAACACAGCAAGCACTTCCAAAAGTGTTCAGCTCAGATAAGGCATCCTCAGTTTAACCATAGAACTGTTTGGGTTGCAAGGGACCTTAAAGACCACAGTATCACCAAGGTTGGAAGAGACCTCAAAGATCGAGTCCAACCTGTCACCACAGACCTCATGACTAGACCATGGCACCAAGTGCCATGTCCAACCCCCTCTTTAACACCTCCAGGGATGGTGACTCCACCACCTCCCTTGGCAGCACACTCCAATGGTGAATGACTCTCTCCGAGAACAACTTTCTCCTCACCTCAAGCCTAAACTTCCCCTGGCACAGCTTGAGACTGTGTCCTCTTGTTCTGGTGCTGGTTGCCTGGGAGAAGAGACCAACCCCTTCCTAGCTACAACCTCCCTTCAGGTAGTTGTAGACAGCAATGAGGTCACCCCTGAGCCTCCTCTTCTCCAGGCTAAACAATCCCAGCTCCCTCAGCCTCTCATAGGGCTGTGCTTGAGGCCTCTCCCCAGCCTTGTTGCCCTTCCCTGGACATGTTCAAGAGTCTCCATGTCCTTCTTAAACTGAGGGGCCCAGAACTGGACACAGGACTCAAGGTGCAGCCTAACCAATGCAGAGTACAGGGGCACAATCACGTAGGGCCAAGATCACGTAGTTCCACTACACCAGCTTGCTCAAGGCCTCATCCAACCTGACTGTGAACACTTCCAGGAAGGGGGCATCCACAACTTCCCTGGCCAACCAGTTCCAGTGCCTCTCCACCCTCACTGTAAAAAGTTTCTTCCTAACATCCAGTCTAACTCTGCCCTCTTCCATCTTAAAGCCATTCCCCTTCGTCCTGTCGCTACAAGGCCTTGTAAAAAGGCCTTCCCCAGCTTTCTGGTAGGCCCCTCGTAATCACAGGAGATAGTAAAAATCTTTATTAGGATCTTGTGGTCAGATAACAATTACATGGCCTAGCAAAAAGAACTCAAATAAATACAAGTATAGTATTGGATTTCTACTTTGTAGCTAGAAGTCCCAAAGTAACCACATGTGGCCCTATTAACTTGTTCTCTTCAATCCCCACATCCATCCGTTCACAGACCATGAAGGTGTGACTACATTGTGCTCTCACACATGTGCAGGTGCTGAAAAACATGTCCTTCCTTGAACTCAGCAAGAGCATTCCAACTGGGAAACCACACAAGAAACATCCCCGAGACAGAATATGGGAGGGAAGGAAAGGCTCCTCCTAGAGGAGCAGAAGTTCTGCCTTACTCCACATTTGTAAAACCCTTTGATTCAGGCATTCCAACAAAACTTCCATGACATGCATGGAACATGGCACACAGGAACACTCCATGACTATGGGTAAATGTTATGTTGTAAAATGCTTTATTTCTGTTCAGAACTTACTAAAGAAAGTTACAGGATCCTTCCAAAGCCAGAGAAAAAGGTGTATTTATTGTATATGAGGTACTCCAAATTGAAATAGAACAAGCACACAACAACACAAGTAAAATTATCATTGTGTCTTTTCATAGAATCAACAAGGTTGGAAAAGACCTCAAAGATCATCAAGTCCAACCTGTTACCCAAGACCTCATGACCACTAAACCATGGCACCAAGTGCCACATCCAGTCCCTTCTTGAACACCTCCAGGGACGGTGACTCCACCACCTCCCTGGGCAGCACATTCCAACAGGTAACAACTCTCACTGTGAAGAACTTTCTGCTCACCTCGAGCCTAAACTTCCCCTGGTGCAGCTTGAGACTGTGTCCTCTTGTTCTGGTTGCTAGAGAGAAGAGACCAATCCCTTCCTGGCTACAACCACCCTTCAGGTAATTGTAGAGAGCAATGAGGTCTCCCCTGAGCCTCCTCTTCTCCAGGCTAAACAACCCCAGCTCCCTCAGCCTTTGCAACTATTAAGTTCAGCTTGGCTATGCACATTCTACATAAGGTGAAGATACTGAATCAAGTATAAACAGATCAGTTGGGAATTCAGGATAAAGCTATCAAAAGCTCTCCAGAACTCTGTGTGCTCTCAGATCACTGTTTCTTGTTTATGACAGATGGATTTCTGTAGGAACACTTTCATTCAATCAATCATAGCTAAAATCACTTCACTGAGGTTATACTGTGCAGATGAATCTCTCAAAATCCATACCTGTTCAGACAGATAATTCACCATTCCATCAGAGCAGTTTGGTGGGTTTTTTTGCTAGAAGTGCCAGTTTAGCCTAACTCAAGTCACTACCCATTTCTGGTATCCTAAATGAAGTAACCTGGTCTTTTTTTAATTGCCACTTAACCCCAAATAAGGAAAAAACAATAAATAAACACACCAAAAACATTACCTTATTGACACTGAGTGCCCAGGCTAAGCAGCAACCACAAGGAGAATCCCATTTGGACACAGTGAAGCCCTGGATATCCTGCCCCTGGCTTCTCAGGTGACCCCTGTGACCCAGAACACTTCCACTTCAGCAGCTTTTTCATGACACATTGCAACTACAGAACGGTGCAGAAAAAGCAGTCCCCAGCTTATAGCACATTCAACACCTGCAGCTCTTCCCACCACTATAAAGCTATGAATTAGTATTTTGGCAAAAGCCAAGTCCACACACTAATTTTTGTGAGATTTTTACTGTCATCCTCTCCCAAGACCAATTCAAAGTATTTTGAAAATCAGGTCTTGTAAGCAACATTTAAGTCCTTCCCCTTGGCAGCAGGATACCATTTTGTGCAAGCTTAAGGTACTACAAACCCATCTAAAAAGCACACTGATTCCTCAGGTAGTTGGATACTATTTTGTGCAAGTTTAAGGTACTACAAACCCATCTAAAAAGCACACTGATTCCTCAGGTAGTTGGATACCATTTTGTGCAAGTTTAAGGTACTACAAACCCATCTAAAAAGCACACTGATTCCTCAGGTAGTTGGATACTATTTTGTGCAAGTTTAAGGTACTACAAACCCATCTAAAAAGCACACAGATTCCTCAGGTAGTTGGATACCATTTTGTGCAAGTTTAAGGTACTACAAACCCATCTAAAAAGCACATTGATTCCTCAGGTAGCTGGATACCATTGGCAGCAGGATACCATTTTGTGCAAGCTTGAGGTACTGCAAACCCATCTAAAAAGCACACTGATTCCTCAGGTAGTTGACTCTTCATTAACAGAAGTATTAAAGCTCAAAGCAGTATCTCTTCTCAAATAACTGCAGCAGCTCTTGAACAAAACAGCAAACTGTAGAACAGGATGAATGTTCTCGCTGTCTCCTTTTAGCAAGTAATTTCATTTCATCAGTGCCAGTTTCCCTGGAACTACCTTCCACTCCTTCGACCCTCACAAAGTTTTCCTGTTTTGTAACACTCTGGAAAACCCAACTTCTTGCTTTGAAACAGCTTTTAAGAGCTGGCCTCTGGCCAACTTGCAACTGATACTACAGTTTAAATACCTTCCCAGCAAAGTTGCACAAACTTCAAAATACTCTGGGATCAGTCATTAAAGTGTTTTTGTTTCGGTTACGACACTAATGAAAACCAAATGTCTGAATTTATTTTAGCTAGCTTTAATGGTCCAGGGACTTTGCTTAAGAGAAAAGGTCTGGATCAACCCTCATTTACCCAACTGAATAGATCAGCAGTACAACATTGTGCAGAGATAGGGATAATACTTTAAAGAAGATTTAATTATAAGAGTGTTTCGGCCACAGATTTAATTAAGGAGGCCAAATTAATTGCCTCAATTTGATTGTTCTTCTCTAAAGTCTTCAATTACAGCACACCCAAACCCGTGCACTTTTAGCTGCAATTTTACAGGGTTCACTTTGCCAACTGATTTAAGACCCCAAACTAATGCTAAACTACAGGAGAACCTATTGCAAACTGGATGTTTTTACTGTCAAAATAAAGGTACTCAGGAACAGATCCTGCCTTAAGTTTAAGCCTTCCCAAAGTGTCTGCTTGGAAGAGATTTCACTGTGTTATGCAAGCACATGTCTCAGTAAATACACATGCCATATTCAGTGAACATAAGAATATTCTGGGTGGGAACAGTAGAACTAAATGAAATGCTTCACACAAAGCTGTCTTTCAGCTAAGAGACATGACATTCTGCTGCTGGTTTAATCCGTTCACTCTAAAATTAAGCCAGCAAATTCTATGCTGGTTTTGTACAGGCTTAGCAATCTCAAATTTCAGCAACATTTTACCCCTAAATCATTTTAGAGTACTTTGTACATATTTCTCAGCAGTAAAGAGTATCAAAGTTCTGCTAAAACAAAATCAACATAGGGCTTATGCAAGTATCTGCATTGTCAATGACAACATTGTTGGCCACCCTCTCTATCTCAAGATATTTAGAGCATGCACCACCTGTTTCCAACTAGCATTCAAACTGTTCAACTGCACAATTAATGACAGCTGCTAAAAAGTCTAAAATATCAGGAGAAAGAAAGAAAAAGTTTAACAGCAGCTATGTAGGGTTGAGGCAAACCAGAGGCTTTTGCTAAACATGAGTCATTTTACACAAAATACTCTTAACAACACGTATTTGCACTTCACAGCATGCTCTTCAAAACCACTGTCACTCAAAAGTCAACAATTTCTGTCCACAGGAACAGCAATATCTGTGTTAAACAATGGCTCTTAGGAGAAAGGGCAAGCTACCTGCTTGGTTTGGGCTGGAAGGGACCCAAAAGATCATCTAGTTCCAACACCCACACACCTGCCGTGGGCACGGACACCTTCTACTCAGACCGGCTTGCTCAAGGCCTCATCCAACCTGGCCCTGAACACCTCCAGGGAGGGGGCATCCACAACCTCCCTGGGCAGCATATTCCAGTGTTTCACCACCCTCACTGTAAAGAATTTCTTCCTAATATCCAGTCCAAATCTCCCCTCTTGCAGCTTAAAGCCATTTCCCCTTGTCCTGTCACTACAACCCCTTGTAAAAACTCCCTCCCTAGTTTTCTTCAGGTCCCCCTCAAGTACTAGAAGGCTACTGTAAGGTCTCCCTTGACACTCTGCATCTGAGGCATTTTCTCACTGTGTGTTAAGGGTTAATCTGAAAATATTTACTAGTGATTGCTCCATGAATATTCAGGAGCTCGATGGCTGGTAGCATCAGCTTTGGAAACAGAGCTGTTGGGTGAGGCCAAAAGGATTGATGGAAAATGAGGTAATCCAGCAGATGTATATAGCACATAGGATTTTCCTCCCCTGTCACTAGCCCAAGTGGCTTTTCTGCCTACGGCACAATTTCCAAGTGTGGAAAACTGACATATGGGAAGATTAGAGAAGAAGAAAGAAAAAAAGAGAGTCACTTTTACCCAGAAATCTACCTGGAAAGGAAGCTTGAATTGCCTTAAAAGAGTAACAACCCAGGAGTATTTGGTTCCTGGCAACAACCAGCGGAGGGACAGTTTGTTATTAAGACAAGACTTAATATAATGCAATAAGCACAGACTGCAAAAGGCACTCATGCCCAGGCACTATCACTTCATACCATCCTGCTGAACTTGCACCTTTGTGGTTTATGGGCTGCATCAGAGACAGCAAGTGGAGCCATACCGTATCAGGCCTCAAAACCTGAAGCTAGACATCTCAGCAATTCCAGTGGCAACTCGCAGTTTCATTTAATCACAGATGTTTGATACGAGCCTCTTCAAATCCGCATCCGCTTTCTTACCAAAGAACTTTTGTCAAAGGAAACTAGACCACAGCTTGCCTTGCTGTTCTCTAAGTTTCCCACCTTAAGGCAAACTCATGATTGGAATTTGGCTGCAAAGAAGGACCCAACTAAACTGTTCCTCCAAACAGGTGCAGGAAGTACAGAACATGAGTTTTGGACTCTGAATGGAAAACAGAGATGTTCAAAAGTGGTGCCTGCTAAGTAATATTTATCTTGCCTGAATCACTCAGGAGATTTTGCACTACATCTATAAAAGCAATGAAAGAGCTCTTCTATTAAAACAGACAGTTTATAACACATCTATCTCTGTACCTATCACCTCACAAAGACAGCTCTCTGGCTATTGCTTGCTACCAAACCCACAGACCATCTTACTACCTCCATTTGGACATTCAGCTCAGGTGTACAGCAATAAAATTAGCACTATGAGTGGCTTTCGTGTATACAAAAGACTCCTCAGTAGAGAAGGTTTGTGGACACATAAGGTGCAGGTCTACCACTTTTTGTGGAGATATCTTTAATAGACTCTACACAAGACAAATTTAAAACAAGGTTAACAATAGAGCTAGTAGAGGAAGTGATTGGTACACAAAGCTGTGCTACATGGACAGAGTATCTTCAGATACAAATCCGCCTTTGATTGTGAAGTGGAAGGGGACAAAGACATTGTGGAGTTGCAGAATTAAGTTTCTTTCAGCATGGGCAAAAGCCACAGTTTTACCAAGAAACCTGCTACTAATTATTTCTTCTACCCCATTAAAAGTGGTTATCTATCTTTCATGGAGCTGCTTCTTCCTTAGGTGTTTTTCTTCCTTGCTCATTATTCATTTCCCACACAAGAATGTTCACCTTTTCATTCTTTTCCACCACAGTGCCGTTTGACCTCCAGCTTCTCTTTAGGCTTATTTGATGAAAAAAAACCCCAAACAACCCAAACCATGTGTCCTGTAGCATTTGTTCACCTTGTCCTTAAAAACCGCAGAGAATGAGGCATGAGCCATACTTAACCTGCTTGTATCTTTACTACGACAAAGATAAGGCTCATTTTCTTCAGCTTTCAAATGTTTGCCCATGCCTCTTCCAGGGTGACCCAGGAAAGAAGGAAGTTAATATCTGACTTCTGTTTTGGTTGTGTACTTTTTCTAGTTGTTACTTAACAGCAGTCTGGTGTGCTGTGCAGGTAGTTTGCATGGGCCTGAAAGTCAGAAGTCCGTATTTATGAATCAAGACTTGAGAGGTTACCTAAACACATTCATCTTTGTGATCTTTACCTTGAAGGAGAGAAGTAAATTAGTAGTTAAGAAGCAGTAAAACAGATGGTTTAGAAGGCAGAGAACTGAACAGAAACATATTTCAAAAGTTGCATTTATGCAAGTGGCCTCTCCTGGGCATTTGATCTATGTCCAGGAGTTTCACAGTTCAATTTCATTATTATGCCAGCAGTCACCATCTCCTTCTCTCAGATAATGGGAAGTCTATTACCTTTTCTTGCTTCACCAAGATACACAAGATACAAGTTTTACAGTGGCAATGCTGCATTCCTCAGTTTCTGGGCACTGCAATAATGCACTTATCCTGCCTAGCTATTGAAATGCTGAAGGACAGGACTGCGGGGCACACACCACCAGCAGGCACACAAAACCGCAGAGGAAAGCGCCCTGAACAACTGAAAAGCTAGCACAAAGCAGAGGCATACACATGAACACCTCTGCATTAACTCCTTCCAGAGTGATCTTAATCCATTTCCAAAGCAGACAGTAGAATTTAGATGCACTGGCCAGAGTTAACTCCAAATGAGAACAGCATCATTTGGATGCAGAACATTCAATCCAAAGTAGCTAGCGTGAACCTTCTCTACTTCATTCCTCCGTCAACAAACATTAAGAACCTAACATATCCATGGCAACTTGTGCTGTGGAAACGAGAATTCAACATAACCTTTTTTGAAAGATGGTGCCAGTTCTTTCACAAAGAGTTCACTGAAGAAACTATAAATGCTGTAGGGTGACACTGTAATAATAAATGTAAATGTAAACGTCAGCGGAGGCCTAGCTTCAAACCCACACCTGCACAAAGAAGCCTGCAGGGATTTCAGTCTGATGCTACCAGTTGTAAAGGAAAGGTATTTCATTGCCCTGAAGACCCCACACACCTTCTCAGTCTTCAACACTGTGGGTGTGTAGAACCAGAATGACATCATCCCAGCATGGGCCCCAGTCTCCTAAAGAAGTTAAATCAAGAAAACCCAAAAAGAAACCCATAGGATGACTGTGTTGCTATAATAAAACACAGATCAGGGCATACTGATGCAGCCCCCCCACGTAGAAAAGCTAGGTAGTAAACAGAACTGGAATTCAAATACAATTTAAGTTCTGCAAGTTTTCTGTGCCTTATCAATCACAAATGGAGGCAAAAAGTTGTGCTATGCATCACCTTGAGTCCTGTGTCCAGTTCTGGGCCCCTCAGTTTAAAAAGCACATCGAGACACTTGAACGTGTCCTGAGAAGGGCAACAAGGCTGGGGAGAAGCCTTGAGCACAGGCCCTACAAGGAGAAGCTGAGGGAGCTGCAATTGTTTAGCCTGGAGAAGAGGAGGCTCAGGGGAGACCTTCTTGCTCTCCACAACTACCTGAAGGGTGGTTGTAGCCAGGAAGGGGTTGGTCTCTTCTCTCTAGCAACCAGCACCAGAACAAGGGGACACAGTCTCAAGCTGCGCCAGGGGAAGTTTAGGCTGGAGATGAGGAGAAAGTTCTTCACTGAGAGAGTTGTTAGCCATTGGAATGTGCTGCCCAGGGAGGTAGTGGAGTCACCATCCCTGGAGGTGGTCAAGAGGGGATTAGACGTGGCACTTGATGCCATGGTCTAGTCATGAGGTCTGTGGTGACAGGTTGGACTCGATCTTTGAGGTCTCTTCCAACCTTGTTGATACTGAAGCCTTTGAGAAAGGAGCTATCTTCAATAGCAATGGGAAACAGGAGAAAAATATATTAAAAAAAAAGGCAAAAGGAAGAAAATAAGAGGCTGCATTTTCCATATACAAAGACTAGGGAAAACACCACAGTGAATTCTACTGTGACAGGCATTTTTAACATACCAGAAGTTTAAGCAGTTGCTCTTCAACCTGAAGGTCCCATAGCAGTTGTAGTAAAACACAACCTAAGAATCATGAATGAAAACCTTCGGATTTCACGCTAATTTTTCATGCAAAAAGAGCTACATGTCCTGGAGTTTTCAGCTCTGTAGCTACAGATAAAAAATGAATCCTTACAGCACTATATTCTGTGTGTAGAAAAAAAGGGGCCAGGAATTAAACATGCCCTTCAGCAGATCATAATTCAACATTGTTTCTAAGATTAAGATGCTGACAGTTGTCTCCCAGGCCCAAATTCCTCCTACCAGACTCTTCTTCATGCATCTTAATTGCTAGGTTCAGGAAAAAGAGCATGCAAGATAAAGGCTGGTATCTGCTAATGACAGAATGCTTGATTTCATATCTTAATTCTCATTTGGAGTAATGAACAAAGCAGTCTGAAATCTCAGAATCTGATCTCAAATTTACCACGGGGTTTGAAGACTCCAGTTTCTCCTTTGTCCCCAAAGCAATTTTATATGAAGATGGGGAAGACAGAAGATTTTTGGATGTTTGTAGCCACTGCTACACACTTAGTATATCAAGTGGAAGATATTTACAGGAATGAAATGGAAGTGAGCCACAAGATATATAAAAGGATTTCCCCCCTCTCCCCAGTGCAGTATTACTTCTCTTTGAAGAGCAGGGAGTAGAAGTGAGGGAGTGCAGATGTACAATTTTGAGAGCAAGACCCATTAGCACAAATGAGAAAGTTATTAACATGGGCCCAGTGCTATTAACCATTTTGAAACCTTTTTAATTGGTATGCCCCTGCTTTCTAGAAACCCTTCCAGGATTTTCTAGTACTGTAAAATAATGGTTGGAAAGGAGCTCAATAAATCAGCTTATACTGTCTCCTGACTGGGGGAGAAAAGCATGGTCTAGACATAGTTAATCTGGCAGTGTAAAAATGGAAACACTGCAGCCTTCCCAAGCAATTTGTTCCAGTGGTTCACAATTTTTTTTCCTAGTGTCCATTTACACCATCATTCTTGCAGTTTAAGCACATTACCAGTGGTTCTGTTGTCAGAGTAGCTAGGCTGGAAAAAAACACTCTCCTTTATATCTCACCTGAAGACAGCTCTTCCTTCTTCCCATAGTCTTCTGGTCTTTAAATGAAAGTTTAAATCCTTCTGTGATTAAAAGACTTATTTTCAGGACTTTGATCTCCATCTTACTCTACACTCTCTCAAGGTACTGTGTTGGTTTTTTCTTATCTTAGAATGAAGGACTGGCACACAATTTATGGAAAATTATCCTGCTGATGTGCATCTGACTTGTTTGCAACACTACCTGCAACACCCCTAGATCTTTTGCACAACTCATTCTACTCACCCACTGTCTACTTGACAAAGATGACCAATAAATAGGGATTCTTGAGTGTGGTCCTTATCCATCCACCTGCCTCTCCACTTCCTTCAAATCATTCTGAACCCTAACCACGTTTTCCAATGCACTTGCAGCAATTCCTAGCTTGGGACCATCTGCTGCTAATCTTGCATAGCCTTAGCATTTCACTTGAGTTGAAATTAGTGACAGAATGCTGCAGAGACTGCTCAGTTTAGACATCCTCTGGTCTTACATTGATGCACAAAACCACTTAAGGTTCTTCATGGTATTTAGAGAAACAGCTCCTTGCTTATTACCCAGATACAATTATTAGAATAGCTCATTAACCCAAGAACATATTTGTTCTTCCTAAACAAGATGGGATACCATGCCACGGCCCACAGTAAGAACACATCTGTTACACATAGCAGTCACATCTATAACTTAAACACCTTGATACTGTTAATGATAGACTCTCAGGAAGCTACTCTATACAAGTCTAAATTCACAGGAAGAAGGTAACTAAGAAAGACAAATTTAAGCAGCGGAACAAACTTGCTGCATCAGTTCACACCAGCCCACCCTTCCTTCTGAGTTTGTTTCTGCCCAGGTTTTATTACAGTAAATAGTAAATCACAGAGGACTACACAGAAGCAGCACATGAGATAACCACATCTTATTAAGAACTATCAAAACATTTACTTTGTTCAAGCTTTTCACTTACTGCATTTCTGTTTTCTACTCAGTCATCCTGCCCAGAGCTGTACAGGGAAAATTTGTAACACAAATATGAATATGAGCTTCCAGTGAAGATAAACAAGATCACAGAAACATTCAGGTTGAAAAAGACCTTTGGGATCACCAAGTCCAACCAATAACCCTACTCTACAAGGTTCACCCCTAAACCATATCCCCAAAGCACCGCATCCAAACAACCTTTAAACACATCCAGGGTTGGTGACTCAACCACCTCCCTGGGCAGCACATTCCAATGCCTGACCACTCTTGCTGGGAAACTTTTTCCTACTGTCCAGTTTAAACCTACCCAGTCACAGCTTGAGGTGGTTCCCTCTTGTTCTATCCCTAATTACCTGTGAGGAGAGACCAGCACCAGCCTCTCCACAACATCCCTTGAGGTAGTTGTAGACGGCAAAGAGATCTCCCCTCAGCCTCCTCTTTTGTAAACTAAACCCAGCTCCTTCAGCTGCTCTTCATAAGGTTTATATCCCACTGAACATTCTCTTAACAGAGCTGATACAAGAGCTGGCACTGAACTTTGAAGAGCAAAGCAGTATAATCATTTTGGGATGTCATTCAGACCCACTATTACCAGTTTACTACATTTTAACTTGGAACCTCTGACAGCCACTAGTGGACCCTTCCCTGAAACTGAGAGGTGGGGAAGACAAGAGGAGTTCTGTTAACTACCACTTTTGAGGTCCAACAGGAGGAAGCCTCAGTATCACAGAATCCCACTATTACAGCTTAAGTTTGTGGGTTCTACAGATTTAGCAGCCTAAATTCTAAACACAGCAAGGAACTCTGAACCACATATTTAGATCTTTGGGAGTTAGAGGGAAAGATGTCAATCGAGGGGAAAAACTAGAACACCCCACACATTTGGCACAAGCAGATTAGCATTTGTCCTGTCTAGAGAGTAAAAAACAAATAAGAATTAGAAATTCCTACTTCTTAAAGTCAGTAACTTCTTTATTGTATACACTACTTGTAAAGCCATGACAAAGAAGTTAAAAAGCTTTGCAAAGTAAGAGATTGTGAAAAGCTAGGAAAGGGCCAAGTGCTCCCCTCCCAATCCACTCACCAGCACACATCAGTGATCTAAAAAAAAAATAAATCTATTTAAAGTGAAAATAAAACCCTTTTAAAAGTGTTTTAAAAACCTCTCCCTTTCCCCAGAAAGCAAGTGTGGTTTGCAGAACTCAACCATAGCCAAAGCAATAACAAACAGGCAAGTGACCCTCTTGCAGAAAGGAGTGGGGGGAACACAAAAATGAAAATAAATAAATAAATCTGCCTGGAGTTTGTGTTGGCCAGGCAAATCAATACACTCAGTCATAACTCAACAGCATGACTTACAAAGCAAGTAATTGTTTCCCCACTAATGCCATCTCTACCACTTGTTAACAGAGACCGAGTTGCCAAAGTACTGAGCTGCAGCAGATCTGAAACCGGCTCATGCTCGACGGCAGATTAAACACACAGAAACAGTTTACTGCTGCAACAGTTAAGCAGTTACACACACACCACCAAAAAAAAAAAAAAGAGCCAGTTGAGAGTTCAGCCAGCCATAAATCTACTTTCTTCAGCTGTCTTAATATATAAACGTTATTACACAGTGATGCATTTACAAACGCTACACTTCAACCCTTGCCACAAATCCTGCTTTTTCCATGTCATGAAGTTTCACCCAAGAAAATAGTCAATGACCAAGGCACAAAACATTCCTAGGACTGCTCAGGATCTTGGACTTTAGTGCCATATTAATGATCTTATTTTTAGTTCTAATAATGATTTGGGGGTTTAATTCCATTATGTTTTCATTAAGGTATCAGCACAGCACACATTTCACGTGATTTAACTTCAAAGGGTTAAGATTAAGTTACTGAATTCTTGCAATACCTGCTGCAGTGTTTTTTTTTTTATGGTATTAAAGAAGCTATCAACAATAAGTGAGAACATATGTTTAAGACTAGGGTAAAGTTTATTCCAAGAGGCAAAAATTCCCTTCAGCTTTATGTAGTTATTTTGAACTACATATTTTAACTTATATCTTCAAACTATGTGGCATAGTACTCTGTAATTTTCTAAGCCCAAAACATTGTAACTGCAGCAATCCTCAATTAATCACTTAGGTCTCAAAATCCCCCTCTTCCTTCCTCCCACCCCAAGATACCTCCACATCACCCAGTTTCTTTCCTGTGACTTCCAGAACTGCTGCCCTACCAGGGTGTTTCAATACTAAATATTTTTACCTCCAGAAATGAATCCTACCAGCATATAAACTACTTCTTGCAAAAAGAGGGAAAACTAAAAGTCTTTGAAGTTGACATGAAATCCAGAAGCATCTCCAAGCACCCACCGTGCCCTACAACTAATAGGAAAGTGCAAAACTCAGAAGACCACAAATGAAGCCTCACAGAAACTCAAGCCAAAACAACGGCCAAACCACTCAGCCTCCGTTCCAGCGCTATCCTGAAACACAAGTGTAATCTGAGCTGTAGCACTCCACTCACATTCCAGGTAGAATGGATCTCGTGTTTACAAAATGTGTCTTCTCAAATCTCACTCCTGGTGCTCCATCCTGTGTATAAATATTTTCATCTCAGACAAGCACTTCACAGAAGGCAGCTTGAACACCTATCAATGGCAAATGCAGCTTCCCCAAGCTTAAAACAAAGAAGAATAACCTAAGTTTCACATCCAATTAAATAAGGCATTAGTTAAAAAGCCTTAAAGCATGGAAAGAACCAAGTCAGGTTTTTTACATCTAAAATGTTTTTAAAGCATGCTCATTGATCAGGCAGGTACCAGTCACAGGAAGATGATGATGCTGTACTCAAAACACTCAAACCTGAAACACCACTCCAAAAAACCACCACTCTCTTCAAACACTTGGGAAAACAGCCAATGTGATACTTTCCAAAAGTAAGCCACAAGCAGAGACTTAGCTGTGGCAATAACCCTTACTGCCTTTGAGATTTACTCCTTTGCACAGCTCCAACAGGCACCTCTTATCACATGAAAGGATGGCAATGGCAGAGAGGAATACCAGGAAGTCTAAACCAAGGCTGTTTACAATCCTTGACCAACCTTTGTTACACAAAGGCAGAAGATAAAGAATTAACACTCTAGGAGGGGGGCCAGGGATTCTTGACAATCCAGAAATAACAATAACTTCTAAACGTTATGGCTCTGCATAGGAGAAGTTTTTCACCTCTCCCATAGAGGATAAAAATGTGGGAAGGACTAAGAAGAGCGAGGGCAGAAAGTGTTTCAACTGCAGAGTCTAAGGTGAGCACACTGTGCCCACCACTTCAGGCTCTGCACCACTGAGGACATTCAGTGTGGCATCCTACCATTCCCCTCTTAAGGGGGGCTCCTGTCATTTTAGGCTGCATGCCTTGAGCTGTCTCCATACCCCAGGCTCCCCACCTCAATGCAAATTTGTTCTCACAGGGACAGGTTCCACATGCCCACAGTCTCATTTCCATCCACATACTTTGAGCCCATCTACTACACAGTAACTAGTTCATCTGCTGCCCATCACTCCTCTCAGATGTGTATCTACTAAATTTCTGGTGGCACTTCCCTGCCTGTATCCAACCAACAGTTCCTCACTCTCTCTCCTCAATGCCACCCTCCCAGAGAACTCTCCTCTTTCAGAGTCTATGCTACCCTACATTACCACTTGCAACCTTTTAGCTTCCCATGACCTCTGGCTTCACCACACTCCACTTTCCAACACCTCTTTCCTCGTTTTCCTTTGCCCCACTCCTCTGGCCTGATTTCTTCCACCTTTAGATCTCTTCCCAGTCCACCATCTGACACAGGTTCCCCTTCCCTTACAACTCTCAAAGACAGATTTATTTCTCTTAATATCACATGCTGGAGAATCTCCTGTGGAGCAATTTAAACTGCTGTTAATAAACAGAGAGTAAAGGTCAGCTGAAAAAGAAATCCACCTTTCACCTTTATAAAATTGCTTCACACACAGCTCGGGGCTTCCCAAGCAAGGAATCCTCTCTGTTATTCTAGCTTTCACCAACTCAGCTGGACTGTGCTCCTTGATGTCCAGAGTATTTCTCCAAACCTCTTGACTTGTTTGATTTAGTATTCAGACAAAATTCAAATTTTTTTGATTACTGGAAGTCTCAAGAAACAAACAAACAAATCATTATCTCTGAGGTCTTTTCCAACCTGGCTGATTCTGTGATTCCAATGGAAACCTCTGCAGCTGTCCTGTCAAGGTCAAAACACACAGCGGCAGCATTACTGTAGCACAGCTCGAGAAGATATCCCCTTAAAAGTCACTGTAACAAGGGTCTCATTTCTACAGCAAAGCTAAAAAGTATTTTGTTGACAACAAAACACTGCTAACAGCAATTTGCATTCAAAGCCTGCGTCACACAAGCAGTAGTCACAAGTCACAATCTCACTGAACCTATGATTTAGAGGCTGCAATCCACTCTTACACCAGAATTAAAGCAACCTGTTTTCTTTGGGCAGAAAAACTGATTTAATTATATAATTTTTTTTTTTTTTAAATAAGAACTTTTCACACCTTCACATGGTGTTTAATTTTTGCTGCACTTCACACCAAAGCCCAGCTGACTTTGTAAAAACTGCTCACAGGAAGTCACACTCCACTCAGAAATACCATATGGTCACTGAACAAGAAAACAGCCATGGTTACCAAAACAAATTAATGCCATTGATCACTTTAAAGAGAGATAGCTGTAAGGCTTGCTAATTATCCAAGGTGCTTATTGTGTATTTCAAAGTTTGACAGTAATTCTATACTTCTATCAAAGCTAATAAATCAATCATCTCTGTTCAAGGCTTGGAGGGAAAGTAAAGCTTGCTGCTCAAATCTATGGTCAACATATGAGAAACATTACTATGAAAGCCATTTGAAAAGCCTCCTCATGGGAAAGGGTAACATTATGAGTACTAAGTGTTTTCACATGTTCCTTCTACCTTTGTTCTTTTACAGTCTTATTTTTCACCTCTTCCACAGCAAGATTTTTTTTTTGGAGGCTACTAATCTGAATTCCATCTCTTTCTTCTCCAGGCCCCTTGGGACTGCTCTCCCCCATCCACGTCTTTTATTCTTGTGACAGTAATTCTCTGATCAGTCAGAAACAGCTTCACATGGCATTTTCCAACAGAGTCAGGAATCTGCAATGGTAGCAGATTTGGAAGGGAGCAAGAAAAGAAATCATCTGAAGGGAAACACCCTACTTTCTTACAGCTAACTTGTTGTAAGACTGTCTGCTGGGGGTTGGGGGGGGGGGAGCCAAAAAAGAACATGCTCCATCCTCAAGTCATGCCTCTCCTGCATTGCTGAGCAAAAGGAGCCAACTAAACTGAAGCAAAGGCACTACTCTGTACACAAGAAAGCCCAGCCACCAAAACTCTCTCTCTCCATGAAGGCAAAGTCTTATGTATTGTATTATACAAAGTGCAGACAACCTTAACTCCACTATGATGAATTCAAAAGCAGGTTAAAACAATAATGACAATACTAAATAAATAAATATAAACCAGCAACCCCCCACCCCCACAAACCTCCCCAACCACCTCCTAGGCTATGCTACCAAAGTCTCAAAGCCTAACTCAAATTCTAGTCTTCCACCACCACAGCATCAGGCCCCATTTTCAACGTTCATCTGCTTTTAGCATTTGTACACATTTAAACCTCCTATCTCAAAATAACCATGTCCTCAGGCCAGGCTATTCTATTACCACAGGACATTACTCACTTTGCTGTAAAGTAGGAAATAAATCTTTCTGCAGAATTTGGATTTTCCTTTCTATTTAATGACTCACAAAACACACTGTGCTGCAATCAGGGTGTAGCTCAGCCACTTACTCCTAAACACAACGTGAGTGTGAAAGGCTGTTATGCTTTGTTACTTTAAGCTTAATGTTTAAAGACAAGTCTCTAAAAAGCCCCTAGATGTTTGCCTCCAATTTGCACCACAGCTCACATGTGCATTCATCAGTCAGCACAGAGGCACCCCATAGTAGCTGCAGTTTCTAGAAGCTGTTGAAAAACTGAAAGAAGTGCAAGTCATATTTATTTTACATTCAAAGCTGAGTGTATGCAAAATATATATAACTTGTGAATGTTCTAAACATCAATAATAATGCCTATAAACATCCACAGTATGTTAGGAAGTCAATAATTTAGTGATGACAAGCTTAAGCATTTGCCACAAGAGCCTATAAATGCTGATGCTTTAAATGTTGGTATTTTCCTAGTACACATTTTCCCACTCCCAAGATTGTTGCCCCTCTCCTTGGCTGTTTCATACTGGATCTCTTCCACTTGCATCACTGCAAGCTGTTTGTTTCAGGCTGTTTTCCCTTTACCCAGTTAGGAACTGCCATTTTCCTCCCGGTCCCTCTCTGTCACAACTGCTTTCTCGCACCTTTATTGCCCTGCACTTCCACCAGTCAACACTGACAATTTGATCACTCAACCATGTCCCTCAGCACCACATCCACATGTCTTTTAAATACCTCCAGAGATCGTGACTCCACTATCTCCCTGAGCAACCTGTACCAATGCTTGATAACCCTTTCTGGGGAGAGGTTTTTCCTAATAGCCAACCTGAAACTCCCTTGACACAACCTGAGGACGTTTCCTCTTGTCCTGTCACCTGTTGCATGTGAGACCAATCCCCACCTCTTTCCAACCTCCTGTGAGGTAGCTGTAGAGGATAACGAGGTCTCCCCACTGTCTCCTCTTTGGAATACTAAGCAACAACAGTTCCCTCAGCTGTTCCTCGTAAGACTTGTGATCAAGACCCACCACCAGTTTTGTTGCCCTCCTCTGGACCTGCTCCAGCACCTCAATGTCCTTCTTGTAGTGAGGGGTCCAAAACTGAACACAGTATTTGAGGTGTGGCCTTCACCAGTACCAAGTAGAGGAGGATGACACCACCCCTAGACCTGCCAGCCACACTATTCCTGATCCAAGCCAGGATGTCATTGGCTTTCTAGGCCACCCAAGCACACTGCTAGCTCATAATCGGCCAGCCAAAAGCACATTTAAGTAAGTACAGCTCTTCAGTCCCCTCCTGAAGAGGCCTGGCTCTCATCTGGGGCTATACAACATGAATCAGTAACCATTCAGCAAAACTGTATTTTTCAATCTTATCTTGAAGCTGAGAAAACAAAGTGTCCTATTGTCTCTCTTACAGAAGTGTTTTCAATTAACCTTCTAACATCCTCTCTTCTCCTAGGGGAAAGATGGGAAGAAACCATCAGGTGAGCTGCCTTTGACACAGAAGCTAACCCATTCTGTAAGCAAGTTACAATGAGAGTTTCAATGGCTATGGATGCCATAATTGATAACACAGTAACTGGTTGCTTGCAATGAATCAAACTGAAGAGGCTTGTGTGTGCACTGTCCATAATATATGCAGTTGTAGAGTAGCAGGTTGGAAGGGACCTCAAGGACCATTTGGTCCAACTTTTGTCGCAAAAGCATGGTCTAGATGACCCAGCATTCTGCTCAGCCAAGTATTAAAACTGTCCAATGTTGTGGAATCCACCACTTCCCTAAGAAGATTCCCTGGCAGATTGTTCTTATTGAATCTCTCTTGTAAATCTCCCCAGGAGTAACTCGTACTCACTGCCACTCATCTTTTCCACGTGATTGCTAGTAAAACCGGAGTTTCTATCTTCTTTGTAGCTACCTTTTAAATTCTAGACCACAGTGATAAGGTCTCTCTTAAGCCTTTTCTCAAGGCTGAACAAGGCTAATTCTCTCAGCCTTCCCTCATACGGCAGGCTCCCCGGTGCTTTGATCATCTTTGGGGCCCTTCTCTGGAGGAGCACATAAAGAACATAACACTCATCTCTGGACAGAACTCTGCCTTCACCGTCTCTCCAATAACTTCAGCTTCTGCCACCACCACTGCAAGCAACGGTGCTGCATAGGCAAATCAGGAGTAACTTCCCAAGACAAAGGGTGCCGTGAGTACCCTTCGGGAACCACTGCCTTGCCGACCTTACATTACCAGAGTTTTTTTTCCTCCTAACAAACAAACTTGCAGCGTATATCTGAACAAAAGACCAAAAGCACACGAAGGGCTAATTGTATTTCAGACCATAATGAATGAAAAGTTAGGTGCCTGCACATCTTTTAAAAAAAACACCAAAAAACCAAAACAACCCCACTATACACACACAAAAAGCCGACGTAAAAACAAAATAACCCCCCCTAAGAATATTCATTTTTACATCACGTTTTAAAGTAAGGCTCGGAAGACACAAGGGCACAGCTGGCTGCCCAGCAGCTGCAAGGGCAACCATGACCGCCTGCACACCTCCGCCCCAACAAGAGCTCTCCCTCCGCCGCGGAGGAGGCGCCGGTCCCCCGCGAACAGGGAAAGAGGGGTCTCCAGGGCACTCAGGAGCGCTACCCCGGGGAGCGGGAATGCTACCCCCGCTACTGCGGCCGCCGAGAGCCACCATCACCTCCCCCGAGGCGCCGGCTCGACCTACTCCAAAGCGCAGGTGGGGGGGGGGGGGAAGCCGCCCCCGTACAGAGACGGAGCGGGGGTCCAGCAGACCGCACGGCAGCCCCCGAGAGACTTAAAGAGAGGGGAGCCGTCCCGGCGATGAGTCCGGCGGACAAGAGGCAGGAGGGTTGCCGGCCGCCGGGCTGAGGGGCCGAGCTGCCGGGTGCTCATAGGAGCCGGCTGCGGCTGAGGCGGCCGGTACCGCCCTCCCGCCGCGGGGGCCGCACACCTCAGCCGCGGCGGCACGGAGAGACCGCCCCGCAGGGCCCGCCCGCCCCCGGCGAGCTCCTCTCACCTCACGACCGGAGGCGGGCGGGGAAAGCCGCTGGCCCGCCCGGTGGCGCGTACCTGACGGCTGCGGGTAGTAGGGCCCCGGTGGCAGGGCCCCAGAGGTGGCTGCCCGTTGTTGTGGCCCGGGTGGCGACAGGAAACAAGCAGCCCCCGCGGTGGCGGCGTCTCCACCGTGGCGCAGTTACCATGGGACGGACGCCCTCTCCCTCCGGAAGTCACCGCCGGGGGGGCGGGGAAGGGGGCGGGGAGAGGCGCCATCTTGAACGTGGCACCAAGCGCCCGGCCTGGTGCCTGCCTTCCGCCATCTTGAGCGTGGCACCGAGGCAAGGCGGTAAGGGTAAAGAAATTCCTGGAGGGCATATTCGAGTCCCTGTCCTCCCCACTAGGCCTCGTCCCCGAGAGCGGGAACACTAAAGAATTACAGCGTTATGCACACAGATGTAAAAAGAGATCAAAGCAGAAAGCCGTACCTGGGGTTGAAACGATTCTCTTCAGTGCAATAAAATTACGGTAAGGAAAAGAAAGGTACCATCATGTAGCTCGTGAGAAATTAGTGGTGATTTGTGGTGGTTGGTTGGTTTTGCTGGTTTGTTTTGCTCTGGAGAAATTCGGAAACAAACCAAACTTGCCTCAGCAGCCCCCTTGCGATCTGAGGTCCTTTGGCATCACCGCAAGACAGGGAACAGGGCAGAAAGCCCAGGAACGGCAGGCAAGAGAGGAGCACAATGAGAAGCTCAAGCTGGGCTCCTCAGCCTCACCCACAGCTCCAGCAGCCAGGCCTGTGCAGGGCACAGTGTGGGCCCTAGTGGCCCTCAGATGGTTTCAGCTCAGCCTATAAACTTCTCTGGCACATGGAGCATCCCCCTGTGCACAGTGCGCTTGCAAAGACAGGTTAATGTTGTATGTGAAATCGCACATAGGAAACAATATTCTCTGGATGGATCAATGCAGTGCTGAAGTGCTAGGAAAAGCTTGCTACAGCACTAATTGCTAGATGTCAGGAAGAAGTTCTTCATAGAGAGATTGGCCATTGGAATGGGCTGCCCAGGGAGGTGGTGGAGTCACCATCACTGGAGGTGTTTAGGAAGAGACTGGATGGGGTGCTTGGTGCCATGTTTTAGTTGATTAGATAGTGTTGGATGATAGGTTGGACTCAATGATCTGAAAGGTCTCTTCCAACCTGGTTAATTCTATTCCCATTCCTATTCCCATTCCTATTCCTATTCTAATTGTGCTGCCTTGTGCATATGTTTTAGTTTTTAATTACACGATTGCATGCCATTTTGTCCCGAAGGACTTCTGCCTCACTTAGTGCACAGAACCGGGCTGAAATATGGTTGTGATTTTACTTCAGAGATGTGGAAGTTTGCTAACCTTTGAGCACTTGCTTTTGTGGTTGCAATGAAAGCAGGTAATTTTAAAAACTAGAACACAACATGAGATAATCTGCAGTGATCCCTGGCACGTGACAAGCTGTTAGGCTTTCATCTTAGCGTGAGGGTAATTGGCTCTCTGCAAGTCGCTCAGAAGCACATGAAACACCTCAGGTCAGCCTGTCAGTGGTTCAAGAGCTGGAGTTTGCAGCCTGAGTCAGAGTCACCAACCCCCTCCTTTCCTCCTCATTCTTCCTCTGGAGTTGATTTGACATGTTTTTTATTAAAGACTCATTATAATCTTGATCTCTGACTCAGTCCTCATTCTAAACACCAGCAGTGCTTCTCCTGTACCAGCCCAAGAATCATAGAATCAATAAGGGTGGAAAAGACCTCAAAGATCACCAAGTCCAACCTGTCACCCAAGACCTCATGACTACTAAACCCCTCCTGAACACCTCCAGAGTTTGTGTTTGGTCAGACAGGAGTAGAATCAGAGCATGAAATGCTGTGGAGGTCGATGGGTTTAACTCTGTCGTGTCTGCCACTAGAGCTGTACTTGAGGAGCACAACAGTGAACGAGAGAGAGAGAGAGAATATGAATTTTAGAGGAGATTTCTGTGACTCAATATGAGCAAATGGAAGAGGAAAAGCTCCAGCCCTTCTGGCTGCAGGAGGACTTTGCCACCAGGCTTGGTCAGTTCTGTCATTTACTCTCTAGTTGTGCTGATTTCTTCTATCAACTACTGAGTCACATAGTTTCTGTAATTCCTATAACAGCATCGTTTCCTTCACAAAAACGAACCCTAAGGAATGTTGTTTCCATGCCACAGCTCCTGTCTTTCAGTGCCATCTAGTGCTCACACGTGAAAGAGGCTGTAACTGCTGGAATTTCTCATCAGATTTTGAAAACTGATAGACTGCACTGACATTGTATCAATTTACAAATAGGGGACTGAGTGCACCCTCAGGTTCATGAAGGGCCTGGAGCATATGGCCTATGAGGAGTGTCTGAGGGGGCTGGGGTTATTCAGTCTAGAGAAGAGGAAGCTGAGGGGAGACCATGCCAGTCTTCACAACCTCCACTGGAGCAAGGAGAGGTCCAGCCTCTTCTCCTTGGTGGCAAGCAGCAGGACTAAAGGAAATGGTCACCTTTTTTACCAGGGGACACTTAAACAGAATATTAGTAATTACTTCTTCACTGAAAGGGTTATCAAATATTGGAAGGGTCTGCCCAAGGTGCTGGTGGAGTCACCATCCCTGGAGGTGTTCACGTGGTGTATGAACCTGGCACTTAGGGACATGGTTTAGTGTTAACCCTTCAGTGCTGTGTTGAGGGTTGGACTGAATGATCTTTGAGGTCTCTTCCATCCAGTTGTAATATATTCTGTTTCTATATATAAAATCTAGAGACATATCTATTCATTTTTCATTTTAGGGCATTAAATTCTGACACAGGTCTCTCTTACATTACTTAAAATCAATAGCACTCACAAATCAAACACACGCATATATATATGTATGTATATAAAAGTTGGTTTCTGATCCTTCTATCAGAAGTGAAATGAACAATCTGGCCACACATCCCCATTAACATGCACCTCTATCTCATCTGTCTGGGGAATAACATTCCTAAGGTGGTTTTAACTTGCTTGTTCATGTTCAAATATCAATCAAAATTTCAATACACAGTAAAAAACATCCAGCTTCAATGCAGTGACTTCAGAATGCACAGAGGGACTGGTGCTTGTCATAGGAGACATAAACTAATAGGCACCCTGAAAGCTCTGCTAAAGCTTTCAAATAGCTTTAGGTACATCAGTGAAAAAAGTATTACAGAGCCAAATTTGGACCAAATTTGTGTTGTTGAGGGTTGAAATCAGATTTTAACATCTTTTGTGGCATCAAGAGTTAAAGCCTAATGAAGTACACCCTTTCCATACTCCTGAGCAAGATACAGCAAGATACAGCTCTTATTTACCTGGTTCTGTGTCCTGTTGTATTCCTCTACCGTGACTTTGTAGCTGGGTTCACTGAGACCAAGGAGTGTGGCAAGTGTCCTTTTAAGGGACTCACATTCTGAAAACACCCAAAAGATGGATGTTAAATGGAACATCTTCCTTCTACTGCAGAGCTTTTGACAACAGGCATTTTGCATGATGGCAGAGAATTCCATGGAGCAGTCATGCATATGAACATAAAAGCAGCAGCAGAGGAGATGACATAGGGCAAAAATTCATTTATTTAAGTGAAAAATCTTCTCCTTGTTTGGGAAACCTCCTTCATAATCCAACCTTTACAACTTTTTCCAGAGGTCTGGCCAACATTTCTGGGCTAGCCCTATCTCACTTGCTCCATTCCCTGTCTATAAAAATTTCTTCCAGGCTATGTTTCAATTAAACAACTTGACCTTGGTTTAGTTAATGACATGACCTCAGAACTATCTCAGCACAATTACCTCTTCCACCTCCTTGCTCTTTGTTAGAGGTTAAGAAAGAGAAGTGACATTTTTTGAACTTGAGGCAGCTGCTGAGGAAAATGAACTCATTGCAGCTGCTTTCAGGCCCCACCTTTTCAGCCACAGCACTGCCCTGCCTACAGCAAACTGACAGAGCTTGCCTGGAGTAAACATCAGCCAGCACAATCCTGCTGTCAGCCTTCTGAGGCCGTGTTCTTACAGCACTTATGGCTATGGTCCTTCTTCTTTGTGGCCTCAGTTCCTGCCTCGGTGCTAGTTTCTCCTGCTTCCCCTCTCCTTACACCCTCTCTACATTGGCACCATCCCTCTTGTTATGCCAGTTCAAGCTCAGGTGTTCACCTGCTTTTCATAAGACTGCAACAGGTTTAACTGAAAGCCAACTTTCTTACTGCCTAGTAGTTCATACCCTGTATTGTGGGTCACGCTGATTGCAACACAGTAATGAAGGTCACTGACAACAAAACCCAACCCAAACAAACAAAAAAACCCCACCACCCAACAACAACAAAACCAATCAGGATGTAAAGAAGTAATTACAGGGTTCTGCACTGAGACAAGATGGGAAACAGCTGCTTAGGTAGCAGATATGCTTTCTCTTGGTGAGAACCAGCTGGAGGCTTCTGTTCTCTTTTGTACGTGCCACCATTTGAAAAGCATCTGGAGAAATTAGAGAAAGTCCAGAGGACAGCAAAAAGAGTAAGCAAATATCTTGGGAACTAAGATGAAGGCAGAAAGATGCAAAGGGATGGTGATGTTTAGTCTACAGATGAAAAGACTAAGGGGAGATGTGGTGCCAGTCAAATACAGGCAAAGCTCATGTAAGACAAAAGGATAGTTTGTTGATAGAACAAGAGAGGAGCTTGAAATGCAGACAGCATGAGCTACATCAAATAAACTCCAGTAGTGAAAGCATTCAAAAACACTACAGCCAGTTATCTGGGGGGGCTGCTGCAGTAACCATTCCTAGAAGTCTTGACAACCCTGTCCAGAATTACTCCATCTCTCTTAGGGAAAGAAGCCAAACAAAATAATCCATCCTTAATTAGAATCCTCCTGTTCTGAATCTTCTGCCAGTGCTCTCTGCCATACTCACCTAACTGTGAAGGCTGCACAAAATTCATAAGATACCTAACATACTGCACTCTGGTGGTTACCTACCTGCATGATACTGGCAGCCTTCCAGTACTTGAAGAGGGCCTACAAGAAAGCTGGGGAGGGACTTATTACAAGGGCTTATAGTGCTAGAACAAGAGGGAATGTATTTAAACTTGAGAAGGGTAGATTTAGACAGGATAGTAGAAGGAAATTCTTTAAAGTGAGGGTGGTAAGACACTGGAACAGGTTGCCCAGGGAAGTTGTGGATACCCCCTATCTGGAGGTGTTTAAAACTAGGTTGGATGAGGCCTTGAGCAACCTGGTGTAGTGGAAGATGGCAGGGAGGTCCCTTCCAATACAAACCATTGTATGAATCTATGATAATCAGGTTGTTCTATTGTCTTGGATTTGCTCTTTCACTTGCACCAAGGCTGCCTCTAGGAATCCAACCCCCCAAAATAGCTCCTTTCTGGGTATTGTGAAATGCACCCTTTGGAAAAGACCAATAGGTAGGCTGACAGCAAGCAGTGTAGTCTGAATTATGTAAATTGTTGGTAGTGTTTATATCATCTGGCCAAAAGAAAACACAGAGTTTAAAAAGTCATTTCAAATCCTAGTAGTAATTCCTTGAGACAGGACTAGTATTAAAAGAAGGGGGGGGAATAGCAACATTCTAGATTTGTTTATTGAACAGTGATTACATTCCAGTTAATCCCTTAAAGTAAGCTAATCCTTCAGACTGAAAAAGAGAATAAACTTCAACTTACTAGGGAATTAAGAGGTTACAATTCAGACTGCCCAGATCTGAAAGTACAGCCTCCAAGGTGTGTATGGCCTAGAGAGCATAAACAAGAAGAAAGCTTTTATTTTGAACAGCAAGACAAGCTTATCCATCAAGCTGCACGAAACACAGCCTTGTGCCATTCAGCTTGCAATATGAAGTGACCTGCCAGTTTGCAAAGAAGAAAGCTTGTTTTAACAGATCTCCTCACACTGACCGGATCCAGCTTTAAATAATCCCACCATGACCAGCAGGTTTTGCTGGGGTAGCATATGTAGCAGCTGTACAGAGACCCGAGTCTGTAAAGATCACAGAATGCCAGGTTGGAAGGGACCCCAAGGATCACCTGGACCAACCTTTCTAAATGATAGCATAGTCAAAATGAGATGGCCCAGCACCCTGTCCAGTGTAGGGGAATCCACTGCTTCCCTTGGGAGCTGATTCCAATCTCTAACCATTTTCATGGTGAAACATTTTCTTCTGGAGTCCAATCAAAATCTCCCCAGGAGTAACTTGTACCCATTACCTAGTCTTTTCCATGGGACTCCGTGTAAAGACACAAGTCTTGGAGAGACTACCTGGAGGTACTTCACCTGTATCCCATTTGTCAGTTTGGCAAACCAAACAAGACAAAAAGGGCAAATTTTGCATGTTTTCTCCCAAGAATCCATAACTCCTTGCCTGATGTCTCCAGGGGGAGGGTTCATATTAACCACAGTTGTTTCCTACTTGCCCTGGCTATTTGGAAGACCCCCTTGGCTATCTTTGTGAATACCACCTTTTGTATTTCTGATGTTCTCCATTTTTCATACTGATGCTTTGCTGTGTGGAGGTTTCATGTCATATTCATGATTTCTTCCAAAAGGCCATGGCTAATCCTCCTGTATGCTGCCACACTCCTCATTTGCAGCTGCTCAGTGGTGGATGACTGTGTCCCTGTTCCTGGAGGTGTTCAAGAGGGGATTGGATGTGGCACTTGGTGCCACGGTTTAGTAGTCATGAGGGGTTGGGTGACAGGTTGGACTTGGTGATCTTTGAGGTATTTTCCAACCTTATTGATTCTATGATTCTATGAATGCATGGTGCATTACTGTTATGATCTAGAGGAATCCTGTGGTTTAACCTTGGCTGGCAGCTAAGCACCATGCAGCCACTTGCTCAAGTCCCAGACCTGTGGGACAGGGGAGAGAACTGGAAGGTCTCCCCCTCTACTCAGCTCTGGTGAGACTCCACCTGGAGTACTGCGTCCAGTTCTGGAGCCCCTATTACAAGAGGGATCTGGAGGTGCTGCAAGGTGTCCAGAGAAGGGCCACGAGGATGATCAGAGGGCTGGAGCACCTCTCCTATGAGGACAGACTGAAGGAGTTGAGGCTGTTCAGTCTGGAGAAGAGAAGGCTCCGAGGTGACCTAATTGTGGCCTTCCAGTATCTGAAGGGGGCCTACAAGAAGGCTGGGGAGGGACTTCTCAGGATCTCAGGTAGTGGTAGGACTAGGGGGAATGGAATGAAGCTGGAGGTGGGGAGATTCAGGCTGGATGTGAGGAGGAAGTTCTTCCCCATGAGAGTGGTGAAGCCCTGGAATGGGTTGTCCAGGGAGGTGGTTGAGGCCCTGTCCCTGGAGGTGTTTAAGCCCAGGCTGGATGAGGCTCTGGCCAGCCTGATCTAGTGTGGGGTGTCGTTGCCCATGGCAGGGGGGTTGGAACTAGATGATCCTTGTGGTCCCTTCCAACCCTGACTGCTACTATACTATGATACTATACTAGTGAAATGAATAAAAAGCTGTGGGGTGAGATAAAGACAGTTTATTAAAAAAAAACCAAACAAAAAACCCCAAAAGAACTAATCAGCCAAACAAGCCCCCAACATCAGTAATGACAGTAATAGTAATAAAAGACAAAGAGAAAAAAACCAACAGCAAAACAAACAAGAAAAACAACCACTGAAGCTCAGTCAGGCCCTGAGCAAGAGCAAACGCTGCTAACCTCCCTCCTCCCCAGTTTTACTGCTGAGCATGAGATCATATGCTGTAGGATATCCCTTTGGTCAGTGGCTGTCCCAGCTGCATCCCTTCCCAACTTCTTGTGCGTCTCCAGCCTGCTGGCAGGGCAGTGTGCAAAGCAGAAAAGGCCTTGGTTTACTTTTCCAGCTGCTGAATGCCTCATCTGCTCACCTTGCAGCCTTTTACCCTACCACCCTGTGGCCATGAGAAGGCCAGATGATGGACTCAGCTTTGGCCAGCAGCAAGTCCATCTTGGGAACTGGCTGAAATGGGCTTTGTCCAACATGGGGTGTAACTTCTGGTGTCTTCTCACAGAAGCCACCCCTGCAGTCTCCCAGGTACCAAATACTTGCCACATAAACGCAGTACATGACCTCAAAGAAACCCTACACGGGTGTTAACAGCATCACACCAGTCTCTTCCTAAAGAGCAAATGCCTTGAAAAGGCTGCCAGTCCCTGGGACACAGCCCAAGAGATTGTCAGTTTGTAAGCACTCCTGCTCCCTGGCATTGGCAAAGACCTTTATGGCACAGCAGCTGCTTACTTGATCGCAGACTGTGAATGGGCTCCTTGAGATCACCAGATAATTACACCAGTGCTCTTTTGAGTGTCACCTGATGTAAAAGATGTCACTTGGTACACCTCTCCCCACTCTAAAGCTGCAATGTCACTCCTGAGTGCCTGCTCTTGGTGTTACACAGACATCTAGAGGGGCTGCTGCCTGTGCTGACTCCGTGCTGTTCACCAGAAACCACAACCTGCAGGAAAATAGAAGCTCTGCTGACCCTTAGTGGCCAAAAATCCTTTATGGTACTGTGGCAGTGTTTTTATAAATTCAACAGTGCTCTTGTTCTGGTGCAAGAGGAGGAAGGAGGAGGAGGGGACTGACTGACTTGCTGAGGGCAAAAACTGGGAGAAGAGACTGACCCCCACCTCACTCCAACCAGCTTTCAGGGAGCCGTAGAGAGCAATGAGGTCTCCCCTCAGCCTCCTCTTCCCCAGACAAAACCTGAGTTGCCTCAGCCCCTCCTCACCAGACTTGTTCTCCAGACTCTTCACCAGCTTTGTTGCCCTTCTCTAGAGATGCTCCAGCACCTCAGTGTCTTTCTTGTACTGAAAGACCCAAAACTGGCCCCAGTATTCAAGGTGCAGCCTCACCACAGTGACTTTACTGAAATCACTACATGCATAAATTAACCTTTTCTGCAGGTTTTTTTTCAGTGTACCTTGTTGAGGGAAAATTATTTACTTCAGAAGGAAAAAGACATCAGAGTCTGCTAGAGGCAATTTTTATCTTCTAGAAAGTGCACTAGAGCTTGAGAGGCTAAAAGGCCTTAGTGTGTATTTACACTGAAAACTTAAAAGGCCAACTGTGCCTCTGAAAATAGAAAACATGTTTCCTGCAAATCCACTTGCCACCTGAAGTGGCCAGCAATCTGCAGTTCCCAAACAGCCCCTTCACACAGTATACAGAACAGCCTACAACATCCCAGACCTTTGCAAACACTAGGATTTTGTGTAAGCTTACAAAATCAGACTTCTTTTTTTTTTTTTTTTTTATTTCCCCAAAAAGGAACTAGAAGCTTGGAAATTGCATCTCCTCCCTTCCTGCCCTATGACTCAAAAGTGCTTCGCTGCAGCTACCACTTCCACCTCACCCAATCCATGTGTTTTGCTCATGGAAATCCTCCTTCAGCCCCTCAGAGGATTCAAGTATCCTCTGTAATTATTAGTGTTGCATGAAATTGGAGAAAGTCACACCCTTCTTCTTGCTACCAACCTTAACCTTTGAAATGATGAAACAAGACCTGGTACATTAAGATTGTTTATTTTAAATGGTATTCCAAAACCCGTGGCTATATACAAATTGCCAAACTATGAAGCTTAAGATTGCATGGTGACAGTCCTCACAAAACGAGACTGCTCAGGCAGAGCTGATGCCAGTGACGAAGTTGCAGTCCCTGAAGGCACCAAAGGAGGTAGGCCTTCCTATGGAAAGAGCTAACCAAGGGCTGCCCCAGTTACCATGTGGCATTTCTTGACATTGAGACCGTCACCAGGGGGAAAAGATCTGAGTGAAACCAACAGTCGTTGTAGAAAAGGTCTTCATACCGCACTCAAAATCTGGAGACAGGTACCTGTTGCAGGGGCTTCTCCATGCCTGTCATACTCCCTCAACTAGGCCAGTCAGGGGACAAAACCAAATTAAACTAGAAATTAGAAAGCAGCCTATGCTTTTGTGATAATTTGGCAGTGATCTTTTGAGAGGGGTTGTTGTTTCAGGGATAATGTATAGGCATGGACAAGGCTGATGGTTATGCTGAAACTTAGTTTAGATAGTAGACACGTGGATGGGATGAAATGTGTCATCCCTCAGCCAGTACACAGCAGCTTTTCATTTCTTTGCACGGGCAGATTAACTGCTGCCTCCTCTCACGTTCCCCCAAGACTGAAGGCAGAGATATGCTTCATGAGTTTGTTTTATACACAGACAGTTGAAGATACGTTTTAGTAATGCTTCCCCTAGAAATCTTACCAAGAGCACAGTACTGAAATCAGTGCAACACAATCAAAGTGACAGGAAGGAATATTTACAACCATATTGTATTGTACTGAAATTGCAAGGTCAGAAACTCCTAAAGTGCAAAGCTGGCTATATTCTACACAGACACAGGGATCCGTTCTCTTGCTCATGGTATGAGCCACTACTACTACTACATATCCATGCTGAACACTGAAGTGACCAAAGATCATCCTGAGGCTGACAGGCACAGCTCCTCTCCTGAATGCAGCGAGAGCTGCACATCAGCACCCAAGGGCCACATTTAGTCCCTCAGTTGTAGGAGTGTCACATGCTGGATGGAGATTAACTACTGTAAACCCAGGAACAAGAAACATGGAGGAAAGTGTATTTAAATACATGGAGGAAGGGATTTAAATAGAGATCTTCCAAAGAGCTTTATGGTTTGGTTTATAGTAGGTTATAGACAATCACTACAGTTTTAAAAGCACAAAACAGAGGGCCCAGCACTCTGTAGTTTATTCTGCTGCAGCTCTCTCCTAGTTCCGACTGGGCACACGGTTTTAAAGACTATTTACACCAAAAAGATTTGCAGGTTAGCCATGAGAGCCTCTAAAACCAGGGAGAGGCCAGAAAAGCAGGCTCTTGCAGCATGAGAGTGTTGCCAAGTCACCATTCAAAAGACTTCATCCTGAAAAACTTCTAAAGGAAATCGCAACACAAGGAACGTGGCTGCTGGGTTCAGCTGAAACCGAGATTAACTGAGACTCCCAGTGAATCCACCCATAATCTTAAGCACATTGGACACTTAACCTACACATTATTTACAGTAAGTCTAACTACTACCCAACAAAACCAGGAGAGAAAGCTGCTCATGGACTCATGGCCGCTCTCTACACGTCGCAAATTCAACACTCTAGGTTCTTGAGTAAAGCTACCCAATGTTTGCCACAGGATTTTAACCACGCATAAACAAAGTCTGTCTTGAAAAGCAACACATGGTGACTGAATTGGTTTGTTCCATTAGGCTATTTTTAAACTACTACATCATATTTACTGAAATAGTCATGGCCTAAGCCATGGCCTGCGCAGCTAGGCTTAAGTAATGCCTTCATCTGACACGATCCACTTGGTTATGCCCCAAACTATTTACAGTCAACTTGATTCAAACAAACCACCAACAAAAAATAATTGCAAATCTGGTAAGTTACCTTTCCTAAGGAGTTGTTTGGGAATGATTTAACCATCACCTGTTAGTTTTATTTTGTGATATTCATACACTGAAATACATGCATGGGGGAAAAAAATCATTAGAAATGAGTGCCAGGACTTATACATGCGTTCACAAACAGGGGGGAGTCTGTGCCTAAGTGTGGAGGATGTGGAAGGGAAAATGAAGGGAGGAGGGAAAAGAATCCAGGCTGCATAGAAGGAAAGGGACAGGGAACTGCTTGAAAGAGTCCAGCCCAAAGCCACAAAGATGATTAAGGGAGTGGAACATCCCCCCCCTGTGAGGAAGGACTGAGGGAGCTGGGGCTCTTCAGCTTGGTGAAGAGACTGAGGGGTGACTTCATATTGTTTATAAAGATGTGAGGGGTGAGTGTTGGGAGGACAGAGCCAGGCTTTGCTCAGTGATGTGCAATGATAGGACAAAGGGCAATGGGTGCAAGCTGGAGCAGAGGAGGTTCCATGTGAATATAAGGAAAATCATTTTCAGTGTGAGGGTGACAAAACACCAGAACAGGCTGCCCAGAGAGATTGTGGAGTCTCCTTCTCCAGAGACATTCAAAACCCATCTGGATGCATTCCTGTGTGACCTACTCTAGATGATCCTGCTCTGGCAGGGGGGTTAGACTCAGTGAGGTCCTTTCCAACCCCTAATGTTCTGTGATTCTGTGTTAAAATGAAATTAGGCTGAGACAAACACACACAGCTACCTCAAAACCAATGAGTAACTAAAAAGTCATGATTATGAAACTCAGGTAACTGCATCTTGATCCCTAAAGGGGGCAGGCTAAGCAAATGGAGATGACTACAGCTGCAGTAGTTTTTGGAATTTAAACCTGTATAAGCAAAGTAATTCCCTACTCTGTTCTGGCATAAACCTAAGCTGGTCTTTTCACAGTACAAGAAGTCTAAAGAGCCAGCTGACCAATTTATGAACAGATCTGAGTAACTCTTGAGAAAACATATCCCAGGCCCCTGTGCAGCAGCAGAAGAAACAGACCAATTTTAGATAGGAAATTCTTCTTGATGCTCATTGTCCTCTATCTCCTAAGCTCTTGCAGAACAGAAACTTCTTCCAAAGCAATTTAATTGGTTTTACACTTGTTTTTTGTGTGCAGAACTGGCTGAAAGAAAATATGGAAGCAAGGAGTTCTGCATTTCATTCCCCACTAACAGCCAGCCTTAAGAGCCTCTTTGCCTTCTGCAGCAACAGCTTCTGCACGTTGGTCCATTCTCTCAGGGTTAAGTCTTGAGCTTCCTATTAACCTCCTCAACAGCTTCTATTCCACAGGCCTTCAGGGAGCTACACATCTGCCCTCTCAGCTAAGTTACTCCCATGAAAGATTTCTAACAGAAGCACTGCATTACACCACAGTGGAAGATGAACTGATAGTACAAAGGGAGGAATGTGTTTACAGCTTAGGTCATGTTAAGTGCATAAGCCACCAGGTTTTGTTGAAAGAGGAACATTTTCAGGCTGTTTCTTCCTCAGGTAAAAGGAAGTGAAGCAACTGGTACCCAGAGACTGCAAGGCCCTCACTTCAACATGTGCATCTGATTGGAAGGATGTTTTTGCTGACAGGGGGGTTTGGCAGTGCTCAGCACTAAAGAATGTTATCACATTTTCCACAGGAGGCAGAAATGGAAGAAGCAAGTTCTACAAAATGCTTTCCTCAGTCTTGACTGGGCTTGGCTTTTGGCAAGTTCTCTTCTTTAGGAGCTGGTTTCAGTGCAATACTGCAAAAGCTGAGGAATAGTAGTGTTTTACATATGGCAGAAAGGAAACCTAGAGTTCTGTTTCCCAGTTATACCTTCAGCTCACCTTTTGTCCCTGTTAACAGCTGCTTACAGGCACTACCTTGGTGGAAACACAGCATTTTGGCTACAATTCCATTACCTTATGCATCACAAGTTCATGAATTCTAGTGCCAGGAGGTTTCAACTCTCTGCATCTTTCAAACTCAGCAAATCTTCCAAGCTTGAAAACTCCAAAGGAGTGACACTGTGGTGCATTACTTCTGAACTTTCATATCACTTGCTGCATCCTCTCCACATGCACTTTGATATGAAAGGATTTTAATTGAAGGACAGGCAAACTAAAGCACTTTACTACCAATTCTAATCCAAGAACCCTTGTCAATAGAGAAGCTAATATTTTCAGAATATGAATTGTGCTCTAGTTATGCAGAACTGAAGGTTTTCCATGGTCTGTGAAATACCATAGGGGTGTTACAAACAAAACCCAGATTGGTTGGGTGTTTTTTTTGCTCACTACAATGACATGAGCAGAACATGACAGGGTGTTAAGCCTCAGTGGCAAAACCTGAATAAATACAACTGTTCCTGCAAACTCCTGCTTGCAGAATTTGCCATTACACAGCATATTAATTTAATAGAAAAATCCTCAAGCATCACAATCATGACACTTCCTTTGCTATTTGTGGGTAGAAACTAAATCCACACAAAGAGCAACTCTCTAGAGGCACAAGAGGAACATTTAAGCCCACTCATTCTATGATATCCCACTAAACCCCCCCCAAATACCTCAGATATAAATAAACTCCTAGAAATCCAGCACATTCTCAAGCAAGACAGATGCAGACTAACCAAATTAAATTAGTCCTCTAAATTGAAAAGAGAAGAATTAGAAAAAGTGAGATCAGAACTAAAGACCCAAAGTCCACTTAATACAGTTTCAAAGTGAATTCAAAGCACTTATGGCACTTAAGAAATCTGGCATCCACTGTCTTTTTGAGGCTTTATATCTGGTTCCTTCAGAGGTTTTACTTCTTCATCTGTTTTTGGTTTAGCCTGCAAACATAAAGAAAAGAATAAATACCACAAGCACAAACTGCTGTGTCTGCACACTATTTACCCACAGCTAACTTCACATATTCTAGTCTCACAGTCCCCTCTCTTTTCAAGGCTGAAGACTTTGAGCAAGCCTCAGGCAAGTGGGAAAAGCCAAATATTCTCTATTTCAGCATCCTTAAATGGATCCCTTTCTACAAGTATTTTTTTTGCATTCACTCCTGTAACATTTCAGCAGCTTATACACATTGAAGAATTTCCTTCTATTCAGGGCTTAAGAACAAATGACTCTTAATTTGCAGATGCTGACAGCGTGGCAGAGAGGTGAACTGACTTTGCCCTCTGTCACAGCTAAAATGTGAGCTCAAGTAGTAGTCTTGTGTCTGCACTGAGCTGGGGAACATGACAGAAGAGCCAATTAGCAACTCTGTATTCTAGGCAGAATAAAGCTAATGAGAAAGCAGAGTACAGAAGATTATCTTACAGTGTCATCCTTTGGCCTCTTGGTGAGATCAAATGCTGCAAGTGTTTCAGGAGTCCAGTGTGCGTTCAAGGCAGGGAATTCAAAAGGAACAGGCTCCACTAAGCCATAGTTTGCTTTCAGTTCCAGCTGGGGAGCCTCTGCTGGCACCTTCTGAAAATAGCTGTAAGAGAAAAGAGCAATGTATTTGAAACACAATGCACTCTCTCTACAAGTCTGGCTTGCAATTCTAAAGAGAAACTGTCTGGGTTTTTACATTGGCAATCACTGCTGCTCCCTTTCTTGTCATTAAGGCGCCATCCAACATGCATTCTCTCAGCGACATTCACAAGAACAAAAGCAATTCCTTCTTGGTATTGTTCATCTCCTAATTACTAGGTGGCTTTTTTCCTACTAGATAACCATTATTCCCAGTGCTTCAATGAGAAGAGCATTTTCTTCTGGTCCAAAAAGACCTTCAAAATCCAAATGGAGACTTAAAATACTTCCCAAGAAAGACAAAGAGGACAATTCTTATCCTAAATCAATCCCAACGTGCCACAGGGCCTAACAGCAATGACACTGCACCATCCACAAAGACTTGCTACAACACAAAGGATGAATGGGGGGGGTATTCATCTACTCTGAGCAAACCAGTAAGAGCTGAAAACTGACCACTACTGACATATGCTACCTTATTTCCTGTGCTGCAGCAGGGCTGTGTGGCAGGCACATCTCCCAGAACAGTCACTGGTTATCTGGTTTCTCTTTCAAAGTTTGATTCTAGAGGGACATGGATTTGTTGAAATCTCCTGTATGCTGCTGTTGTAAACTATGACAATGGTTACTGGAGCCAAAGCAGAGCAGAGAAGTTGTTTTCCTGTTTGCAGTTCAGCTTGATGTACTTGACAATTCTTTTCTTGCTGAATCAATTCCCCTGTCACGCAGGACTTTAAATATTGTATCAAGGGAAATAAATCTATTATAGTTTACTATGGTTTAAGAGGAGGGGAGGAGAGAAAGAATTGAGCAAAAGAATTCTAAAGCCAAACTAATCTTGCTATTTTAAACTGTTTCAAACTTTTTGGAAGGGTCATTTACTAACAGAAAGCCTTACTTGTAATAGTAATTATACTGGTAAGGCTCCAAGCACCCTAAGCATATTCTTCACTGAAGGCATGATTGTGTTTCAACTTCCTTGCTAGCAAAGCACAATTAGCTACCAGTCTTCTCCATCTCCCCTCTGTCCTCTTTTGGCTACCAGGTACCAGCAGCTGGGAAGCCCTCAGAGCTACACAGCAACCTCTGCAGACTTTCTCTTGTGCAGAAGGAAAAGAAATCAAGTGGCTGAAGGACGAAGGAAGAACACTGCTTAACCTTCTCCAGCATGCCAGTCCAACCTGCTCTGCTAACTGGCACAGAACAGAATGTGATAGCACAGACCCACAGCAAATCTGCTAGAAGAAAATAAGAGAATTCCAAATTCCTCTTTAAGTTACAGCCATGCCCTAAAGGACTGTAAGAACTGGAGAGTAGCATTTACCATCCAGCTTGAAATAAAGGCAGCAACAGTTCATATAGAGTACTGAAATCAATCACAAATTACTCACATGAATCCATTCTCTCTCTGGCATTTTTCTAGTGTGTTCTTAATCAAACTTCCCAACTTCCTAAAGAAGAGATGTCCAGAAGGTTTGGCAGTGGTCCCAGGCCCTTTAGTTTCTCCGTATTCTTTGCATAGTGCTTCAGCCTTGGCAAAAACTTTACAGGAAAGAAAAGTAATAAAAAGCATTTACATGACTCTGCTAAATTATGGTTCTGATCTACAGTGCTGCAGTTTTAGGAGATACCAGAATCTGGGCTTCTTCCTTCTTTGAAACAAAAATAAACTCGTTCCAAGGCAGTACTTCCAGTCGAGATTTACTGCACTGCAAAAGTGACTAGGAACAGGAGGGGTGAAAAAAAAATGAGAGAGAGCTTTTTAGGTAGGAAGATGCAGGAGAACATTGGTATGCATGGGCCAAACTGTGCCACATAGTGGGGAAAAAAAGAGAGGGTATGAAGTTGATGCCCAAAAATTGACACAGGCTTGATGCCCAAAAATAAACACTTCGAATGGATTGGGAAAAGGAGCACTGTGAACAGCAGGCAGCATTTGTTTTACTGCAAGTTAATTCAACACAGTTTGTTCTTAATAAATCCTTTTTATTTACTTTTAAAATGAACAGTTCCTGAGCTGATTATTTGAGCATTTTTCACACACTGTGGTAGTTACACAGCTCAGGCCGTTGGGGTAGCAATGACTTTGAGAAGGATGGGCAGAAGACCCCGAACTACTGTAAAGTTTCTTTAATCTACCTTTCAAATGAATGAAAAGGGGCTTGAGTTTCTGAGAGCTGTTTAAAAATAAATGCATGTGGTCTAGATTTACTGTTTAATGTGAAACAGAGCAACCTCCAAAGCAGAAAAGGCTGCAGCAACTTGACAGGCAGACCAGAAAACGTGATGACCAGGCAATTGATTTTTACACTCTATTGCAGGCAGTTCAAAGCCAGTCTTAAACAGGCTGAAGATGACATTTTCTGCAGTACTGTCATGAAAGACCCTCTTTGTTAAGACAAAAAAAGAACATACTGTTTGTATTCAAAAGTGTGCTAGATTTTCATCAGGTGACAGATAAAATCTTAAGTATAAGGGAGGCCAAATAAATACGAGACAGTAAAACAGAACAGGCATGGCATGATCAGACCCTGTTAGCCAGTCTCAATCACACTTACATTTTTCTGATTCCTGCAGAGATCTGATTGCTTCCCCACATTTATCACTTGCCAGTAAAGTCTGACCATGGTAACAGTATGCCTGATGGGAGAGGACAAAATCATTACCAAAACCATTGGGCACTTTCTGCACCAGTTCTCTTCTTCTCTTCCTTACATCAGAGCTGATTTCTCTGAAGTTGCCATTCCCTGCAGATGCTGACAACTTGGGAAGGCAGGTCAAAGCAGCATTGTCGAACAGTGCAGTTCAACATCAGCACCTCAAGGCAGATATGAAGCAAGCTGCCTCAAGTCTAGCCCAGGGTAACTTTGAGCTTCATGAAGACAGTTTTACCAAAAGCACTAGACCACAGTCTAGTTCAAACTTCTCTCTCTCACTGTATCAAATGTGCACCACTAAGTTTCATCATAGAAGGAGGATGAATTCCAGTCAAATTTACAAAGCAAAGACTAAAAGCTAGAACTACCTAAACATCACTGAATACAGATGTCTTCTGCTGCCTGAGATAGTTTGCTATAGTCCAAATAGCTTTTCCACCCCAAATCGTCCCATTGCTTCACACTTAAAGATCATATTCTAGTGAGAACTGAATTGCCTCTACTTTTATTATCTGTTGCTGAGTTTAAATACTAAATACCACAAGTGGAGGAACAATCCCACAAACCAATGTCTACCTTTCATACCTTCCTTTGATGTTTGTTCTCACAGTATAGCAAGTGTTACCCAAGCCTACCATTGCCCTTATTACAGTTACACAAATTAAACAAACACTTCAAAAACAAACAAGAAAAAAACAGCACAGCTCTGACTCTCCTTCACCTCTCAAACTTGTTAATAAGGCAAGTGGCTTTTAGACACAGCTTTAATGTAAGAGAAAGGTAACTGTGTTAAATGCTTGGTTTGGGCCTTTTTTACAGCATGAAAGAGCCAGAAGACAAGCTGGCAAGCTACAAGAAAAACAAAGACCCCCCCACCAATTTGCGCAGCTGATGATCCCAAGAGGACCACTGCACTTGCTAAGAGATCAGTCATGCAAAAAAAGGACAGCACTTGGAATGGTATCCAACATTACTTGATGCAGTTTCATTCAGGGCCTTCAGAAAGATGATCAGCTGTGGACTGTGGCAGATTGTGATGCAGATAATGGAAGCTAAGAATTATGCTCACCTTGAATTGCTGCACTTAACAATGTGATCACAATTCAGTAATTCCACACTGAATTCCTGAAGCATCATAGAATCATAGAATTGTTAGGGTTGGAAGGGACCTCAAGGATCATCTAGTTCCAACCCCTCTGCCATGGGCAGGGAACCCTCACACTAGATCAGGCTGCTCACAGCCACATGCAGCCTGGCCTTAAAAACCTCCAGGGATGGGGCTTCTACCACCTCCCTGGGCAACATGTTCCAGTGTCTCAAGTAATTTCACTTGGCTCAAGAAAAACACTTCCAATGCTACTGATGCACAGTTACCCTTCCCAGCATGGAAAGTAAAGGCAGTACTTGGTCCTCTTGCCCTAACCAGCCCTTAAACACCATTAAGAAATGTCAAAGCATTAAAAACATGAAAAAGCTGCTGTCAGCTGCAGTACTTACATAAGCCATATAGAAACAAGTCTTCAAGTTTAAGTACTTCCTCCATTTACCTGCATAGGTTGGATCCAAAGTGGATAATGTTTGATCTATGAACATATAAGTAAAGTTATTCTTTAAGACATTCCCATTAAAAAACCCCCACTCACTCCCACACTCAAAGACCAGAATTCCTGCACTTAGCAATAGATATTAACCATAAAATCACCAGAAAAGAAAGTGATAAACTGCTCCTGAAAAGGCACAGAGAAACTGTGAGGAAGAAAAACCACCAAAAAATCCAGTGTACTGAGCAGTTGTCCCTAGAACACCTGAAACTGCTGTTCACTAAGTTTGGAAGGCTAATGCTTTTAAGTATTTTTAGGCAGCATTTCCTAATTTGTAATCATGAAGTCCTTTTCAGCAGGACCAGGGAAGCGATTGTCCCCCTCGACTCAGCACTGGCAAGGCCACACCCTGAGCACTGGCTTCAGTTTTGGATCCCTCACTACAAGAAAGACATTGAGATGCTGGGGTGTGTCTAGAGAAGGACAACAAAGCTGGTGAAGGGTCTGGAGAACTGTGAGAGACTAAATCTTGTCTCTTGATGTGACTCAACATAGATAGAATCACCTTTGCTGCTTGCCCAGCCAATAGCTGATGTGTATGGGACAGACCCCACTGGATAACAACACTCTGGCAGGTGCATAGATAAAGATTGCTCACCAGACTGCAGCTGCCCTGGAAATAATGGGCAGAGGCCACTGCTGTCCATACTCTCTGGAATGTACATACCTAAAAAACTGTATAAAAGACTGAGCAACTACTGGCTCAGTAGAAGGAAAACAGAGAACAAGAGGAAACAGTCTCAAGCTGTGTCAGGGGAAGTTTAGGCTCAAGGTGAGGAGAAAGTTCTTCACAGAGAGAGTCATTAGCTGTTGGAATGTGCTGCCCAGGGAGGTGGTGGAGTCACCATCCCTGGAGGTGTTCAAGAGGGGATTGGACGTGGCACTTGGTGCCATGGTTTAGTCATGAGGTCTGTGGTGACAGGTTGGACTTGATGATCTTTGAAGTCTCTTCCAACCTTGGTGATTCTGTGATCTGCATCATAATCTTCTGCTCAAAGGCAGCTAAACCACACTCCCATTTACATCAAGCCATTTGTTTGCTGCTAATACATATTCTCGAGACATTACTCTGCCTTGTCTCCCCTCACTAACATTTCCCACTACTGGCTCCAGAAAAGAAACTCCCACAAGATAAAACAGGCCTTACCAAAATGCATCTGTTACACTGATAACTGAAGCCTTACATACACTAAGTAGAAGCTAAATGTACAAAGTATATCCAGGGACAGACAGCAATGATACCGCAGCTGATGGGCGGGTGAAGCGCGTCTGCTGGCAAGGAAGCATAAACCAGGGCACTAAGGATACAAAAGAAGTCACTTACCAGCTTTTTGGTAGAAGTTGGCTGTTTCATAAGCAAGAGCAGCTATTAGCCCTGGATTGTGTTTCAGCTCAATAGCCCGAGCAATTGTCACTGGAAAAAAACCATCCCACACCACAGTATTAAAGTTTAATGCAAAGGTCAGATCCAATCAGCAGAGGCATCTCAGTGTTTTAAACCCCCCACCATGTCAGCAGAGAGCAAGTATTGTGCAGTATAAGCAAAGTGCAGAATAAAGATGGACTGCTTCTTGGATAGGGTGATTCCAAATCAATAGAAAAGCTGAAGGAAGCTTAGTCTGAACTCTGGGTAGTAAACAGAAGCTGCAAAGTAAAGGAACTTGATGCACTCTGGGCTGCATCAAAAGCAGTGTGGCCAGCAGGTTGAGGGAGGTGATTCTGCCACTCTGCTCTGGTGAGACTTCACCTGGAGTACTGTGGCCAGCTCTGAGGTCCCCAACACAAGAAGGACATTGACCTGCTGGGCCATGTCCAGGGGAAGGCCACAAAGATGTTCAGGTGCTGGAGCACCTCTCCTGTGAGGACAGGCTGAAGGAGTTTGAGTTGTTCAGCCTGGAGAAGAGAAGGCTCCAAGGAGACCTTATAGCTACATTTCAGTATCTGAAGGAGACCTACAGGAAGGCTGTGGAAGGACTGTTTAGAAGGGCTTGTAGTGATAGGCTGAGGGGCAATGGTTTTACACTGGAGCAGGGTAGATGTAGGTTGGACATAAGGAGGAAATCCTTTACAATGAGAGTGGTGAAATACTGGAGCAGGTTGCCCAGGGATGTGGTTGAGGCCCCATCGTTGGACACATTCAAGGTCAGAGTTGATGAGGCCCTGAGCAACCTGAGGTAGTTGGGGATGTCCCTGCTGACTGCAGGGGGCTTGGGCAAGATGACCTTTGAGAGTCCCTTCCAACTCCATGCATTCTGTGATTCTATAAACTGGGAATTTTTGCTAGGTGAGCAAAGACTCCATGAAAGATGAAAAAATAAGAGGGGAGGAATGTCACATATGAGTTTGTCCAAAGTGGCTCCATTTGTAGCATCAGACTAATTTTGGGCACTTTCCTCCTATAATTGTAACTTTCTTGAAAAGCAACCTGCCCCACTAAGCCACAATACTTCAGGAAAAACAATGGCATTGCTGCCAAGCAGACTTCATGAGACAGAGTAACCCACAGAGACTGCCATTTCCCACCCCCAACAAAAATGTACTTGAAGATACCTTCTTGAGCTTCAGCTTGGCACTGTATGATGTAAGAGTCTATAAGTCGAGCTTCTAAATCTCTTCCCTTTTCTACTGGTGTAATCAGTTTTGGAATGTGACCTTCCTATGTACAAAGCAAGTCTCAGAGTTAGTTTAGGCTCAATACCACTGCTGCCACTGAAATGCAAGACCCTTATTCCTAACTGGATGGGACACAAAGTGAAGGTCCCAAGGTGGCTGACTGCACTGTGGCACATGCCACTGGCCAGGCAGACAGAGTACTCTTCCACTGCCACTGGGAAATAGTAGCAGGGATTGAGTGGTAGCACAACATCTTGATACCCTTCTTTGTCCTGTTTCATTCAGACAGTCTGAAGTATTTGTTCTGTAACCTCATCAGAAAAGCAAGGGCTTTGCTAAGATAAAAAGTTGAGCATGTGGAGACAAGAACAGACAGCAAAGATGGTTTTTCTACCTTCAGGTGTTTAAAAATCCCAGCTGCTATCTTCAGGCTTCTGTGAACATCTTTTGCTTCATCTTCTGTTATACTATGAATATAGAACAAATCAACGCAATCTCAGTTAGAAAGGACCTCTAGGTGTCATTCCCACCTTCTGCTTTGGAGAAGGACTATCAACAACAGTAGATCAAGATCAGTTACAGCTTTGTCTGGATGAATCCCTCAAGAATGGGGGTGTCTACCAACTCTAAGTAATCTGCTCCAATGCTGCAGTACCTTCATGGTAAACAAGTTTCTTACAGTGTCCAATAATTAAATAATCAAATAGAACTCACTTGAACAAAGAAACATGACTCTCACATAAAAAGTTGTACTGACTCTCAGATGAAAAGTAACCTCAGTGTTAAAAGCCAAAGCTTTAGCTATCTGAAAAAAATTATTGCTCTCTACAACTACCTGAAGGGAGGTTGTAGACAGGTGGAGGTTAGTCTCTTCTCCCAGGCAACCAGCACCAGAACAAGAGGACACAGTCTCAAGCTGCACCAGGGGAGGTTTAGGCTGGAGGTTAGGAAGAAGTTCTATACAGAGAGAGTGATTGCCCATTGGAATGGGCTGCCCAGGGAGGTGGTGGAGTCACCATCATTGGAGGTGGTTAGGAGGAGACTTGATAGGGTGCTTGGTGCCATGGTGTAGTTGATTAGGTGGTGTTGGATGATAGGTTGGACGCGATGATCTTGAAGGTCTCTTCCGGTCTCGTCTGGTCTGGTCTATTCTATTCTACTTTGAGAATCTGAATTTTGTACCTGAACATTTAGAGCCAGACTGATGAAGGGTTTACTCACAGCTGACACTTTCTACATAGCACAGTCAATGGGCCTAGTACACTTTGTTCGTGGATACCAGAAGGGACTGAAGTGCACTTGGACGTTACAGCACATGAATGAAAGCCAACTGCCTCCTCGAACTCCTACTGTCTCAGCTGGACAAGCCCTGCAGCAGGCAAAACTCACAACCCACTGCATTTTTTGGTGGGATATTGCTGCAATGGAATAACTAAGAGAAGAAAAACACTTACTCTTCTTTTCCAGCGAGCCTAGATGCATATTTCGTGTACCACAGAGCGACATTAAATCCCATGGAAACCAGTTCAAACACTGCATCCTGCTGGGCACTAAAGAAAGACAGACACATAGCCCCCACCAACAATTTAATGCTTTCCATTTTGTTCTAACAAGCTCTCTCTGCTGACAGCTGATATAGCATAAGTTGACATTTCTCACCATAAAATAAGCATTTCTCATTTAAGAAGTGAACAATTTCTAACTCAGAGCCTCCTGCTTGCTGAACTGCTTAAAAAGACACTTAATTTTTTTGACTCACTCCCTTTAAGAGCTCTTAACTGCAACCTCCCACACTCTGATGCCTACTTTCCCCATTTGAGAGCTTTTATTTTAAAACAGTAACTTGAGACTTGTTTAGCTTTGGGTGTGGCTGAAATTTTTCCATCTCTTTTACTTTCCCTTTTTTTCTCTCTTTATTTAATTGCACATTTTGTGGAAGGCCTTGCTCTGGAATGTCTGCTTTAGAGTTGTAGCTGCTAAGTTAATAAGCCAGAGCCTATTACACCTCTCTCAAATGAATGTTATTGCAAGTATTTGTATAACTGTAGACAAACAGCATGTGCAAATAGCAGGAAGGTTCAGTCACTAAACACAGGGTCTTTGAAAAGAGTCAATTTGCAGTCACAAGCTCAGTATAGCTTAGGAACCAGCAGACTTCAAGAAAGGTGTGGAAGTGGGAAGAAAACTATTGGCACAAGTACAAATGTGTATGACCAAGAGAAGATTAGAAGGGAGTCCTAATCAGCAGACTCTTTTCCAAGGGGAATAAAAGCTTTGAGGAAGTTGAGGACTTCTAGATAAAAACTAGACATAAGCCTGGTTATACAACACAATTAACTACAATAACAAGAAACAACTGAATAATCCAGAAGGTTAGAGATCTATGCTCCTACTTAGAACATAAACTTTGTTTGCACCAGGAGTACATGCACTAGCAGCTTCAGAGGACAAAGACGCAATCTAATTATTCAGCAACATTCAGCATGGAGAAAAGGAGAGACCTCGTAGTGGCCTACCAGTAGCTGAAGCAGGCCTACAAGAAAGCTGGGGAGGGATGTTTTACAAGGGCTTGTAGTGATAGGACAAGGGGGAATGGCTTTGAGTGGGAAAAGGGGAGATTTGGACTGGGTATTAGGAAGAAATTCTCTATAGTGAGAGTGGTGAAACACTGGAATGGGTTGCCCAGGGAGGTTGTGCATGTCCCCTCCTTGGAGGTGTTCAAGGCCAGGTTGGATCAGGCCTTGAGCACCCTGTTCTAGTGAAAGGTGCTCCTGCCCATGGTGGGAGGTTTGGAAGCAGATGATCTTTAAGGTCCTTTCCAACCTAAACCATTCTATGAATGCATGAACATCTGTACTTCAAAGACCTCAGGAGATACTGGTCAGGCAATAGTGCCAAGTGAAAATGTTTTAAACAGTAGTAAACTATCTTATCCTATTCAATTCACCAATATTTTCAAGGCTCTTCTTTCTGCTACTGCTCTAGCCAACTGTAGATACAGTTTGTAGATCAACTAAGTCACAATGAATCCTTCTAGCATTATCATCAATGACCACATCCTTACATAAAAGTGATTAATCATCTTTACAAAGATGATTAAGGGAGTGGAGCAACTCCCTTGTGAGGAAAGGCTGAGAGCTGGGTCTCTGGCTTGGAGAAGAGGAGCCTGAGAAGTGACCTCATTAATGTTTATAAATATGCAAAGGGCAAGCGTCAGGAGGATGGAGCCAGGCTCTGCCCAGTGATGTCCTGTGACAGGACAAGGGGCAATGGGTGCAAGCTGGAGTACAGGAGGTTCCATGTAAACATAAGGAAAAACTTTTTTCACTGTGAGGATGACAGAGCACTGGAACAGGCTGCCCAGAAGGGTTGTGGAGTCTCCTCCTCCAGAGACACTGAAAACCTGCCTCTGTGACCTGCTGTAGGTGATCCTGTTCTGGCAGAGGAGTTGGACTCGAAGACCTTTTGAGGTCCCTAACCTTCTGTGATTCTGTGATAAAGGCAGCACATGCTTCAGAACACCTCATGCACTACAACAACTACAAAACCCACAAAGCAACAATGTTTTAGAAACTATTTTGTGTTCAGCATTTTGCTGCACTTCAGAGTCTTCCTTCACACTTGTGCTGGCTTATCACAGACCAGAAGAAAAGAGCTGCAAACCCTGTCATCACTAAGCCATACCCACCTTGGAATTTGTCCTTGTAATGTGTCTGTCCACTTGAAATTCTGAATGTATCTCAACTTGCAGTCTTGGGAAGATTCATCTGGTGAAAGGATAAAGCCTATAGAATAAAAAAATAAGTGCCAACAGGTAACCACAAAGAAACAGCAACAAGTCATGAAGGAATGGGGATCAATGAGAATATGGATACAAAGAAAAGGAATGCTTCTCGCTGTACCCCTCAAAACCCCAGGTTACATCCTGAGGCTTTTATTTAATTCCTTGGTATCTTGAGAACAAGATGTACAAAAAACCCCAACTGGTTACTGCAAGAAACTCCTTGCCCAGCAGGTTATCAGCTCAACCCTGCTCAAGGATTGCTCAAGGAAAACCTTGTAGACATCTGCATGTCCCATGAGATGACCAGCTAGCAGTTAGGACTGCCCCAGGCACAGGCTGGGTGAGGCTGCACATGGTGAGTGAATGACTGTCCCTACCAACGTAGGAATGATGGGCACATTCCAAGAAAAGCTGCCTGGTCAACAGGGAGAGGGAGAAAGGTTTGTAAGCATCTACTCATGTAGTAATCACCTCTTCTGTCTCCAGGGCTACAGGAAAGCCGTTCTTTAGGCACAGCAACCCAGAAACCAGCAGTCAGTAGGATGAAATTTATACTACACAGGCCCAAGAAAATTTTCAGGGAGGAGTAAGATGGGCCTTGGTCTGATCAGGTCTTGCAGACTTCCAAGAAGTGAAGTCTTGCAACAGCAACTCTTGGGGTTATAGCTCTAGGTGCTGTCACATATTTATGAAGACACAAAATACTTTTTCTTTCACATGCAGAAGGCTGTAGTGACCAAACTTGAAGCTTTCTTGGAAAAAACCTCTCTAAATCTTGTCTGCAGCAACATGGACTCATTATTTTAACTTCATAGCTAGACTGCTGCATTAGCTTACACCCACCCAGAGACTGAGGGAACTAAACCAACTTGAGAACTTGAGCTGCTTCATTTCCCACAGGCTGAAAGGTCACAGTTTCCATGAATCACTTGAGTCCTAAAAACTCAGTCCTGAGCACTTGACTGCAGAGGGAGAGTTATCAAAATATTGAGAGGAGAAAGGTTTTGAGGGAGTGCATCATCAGAGGTGACCATCTACTGAAAATACAGACACTGTGCTAATGAGCACCTAAATATACCCAGGACAAGCAGCAGCAGGAGTGTAAGATGCAACATGTCTATTGTCTAGCATTAGACAAAACAGAAGTTGACACCAAAAAGTGACTTCTATCAACTAATTAATAGACTCAAGTTATCCTTAAGCAGCAATTCACCATCACCTAAGAGGCAAACATTCTCTCCTCCAGCAGGAAGCAGAATGAGCTTAAAAGCAACACTTAGTATTGACAGGGTCACAAATGACATTGGAACTTGTAGAAAGGTCCTGGTGAATACTCATGCTGGGTATCAAGCAATAGAAGCCATGAAGATACTCTGCTTCCCAAGAAGTGCTAAGCTTCTTTACAGAACATCAGCAGATGACACACTCTGAGAAGCATCATGAAGCCTCAAACTATACATCTTTTGAGACACCAGAGTATTGCCAATCAATGTTCCTACCTTGCAAGAGTGAGAAGTACAAGTCAGTTGCATTCTTCATCATCTCTGGATTACAACTTGAGTCTGTAAACAGCTCCAGCAGTCGTGTTCGAGATAACCTCAAATCACTGTGTGGAGGGGAGGAAGTAGAAAAAATAAATCTAAGGAACTTTACCCAAAAAGGTACTAGTGAGAATGTGGCCACCTACACATGTCACTGTCCTTTTGTATATAATGTAGAACAACCTCTTCCTACATCCTTTTGCCTAAGAAAGGGAAGGGAAGCACTTGATTGAGCTATCTGCCAGTCTGTCAATCACCATCCCTTATGCCACAGGTGCAGCACCATTCCAGTGCTGAAGGCAAAGAAAAGTATTTCAGGAGGAAGATGGCAAGAAATTCAGGAAAATTTGCCATTCTCCTCTGGAGACACAGGATTAGCTCTTTCAAGCACAATCCATTTGGGACAGATAGCAATGGATAATCAGACTCATTATCAATCCATTATTCTACCATAAACTAATGAAGTCTTTCATCACCAAGAGGTTGAGTGCAGGGAAAGGGAAGGGAGGTAATAAGCAAGCACACTCTCCAAGGTGAAGAGATAAGAACAGATCTGCAAAATAAGCTGAGACTTTTCTCTTATTACAACATCTACAACAGAACATTCATGCCTCATTCACTTATGGAAATTGCTTTAAGTAATCTCTTGCAGAAGAATGCACAGTCATCACGAAGACAATGAAATGCTTAGTCCTTTGCCTCTGCATTACTATCATAGGCTTTGCCATACACTCAGAGACTTGAAAACTGGGTAATTCATTCTTTGCAACTGAATGCTCGAGGGTTGGCAGTGTCTCATGGCCTCAGCCTACACATCTCTGGTCATCTCCAGAACTGAAACTGAAGACTGACCGTTACTTTTACAGATATGCTTTTACAGCAGTCAGGTGCTCAGGACTCCAAAATGTGAGAGACAAAGTGAAGTTAATCACAAGAACACTTACTTGCAAAGCTTTCCTGCAGCTGGAGTGGTAGCTACCCCATAGAAGTTAAATGAAACGGGAGCTGTAGCCTTCAGAGGGTTGCGATGAAACCAGTGGGTCATTTTCTTTCTGTTGCGTTGTTTACACCCAATCTAAAGTGCAGAAAGAAATGAACAGTTGCAGAAATAGGTACAGCTGGGATGGTGTATCAGGCACGCTCCTCCACTCATGTAAACTGCTAGGAAAGAAATTCACCTGCAAATTTGCATGTCAATAGAAGAAATTAAGATTTCTGATTTTCCATTTAAAACACCGTTTCCAGACACCTTGTCTTCAGCATCCATGTACTGAGTGTGAGAACTTTACTCTCTAGGAAAAGATATACTTTCTGAGGCAACTATTTCAAGGTGGGCAAAAGCCTAGAACATACTTTGCTCTGTATTATTACTTCATGCTATTTTTCTCGAAACCTTCCACGTTTGTTAACTCCTGCATAAGAGAGAATATTTCCCATGTCATTTACAGATATATCTCAATGCATTGAGGTCATTATATTCTGTCTGGTCAACCACAGAATGGTTTGAGTTGGAAAGGACCTTAGAGATCATCTAGTTTCAACCCCCCTGCCATGGGTAGGGACACCTTCCACTAGATGAGGTCACTAAAGCCTCATCCAGCCTGGCCTGGAACACCTCACGGGGCAAGGGGCTTAGCACCTTTTATTGTGGCACCATGGATATAGATGAAAGTGCAATTACTTGCAACCCCTGCTGAAAACAAGGCATATATTTACCCACAAGTAACAGACCTGGCAGTTCAGTACAGTACAGCTAAGGCATAGCATCTGTTTTCTTTCACTTCAATTTCAGCAAACATACATTAACATAAGCATTTCAATGAACTTGCAACAGCAGTGCATGGTGGGAGGATGAAACCAGAGGGGTCTGTACTGGGGTAAAAGGAAATACTTCCCAGAATCATAGAGTTGTTTTGGTTGGAAAGGACTCTCAAGAACGAGTCCAACCATCATCTAAGTCTATGGTGCTAAACCAGATGCCTCAGCACCACATCTCTGTGACTGTGAAACCCCTCCAGGAATGGGGATTCAACCACCTCAGGACAGTGGAACTGTGGAACAAGTTGCCCAAAGAGCTTGTGTGGTCTCCACCTTCAAAGACTTTCAAGACCTCACTGGAAAAAGCCCTGAGCCAGCTCATCTGATCTCAGAACCATCTGCTCTGAGCTGGACGCTGGAATAGAGACTCTCTAAGACCTCCATCACCTTATGATCCATTTTTGAACCTCTAAGTTCATTGTTGTAAAACACTTTGCAGCTTCACTTAAAAAGAAGAAAACGAAAACAAAGAAACAAAGAAAAAAGACCTGCAGCAGTCCAGGTCTTCCAGACCGAGAAGACGATTTGATCTGTCAACACTTATCACGACATCTTGACCCACCTGCGCAGCGGTCTGCACAGCGCCGAGGTGCCGTCACACGCCTCACTGACACCCAAGCCAGGGGACACTTTGACAGGCCACGGAGATCTTCCGTCTCCGCACCGCCTTTAGCCCCCGCACCCGACAAAGCCCAGAGAGATTTGCCCGGCGGGAGCCTGCCCGCCGCCGACCGCCTTAGGCCTGCGCCGTCGTCTCGTCAAAGCCTGTCCGGGGCCAGCGGCAAGCACCGACCGACGCCCACCCCGGCGGGCAGCCCCTCTCACAGCAGAAGCAGCAGTGCTGACCGGCTCCCCGCGCCCCGCCGACAGCAGCGACTCGGGCACAGGCGGCCCTCCGAGGCGCCGGGACCCTCCCGGGAACAGCCGCTTCCGCCCGGCCCCGCCGCCGATCCCGGCCGTGCGTCACCCCCACAGGCAGCAACAGCAGAAAGCCGATAACTTCGTCCCGCGCAGTACGGCGGGCCGAACGCATCGATCCGGCGGCTACATCCTCCTCGCCCGGTGCCCCCGGTGCACCGGCTCCAGCCCCGTGGCTCGAGTCTCCCCGCCAGGACAACCGACGGAGGCATGGTCAGGGCCCGCAGTCCTCCCCCAGTACGGACCCCTCAGCATCACAAACAAAGAGCGGAGGAGACGGCGGCCCAGTGATGACAACGGCCCTCCCGGCCGGGTCACCTGTCTGCAGCGCTGCACAGAGGCCGCACTGCTTACCTAGAGGGGACCTCCAACGACGGCACGGCCAGGAACAGAACGAAGGGGAGGAGCGGACTCGTCCCCGCCTGGCGGCCGCCACCGCGACCCAGCTGAGAGGGCGGGTTCCCTCGGGAGCCACGTGACAGCCGCCATGACACATACCGAGGCGGACGTGGCGGTTCCTCCTCCTCGACGCCTCGGTAGCGATGGCGTGGGCGGGCGCGGCCGGCGCAGCCTACCTCGCTGGGCGGCGCTGGCAGGAGGCGCTTGCCGCGTTTGGTTGTCGAGGCGGCTGGGCTGGGCTGGGCCGGTGGCGGGCGCGGGGCTGGCGGGAGCGGCTGCGGCTGCCCGGCGCGGTGCCCCGGCCCGGGGTGAGCATGCTGCCCTAGTGCTGGGGCTATGTCGGAGGCGGCCCGGAGCCTCCTGCAGCGCTGGGGCGCCAGCTTCAGGAAGGGCACCGACTTCGACTCCTGGGGGCAGCTGGTGGAGGCGATCGACGAGTACCAGATGTGAGTGCGGGGGCGGGCGGCTCCCACCGCTGCCCCGCTGGTTCCCCCGCACGGCCCCAGAGCCCCGTGCGAGGGGCCGGAGGAGGGAGCGGCTCCTGGCCGGGGTAGGGCAAGGGGGGGGGGTCCCCGCCGGGCCTAGGCCGCGGTCCCCCACACCCCTCCGGCCCTGCCGGCGGGTCCCCTACTATAATATAGGGTGTAGGACCGCGGGCCGGGCCGTACCCTGAGGCAAGGGGGGGGGGGGGGGGGGTCGCCCGACCCGTCGGGAACCGCCCCGTCGAGACCAGCGGTCGGTGGGGGGTGCTGGGCTGGGCGCTGCCTCGGAGCTGCTGGGCTTCCCTCAGGCGTGGGGCATCGCCTGGTATGGGCACCGCTGGGCCAGGATACGCCCTCCCATCGCCCTGTCTCCCGGGCACCATGCTTGCGAGGAAAGTGGGACTCGACTGAGGCAAATGGGCTGCCGAGGGTTTAGCCTTACCCCAAAACCCCCATGCAGTCCATCAGGGTGAAAAGTGGTCCATTGCACGCCTCTGTGTTTCATCCTGGATGAAACTCGGGTGGAAGAGGGGCGAATCTGGCATCGCCAGTTAGATTGGCTTGCACTGGGTGTGACCACACCACTCACGGATCCTCCGGCATCCTCTGACACTGCAGGGCACTGATGATAGTATTCTTAGAAACACACCTGGTAGGTTTAGCCAAGTGCTCTCTTCTACTACTCTGTTCACCATGAAGGTGAAAATTATTTCTTTGTGATGCAATTGCTGCAGGCTAAGTTTCTTACGGTGAGTTTTCTGGAAGCAATCCAGAGGGTTTGCACTTGTTCACCAAGAGAAAGTCAGCTGAAGAGGTGCTTTCCAAGAGATCTTCCAGCATTGCTCAGGACTATTGAAGTCATGGGTTGTAGCCTCTCTGGCTATTGGTTCAGTTGCCCTTCAGAGTAACTAGGCTGCTGGCCACTTACAGCATAGTCATGAGATGCTATAATCTCATCATTTCATTCTCTCACCAGACAAGATGATGCAAGTTCAGTTATTGCAGTTTGCTGGTGGTCTTTAGAGCAGGGCAAGCTATTACTACGAATCTTGGCACAGGGATGAAAAGAAGTTCTCTTCCAGATCTGTATCTGAGAAGAAAAAACAACAATCATTGGAAAGTAAGAAAAAATAAAGCTATTTTTAATAATAGCCCTTGTGTGGACGTCTACAAGGAGTCCAATAGGATCCTAATGCTTTAAATTGTCTTGGCAGGCTTAGTAGTTTCATGTAATGACCTTTCTTCAGAATGAAAAGTCTTCAGGCTTCTCATTCTGAGCTGACTTGATTGAGAAGTAAGGTCACTAAACATTGGCAGACAGTCCGGTTTGAGAGTCGAAGTACAACTTTTGTTCCTTTCCTCCCAGCCTCACTTGCATCTGGTGAGAACTGAAGTGATCTCTGTGCTCTTGCTTTATTTTGACTTTGTAAGAAAGCTCCTCTTGGGTAAGCTGCTCTTAGAAGCCTTATCTGGGAGTTTCTACTGAATAGAGAAGTCACCAGTAGATGAACTCTGTGGTTCCAGGGGAGAGAAGATCAAAGGATTACAGAGAGATATCTCCTAGGGAGCAGCCAGAAACTTTTCAGTGTGTTTATCTGCTTCTCAGACACACAGCAGGTAAATTAACAGCCCTTCCAATCTATAGTGTGGAAGCTGCAAATAAGCAACACAGGGCAAGATACCTACTTGCACCTCTGGACAGACACAACATCATGGCTTTGTACTGCTGGCTTCTCAAATGGCAGTCTGAGATGGGATGAACAAGTGTGTTGCTGGAGTTGGTCAGGTGCTGCTGATGGCTGGGTCTGTACTGATCAGCACAAGGTGGCTGGGAAGAAGCTAGTTGTGAGCTTACTGTTGATGAGCTTCCTGATACTCAGTTTTTTGTTGTTGCTGTTTCTTTTGTTTGTGTTTTCTTATTTTTTGGTTTATCTCCTTGGGATTTTTTGTTTTGTTTTGTTTTGCTTCCCCCAAATCTGAGCTACTTCAGACCATGGATTTAATGGGTGCTGATGTACAAGAGATGAGGCTGTTTTGCCTGGAGAAGAAAAGGCTCCAGGAAGACCTTATAACAGCCTTCCAGTACCTGAAGGGGGTTACAGGAAAGCTGGAGAGGGACTTTTTACAAGGGTTTGTAGGATAGGATGAGGGGCAGTGGCTTTAAGCTGGAAGAGGGGAGATTCAGACTGGATATTAGGAAGAAATTCTTTCCAGTGAGGGTGGTGGAACAGGTTGCCCAGGGAGGCTCTGGATGCACCCTCCATGGAGGTGTTCAAGACCAAGTTGGATCAGGCCTTGAGCAACCTGTTCTAGTGGAAGGTGTCCCTGCCCTTGATGGGGTGTTTGGGACTAGATGATCTTTAAAGTCTCTTCCAACCCAAACTATTCTGTGAACCTATGATGTAAGCCACAGTTGTTTGCCTCCTGTGTCCAGGGGACTTGCATCTGCTGAGGTCTTTGTTACTTCTGTAAGTGCAGGAAGCTTGGTGCAAAGATGGGCCCTTGTTTGCTCATGTGCTTACTCACGCAGGAGTGCTCTGAGCTGTCAGAAGTGCCTTCCTCATTGAATGTCCCCATCTGTGGAACTTGGTCTGATCCAACTTTGAACAAGCTTCAAGTGGGATGCCAGATGCATTTGTTTGGGTTAGGGTGGTTGGGGTTTTTTTTATCAGTGACAAAGGGAAAAGGAGTTGTGTTACTGATGCTTGCAGGATGTGATGTTGCCTATTGTGGGTGGCATGTTGCTGCTATGGTGATATATTTTCTTACATTGCTGCTTTTAAATGTCCTTTCTGTAGGTCCTGTGTATCCTATTGGCAGGGTGGTAGGGAAGGAGCATACACTGGAGTTCAAACACATTTGTGCTTCTTACCTTTTCTCCCCTTTACAGGGCCACCTTGTCCTGTTTGGTTGTGATTTCACTGATGCTAGCTCAGAACTACATTGACCTCAGTCCTTGTGGCTTTTTTAAAGAGAGCTTATTTTTAGGAAAATCCAAGAAATAATGGAGTTCAATTATTTATTTTTGTTTCTGACACAGGCTTTCCTGATAATGTGTTTTGGTGTGTTACATCTTGGTGTATGTATTCCACACACCCCCACACACCCCCTACGAGAAACAGACTCATGCTCTCTGCAGTGGTGGAAAGGAGATGAATCCCTTTAACAAATCAAATTTGTAAGGTTCTAGACTGAAGTGCATCATGGTATCCAGAGTACTGCTGCTGTCCCTGGGTTTCCCCTCAACCCTCTGTGCCCTTCCCCCACTGCTTTTTAAGATAAAATTATTTACAGGGAATGGCAACAATTGCCCAGAGGTTTGGGTTGTTTAATGTTCTCCTTCCTCCTGGGACGGAAACTGTAACTCTTCCCATAGCTTCCCCCTCCAGCTTCCTTTCGCTTTCTGGAGCTGTTTGCTTGCTGTTACTTTCCAAACCCCTTGGTACTCCTGTCTCCGTGGTGACAAGGGGTGGGGTCTCCTCTCTGCATGCGATGCTGACAGGCGCAAACATGAGCTGATGCAGCCCGGGCCAAGCCACCCTGCACCTGGCTTCCAGCACTGGAAGAGCATGCGGCCATCTCCTGGGGTGCCCGCACCCATCTCCCCTGGCAATCCAACAGGGAGTCTTCACAGGGTGTGTGGTCTGTTAGAAAATAAGGGGGTGGGGTGAGGTAAAAGACCAGTGCTTATAAAAGGGGCTGTTGTCTAGAAGGACCTTCTTACCTGGTCTCTCTTATGACACATATGTGTAGTCTTCTCTGCCTCATGTAGTTGCATACTTTGTCCATCTTCTGAGATTATTTTTAAGTAGGGCCTACCATGGTTATCTATCTGAGAATGACAGAATTGTTCTGGTTGGAAAAGACTGCTAAGATCATAGAGTCCAACCTTCAACCAAGACCACCATGGCCATTAAACCATACCCCAAAGTGCCATGTCCTCAAGTTTCTTGCACACCTCCAGGGATGGTGATACCACTGCCTCCCTGAGCAGCTTGTTCCAATGCCTGACCATTATAGCAATCTGTGTTGAAAGAACAAACCAACCCCCAAAACCTGTTTGGAGCAGCAGTCTGTGGGCCTCTTGGCTGACTTGTTGTCTGGAGACTGGAGGGGAGTGTTCTGTGTTGTGTTCCCACTGTACAATTTTCTTTCCCTCCATCCAGATTAGCAAGGCATCTACAGAAAGAGGCCCAGTCTCAGCACAACAATTCGGAATTCACAGAGGATCAAAAGGTGAGTACTGCTGTTTGCTCAGTCAAGGAGCTTGACTCATAAGTGTGGATGTGGATTAGGTTTGGCTTATATTTTTTTTTCTCTCTCTCAAACCAAAGCCTTATGAGACCTTTTTTCCTCCTTCAGTAGATGCAAACAGCCACAGAGCCCAGCATGGCTAACACAGTGACTGTCATTAGATGTGACAGATGCTCTGCTGTGTGATATTGAATGTCATGCATGCTGGCCAGAGTCCTTCATAACCTGGGTGTTTCTTATTTTGGGTGACCTTTGGATAACTTGCTTACACAACGTTGTGAAGTCTGAATACAAACTGTCTTGAGCTGCAGACATCAGGGGGGTGTGAGGAGGATGTTAGCTTAACATGTAACACCTGACTGGGAAGGGTCCTGGCAGAATTCTCCCTAGTAGCCTCTCAATGTTATTTGTTTATAATCTTTCAAAATACTGAAATTGCTTTACTCCTCCCTGCCTCTTCTCAGTTGAAAAGGCTGATTCTTGTCTTAGCATCACATTAATGCAGTTCTCTGACAGGATTAGAGAGGAATCTGCTCGCTGAGGCTCATGCATTCAAGCATTTTCAGCAAAATGAAATCTTTGAGGTAGGAGTTGCTGCTCAGTTTGTGTCTTGTATAAAGGCATGCTTTTTCTTGGGAATGAAAAATTAAAGAACCCCTGTATTCCTGGACTTGCAAGTCATAAGATCAGTGGTTTGAGCAGCGGTGTTGCCTGAAATTCGCATTTGCTAGCCCCAGAATCTCGCTTACAATAATAGGGTGCTAGGGTAGTGAAATCTGTGTTTGGAGATGCTGGCCCTGAAAACAGGTCTTGGCTACAGAAATCAGGGTTTAACTTGGTGTAATGAGTTTCTATAAGCACAAAGAAATTTACACCTTTACACAGAGTCTGACAGTGCTTTGTGACTGTTCCTCAACATACACCAATAAGAAAAGCAAAGAGCTGGTCTCCCGTATTCTGTTTATGCAAAGAAGAGGATAAGGTCTGTGATCACCTTAAACAGAGTCCTAATTGTGGAGAAGGATTTGGTCCACCTTTCCTGAACTGAAAGCCTGGGAGCCTTGTTAATGTTGGACAGCTGTTTACTCTTTGGTTGCTTCTGCTTTTAATCCCTTGCTAGTAGCTTTCTCCACCCTCCTCAGCTACAGTCTGCTGCATGTTTCACTTCTGGAGATACTTTTGAAAACATGGTTACTTCATGAATGTGAAGCTGTTAATCTCCCTTCTGGAGGCATCATCTCCTATGAGTATGGGAACAAGAACTACACAGGGCTTTGCTTCCAGATGTTCCCTGGATCTTGTGGAAAGAACCTTGGACCAGATTGTCGAAGTGAGTGAGGTCAGCCATGAGGGAAGGCTGGGGGGCTCAGGAAGCAGAGATAACTGGCCTCAGATGTTAGATGCACAACTCCCATCACATCTTAAGGCAACAGTGTTCTGAAAAGGAGAAATGAGTGGCTGTTTTGAATCCCTGCAGAGGTGTACCTGTTTGTAAAGCTGACATAACTTACAGAAGAGGTTGATGTTTCTATCACTCATGGGGTTTTTTAGGCAGGTAAGGGGCTGATGCAATGAAACTTTGAGCTTGTTCATCAGATGATGGTGCCTGTTTCATTAGCCACATGCACAGCTGAATATCCCCAACAACTTGTTGTGAGAACATTCCCTTTCCCTCTACCACAAGGAATGCTAGTCACAGCAGAAATAAGAGACTTGCTGTTGCTTTGAAAGAAGCACTGAAACCCCTGTACAGCAAAATCTTTTAGTGTGATGTTCAGCTCCTTGCTGTTCTGGTCTTCCCCATTTCTGCAGGAGCCCAGCCAGTGTAATATAGTGATCATGACCAATTACTGTCATCACCAGTATCACACACTTGGCATGCTGGAGCAGAGTTTAGCATGCTTCTGGGTTTTCAAGCAGTTTGGTTAAACAGAAATGTATCTTCTCTCTAAAAATCTACATACCAAAAGGGCTACTTGTCCTCAGCTAAGTTCCTGCCCATGCATCAACCAGCATGCCATTTCCTGGTGGTTCTGGGCAGTTTCTTGCCCTCTTTCTGAGGTTCTGTGTGTCATTTAAGAGCCACCTCTTTATTTTATTTTTTTCTGAATGTAGAAAAGTGTTTAGTCTTTAGGGTTGACTTACACTACTGTCCAAGGCTGTGTGCAGAATTTTATAGCCTGGAGAAGGCAAGGCTGTGGAAGCTAATCAGGAATTCCAGTTGCTTGATCCACCCTCACTGCAGTCCTTGCATAGACCTACAGGTAGCTGTTTTCCAAAGGACCATTCCTGGTGCTGAGAGTTGCTGTGAGGCTGTCATTGTGTCTTAATTGCCATCCTTTATGGGGAAGATGAGTTTCAGCAGCAATTCCTCTGCACCAAGGGAAAGCTACTCATTTTACAGCTCTGGGGAAAGGACAAGGCTAGGTTCAAATCCTCAGCCCCATCTGTCTGTATAAACTTTTACTGTCTTTGGGTTTATTTCATGCATCACAGGTGGCGTTACAGTGCAGAAATGGCCACACCATAATTGATGGTGGGTTACTTGCTAATATAATCATCCAATCTGTTAATCTAACAGCACTTGACAGATACCATCAATTTCTTTCCCAGGCGTACTGTGAGCCAGTTATTGTTTATCTTGTAATAAATGGATTCTTTATGGTAAGGATCCAGGCTCTCTTAAATATTTGTGTCTTGCCTTTTTGCTCTTGATCTGAAGAGTCCATTTTGAAATACTGTAGGCTACTTCCTTTGATAGAGCAGACCAGCCTCCTCAGTGTGCTGTTCAGTCCTGGGTTTCCAGCTTCCAAGGGGTTGTGGTCTTGTATCTACTGCTGGATGTAACTCTGGGGTTACAGCCATTAAGGAAGGCTCTGTTTTGACTTGGATAATTGACAGTGCTCAAGTCTTCATTGGTGATTGTGAATTCAGTGGAGGAGTTTCTCTGCAGATAAACACTGTAATCAAAAAACCCATTGTGTTTAAATCTACTCATCCTGCAACAACTTTAAGGGGGCTGTGCAAGGGTTTCATCACCTAGACGCTGTGCATGTGGAATGTTAACAGATGCAGTTACTGGTGGATTTACTGCTGTTGTTTTACCTTCAGTCTCTCAAAAAAATCTGCCTTCATTCATGACCAGCCACTGTGTTTTGCTACATGAATTGTTCCAGTTGGATTTGGCCGTGGTTGTCAGCTTGCCTCCAGCTATAGTTACTCTCACCCAGTTCTCTGTGCAATAAATTTGACCTTTAAAGCCCTCTTGTAACCACAGTTGCTGCTTCTTGTGTAACTGTTTTTGTGCTAGGCTGAGTTTTCCTCAGTATTAGAAAATCGTGCTTGGTTGTTGGGGTTGGGGTTTTTTTTTTGAGTGCTGAAATAAGAGTGCTGTTGAAGAGTCTGAGCATGATTCACTACACTACTGCTCTCCTAACAGCCTGGACCTCTCCTGAAAGCCAAACTCTGCTCTGGCTCTGTATTTATGCAAACAGCTTTGACTGCATTACAGTTAGCAGAGTCATTACTCACACAACTGCACTGAAGAAACCTTCACTATGAGATCAACTGCTTCTTTTTTTTTCACTTCTAAACATAAGTTTACATAAACCTGAATCTTCACTGTTGTAAACTAGCCAAGTTCATTAGGATTCAGTCTTTTTAATGAGATGCAGAACGTTTTCCCTGGAAAGAGAGAGGCAGAGGGGGGAAAAGAAGCCTTTGCATGGGATAGTTGCAGCTGAAAATGATAGCAGTGTTTAGCTGCATTTTCAACTTTTGGGTTGGGTGTGGTCCCTTAAAAAAATAGTTATGAATAATGCCTGCTGGGAGCTTGCCATGTTTCAATAGATTCCATATAAAACCTATTCTTTACTATTTTAAGACTCCCAAACTCTCTTCAAATCATCTGTTTGTGGAGCCCTTATTGCCCTCCAGCCCCCAGGAGCCCGAGGACGCACGTTTTGTAATGCTGTTTGCTCTGAGAGGAGGTTACCCAGTGCAGGCAGTTCTAACAATCCACAGTGGTGACTCTGCAGGCAAGGGAACAGGGGTGTTGCTGAGCTTATCAGTGAATTGACAAAGGAGATAGGGGTTGAGTGATGCTTCGGGAGACCTCATTTGTGGTGTGAGCTTAATGCTCTGCATGTGAGACCAGGAGGGGAAGAGCCGTGCGAAAATCTGTTGCCAAGCTCCGATTCCAGGGTGAGGCACAGAAGCTGTGTGCTGGCACCCTGCAAACTTGTGATCCTCTTTCTGTGGTGAAGTTGGAGGGGTTTTGATCTGACATGGAATGGGCATGCTCTTTGCTGAGCAGTCACCACCCAAACCATCAGAACAGCCGAGTTTTTGCAAATGGTAGAGCTGTAGGTCAAACCTTGGAGATTTCCCCTCCCTCCCCTAGGGAACCTCTGCATTCCTTTCTCTTACCCATTACTTCACACCTTCCTTTTACAAAAGATTCTACCTTTACAAATGTATCTTTCCAGATGTTCTCAAATACAAGAAAAAAACCTGCTTTTGTTAGCCTTCAGCTGATGGATGGATGTCATGCAGTCTCACCCTGGGGACTGAGAATCTGCTTCCATAGTAGTACGTGGTGTCCTATCCAAAAGCTGTTTTTCCAGGCTATGTTGGAGATCCAGCTATGGATTTCTGTAATGCTGGAGGCCCAGCTATGGTCTCTGTAACACAGCAGAACTTATTTCAGGGAGTTAGAAGTTTTTTGTGACTGAACCTAGACTACAAAATGAATCTCCCCAGGAAGAGAGGTCTCATATTTTTATTCTGCCATGTCACGTGCAGGCATCTGGGCACTGCTGCCTGTGCTGCACCCTAGGCAGAGGAGAGAACAGTGCATATCCTGTGCTAGTGTGCATCACTCACTTCTTTGCTGGAAGGTGGTCCAAAGAGATGAATTTGTTGTAAAACCTGCATACAATGGGCAGTAATACAAACGATGAGAAGGTAAAGTCTGGACTAATGCCATGTTGTAGAAATAGTTAAGATGAGAGGAGATACCAGGTGGGAAGAAATGACCTTGAAAGCTTTGAGGGACCTGTGGTGGCAGATGAAAGTCAAGTATCTGAGGCTTTTACACACTCCAGCTGTTGGCTCTGCCCTTGAGCTGTCTGATCTGCAGAAGATTCAGCTCCTGAACTCTCAGCTTTCAGAGTGCTGTAAGGTGAACCGAAACAGGGGCCACTGAGCTTTTTGCCCAGCCTGTTGAAACTAGTGGTGGCCCAGCAGCTGCCTGAGAAGTTGTGACCTCCCTTTGCAGGAGAGTTAAAGCAGATGACTGGGGGAGGTAGCTGGGAAAGAATGTCTACTTTTTATCTGCTGCTGCAAACCTCTTGAAGCCCTGAATGTAACCCTCCTTTAAAGGGAAATGTTGGCTTTTGACTGATACCACTTAACTTGCCAGATGTCCAGACTCTTGACGTTCTTTGATGCTAGTGTTGTGCCCTGTGAAGTCTTTTTCTCCCCTTGTATTCAGCTTGTGGGGGTGAAGCTTTATATATTGCCTGATTTAAGAGGAAGGAATGAGTTGCAGGTGCATATTTCAAGTGCAGTTTTCCTTCTGAGGGGAAAATTCACTTTGAAAATGCGCTGCTTACTTTGTAGCTTCATTGTCACTTCTTTTTTTGCCCCCCCTTGCTCTACAAATGTTCCACAGAGTGTTTTAAATTGTATTTGGCCTTTACCTCTGCAGATTGCTTAGTTAATGAGCAAAGAAAAACTGAAACTAGCTTTAGCAAACTTGTGATGGTCAGGCAAAGCGAAGCAAGCCGTTCAGTTGCAACCGCTTGATGTCAGTTATGGAAGTCTGAACTCCTCTTTTTCAGCTGGTAGTAATAGAAACAAATGTGCCTCTCGCTGGTGGTTCTTATTTTATGAGGCACAAAAGCCTTAAGTAGAACTATCTTCAAAGCAAGACTGCTAACACTGGGCTGTTTTGAAGCCCTTCCCTTTCTTCCACATTTTTCTTTTTTCAATGGAAAAGGGAAATGACTTCCCAGTACTCCTCAGGGATGTTTTAGGCAGTTGACAAGTTGGAATCAAAGAATGTATTTCATGCCTTACTGGGAGGTTAAATGCCTTAAAATTCCCAAACTACAAAGGTAGAAAATCAATCCACCTTTAGACTTCCTCTCCCTCCAACACCCACAGAAATGGACTGTGGTTTTTCAGTGCTGAGATACTGTGATTATGTAACATCTGAGGAGGGTTGACTTGGTCTGCTGAGGTTGTGAGCCTGAGAGAGGAGCTGTAGGCGTGACTCCTAAAAGGAGCAAACCAGAAGCAATCAGCCAAGTTCTCAGAAGCTAATAGAGTGGTTGGTTTGGATTGTTTCTTTTTTCTTCTTCTTTATGGTATGGTGTGGTTGGCATTATGAGTAAATGACCCTGCTTTGTGGTGGTGACCTATGGAACGTGTCCAGAGGAGGGCCACGAGGATGAGCAAAGGGCTGGAGCACCTCTCCTGTGAGGACAGACTGAAGGAGTTGGGGCTGTTCAGTCTGGAAAAGAGAAGGCTCTGAGGTGATCTCATTGTGGCCTTCCATTATCTGAAGGGGGCCTACAAGAAGGCTGGGGAGGGACTTCTCAGGATCTCAGGTAGTGATAGGACTAGGGGGAATGGAATAAAGCTGGAGGTGGGGAGATTCAGACTGGATGTGAGGAGGAAGTTCTTCCCCATGAGAGTGGTGAAGCCCTGGAATGGGTTGTCCAGGGAGGTGGTTGGGGCCCCGTCCCTGGAGGTGTTTAAGCCCAGGCTGGATGAGGCTCTGGGCAGCCTGATCTAGTGTGGGATGTCCCTGCCCATGGCAGGGGGGTTGGAACTAGATGATCCTTGTGGTCCCTTCCAACCCTGACTGATTCTATGATTCTATAGGAAGGGAGTTCAGTGGCAGATGTCAGTTTCATCTGTTGGCTTTCAGAAAATCCTGGTTGTGTATATAAGAAAAAAAAGGTTTTGATGCTGAATAATCTGGTATTGAGTAACAGATCTGAAATCTTTGCAAGAAAAGCCAATTGCTTGTATTTATATTTCAGTGTGAATATAGAAGAACATTAAATTAATGCTTTTTTCCCTTTTTTCCCTTTCAGAAAACCATAGCTAAAATTGCAACATGCTTGGAACTGAGAAGTGCAGCATTACAGGTATAGCTCTTTTCCTCTTTGTCTTTGCACTTTAGTCGTTGGTCACTGCAGTGCTTTTTAAAGCTAGTTTGGTGTCTTCAGAGATAGTCAAAACTTCTGAAAACAGACTGAACAAGCCCTTGACACTTTGACTTTCCAGTCTGTCAGAGTGATGCCCCATGTGGCTGTCTTAAAGTGTTTCTATGACCATATGTTAGGGTTTCTACCAGAATTCAACTGCAGGGTTTATGTCTTTCATTCTTGGCATCACTTTTGTCTTCGACAACTGATTAGTCTTCCTTACCTATATGCAAAGGTAGAAAGATCCCCAGAGTGACCCTTGCACTAATTCAACAGCCTCACAACTCATCATAAATCATGAGGAAGACTGTGTAGAACACAAGTGACTTCATAAATAGTCATGAAAACTGGCAGTGCTGTAGGGAAATGTGTGCAAACAATGATTTAGAAGCTACATTTTGGTGTTTTGGGGTTGGGTTTTTTTTGACTGAAAGTAAATGTTGTGGAAGTAACTTTCTTTTTCTCTCAGCACAATCTTATCCCCAAAACAAAAAGGAAATGAGAGAAATCTCTAAAAGAGTGTGGATGGGGGAGAGATGAATCATCTGTAGCAAAGTTTGGATTACTGGATTCCCTCTTTGTCAACAAAGAGTGGTGACAGGCAAATTTTACATCAAGTTACTCGCAGCAGTGACTCTCAGTACTCCAAGTTGCTCTCCAAGGGCAGTAGCTCCACTGAGCTGCCTTTAGTTTTCTGAGAGGTTGGGGTTTGGGCTGTATGCTGGAGCTGGACTAATGAGGTGGGGGTTGACTAATCTCACATCTTTGAAGAATTATTTGGTTAGCCCTACCTGCCTTTCTATTTTGATCTCACTTGAGGTGTTTAAACAGCATTTCACTTGTTCTGAGTTGCTGTGACTTTGTGACAGAGGCAGGCATGCTCCACTGGGGGGTAGCTTTGTAGGTGACAACAGCAGAAGATGAAGCAATGTCATCGCCTGCCAGCCTGAAGAGATGAAGTCTTGCAAGAACAGCCTTCCTTGATTGTGGTTCTTAGCAATAACTCAAGGACTTTATAACCTTGTGTGAGGGTATTAGAGCTTCTCATCCATTTCATTTTGCAGAGAATTTTACTTGCTGCAGTTTTAGACTCGTGGAATTGTTTTGATTGGAAATGAGCTCTAAGATCATTGAGTTCAACCATCAACCTAAGCTCAGCATGGCCATTAAACCATGTCCCAAGGTGCCATGTCCACATGTTTCTAGAACATTTCCAGGGGCCCTCTTCCAGCACCTCCCTGGGCAGCCTGTTCCAATGCCTGACCACTTTTAGTAAAGAAATTTTTCCTAATACCCAAACTAAACCTCCTTGGTTGCCCTTAAAGCCTCTTGTTATGGCTTTTAGCAGAGATTAAAGAAGATAGGGAATGTGGTCCCTGATGACACTTGGTCAAAATCAAGGCGGGGGGGGGGGGGGGGGGGGGGGCGCGGGGAACCCTCATCAGGCCTTAAAGAAATGTTGGGAGGGAAAAAGTGTAATCTGAAGAGATGCCAGGGGTGCAATGGCAGAATAGGTGAGACCTGGTTCTCTGTCTAAAAGAAAATGTCCATTGTCAGTCCTCTTACGCACCAGTTTTCTTATGCCAGCTCTGCCACTTGTCTTCTCAGAATAGGCCAGTTCTACAAACTGTTCTGTTGAGTAAGTCAGGCAGGTGTGTCCTGGGAAGCAGATGTGCTGCAGACAGGTGAGAAGCTGGAGAAAGGAGAGGTGGGAATCCCTCTGTCATTTGCAGCCAGTTTTTAGCTGCCTGCTGTGCCAAGCTCACCCTGCATGCTGTAACTTCTGCCAGGGTTGCAATGTTGAATGTGTCTCTTGACCTGTGAATGCTGCTATTGGAGCATCACTTTGCATTGCAGTTTTATAGCTGGTTTTGCTTCAGGACAGCTTGATTTGGAAAGAATTAAACCAAGTCCCTCTGTCTTAATGTTCCTGTATGTGTAAGTATGAAAGGTCAACTAGTTGCTTTAAAAACATGTTTACCTTGCATTAGGGCTTGGAGCACATGGTAAGTTATTGGGTTTTTTCCCTCAATAAATGAGCAGCAATGTACTCTCTGCCTCACCTGTGAACCTAGCCTATGTTGGGGAGGTTTTGTAGGATATAGCATTGAAGTAACCTGGCACTCTTCAATAAAGGAAGCACCTTGCATGCTTGCTCTAAGTTATGGTAGCTCTGTCTGAAGGGAAGGTGCATACTGAGGATCTAACTCTTTCTTTGTCATGTCCTAGTCCACCCAAGCACAGGATGAATTTAAGCTTGAGGATCTGAAGAAGTTGGAACCAAGTAAGTAGTGCCTTTGTATTCTGCGTGGTATTTACCATTGCAGTGGGAAATACAACAGCAGCATAAATGCTGGCTGACCACAGTGTGGTTTGACAGCAATGCTGGGTTGGGGTGGTTCTTCCAAATATTTCTTATCACATAGGCCAGACCTGATGTGTCTTAAGGAGTGGAATGTGGGTAACTTCCAAGCCTAGTAGTCCTAATGGTTCAGATTATGTATTCATTTTTAGTCTCCAAAAAGTAATTCTCTGGGTGCTGCTGTCAGTTGTACAGTTTACCATCAGCTGAGACATTGACCTGCACATCTCTTACTTGAGCTGAATTTCAACACTTTGTGGCTTCCTCCTTGCAGCATGGCATTCATTTAGTATTTCTTCTGAAAGCATTCAACTTGTGTTCATGGTAGTCAACCACCTGTCACCTGCTGCTGTAATGCTACCAGACTAACACAGTCCAAGTGAGGATGTGAGTCAGTCTTTGAAGAGTTTCGTGCGATGTTGTTTTTCTCCCCACCTGGTGCTGGGTCAGTTTTTGGTCTCTCAATCCAGAAACAACGTTTCAGTCTAGGAAGTATCTATTTATCTGCTGCATTTTCCTTCCTGTAACACTGGCTGCTTTATTCTCCAAGGTGCCTTATGGTGAAATCTTCCACATCTAAGCAATATTACCCTGCATGCTGACATTTCTACAGTTCTTGGGGAACAGGAGATGTGGAAGAGCTCCTTTCATGCTGGCAAAAGCTGGATTTATTTTGCTCCTGTCACAGCTGTATCATTAAGGGGGATGTTGGGGTTAAACATGACGGGCAGGCAAATGTTTCCAATTCATGGATAAGATGAGCTTCTCTGCACTCCCAGTCTCTAAGTAACCAGCAGAGGATCCTACAGGGAAGCTTGTGAAGAAGCAGGGCATTGAACCAAGCTTTCTAAGGTCTCTAGCAGAACAGAGTCCAACTGCTTTTAAACAGCTCCCTGAAAATGGAAAGTGATGATATGTTAGAGGGCTGTGTGAGGAGGCCAGAGCTAAGGAAAGGTGGTAACTCTGTGTTGGAAATATCAGGTCTTAATCTGCATTTTGCATGTCTGGCCTCTGCATCCTCTGCCTTGGGATTGTTTTGTATAGGTCCTCCTGCTCCCTCTTTATGTAGTGTTTTGAATGTTGTACTCCTTGGATAACTGCAGATTTCAGACTCCATTGTGCAAGTGCCTTGTGAGTGACTGAATGGGGTGGAAGGGGGAGAGGAATCATGTTTTAGTTGATCAAACTGTTCTACAAGTCAAAAGAAGTGGCTGTTGAAGGGTTTAGTGAGAACTTACATTCTGCCAATGGCTGTGAAGCTTCCCTTGCAATGCCTCCTTTTCTTAAAAGGCACCATTTTAATTACAGTGCAAGGCTTCTGTGGCTTATCTTGCCCTCCATCAGAGAATTGATTACTTATTTATTTATTGCTCTGTGTGAAGCACATTCAGCCCATGCCTCACACAGGCAACTACAGTCAAACTGAGGAAGAGTGTGTGGCCACCAGTTTTTGAAGACACTGAGTTATTTTCCTTGGAGGAGAATAGATGCTTCTACAATGATAGTTGAACATTGATGTTCTTAATGGTGCTGTCCAACTTGGATTGCTCTGGCATCTTTCTCTCTGAATAGTGCCTGTGTTGTGTGGTTTATATCTTGAACAGAGTAAGTCTTACTTGGGCCACCACCACTCATTTCATAAAACACCCCATGAAGTGGTTTAATTTGTGTGTTGTCAGTGTTCTCTTACTTTCCACCAGAACAAGCTGTAAATGCAAGCAAGAGATTCCTTGATGGGGTGCTTGGTGCCATGGTTCAGTTGATTAGGTGGGTTGGATTGGTTGATAGGTTGGACGCGATGATCTTGAAGGTCTCTTCCAACCTGGTCTGGTCTATTCTATTCTATTCTTTGTCACAGACTGGCTTAAGTTGGAAGGGACCTCAGAGATACAGGAGAGCTGTTGAGGTGCTGCAGCCAGTGCAGAGGAGGGCAACAAAGCTGGGGAAGGGCCTGGAGAATAAATCTGATGAGGAGTGACTGAGGGAGCTGAGGTGTTTAGTTTGGAAAAGAGGAGGCCGAGGGCAGACCTCATTCTCTCTACAACTACCTGAAAGGACACTGTGGAGAGGCTGCTGCTGGTCTCTTCTCCCAGGTAATTAGTGATAGGACAAAAGGGAATGGCCTCAAGCTTACAAGGTTTAGGCTGGACTTCAGGAAAACCTTTTTCCCAGCAAGAGTGGTCAGGCATTGGAATGTGCTGCCCAGGGAGGTGCTTGAGTCACCCACCCTGGATGTGTTTGAGGGTCGTTTGGGTGTGGTGCTTGGGGATATGGTTCAGGGGTGAGCCTTGCAGAGTAGGGTTCTAGGTTGGACTTGGTGATCCTGAGGGTCTTTGCCGAACCTGAATGTGTCTGTGGTTCTGTGAAAGGATGTTCAGTGCATTGTTGTTTCACTGCTTTGCCGTTTCTTCGTGACTCGGGATAAGTATCCACTTCTTATCCTGAGGATGTTCAAAGGAGCACTTGTGTAATTTGGCCTATGACAGCTTCAGTGAGGAGGCAGAGTTGAAGGCCTTTTAAAAACAGATTAAAAAAAGATGATTAAAAATCTGCAAGTTGCAAAAGGCAAAATGCTGTGAATGGGACTTCCAAAACTCTTTCTGAGCTAAACTTCCACCATCAGCTTTGCCACCAGCCCTGCCAGGATGTCTGAAAGCAGAGAACTGCCCTGGGCAGGTCTGATACCAGGGCTTGTGTGCGTGGGGCTGCTGCTCTGTGGTTCTGCATCACGATTTCAGGCCCTGTAGGGCTGTGGTTTTGCTGAGCTTGTATCAGTGGAGTGTTTTGTGCCCTCTAGTGATGACTGAAATGCAGTGCTCTGGAAGGTTGGGTTTGTTTTTTTTTCAGGGGTTGTTCACTGAAGTAGTGAGAGAAAGTGGTTACTGGGGAAAGAGAGGAATCTAGTGCTTGCCACCCTTGGGGAGATGAGAGGAGAACTCCTGTAATGTCTGTGACTTCTGCATAAAGTGCCTATGGTCTGCAAAAATACCACTTCACTGGGATTTTCCTGCCTGGGCTGCTTTCACTTTCTGTCCCCAGTATGATGTAGCTCTCCAAAGAGCTGGGGAATTCTGAGAGTGATAAAAATCCCCTTCTTTTCCTGAACCTCTGCTGTGCTGGGAGGTGACTGGTACTAATCAGCTGCTTTTCCGCTGGGAAGTGGCTGGGATTCTTTGCCACCACGTTGAGGTCAGCATTACTGATGCCTCAGAGCAGAGGGCTTTGGAAAGAGAGAGAGACTTGGCATCAGTTTTGCCTGTCACATCTCCAGTGACAGAAGGGGACCTCCAGTACCTGAAAGGGGCCTGCAAGAAATCTGGGAAGGGACTTTTCACAAGGACTTGTAGTGGTAGGGCAAGAAGGGAATGGATTTAAGCTTGAGGAGGGTAGATTTAGACAGGATGTTGGGAAGAAATTCTTTCCAATGAGAGTGGTGAGACACTAGAACAGGTTGTCTGGGGAGTTTGTGGATTCCCCCACCCTGAGGTGTTCAAGGCCAGGTTGAATGAGGCAACCTGATCTAATGGAAGGTGTCCCTGCCAATGGCAGAGGGGTTGGAAACATGATCTTCAGGGTCCCTTCTAACTCAAACCATGCTCTGAATCTATGAATCTCCAACTGAAGGCAACATAAAAGCTTTTTATGTATTGATATATTGTGTCCAGCTGGAATTGGGCAGTACCCAATAGGGCAGTACCTAACCTCTCTGGTGGTGCTGCAGAAATGGGGGGGGGGGGGGGGGGGTGACCCACAAAACCTGAGTGAGCAAAGACTGTAAAGGCTTTTGGGGTTCTTTATTCATTGTAGCATTCAAATGGTGTCTGTTAAGTTAATGATGAAGCTCATGCTGAGGGATGTGAACATGAAGAATTCATTCTATGTTGGCTGAGTCATAGTGTGCAGAGGGGCCTGGCAGTGAGTTCTTGGATCTAACTGGTATTTATTTGGTCTGGGTACTTGTGTAATCTGGGTATTTGTGTAATCTTAACATTGTTTTAAAACACTTCTGTTCTCATTCAGTAGTCCTAAGGAGAGATTTCCCATGTTCCACGAAGGGTTTTTGCAAAGTGAGGCTCAGTGGGAGGACTCTCTTTTTCTGCCTCCTCTTTCCCTACCCAATCTGGGACACTCATGGTCTGGTAGGAGAGTGTCTCTCCCTGCACGTGTTACCTTCTAAATATTTAGGCCCCTGAGCTGTGATGAGCCTATGTCTTTCACATGTTTTTGGAAGTCCTACTTTTACTCATAAATTGCTTTGGAAATAGGAGCTAAAGTTGCAATTACTGAAGCCTGAGTAGGTTTCCAATACAAATGGCAAAGCCATTCTCTGTTGAATGCTGAAGTGTGTAGTTGGTGTCTCTGAGGCTGGATACTGAGATCTTGTTGCACTGTATCTCTTCTGAACTCTGCCAATCTGCCCAGACCTCTGAGGGCAGGAAACAACCCAAGCAAACCCACCAGCACCAAAATACCCCACAACATACCCATGAAACAATGGGATATCTCAGCTGAGCTGTGTGTTACCAGCATTCCTGCCCCCCCCTCCCCCAGAGTGACTGTCTGAATGTGCAGCCTGTGTGCTGAAGTGTGGTTAGTTCTAGAGATGTCAGTCTTCTTGGAGCTGATGGCAGTAACAGCATTACCCAGTAGCCACCAAAGATTGCTATAGTTATCTGGGGCCTGTAGCTTTGTCTCATGATGCTTTTGGTTATTGCCATGTTGATCTTCCCTGTCCATGTCAGTATGGTGGTGATTATATACTGGAGTTGTAGTTAGCCTGTCTGAATATTACAGTAATATAGAATCCTAGAATGGTTTGGATTGGAAGGGGCTTCCAAAGGTCTGGTCCAACCCTACTTCAGGCTGCCCAGAGCCCTGTCAAGCCTAACCTTGAATATCTCCAAGGATGGGGCCTCAGCCACCTCCCTGGGCAACCTGTTTGTGATCCACTACCCTTGTGGTAACGATCTTCCTCCTAGCATCCACCTTAAATCTTCTCTAATTTCAAACCATTGCCCCTTGACCTGTCATTACAGACCTTTGTAAACAGTCCCTCTCCAGCCTTCTTGTAGGTCCCCTTCAGGTACTGGAAGGTCACTCTTAGGTCTCCCTGGAATCTTCAGATCTCCAGACTCTGAGCAGGACTGTACTGGTGCTCAAAATGAGAGAAGATTTGCAGGGGGGGGTGGGGGGGGTGGTGTATGCTCTGATTGCTTTTTAATATTACTGTTATTTTTGTGTGTGAAGATGCTGTGAGAATGGACATAGCTGTGCAAAGCAGTAGAACTCATGCTTGTTTTATGGGTTTGGATTCTTATTCTTTTTCTTTTCTCTGCAGTCTTAAAGAATATCCTCACTTACAACAAGGAGTTCCCCTTTGATGTTCAGCCTGTCCCACTCAGGTAAGAGAGAGCTGGGTCACAATCGTAGAATTGGGTTGGGAGTATCCTTTAAAGGTCATCTAGCCCAACCCCCCTGCAGTAAGCGGAGAAAATGAAAGGTATAATTGCAGTTGATCATTTCATTAGAAAGTATCTCAATCAGTACCTATTTGTCTAGATCAGAAGTATGCGAAGGACAGCGATGCTGATGCCACTGAGCAGAACAGCACAGATGGCTAGGGAAGGCAATGAGGATTATGTCTCACCAACCATGTCTCCTGCTCCTTTGCTTCTTTCTGGGAGGAGTGGAGGGATGGCATACATCTGAGAAAGGACACAGTGGGGAAGAGACAGAAAAAGCCTGACTGTGTGTTCCACAAGTGGAACAAGTCTTGTTTCATGTGACATAGTTTTCTCATGTTCTACACGTGTCATTAGCATGTGCTGTTGTGATAGTGTTGAACTGACATGTCCCCTGTCACTCAGAGAGAGCATCAATGAGAGGAAATTGCTGAAAACTTCTGAATGGCAAGAAAAAGGAGGGTCAAAGGCAGTGGCTGACCTTTCTAGATGCATAAGTTATCAACTAATAGACAATATTTTAATTGATTTAAATACAGGATTAAGATTTGCTCAAATGTGAGTTAGTGCTTGTGCTCAGTCTGAGACTGGTTTGTAGATATGCATCTAGAAGGGAGTGTAGTCTGGGCCCTGGGGTACTCCTCCAACACTAGAATTTCTAGAGTCACATACTTGCTGTACGGCTTTGGGTAAACTGCCTAATAAAAGAACATTTGAGTGCTAGGTGTTTAGGTGCCACTAAAAAAATAAAAGCCAAGTTTCTGTTAAAACTGGAGCTTGATCCATTCCTGCATCTCTCTGAAACTGCCAGTATTCTCTTGTGATTTCTATTGGCCTGAGCTCCTACAATCTGTCAGAGTCAATAGAATAGAATTAACCAGGTTGGAGAAGACCTTTGAGATCATTGAGTCTGACCTATCATCCAACACTATCTAATCAACTAAACCATGGCACCAAGCACCCCATCCAGTCTCTTCCTAAACACCTTCAGGGATGGTGACTCCACCTCCCTGGGCAGCATATTCCAATGGCAAATCACTCTCTCTATGAAGAACTTCCTAACATCCAGCCTAAACCTCCCCTGGCACAGCTTGAGACTGTGTCCTCTTGTTCTGGTGCTGATTGCCTGGGAGAAGAGACCAACCCCCACCTGGCTACACCCTCCCTTCAGGGAGTTGTAGACAGCAATAAGGTCTCCCCTGAGCCTCCTCTTCTCCAGGCTAAGCAACCCCAGCTCCCTCAGCCTCTCTTCACAGGGCTGTGCTCCAAACCCCTCCCCAGCTTTGTTGCCCTTCTCTGGACACCTTCCAGCAAGTCACCATCTATTTACTAGGAAGTCTGAAATGGCACTGAAGCACATTGCCCCTGCTCTGTACTCCAGACGATGACTCACGAGTTGAAAGCCGGATGTTGAATGGTCTCATTCTTCTTTCTCATCTCTTACAGGAAGATTTTAGCACCTGGAGAAGAGGAACACTTGGAGTTTGAGGAGGATGATGAGGAAGGAGGAGCTGGAGCAGGGTCTCCAGATTCGTTTCCTGCTAGAGTTCCAGGTAGGGACAGTAGCCTTGCCATGCTAGCCCATGTAGCTTGTGTCAATTCTGCCTGGGGGAAGCCCCTCCTTCTGTCATTTGGCAGGTCTGGGTGGGGAGCAGCAGGCTAATGTAAACTCTGATGCTGTACTGGAGAACCAGAAGGGTGACCAGTGGAATTTTTTTCCTCAGCAAACAATACCTTCTTGCAAAAGAGAGCTGTATGGATAACCTGTGAGGGTGGTATCACCTGCCTCAAGTCATTAGCCTTGGGGTTTTTTCAAACTCAGTAGTTTGATTCCATGCACTTTCTTCACTACCTGAAATGTTTCAGATGCACTCATAAGTAAAGTGTGGCAATGTTTCTCCTGCTGAGAGTATAACATCCTCCTAGAAATGTGATAAGTTGCTGCTGGTGATTTTTGTATTGCATTGTCTGGTGAGACAATGGCTTAGACTCAAGTCCAGCTCTGAGAGGTTAAAGAGCAAGTAGCTTTGGTTTTGATAGCTTAAGTCCCTGTCTATGGGAAAGCACTTGTAGAATGGGATATACCTACAGATTCTAGACAAGGGTCTACTGGTAACTTCAGTTTGTGCCAATTTACTGGGTGAAGGAGTAGGATGCTCCAACAGAGGTTCTTTTGGTCCCCAGTGTAATTTCTCTGTGGAAGAAGTAAGTTTCTAGTTTCAGAGCAAATTGGCAAACTTAGTGTTTCAGGAAGGAGATGGCAAGCAGGGATACTACTGCTGGAATTATGATCAAAAGAGCTGGGGCATTGCATTGCTTATGTCTGAAGGAAATGGCTCCACAACAGAGTTCAGAGGGTCATCATCAGTGGCACAGAGTCAACTCAGAGGCCTGTGGCCAGTGGTGTTCCCCAGGGATCAGTACTGTGTCCAGTTTTGTTCAGTATCTTTATTAATGACCTGGATGAGGGGATTGAGAGTACCCTCATCAGGTTCACTGATGATACCAAACTGGGGGGTGGCTGACACCCTGTCAGGCTGTTCTGCCATCCAGAGAGATCTGGACAGGCTGGAGAGATGGGTGCAGGCAAACCTCATGAAGTTCAATAAGGACAAGTGCAGGGTCCTGCATCTGGGGAGGAATAACAGCAGGCACCAGTACAGGTTAGGGGCTGCCCTGCTGGAAAGCAGCTCCACAGAGAAAGACCTTGGAGTGCTGGTGGACAGCAAGTTCTGCATGGGACAGCAAGGTGCTCTTGTGGCCAAGAGAGCCAATAGTATCATAGTATCAGTCAGGGTTGGAAGAGACCACAAGGATCATCCAGTTCCAACCTCCCTGCCATGGGCAGGGACACCCCACACTAGATCAGGCTGGCCAGGTATCCTGTGTGCACTGAGAAAAGTGTGTCCAGCAGGGCTGGGGAAGTTCTTCTACCTCTCTACTCTGCTCTGGTGAGACGACACCTGGAATACTGTATCCAATTTTGGGCTCCCCAGTTCGAGAGACTGGGACCTGCTGGAGAGAGTCCAACAGAGAGCCGCAAGGATGACTGGGGGACTTGAGCACCTGCCCTATGAAGAAACACTGAGACATGGGGCCAGTCAGTCTTGAGAAGGCTGAGAGGGGATCTGATCAATGTCTGTAAATATCTGGGGGTGGGTGTCAGGTGGAGGGGGCCAAGCTCTTTTTGGTGGTGTGCAATAATAAGACAAGGACCAACAGGTACAAGCTTGAATGTAGAAGGTTTCATCTCAACATGAGGAGAAACTTCTTTCCAGTGAGGGTGACGGAGCACTGGAACAGGCTGCCCAGGGGGGTTGTAGAGTCTCCTTCTCTGGACACGCTCAAAATCCATCTGGATGCATTCCTCTGCAGACTACCCTAAGTGATCCTGCTTTGGCAGAGGGGTTGGACTCCATCTCTGGAGGTGCCTTCCAATCTTTAATGTGCTGTGACACTGATCTCTGTCCTTAGCTCTGACCAATTGCATGCTGCTGGATATGATCCCTGCAGGCTAGGCTGGTGTAGCTATGCACAGTCTGCAGCTGTTTATGCTGAGCTCACAAATATTGTGGTATTTTATTGCTGATATTTACTATCTTGATCCTTGTCATACACCATGATGAATCCATTTGTGAAGATGCATTCTGTTTGCTCAAAGTGCAGCAGGGAGAGCTGGAGTAGCTCTTGATAGGGTGGTGAATCAGTAAGGCCATAGTTGTAACCATAGTGCTAAAGTGACCTCTGTGCAGCCCATTAGGGCTGTGTGCATGTAGTGGACATAGAAGTTGTCTATGTGCTTAAGAAAGAATCCAGGCTGATGACAAACAGATGGAGTTTACAGTGAAGTCACTTTTAAAGAAGTGGGAAATGCAAAGGTTTGGGGCACATACTTACTCTTCAGGAAGATCATGCTTTTAAAAGGAGGTGAGAGCAGCTCCTGAGCTTCCTGGTGTTTTACATTGTCATCTACTTAACAAACAGCAGATCTGACTTTTCTGATCTATTTGGCCTTTTTTTTTTGCAGTCAGTTAAACTTCCTCACAGCTACAATAATGTAAACAAACCCAAGGTGGTTTTGTACTTCTGGCACACCCATCTTGCTCCCCCATGGAATGTGAGTTAGTGTGGTGTGTCTTACCTGCTTGGAGGTTGGTCTGTTGATCTTTCTCTGGGTGGTGAGGCTCAAACAAAAGCAGTTTGCAGCCTTCTTGAGTGTGCATTATAAGCCAAGTGGACTTTCCATATTGAATGGATAGTACTGTGTTGCACTCTTTCTTCTGTATGCCTTTAATCCATAGTGCTTAACTGTATTGTCTAACTGATCATGGTCTTGTCTTCTACATGCATGGCTTCATCGTTATCACATTGCACCATTCACCTAACCCAGGAGCCACTAAAGGTATGAGAACCTTTGAGTATATAGTTATTTCTTTGATCATATTCATGTGGCTGTGGTGGTCTTCATTCAGCTCTTAGTTTCAGCACTCAAAATACAATCTTTGGTAGCAGTCATAGCCCTGGCCATCAATGTGTTGATCTTCATTGGCCTTCAGATGCAGAAAAATGGGAGGTCACATTTGGTGAAGTACCTTACATAGCTTTCTAGAAGTTCTGCTGTGCTAGAGGTGTAGCCCAAGGTAGGAGTAGTTGGATTTTCTTCAGTGGAATACATAATTTATGGAAGAAATCTTATAGAGAAAGTACTTCTGTAGTTAGACTTCTCTGCTGCATGGAGCTGAACTGACCAGTGGCTTGCTGCCTCAAACAGCAAAGGTTTCCTTCCTTTCTCCTGGCTACCTGCTCCTTTATTCCAGTGGTGTGTTGGCAATGGGTTCTTCTATGAACCATTTCTATTTGTGAACCCAGCTGGAGATTTGTCACTTTTTCCCCTTCCTCTGAACTGGAGTTTGGGAATGGAGAGACTGAATGCCTGTGTCTCAGTAGCAGTAGGCTGTTGGGTTGGCTTCCCTTTGTATGTCTGAAATGTGCTTGTAGGAGGACACTTATTTCATTTGTAGATGCTCCCTTCCCCCTCTGGCAGTGATGCCCTGTGGTTGTGTCTGAAATGACTGGCAGTTTTCTTATGAAAAGCCTCAGTGTGAGCCTGCTGAAGGCTGACAGGCCCAAGCCATGGCTGTGGACTGACAGTGTGGTGCCCAGCCCTAATAAAGTTACACCATAGAGAGGTTTCTGTCAGCTGGTGGCTTCTCTCTGAAATGACTACAGAGGCTTCAGTGAAAGACCTGCTTGGATGGTTCTGGCTCACATTAGACAGGTTACAATCAGCTGCTTTAGCCCACTGGCTTGGCTCTTCCTCCTGCTGAGGCAGAAAGGAAACAGTGTTCCTTGGAGCCCTACTTCCCTGCTGACTTTTCTGTCATTGCAAATCTGCAATTCCATGCATTCTGGAAAGCACTTTTCAGGAACAGAATAGCTTATCTTAAGGCACAATTTTTCTGACAGCCAGCCTCCTGCATCTTTGAGGTGTGTTTTCTCTGTGAAGTATCCTTCCCCTTGGTCCTTCCCACTGGTGGATTTTAGTGTTCGAGTTGCTTTTGGCAGGCAACTGAAAGATGGCGGAGCACAGGTTTTGTGTCCAAGAGAAGGCAGGCATCCTTCTGCCATGGTTTAGATCAAAATAAGGACTGTCTTTGGACATCTGCTCAGGATGCCTTTTAACATTTCTCACACCACAGTCAGGAGCCTGTCCCATTACTGCAGAATGGTGGATCCAATTCTGCACTGGTACATTGTGCAGACACAGCATGTTGGAGGCCGTAAGTCTGCTAGCAGCCAGGACAGCAACTACAGAAGCATACTGCATCATAGATGTGAATTCAGGTCTTGCTGATGATCCTGAAAGAGAGGCTGGGTGTGGGAATACTCATGAATCTTGCTGGAGCTGTGGCTCTAGCTCTGAGAGCACAATCCATGGTTCCCTCTGGCACAAGCAGTGTCTCTAATAGGGCAAAACCATCTTGGTTCTCCAGCTCCTCAAGCAGATGAAGAGGAAAAACGTATGGAGGAAAACCTGTGTTGGACTTGCCAAAGGAAACTATTGGATTGTTTAGACCTCAAGCCTTGGAATAACACTTTCTTTTTTTAATTTTAAATTAGAAAATCAAAACTTTCCCTCAAACCTGCCCCCAGGTCTGGGCATTTCCTGTCTTAGTGCTTACTCATCTAATACTGGAAAGAGGCTTGAAGCCTGCTGGTTTTCACTAAAATCAGCTTGAGGAAACCTCCTCCATTGTTGATGGCAGAATGTCCCTCCTAGCTTGTAGTGAGTTTGAACAGTTTGGATTCCTTTTGGATTTCTTGCTGCACTGTCTTTCTCAGCACTGTGAGGATTCATTTATTTACACTGGTCATGAACTTTGAATGCTGCGTGGGTTTGGTATAGAGCAGGAAACTCCTTGCTTAATGCAGGGGGGAACTTAGGGGATGTGAACGCTGTTTATCTTCCCTTTATGTTGAGGGTAAGTAGAACTTAGATAATGAAGAATCTCTTTTCTGGTTCCCTGATGTCCAGTGGGATTAACAACAATGTTCTTTTCCTCCTTATTCTCTCTGTCTAAATGTTCAACATGAAGCCAAGTCATGTTCAATGGGGTGGGACTCCTGAAAGTATCTGAATGTCTTGCAGCTGCAGACTGAATCCAGCCTTCCAAATGTAATGATATAAAGTGAGTTCCTTGAGTGAGTTACTCTGCATGAGAGCAAGAAAGAACACTTTAAACAAAGCTCTTCTCTGTTCTTATGGCATTATTTTTTTTAGGTTTTTTTTGAATGGATTCACTTTTCTGGAGGCAGTTCTGGGTTTTATTGGTGGGGGCTTTGAAATCTGTCAAACGGTGTCTGTGCACATAGACCTCCCCACAGCGCTGCTGGGATATGAATCCTTGGGCTTTGAGCTCCCAAAGGAGATGAACATCTTTGAGAGATGATGGGGGGGTAAGCAAGGCCTCTGCTGTAAGGTGACAGAAGGGGTGAATGATGTGCTTTGCTTCTTCCAGGTACTTTATTACCCAGATTGCCATCTGAACCCGGGATGACATTACTCACCATCAACATAGAGAAAATTGGTCTGAAAGATGCTGGGCAGTGCATTGATCCTTACATCACAGTCAGTGTAAAGGGTAATGGTTTCTCTTCCTGGCTCCTCATTTCTAATTTGGGGAGAGAGAGAGGGAGAGTGTTCTCTGAGAACTCTATTGATTTATTTTTTTTCCCAACCTGCTGGCTGAAAACATTTGTTGGTACTTGCATTTCCTGAGGTGGAGTTAAGGCTTCTGCTTTAACCCAGGCTGGGAACATTCTGTATTTGGGCAGTAACTGGGAGCTGAATCATTGGAGAAGACATGCTGGGGGCTGAGTATCAGTGACTTGAAAGACTGTACTCCTCTGTTCCAGCTGCCTCAGCTTACTTGAGTACAGATCTGATTGGACTCCCTAACAGAGGGCTCTCTGGGCTTTCTGGAGATGAACCACAGCCCACTGACTCCATTCTTATCCTGTCACTAAACTAAGTTTTTACTGAAACAAAGATCAGCTTAGTGTTTAGAATAATGGGTATGAAGCTGGGAAGTAAAGCTTGCAAGCTAAATTAGCCTTGGTAGTGAAATATTTCTGCCAAAGGCTGGTGGGCTGACAGCCTTGCCTTCTGAAAGCCTCCATGGGTCTGTAAGAACCTCTTTGCCTGTCAGTCCAGGGTTTCTCACCATTTCAGATGGCTTGAAGTAGAGATTTTTGGTGGGCAGGCTCTTTCTAGTAGGAGCATCTGCCTCTTCCCTCATATTTCATTTCTTAGCAGGGAGCCCTTGTAATCTGAACTGCTTACCCTCAATCTGCCCTGCTTGACTTCTGTTTATCTTTACAGTCTTTTGAGGTATATGATTTGTTGGTTTGTTTGTCATATTAAAATGCATAGCTGAGTCAACAGCCTTCAGTGACTTTCAGGTGTGGCAGAGCCCTTGTACATGTCCTCTTTAGATGTGCCATTGGATACCTAACAGAGAGATAAAATACATGTTAGATGTGTGATCAAGTGTGCCTTAACTCTTTTTTTTTGGGGGGGCAGCATTAGGAGTGGTTCATAAATCTCTTAAATCAGAGAAGCTTCTTCCATTCTCATGTGAATTTTTTTTAACTTGTTTTTTTTTCCCCTGCAGATTTGAATGGGATAGATCTGACTCCTGTGCAAGATACTCCTGTGGCCTTGAGGAAGGAGGACACATATGTCCATTTTAATGTGGACATTGAGATTCAGAAACACATTGAAAAACTAACAAAAGGTATGTGGTGGCAGAGGCCTGAAACAGGGCCCAGGAGCTTTGCAAGTGGTCTAATAAATGGGCTGTGCCTGAGCTGCTGCTGCTGCTGCAGGACCCAAGATCTAGACAAGGATAAAAATAGACTTTTGCATCCTGTGTCTTTCCAATCAGTCACTGTGATGACTTGTAGACAAGAGAGGAGTGGAGAGAGAGAAAAATGCAGCAGATAGCTGTACTACAGTGGTACTGAGCTGCTTTATCACCTTTGTAGTCATTGGGCAAACTGTTACCTGCATATGAATAATTGAGTCAAGAGTGTGGTGAGCATTGCAAGAACATGGTATAGCTTTTGAGTAAGTAACAGGTATGCTGGAGATCACAGAATCACTGAATGGTAGGGGTTGGAAGGGACTCCCAGAAATCAAGTCCAGCCTCAGGGTCACCTAGTACAGGTCCCACAGGAGCACATCCAGATGGGTCTTGAAAGTCTTCAGAGAAGGAGACTTCACAATCTCTCTGGACAGCCTGGCCAGTGCTCTAGCACTATAGCAGTAAAGAAGTTGTTCCTAAAGTTCAAGGGGAAACCTCCTGTGTTCTAGTTTGTGTCCATTATCCTTTGTCCTATCACTGGGGACCAGTAAAAGGAGTCTTGCCCCATTCTCCTTACCTCCACCCTTTAGAGATTTATAAGCACTGATAGAATCCTCTCAGTCTTCTCCAGGTTAAACAGCCCTAGGTCTCTCAGAGATGCCCCAGTCCCCTAATCATCTTTGCGGTCCTCCATTGGACATTCTCCAGTGGTTCCCTGTGTCTCGAACTGAGAAGCTCAGAACTGGACACAATACTCCAGATGTGGTCTTACTAGGGCTAAGTAGAAGAGGAGGAAAACCTCCCTTAACCTGCTGGCCACACTCTTCTCAACACCTAGTGACCTTTTCAGCCACAGGAGCACACTGCTGACTGATGGTGAACTTCTTGTCCACTAGAACTTTCCCCAGGTACTTCTCCACTGAGCTGCTTGCCAGCAGGTCATCTCCTAAGCTGTACTGATGCATGGGGCTGGTTTCCCCCAGGTGTAGGACTCTATACTTACCCTTGTTGAACTTCATGAGGTTCACCTCTGCCCAACTCTCCAGTGTGTTCAGGTCTCTGAGCTCTGTTGTTCAGCCAGTTCTCAATCCACCTCACTGTCTGCTCCTCTAGCCCACACTGCCTGGGCTTACCTATGAGGATGTGATGGAAAGAATTCCCTCCAAAGTCTGTAGAGCACCTTAGCAGCAGAGAAGTTTCCAGATAACTGCCGCCTGTCACCGCTAACGTTTCTGCTGAACCATTTTCCCCTCTAGGTGCAGCTATTTTCTTTGAATTCAAACACTACAAGCCTAAGAAGAGGTTTACTAGCACCAAGTGCTTTGCTTTCATGGAGATGGATGAAATTAAACCTGGGGCAATTGTCATAGAACTGTAAGTGGCTTGCAATTATGTCAGTGGCAGAGGAAATGAACTAGTTCTCAGTTACAGTGTGTGGCTGGTTGCATCAAGGAAGGTTTCTTGGGCTCCTTAGACCAAGTTCCCTAAGGGAAATTCTCCTTTTAAACAGAGAAGGGAAAAGCAAATCATTTTAGGCAAATGAAATGGCTAGAGAACCTTCTCAAAACTGACTTTTGCCAAAGAGCCTGCTGTTTGTAACTAGACTTTGTATGAGTTAACTAATTCTGGGGAGAGGACTTGTTAATTTTGACCTTTCTTGAGTGTCAGGTCAGCTGTAGTTTAAAAAACAGCCAAAATCCACTCACACCAGGTTGTGGTATGGAACTTCTCTAAAGGAAATCTGGATTGAGACAGGATCCTGATCTGCAGTTGGATGTTGTGACCATTTCCAAGTGTTGCTGGGTGGTTGTGGGTCTTCCTGCTTGAAATAGACAAGCTGGTTATGGTGTGCACCTACCCTCACCATGGGGTGGAAGCTCTGAGTGAGGCCTTTGAGGTTTGGTTTTCAGGGAAAGGGTGAACCTTGCAGTTCTAGGCATTTCTAGGAAGAAAGAGCTCAGTCTGTGCTAGCTGGAGTGCTTCTGAAGTACTGAGTACCTGTCAGTGCATCTCCTGCAATCCAAAGTATTGTCCTGGGAGTTCTCCTTGCAGAAACCTTGAGTTCATTTGTAAATTGAAATCTTTGTGAAAATAACAATCCAGAGAAAACAGGGGGAGGGGGGTGGGGTGTGAGTTTCTTGCTGTAAATCATTGCTGCTTCCAGTAAGTCTTACCAGAGGTATTTTAAAGAGGTTGGCAGTCAGGACAAGCTTTGGGGTAGGCTTCGCTCTTCCTGCACCGCTGTTGCTAGCACCTGGAGTAACTTCACTCTCTTGTGGTTGCAGGTACAAAAAACCCACTGACTTTAAAAGGAAGAAATTGCAACTGTTGACCAAGAAACCACTTTACCTTCACCTCCATCAAACGCTGCACAAGGAGTGACCCTAGCTGTGAGATTTCTGTGAACTGAACCACCAGTCATGGTAGCTGTGTGTAGTAGCCTTAGCCTTGGAGGGGCAGGGGAACACCTGTATTGATGCCAGTAGGTCAGACGGGACCATCACACACTGCACAGCACTGCTCCAGGGGCAGAGGCAAGCCTCTCATTCAAGTGCAAGATTGTTTCAGTATTTTCCAGCTAGAGGTTTTTCTGAGAGCCCTGAAATATGTTGACTGCTTTTCCTAATTTTGCTGTTCATCACTTCCTCCCTCCTCTCCCCCCCTTAACCATTCCTCCCCTTTTGCCTCAGGCTCCACCCAAGGATGGAGACTGCCCCTTTGCCAGACCTGTAGCAATAAAGACATGGCAGGCCTACTAGGTGTTTATGCTTGCTGTGCTATCGTAGTTCCTCTCATCTGCATTTCAGAGTCCTCCCTAGTGGGCTGGGTGGCAGGAGACCAGGAGGAAGATGAAGTGGGATGGGAAGAAGCTTGAGGTGCTGCAAGTGATTTAAAGAGAGAGAGAGAGAGAGGAGGGCGCTGGGTGAAGCAGGATGGCCACAGAAGAGCTCCTCAGTCAGCTGTTCTGCTTTGGTCAGGCCAGGAGGAGGACAAGTGCAGATGAGAACACTGAGCTACAATGTTAACAGCCTTGCCTGATCCACTCCTACCGAGTTCTGGACACAATGCCTGTTCCACTCCTTTACCTTGCTGTTATTCCTCAATAGAGCTGATCTTTCTGTACCTTGTCCCAGAGTGATTTGCAAAGGTGGGAGGGGGAGGCAGAGAGGCTTTCTCCAGGGCTTCATCCACGTGGTGCTGGTGGCTTATTGTGCCATTTCAGTGACGGCAAGGGCACGCCCCTCAGCCTTCCCAGCATCCATTTTCTCGAGCTATTGGTAAAGTAGATCTGGCTGGCAGGTTGGACCCACCTTTTACACGAGACTGCTGTTCTTAGGGAAACTGACTGTCTGCAGTTTTCTGCACATGTTGTGCAAGTCTGGAAACTTCCTCTAAAAATCACCTTTTTTTTTAATGTAAGTAGATAGGAGTAGCCTTTATTTTCTATATTTTTTATTTGGTGTGTAAGAAGCTGCAGGACATTGGCTTACGACACACTCACATTCACCTTTTGACCTAATAAAGGGACAGAAGTAGAACCCAGTCCAATCTTTCCTATATTTGTGTGGATATTTAATACAGTACTTTAAAGTCTGATAGACTTCTTGCATATCTAACCTAGTGCCTAAATACTCCTCTGCTATGCTAACGAAACCCAGCTCCCAAAATAGTGTCAAGAGTAGGTTTGTTTTAAGCAGTCTGGGTGCTGATGTATCACCACTTCCTCTTTTCTGTCATGTAACCCCAAGATGTTCATTTAGGCTTTAAGGGAAGGGGTGTTGCTGTTCCTCATGATAGTTGTTTGTCCAAAGGGCAGGAGTTCAGCATGATTGGCTTTCCCATATTGATTAGGATAAAGAGCTACTTTTGAATGTCCTAATCTCCTCACCTTCCCTCTCTTCTGGTGCAACTGGAGATGACAGTACCTAGGTGTTACCACATCACTTCCTCAAAATCCACAACCTGTTGGAAGGGGGGGAAAAAAGTGCAATTGAATTTTCCTGTTTACGGGTCTTTCTGACACCCCAGAGGTATTTCCTCTGCTACAGTGAATATCAAGCCCTCAAAAGGTATCGCTGTGGCTTGTGGAAATACCTTGGAGTGCAGCCTTCTGGGTGCCAGGCCAGAGGAGGGACACATGCGTTCTTAAATCAACCATCCTTTGACCTCTGCCAAAGGATGGAGCAAAGCTTTAGTCTACAGCTGCAAGTCAATCCAAGCTGGGTTAATGGTTGTGTTTCCTGCCAATGGTCCCCAGGTAGCTCAAGTCTTTCTCTGACCTTCTTAGAATCTGTAGCACCCAGCACCCCTGCAGCAGCTGGTCTTGCTCAGCAGAGGGCAGTCCTGGGGCCCTGTGCCAGCTCTGCCATCCTCCTGTGTCTGATGGTATCAGCAATGGTCCCCCCTGTGCCGCACAGCACCCCAGCCCTCTGCCCCAGCCCCACGTGGCTTCAAGTTGTTAACAGGGGTTGGGGTGGGAAGGGAGAAGACACCAAACATCCCACAGCTTGGTGTTGGGGAAGAACCTGAGCTGGGAGACCTCAAATGTTCATTGCTGTGTATGTCATTGGTCGCTACCCAACTGAACTACAGCCCCTTTGTGTCGGCTGCCTGACTCCTCCCCAGCCTGTCCACATCTCTCTCCACTCCGGTGAGAGGAAATGTCAACTCCTAAGGATTTTTGGTTAAAGCTGCAGGTGGAGCTTTGTGTTTAACAGATGGTGACTTCATGGCTGTAGAGTGTGAAATACTATTTTTCAAGTTGCTTCTTTCCTTTGCAGTTTTTTCTGTGAACTGTCTTTCACTGCACTACTTCCCCCACCAGAAGCTCAATGTATTGTTTTATGCTTCAGTGATGTTCTGTCTTTGTCTTTCCTCTAAAAGCTGATGCTTGTACTGTAAGAATGTAACACCTAGAGGGTGAGTTTCATGGCTGCTTGTCCTCTGGCAGTAAAGCTGTAATGGCATTGCAGTAGGGTTTTTTATTATTCCTCATTTTTCCCTTTTTCTTTCACTTGTGTACAGAGAACTTTGGAAAAACCTTTGTGTCCAGGCAGGAGGCCTGCTCTGCCAGCTGCTCTGGGCTAGCACTTGCCCTCAGACTTCCCTGAGCGTTTACAAGTGTAGGAGCGCTTACAACACTCCCTGCTGGCTTGTGCCTGCAATTGCAGTTAAAGCAATACTGGTTCCTATGGAATACAGACCCCTGCTCTGCTTAGTGACATAAAAAAGGTCACAATACAGCTTCCTTCTTGCTGAGGAAGCTAAATCAGTCTTCAAGGCCAAGCTGAACACTCAGCTCTCAACCCTTATTTCATGTTACAAGCCAGTCTGGGAAGCAGAAACTGATGATGAAACTTCACATTCATCTCCTTTTCTAAGCACTTCTCAAAGGTTGCCTTCTGCTGAGGGGGGCTGCACCCCTCCACATCATCCTCCTGCTGTGAAGCAAGCCCACACTATGCTGGTTCAGCAGGAAGGTAACCCAGTCACTTGTGCAGCAGTTACTCAGCCTCGATTCACTTCCTCACCCTAGTGTCTGATTCAGCCACCAAACAAAAAATGGCACTGAAGCAAAGCCTTCATGGTTTAGCAAAAGGAGTTTTGCTTTTTATTGTAAGTCTCCTTTCAGTACAGTGTCATTTGTGCTTCTGATCTCTGACCAGACATCTTACTTAAAAAACCCAAAACCCCACACACCACTACCTCCCAGTCCTCATGTAAAGCCCTGGCCTACAGTCACTGCAGCTCAATGATGTGATGGAGAAGGCAGGTAAGATAGCATTTTACTTAAAAATTATTTCCACAGGAAATGATTTGATTTACATTTGTCACAAAATCAGTTCATTCACCAACCAGTTACAGAGGCTACATTTAATCCAAACTAGCCACACAGGTACTTCCTTTCTATTGCACGTTTAGAGGAGGTTCAAGTCCAGCACAAGAAGGAGGTTCTTGCAGCCCAAGAGGATGGATGAGTTTAAGGTGATCATAAATGCACATGTCTGTAGCAATTGGATAAAAATTGATCCTGCAAAAGCTGAAATATACTGAAATGAGACAAGTGGCTTCAAGGAGAGAGCCATTTCCTAAGCTCCTGACCGCAGGAAGTGCACTGGGGTCCATTCCCTTGAGCTGCTGACCAGAGGCTGCAGTTAGGGTTTCTGCACTGGCGGTTGTGTGTAGTCTTTTGAGCCTGGCAGCGGTGGTGGAGGGCCTGCAGGGTAGTCTCTAGGTCCTGATGGAGGCAAGTCTCTGTTAGGAGAAGGTGTATAGTCTCTGGAGCCAGGTGGGGGGAGCTGTGGGCCTGGAGGATAATCTCTTGGGCCAGGAGGACCTAGGGGTTGAAAAGGAGGGTGCCCACGTCCATAGCCTCTTGGATCTGGAGGAGGTGGCAGTGGGCCAGGAGGCAGATCTCTCATTCCTAAGGGTGGGCCAGGTAAGAAATCTCTTCCAGCTGGAGGTGGCAGAGGAGCACCACGAACTAGAAGGAAAGGAAAACACAGAGAATTAAATGAAATCTTGCTTCAGAGTAAATGGTGAAGAAGGTCCTGATGTGTTCTTGATTTTTTGGAGCAGCTCTGGTGTGGGTCACTGTCACATGCACACCTCTCCAGCCATGAATTATGTTCTAGTGACTTGTGGCTGCTGGTTTCCAGTTTAAATGAGGTAAAATGCCTCCTTAATAGCTTGGCATGAAAGAGGCTTGAAAAACCCCACCTGTCCAAGCTCACTGAGCAAGACAGCTCCACCCCAGGAAGCAGGGGGAAGCATCTGCCATGCTAACAGGTGGCACATCTCAGTTCTACAGCAGGCTACTGAGAAGCACAGTGGGGCAGGTTCAGCACACGGCAATGCAACTGTACCTAGGGGCACAGGAAGAGGTCGAGGCCCAAAGTGCCCACGGAGAGCAGCTGGCGGCGGACCATAGCGAACCGGTGGTGGAAGTGGAGGGCCCATTGCTGGGGGAGTCATGATAGGTGTCCCAGGGAAAGAAGGTGGGCCTTTGGGAACAGCATTAGCCTGTGGGAGATGAGGTTATTTTCAGTGTTACTGCATCACAGAAGTACTGACACTGCTGAACACCACAACCATTTGCCCAAAGACCAAGAGATGGAAAAGTGAAAACCAAACCCATGCAGCACACCTCAAAACACCTTAACCAGGAGAAAAAAGGGAAAGGTACTGCACCATCACTGTCCCTTCACCCAGAGCACCACTCGCAGTACCTAGGAGTGAATGCTTGGTGCATTTTCTGAGACAACAAATTTCCTTCAGCTAGAGCTGTACTGAAGAAAAATTCAATCCCTTTTGAAGTGGGTAAAGGGCCTGGCACCTTCAATTACAGAGGGAATCGTGCTTCAACACCACAGGTAAGTCAGCTTCCTGGGATGAGTGGTGTAGTCACTCAAAGCTCTTTTGCCTGCAGGCCTTAACCTAAAAGATGTTGTTGCCTTAGTTCCATAACACCCAGAGAGCAACTGTTAGATAACCCTTGTGAGGCAGAGGTACCAGCCCTTGGTTAGTGTTGCAGTTTGTTACTTGGCAGCTCAGAGCACCCAGCCTGTTACTCCTCTCCATCAAAGCAGACTAACACCATATGCAGCCTCTGAATACTCACTGTAGCTGGTTCAACAGAAGGTGAAGAAGCAGTGGTTACACAAGGGGCTTCAGGCTCTTGGGGAGAGGGCTGCTTTGTTTGAATTATTTTTTTTTGGACAGCAAATAAGGGTAGTGACAGAATGTGGACAAGACAGGACATGATACAGTTAAGAATCAGCAGGAAGTACAGTGAATCAAGTACTCAATGATTCCTTAAGGTTGGGGGTTTTTCAGCTTACCACTCCATCCACTGCTGTGGAAGGGGAGGAGGTTCTTGGCACAATCATGGATGCTACAGCAGGCCCAAGGTCTATAAAGAGAGCCACAAATGCCAAGTCTTAGCATGGCTGGGGTGAGGAACATGGCTTCTAAATTGTATTTTGGAATTGAAAGCAAAACTGAGTCAGTTGCAGGTGGCTTCAATCCATGTAACTTACCAGGAAGAGACATCCTTCCAGGTAACTCTGGTGGCCTTCGTGGAGCAGGGGGACCATCTACCACTGAACCTTGAGGGGAAACAAGAACCCCAGAGACTCCAATCAATGTCTGCCTGAGCTATTTCTTGTTCTCTTAAAAATAAATGACTCACCTGTGTATTAATAAAGTAGTTATCAATACTGAACACTATCCCTAGAACCAAGACCAGACCCTAGTGCTCCTGTGGTGGTAGCATTAGAGATGGTTATCACAGAAAGGAAACTTCACTGCTTACCAAATTCACCCCTGGAGCCTTCCCTTCGAGGGGCAGAAAGGGGTCGAGCAGGAACTTCTATCATCTGCGTGGGTGATGGATTGCCTCCACTCACAGGTGATGGGCCAAAAGAGCCATCCCTGCTCAAGGGCCCTATGCCAAGGAAAAGGGAAAAAAAAATGCTTGATTTACTTTTCTACAATTTATCAGAGCCTTATTGGTTTAGGATTTACTGCCTCCAAGAGCAAACACTGGGGAGAAACATCAGCATTTACCTTGGCGTGGGGGGACCTGGCGATTGGGTCTGCCTGGAGTTGGCTTTACAATTAGTGGTCTTTGAAGCATGGTGAGTTTTAGGTTTACATCTATTAATCTAATTGGAAAAAACAACAGAGATTTGTTTTTAATTATTCAAACAATACATGTCAGTTATATTTGTTATAAAATGTAACAAGGCAAGCTGCAAAAGCTTTCACCAAGAAATCTTATTTTTACCATCAAAACTGCTTAATACTGGTTTAAAATTCCTAACTCAGCCATGTCCTGCATTGCAGGAGAGGAAATGACCCAAAAATGTGCCAGGGGAGGGGTAGGTTGGATAGCAGGAAGAATTGCTTTACTGGAAGAGTGGTCAGGCTTTGCAACAGGCTGCCCAAGGTGGTGGTAGAGTCACCGTTCCTGGAGGTATCCAAGAAATGTGTGGACATGGCACTTTGGGACATGGTTTAATTAGGCCATTAGGTTGATGGCTGGATCCACTGATCTTTGAGGTCTTTCCCGACCCAAACAATCCTATGATTTAAAGCACACACAGGTGCCCTGCTTGAGCTCCTCCTCTCCCAGTCATCATGCAGCATGTTCAAAGAGCAACGAAACTGGTCTGCTCTGCACTCACTTTTGTCTCAGGTTGGCTGCTTCTCTTTTTTCTTTAGACAGAGCTCTCTCAGCAGCGCGGGCAAGAATCTGTTAGGGAGAATTTTGCCAGCTGCATTAGCTGCACCAACCTGAGGTCAAACACAAATTCTTTGCCTCAGAAAATGGCAAGCATCCTTACCCAATTGTCATGTGCCTTTTTCTCATGAGCAGCAATCTGAGAAGAAAAGAAGTATTTTAGTATGATCTGTGTCAGACCAACCACTCTCTCCAGTAACTCACTACAGGGCACTGGAATGGTGCAGTAAAAGGTGACAACCACCAGCAAGCAAGAACTGTACCTGGTTTTTGTAAGATCTCTCTGTTTTTTGTAATTCATCTTCCATTTCTTGGATCCTTTGCCTGTAGAAAAAAAAAAAAAGAAAAAGAGGGGAAAGAGAAATTTAAATGACTGTTGTTCCAGAGCTGAAACAAAGGAAAACAACAGACTTCAGAAACTGAGCTTACTTGTAAACTTTCACTTCCTCGATGGCCAGCACAGCCTTTTCATCTGCAGCAGACAACTTCTGCTCCTTCTCCTGGCGCTCATATTCCTCCTGGGTTAGTTTCCTGCATCAGGGAAAAAAGCAGCAGCATGTATTCCACCATTCTCCACCTACAACTCCAACACAAGGTGTTCCTCTGCTACCATCAGTGACATCAAGATCTATGATACTGTGTGAGAATACAGAGAACAAAGAGATTACTTTTGAATCCAACCAGACAAATACTGTCTTGTGAAACCAACAGACAAACTGTGTATAAAACAGACTCTTTTGTGTATAAAAGAGATTGTTCTCTGTATAAAAGCTGAAAAATAAGGACTGGGAAGTTCTGAGAGTACCTAAAAGATCTAAACCAACTGATTCTGACTGAGGTCAGCGTAACCCAAACAAATTGTGGCCGTTAAGGCCACAATCTTCTCCTTGACACTTCTGTACAATGTGGCATAGCAACCACAGAATCTGCACACAAAGCCATCCATTTCCCTCTTCCATCCATCTTCCTCTTCTTGGGTTTTTATTCTAATGTTAGAAGGCAACATTGTGCATAGTTAAGTGAGAATCTCTTTAGGGTCACTAAATGGTGGGAAAACTCACCAGCTTTCATTCCAAATACACCTTCAAATGATTTGATCCTTCTGAGCAAAGAGCAGTTGGAGAGTACCTATGATGGAGTATGCTATGTTGTCAAAAAGCAAAGAAAGGAAGGCTTACTTCTGGAGTGCCATCTCCTTCTGCTGGTAAAGTTCACCAAGGATCTCCACTTTCTGCTGTAGGGTTTTGCACTCATTCTCCAGTCGAGCTTTGGCCGACTGGAGCGAAGAGGAGTCGTGCTCTAATCTTTTTATTTGCTCTGTTGGAGAAGCAAAGGTAGGTGAGGAATTTGAAAGAAGCTGCAATGAAAACTGCTCTGACCTTTAAAATGCTGTTTTCAAACTGCAAACAGCATTTCATCCTAACCCTTATTTTTCATTGCTAAGCTTACCTTCCAGCTCGTGTCGTGCTGCTACCTCATCGCTCAGTTTGGACTGCAGGAGGTTTCTGTCTTCCTCAACTAAGGATAACATGGTTTTCACCTGAAAAGAAAAGCAGAAAGTTTATGATCTTAGGCACAGCAGTCATGTGGTGGCATCTATTAGATTATCTTGTGCAGCATACCCTGGAGACATCCATCATCTGCTTAATCTGTGTCTTCATCTTCTCACTCTCATTGTCTAGAAGAGAAAAAGACATTTGTTTTCCCTGGGTCTTAACCCCAGTGCCCTGAAATTTACAACTGTTATAAATAATGCTCCCTACACTGCAAGCTGGGATAGATCTCTCACACAGCAAAAAAACCCCAAACAACAACAAACCAACAACACACCAAGAATACCCCAAAATAACAACAAAAATGCTCAAAACCACCAAAACCACAAAAAACAAACCCCAGGCCAAAACCAAACCCAAACCAAACCCCCCCACAACAGACTAATAAAAACAACACACCCTCACACAACAGAGTCATAGAATAGAATCATAGAATCAATAAGGTTGGAAAAGACCTCAGAGATCATCGAGTCCAACCTGTCACCCAGCACCTCCTGACAACTAAACCATGGCTCCAAGTACCACATCCAAGCCTTTTCTGAACACCTGGAAGACCAAGGATGGGTCACCTGCCAACTGGCAGCAGAGGCAAGGTGCAGAAAGTCACCTGCCCTGTCCACCCCAGGCAGCAGCTCTTTGGAGGGAGCAGCCCAAAATGAAGCCACAACTGTCCTGAGCTTCAGCTTGACCCAAACCCTCCTCTCATCTCCTCCTTGGCCAAAATCCTCCTGAGCTCATCCCTGGCCCAAAGCCTCCTCAGACATCCTCACTGAAGTTGTGTTCTGAAGAAATCTGGGGCCACTGATGAAGATGACACCTCCAGGTGAGACAGAGAGAGGCCACAGCAGGCACTCAAGCACAGCTTGGGGGCAAAAACCCACCACAGCAATTCCATGGCAAGCACAACTATTAGATTTAATCCCAAAGGCATTCAGAAGAGTCCTTCATGTCAGTTCTCCTAGCCACCACACCAATATTAATGTGAGCAGTACCTCCTATTAATGTGAATAGTACTGGACATAGCATCTGACAAACCAAGAAGTGGAAGTTTCCAGCCCACACATACCATATGGTTGGAAAAAAAGCAGGGGGGGAAAAGATACATGAAGGAAAATAAAAGCTACAAGAGGACTTCCCAAAGCAGAGATGTAGCACATCCCTGTGCAACAGCAGGAATGGCAAACTGCCTGAGTGCTTTTGAAAAGGTCTATTTCAATCTTTCAGATTTAAAGTATGTGATCACCTGAACTAGTTACCTGCCTAGAGGTAAGCACAATGCTCACTAAGGATTCAAATGTGGCATAAGAACAAAGCAGATTCTCAGCTTTCAGAACATGCTTAGTTATTAACCTTCGTACTCCAGCTTTAAAACTGTGTTATTGCACTTAGAACATCCCTAAAAGGTAACCTAAAAGCAGTTATTGGTCTTTTTAGTGGCTCCTCCCTTCAGTCAGGAGCTATTTTGTGTCTGAGGGTTCAAGCTGGCAGTCTCTAAACTCACAGGGAGCTACATGCAAGGCCTCCCCCTGTGCCCCATCACACCACACACTTCAGCCACTGGCCTAGCAGCAGGAGGTGGCATTACTGTACCTGGCAACTCTCCATTGGCCAGATCTTCTCCTGTGCTCCACTCACGCCCTTCCTCATCCTTCCTGGTCTCAGCTGCTGAATCCATGTCAAGCTGTTTCAGCTGCATAATGCAGTTAGTTAAAACCTGGGGATGAAATAAAAGGTTCACTCAGGAAGAATGGCTCTGCATTTTTCAAGTCTTTTTAAGTACCTTCTGATGTGTAATATTTAAAAGCAAGCTTGTAGTAGTGTGAACCCACTTCAATTTCATTTTCCTTGTAGGCAAGGGCTTCTTCTATGTCCTTCTGAGACTTCTGATACAGTTTGATCTGCTCACTGAGCTCAGTGTGCCTCTCACTCCAACCTTCAGCTTCTTTCAGCAGCTATACAAAACACCAAGGCAAGATGATAATTTGTTTTTAGTACAGGGTAGATGTAATGAAAATCTACTTCACTGCCAGCTCTGGTGATCACCAATCACCACAGGTTCCAGATACAGAGGCTCAAGCTTCACAGTTACCACACTCAGCACTAGTCCATTGGTAGAACTGGATGCTGGGAATCTTTCTGGATTATTAAAGGGTTTTACTAATTTGGTATTTTCTCAGCCAATATCCCAACATCACAACCTAACTGTTCATACACTTGAAAATATGAGGAATTAACTGCAGTCCAGGGGTAATCAAGCCCCATTCCTTAAAAGGGCCATCTAGGAAGGAAATCACAGAGATATTTACAATTATTTGTAAAATAATTTGTCATTTCAGGGCTAAAGGCCCTCCCCATTTAGCTTAGCTTCAGAATTGCTTTTTGGCAACTCTTCCCTCAGCTCTGATTATGCAATGGCTGCCACATCTGCACAGACCTTCTGGGAAGTTGCTGACAACACACTCCAATCTCTGGAAGCGGCAAAGCCTTCCTACTGCAAAGATGTGGCTCACCAGCACAAAGAGCCTGTGCAGGCAGGTGCAAGGGGGTTAACTTTCATCTTGATAACATGAAATGTGAAATTCTGCCATGTTAGCACAACAGAGACATGCTGAAGTTAAGCTCAAGACAACTAGGACTAAAGCCATCACACTCTCCTCACACGAGAACCAGAGTCGCATAGCCTGGGCATAACTTACTTGCTCCTTGCTCTTTTTCAGCCGAGCATTCTCTTCCTGCACATGCTGAAGCTCAGACTTCACCTTTTTTTCACTTAGTTTAGCTTCATTAAGGGCTAGCTGCACCTACACAGGAAGCAAAAAGGAACAAAAAGACATCAAGTCAAACTGTAATGGAGGAAGAGCTACATATTACCTCACAAAATGGAAAAGAAAAAGGTCTTATGCGCACAAGCTGCTGTCTTCTATTACATCCTAGGTACAAGAAGTGTGACTGTTGAGAGGGTGTAGGTAATGCTTTACCTCTGAAAGCTCTGCAGAATGCACATTGATAGCCTCTTGGAGTTTCTCCAAGGACTTCTGGGTTTCAGAGATCTGTGTAAGAAAAAGAGATGAGCTGTGACTTTGCAGTAGCCTGGTACATGGCTTAGACTGATGAATCATTTTACCTGTGTAATTGAACTTCCCCTTTATGCTTTCAAAACACCAGTAAGTTTCCCCTTAAAGCAGCCATTAAACTAAGAGCAACACAGTGCTGCCTTATCAGCAAGGTGAGAAATTGAAACATACAGCACACTGGAATCAGTACCTCCCATGACTCTGCCCATTTGTGGCTAAGAAATTTCCCTAAACACCTGCAACAGTCTAGAATGAAAGCAACACCTGCTGCTGTCCTTAGCAACAGCCTTTGATCAAAACAAGACCAAAGGCCTTGCTGGAGCTTACCATTCATAAAGAACATCACATTTTTAAAGAGGCGGGGGGAGGGGAGGGAGGGGGAAAGAAAACCCTTAAGTATCTCAAGAATTACAGATCCTCACACTTAATACAGAACTAAACGCTTCCTTCAAGTACAAGAAAACATCTCTTGTTAACCCAAAACCTTCAGCTCATATTGTTAAGGAGCTTCCTGGCTCCATCCTGACTTGAATACATTGGTTTGTGTGTGAAAGCACATAACCGTGCAAGTCCATCAAAATAACCTAACAACAACAACAAAAAACCCACAAACGGATTCTCCCTCTTCAAGCCTGGGATGAACCTGAAATTTCATTTCAGTTCTCTTTTTGAGGAGGCTCATGTCATTTGTTCTGCCCCTATCTGGTCACCCATCAGGTCGTGACCAGCTTTCAGGGTTACGTTAAGAACATTACAGGACACAAGTGTGGTTGCTCTTACCTTGTTCTGTTTCTTCTCGTTCTTTTTTCTCTCTGTTTCAAGCATTTTCTGCAGATTTTTTACTTTGTCATCTAGCTGATGGTTTGCTTCTTCCAATTCTTTGACAGTGTCCTTGAAAACAAAACCAAACCAGAACACCAAATATGAAAGATTCATGGAATGGCTTAGGTTGGAAGGGACCTTGAAGATCATCTAGCTCCAAGCCCCTTGCCATGGGCAGGGATACCACCCACTAGACCAGGCTGCTCAAAGCCTCATCTAGGCCAGAAGGCTCAAGGCCTCAAGATCAGCTAAAGCAAATGAGTTTTTTGATGGTTTTGCTTTCATTAGAGACAACTAACTGTTTCTTACCTTAAGCCCTGCAGTTTCATCAGAGAGAATGTCTTTTTGTTCTTGGGCCACTTTCACAGATTCCTTTGCTTCCTTTATCTAAGCAGAGAAACAACCAAACAGAACTGAGGAAAAAAAACTGTCACCATAATATTCAGTAAGAGTAGAAAACACAAATATTAGCTGTTGCAGTGACTGTGCCATTAAATGAAAACCAGGAAATCAGGAAGCAAAAGCTAGAAGGATACCTTGTGATCATACTCTGAGATCTTCTCCAAGATTTCTGTTTTTTCTTGCAGAAGGTTTTTAATCTTTTCAGCAAGCTGCTTTTCAGTCACTAGGGGGTAAAAAAAGAAAAAGAAAGAAAAGGCAAGCTTCCAGTAACTGTAGTTCATATCCAGGGGGGTGGGGGGGAATCAGAGCTATCGTTACTACAGCTTCAGGGAACGTTTTCCAGGACTAAAGCATGAATCAGGACAGTGCCAATTCCCTGGCAGTCAGCCCTTTCTGCAGGAGTCCAAGTATCTCCAGGTTTCATTGAAAGCTGGGACACTGACACAAGGCATACAGCTCTTGCATCCGTGTCACAGAAGCTGGTCACACAATGCACAGGGGAGCAGAGTAAGGTGCTGGCTGCACACAGATTAAGATGCATTCAAGGGAAGAAGTGGCAGCAAGGATGTCAGAGCAGACTAACTGCTGCTTTAACAACTGGGGGGAAATGCAACACCTTCCCTAACCACCATTTTCTACTATGTTGAAACCAAATGTTTAGTTAGCAAAGGTAACAGGATGAAAGCTCTGGAAGACCTACTGAGAACAGAAATGGGACTGACAACTAGCAGACAGCATCAGAAAGCCTCAGGGAACCACACTGCTTTCTAACAGACCTCCAAAGGGCTGTGACCAAGCAACAGCTCTTTAGGCATGCATTTGTTTCTCAACCTGAACAGGTTGCCAACCAACTCCTAGGATTTGACCAAGATCATTAACATACTACTTCTACTGCAAATTAAAGAATGTCCAATTGCCCTTCTTCTTCAAATCCTAAACCACCTCAAGTCCCATTTGCCTCACAGCAAATCCTGAGGCACAAACAGGAAGCACTGGTTGTTCCAACTGCATCCCACAGGGTGCAATGGCAACTGCTACTCCTCCTTCCCCACCCACACGCAGGATTCTGGGCCAGAGGGCCCTGCTCTGTTGAGAACCAACACAGACTGCTGAGGTATAAGACAACTCTCAGCAGTCTAAGGAGGGCAAGAATCCCTGCATTAGCTGTCTCTCCCAATTTTACCACTGTCATGAAGAAGAGGTAATAATTTTTCACCTTTGAGATTCCAAATACAATCCATCTTTTAAAGCATCTTGGTCACTCTTATTGCTCCTCTATTTTGGATAAAGATTTTAATATCAGTATGACCTTTATCATGCTTGAAGAATCTCTCTTGTTCTCAGCTTTACTAGTTTCTATACACTGCCACCCAAAACCATATATTTGGGGGGGGGAGAAAGAAAGATGAGATCTACATTCCTGTTTGTTTTTAGAGTGGGAGGATATTCCTACCCCTCCAATTACTGTAATTGTTTGGCAGTTATGATAGGGTTTTTTTCAGCTCATCAATTCTGCATTAATTGTACAGAAGGAAACTGCAGTGCAACTACAAAGAAACTAAGAGAGGAATGATTGGTAAGTGGTAGTTTGAGAAAGAAAGATTTAGAGAGCTCATGTGAAGCCAGTTACTTTATATTTTTTGTGTTGCATTCCATTATTAATTTCATCTATCACCTCTATTTCTTTTATTTCATATACTTGAAGCTGGAGAAATGCTCTTGTAAAAAGCAAGGTGCTGGCCACAGGAGTATCTTTTCTGCATGTTTAGCTCTACATATAGAAGGTCTCTCTGTGACTCCCCAGGAGATTCAGGCTCCCCTCAATCCAAACAGGCAAAAGGAACTAGCTGCTGCTTTTTGTGAGACATGACAAGCAAAAGAAGGTTCACTGCTAGTAAGAAGACAAAACCACACTGCCCCACCACCATTTCACCAGCAAACCAATGGATCACATTGATGTAGAACAAAGTGAAACTTTTCTTTACCCTTTCATTTGCAGGTGCCAACTGCAGTGTTTCTCCTGATCAAATTACCAAAAGGAAACCCCACATCCTCAGGTTCAAGTAAACATCACCTACTGGCCAAGCTTACACCATAACCTTAGTGTTCTCATTCAAAAGAAGTGAAGATGAGTAACAAATACTTGGTCCTCTGAAGAAATCTTCCAAACTTTTAAATGCCTAAGTATTAAGTACACTGAAAAGCACAGAGAAGCTTACCTTGATATATTCTACTCTTTACCTATGGAGGGAAAAAAAAAAAGCCATTAAAAAAGTGTTAAGTGAAAAATGTCATTAATTTCCCCTTAAGAAAAAAAGCCACCACTTATATGCAGATTAAAGAAGCATATGGAAAGTACATCTATCACTGCCAAGAAGAGTGTTGAATAACACTACAAACAAGCTTAAGCTGTTTTCTAATAAAAGCCTCTAGGCTAATGCCCTGGTCCTAGAGCCTTAGTAAATGCCTGTTTACTCAGTCACTAAAAGGATAGCAGAAGTTGCCCACATCCAATCGGCAACAAAGAAAGGAAGCCAGTTTGCATCTAAGGACTGTCATGAACTTGGAAACACAGAGAAATATTTACATCCCAGACCCTGATCCTTTTAAAGCCATGTTATGTTTAGGTGACAGTTGCTGATTTCAAAATTAACACCATTAAAGAAGAATTCCAGAAGCTTTCTTCTCATGCTGCTAAGACTATTTCATATTTGAAACTGACCTAGAGTATTCAGTACCAAAACTAAGCAAGGGGGAAAAAAAATTACCAATATTGTTACTAATAATATTTTTTAGTTATTTTTGTCAAGGAAAGGATTCCACAGACTTCCAGAGTCTTTCATCACTGAATTTGACAGCTTTAAATAAACTGCCCTCCTTGATTTTCATCTCTCTATTCCCAAGGAGCTGCACTGGGATACTTGAGAGCACTTTTCTTGCACGGGAAACTGTCCATGCAGAAAAAGAGGAGGACAAATGAGAAGAAAAGTGAGGAAAGGGCTCTCCAGTGAGAATTAAGATCAGGTGTTTAGGTTTCTAAATGCAGTGCCCGCAAGCCACTGGACAACATGAAGGGGAAGGGATTAACTGCTTGTTTTGGAAATAGTCAGCAACAGGCTCAAGCACATGGAAAGCTTCTCATTTCAAAGATATGCTGACCCTTTCCTCAGCCTTCTTGATTTACATAATACTCCCCTATTTTGCTTTTGAAACTGCCAGCTGCTAAAAAAAAACCCCAACCACCTCAATTAACAGCTTAAAAGAAACACTTCTTAGCTTGAAGAAAAGTACAACTTACTTTAGCTACTAAGCCTTCATGTTAATGCCCTGAATGGAAAAAGTAAGGACACAAAAGACTACATATTAGGAAGAAATTCTTCCCCATGAGGGTGGTGAGACACTGGAACAGGTTGTCCGGGGAGGTGGTGGAAGCCTCATCCCTGGAGGTTTTTAAGGGCAGGCTGGATGTGCCTCTGCGCAACCTGATCAAGTGTGAGATGTCCCTGCCCACGGCAGGGGGTTGGAACTGGATGATCCTTGAGGTCCCTTCCAACCCCTAACAGTTCTATGATATTGCTTCGATCTCAGTTAACACTGAAAGTGTTTAACCATACAGACACTGAGCAGCAAGTGAAAGAGCAGCAGGCTTGCAAGCATGAAGTATACTCACTGAAAGGCAGGTTCTCCAGAAAATTATAGTAAGTGTGGCAATTCCCACTAAGGCAGTGATAATAACAGGCTCCCATGGAAGTCCATGGAAATCAGGCCCAGGACGAATTTCCTCAGGCAGTGTAGCAACCAACTGAAAACCGACAGCATTGACAATAATGAATATGTTACCATTAAACACTTGGGCAAAGCAAGCAATCTGCCAAATGCTTTTTACTCCTCTCATAAAGACAGAGAACCATCTAGAGCTTTCTTGCAGTTTTTCTGCCAACTGAAAACTGAAAACCAAGAAAACCACAAAGCAGTTTGATGGTTGCATTTCAGCTCAGAAGTCCAAGTATCTAGAAGACACCTGACATGACAACCTGCTGGCAAAAAGCAGCTACTCCAGAATAAGCTGATACACGTATTTAGCATTACACAGTGCTGGTAGCTATTTGGTGTGTTTCCAAAGTGCTGTAAGGATGGAAAAATATAGAAAAAACCCTAGTTTTACATCTGGATGTTTGTAACAATCCAACACACAGCAGCTCAGACCTCTTCTCTACTATCACCCTGGTCACAGGGTCATGTGTCTCGTCATACGACTATCTTGAAGGCCAGAGAGCACCAGCTGCCTGGGAAAGGTGTGAGTACCTGGCACAGCTCTGTACAGGGCTGACACAGCCATGGCGCTCGGAAAATAACCTGTCCCAGCCACACGGAAATCGCTGCCACCTCCCTGTCCCCAGGTGACACAAGTGTGGGATTCAGAAGGTGGTACACACTTGCCCCTGCCCAGCCCAACCTGGGGGCAAGCTGGCCTCTTCGCAGGCACCCTCTTCCCCCCCACAAGCGTCGGAGTGCGGCGGGAGGCAGGCAGCGATCCCTGCTCGTGTTGACGCCAGCAGACGCCTCCGCTGCCTCCCGCAGGATTGCCCCACATGGCAAGGCAGGGGCGAGGGAAAACAGCTCCTTCACGTAGGGAGCGGGGCAGGTGTACACAGAGGTGACCCCCCTGGGGACGCAGAACATCTCCCTCAGCCCATCTCCCCCGGCAGGACAGGTGATCACTCGAAGCGCCGAGCCCCCCCCCCTCCCGACGGTTTGGACCGGCAGAGCCCCTCCGCCGTTTGGCACCCGCCCGCCGCCCCCAACGGCTCCCACCGACCGGGGAGGGCTGCACGGGGCGGCCCGGGGCGGCCCTGTCCGGCGCGCGCCACACCGCCACCCCTCCGTCCTCCTCCTCCAACCTCGCGCACCTGCAGCAGCGGCCGCGCGGGGGGCTCCATGAGGCGCGCACCGGCGCCGCCGCCCGCAGGGTCCATGGCGGCGCGAGCCCAATTTCCCGGCACACGTCAGCCCTCCGTGACCCCGCCCCGCCCCCCGGCGCGCGCCCGCCCGTCCGTCCGTCCGCGTCATCGCCGAGCGCCGCCGAGCTCCGCCCAGCTCCGCCCAGCTCCGCCCGCCCGTCGCCGGCAGGCGCAGGCGCCGGCGCCATCTCCATCTCTGCCGCTCACCTGTCGCAAGAACTCCCGGGCTGCGGGCGCCGCTTCCTTGAAGGTTCCCTGTGGGGAGGCGGCAGTGCCTGCCTCAGGCCTGCGTCCTTCGGGCCGCCTGGCGCCTTCATCGGGGTCTGGAGGAAGCAGAGAGCCGTTACCTCACGGAGCGGCCGTGCCGTCCTCAGCCGTCGCCAGCAGACAACCCTCCCACCCCGGATTCTGCAGCATCTCAATGCTTTAAGAGGCAGAAGTCCTTTAAAAGGACGCTGATGCTTCAGAAAGCGACAAGAGTCCTTAGAAAAGATGCTGATACTTTAGGAAGAGGCTAAAGTCCTTAAGAAAGGCCACTGATGTTAGAGAAAGGCCTGTAGATACACAAAGCCACCTTGCCAAGCCTGCCTCAGACAGCGCACAGGGAACTTCAGCAGCAAGTCAACAACACAGCACGCTCCCTTCGATTCCTAATCGATAATTCTGCATCTTACAATAATTTTACAGCAGTAGCACTAATGGGGCATAAGCTTTAAACTATCTTTATTTGTACCCTATCTGAAGCCTGTCACTTCCTCTCACTGCTACTGTCGACATGAATTCAAGGTCAGCATATTCAAATAACCACCTGCCCAGCCTGTTGTTAACACCCCAGAACAACTCTTGGGACTAGTGGTTCTACCAGCATCTCCCCTGCTTCTTCTCAGCACATCTAGCAGTCCTCATAGGAATTCCTGGCAGACAGTATCAATCCATCATTAAGGAAGGAATGGAAGATGGTCTAAAGCACAACTGAACTGCTTAAACGTGTAAGTAATCCACCAGCCATTTAAAATCCATTAGATATCTGCATTCAACTTAAAATGTTCCTCAAAACTTAGAAGCTACTCATAAGTGCTTGGCTATGGGAACAGTAAGCAAGATTGATTAAGTAGAATCAGAGGTGGAAAAAAAGCTAAGCTTAGCTCTGAGAATGGAGTCAAAGGCAGTTTTCGGCAAAACCAAAGTTGGTGAACATGATGGTAACAGGATGCCTTGGCACAATGAGCAGTCAGCATGGCTCAGTACACTTGCCCTGGAGGGAGAAGGCCTTTGCAGAGCCCAGTCATACATTTCTCCTACTCCAACAAACACCTTAGCCAGAAATTAGTGAACTGCTTGAGAGAAACTACACTCCATCTTTTCTGGAAAGTAATACAGCCCCAAGTCACAGGTTAAAAAGGGCAAGAAGAGAGAGCTCCTGATTCTTATTTCTCTAGAGTGCAAAGAGGTAGTAGAAAAACCACTCTGCTGAGGTGAGTGGTAGTGAGACAATACTGCCACTAGAGGGACTGCCACGGATGAGTGAAAGCCATTAGGGCTGCAGCAACGTAACAACATTAGTGAAAAACCTTGGCATTCAAGCATGCTCCCCTTTAAGAGAGCAAAACAACCCAATTTCAGAAGGTTACCTGCAGCAGTGTTGTCGCTGGCACTCTGTCCTGAATTAACTGACCCAGGGGCAGTATCTCCCAGCAGCGATCCTCTGTCACTATCATGCTGTTCTTCAGCTTCTCTGTGGTCTGAGAAGTTGGCCTTTTCATGTTCAGGTGAAACGTTATCAGCCCTTTCCTCCTCTTCCTCCTCCTGAATGGGCTGTTCTGCCCTCTTATCTTCAAGCTGCTGAAATTCCTGATCGCTTTCACTGATGGCATTTGGATTTCTGATGGATAGTCTGTCATATTCAGCTTCTTTTGCACCATCTGTGACAGACAGGGATATGTGAATTAAACCCTGAGCTAAGGTGTGTTTCTTACTCACAGTTGTTCTCTAGTGAAATACTGCATTTGATGCAACTTCCTTGATACTCTTTTAAACACTTCTGGATTGCTTCCAATAGATTCTCACATCAACTTGTAGTAACATCTAATGAAGTGTTTGTGCAGAATTCATGCAAAGTACCAACAGCTGACCTTGCAATGAAATATTGTGAAGTATTTTCATCTTTCACAACCATCACAAAAGTCACATATTTAACATTTCCTACTGTAAAAGGAGCCTTGACAAGACTGCATCTTACTACCTTGCACATTAATTAGGGGAAAAAAACCAGGAAGCTTTTAGCAGACTCTACCACTGGTTCTTCCCCCATCACAACATCTGTCAGTTCAGTATTTCTACTTAGGCACTGCTGTGAATGTGGGCAAAAATATGACAGGGGCATCTGAGGTTTTAGGTACCTGGATTTAGTGCCTGAATTTTGCATTTATCATTGGATCTCTCATAATGAGGTGCTAGCTAGTTCAGAAAAGAAGACCACTCTGAACCCTCCAGAAAATTCAGCACATCAGTGTATCTGAAGCCCCATTTCTTGAGAGAAGGAAGTATGACATGACCTGAGTATGGCTCTTTCTAGGCATATCCATGCACAGATCCCACTTACCTTACACAAAGCATGGCCTGTAAGAACACACGTGCTGAGCTCAACATTTTCTCTCAGGATTTGTCCCTGGGCCACCCACCACAATGCCCCAAACATGCCTTGAAGCCAAGTAAAAACCCCAGCAGATTCCACAGGACCTCTTTCAGTAAAGCTTCTCTGGGTTACACAGTATTGTCTGTGAGAGGGTTTTACTTCCATTTCATCTTTTTATTAATGGGTTTAATGTCCTACCTTGAACATGCAGCTCATCATCTTCCTGTTCTGGAAGAGATGCAAGTGGGACGCTCTCACTTGCAGCTGAATATTTACTCCTTAGAGAATACATTAATTCTTGAATATCATCCATCAGGGCACTCTCCTCATCATACAAATCCATTTCTTTCACCACCTCCTCTTTATTTTCTGCCACTCTGGAATCCAGAACTTTTCCTACGACGTCCATAATGCTGGATTCTGAAAATTCAAGTATCTGGTCCAAAGATTTTTCTATGTCTTCGTTGTCATGGCTTGCCTTCCGAGCAAGCTCCATCTCCACCTTCATGTCATGAAACATGGCTTCTATCCTCTGGGCATGCTGAAGCCCAAGGTACTTTTGTAGGCGCATCACACGCTTTTCATCCAGGAAATCTCTCATGATTGTGAGTCGCTTCACAGCCTCGCTGAAGTCTGTTACAGTGTCACTGGTGGCTGCTGAGCTGTCTGCAGGACCTGGGGAATGGGCAGATTGCTGGTGGTCATTTCTTGTATGCTCCAAGTTTTGCACCTCTTTTAAGTCTTTCTGTGAAATCCCCTCTAGATGATCCTTCCTTTGGTTAAAGTCATTGTCTGCTCTCTCAGGAGACTGGGAATCGTGGTCTTCCACCGCTGGTGGTTCCTCAGCTTCAGAAGGCTCATCATCATCAGCTTCCATGACATGTTCCATCTCATCCACTTCAGCATCTTCGCTCACTGGTACCTCTGCTTCTTCACTCTCAGTTTCATTTGCATCTTGCACACTGATGTTTTTTTTAGCCTCCCTGGGAAATGAGTTTGCTTCCTCTCTTGTGCCAGAAGTAGGATTTGCAGCTCCCAAAACAGCTTCACGTAGTACTTCTAATTCAGGGTTAGACCTTTTAACATTTAGCGTGTCACCCTGTACATTTGCAGCCCCTGCTTGTGACAGCTTTGCACTAGCAGCATTCTCATCTTCCAGGAGCTCTTCCTCTGCTTGTTTCAGGCCAGGGTCATCTTCAGCATCTGGCTCTTCAGATGGCAATTCCGTTCTTAATGTTCTTCCTTTTGGTAAATCTGTGCCAAGGTTTCTGTCTGGATCTACATCCTCAGTGTGATCAGTTCCTTGCTGAGTAAGATTCTCTGTATTAGTATTCTGTGCAGTACTTTTTGATTTTTCTTCTGGGGAACTCTTCTCAATGCTTTCTTCAAATGCTGTCACCTTGCCAAGAGTTCCTGAAAGCTCTTCTTTCACATCTGCCTCTGAATACTCAGTCTCATTTTCCCATGGCCCAGGTTGCTCAACAGCTCCTCTATGGCTTGAGTCTCCATCCCCTGTGGGGGTTTCTTTCATGTTTTTCATTTCAGGTTCTTTGCGAAGAGAGGTAGGGTTTGGATTTTCATGATTGGTCTCCCCTGTTTGTTTCAAATCTTCTTCATGTCTTATAAGGTCAGCAGGCATTCCATGCTCCAGTTTCTCTTTCAAGAGGTCATGATCTCCTAAGCCACTCTGAGATGCATTTTTGACCTCTTGCACTGGTTTGGCTGTAACATCAACAGAAGGCTTGTTCTCAGCTCTTCCTTTCTCCTTTGTTTTCTCCCATAATTTTTCGTGCTTTAAAGCATTTTGTAAGACCTCTCCTGAGATGTTATCCTCCAGCTTTTTCTCACCTTCTTCTATTTGAGAAGGTGGCACTTTTTCTGGACTCTTGTTGATATCACCAGCAGACGGTCTTAAAGCACCTTGCTTGCTTTGAACAAATGATTTGGACTCCAGATTATCTCCTGGAGTAGGCAAAGTGTGAGGATCAGGCACAGCTGTATTCTTCCGCTCTTCAGTATGTGATTCAGTTCCATCAGCCGTGAGCTGCTCTTCAAACTGTTCAGTTTTGTTTGTTTTCACTTTTGAACCCAGTTCTCCTGTACCTACAGGTTCTTTTCTAAGGAGTTCTTTGGAGAGATCCTCAGGTTGAGTTGTTGCTATTGCTTCTCTTTTGCTAATTAGATTCACATCATCATTTTTCTCTTTTGTTTGTTTAGATTCTGACCTGTCCATACTTAAATGGTCAGTAGACATCTTGCTCTTACTGAAGGCATCCTTAAGAATGAATGCATCTGAATCATGTTCTTCCTCATTGTCTCTTTGGTTATTTAGCTCTGTAGCACCCTTTGCATATTCATCAGGTTCATAATTTTGTGACTCAGTGTCATCATTCTTGTCAACGTCTAAACCCACTGGGGACATAACATCTTCCTCTGCTGTAAAAGACAGCAAAGGGATTTCTGCAGACTGATCTGCAAAGTCTGGCTCCTCCTCTGCATCATGAGCATCAACGCTCAAGTCTTCATTCAGATCATCTTCCAGAGATGTAACAAGGCGAGTCACTTCATCATCTGATACAACAGCATCAGCAGTTGAGCCAAATTTTGTTTTCAAGTTCACAGAGAGCTCTCTGTTCAAAAGTGTATAGGCATTGACTTCTTCATTCTCTTGGTCAAGTTGACTGGTTTCACCCTGAGGAACACTAGTGTTTTTGGTATTTTCACTTTCTAGCCCTTTTAGTTTCCCATGTAGCATTCCTTTCAAGTGCTCATGTGCAATTTGGTCTCCCTGAGTGTGTTCTTCGTGGCTATTAACACTGGAGCCTCTCCCAGTATTTTCAGTTCCTTTTTTAAGAGAACTATCTGCTTCCTCTGTCATGGTGAGGGCTTCCTTGTCCTCTGTGCTTAGCTCAAGACTGTCTGTCTCCAAAGCATCAAAGGACTTTACTGTATCAGCCTGTTCAATCTCCTCATTCCTTTCAATTCCTCCAGCTGGTTTTGTCCCTGGATCACTTGACTCAGTTTCCCCTTCATTTGCTATTGTCTCTTGCAATGGTTTCAAAAGGTCATCCACATTGTAGTTATCAAAATCATCCCTTCCACCATCAAAGCAAACAAAGTCTGTTTCCTGAAATAAAAAACAGCATGCAGTCACAAATACTGTTTTCTTGATTGTAGTGATGAGATCAAATCCATTTAGTTGGTCAGAGAGGGATAGAGCAGCAAAATAAATTATGTTAATTGTGCAGAATTAAACCTCTGGAGTCCCCAACCAAAACTCTTTAGTGGAAGTTTTGCCCAATGCCTCTTAGAAACCCAAATAAAAAGGTTATGACTTAGCCCTATCAAAGACCTCCTAGTGGGGAATAAACTGGAAGTCAGCACCGTTGGAGTTGACAGTATTACTCTTCACTCATCACATATATCCTAGGTTAAGAACAAGTGTATTGCTTAATGCCAGTGAGAAGGAAACCATCATTAAGCTTCTCTGTCACAATCTCTGGCTGTCTCTCCTCAAATGACCAAGTCTGCCAAGCAGGAGGTGCCTGTCAAAAAATTCCAAAAGAATAGACAGCAGTGCAAGCTACTTCAGTTTCCTCATGACTCAATAGTGGGGCCAGTTCTCTTCAGTATCTTTAACTGATACTGATATCATCACATATGATCTGGACTAGAAGATTGAATGCACACTGAGTTTGCAGGTGACATTAAGCTGGGAGGAAGTGTTGATCTGCTTGAGGGTAAGAAGGCTCTAGAGAGGGACTTGGACAGGATGGATCAATAGGCCGAGGCCAGTTGTATGGGGTTTAACAAGGCCAAGTGCTGGGTGATATGCTTGGGTCACAACAACCCCATGCAATGCTCCAGGCCTGGGGCAGAGTACCTGGAAAACTGCCCAGCAGAAAAGGATGGGGTGCTGGGGGTGCTGGTTCATAGCCACCTGAACACAAGCCAGCAGTGTGCTCAGGTGACCAAGAAAGCCAGCAGCACCCTGGCTTGTATCAGTGTGGCCAGCAGGTGGAGGGAAGTGATTGTCCCCCTGTACTCAGCACTGGTGAGGCCACACCTTGAGTACTGTGTTCACTTTTGGGCCCCTCACTACATGCAAGACACTGAGGTCCTTGAGCAGGTCTGGGGAAAGGTAATGAAGCTGGTGAAGGGTTCATTAGTCTAGAGAAAAAGAAGCTGAGAGGAGACCTTCTCAGTCTCTGTGAGGTTGTAGCAAGATGGGTGTTGGTCTCTTCTCCTTAGTAACAAATGATACTACAAGAGGAAATGGCCTCAAGTTGCACAAGAGGAGGTATTGGTTGGCTATTAGAAGAAATTTTTCACTGGAAGGGTTCTCAAACACTGCAACAGGCTCCTCAGAGAGGCAGCTGAATCCCCATCCCTGGAGGTGTTTTAAAGACACAGAGGTGCTGATGGACATGGTTTAGCACCAGACTTGGTTGTTAGGGAATGGTTGGACTCAATGATCGTAAAGGTCTCTCCAGTTGAAAATCCTATAGGGTTCTGAAGCTGTGTCCACAAACAGGCCTCACTCACACTGCTGAGGTTACCAGCTACTAGTGCATTTTAAAGCCATGTATGTGTGTAAGGGCTGAAGGGCTAGTTCTGTAATCAAAGGGCTAAATGTATCAGGTTTTGTTTGCTTCTGATAGTACTTGAAACCTCTGAAGTTTGGGAAAAGAACCAATTCTGAATACATACCAAACAGTTCATGTGCAAACCAGCCAGCAGCATTTCTAGAGCTCAATCCAAACAGGTTTTGTTAGGAGAAAACCAGAATAGTCAAGAAAAGAAAAAACAGATGCTCACACTTTGGGCTGATGCTTACACACCCATCCACATACACAGCTGTACAAACACTCCACTCCCCAACATACATATGGATCTCTGCACATATGTAGCTGCTTACTAACAAAAAGTAACTAAGGATCCCTGACAAAAGGCAACTAAGGATCCCTGACAGTCCCATTCTCCCCCTCAGGGATTTCTCTGAATGCTGAGGTAAGAAACACTAAGGAGCCCAATTAAAAAACAACAAGTAAGACTTACGTCTGTTGGCAATTCTAGCTCCTCGTTGGAGTAATTATGATTTATTTCAAGTAAATCCTTTGGAAAATATCCAAAATCACTTCCAACCTGCCAGAAAACAAACAAAAAGACAGTAAATAAGCTTTTAAAATCCTGTGACTGTTAAAATCCTAACTGCAGAGGCTAGAAACAAACACAGAGAATTTCTTAATTAACAATGTGGAAAAAAAAGAGAAGGATTAGTAGCAATGCCCCATTTATACAGGAGTTTTCATTGAGGTTTTATACTTAAGACTTCACAACACTCCTGTGAAGTTCCTAAGTTTTACTCTTCATGTTTTAAAGCCTGGCTTACAAGGAATTATCAGGAAAGATGGGAGTGAAGCCCAGGTATTCTGGCTCATCTGCTTAACTATTGTGCACTCTCACTGGCACCACTTAGGCTTCAAGTATTTTCTCAAGGAGTAAGCAGAAGAGGATCTTGGACTAATAAGATTTACATAGTATCATAGAATCAGTCAGGGTTGGAAGGGACCACAAGGATCATCTAGTTCCACCCCCTCTGCCATGGGCAGGGACACCCCACACTAGATCAGGCTGGCCAGAGCCTCATCCAGCCTGGTCTTAAACACCTCCAGGGACGGGGCCCCAACCACCTCCCTGGACAACCCATTCCAGGGCTTCACCACTCTCATGGGGAAGAACTTCCTCCTCACATCCAGCCTGAATCTCCCCACCTCCAGCTTCATTCCATTCCCCCTAGTCCTATCACTACCTGAGATCCTGAGAAGTCCCTCCCCAGCCTTCTTGTAGCCCCCTTCTGATACTGGAAGGCCACAATTAGGTCGCCTTGGAGCCTTCTCTTCTCCAGACTGAACAGCCCCAACTCCTTCAGTCCCCACACAAGGTTTGTAGCCTGAAATGTGCACACTTTGTACTTGAGGGGAAATTTAAAAAAAAATATATATTCTTGAAGCAGATTTTAGGAAAAAGCAAAATTGTACCTGAGGTAATAATCTATTTTAAAACCTGTGTGGAAAATATACCCCCTTTGCAAATGCACTGGTGCTCTTCAGCAACTGGTACAAACAAGAAATCAGTTGCAGATGGCTGTTTTCAAGCAAGTCAATGTGCTACGCCAAGCCAAACAGCAGAAGACAAGAAATCTCTTATCACTCACCAGATAAGATCTACATAGTAGTGCTCTCACTCAAGAATCCTGACAGCAGCTGCCAAAAAGCCAATATTAATAGCATGCTATCACTATGCAGATTAGATAATCCAGGCAATTAGACCTGGTGGACACACCTAGAAAGGTACAGGCTTCCTAGACAACCAAAACAACAGCAAAAAACTATCAGCCATTTCCTCAACGTTCTGTTAACAGGAGGAAGATGACAGTTGCCAATTTCCTCCAAGAGTTTGTTTGGGAAGAGCACTCAAAGAACAAACTAAAAAGGAAACCAGTTATGTCAAAACAATTAAGGACATCTAAATACGTGTTGCTGTACTGATACCACTGCAACAGGTTAACTTGGGCAGAAGTTTTCTGGATTTACAATGGCATAGTAAAAAAGAAGAAAGTTGTATGCAGTGAATAGCAAGTACTAGTACTTTTCTGGAGGGTTTATTTTTGTAATGCAAGTGAATTAAGCACTGATACATCATAGGCTTTCCTTTTTGAACCTTTTCTTGTTCAAACCTTACCTCCCATAGTTGATATTTCTGAAGTTCATTACACATAAAAAAAAAAAAATCATCTATTACCTCCTCGCCTTTTGCGAACACAGAGTCATATGGAAGAGAGATGTGTATGCAGGTGTATTATTAGGAATTACTGGGAATGGAAAAATCAACTAGACAAGTCAAATTTGTAGCTTGACCTTGTGCTGTACACAACAGTTTTATTCTGAACCAGCCTGTTTCTCTCTACAAACTTCAGTCTCAGTTTTACATGATCTTTCTGAAAATTAGAGCCAAAGCTTTGATGTAGCATCCTTCCAGGCTAATCTCTGTGACTCCTATGATAATTAGACATCACAACTTGAAACTCACTCAGTGCAATGCAAGCTGCTGACCATACAAGTCCTCTGCAGTGACCCAGTTTGCCACTTATGTGGTTTGTGAGCCATATGGGAGCTGCGTGCCCAAAATTTCATCTACTCCTCTTCCTACAATTCCTCTCTTGTAAGGGAAAAAATGCCTCATTGTGCAAATAAAGGAAACATTCTTCATTCTCTACAGACACAACAGAGGAAAGGCACTACAAATGCCAAGTAAGTAAGAGAGAAAAAAGTGCATCCTTCATTTTCACTCCCTCCCTAGCTAAAATGCCGTGGGTGGATGAAACATGTAGCCATGTGTACAGCATCTCTCCCCACCAGTGCGGCAGCCAGCTGAGGCAGACACATCAACCACCACTGACCAAGAAGTCAGACCATACAACCTAGTTCAGTGACACAAAACTGACAGCTGGGAAAGACATTTGAATGTTTTTGATCTTGAAAACCACATCCACAGATACCCAAAACTGCAGAACAAAGAATGCAGCCTGTGTCCTTGGCTGTGTCAAAGTGTGACCAACAGAACGAGACAGGCTATTCTGCCCCTCTACTGTGCTCTTGTGAGACCCCACCTGGAGTACTGTACCCAGTTCTGGGGCTGCAAGCACAAGAAGGACATGGAACTGTCACAGCAGGTCCAGAGGAGGACCACAAAGATGATCAGAGGGCTGGAGCACCTCCCCTGTGGGGACAGACTGAGAGAGTTGAGGCTGTTCAGCCTGGAGAAGAGAAGACAGCCTTCCAGTACTTGAAGGAGGCCTACAGGAAAGCTGGGGAAGGAGGGCTTGGAGTGATAGCATGAGGGGGAATGGATTTAAGTTTGAGAAGGGGAGATTTAGACTGGATATTAGGAAGAAATTCTTTCCAGTGAGGGTGGTAAGACTCTGAACAGGTTGCAGGATGCTCCCTCCCTGGAGGGGTTCAATGCCAGGTTGAATGAAGCCTTGATCAACCTAGTTTAGTGGAGGGTGTCCCTGCCCATGGCAGGGGTATTGGAACTAGGTGATCTTTACAGTCCCTTCCAACCTAAACCATTGTATGAATCTGTGATCAAAGAAGAGTTGGTTTGGTCTGTCTTTGCTGAAAGCACTGCTAAGACAAAACAGGAAAAAATGCCTTGATCTTCTGGGTCTTCCAGACATACTCTTTCTCTCTTACTCCTTAAATTTACCCTTCATATCCTCTCTGTTATTGCCTTATGTGTAAGATTATTTTTTGTAAAACACCCCAGAACAAAACAACAAACACAGCCCAAACAGCCATGATCAGCAGCCAAGTCCATTTCTTGTAATGTGAGGCCAAGAATAGAATAGAATAGGAGTTTTCTCAACCTCAAATCAAAGGAATTAAGTCCAGCTCTTTGCCATACAATAAAGCAACAGTTTTCTGCAGCAGTAATTTAAACAGACTTTGCTGAAATATTATGTTAAATCACAGTGGCTTTTCTCCTGAATTATCTGAAGCAGTTTCAAGAGTTCTGGATCCTGCTAGAGATGAAGGCAGGAGAAATGCACAGCCAAGTCAACATAACACAACTTGATGGTGTAATGTTTCAGGTGGATGCTGAAGAAGAGACTGAAGTACAGGACACAGTGCAGTGGCCAATGATAGTACCAGGTCTGCTGCACATTTTGGTTTGTGGGGAAAACAAAGAATAATCAAGTACTTTCCTGGAACAGATGTATTTGTGACATTCACAACAGAAATTCACTACTAAATAATCATCACAGCATTTGGCTTTGCTTTATTACTGAGGTTTAGACAGCTCTGCTAAAAATTGCATGCCAGGTAATATATAAGGTATATATTATCACTCAATCCTAGGATTTTTCCCACATGCAAAACACTCACTGAGCTCCATGGGAATTCTGCAAGCAATGAAGTATACAAGACTGGGATCATAAAAAACCCAATCTGCTTCTTTTCTTTAATACAGCATGTTTGCTGGCACAAGGCAATAAAAATCAACAATAGCTTGAAAAGGGTGGAGTGAATTAGAAAAGCAAAGGCAAATAGAAACAGGACCCAACTGCTGTAGACTTCTCTATGCTCCTTTCCTATCAGATCATCTCCCTTCAGGTCAGAAATACTATTGTATTTCTCCTGGCTCCTCAAAATTGATTACTGGATTAGAGCCTGTATTTACAACTTGTTTGAAATAAGCCCCAGGTTGCCATATTTGAAGCTTCTCATACACAGAACCACATAGAATGGTAGGGGTTGGAGGGGACCTCTGGAGATCATCAAGTCCAAACCTTCTGCCAAGGCAGGTTCACCTAAAGGTCACACAGGAACACATCCAGGTGGGTTTTGAATGTCTCCAGAGAGGAGACTGTACCACCTCTTTGGGCAGCCTGTCTGTCACCCTTAAATTAAAGAATTTCCTCCTCAAGTTTGAATGGAGCTTTTTATGTTTGAGTTTGTGCCCATTACCCTTTGTCCTGTCACTGGGCACCACTGATAAAAGGCTGGTCCCATCCTCCTGACATCTATCCTTTAAGTATTTATGAGATCCACACCTTCCCCCCAGCCAGTCTTCTCATTCCCCTAACTTCTGCCCCTACCTGATGAATAGAATAGAATAGAATAGAATAGACCAGGTTGGAAGAGACCTTCAAGATCATTGTGTCCAACCTATCATCCAACACCACCCAACCAACTAAACCATGCAACCAAGCACCCTATCAAGTCTCCTCCTGAACACCTCCAATGATGGTGACTCCACTACCTCCTCGGGCAGCACGTTCCAATGGGCAATCACTCTCTCTGTGTAAAACTTCCTCCTAACCTCCAGTCTAAACCTCCCCCAGCGCAGCCTGAGACTGTGTCCTCTTGTTCTGAATAGAATAGACCAGGTTGCAAGAGACCTTTAAAATCATTGCATCCAACCCACCTAATCAACTAAACCATGCAACCAAGCACCCTATCAAGTCTCCTCCTGAACACCTCCAATGATGGTGACTCCACCACCTCCCCGGGCAGCACATTCCAATCGAGCTGTTAGTTTTCATTCTGCCCTAATAAATAATTTCCCCCAAAACTTTGGGGAATGCAAGTAAAAAGCCTGTTGGGTAGATGCAAGGGATCAAATGCTACATGTGAGCACACAAACCACACGATGAGGTCCCAAAAGGGCTGGGGCAGAAGGCACCATGCCTTCTGCTGGAATCTGCTTGCTCGCAGCCCTCACTAGGTAGCCTGTTTTTAATTAGCAAGCAGCAGCCTCCCGCTAGCTCCACGGCTGCACGCAGCAGGCACGGCTGCTCTGCATAAATCAAGTCACTGGCATGGGAAGTTACGCTGCAGGAGAGACCCCAGCACAGAGAGTGTCAGATGTGCCAGTGCCCTACTCAACAACACAAGGGTGGGCACCTCTGACCCTGCTTCAGCGTCGGCACATTGGCTGTTGCAGTGTTGTTATTTGCTGCAGAAGCAGTAAATCAGACTGGGGGGGGGGGGGGAAAGGAAACATAGGCACCAACCAGTGTGTCATCACTGCCTTAAAAAGGACACAGAAAACAATGTAACACAGTTTTAAAATGACAACAAATATAATGGGAGTTTTGCAATTCTTTTTAGACCTGCCAACTTCAGCTCTTACTTGTTAAACTCAATGCAAACATCCTTTTAACTTGGAGACACACCTATCTGTTGCAGGAGCTTCCTATTAAAAGAATATAGTGAATATTAACTCAGCAATTATCTCAGACCTGCTGTCTGATCTTGCAGCCTGCAATACACCTTGTTAGAAGATGCAAAATTGGCCCCATGTTGCTACTCCGTGTCCCAACAACTCACAGCCCTGGAAACCTGTACTGGCTAGTTAACCAGATTATTTCTGGCACAGTACATGTCAGAAGGGAATTACCAGCATGATACAATTATAAACTTTTCTTTAACCACGTGCCACGATTTTCTGCTCTGTTCTGTATCATTCTAATTGGATTCAGCTCCTGCTGAGAGCTTGGCTGTCCACACCCAGGCTGAACAGGTTAGAGAAAGTGATGCATCCTGCTTTCCATTTAAACCACTAGTCCCACAGTCAACACCCAGGTGTTGCTTCAAAGCAGCCTAGAGCACTGGGGAAGGCAAGAGTAAGAAATTATTTTCAAATAGATTATTTGGACGTAAAAAGGTAGGCAGAAGAAGCATGGGCCACAGGGATGGGATCTAAGCAGTCTTCATACTGCCAGCATTTTCCAGGGAAGTCCACAAAAATTGCTCATCCTCCAGGGTATCTGAGCTCTGCTACTGTCAGGCAAACAAGGGGTTTATCATGAAAACCAAGAGGAGTCTTCTGTGAAACAACTGCACATATGGGGACCCTCTTTTCTCATTAACCCTCTCTTGATTTCCCAAAGTGGACAACCACTTGGATAAGGCCAGCAAGTTACTAAAGCTCAAAGAGAGCTTTTTTCACTTTTTTCCCCCCTTCAAGTCTGCATGCAGCTTAGATAAAAAGGGGAAGACAGCAACTGAATGTTAGGCAAAGAAATGCACTTAAAACGTGTACATCCATCAACCTTCAGCAGGATTACACGGAGTGCAGGAGGAGACCATGTCAGCGGTAAACCTAAGGGCACATAAAGGGTAAACTTAAGCCTGCCTAGATGGGAAAGGAGGCTCAGCTTCCAGGCAGGCTCACGGGCCAGCCCTCCAAGTGCTGCAACGGGAGGTTGCCAAGACAAAGGCAGTTTTCTAACAGTTTTAGCACACATTAGCATTGCCGTTTTTGCACAGCACTTAATAATGCCTTCGGTTTGATCGAACCACATCCCATTTCACGCTGATCTCAGGAGGACAAAATGGCATTCAGCATGTTACTTAGCTATGTTCAAACGCTTAAGCGTTCTCCTAGGAGGCAAAAGGGAGGAGAAAAGCTTACCGACAGAAAGCACTAAGGAGAGCAAGTAGAAGAAATGCTTCACAGTACTTACACTTCCAGCCCAGAGCTCAGTCGATTTTCCTATTAGTTTGTAATATACGTACACCGCTTCTCCCTTCTTAAAATTCACAAAGCGACAGTCAGGACCCTTAAAATCCTGCATCGCCTTCCCCCGGCACATCAACACTGTCCAAACAAAACAAAAATATTATTGCTATTAAATATATATATATATATATATAATAATAAAACTGTTTCATGAAAGGAGTCCTTGCTAACTGGCTGCAAAATAACCACCTTCACCCCCGCTGCGCACCAGCTTATTTTCCAGATTGAGTCAAGAGATAGGAACTTAAGTATAACTAAATTATTAAAAACAAACAAACAAACAAACAAACAACAAAACAAATCCCCAAGCTCACCGAGCAAACCAAGCGTTTGACAAAGCCCTGGCGAATTACATTTCAGAAGTATGCTACGAAGCTAATTATCAGTATTAAGCGAGCCGGGGAGATGACACCGTGTCCTAACGAATAAACAGCACCCGGAGAGCGGGTGGATTACGGGAAGGTTTTTGGAGGACAGAAAATTCCGAAGGAGCTGTGGGAGCTCTGAAAACTTGGTCGAGGAGCTGGGAGCGAGGCGCGCCGGCGCCGCGTTACCATTTTCCCGATTCGCCCCCGGTTTCCGTGCCAGAGCACGGGGTGCGGGGAGGACTTTGGGAAATGCACCCGTGAGACATGCGACGGCTGCATCTCTCCCAGCAGCAACTTCCAGCAGCAGCCAGGCGGCCTCCCGGCTGTGCCGAGCGCCAGAGAACGGGCAGGATTCCCCCGTCACCCCGACGAACTCCCCGGGCAGGGGTCTCCCGCCACCCCCAGCTTCCCGGGCGGGGCTCGGCATGTCCCCGCCGCCCCCCACTCACTGCTGCACTCGGGGTCGGCGCAGCGCTTGCGCTCGGCGAAGCGGCGGCCCAGGTCGGGCCCGGCGGCGGCGGCTAGGAGGGAAGGCGGCGGGGGCAAAAGCAGCATCAGGGCAAGGAGCAGCCGGGGGTCCGGCGGCGGGGCTGCGGCCATGTTGGCGGGCGCCGGCGGCGGGGAGGGAGCAGACACGTCAGCAGCGCCGGCGGGAGGGCGATGTGGCGGGGGAGGGACCGGCCCAGCCCGGCCCCGCCGCCACGGCGGGAGGAGAGCAGCGCCCAGACCCTCCCTCTCTCCCGGCGGCATCCCGATCCTGAACCTGATTCCCCATCCCGAGCCCGCGCAGTGGAGACCCCCGGCCGGCTGCGGATCCGGCTCTTTTCAGGGTCCCTCTTACAAGAGGGCTCTCTCTGTCCTGGAGGGGTAAGAGGGGAGGTCTCTGCCCCTTATTTCATAGAATCATAGAATGTCTTGCGTTGGAAGGGAGCTATAAAGGTCACCCAGTCCAATTCCCCTGCATTGTGCAGGGACATCTTCAATCAAATCAATCAAATCGGATTGCTCAAAGCCCTGTCCAGTCTGGCCTTGACTGTTTCCAAGGATAGGGCTTCTGCCACCTCTGTGGGCAACCTGTCCCAGTGTTTCACCACCCTCATTGTAAACAAACAAACAATATATCTAAATCTGCCGTCTTCTAGTTTAAAACCTTTAGCCCTTGTCTCGTTGCAACAGGCCCTGCCTAAAAGTCTGTCCCCATCTTTCTTAGAGGCCCCTTTAAGTACTGAAAAGTCACAATAAGGTCTCCCTGGAGTCTTCTTTTCTCTAGGCTAAACCCCAACACTATCAGCCCATCTTCATATTCCAGCCTTCTAATAATTTTTGTGGCCCTCTTCTGTACCAGCTCCAACAGGTTAATGTCTTTCCTGTGCTGATAACTCCAGAGCTGGACACACTACTCAGTGATTATGAATTGTGTTTTTCCCTAGCAAAGGACCATTACCACAGCGCATAAAAGGTGTAATACCAACCCCCACCATGGGTAAGGATGTAACAAATCCAAGCATCCACCTTGCTGCTCCCGCCTCGCTAAGTTCACATCTGTGCTTGGGAGAAGTGAATGTTACCAAGCCAGATGTCATCTCTCCCCATGACCTCCTGAGGGTCTGAGGTTAAACCTGTGGTAAGCTCGCTTACCCGTAGTCTCGCTGAGGAAAGCACAGGCAAATGAAGGGTTTCACACCGAACTACCGAAAATCCAGGGTTCACAACAAGGCCATTCTTGCCTTTCACTAGCTCAGCTTTCACTTGCTGCTACGTTTTAACTACAGATGCTTGTGAAACAAAGTATGTCCGGCTCAGAAGTGTGCCTTGCACTCAGGATTGCCCCTTCTTCACATCCATCACGTTTATAGTTTTAGAGATCTAATGTGGCAAAATAACAGCAGAAGTCACAATGGTCATGTACAGGAGAAACACAAATAGAACTTTTCTCTCTTCTGTTTTTCACACCCATGTTTTTTGTTCAGCACAGCTTCTCAGTGGATAAAGACAATAAAAAATGCAGCCAAGAAGAGAGAGGTAATGTGAGAGAGTCTTCTTGCTGGTTTATCAAATGGCCACATTTTTTTAGTTTTGAATTTCTAAAGGGGAAAATACTGAAGCTGCTTCCAAAATGAATAGGTGCTCTGCAGAAGCAACAATCAAAGTGAAGGATTCTGCCTTTTTGTGCATGTCAAAGCACAACTCTGGACAGCTTTTTAAGACCTCTTTTGAATACAAGAGTTAGCAATCATCACTGCTAGCTCCATTAGAGGCACTGCTTATATTATCCTCATGATTACTGATTTTTGCTCTCCATGCTCTCATTTCCACAGGCTTCATCATACAGGGCCTGAGATCCAAGCTTAGTTACTGCTGAGTAATTCCTGAAAAATATGCAAGCCTTTCACTTTCAGCCCCCATCTAGAGCAGTCTAATATTCTCATCACATTGTGAAAGGACATGAAGGCAGAAACAGGTTTCTTCCATAGTACTGCGATGAATAACGTTGGTGCCTCTTTGCCCAACATACCTTGGACATCCTGCCACTTTTAGAGGACACAGCCACAGGCTGTGCCAGGGGAGGTTTAGGCTGGATGTTAGGAAGAAGTTCTTTATAGAGAGAGTGATTGCCCATGGGAATGGGCTGCCTGGGGAGGTGGTGGAGTCACCATCACTGGAGGTGTTCAGGAGGAGACTTGATGGGGTGCTTGGTGCCATGGTTTAGTTGTTTAGGTGGGTTGGATTGGTTGATGGGCTGGACGCGATGATCTTGAAGGTCTCTTCCAACCTGGTCTGGTCTATTCTATTCTATTCTATTCTATTCTAGTCTAGTCTATTCTATTCTTACAGTCCAGCCCATCCTGAGGTTGAGGAAACATTCACACACTATGGCAATGCACTGACTCATCCCACCAGTGCCACACACCTTCTCCAGGCCCAGCATTGTGGCTGTAGCATGCAGCATCGCATTGACATTTTTGTATGGTGACATTTTTGTATTTCACATCCTATAAAATGAGGCAATACCCATTTGCCACTGCTGATGTTGGCTGATAAAAAAGCTCTAAGAAAGCCCAAGTCATACAATTTAGAGGTGAATTTGATCACAATTTGCAATGTGGAAGTAAATACATTCAAGCATGTTTTATGATAACTGTAGAAATGACAGACAACTGATTTTCCTCTTGACATTAATATTTCATATGGCTTAATGCCCAGCCTAATTTTTTGGTCCAATTGCTTGTGAAGACAGAGCTGCTTGGTAATTTTCCATCACTACAAGGTTATCAAGCTTATTTTTACTAAAAGACCAATATAAAAAGTAACAGTGACTGTGGTCATAAAGACAAAGGCAAGAGAGGGAGATGTGAAGAGAAACAAGATCACATACTTCTTGCATGCCATTGCCTTTATTGGTCAATAACAAGTAGCCTGCAGTCAATATGTATATACAAGTATACCACTGCAACTGCCCAGCATTCCCTACAATTTAAAGTATTTCATAGTTGATAATCTACCCACTTAGTAACATATACAGCTGTCCCCAGTGTTTGACATAAAAGAGAACTATTTCACTTAGCTGGGGTTAAAGAGTGGGGGATATTTTGGAGGTATCAAAAAGAGTAGATGTGGCACTTGGGAGCATAGTCTAGTGGTCATGAAAGTGTTTGGTAGAAGGTTGGGCTTGATCCTGAGAGGTCTTTTCCATTCTAAATAAACTGAACTGTGAGAGTAGTCCTCCTGTACATGAAGAATCTTAACTGTGTCTACAGTTACAAAGCAATTCTCCCATCTCTCCTGCACTGAAGTACTACTAAAGTAACTGATACCAATTAACAAGATCAGTTGGTTAAGTTTACATAAGAATCAACAAAGACTCTTGCTCATGTATAACACAGGAAGTTAAAAGTAACAAGCAAAATGTGAACATGCTTTTAACATAAGAACTTAAAGTGGAGGTTTATAATAACAATAAAGTGGAGCAAGCTGGAGAGTGAAATTAAGGCACTGACATAATAGAAGATCAGAAATGTTGCAGAAAGTGACACACTTGGGGAACACAAATGATCAATGAGATATTCACACAAGGTACATATTATAAAAGATGGACAAAGAAGTAGACACTGTTAAAGACATGGTGCTAAGTAACAGTTTATTGTCAAGCTAGTCGAGTGAGTTAACTCTTAGTAACAGAATACTTAGGAACTGAAATGCTGGTCATACACAGGATTCAATAAGAAGGGGAGAATTCTGATATCCTCACATAGGTTTATTAAATGTCATATTAAGGTATGATAATGAGGTTTAATGTTCAAATGCTGCAAACAACTGTTCTGCCTTGTACTATTACCTTGACGCTTTGTTACTGACCACAGTTGAACCAGGGTACTGGATGACATGAATCTGAGCCAGTTTATTATTTACTCACCCTCACATGGCAGAGCCCTTCTGAAAAAGGCCTGTAAATTCTTACTCAGAAAACTGGACTTTACACACATCAAAACACTCCATGGCAATGTCAGTTGCCAAAAGTGATATGAAGAAACAAGGTCCAGTACAAATTTGTACAAAGGAGATTCTGTGGTTGAGGCAGGAAGGTTTCTAGAATCCAGGTACTCTGCAGGAGCACAGACAATATTGCTGCTCTATAATACAAAAGATTTTGAATTGGAATCCTTTTCTTCTACACAACATGGTATTTTAAATTGCAAACTAACAGAAAAGTATCAATACAGCTAATGGACAAAGTGACACAGCACCTAGCCAATTACAGTTTTTAGAGTAAACACTGAGTTAGTCGCAGCTACATTAATGATCTGGTTGTGCTAACATCTTTCTGCTACACCACTGAACACATCCGGGCAGCTTCCCATGCTCCTCCTGATCCCTCCTGCTCCACTCTTTGCTAGCAGGCTTCATTTCCTCGCTGCCCCAAGCGCAAGGAAGGCAGCATGCTTCGCTTGGGCTGCTGCACAGTCTGCGGAGCCGGCTTCCAGGCTGCCTGCTGCCTTTTCTCGGCAGGGCCTTGGGAGGTTTCCTGCTACCTTGGCAGAGCTGTGATCGCTGTATCTCCACGATTTATATCATCCTTACATCCCCCTGATCTAGCCGATGGATCCGTATTCTTTATTTATTTCGGGTGGAAACAAACCCCAGCCTTGCCAGCCGTTCGGCCCACCGAACCTGACAGCACCCGACCCGCCAGTCGGCCTGGGCACAGCCCCGCTGGCGCCAGGGCCTCCCCCGAGGCCTGCACCGCTTTCTGGCCAGCCCCCGGAACCCCTAACCGAAGGAAGCACCGAGGAAAATGGACACTTTTTACAAGACAAATTCAAAGCAAAGAAGTGTAGGCACCGCCTGGCCTGGCGTGACCAAGACGACAGCCGCCACGCCAGCCACCTCGCTCACTGCGCAGGCGTACGAGGAACGTTGCCTGATGGCATGATGGCGAGCCGGCGGCGTCCAACCTCCCTCAGTCCGCATGCGCGCAGGAGTCCTCCCCCCGCCAACCCCCAGCATGGTGGCGGCCGCGCCACGGTTGCTAGCGCGCATGCGCCGCCTGGCACGCTGCAGGAAGCGGTCCTTGTTGAACGCGTCTCCCGCCAAGCCGTCTTGAGACCGTCTGGAGGCCGTGTTTCGCGGTTTGGCTGGGTTAGCTTGGAGTGGCCAGAGGGTTGTGAGATATCCTTACAGCGGAGTCGCCTCCCAGGGTCGAAGATGGGCGCTGCTCGCTGCAGCCGGGCGGTGAGGCACCATTAGTGCGGGTGTGGGGGTCTGCCTGCGGCGCCATGGACAGCTTTCTGGAGGAGGAGGAGGAGGAACTGGCGGCAGCCGCGGCGGCGAAGAGTCTTGCTGCGCAGGAGACGAGCGCCCTGCTGCCTGCCCTGCACCTGCCGTTCCTCCCGCCGCACCTCTACCAGCCGGGTAAGCGCAGATCTGCCCTGCCGCGGCTCCGGCTCTTCCTGCTTGTTCCCGCCCGACGACCGCGGCTCCCTGGGCTACGCCGTGCCTCTTTTCCTGGCCTCTGCGTGCCCGGCCTCCTCTCTCCGCGTTTCGGATGTCCCTCCGAGCTGGGCCGGTTGGGGTTCCTGGTGCCCCTTCCCTGTAGCGTATGGGCTGCCCGGCAGCATGCGAGGGGCCTGGAGGCGGCTGGTGCGCATCAAATGAAGGTCGATGCGGTGACTGACAAAGAAGATGTTGTGGGTGCAGGTGACTGGAAAGCCTCGGGAGATGTTGTTTCAAAACAGCTTTGTAGCGAAACACCTTGTCCATGTCAGATGACTTCTCAGTAACTTTCTTTTAACTACAGTAGCCATGCCCCTTGTGTATAATTTCGTAATGCTTTATCTTGTGGGTTTTATTTTCTTACGAACTCCGAGGTTAGGCTAGATCTATGAGTAGGCAGTCCCCAAAAGTTGGGTAATGATTAGTAAGGCAAAAGAGTTGTCCCCAAAATGTACGGTGAAGTGATCAAAGCACTGTGGTCTAGTTCTGGTAGAACAACAGTGTGTAATGGTGGGCTTTTCACTCTTTCAGATGCCTGCAGCTGTGTGCTTCTTGTGGAAAATGCTTTTTCATATTGTATTTCCCACTGCTGACATAGCCGTGCTTCCCTGCAGGCTATTAGGGTGTGTTTAATTTCAGACCCATGTAGCTTAAAATCGCGTTCTCTGTTGCCTGAGGAAGAGCATGTGAGAGAGAGACTGAAATGGTGCCTGAGTAGGGGCTGTGATAGTTGTGGCCTTTGTTGATTTGTTTGTTTTGTTTCTATTGTTTAGTGTCTCGGCGTGACCATAAATCAGACTTCAGGAAGAGCAAGGAAGCGTGTTTAAGATACATTCAGGATGCCATGCTACGACAGCAGTGGAAGAGGGCTGCAGAGTTTCTGACCTACTATATTGAGTCACTAGAGAAAGACTTCTCTAGAGAATCTGTGGGTCCATCAGAGGTAAGCCAGTGTCCCTTAACAGAATTATTTTGTAGTTGAAAAAGTTACTTCTAAAAAGGTATAATGCTTCATGACCAACATTCATCTTGGATAATTACAGGCTTGACTTTTTTTTTTCTATAATTGGGGAAAAGAAGTATCAGAGGTAAGACCTGAAAGGTTAAGTTACTTTCATAAACTGCTTTCATTAAAAACAAGAGAGATTGATGCTTCCAAAAGCAAATAAGCAGCTATTCAGATGCTGATGTAAAAACCCTGGAATGGCAGGCTGCAGAAAATACACCAGACCTCATAATTGGTAATGCTTAAGGCAACACACTGTCCAATTGCTCAATAAAAGTCTGCCTCTCCTTGGGTTTAACCAGTCCTCACAGAGCTTGGATTCTGCTGAGATCTTGCTTTCAGGGGTGCTGAGAAACTGCACTGTTGTCTGCTGTTTCTCCTGACAGAGTGTTCAGTGCTCCTGACAGGTTCTCTGGGCTTGCAGGCTGTTCCTTTTTGGCAGGGGGTTGTTTTGTTTGATTGTCTTCTTTTGATTATTTGTTGTTGTTGTTGTTGTTTTGTGTTTTTTACCTAGGCTCTTGTCACAGCAGATGGACACTTGGCTTAGTGTAAATGTTGCATCTATGAGAAGCCATTGTAAAGTAATTTACTGACAATGGAAAAGCAGTAATAGTGTGCTGGTGGTCTCCCATCAGTCAGAACCCATTTGAAAGTCAGAGGCCTATTTGACTTTTTTACCAGCTCCTTTAGTACTTGCAAGGACTCCTGGCAGAAGCAGGAGGAAAGGATCAGAGCTGTTAAATGGAGTGTTTGAACAGGGATTAACCTGCTGGAATGTTTGGTTACCTTGTGTAGGCAGATCTTGTAGATCTAATTGGAAATAATCTTCATTACCAAGTTAATTCTTCCAAAAGAATTGTGTCCCTTGTGTCTCAGCAAGATTATATCAAAGGGGAACATAATTTTTCAGCAGCAGGAGGAGGGACCTTTTGACAAATGCAGTTCTCACAAGCTTTGCTGGAGTACTGCATTCATAATGAGCAGCTCTGAAGCACCTACTGCCCATAAAAGTCTTGGTGATTATGTTGATTACCATAGCAGTAGGTAACACTTAGTGTTAATTTTTAATTTGCACTTCAAATGTAAATTTTTTTTTTCATATCTTAAAGTAAGTTTGATAGGACTGTATGTGTGGTGACTTGCCACTTTTGTACTGAGGTGGTTTTTGAATGTTTCTCCCTTTCAACAGATGATTTGGAGAATGGGAGCTGAGATTTTGTGGCACCATTCCGATGGCAGCGTTAAAGAATTCAACTCTTTCATAGAACAGATGAAAACTTCAGGATTAAAGAGGTATTTGAAGGTAAGTGTGCTTAGTAAATAGAATAAACCAGGTTGGAAGAGACCTTCAAGATCATTGTGTCCAACCTATCATCCAACACCACCCAATCAACTAAACCATTTCCTAGCACCCTATCAAATCTCCTCCTGAACACCTCTATTGATGGTGACTCCACCACCTCCCCGGGCAGCCCATTCCAATGGGCAATCACTCTCTTTGTGTAGAATTGTGCAGTCTTGATGATTTCCCATGTTTACCTAAATGCTTGCTTAAAGGTTAGCTTCTGATTCTCTCCTGAAATGCTTTACTGGCAGGGGTGTCAAAAACAATACACCTGAGTTAGCAGTTGCATGATATTGTAAAGGTTTTTCTCTGCCTAACTGTAGCTGTGGCAGTTCAGGCTGGGTGCCTCCTGTTACTGCCACATAAGCTACACCTCCGGTGTCCTGAGCATCCAACCCAGTAAGGTGGACACAGGAAACAGCTTATTTCTACCCATAAATCCTGCACCCTATAAATCCATCTGCAAAGTCATTCTCCTCCTCTTTCTTCCCTCTCTGCTCCTCTGGGAGATGCTCTCTGTCAGGTAACGCTGGGGGAGTATCTCAAGGCTCTTAGGCCTGGCTGGGCCTAATGCCAGGAGGAGAAGGGGGTGGTGACAGTTTCAGACCTGGCCAGCTGAGACTAGCCTGGCAGTGGGCAGGGAAGAAAGAGCCCTGGGGGTTTTTGGGTAGACCCTCAGGTGGGGAGAAGGGAAGTGTTGGGAGGCCCTTTGGGTGTGCTGTAAGGGACTCTGTACAGTTTGGGATTCTTTTGTCACTATGCTTTGTAGTTTCTGTAAAACACTTACTGCTTTTTCCATTTAAACTTCCCATCACTTGGCAATCCATTTGTGTGTCATTCTTTTGCCCCTTCTTGGGGCAACAGAGGATCTGTCTGGCCTCAAACCAGGACAATATCACATTTGGTCTGTATATTGGATCACAGATGCAGGTTGTCAGTCCTTGGAAGAGCTTAGGTCCTTTCATCTTCTAATTTGAAACAGCTGAATTATTTTCATGCATGCTCCAGGAACACCTTGTTATACATGAACATCTGCCAAGTTTTTTCTTTCCAGTCCTTAATTTGGCCACTGTGCAGAGTCCTATTTAAGTATTGTCATCATTACCTGCTCACTTTTCCAGTAGCTAACCTGTATGCTCAGGGGAGGGTCTTATACTGTGGCCCTCTTTGTCTCTCAGCTGTAGTTATTTGCTGTGGTGGCTTGTTCAAACCTTTTTTGTTTGTTTCTTTTGCTGTTTCTCACTTGTGAAGATGCTTTTGTCTTGAATTCTGTTGTATTTGTTCAAAGCCTTCAACAGAAGCTCTGTGAGAGTTTACCAGAGCTAGCCAAAGGTTTAGTCTTTCATCCAACGCCAGACTGGCACGATAAGCTGGTAGGACATCCCTCCAAGTGTTCTGCAGCTGGGTGGGGAAATGAAAAATCAGCAGATGTAACCCAACTGGATTTCATCAGATCACTCCTTCATCTTCTTAAATAGATACACCTGTTACTGACAAGCAGGTTTTTGAGACAGCTGCTTTCTGTTGCCTGGATAAATACCACTGAGAGTCTTACCACCTGATGTGAGACTTTCTGCTCCATGTATTCTAAGAGCCCCTTTTCTTTCCCAGGGATACATCTTTGCATATGTCTCCAGCATCTTCAGACAGGAAAAATTATTAGGTTCTTGGCTCATCTCTCTGCCACCAGTGACACTTGTATTCTCCCAGTTATATAATCATTTCAATTGTAAGAGACCTTTAAGATTGTTGGGTCCAGTCTTCAACCTAAGACTACCATATCCCAAAGTCCATGCATTTCTTGAACACTTCCAGGGATGGTGACTCCACCACCTCCCTGGGCAGTCCTCCATTCTTCTCCAAAATTCCTTGTAAAGATAACTGTTTGGACAAAAAAAACCATAAAATGCCCTTCTAATTAAAATACTTTAACTGTTTGCTATATTTCATGTGCCTGTGAGTAGTGAATCTCTTCATTGCTGTATTGATGAGAATCTCTCCATTTGTGATCTGAAACATTGTGGTCTGGACTATCTGAATTGCAGATCTGCCTAGAGCACACATTTTACCTCCTGTGTAATGGACTAATAGATGAAGCTTACCAAGTCCTGTCCCTGGCAGAAAGTTGGAGGTTTGGAGAACAAACAGCCATTCAGGATAAAGAAAAGAAACTGATTCAGGCCTACAGGGGACTGCTGGACTACTACAGGTGGCGTAAGCAGAAGAACATCCTTTTAGAGCATGGTAAGTGATTTGTGTTGAGCTGTGAACTCCCAGCTTGCCCATGCAGGCGCCACAGTTTGCAATGACACATTTCCTTTCAGAATTTGATGTGGATGCAACAATGGTGGTGCCAAAACAGCACACTGATCAGCAGCTCTCCAAAGTGTCCTGAGATGCTCTTGTGAAACATTTCTTATACCCAGTATGCAACACTAAAATAATGGTCATTGCTGCAAGTGAATACATTCCTTTGGCACAATAGGTGTAAAAGTGCTTGACTGCTGCCAGAATTTGGGGGGCTGGCAAAAGCCCCCCCCAGCTCCCAGCTTGTTTCAGTTTCTTTAAAGATAGTGCCTTGGATTCAGTTAAACTTGCTGCTGTCCTTTTTACACCCAGTAGTGATTTATTTACATTTTACTACTTTTCTGTTCAAGATCTGTGAAAAATTTTCAAGGCATAGCCTAAAACTCTACCACATTACCCCACTTACAAAAGGAAGGAACTTCCTGGGGACTTCAGGAATATATCAAATACTCACAATCTTGTTTGCTGATTGTGCAAATTCCTCTTTTCATCCCTTTTTATTGGAGAACCCTCCTGAGCTGCTACAGCTGCTTAGTCCACGTGTGTGGTGGGGGAAGACCCAAGAGAAAGGGCTCTCTCACTCTGCAACTGACCCATTTTCATGAGAACCACCTAATTATTGTCAGATGTCACCATGGAGAGCATGTCTGAAGTCAGGCAAAAGAAGTAGGCATCAGGAACAGGTAAAGATCTGTTCCTTTGCCCACGCTTGTCCCAGCATGGGGTCTGTCTTCCTGTGCCTGGCAGGGTATGTGGCCTGGGAGAAGGGCTTATGTGAGTCTTGCTGACCCACAGCCCTGGGCTGGAGGGGTGTCTACCCCTGGCTTCCTCTATCCCAGCTTCTCTGCTTCCCCCGTCCTGTTTTCTCGAGGGGGACAGGAGGGGCTTTGGATGTACTGCCACATTGAGATAAGAATTCAATGAACAAATGAGTTAACATCTGTTCATTAAACCCTAATGCACAGTTGCATGAGCCTGTTTGCAGAAAAAGCACGGCAGAAAGCAGCAGCAAGAGAGCTAAAAACCCCAGCCAGGGAGTTATTCTCCCATCCCTCCCTGTCCTGCTGCCATCTCAGCAGAAGAGAGCCAACAGCCAAAATCCCAGAACCCGAAAGCAGGAACAGGAAGCCTCCCATGTTAGAATCTCACCTTCAAGCCCCCTGGTATTTTTTTCTCCAGCCAGCACTTTCATTTTGAAGCTGGCATGAGGCAGAATGGTATGACTAGCAGCAGATTAAAACTCAGCCTTGTGCTGGTAGCATCTTCTCTTGGAATGCTGCCCATCATGCCCTGTAAGATGGAATTGGGTGGTGATAAATTTGAACAAGAGTGGTTTAAAACTTGTTTCAATACTGAGGAAACCGAGGCCTCTTTTCTTACAGGCTTGCCCTCTGAGGTCCTGCTGTAGTAAAACGTGATCATCTCGTGGGTGCACCACTTTGAACTGATTTTGTGTCTGTCTTTCATGTTTTGGTAGGCCAGGATGGCTTTGAAGACTTGGCTGTTGAACAGGAAATGCACAATTGCTTTCGGAAGGCAGCAGTGAGCTTACAGGAGATTATTAAAATACCTGGAGTCTGGGATCTCTTTGTGAAATGCTATGTGGATGTAAGGGCATGGTTTACAGACACCTTCCTCTTGTGTTTACCTGTCTGACTTTCATTCAAATGTCTGTCTGCAGGGTTTTTTTTTAATCTGTGTGGGTGACAACAAAGCATTGTTAAAACACACATCTATATGTGTGTCTCACAGGCTGTGATTTAGAGCACACTTTACTCCTGGTAGAACTGAAGAGCCTGCAGAGAGTACAAAAAAAAAAAAAAGACTTCTCTGTGCATTGCCAAGCAAAAGAAATAGACAAACAGCCTGCATGTTTTGTTTGCATGGAGATAGGACAGAAATTGGAGCACAGCTGCTTGCTTTGAATTCCTGGAAACAATTTCTCTCTTTTTTTGGCAGGGCACTGTTTTTCTGGGTACATGAAATGTGAAAGACACCAAATATGCAGCCCCTCTGTTCTGATAGAGTTTTTTTTTTCTGTTTGTTTTATTTTGGGTTCATTCTTTTTTCTTTTACTTTTCATAGAATCATAGAATCAGTCAGGGTTGGAAGGGACCACAAAGATCATCTAGTTCCAACCCCACTGCCGTGGGCAGGGACACCTCACACTTGATCAGGCTGGCCAGAGCCTCATCCAGTCTGGCCTTAAACACCTCCAGGGATGGGGCCTCAACTACCTCCCTGGACAACCCATTCCAGGGCTTCACCACTCTCATGGTGAAGAACTTCTTCCTCACTTCCAGTCTGAATCTCCCCACCTCCAGCTGCATTCCATTCCCCCTAGTCCTATCACTACCTGAGATCCTAAGAAGTACCCCCCCAGCCTTCTTGTAGGCCCCCTAACCTGCTTAGAATTTGCAATTAATTTCAGGTTAAGAAATTGGTATTTCTTAATCTCAGGATATTTAAAAAATGCTTTACTTTCTGCAAGTGACTGACTTCCCTAAGCACACTTTATGGAATGGTGGTGCTGACAGCTGCCAAGCTCTTTCATTGAGCTTTTATCTTTAAAGAGCTGATGGTGTCTCTTTCCAGTGAGCAAGCACTGGTAGTTCTTTGCCAATTACTTGTTGAAGGAATCTTCTCCTGTAGCAGCTTCTGTGTGTGAATTTTGTCCATCTGTGATGAGAGTAACCACTCACAGGAAAATATGCTGGACTTAGTCTTGCCCAATATGCTGCACTCTAAGTCACAGCCTGTGCTATTGGGTAGTTCTGTGGCAGCCCAAAATTAATTGTAAGACTTTGATTGCTGACATGTGACAAACTAATGGCAGACTTGACTTCTTTCAGCTGTTGGAATTCTATGGAGACCACAATGAAGCCCACCAAGTGCTAAATGAATATGCCTACAACTCCAAGTTTCCTGCTAATCCCAATGCTCACGTTTACCTCTATCAGTTCCTGAAGAGACATGGTGAATCAAAGAAATCACTCATATCTGCACTGAAGGTACACACTGTGTAGTAGGTACAGTCTGCGGTCATTCATGTTGTATGGTGGTCTGACAATTTGGGTCATTTGAGCTCCTTTAATATTATTTACCTTGTTGTATTCCTTGTGGAAAGCAGAGGGTTAGAGGAAAGTTAATGGGAGGGACACAAATGGGGGGCAAATAGTATCCTTTTCTGTCACAGAACAATAGGGGTTGGAAGGGATCTCTGAAGATCATTATGTGGCCAGCAGAAGCAGGGAGGTCATTGTGCCCCTGTATTCAGCACCAGTTAGGCCACACCTTGAGTCCTCTGTCCAGTTCTGGGCCCCTCAATTTAAGAAGGACATTGAGACTCTTGAACGTGTCCAGAGAAGGGCAACAAGGCTGGGGAGAGGCCTCGAGCACAAGCCCTATGAGGAGAGGCTGAGGGAGCTGGGGTTGTTTAGCTTGGAGAAGAGGAGGCTCAGGGGAGACCTTATTGCTGTCTACAACTACTTCGGAGGTTGTAGCCAGGTGAGGGTTGGTCTCTTCTCCCAGGCAACCAACACCAGAACAAGAGGACACAGTCTCAAACTGTGCCAGGGGAAGTTCAGGCTGGAGGTGAGGAGAAAGTTCTTCCCAGAGAGAGTTGTTAGCCATTGGGATGTGCTGCCCAGGGAGGTGGTGGAGTCACTGTCCCTGGAGGTGTTCAAGAGTAGATTGGACGTGGCACTTGGTGCCATGGTTTAGTAGTCATGAGGTGTTGGGTGACAGGTTGGACTTGATGATCTTTGAGGTCTTTTCCAACCTTGTTGATTCTGTGATTAGCACCAACCTCTCTGCCAGAGCAGGATCACATAAGAACATGTCCAGGCAGGCCTTGAAAGTCTTCAGAGACTGAGACTCCACCACCTCTCAGGGGAACCTGTTCCAGTGCTCTGCCAATCTCAAAGTAAAGAACTTCCTTCTCATGTTTAGATGGAATTTCCTGTGTTTGAGTTCATCTGTTACTTCTTGTCCTGTCATTGGGGACCACTGAGAAGAGTCTGGCCCCATCTCTCTGACATCCACCCCTCAGATATTTGTAAGCATTACTGAGATCCCCCTCAGCCTCCTCTTCTCCAAACTAATCAGCCCTATCTCTCTCAGCCTTTCCTCATATAACAGATGTTCCAGTCTCCTCAGGATCTTAGTGGCCATGTGCTGGACTCTCTCCAGCAGTTCTTTGTCCTTGAGCTGGAGTGTTCAGCTGTCTTTGAATTCAAATGTGGCTTGCCTTTTGATAGGTGGTATAACTTCTTGAAAGTCAATAAATAAGCTCAGAGAGTGAGTTTATGTGCTTGCAGAAGGCTGTATCAGCAGTCTAGTGTGTAACACACTTCTGTTACAGTTTGATTTTTACAACCCTGAAGAAGTTACTGTTAGATATTTCCTTCACATTGATCCTGTCCAGCAATTAATTTCTCTGCTTGTTTCCAAGGAGCTGTGCATTTAAGCTAACCCCAGTTAATTTCTGCTGGCTGTTGGCAGACAAGGCCTTGCTGTTTGAAGCTTTTGTATAGCTGCTTTTAAATTGCTGCTTTTCTCGCCCTCGGTCGTTGTTTGCAGGGAGAGCCCAAGACCAACGTTTTGCAAACTGTTCTGACACTTGGTGGCGCCAGTGTGCTTCTGAGGCGTTTTAAAACAGCTTTATGAAGTTTAGGCTTCAACTGTAGCTTATATGTGTAACATTCCATCTTGTCAGTGCTTTTTAGCAGTAGCTTTAGACTCTAGTCTCTTACAAGATAGTGACTACCCAAAGAACTGGTTTGATGTGTGCAGAAACCACAGTTTAATGTGCAGAGCAGTAGATGGGAGCTAGAAGTGGCCTCAGAAAGAAATAATACTGCCATCTAAAAAGGGGATGCTGGCTGTGGATTTGGGCTGCTCCTTGGGAGTATTTCATTTGTCACAAGCGGTGTTTCTCATCAGCCATTAAGGTATTTTATCCATTGTGCCACAGATGTGCAAAAATAGACCTAAGTATCACAGTATCACTAAGGCTGGAAGAGACCTCGAGGATCATCAAGTCCAATCTGTCACCACAGACCTCATGACTAGACCATGGCTCCAAGTGCCACATCCAATCCCCTCTTGAACATCTCCAGGGACGGTGACTCCACCACCTCCCTGGGCAGCACATTCCAATGGCGAACAACTCTCTCAGTGAAGAACTTTCTCCTCACCCCGAGCCTAAACTTCCCCTGGTGCAGCTTGAGACTGTGTCCCCTTGTGCTGGTTGCCTGGGAGAAGAGACCAACCCCTTCCTGGCTACAACCACCTTTCAGGTAGTTGTAGAGAGCAATGAGGTCACCCCTAAGCCTCCTCCAGGCTAAACAATCCCAGCTCCCTCAGCCTCTCCTTGTTGGGCTTGTGCTCAAGGCCTCTCCCCAGCCTTGTTGCCCTTCTCTGGACACGTTCATGAGTCTCTATGCCCTTCTTAAACTGAGGGGCCCAGAACTGGACACAGTACTCGAGGTGTGGCCCATCCAGTGCTGAGTACAGGGGCACAATGACTTCCCTGCTCCTGCTGGCTACACTATTCCTAATCCAGGCCAGGATGCCATTGGCCCTCTTGGCCACCTGGGCATACTGCTGGCTCATGTTTAGGCGGGTGTCAATCAGCACCCCCAGGTCCCTCTCTGTTTGGCAGCTCTCCAGCCACTCTGACCCCAGCCTGTAGCTCTGCATGGGGTTGTTGTGGCCAAAGTGCAGCACCCGGCACTTGGACTTGTTGAGTGCCATCCCAGTGGCCTCTGCCCATCTGTCCAGTCGGTTGAGGTTCCTCTGCAGAGCCTTTCTACCCTCTAACTGACCAACATCTGCTCCTAACTTGGTGTCCTCTGCAAATTTGCTGATGACTGACTCAACCCCCTCATCCATATCATCAATTAAGATGTTAAAGAGGATGGGGCCCAGCACCGATCGCTGAGGGATGCCACTGGTGCCCAGCCGCCAGCTGGATGTGGCACCATTCACCACCACTCTCTGGGCTCGGCCCTCCAGCCAGTTCCTAACCTAGCACAGAGTGTTGTGGTCCAAGCCACGAGCTGACAGCTTAGCCAGCAGTTTGCTGTTGGGGACAGTGTCAAGGGCCTTGCTGAAGCACCTTAGTACCAGATTGCTTCATCTTCCAAACTAAAGCTCCAAATACTCTGGAGCCTGTGCTGCTCTTGATCAAGGTAAAAGTCTTCAAGAAGTTTTCAAATCAAACAAATGTATCTGGGTTTTATTTTTATCTGTATTGTTTTTCAGATCTTGCATGATATTGTTCCTTCTCATGAGCTGATGATAGAATTTAATACTATGCTTCAAAAATCAAGTGAGTCTTGGAATACCTTTGCTCTTTCTATTATTCTAGAACAGTAGTCTCAAATTAGTCTTCAGGATGGTTTATGCTTTTAAAAGTAACTTGGGTAAGGAAGAAGCCCAACAACCCCCATCACAGGAACCTTTAAATTGGATGTGTGAGCAGGGATTTACAAACTGCTGGCAACAAATCCCTTTTGCATTTTAAAGGCTGATCAATCCAAACTGGTCCAAGGCACAGTCAGGATCTCAAAAATAACTTAATATGTGGTTACAGTGTACCCTACTCTGAATGTCAGTCTCCACCAGGTCTCTGATTTATTTCTTCTTCCTCTTCTGGAGGAGTTGAGATGGCTCTGTGCTTTTAGTTCATTGTTACTAACCAAAGAGCAAAAACCTTCCTGCTGTTGGAGGGAGCTTTCTCTTCGAGCTGGTAACATCTTCCAATTTGGAGACTGTTTTCTCCATGCTGATCCGTTTCATTCCAAGCTGTCTGCCTTCCTGTGACCTGGTACCTCCCAGCAAGTCAGTAGATGGTGAAATGTCCTTGAATCAAGGTTGTCCTCTCTTGCTTTTTCTCTTTGGGAGGGGGAAAAAAACAACCTGTTGGCTGGAAGCTACCTTTTTCTGTTCGTGCATGACACTTGTGAACTTTCCATAGCTAATTAGGACAGTCTGAGTTTTGAAGGAGATGAAGAAATTGTTTTAAGAACTGTGCTGATATGTAACTACTGATATGAAATGCATGTTTTATTCCTATCAGTCTCAGATTTGTAATTAATTTATTGTTTTGGTAGCACCTCAGGATTTAAAGTGTTCCAGAGGCACCATGTGCCCCTCCTGTGGGAAGAACATGTTGATCAGTGAAGCCAGTTGGAAATATTGATTAGTGAGCTCTGGAAACAGCAGCTGCAGTAACCAAGGCAGTGTGGGATAAGTGAGGAGTCCTTTATGTGCCTCTTGAGCAGAATGGGAGCAGGGACAATGTTTCTTGTATGAGTTATGCTCTAGAGCCAGGAAACCTTATCTCTTTGGAAGAGGCAGGAGGCAATGAGGGGAACCCTCAGTAATAGGGAAAAGAGCAGTATTTAGGGAAGCAGGATGGAAAACTGTCTCTTGTTGTACTCATGAGTTCAGCCCAATCTAAGGAATTAATTTAGCAGCCTAATCTTCTTCTAGAGAAAAGGAAAAAACGTCAACTGGGACTGGAAGTTATTTTTGCAGCCTTGGATTATGCTGGCTGGAAGGAAAACCTGAAAGCCTGGAGCTGTTTGGCAAGGCAGATGAAACAAATTGTCATGTAAGTATCTCTGATGCACTGTGCTACAAACAAATGTGTCAAGTCTCCACCTTTAGGCAATTGACAAGAGACAATTGCGAGTAGAGGTTCAGTGAACCGAGCTGGACCAGCACATTCAGATCTGCTACAGAAAGTAGAAGGCGACAGAGTTCCTGTTGTTAGAGAAAAGAACCTGTTAGGTAAAACTGTTTGGGTATTTTCGCCCTCAGGAGAGGCTAAACCTGTCCGAGGGGTGGTTTCAGCTGAAGGTCTGGGTCACACTTACTGGGTAATGCAAGAGAATGGTGAAATTCAGTGTTTTCCACAAAGAGGTTTAACTTTAGCTGAAAGAGTTTAATTTCAGACTGTTGTACAGTTACAGGGTGTTGTGCAATGTTGGAGAATGTAGCAAGTGTATTCTTAAAAGCTTGAGCCAAAACACCTGGGGATTGTGTCCTCACCAACACTGACAGACATGGCCTCTGATTTCACAAGTAGTAATCCCATGCAATCTGTGCCCAGAGGGTCTAATGTCTAGACTTCACCCAACAAACAGGGTGCTATTTAAGCCCTGTATGTTTACAGTAAATTAGTTCAGTACTTAATGTGACCTATTTTGCTGTTTTATTGCCACCTTCACAGCATCTGCTGTTAAGGACTAGAAGCTAGTGGGTTAAAGCTGGGAGTGTGGTTGCATAGTTAGTAGAAATGGTATGATACTCCTCAGGTCTAGAGAGGTTCTCCTTCCCCTCTACTCTATCACTCCTGTAATACTGTGCCCAGATTAGGGCTCCCCAGTTCAAGAGACCGGGATCTGCTGGAAGGAGTCCAACAGAGAGCTGCAAGGGTGATTGTAGGACTTGAACATCTTTTCTGTGAAGAGAGGTTGAGAGACCTGGGGCTGTTCAATCTCAAAGAGAAGGCTGAGAGGGAATCTTAATGTCTATAAATATCTGAGGGATGGCTGTCAAGATGGAGGGGCCAGTCTCTTTCCAGTGGTACCCAGCAATAGGACAAGGAACAGTGGGTACAAGCTAGAACACCTCAACATGAGGAGATGCTTCTTTACAGTGAAGGTGACAGAGCACTGGAACAGGCTGCCCAGAGAGGTGGTGGAGTCTTTCAAAACCCCCTGGGATGTATTCCTGTGTGACCTGCCCCAGCTTTGGCTGGGGAGTTGGACTCAATTTCTGGAGCTCCCTTCCAACCCCTACCATTCTGTGTTTCTCATCTGCATTTAAGTATTGGAAGACCACTCCAGAATAGCTTGGAAAAACACTGGGCATTTTGGTGGTTTTATGGGAATATCACTTCCTTATGTGAGATAGTTTGAGTGTCCGAGTGCTTGGTTTGAGGTCTCTATCACATAACAGTGTTTGAGTATGCGCAAAGTAACACAAACCTCCTCTAAAGCCAAACTAATCCTTTCGTGCTACTAATTTGTTGACAAGCTTGATGAAACTTTCTTGTTACTATTGACAAACTGGCACAAATCAAAGGCTTGCTTCATTTCACACCATAATTCCAAGTCTAAGTAAGACTGCTGGAGTTCACCTCTGCTTTTCTAGTGTTGCCAGGGATTAAAAATAGAGGTGATTTCTATTTAGTGTTTCAGTCTGCAGCGTAAGGTCAGTCAGCAGCGTAAGGTCAGTCTGCCCATGCTAGCAATGTGAGACCTGTAGCAAGGTGACTTCAAAATTGTCTCCTGATCCTCTTTTTATGGTAATTTAAGCTTTTCTGTAATTTCTTTTCCAGCTCTGAGAAGCATCTTGACTGGATCAAACAAGAGTGGAGCTCCAGAAAGGACTGGTGGCCAGCCTTCCATTTTAGCCGTTACTTAGCGAAAAGGAATTGGCAGGAAAATGAAAGCCTTTCCTATGAAAAAGCTGTGGTGGCTGGAATCTTGCTGGGAAAGGGTAATACTAAATGTTCTTTCCTTTTCACTATATAGAACAGAAATGATGCTTAGTTCTAGCCTGAACTAAACGGGATCCAGCTGATCTACACTTTGGAACAAGTGCAGTTTCTTTCTTCTGTGAAGGATTGTCTTTGAAGCTGAACAGCAGGAAAATGCTTACATTTGTTTGCTCTTTGGAAGAGGAGAATATTTTTCATAGCTTGCCTTATCCTGGTTTAGAATTCTGTTTTATCCTGCCTTGTTGAGCAGTCACAGTACTATTTCCCTTGTTTGAAGGTTCAAGTCTTAACTTCAAAAATGCACAGCGTGCTCCTGAGTGAATGTTGTGAGGACTACAGGGAATTTTCTTGCTGGATGCCAGCCTAGGCAGTGCTTCTGCAAATAACTGGTCCTTGAAGTTGTAATGCAGGGCTCTGGGCAACTTGATCGAGTTGAGGATGCCTCTTCTTAGTGCAGAGGGGTTTGGACTAGATGACCTTTGGAGGTCCCTTACAACCCAGACTGTTCTGTGATTCTGCGTGAAAAGAGGAGGAGGGGAGTGGGTATTGAGTGGAAGCCATCAGTTTTGTAAGAATATGAAGGCTGTGATCTCTTTAGTAGCATTCTTTGAAATGCTACCAAAGCTAGGTGCAATATCAGGCCAAGAAGCAGCTGCTAAATTGAGAATGAGAGAATAGAATAAACCAGGTTGGAAGAGACCTTCAAGATCATCGTGTCCAACCTATCATCCACCACCACCTAATCAACTAAACCATGATGTGGAGGTCATGGTTTGGACTAGTAGTTGCTAGGCAACTTGTGTGTCCTCAGCTTTTCTTCAAGTTTATCTTCTGGGCTTCATAAAACAATTGATCTTTTTTTCCTTTCAGTCAGATGTTGTCAAATGTCTTCCAGCTCTTATTTCCACATGGCTAATAAAATTGTTCCAGCTCTGTTTTTCTTTAGTGATGTTTCTATGACTGGTGCTGTCAGCATCACAGAAACATTCAGGTTGGAAAAGACCCTCAGGATAATGAAGTTCACCTAAACCATATCCCCAAGCACCACATCAGAACATGAGCATCTCTTTCTCTGCTTTATGCTCTAAACATTTTACTTCCTGGTCTATTTGAAGAGTGAAAACAAGAGAGAAAAGTGTTTTGCAAGACACAGCCGTATAGTAACATCATGCAGAATGTTTGCTGGGTCAGATGAAGGTAGATTTAATGCTGAAGTCAGTCTCTAATGTGTGTGTGTCTTGAATGAGTTGTTTACCTTTCCTCACTGAAAGCTTTCTTGGATGTTGCATGTTACTTAAAGCATTTTGTATTTGCTGCTTTCATTGCCTGACTTAATGTTTTGTGTTTGTTTTCCCTTTTCTGTTTGCTTAGATTGCAAGTACTTCAAGCATGTGTCACGCCAAGGCTGCAAAGCTCAGGTGAAAAGGTTTCGGATGCTGAAGAAATTTGTGAGTAAACACAGTTCTGTCTACCTGAGAATCTCTGGCCTTTCAGATTCCTCTGTACAACCTTGATATGGAAGACATCCTTAAGGTCCTTGCTGTACTTCCTCTCTGTGAAACTGACTTCTGTATTGGTCCTATCCTCAAAACTTCTAGGCAGATCCAGTCAGCTTAGACCTAGACTTCTTAAATACACATTTCTGTAACGCTGCTTTGGTTTGTATTTATTTTATAATAAAATGAATAAAAAGCAACTGATGAGGCTGAAGAATTTCTTTTAATACTCTACCAGTCCTATATTTCTGTGTGACATGCCAACAGCTTTCAGGTACATCTTGAAGAATACTCAGTATTACAGTGTGGAAGTTCTGTATCGATGGTGTCGCAGGCTTGACTCTCCTCATGTTTAGATGTGTAAGTAGTGATATAAATGACCACTGGGAGTTAGTTGAGGACTAGCAGTGGCATTCATGATAGGTGTTGTCTCTTAACCTAGGAACAGTTGTGGTGCGTTGTGAAGATGCATTCTCAACCTGTAAAGGGTACACAGCTTGCTGCTTGTAACTGAAACATGGAAGATGGAGAGGTATGTGCCATGGTTTTATGTTGTGTGTTGAGAAGAATTACAAGCTGTGAAGATCTGCAGCTTGTTCAAATAGGTGATACACTTCAATGTAATCCAAAGGCAACTTTCCCACATGTCATACTTGGTGGTTGTGTCCCCCATTCAGGGGTTGTTTTCACATTGCTGGTAGGGGAGTTAGTAGAAGGTTGCTGTAGCTATGTGGCTGCAGAAGGAAACCAATGCTGCAGGGCTTTGAAAGAGCAAAAGCACACAACTACCAAGAACTTCTGTCTGGTGGAAGAGACTTTCTAGGATCTTTTTGCAGTCTTGCCTGAGAGTTGAAATCTGCTTCTAGGGCCATGAGAAACATCTGGAGGTTCAGCTATACTATGAGTGAAATGCTGAAGAGGCAACCCAGAGGGCTTCTCTCCTCCCAAGCATTAAACATCAGAGAGAAAAAGGGAGAGAGAATGTAAGCAAAGTTGAGTGAACAGTGAGCTCTGTGGCTAGCAAGTAATAAAACAGAGAGGATGAATGAACCACACTACAAAGTGGTCCAGGATTTCTGTACCTCTGGCCTCAAGAATCTTCCACTGAAGGAAGTGAACATTTGGCCATGCGCTGGACGGAGCAGCAGCAGCAACTACAGAATTTCCTTGCCCTCATGTTTCTTTGCCTCTCTTTGTTGTGCCTGAGGGACAGTCTGCTGGGGCATCCTCAGTGTCTGGATTGTGGGCCACCTTTCCAGCCCCCTTTTCACTTGGAGTCCTGCTCTGCCTATGAAAGTTTTGGCTGTGATCAGGAGAAAGACAACAGCATTGCAGCAAGATACTTGGACGTCATGGATTATATTGATCCCAGAGGGCATAAACTCTGTGGAACATATATCAATATATCAACATATATATCTCCTGTGTCAGGTAGGGCAGAAAAATAGTACCTGTATCCTTCACTTTAGGCTGACTTTGGTTGTCAGTTGTGGCTTTGATAGCCACTTGCAGCTAGCTGTGTTGCAGCAGGGCAAAAGTGGGCTGAGGGTAATGGTACCTAATCCTCTGCATGCATTTGACAAAGTGCTTTGTGTAAGGTCCTTTGTGGGATCTGATACATAATCTTGCTGACCTCCACATCCAGTCCTTGGTTTTCATTCACTCACCATACATCTGATGCAACTTCAATCAGTTTTGGTGCATTTATTCCTCAATCACCATATCTGTGCACCCAGAATTAGATAGAGTTCAGATACTTTAAAGGTTCTGGGGCAGTAAAGATCAAAATAATGTCACCTTGATGGCATTTCTGAAGTATAGCACAGTGGTGTTTTAAAAATGACAGCCCATATCCTTCAGCATCCTGACATCCAATATCTGTGATGGATTTTCACAGAAATGAATTGCAGGCCATGGTTTAGTTTTTCTGCACAAAGAAGAAAGGAACCTGATGATTCATGCACTGTTTAAGTAATAATTGGAGCCTGAACTTGGGTTTTTCCAAGCAAAATGCTTTTTCCCCAGCCTTGCTAAAGTCTATTTTTATACTAATAAGCATGCTTATGGAATTTTTTCCCCCCCTCTCAACCTCCTGGATCTTGCAAGAAAGCATTAAATGAGTTTCAAATCACCCTGTAGAGCAGGCACAGCACTAATGTGTCTGTGCTGTTGCTGAGATCTCAGACATTGAATGAAGAAAACAAGTTATGTTTTCTTGGGAGGTGAAACCCAGAGCTAGGTAGTTAACTGAAGCTTCATGCTGAGGTGACGGGAACAGGAACTTGAGTTGCTGTAACTAATTGAAGAGACTCTTGCCTTTAATAGCTTTATTGCAAGCCAGGAAGCTTTTGAACTGCAGCAACTGTGGCTAACCAAACTGTAACATTTTCAACTGAAAAAAATGTATTTGTGATCTAGCATAAAGAGCATGCTCAAGCTCTTGATGTATTTCACACACAAAAAAAGCCCTGCAGTCCCTTTGCTACTCCCTAATGTGCCATGAAGACTATCAGAATGATAAATTATCTCCTTTTCCCCCCCACTCAAAAGGAAGAAATGCAGCTTTGTTTCACAACCAACCTGCAGGATCCTTTCCAGGAGGCTGCCTGCCCAAGGACTGGTGTGCAGTAATACACCATGTTATGACGACTTCACAGGGGCCAGCAAGCTCCTGCTGGGAGTGCAATGGCTTCACTGCTGAGAAGAACTTAGTGGAAAGAAGCCAGTTCTTCCCTGTGCTTTTAGATCTTCATGTTCATCACAAGAATCATAGAATGGACCCTGAAGATTGTCTAGTTCTAACCTCCCTGGGACAGGCAGGAATACTTTCCAGTAGATCAGGCTGCTCCAATCACTTCTGGAACAGGAGCAGGCACTTGGCTCTTTGGAATGTATACTTGTGTTTTCTGGTTGCCTTTGTTTATCTTACACTGGATGCTGCTCTGTTCAGCTTTGCCCTTTTCTGTTTTCTTAAGCATTTTGCAGGCTTGTCCAGGGTGTGCAAAATGCTGACTGCTCCTCTGGACAGCTTGCCTGCTGTGATGCCCTTTTCTGGCATAAGCAGTGATGAGAGTCTCTGAACACTTGCTGGTACAATTTGGCTGTGCACAACTGTTTAGTAAGGGCAAGTGCCTCCAACATCAGACTTACAGAATCATAAAGATTGGAAAAGTCTTCTAAGACTACCCAGTCCATCTGTCAGTCCAACACCCCCACTCCCAAAGTGCTATCTCTACATGTGTTTTGGATACCTCCAGAGATGGTAATTCCGTCACCTTCCTGAGCAGCCTCTTCCAATGCCTGACCACTCCTGCAGTAAAGATTCACACCCCCCCCCCCCGGTATCCAATCTAAACCTCCCATGGCACAACTTTAGGCTATTTCCTCTTGATAGTTACTTGGGAGAAGAGACAGATCCCCAGCTCACTCCTATTCAGGACTTGCAGCTTTTATCCAAGAATATGAAATAGGTGTGTCAACAACCTCTCCTTGTGTGTGTGTCCTTTACCTGAAATACAGTTAAAAGTCTATTTTAAAGTGTTGTTGTCACCAGGTAATGAAATTGGAGTATTGTTTTAAGCAGTATTTTTTTCCTAAGTCTAGATCACCTGCAGCTTCTGAAGGATTCAGTAAGGGCTGGAAACGTTCAGCAAATCTTAAACCCAAATAAAATCCAAACAACACAAACCAACCCTCCAAAATCCTAGTTACAGCTGAGCAACTGGCTTGAACCATCACCTGGCTTCTCAGTGACCAGAGGCTGGATTCTGTCCAGCTGGAGAGCACCTCTTGACCTGCAGGTAAAGGCTGGGTGTTGCAAATTCCCCTGGCTCAGCCTCTTTCCCCTGGGCACAGAGTTGAACTGGAGAGTTGCTGGTGCCGCACCAGCCCGGCTGGAGAACAGCTCCTGCGCCATTCATTGGGGGAAATTCGTGTCGGGACAGTGAGGACTTTGCGGCTGCATTCTCCGCGGTGGAAGCGGGGCAGTAACAAACGTCCAAGCATATTTATTTGCATCCGTGATTTGGGTGTAAACCGGCAGCAAATAAATGACGTCATTCGGCCCCCCGCCCCCATTATCTGTCCCCTACCGCCATCTTGTGGGGGCAATGCAAAAAGCGGCAGCTGAACAGGGACCTCCATGATCTCCCCTCCTACACTCCCTGCGCTGGTCAGGGGAGGGGGGGAACAAAAACCAACAACAAAAAAAACGGGGGCGGGAAGAAAGACCAACTGAAAATATAGAAAAGTAAGAACACGCCACAGAAAAGCGAAAAAGCACAGGAGGCCCCAGCGAGGATCGAACTCGCGACCCCTGGTTTACAAGACCAGTGCTCTAACCACTGAGCTATGGAGCCACCTATCAGTTCCATTTCTGCCGACGCCTCCTGTGCCCCTCTCAGGAGCGGCACCTGCTGAGGCTTCTGCCAGTGTTAGCGGAAGTAGAGGCAAAGATGTGGACGATCCTCACGGATTTCATAGACTCACAGAATCGTTTCGGTTGGAAAATACCTTTAGGATCATCAAATCCCACCCTTCTTTAACTCTGCAAAGTCTGGTGCTAAACCATATCCCTCGACGCTACATCTCTGCAGCTTTTAAACACCTCCAGGGAGAGGGATTCAGTCACCTCCCTGGGGAGCCTGTATCAAGTGTTTGAGGACACCTTCAGTGAAAGAAATTTTCCTAATATCCGACCCCAGCCTTCCCCTGCAGCTTCAAGACCATTTCCTCTCATCCTATCACTTACTACTGGGGAGAAGGGACCAATCCCTGTCACACAACAACCTCCTGTCAGGGAGGTGTAGAGAGCAATAAACTCTCCCCTCAGCCTCCTCTTCTCCAGACTAAATTACCTCAGTTCCCTCAGCCACCCCTCATAAGACTTGTTCTCCAGACCCTTCACCAGCTTTTTTGCCTTTCTCTGGACACACTCCAGCACCTCCATTACTTTCTTACAGTGAGGGCCCCAAAAATGAGCTCAGTACTCAAGGTGTGGCCCCACCAGTGCTGAGCACAGGGGAACAAGCCCTGCCCTGATCTTGCTGGTCTCCCTGTTGCTGATACAGGCCAGAATACTGTTGGTCTTCTCGGTCACCTGAGCACACTGCTGCCTATCTCTCACCACCCTACAGGGGGCAGCACCACTGTGCCTCTTGCCCATTGTCCATGGGTGTTTCACCTGTGACAAGCTCACGACATTTCCCTTGCACCTGTTTCATAGAATCAGCCGGGTTGGAAAAGACCTCGGAGATCATCAAGTTCAACCTATTCCCTGCCTCACAAAAGAAGCTCATAAAAAGCGGCCCAAAGCCCTCCCCTCCCCAGAATTAGATTCTACTTTCATATATATTCTACATATATGAAAAAAATAAATCCACTCAGCTAGCAGAGAACAGTTTTTTATGATCTAAACTTTCACTCTTTCTGGGTTTGCTAGCAGCCATGCACTCATCTGCTCAGAATGGCTCTCCACTTATCACACCTGTCCTTCACGGCAGGGCTCTGCGCAAATGCAAAACCCGTTTCACCTGTGTGGCATCTGCTGAGGGTAACAAGGGGGGATGGGGGTGGGTATTCCCCTCCCTTTATCAACAGGTGGACACACCTGCTGCAAATTTAGAGTGAAATTGCCCTTGCCCTGGAGAGTATTTCAGTGGCAAATCAAGCTTGCAAGACTTCCACGCCATCTTGGAGTATTTTCTCTGTTGTGAAGGAGGAAGCAGCTCCCTGTGGTAGAAGCTGAGAGGAGTTTTTTGGAGGTAAGGCTTTGCTACATTTGCTCTTGTGCAAAATGTGTGTGTGTGTGTGTAAGTTTAACTGGAGGAATTGTAATCAGCTTGGCCTTGTAGATCTTCTTGGGGTTTGTGAAAAAACTACTGGGGGGAGGGGGAAATAGGTTTAATTATTTTGCAAGTAAGCCACAAGTGTAGGTTGACTATGACACGAACCCAAAGCAAGATAGGGGCTGTGTGAGTGTAGTTTCTTTTTGTTTTTACAGATCAGGGAAGTTTGAAACAATTAAAGGTTTTTATCCTTTTCATAGTATCAGTCAGGGTTGGAAGGGACCACAAGGATCATCTAGTTCCAACCCCCCTGCTATGGGTAGGGACACCCCACACTAGATCAGGCTGGCCAGTGCCTCATCCAGCCTGTTTTTCATCTTTTGCATAAAAGACCCAGTCTGCCATATGCAGGCCTCACCCACGAAAGTTTAGGTGAAGGTGAAAAGTTAAGCTGTGGAGAGGAAATTGAGAGACACTGCTGTGGAGTAATAAATCCAAGCAGCTCTGCTGCACGCTGGGGTCACAGTCTGGAAAACAGTTATGATTTGCTGGGTGCAAGCCTCAAACTGGTTGTGACCAGAAGTTAAGCTCCTTGAAATGAGAATAGACAGAAAAAGCTGCATTAAGGACTTAAAGACCTTTCATCCATCCCACACTCCACAAATCATGAGCTGGCAAAACTTCCTTTTTAATTTTCATCTTTTCATTTAACTTTCTCTTTAAATGGATGTGATCTCTGTGGACAAACTAGACCAGCTCTGGTGAGCTCTGTCTTTGTCTTTTATGTGAGATACCAAAACTACTTTAAAATATCTGCTCTCGACCTCTAATGTGGCAGCTGATAAATTTGTGAAGCTTCACATTTCTTTGATGGTTGCTTTCCCTTCCCCCCCCCCCCCCGCTTTCCCTTTGAAGATAGTGATTATTTTTTTTTTTAGAGTTGGTAAAGCTCTGCTAATGCCTCAGGGAACTGAAATATAAGCATAGCTTGTTTTATAACCTTGAAGTAGGTAGGAGCAGATCTGTTAGATGCTTGTCCTGTTCCAAGACAAACCTGTTATAAGAGAGGAATCAATGGTTGAGAGGCAGGATGAGTTGTACTCTGAGAACACAACAGTGCTGGAATTGAGTTTTCTGTGCTGTCACTACTGGGTTTTTTTAGCTGAAGAGCAAAGTCTCTGTGGATGCCCTGCTTCCAGATTCCTTTTGTTTCTTGCTTAGTCCCCTTTGCAGTGAGCTCTACACTTCAAATGCTGTGCAGCAATCTTGGTGAAACACCCTGGGTGGGATAACAAGATGTGTAATGGAGCAGACCAGTTAAACTCCACACTGGAGCCCCTTGATTTCTTTTTGTAAGGGGAATGAGACATTTCTAGGATTCAATTCATCTCACCTGAAGGTATACCTCTGAAATAAGTCATCTGAACCATGGTCTGGAAATGCTTTTTTTCCTCAGTTGACTGTGAAAGGAGTCCCTGCTGAAAATGTGAACAGTTAAATGAGACACATCTCACTGGGTGTGACAGCTTTGCACCAGCTCGGCTCTGCTGGTGAGGAGACACTGTGCTGAGACCTGGCTCAGGGGAGGGACATGGCAGCAAGGCATAGCTCTTGTCTGCAAGCTGCTAATGCTTTTAGCCAGCCCACCCACAGTCCCTTCTGCACAGGAATAAGCCTTCATTTAACACCCTTTTGCTGTTGATGTTTGAACCTGAGTAACTGTAGCTGGAAAATTCCTGACAGAGAACCAAGGTCATTTTTAGGAAGATGGCAAGGTAAATTGTGTTCCTAGAGAAGGCTTTGAATATTTCTGCAACCAGTCACAGAGGTACCTGAAGGGGACCTACAAGAAAGAGGGAGACAGACTGTTTGCAAAGGCCTGTAGTGTTAGGACAAGGGGCAACGGTTTCAAACTAGAGAAAAGTAGATTTAGGAACAAGTTCCTTACCATGAGGGTAATGGAACACTGAAACAGGCTGCCCAGGGGTGTAGTTGAGGCCTCCTTCCTAGAGATATTCGAATTGAGGCTCAACAGAGGCTCTGAGCAGCCTGATCTAGTTGAGGATGTCCCTGCTTACTGCAGAGGGGGTTGGTCTAGATGACCTTTGGAGGTCCCTTCCAACCCAAACATGATTTTTGACAAGCAAGCATTTGGGCAATAAAATGCCTGCCCCGTCTTCTGTTTATTGCTGTTGACAGCCACTAGGTGGAACCTAAGTACTGTGTGAAAGGATGCAGGAAATGTTTTAACTGGCTTCACGTGTGGAAGAGTGAATTTTTACCACTTTGTTTTGTAAAGAAAAACACAAACACAACAAAACCACAACCCACCAAACAAACCCACCACACCTAACAACACTCCCCCAAACCCAAACAAAACCCCAAAGCTGTACGACAATTCACCTTCAAAGATGTACCAAAGAGGTAGAGACCCACATTTATACATATCCTGTAAAAATTCTGCTGATTTGCAGGTTAAAGACTACACTTGTGTGTCCTCCTTGGTAAATCAGTGCCTTCCCAAGCATACTTTCTCATCTGGTTCAGTGAATTAACGTGGGTAAAAGTGGAGGGTTAACAACAGCTACGGGGTACAGAGCCTACGAAAGCAAGCGGTCAGGCCCTTTGCAAGCTGCCTTGCTGGTGCAACACATTTGGCTCTTTCTTTCTTGTTCTGGAGGTTGTAATTGTTCAACAGGATTGGTGCAGTTGATTTTGTTTCTTGAACTCTGTAATTAACCTGAAGGTTCTTCAGTTAAATGTTTAATTGGTACATGCTGATCGATTGCTTTGTCTTTTACCCCTTTGCAAGGGGTATTTCAAGCAAAATGATTCTGCCCCTTCGGTCTGCTGAGGCTCCATCTGGAGTTCTGTTTCCAGGTCTGGAGCTCCCAACACAATAAGGACATGGAATGGTTAGAGCAGGTCCAGAGGAAGCCTTGAAGGTGATCTGAGGGCTGGAGCACTTCTGCTTGAGAGAGTTGGGGTTGTTCACCCTGGAGAAGAGTAGGCTCTAGGGAGGCCTTAGAACAGCCTTCCAGGATTTGAATGGGGCCCTCAGGAGAGCTCCTTCTGAGAAAGGACAAGGGGTAATGTCTTGAAACTGGAAGAAGCTTGATTGAAATTAAGACATTAGGAAGAAATTCATTCCTCTGACAGTGGTGAGATGCTGGAACAGGTTGCACAGAGAAGTTGGGGAGGCTCCAAGCAGAAGAGATGTTATCTGTTGTCTTCAAATGCTTTATGATTTTCATCCTGAAACAAGAAAGAATTAATATAATTCTGTTCTTCAAAATTATTTCACCAATCCAAATCAAGTTTGAGGATACTTTAATGAAATGATTTCTGATTGTGATAATAAGGTAGCTGGTGATCCTCAGCATCTTTGAAAAACCAAGCTCTTAAAGCTAACCTGGTTGCAAATGAATGATGCTTTCATGGCAGTTACATAATTTGAGAAACAACTGGAATGTTTCTCTTTTCCTGCCCTGGATTAAGAAGAAGTTGTGTCTGTTTATGTTACTATCAGAAAGATCTCCTCCTTGTCAAAAATACCAGAAGGCCTGCTTCTTAGCCAAAGGACATAGTGTTCTTCAAAGTGCAGAAAAGGACTTGACCATGCCTGACCTTTGTCTTTAAGACAGAGGCACTCCTGGAGCCCAGCCAGGGAGGGGACAGAGAGCATGCAGTATTTCACCTCTGGGAGTGCAGAGGGCTGCCCCTCCTGGAGCTACCAAAGGGATTGGGTGAAGAACATGTCTGTCTTGGCTCTGACCAGTGAAGCTGTGTGTGGTGTCCTTTGGCTGCTTCTGCTTTTCACCCCCTGAACCATACTGAACCTGCCCAGGGCCCCCTGCAGATGAAACGCAGCCACATGGTGCCCCTCAGCTGCGGTCCACATGCCAGCTCTGCCAGCTGCCCGAAGGAGACAGCACATTGGAAGCTGTATGCCACTGCTACTCAGCTTCTTGTCCTCAAGTGTCCCTTTGCAGAAGTCCACAAGGCAGGAAATAGCTGAACTACGGCAGTGCATGTGCTGGGGATGCTTAGCCTGGAGAAGAGGAGACTCAGGGGTGACCTTATTGCTGTCTACAACTACCTGAAGGGGGGTTGTAGACAGGCAGATGTTGGTCTCTTCTCCCAGGCAACCAGCACCAGAACAAGAGGACACAGTCTCAGGCTGTGCCAGGGGAGGTTTAGGTTGGAGGTTAGGACAAAGTTTTACACAGAGAGAGTGACTGCCCTTTGGAATGGGCTGCCCAAGGAGGTGGTGGGGTCGCAGTCGCTGGAGGTGTTCAGGAGGAGACTTGACAGGGTGCTTGGTTGCATGGTTTAGTTGGTTGGGTGGTGTTGGATGATAGGTTGGACATGATGATCTTGAAGGTCTCTTCCAACCTGGTTTAGTCTATTCTATTCTATCAATCTGTCACTGAAGACACATGTTGGTGTATGCGTATGTACATGTGTGTATCTTTGTGCTGCCAAGCAGAGGGTCATGCAGCTGTGTGCTCACTCTCTGGAGACACTAACCTGAAGGCATCTGCTCAGCTGCTGGTTTCCAAAAAACTGCAGGAATGTAGGACCACCTGCAAGGCCCTTAATCCCCTCACATTTGATTGAAACCGGTTAGCAGATTTGGAAGCTACTTGGGAGCGGGCCTTGGCAACTAGTGTGGTTACATGAACCATTTTCCAAGGAAAACCAAGCTAAAAATGTACCAATTGCATTTTCCAAGAAAGCTTTTAAAGTTCTTTGGAAAACAGACAATTTAGGAAGGAGTTTGAAGCAGGGGAAGCAGGAGAGCCAGAGTCCCTATCCTTACTCCAATATGGACATTGCTGCTTAACCCTGTGCCCTGTTTCCCCAGCTGTTCGGCGCTTCTCTCCTGGGGGATTCTGAATGCATTTGTTTGTGGCATGCTTTATAAAGGCAAACTCTTATTAATATCAGCATAAAAATAGAAGCTTTCAAGGAGGCTGTCATGGAATAAAAATGTAGTAACAGGATAATCCAAAACTCCCTGCCTCTCAAAAGAAAAAGCAAATAATTAAAAAGAACAGATTAATTTTCCTGTTGCTGTTTTTAGATGCAGGGAATAAAGATGCTTAATAGGCATCAGAATCCTTGCTTTAAATAGACTTCTGGTGATGATTTCTTCCAAACAGCTGTAGAGCTATAGGTACTTTTTGCCACTCAGTGGGAGGTAGGAAAATGGGAATGTGTCCCAGTGTGGTCTGCACTGCTGCAGATGGGAGGCTGCTGTCTCAGCCACGGTCTTTTTTTCACAAGGCTTTGAATATTTGGCACAACTGAGGATGCAACTACCCAAGTGAGAGACAAACGTGTGGCTCTGCTCTAGGTTTCAGTTACTGGGAAAGGGGAAATGGAAGACCTGCCACAACCATCAGGCACCTTCCTCAAGTGATCACATTCCCTTTCCTGTGAAACACATCTGAGTCCAAAAGGCAGAGAGTCTCTGTGCTAATCAAGGAATAAATTGTTCTTTGTTCTGGAGCTCTCTTAAGGTAGATGGAAGAAAGATTCATGCACAATACATTTCAAAAGCCAAACGTTGCTTCCGTGCTGGAGATGATACCTGGAGCTAGGTGATTTCCCACCTCCCAACCCTGGAGGAAAGTAATTGAAGTGAAAATACTCTTGTTCTCAGCTCTGATTTTGCCATGTGTTTGCTGCTGGAGACAGGAGTTTGTGGGTTGGAATCCCAAAGCGGCACGTGGTTCTTCCGTACAACACAAAAGGTCTTTTCCGACCCAAAGCATTCTACGATCCTGTTTCAGAGTACCTTGTCCCCATTTCCTTGTGTGCCTGGGGAGAGTCATGTTCTGAACTCCAGATGTTTGTAGGCCTATCCTCACTGACCTAGGATGGCCAGCCTAGCACATTCCCGTTGAAGAAGAAACGTGTTCTGGAGGAGTGACTGAGACAAGGTGTGTCCACCCACACGTAGGGCTGATTGTCACAAGACACCAAATGAGGATGGGAATTTACAGAGTAGGAAGGATGAGGACACACTTAAATAGTGTTGCTTGTGAACAGGCTTATCACTTGTTCTTTGGATGAGATGTATACATCAGAAGCTCTGTTCTTCTGTCCCAGGAGAATATGTTCATCTTCCCAGTTACTGGGCTGGACCAACACATCGCAGAACAAACCGAAATGAAAAGATGTTGAAGGTTTCTATATAATTATAGAATCATAGAATTGTTTTGGTTGGAAAAGACCTCCAGGATCTTTGAGTTCAACCTAAGACCTCCATGGCCATTGAACCATGTCCTGAAGTGCCACATTCACATGTTTCTTGAACACCTCCAGAGATGGTGGCTCCATCACCTCCCTGGGCAGCCTGTTCCACTGCCTGACCACTCTTTCAGTAAGGAAATGTTTCCTAATATCCAATCTAAACCTCCCCTGGCACAGTTTCAGGCAGTTTCCTCTCATTCCTTGTGAATATGTGTCATATTGAGGCACTTCTCTGCAATCCAGTCCTTTTGTTCTTGTTGCTGGTCAAGATTTTGAATGTGGATTGCACAGGCAGTTCAGTGCACAGAACTTCACAGTTGCTCTGCTTTTGCTGTCTTCAGCTGCCAAACTGTTGAGGGTTGTATGCACACTCTGACCAAGTTATGAATTCTCTGTTTGCTAGGTGAGCAAAAATAGATCATAGAATGTTTCGGTTGAAAAAGACCTCTAGGATCATCAAGTCCAACCATCAGCTGAAGCCCACTATGGCCATTAAACCATGTCCTGAAGTGCCAGTGTTTCTTGAACACCTCCAGGGATGGTGACTCCACCACCCCCCTGGGCAGCCTGATTCAGTGCCTGACCACTCTTTCAGTAAAGATTTTTTTTTTTCCCTAATATCCAACCTAAACCTCCCCTGGCACAGTTTCAGGCCACAGTAAATGGTACATAGGTCTGCTGCAGGCTTACTGCACAAAATCTAATAACAGAATTGTTTTAAGGTTGTAAACCAGCAGAGTTATCCTTTCCTCATAAGCCTGTGTGCAAAGTGTGGGAAATCTCACCCTCTTCACTTTTTATGCAGGTGCTACTGGTTCAGGGTATGCTTCTGATGCTGAGGCACTGTCAGGTTTTCAAGGTGGGGGAAAAAAAGTCATTTCATAGAATGGTATGAATTGGAGAGGACTTAAAAAACCATCCAGTTCCAACCCCCCTGCCATGGGTAGAGACACCTTCCACTAGAGCAGGTTGCTCAAGACCTTGCCCAGCCTGGCCTTGAACCCCTCCAGGAAGGGGGCATCTGCAGCTTCCCTGGGCAACCTGTTCCAGTGTCCCACCACCCTCACTGTAATTTTGTTTTCCTCTAATATCCAGTCTAAATTTGCCCTCCTCACCTTTAAATCCATTCCCTCTCACCCTATCACAACAAGCCCTTGTAAAAATTGCCTCCCCACTGTTTGGCTGTTTCCAAGTCCCTCCTCTGCTTTTGGAGGACCAAAGTGTCTGCAGCTGCCCGAACGTCTCTTCAGTAACCTTGGCCCTGCAGTTCAGGTTTGTGGTTGGGTTTGCCTCCTTTGCCATTTTTTCCTGCTTTCAGGTGGGGTTGAAATACTGAGAGTATAGCCTTCCTCAGGCTACTAAGCTGTTTTCTTTGCCTTTTCCAAATGCAGTGCATCATGCAGAGCTCAAAATGAACGGGACAAGAGTGAATGAAAATGTTTGGAATCTTGAGGATTTGGATTAAGCTTTCTGTAAAGCTTTTGGTTTGAGGCTTGTCTCTCTTAAATTAGCTCACTCTATAATAGTGTAGATATATCTACCACAGAGGTCCTGGCTAGGTAATGAAGGCTAATGCAGGTGATTCTACATCCTTCAGACACTGGCATCCAATCTGCACTCTAATGGCTTTGACAAATCCCCTCAAGCAGCATTGTCAAGCTGACTTCATGATCAAATGTGCCCAAAAGCTTTGAAAGCACCACTGAGAATGTCAAACAGGACTGATGAGGTTAGATCTCATCTGCAGAAGGGGATAAGTTGTTCTTGAGTGTAATTCAGAAATCAGAACATTAGACCATTGTAATCAAACTCCAAGTGAGCCTCTCTGTAGGGCATAAATACCAGCAGCTGCTCTTCATACATGACAGATCTCTTTCCAAGCTTATACATGTCTGGTAGTTCTCCTGAATAAAACTTGTTTGAAATATGTCTCAACCTACCACAGGGTAGAGAAGATGGCTTAAGCAACTTCATTCACTTAGGTAACAGATGTAGTAATGCTTTTGGTGTGTTGGGAAATGCTTGACCCAAATTACTTTTGCTCTTCTGTGAGTAAATCTAGAGGTGACTCCTTTGTAACCTCCAGCCAGGACCAGCTGAAGGCAGAGGATTTATCAAGCCCACAGTCTGTAGCATGTGGAATGGAATTGATTCAACTCCCATGGAAAGAGTGGGGGTCAGTATTTGTGGGTAGTCAGAAGTTGGATGTGATAAGGGCCAGAATGCAGAGATACTTCTGCCAAATCAATGAAAATCAACTTGGTCTGCAAGTCATATTGGTACATACGAGACTCACAGTCCACTGGGACTGAAGGGAGGTGGTGAGGAGTTTGTAGATATGAATCTGAGCATGTTTATATCTGAGGTCAGCAAAATGTTTGTGGGGTCAATTTCAATGGTATTCAGAAGTGTGCTTGCTTGTACCAGTCTGTAGTCCTTTTCTGTGCCTTCTAGTATGTCTTCATTTGAGAAATGTAATGTATTGTTGCTCTTCAGGAAGCTTTGTTTATTGTACTGGTTGGTTGGTGGTGTTTGGTATTATTTTCCCCCTTTTCTTTTCAAATCTCCAGTTATTCCTATTGAGAATGTGGGGAGGAACAGGGTCGCATTCTGTTCACTCAAACACAGGCTGGGTCATCTGCTGCAATCCAGAACATGAGATCCAGTGTGTTAAGACCCCATTCCTTAGCAGCACAATTCAAATACAGATTGCATGGAAGATCTCTTGCCTAGTATTTCTTAGGTCTTGCAGTGGCTTTATACTTTCTGGCCTATCAACCATGTCTTACCTTACAAAGCAGGGAGTAATTTAGCACTTTGTCTATGAAATGCTCTTAGTCTTCCAGTTAAGACATTACTGGACTGTCTGATAGTATTGTGGGGGTGTTTATGGAGCATTCTTCTTTTTCTGCTGGCACTTCCCCTGTATGGAGGGAAAAAAACTTGTATCATTGCTCCATGGGAAAAAAAACCTGCTAAAAGAAAGGATGGGATGAGTCTTACCTGCAGATGACCCAGCTCTGGTGACCTTTCTACTAGTGCAACCCTAGGCAATATCTTACTGAAAATGGCTCTTACCTTTAGATTAATTTGCTATGCTGGTGAAAGCAATTCTGGCAGTGGGATAAATCTGACCAGTGGTGGACTGATGCTTTGCTGCAAAAAAACCCACCCGTAATTACCTTTTTATTTAGCCCTACATTTGGAGCAGAATTGCTTTGAGGTTGAAAGCAATAGTGCCTATTAATATGGTAGAAGAGACTGTGGTTAGGAAATGTTTCTTTCAAACAGTTCTGTAAATGAAGATTGATTTATTCCTATTCATGTTAAATAAGTACTGTAAGAAGGTAACACCAGTAAAAAAGAGGAAGAACTCTTCAAGACTGACTCACCTATTGGGATTTTATAGGCCAAGTAAATGAAACTTGTGTAGATTTATTCTGGGAAGAATCCAAACAATTTTGAAGTCCTCTGGAGAATAGGAAAAGAATCAGCAGTGATGCAGAAGCACTACTTTTGTCTCCAGAATCCACCAGATGCTTTTATGTTGGTGTGGAGTGTGCCTGATCAATCCTAAACCGTTCTCTTATGCCTCACATTCATGTTTAATGTTTGGAGTCCTTGCACATGTCTATGAAGCCAGGGTAGAGAGACTCAAGTTTTTCCTCAGTGCACTAAGCTGAGAAAGAAAGGCAAAGAAGTGTGGATGTGCTTGCACCCTTAAACATGTCCTTGGACTGAGAGTTCCCTCTAAGAAGAATCCTTGGTGTATATATTGTGGGATGCCTGTAAAATACATAGTAATAAATACATCATCTTACATGGAAGATGGATAGCTCAGTGCCTAAGAATGTGAACTGGAGAATAAATCAATGCAGAGGTTTTCTCTTCTTTGGTCTTCATTTCTCCATTTTCTTTCCCCAGTGACTGTTCCTCAGCAGTCCCAGCAGAGGGATGTTTTTACAGCTACCTTGCTGAAAATCTTGGATCCTCTGTCTTTCCTCATGGGAACCGAGCACTGCAGACCAGAAGATGGATTGTCACAGCTCATGTTCAAAGCAGCAACTCAAGGTAAATTTCAAGACTGAGTTGTTGTTTCTAGCTGTACTGGTGGTCACTTGTTCTAAATCACTCTGTGCTCAGTGAGAAGTAACAGCACATTGCTGTCTCCTCTGAACTCTTGAATTTACAGTGATAATTGTGCAACATGAATCTAGGTTTAAGCTAATCTCCAGTTACCTCTTCAGTTTTCATTTTATGCTTGCTTGCTCTCCAATGATCCCCTTTAGACTGCTGATTCAATAGATCTTTATCATAGAAAGTCACTGGGTTGGAGGGGAAGGAGAAGAAACTGTGGAAAAGGGAAACCTCTTCTATACGGCATGCCAGAGGTTGATGTGCTTGCTCCACTCTGATGTAACTGGTGGAGATGCAACTGCTAAATATGTGAACTAAGTACAGTCTGGTGGGGGTTTGTTCAGTGAATTTGCTTTCAGAAGCACTTACAGAAACAATTTGGTTCAGCAAGAGCTGACCAATCAAACTTCACCTGAAGAAACCCCAGAGTGACACTTTCTTCCTGATCTGCTGGGGGGACAGGTTTTAACATATTGGTAAGAGCAGCTATGGGTTGCTGCAGTGCACATTTAGTGTCATCTCTGGGTGTTTGGGGGAAGCAGGGAGGGACTATTTTTTTTCCACCTCAGCCTTTGCCACAAGGGGTGGGAAAAAATCTCTGAAAACTTGCCAGTCTGTAATAAACTTGAAGGTCATGTAGAAGAAAAATCCCAAAGCCTCCTGGACCCTGACCACAGCATTGTTTTCAGTCTCTGCCAAATCCTCTAAACCTTTATCTCATCCCCCTGACCTAAGGTTATTCCTTTAAATGCCTTTTTTCAGGCTTATTCTCCCAGTTCCCATTTTAACATCTCTCTTGTGGTGCAACAGAAGGAAGCTCAAAGCTCATGTTCCCTTGAAGGGCTGCTTGCAACAGGTGCATCAGTGAGGCTGACACTCTGTCTGAGGATCAGTGTGTTGAGGCCCAGGCTGGGTGCAGATGTAGATGTTCTGATGTGTGGTACCCAAGTGGAGGCTGGAGAAATGTTTGCCAGACTCTGTCTTCCCATTCATTTTGAATGCCTTACCAGTTTTACTCATGCTGGTGGGCACTGCCTGGTGCAAGGAGCCCTCACCAGTGGGAGACCACAAAGCTTTGTCAGAGAATCATAGAATTGTTAGGGTTGGAAGGGACCTCAAGGATCACCTAGTTCCAACCCCCCTGCCATGGACAGGGACACCTCACACTACAGCAGGTTGCTCACAGCCACATCCAGCCTGCCCTTAAAAACTTCCAGGGATGAGGCTTCCACCACCTCCCTGGGCAACCTGTGCCAGTGTCTCAGCACCCTCATGGGGAAGAACATCCGATCTGAATCTACCCATTTCTATTTTTGTTCAATTCCCCTTAGTCCTATCACTCCCTGACCCCCTAAAAAGTCCCTCCCCAGCTTTCTTGTAGCCCCCTTCAGGTACTGGAAGGCCACAAGAAGGTCTCCTTGGAGCCTTCTCTTCTCCAGACTGAACAGCCCCAACTCCTCACCTCAGGTAGTGTCCTTGAGGAAACATCTTTCTTAAATGCTCCTTGTGCTCAGAGGCAGGTATGAGACTTTAGATGCTCACCTCATCCGAGTGTGACTACCTTGCAGGTCCCTGTGGATGTACCCAAGATTCTGGGTGCTCTTGTGCCAGGCACAGGACTTTGTACTCTTGGCAGCATGAGTTATGTGATGTCATAAGTATGGAATCACTTATTCAATTAACATGACAGATTGAGCTTCACACAGCTCTTCTGGCTGATGATGAGTCCCACTAGTGTCTGTGTTAGAGGCAGACCTATGGTACATCCAGTTGAAGTGGAGGATGAACAATTTACAGAAGTGGCATAGCAGGGCAGAACAGAGGTGAGGGACAGAGTTGCTTGCTTCTAGGAATGAACCAGAGCAAACTGTGTAGCATGTTTACACTGTAAAGCCCAGTTCCTTCCTTATACCATGATGTTCTAATCTATGCTAGATGGCATTCTGAGCCAATGACCATCTGAGTCTGATCTGAGATAACAATCCCAGCCATGTGATTCAGGATCTGGACATCCTTGTGAGGTGCTTGCATTTCAAACTAGATTGTGTATGTTTAATTCCATCTAAACATGAGAAGGAGCTTCTTACTTTGAGTGTTGCAGAGCACTAGAACAGGCTGCCCAGAGAAGTGGTGGAGTCTCAGTCTCTGGAGACTTTCAAGGCCCACCTGGATGTGTTCATGTGTGATCTGTTTTGGGTGATGCTTCTCTGGCAGGGGGTTTGGACTGAATGATCAATGATCTTCTGAGGTCTCCTCCAACCCTTGCCATTCTGTGAAACTATGAGATCTGAATCACAGGCTGAGGCTGGAAATGTCCCTGTTGTGCAGGAAAGGACATAATCTGAAGCTGCCAGGGTTGGAATATATAAAACTGTACATGAGATAATTCATCCAAAGTTAACCATCAGAAATAAAATAAGGTAGATGCCTTTGTTGGCCAAAACGTCACATCTCACAGATTTAGAGCAGGATGAAGGGATTTATTGATCTCCATACTACCCACAGGGGCCAAATAAGTCTCCTCCCTCTATAATCCCACCTGCCTTTTTCTGACAGTCCAGCCAGGGCTAGCCAGTTGATAATGTATGGTGTCCCTAATCCACTGGGTAGCATACAGTATGAGGTTCAGCATTTTCCAGGTTGCTAGCTGTGTTTGAAAGAAAGACCATGACACAATGCATGAAGACTTCATTTGCCTTTTGCTATTTCTCTTTGTCAACCCAGGGACTTTCATCATATTTCTGTTGAATAATGGCAATAAGAAAACATTAAATAAGTGTATCAAGGGACCCTATCTCAGAATTACCTTTTCTACTACCTAGTAGAGACATCCTTCTGGGAACACAGGCTGTTTATCAGAGCATCTGCAGCCATGAATTTCTTTGAAGCAGCTGCCTAGGGAAGGTGATTTTCATTGTCTTGGGGAGAGAGAAAGTGTATGGGGTTGAGAAATGGACCTGGAGCTGTCTGTAGGGTTTTTTGGCAGCTGTTATATGCAGGATGAGGTCTTGGGAGGCGAGAATGTGGAACACAGGGAGCTGGTGAGCAACATGTGAGAAGATTACAAGTATGTGTTGGAGAAACTTACCTCAGATTCTGCCAAGCTTTGTGCAACTGCCTATGCAACACAAAAAGAAGCTTCAGAATCTATTGATCTTTTTAAGGTCAAACTTGATGGGGCCCTGAGCAAGCTGATCTAGTTGAAGATCTCACTGCTGGGGATTTGGACAAGATGACCTTTGAGGGTCCCTTCCAACCCAAATGGTTCTATGATTCTGTGAGCAGATTTGCTTCTGAAAGCTGTAGAGAAATCTGCAGACAAATTGTCTGAGTCCAGGGCATTTCCAGATTGCATATCCTTAATTGTATTGAATGCTTCAGAGCCATCTGACTGATTGTCTCTCAGTTCAGCCATCTGGCCTGCAAATTTAGGCAAGCTTTAAGTTGTGGAGAAACTCTGAGTCACACACGCTGGAGTGTCGTTAGATGGCCCCTGGGCTGCTCTTGTGTGGAGAAAAGCTGCTAGAGTGTCACTGCTGAGAGTGTGCTGATTGAGAGAAACATAAGGTTTCAGGGGCTCATTAGTTTTGATTAATAAGGCTGAAAATAGAGATTTCTTTCCTTGACAAAAAGACTACTTACCAAGCCCCAGCCCAAACCATGAGAAATGGTGCTGTTACTTTAGTTGCTTTGTATTTGTTATTGGAGATCTACAAAGCCTACTCTGCCCACCCTATTACCTAATACCTTACACCTCATGACTAACTAAAACCATGGCTTCAAGTGCCACATCCAGTCCTTTTTGGAACACCTCCAGGGATGGTGACTCCCCCACCTCCCTGGGCAGCATGTTCCAATGGCCAATTACTCTTTCTGGGAAGAACTTTCACCTCACCTCAAGCCTGAACTTCTCCTGGTACAACTTGAGGACGTTTAGGCTTGAGGTGATGTTCATTGCAACTCTAGTCCTGAACAGTGTCATTGCCCTTCCACAGCCTACTCTGTATTCAAAACAGGTTGTTTGTCTTCTAAGGTAGTCAGAACTTGTTTACTTGATTGCCACAGGGCTTAGAATTGTTGATTAGCTTCCTACCTGTGCAAGGTAAGGAATCTGGTTACCCTCATAGTTACAATGAGAGGATGTACAGAGAAATAAAGTCAGGTATGAGAAGGTGACTTTCACTGAGGTGTTAGGTAATAGGTTGGACTTGATGATCTCTGAGGTCTTTTCCAACCTTGCTGATTCTATGATTCAGCATGTCCCTATAGAAGCTGACCCATTTGCTTCTCCCTCATCCTATCATCCTTCCTCCTCATCAATGCTAGCTTGCAGCAGGGCTGTGGTTTTTGGATGTCGTTGGTGCTTGTGTAGAAGAGACTTTGTTCTGCCCAGCTTCATTCCTGGCTCGCTTGCAAACTGCTGTTATTTTCTGCTGTACTTCAGAAGGAGGTGCAGTTTCAGGAAGAGAGTACAACAGTGGCTTGAGGCCATCTCTGCTTCTGTTTCTCAGCTGCACAGGGGCTGATTTAAATTGGAACAGCCCCCCTGGGTGCTCTTGCAGACACTTTACCCAGCTGCTTCAGTTTCTGAAGCACAGAATGCCTCAACCACATCCCCATCCCTGACGTTGCCCCTGTGCCAAGGACAGATATGGTGGCACTGTACAAATACATGCAGGCTCTGTGCTGCTCTGTATTGATGGAGCAGCATGTGAAGGCCAAAATGGGTCTCAGTTCTGTAAAATGCTTATCTTATTTTGGGATGTCACAAACTGTGGACTTTGCTGAACCCAAATCTTCATATACTGCAGGCAAGTTTTGTTGTCTGGCTGGTGGTGGCAAAAATCAGAGTGGAGATATTCCAGCCACACTTGAATTTTCTCTGAGTTTGTCTAGCTAAGCATACAACTAAGGTCTTGCTCTGTGTCTCAGTACAGCAACACCAGTAGTGAGAAGCAGGAGAGAGAAAGCAATACATACATTGCTGAGCTACTGACCTGTTCTCTAAGTGAATGAGCTGGAGAGCAAACAGGTTCTTCAAATGTTCAGCCAAAAGTTGTTTGTACGGACAAATCAATTCAAAACATGGAGTGTTTTCCCTGATTAAGAAAACTTGGCTGTCAGTAATTTTCAGGAGGTCTTTTGACGAAGTGTGGCATTGCTTTGGAATAAAGAAAAGGCAGTTGCAAAGAAAAGAGATCTTTTTCATGAAAGAACTGCACATGATGTGTTCTACTCAGGTCTTAGGATTGCTTCATGTTATTTGGGTGAATTATATATAACTGGGCTTTCCTTCACTCAAGCCTGTGTAGTTTTGTGTTGTAGAAGGAATTTTCCATTGTGGAGGCTTGTCACAGGGTTTTTCACTTAATATTCACGCAGTGTGGTGTGGGTCTCTGAGTAAAAGATCTTGTCTGAACATGAAGTATCAGCCCTAACCTGGTGAAGCTGTGCATTGAACCACTCTCATTGTATAAGTCAAGCTGCCTGCTGTGTGTCACAGACATGAGGGAGTGAAAACAAATCTGTTCAAAGTCCCACAGTGGAGGGGTACCATTTAAAAGGCACAAGGATGAGCTGATGCTTCAGACTACTTTTTGGTTTAGTAGCCTCACTGCTTCAGTGAGGCAGTTACCTGCCATACCCAAATGCTGGTTTCCCCTCCTAATGAAGATTGAGATAGCTGTGTCTTCCCTTTGCCCCACATAATTAGGACAGATTTTACCAGCAAGCTAAGGACTGAGGTCTTTCCTGTGGCCTGCAACTGTATTGCTTGTGTTCTCCTCCACATTAAAGCTGCTTTTCCAAGGTGGAGATTCAATAGCAAAGGTTTCCAGTGAAAACAGCTTTCCAGCAGCTACTGTACTACTCCAGTAGCCTCTCCACTTGCTTTGTATAACTTTGTGTAAAAAATACAATAAGCAGATGGATCTATTGCTGGACTGGAAGGATAAAAACATCTCTCTTTCCACTTAGACTCACAAACAATTTTATTTTTAGCCTTTTCCTGTCTTCCCCCCCCCCCCCCCCCCCAAGTACTGAATTTTGTAGTTGAGTTTATTTTCTCTTAACCTGAAAGATGGAGGAAATGGCTTGCTGACCAAAATATCAAGGGCCTAATTGTTTTCTCCCACAGAAATGAGCATGCAAGGGACTGAGGAGAGGGGCTCATTTAGAAATATCCCCTCCCTCCCCGCTCTTTGTCCAGCATGATGAGGGTGTATTCCTTCGAACTGAAATGGGGAATTTCCTTCCAAAGCTCTAATGCAGATCCCACAGGACTCTCAGCTGGCTTGATATGAGCTTTGGATCTATCACTGGATTCTTTGCTCAGGTCCTGCTAAAGCCAGGGGCAATGCCTCACAGAGGCATGCATTTAAAGAATTACAGAACCAACCAGGTTGGAAAAGACCTCAGAGATCATCAAATCCAACATGTTACCTAACATCTCCTGGCAACTAAATCATGGCTCCAAGTGCCACATCCAATCCTTTTTTGAACACCTCCAGGGACTCCAGCACCTCCCTGGGCAGCACATTCCAATGGCTAATTACTTTTTCTGAGAAGAACTTTCTCCTCACCTTGAGCCTAAACTTCCCCTGGCACAGCCTGAAACTGTCCTCTTGCTCTGCCACTGATTGCCTGTGAGATTAGATAATGGTTGGGGTTGAACCAGCCAGATGAACCAGATTTATTCTCAAGGAGGAGTGGATAGCTTGAAGTACAGATAGTTATAGGAAACCAGCTCCTTCTTTCTCCGTTAAAGCACAACCAATGAGCAGAAAGCCCTGTCCCAGAGGAAGCCTGGGCTGTCACCATGCTGTCAGAGCACTTCAGAGCTCTAGGTCCATATCCAGCTGCAAACGGGGTGTAAACAGGCATCTTGTCACCTAACCAGTGCACGGGCAACTTCAGGACGTGGTCTAGTGGTCATAGAGGCCTTTTCCAACCTTTATGATTCTATGTCTGTCTAAAAGAAACCCTGAGAATTCTGATAGAGACCAATGTGGATAGCTCTTTAACCATGGAGTTGTTTGTACTTGCTTGAAGAACCAAAGCTCTTATTTTGCTTAGCAAGCCTGGAGAATTTATCAGCAAGGAAGTAAGGGCTTGAGGCAGACATAATTCAGCTCATTATGGAGGGACTCAAACAATTTATAAACCAAAAACTGAAAATGTTGATCAAGAGCAGACTTTAAAACCAGCTCAGTCTTGAGCTGTGGTACTAGAAGGATTAGTTTTCTTCTGGTTGCCTAGGTAACAATCTTTGGGGCCAACTTTCAACCAGTATTAGGCAGCAGAGCTTTTATGCTGACTTGTATCAGTGTTTGTTTTCCTGCAGCTTGTGTACCACCAAGGACACTGCCAGCTCCTTACAAATAAGCTGTGTATTAAGTCTTGTGCTCTGCACCAATCCTAGCTGTCAGATCATTCTTGCCTCTCATCAGTCCTTGTCACCTAGACACCATTCTGGTGGATGTAAAGGATCTCAGTGAGAAGAGATGAGTGGCTGCTGCATATCATGAGACACATGGTTGCTTTAGCCTCTTAACTGTTCATGCCTCCAGTGCAGATAGGGGTCTAGTGAGAGAGACAGAACTTTGAAAAGTGAGAGATTTTCCTCTCCTGTTTTATACAGTGTACCCTCCTGGTTCCTTAAAATGGATGGTAATGGGCTACTGATGTCACATTGTTCTAAAACTGTTCATCTGTTATGAAAATGAGATGTGAAAATGATGTGCTTGAGGTTTGGGGGGGTGTTTGTTGCCTTTTAGTCCTTAAAGCATAGAGTTGCCTTAATGCCAACAGGGAAATGGCAGAAGTCTGGGATGTTCTTACTGAAAGTCTTTGTCATCTGTGCTTATGGCTCTCTAAGGTACTTGGTTGTTAAGAGAACCTATTAAGCACTATTCTAGATAGCAATGGAGAGATTTTTTTTTTCAGCTCTAGATCTCAGTCCAGTGGTAATTTAGGTGAATACAAGAGCTGACATCCTCATTTCCAATAGCTGTAGTCTTCCTTCTTTGCCATTATGTGGCAAGAAAGTGAATCCCTGGGAAAAGAATGGATGAAAAAGGAGACTGCTGAGCCATACTGCTGTTATGGTGAGATCCTGTTAGACTTAGCATGTAGTATGGGATTAGCTGGAATTACAGCTCTGGTGGAAAGCCATGAGGCTACCATGCAGGCCCATGAGCAGTGCCAGTGAGCAGCAGGGGCAGAGGAGGCATGCCTACCAGGCTGGGCGATGCAAAGATCTTAAGCAGCAGGAATGCAGCCCTGCAATGCTGGGGTGGTGCAAGGTGAGAGGCACACTTATGGCAGGCAAGGTCAGGCAAGAGCCCACTCTGGTGGATGTGTACATTCATCAGGGAAGTCTGTGTGTCAAGCTGAGGAGTGAACCAGTGAGTCAGGGTCAGGTCAGGACAGTGGCTGTGGTCAGACACAGTGCAGTGACAGCTGGGCAAGTCTCTAGTGGCAAGGCATGCCCAAGGTCAACCTGGGAACTGGAGTCTGCAGGGTAGCTTCAGAGTTCAGATCTATGGGGTACGTGGCCAGATATGGGCATGGATGTGATGCTGCTGAGGCATAGCTCTGGCAGGGATAATGGTGAAACCCCTAAATTTAAAGGGGCTCCTATGTGAGGGATATTTTTTACTTCATGAGGAAGCTAACACAAAACTCCTGAGGAGGGGATCAAAAAGGGCCTGATTCTAAAGAACCTTTTGGTTTTCTAACCAAAACTAAAGAAAAGGTGGAAGAGTGGGAAGAGGAAAGGAGAGAAAGGCTTCAAGTTTTTCTTGTAGTTTGATAGATATTTCCAGGAAAGGTTCTATTTTCCTTACCCTCTCATCTGTCTTCTCCATTTGGCAGCGCATGGATTCTCCCCAGGTCGGAGACCTCATACTTAGTTGCCCACGAAACAAATATGGGTGGGCAGCAGTAGCAAGGCTACAGGAAGGCTTTTGTTCCCTTGTCCAGCTTCTGAAAATAGATCTGTGTTTGAGCACTGAGTACTTGTTTTATATTAGAAGTGCAAAATCTCATGACAGCTCAGTGTTAAGTCTGCATTGCCTAAAATAGCTTCAGGTCCGGAAGTACAAAACTTGGGTTCCAGTTGCAGCTCTGACTCACAGCCCTGCTGCATGTTGCAGAGATGAGTATTTTCCCTTCCTGTTGAAGTGTATAAATGGATGGTACAGTGCATGCCTGTCTCAGGATTTCTTCTCCCAGTTCCCAGCAGAAGCAGAACAGAATTTAGAAATAATTGTATTAAAATTAGAATGGAGGGGTGTGGGGGGGGAAGTCACACTGATTGTGTCTAACATTTGGCATCTTTGGAGCCCAAATCTGGAGCTGAGTTTGGCAAGAATACAGGGAGAGTGTGGTGGAGTCATTGTCCCTTGAGGTGTTCAAGAAATGTGTGGACATGGCAGTTTGGGACATGGTTTAATGGCCATGGTTGTCTTAGGTTGAAGGTTGAACTCATTGATCTTAAAGGTCTCTTCCAACCTAAACAATTCCATGAAGAAAATACAGGAAGAAGCATAGCATAGGGCAGCTTCACAGCCAGTTTTGACACTATTATTTGTATTGCAGTAGGATGTGGCCTTCCCACCTGCACTGGGGCTCCTTTGAAAGTTGCTGTGTAAAGGAGGAGAAAAGGTTTGATTTCCCAGAGCAGTGAGAGCTACTTTGTTTCAAAATATGTTTTGTCTACCTCCTGCAGAAGAAATGGTTTGCGAGGTTAGAAAGTTTGTCATGTTTATACTACCTTGAGTAGCTTGTTTTGAAATAAACATGGGATTTAGGGTCAGTCTTTCTGACAGATTGCAGGCAACAAGCAAGGCTTGTAGTGGATCAGAGAAGATCCACCCAGACTCTTTGCCTACCTGCACATTTGCTTATTGGACATTCTTGAGAGCTGCCTGTTGTGTGGTCATCCTGCCTGCAGGGTTCCTGGGGCTTCAGCCTATCTTTGACTGACTGCAGACCCCCGTTGAGAGCAGTTCAGCCACTGTCTATTTGATAGGAGCAAACCACAAAATATGTCCCCCTCAAGCTGCAGCTCCCACTGTTGTGGGGTTTCTCAAAAGGATGAATATGAGCTTTAGACTGAGTTTGACTGGATTCACAAGTGCTAACCCAGCCGAGTGCAGAGGTGATGGCCCTGTGTAACATCAGGCTGTGCTCCAGACAAGTGCTGTTCCCTGTCCTTTCTCATCTTAGTGCTGTATCAGAGCAGTGGGGCTGCAATTATTGACCCAATTTTTTAAAATGCTAATAAGAGCTGCCTACTCTGTGGAAGAATTGGGCAGTGTCTGGAAAATGTCTCGCAAAGAGCCATTACAGATCCCAGGGCATGCATAGGGTATTAGCAAGCACTTAGCTGCACTCAGCTGGTCACATGGCTGCACCATCTGAGCTGTGCTTAGCTCGGTGGAGTAGGAGCATGTGTCTGCACTAACACTTGGGTATTCATCTATCATCATGAGTTGTCCAAGTTCTCCCCAGGAAAGACAGTGCTCAGAGTGAACTCTGAGTGTGTATTGTACCTCATACTGTCTGTCTGGCCTTGCCCTGCATCTCACAGGCCTATCCTGACTGTGCAGCTGATGATAGCTCTGATCTTCTGCATAACTCTTATAAATCAGCTTGCTTCCTACTCCAACATAAATTCCTTGACTTATAAATATCCATGGCAAGGGGCACATAAAAAAATCCAAGGCCATTTGCTCTGATGACTGATTGTTTAAAAGTGAGGCTGACATTGCTTACCTTAGGATAAGATGGTCTCAGAATGAGGAATTGATGAAGTTAGGCTAATACTGTCTACCTTAAGATAACACTGAGACAACTGGTTCCAGGGGAACCTTATCTGTGATGAAAGGCTGGGCATTCCCAAAACACTGAGCCCATATCCTTGGGGATTAACATTGCTGGGTAAAGTCAGCAAAGTTCCCCAAACTGCTGCCCTGATGTTGAGCCTGCCTCATTATAATATCATTTTAACATGAGAAACAACACCTCCTAGCTAGAGAAGCCCCTCACCCTCTGAGCATGTGCAATGAATTTAAAAGGAACTGTATCATAAATATGGAGCAAGAAAGAAACTAACCAGGAGCTCGTTAGTAGGTGTTGATATTGGGTGTAGCTGCCTCATTGTACTGTAGAAATACCTGCCATGAACTTGAAATGGGGTGCTAGCTTTGAAGCCTTTGCCTAGCACCCTTTTCTGTGCAGAACTGCAATAAAGTATCTTGACACTTGTCTGCCAGTTGGCATTTGCACACCAGGTAAGGAATGCAGATTGGAGGTCACAGGTCCACAAAAGCAAAGCCACCTTCTGTATTGTGATTTTTCCTGGAACAGGATGGAAGAACAAACCACAGGAGGGAGAAGTGACTAATGAGAAGAGGCCTAGACACTGCAGTGGTGACAGTAGCCTAACAGGACTTCTCTGCTCTTGTCCTTCTGTAACTAAGTTCTACCATGGGGCAGTTAAACCAGTGTAAAGGCTGCCTTGGAGCCAGCACACAGTGTGCTGTGAATGTCTCAGTAAACCTGTGGGAAAGGTATCTTGCACTCTTTAGGTACAGTTTTTTGGTAACTCTTAGGTCAGTCCACTGGTGTTTTGGGAAGGACTCAAGAAGCTGAGAGCATCTTTTTCTTTACCTGAAACATAAGCATAGAGCAGGTGGGAGGGAAGACTCTTGTGGGGAAGGCATTTGAGAGGCAGGCACTGACTGTGTCCCTCAGTATCTGGCATCGATTTTTCTGGGACTTAGAGGAGTCTACTCCCCTTTCATTACAAGGTTCTCAGAAGGCAGAATAATTCATGGTGTTTAGAGACTGACAACCTGCAGGCTATCTTTCTACCTGTGGTAGTTCCTTACAAAGCTTCCTCCAGGGTAGTTACACCCTGCCTAGGTTTGGAGATCACATAATTTGTCACAACAGTGAAAGACTGAAATGGACTGAAAGTACATTAACAGCAGAAATGAGCTATGTGATGCATTAGTAATACAAATGTAATGCTCAGAAGGCTTAGAATTGCATCCAACAACTCCTCATTGAAAAAGAAGAGGTCTTGAGAATGGTGTTTAAGAGTAATGGAATTGGAGAAGGGAAAGGAAAACTTGGGCTGAGCAAGTAGGAAATTTGCATAGCTGTGAGATTCATTACATCAACAGATACTTTCCCAGGACATGAGGTAGAAGAATTCATTGCTTGAGTAATCAGAAACTGATGGCTGGATAAGCCCAGAGGAATGATCCTTCTTGTTAGAGTGGGAGATGCACTTGGACTCTCCCATCTCTCATGTCAAGGCCTGTGTGTTTGAGTGAGAAGAGCAACAGGACTCCCTTTCTCGGTGCCCAAAGGGACTGGGCTGTCTTCTGTGGCTCTCTCATGCACGGAACACCAGGCACTTGCATGTGGCTGCTTTTACCTTTCATTTTGTTCTCCCCAGGTATTTTAAAAACTTTGAGGAGAGTCTAAATCACCTGTGTGGGTCACTGCATGGGATACTCAAAGCAAGTTGAGTGGTTGCTCTGAGCACCCATGCTACCGAAGAGAAGATTTTCATGCCCAGTGAGAAGCTTTACCTCACATGGTTGTTTGAAGGGGAGGGATTCAGCATTCTGAGCAGCTTTCCTTGTGTGAGCTATGGCATGTTTTCTGCAGGGGAGAGAGATGGAACTTTATATATATATATGGAATTTATCTACCTATATTTGCAAGTCTGTTTAATCTGGGATGAGTAACAGAGGACCCTGGTCTCAGTTACTGTCTCAGATGCTGCCTTATGGATGTAATCAGGGCAGAACATGGTGGCTTCTGATGATTTTGTTTTGGGGAAGGGAAAGGGGGCAGAGGAAGAGGGTTTTAGCCTCAGCCAGTCTGTGACTGGTGATTTCAGATCAGGATGGACCTTTGGAGATGTCTCAAACAACACACATGGTCTCTAGTGTAGATTCTCAGGAAACATACAAAGGAAAAAAAAACTTTAAAGGAAAAAATAAAACAGATGAGGGGAGATGGTGAGGAAAGTGTTAACATGTGCTTACCCCTGTGAAAATTCTACTATGTGTTCATTTGTTTCTTCTCCTGGAGTCTAGAATCCGAAATTGGGGGTCTAGAGTGAATTCTGCTTTAGCTAGGATTTCTTATGCACGAGAGCAGCTCAGACAACTTGAGAGGCAAAAATAACAGAGGGATCGCCACCAAGCCAGGCTTCTAGATTTAGCACCTGAACAGAAAATTGGTAATCCCTTTGAAAGTGATATTTTTGTGCTTTGCTTTTTTGCAAAGCACTGTGTAAAAGGTGAAGGGTCCAGGGGCTGGCTTGCAGAGGCAAAGTTGTATTACAGTCCATGAAGGCTGTTTGCTTTGTGAAGAGATAGGTAAAGAAGCCTAGGTAAACATCTTTGGCATCGTTCATGCCCATCACACAGGCATGTCAAACACCTATTCAACAAATTCAGCATTCCCCCAGCATGATAAAAACATCAAACTATTGGAGCAGGTCATGGGCCATGAAGATATTGGAGGGCTGGAGCACCCCAGGTAAGGGGGCAGGCTGTGAGAGTTGGGGCTGTTCAGCCTGGGGAAGAGAAGACTCTGGGGAGACCTTTTAGCAGCCTTTCAGTACCTAAAGGGGGCCTACAGAAAAAGCTGGGGAGGGACTTTTTACAAGGCCTTGTAGTGATAGGATGAGGGAGAATGGCTTTGAGCTGGAGACTTTGGCTGGATATTAGAAAGACATTGTTGACAGTAAAGCTGGTGAGATACTGGAACAGGTTGCCCAGCAAAGCTGCAGATGCCCCCTCCCTGGAAGTGTTCAAGGCTAGATTGGACAGGACCTTGAGCAGCCTGGTCTAGTGGGAGGTGTCCCTGCCCATGGTGTGGGGGAGTTGGAGCTGGATGATTTTTGAGGTCCCTTCCAACCCACATAGTTCTATGAACCTATGGGTTTGTGGTTTTGTTGCAACAAGGCGTTCATCTGCAAGCTTTGATGCACTTTCTTCTGCAGTCTTACCTACCTAACTTTTTCATGCGTGCCTCTAAGTTTTCCTGACAAGAGGCAACATTCCATACTTGCATTTAGGGTACCATTAGCTTGAGCCATCTCTGTCTGAGCAGCAGAGTACAAGTGGAGTCATTTTAAGAGCTTAGCTGCAGAATGGGGAGAGCTGCTATAAACTTCAGCTGTCTGGCTTTTGCTGCAGACCAAGCCGAGAGCCGGAACTGCACAGGCATGGCAGTTATATTTCAGTGGAGATATATTATTTATGAATTCCCAGTTGTCACCATATTTAAAAACATCTGAAATCTGTTGGTGTGCAGAAAATAAGTCTGGGAGAGGTCAGCCAAGATAGCAAAGTGTGCGAAAATCATGGCAGACATCCACTTAGTGCTGTAAATCAAGTGCTTTCCCTAGGTTGCAGGCAGATACTTGGTTCTGCTGGATTTGTCTCATGATGGTCTCTTAATCAGATAGGAATTTGAGGGCCATCTTATTTGGTTCATTCTTATCAGAACCACATGTGCTGTCTTAATAATAATGATAATTATTGTTGTTGCTTAAGGGAAACAAATACTTCTTAACAAGTTGCTGAGGCAGTTTGGATTGCTGTGTGCAGTGGAGGAATCTTGGATCCCTGTAAATGAGTGGAGGTTGAGAGTTCATTCTGCTGAACAAGCAGGCAGGTTTGTCTGAGGCTATTAAATTGAAATCAGAGTTTATTGCATTTCTTCATGTAATAAATTGATCATGAACTGAACTTTTTTGTATGTGGTCATATACTCACTGGAGGGTAGCAATCATCTGGCCAAATACAGGTTCAGATAAAACAAATTCCAGAGTTTAGAGGTGCTCAGATGAAGGGGATTGATTTGGCTCATCATATTAGCAGTTGTATAGCTGCCTGTAGCTTTGGTGAAGGAATCTGGCTCCCAGCTAAATGTAATATTTTGCATGTGCTTATTTTTAACACTCTGAGGAGCTCTGATGCAACTTTCAAAGTATTTCAGTAAATATTAGTTTTTAATGTGGAACATCTGTGCATGATTATGACAAGGAATGTGACAGCCTTTATCTTGCTTAGTTCTCTTTCACCTCATGCAAAAATGTTGTCTAAGCTGAGCAGCATTGGTTTCTTTTCAGTCTATGCATGCATGAGAGGAAAAAATGAGGGTGATCTGGATTCACCCTCTCTGATTTTAAGCAGTAAATGAGCATTAGGGTTTCAGGAATGCTTTAACCAGGGAGGAAGTCGGCACACCTACTGAAAGAAATGGCTGGATCTCTCCACATCATTCCTGCCCATACTGCCTGCCTGCCTTCCTGCCTTGTGACAGTGCAAATACGATGCACAGGTTTGTTTTAATCCAGCTGCTTCCTCTGGCTCCCCACGTTCAGACACAGCCTCTTGTCAGCCCAAAGGAAGGGACATCAGGGCAGTGAGGATGGGTAGCTGGGGCAAGGAAGCACAGAGCTGTAAATATTGCCAGCTGAAAGCTCGAAGATCGCTTTGGAGCTTTCTCCATAATCAACAAGCTGTCTCATGCCTACTGTCTTCCACATTGCTTTTTAACTGGGACTGGTCCTCAGAAGCTAAGAAACCAGCATGCACTAACCAGGTATCAGCTAAGCTGAGTCCTGTTGCACATCTAATTGCTGATAAGACCATGGGGGAGTTTAAGATAAATATGCTCAAACCCAGCACTATTGATCCAGTACCTTTCAGCAGTACTGAACTTCACTGAAAATGAAATGCAAACACAACCCAAACTTAAACCATTAATGCATTTAGCTAGTATATTATCCTCTGAAGTGTTAGCAGCCTGAGCTAAAACTGTCAAGTAAGCCTGTTTCTCGCTGTGGAGGCCACAGATTACTTTAACAGGCATTTATTTATGCTTCTTTTTGTTACATTAGGGTTTGTGAGACGGAATTGATTAATAAACTGTCACATTAATGTTTCCACTTAGCCCACTGCTGGCAACAGCTGCCTTTCATCAGCAGTGTTAATGTTATAATGACATTAAACAGGCAGACAAAACACCCCCTGCATGTGTAAATTGGGCTCTTTATAACTTACTGCTTATGTAGGATGGACTGGAGGTAAGCATGTTTTGCCAAGGCAGAACTTTAAACCTTTGTCTGCCTTGGAGCTGAATCACATAGAGTTAAAGCTCTTTAAAAGACAGGAGTTTGAAGATCCCGAGGAAAAGTTTCTGGCAGTATGACACATGCTAGGAATAACGCCTAGAAAAATGGGCTCTTAGAAGAAGACTGCACTGAAGTGAGGTAATAAGTGAAAGGAACTGGAAGTTTTTATAAGTGATAAGCAATATGACCTACCTGAGACCTTTTGGGAGAGCTCTCTGTGAATGGGGATAAAAGGGAACATCGCTTGCTCACAGAAGTGAGGTGTGATAGAAGAGGAGGATTTTCCTCTCTTATCAACAGTGTGTATACTTGCTTTGAAATCTGAAGTATGAAAGGAGTTAGGCTCATGGATGTGGAAGGGGGAAGAACATGAACTTTGTGATGACCTACTCCAGTTTACCACCATAGGTGGATCAGACAGAGGAAGATTTGTAGGGGGAGTTTAAATAGTGAGGAGGAGCCTCCAAAGCACAAGGTTGGATGGTAAGAGAATTTGAGCTATTGAGACATCTGTTGAGAAAGGGGTAGAAAATGTGAGCCATCCATGTAATGAAGAAATAATAACACCCTTGGAAAAGAATAATCTCTTTAAACCACTGAGGTTCATCTATAAAAAGAAAGACTTAGAACAGGTACTAGATAATCAAGGAAAGGGAGCAAACAGAGCTATTGCATGAAGAGGCACTTGGAACCACTGGAAAAGAACAATAAAGATTTATTACACAAACATTTGTCAGAAAGGATAAAGGTACAGCTAATTTTTCTTTGGGGCCAAATGTGGATTATGTGACCTCTTGAGGTTGCTCCCAGCTGCATTTTTTTGGGGGGGGGATGGGGGTGGGGGTGTGATTCTGTTACTACTGTAGGAATCTGCTATAAAATGAATGCCTGTTAGCCTGCAGCAGCCTGTTTGCAAACAACACTGCCTTCCTCCTACGCCTTAAAGATTGCTTTCCTAAGCAGTGCATTTTGCTCTGGATGGTTCTTTCCCTGGGAAGTGAAGGAGGGTAAAAGCCAGCACATGATAACCGTGGCACCAACACTCAGTGGTACTGTGGGGTACTTGGGCATTGGCTGTTTGGTACTCATTTGGGGGTTCTTATACCTAAAACAGTCAAGATCCTGCTGCAATAGGTAATTCTTTGTAACGACAAAAGAAACTAAATCAGACTGTTCAGTTCAGCAGTGAATCCATGTCTGAACCTTTTCACAGGTGTTTTGGGTCCATCTGCCATGGAGGGGGGAAAAACAAAAGAAATCTTGACATTTACAGAAATAATATTTTGATGCATAAATATAGACAGCTTCAAGGCTCTCAGCGTAGACAGCTTCAAGGCTCTCATGCCTCTGTGAGTTCCTTTCAGGAGATGGATCTTGAAGTCTCTTCACTGTGGCCATATAGTGAAGAAAACAAAAAGCCTGTTGCCCCTGCAGGATATTAGATAAGATAAAGACAGCTCTGTAGAAAACCTATTCACTGCTTGAGTGGTGAGCAGAATTAGCTGAGAAAATGATTCTGAAGTAACATATTGTTTGTCCACTTCCAGCTAGGTCTTCTGTATAGCCCTGAGAGCAGTCAACTTACCCATTTAGAATAAATGTATTTTCATGTGCAGTCTGCTTGGACAACATAGTGTGGTGGTGGTTGGTTTTTTCCCTCCCATTAGTATTGTTAGACAAATAGTTCTTTTCTGCTGAGCACAAGGTGGTTCCTGGTATACTTTATAGTCTGTTATATGTATGTGTGTGTGTGTAAAAAGATTGTAGATATGTATTCCTTGAGATGATTGGGAGAATTTGGTGACTCAGGATTCCAAGCTGAGTGAGAAACAGGCTGGATGTTAGGAAGCAGCTCTTCATAGAAAGAGTGCTACCTGAAGGGAGGTTGTAGCCAGGAGGGGGTTGGTCTCTTCTCTCAAGCAACCAGCACCAGAACAAGAGGACACAGTCTCAAGCTGTGCCAGGGGAAGTTTAGGCTTGAGGTGAGCAGAAAGTTCCTCACTGAGAGAGTTGTTAGCCATTGGAATGGGCTGCCCAGGGAGGTGGTGGAGTCACCATCCCTGGAGGTGTTCAAGAGGGGATTGGATGTGGCACTTGGTGCCATGGTTTAGTTGATCAGATGCTGTTGGGTGATAGGTTGGATGCGATCTCAAAGGTCTCTTCCAACCTGGTTTATTCTATTTTATTCTATTCTTAGTGTTCAGACTAATGTGAGCTCTGATGTGTGGGAGTTCTCTATAAATGTTTACCTCCTTTCATCAACTTCTTTAAAGCTTCCTATGTTCACTGGTATCTACAGTGGTTAAGCCAGGCCACTGGTGTCTCACGACAGCCTGCCAGTACAGACAGTGTGGTCTTCTTGCTTCTGTCTCTTTAGTTAATATTCTTTTGGTGTGTCCAGTGTAATTCTTTCTGATATGGGAAGTCTTTCTTCTGTGATACAAGGCTTAGCACAGGGAGGTTTGTCTGTGACTGGGGGTCACAGGCATGGTGGTAGCAGTAGCATTGCAGAATTGTTTTGGTGGTTATACTGCAAATTCTGGGACTTTCCAGGAGCAAATCTTTTTATGCCTTTGATCAGCCTTTCTGTGGTGAAAATCCAGTAGCTATCAGTCTGGCTAAGGACTGAATAATGACTTCAACTTCTTCCTTGAGTCTGTTTTATTGCCATTTGTCTGCACTCTGTGGACTTCTAAGCACTCTTAGCTCCTGTAGATTTCACATCTTACAGTACCCTTTTCCCCCATTCTAACCTGACCTCATGATCATTCAGAAGGAGGGAAAATGGTGCTGGAACACAGAATTCAAAATCTGTGTTATAACAGGGTAGCACACAGTGCTGTTTATTTTAGCAAGGCTAAGGATCTGTAGAGAGGGCTGCTTCTAGAGGTGAGAAGAGACAGCAAGGTAAAAGATGTGGCAGGAACAGACGCAGATGTGATGAGAGATGAAGAACTGCAAGATCAAGTCTGCTTTTCTAGAAGCATTCCTACATAGTTCTGGAGAGGCTGTCAGGAGGCACCTTCATGTAGCACTGGATTTTTGGAGTATTTCTGGAGGAGGAACTGGAGATGGCTTTGCAGCAATCACCAGTTGATGTGTTGTATGACATCAGCCCTGGAAGCAGAGACTGGTGAAGTGCCTGTGGAAGCTAGAAATGTTCCTGACAGCAGGAGCTGCTGGGCACATAGGACTGATTATTATAGAAATTGAATTCACATGTTCCCTGTGTAGCACTGAAAATCTGCACAGATTTTGTTTCCTTTGGAGGCAATTGCAGAGCCTCATAACTGAGATGTCTGTAAGCAGTACATAAATCCATAGGCTTTATCTCAAGAGCTGCAGGCTGGGTATCACTGTAGCCTGTATCTTGCTCTTTTCTTTTTCATGATTTGAGTAATTTTGGGCTGTGATTAACTGCACACAAGAATTCCTCATTTGCTGATCTGGAGTATTTTGTTCTAAGTCCAGACAAGATGTCAATGAACGCTGACACTTTTGTTCTCAGCCCAAAACGATGATGAAACCGAGTATGGGGTTGTCAGCTGAGGGCATTTGTATCTTCAACAGCTGTGGTCAACGAGCCAAGCTTGTGCAAACCCAGTGGTTAATCAGCTGGGGAATGTGCACATCTTGTTTGCCTGAGTCAGCTACCTAAAGGATTTGCTAATAGCTAAACGTTTGCCTGAATCATTGGGCTGCTGGGTGCAGTAAGCATCTGTTCACGTCCTGCCGGCTGCAATTGGAGACAAAGATGTGCCATTTGAAAAAAAGAAAAGAGACAATAGTGCATTGCCGCACCGAGAATTGTTGCTTCCCTCCTCCCTTCCCCCCAACATTATCAACATTGTCTCATCTCTCCCCGTGTCAAGGCCACTAGTTGTGACTGTCCGTGATGTACACAGCTGTTTGGGGATTTTCAGCTCTGAAGAACTGAGCACTGCTTCTGCAGTTCTTAGTGAACAGAGCACTAACAGAGTGATGAAAAATAGTGCTGTCAGCAGTGCAGGAAAAGGGCTGGCTAAAGTGAACTGCAGAGTATAATGGCCATCCCCCAGGAGGTACTGCTCAATACTGAGCACCATCAGCTTGGGGTACAGGTAAATGAAATTCCAATTACAGCAGTTCTGTAGAGCTGGTGGTTGGGTTTTTTTTAGGTTGATCAGTCATCTCTCTCTGCCTAAATGCCTTACCTGCAAACCGGGGCTGATGGTGTATCCCCAATATCAGGGAGGTGAGCTACACTCTCAGCAGCCTGGATATTGCAGTGCTGGCACTGTGGGTTGACAAATGGAAGCTGCAGGGTAAAATGACCTCTTCTTTGAGTATGTATAATATGCAGTTGATAATTAAGTAAAACTTCTGCTGATAAACTCAACAGATAGTCTCTTAATCTATTGGGGGAAAAGTAGTTAAACCAGCTATAATATCCATTGTCATATTTGAAAACTTTGTAAATACCCTTAGAATCAGGGAATGATAGGGCTTGGGAGGGATCTCTAGAGGTTATCTGAGTCCAACCCCCCCTGCCAAAGCAGGATCACCTAGGGCAGGCCACACAGGAATGCATCCAGGCAGGCTTTAAAGTCTCCAGAGGAGACTCCACAACCTCTCTGGGCAGCCTACTCCAGTGCTCCAGCACCCTCACAGCAAAGAATTTTTAACTCCTGTTGAGGTGGAACCTCCTGTGTTCCATCTTGTACCTGCTGTTCCTTGTCCTATTACTAGGCACCACTGAAAAGAGACTGGCACCTCCATCTTGACACCCACACCCCTCAGATATTTATAGATGTTAGTAAGATCCCCTTTTAACCTTCTCAAGACTAAACAGCTCCAAGTCTCTCAGTCTTTCTTCACAGGAGAGATGTTCAAGCCTCTTATTCATCCTTGTTGCCTTCCATTGTGCTCTCTGCAGTAGATCTGTACCACTTAACTCATAAACTTAATAGAGTTGGATAGCCCTGAGTTCCCAGGTAAAGCAAGTACTTTTCCTTGAAGTATAAATGGCTACTGAAGCCTTCCAGAGTGTGGTTCCTCCTGTTTGTGTCCTTTTCTAAAAGGAAGCATGGTCCTGAAGTCAGCTCCTCAGTGTTGTTGGGATGCCAAGATATTAAGAAGATGGTGTTCTTGTAGCCTTGACAGCCTAAGGAGAAGAGGAAGGTAAAGTTTTATTAGGTCCACTGCTCTGACTAGAACAAAACAGATCCTGTGGAAGGCCTAAAGCTTGTCTGGCTTTGCTGATTGCCATTTGGCCTTATGTAAGCTGTTAAATCTTCTTCACCTGACCTAGCAAGAATAACCATTGTCAGCTTTGGGGAAAAAAGAAGGCATTTAAGCAGCCTCAAGACTTTAAAACATCCACTCTGGAATATTCTTACAATATCTTTAATTGCTTCTTTCCTACTGAGATATGAAAAATTAAAGCAAATGGAAGCTCCTGGTTCTGTGCTGCTTTGCCAATGCTTTGCTGCAGCTACATGTCCAGGAGGCTAGACAAAAGCACAAGCAGTGTGGCAGAGTGAGACTGGGGCCTGATCCAGCTGTTCTCAGTAGAGAAATCCATCCCCAGACTTCAGTGCATTTTGGATGAAGGCAATTTGCTCTCTTCTGAACTGATTCCAGAGCACGTGTGGGGAGTTAACTGAGACTAGAGGATGACACATAACCTAATCCAGTTTCCATGTTGGTCTCTCGGGAGAAATGGCTCTTGTGTGGAAATGATCTGCGGAGTTCAGTTTGTCTCAACATGACTAACGCATCTGTCTGTGTCTTAGGTGGAAAAAAATAGCTTCAACTGTGAGCACATACAGCTGGCAGATAATTGGGGGGTGTGTGATAATGTCTGAAACTGAACTTCTGAACTCTCAGGCAGAAGCCTGCTACTTGCTAGCTGCTATTGGCATGGGCCCATTCTAAATGTTGGTAACATAGGAACTAAAGCCAAACCAGGCCTGCAATAGAGAAGGGTGATCATCTGCTGTGCTTCTGCTTTAGTCTGTTTAGATTGGGAAAATCAGAGGCTTGGGGTGCTGTAAAGAAAAGAGCCAAAAATGTGTCTTCCCCAGAAGAAGTGGCCTTGAAAAGAAGGGGACATAGGCAGAAAGTGGCGAAGGTCCTGGCTAGAGTACAGCTCATGAAGACAAATGCTTGGGGGTATACAGGGACCCTAGCCAACTGTGCCTGAGACTGGTGACTGCAAACAGCTGCACAGCAGGAGCTAAAAGAATTTCTTGCCTAACTTTCTCAGCCTAGCATCTTCCTCTGGGGAGGGGCAGTTGAGACTTAGTCGTTGTGTAAAGCTTGGAGGAGAGCAAATGAATGCATGTGAGCTGGCATTGTGCACTTGCAGCCCCAAAGGCCAACTGTACCCTGGGCTGCATCAAAAGAAGTGTGACCAGCAGGGTGAGGGAAGTGATTCTCCCCTTCCACAATGATCTGGTGAGTCTCTGTGGCATACTGTGCCCAGTTCTGGTGCCTCCATCACAAGAAGGACATTGCACTGCTGGAGCAGATCCAAAGGAGGACCATAAAGATGGTCAGAGGGCTGGAGCACCTCGGTGGAAACAGACTGCGTTAGTTGGATCTGTTGAGCTTGGAGAAGGGAAGGCTCTAGGGAGATCATATAGTGGCCTTCTAGTACCTGGAAGGGGGCCTACAAGAAAGATGCGAGGACTTTCTACAGGGGTTTGTAGTTACAGGATGAGGGTCAATGGCTTTAAGCTGGAAGTGGGGGGATTTAGTCCAGCTATTAGGAAGAAATTCTTTACAGTGAGGGTGGTGAGAAGCTGAAACAAGGAGGTTGTGGATTCCTCCTCCCTGATGGTATTCAAGGCTAGGTTGGATGAGGCCTTGAGCAACCTAATCTAGTGGAAGGTGTCCTTGTCTGTGTCAGGGGGGTTGGAATTAGATGATCTTTAAGGTGCCTGCCAACACAGCCCGTTCTATGATTGTACGGTATGAGATAACCAGGCAGGGTAAGAGCCCTAATCTCTTTGGTTCTCAACCCCCAGTATCCAGTTCCACTACTCATTGTTTACTCTGTTTTGCCTGGGATAGTCTGCCCCACTCCATCTCCAGTGGGAAAGAAGTGGTCATTTCTCATGGAATGAGGAATAAGAACAAGAACCATTCAGGCTTGCCATCTTTTCTTGTCATTGCAATGCTTCTAAGGAAGAAATAAATGCAGTTTATTGTGTCTGGGCAAGATGATGGACAGTCCAGAGCAGAACAGCCTCTGGTTTTTTTAATAGTTACCACTGTAATTATGTTTTAATGAAAGCCTACCAAACTTTTTGGATGACCTGATTGAGCATTCTCAGTGGTGTGCTAACCTGTCAACTCTAGGCAACCTTGCTTCTAGCTCTGTGTTCATGTAGCAGGTGGGTTTGTTTTCAACCCCAAACTCCTGACCGCTTTCAGAAGACATTGGAGTTGTAAATTGCTTTTTCTTTCCTGTTAACCTGAACTTTGACTTTCTAGACAAAAGAAATAAAGGAACAGGAATCCACCTGTTATGAAAGAGAACATTTGAATTGATGCCTCTCTCCAAAATCTAAGGGAACAGGAAGAACAGAAAGAGAAATAGAAAAATAGCTGAAGTGAGCAAGCATTAAGATGAAGAGAATGTTACAGAATCATAGAATCAATAAGGTTGGAAGAGACCTCAAAGATCATCAAGTCCAACCTGTCACCCAAGCCCTCATGTCTACTAAACCATGGCACCAAGTGTCACATCCACTCCACTCTTGAACATCCCCAGGGAGAGTGACTCCGCCACCTCCCTGGGCAGCCCATTCCAACAGCTAAAAACTCTGAAGAACTTTCTCCTCACCTCGAGCCTGAACTTCCCCTGGTGCAGCTTGAGATTGTGTCCTCTTGTTCTGGTGCTGGTTGGCTGGGAGGAGAGACCAGCCCCTCCATGCAGCACTTCAAAGAGGAACATCAGCCTAGCAGGAGTTTACTGGGGGGTGTGTGTGTGTGTGTTTCATTAATGATCAGTTTGTTTCTGATCTTTTTTATGACTTTCATTAAAAACCTTGGCTGGAAAATAGGCTGTGTTAATGAATTTTCCTGATGGCACTCGAGTGGGACACAAGTCAGAAGGCCAATCCATCTCTGGGGTGTAATTAGCAGCTCACCTGTCCTCTCTGAACACTGTGCTGCTTTTAATTCCAGCGTTAAAAAACCTATTCCTTGCATGCCTCTTCTTTAGTGGTTTTTTTTTTTCCTTTAGACCTATTAGAAGTTTAGGTTGTCCTGACTACTTGAAAAATTTAGAATAGCTTTTTTTTTTTTCAAGTGTCTGTCAGGTTGGTATTCACTAATTTCCCCTGCCAAAACCCAAATGAATAATGCAACTTGACGCAGAAGCTCCAAATGAGGGTTACAGGTAATTATTCATGCTCAAGACTTTGGCTATGAATCATTTCTGCTGTGCAGCCCTCGCTGCTTGTGTGGCACCACTAGATTCATATTTCATTGTTTCTGCTGTGAATAATTTTCACTGGTGGAAAACATGAGAGGGAACGTGGCTGTGTTGCACACAGGTAGCTATGGCTAAAAGGAAACCCTTTAAAGCAAGAGGTGTAGGGGCAGCTAAGTGGAAATTAGAGTCCTTTAAAAATTCATTCAGGTTTAAGGAAATGTTGCTGGTAGTCATTCACAGAAGTAATTGCCCTGTGCACATGAAAAATTTAAATGTGGTAATTTAGTCATGAATCTGAGCTGTCAGAAGACACTTTATGGATAATCAGGCGTTCCTGCAGGCGTAGCAGTGGCTGAGGAAAATGGAAGAATGACTTAGTGGAGGCAAGATTATCCAAAGGAAGTGTTTTCTCTGGAAGGAAAAAGCTAACAACAACAACAAAAAGTCAACCCAAAAACCCTGATGATTTTTAGATGTGAAGTCGACAAAGGCAGCCACTGGAAGCAAAGGAAGAATGAGTTGTCCTTATCAATTCAAATTAGTCATTTTAAGTAGTGGTCTTTGAGAATTGAGTACTTCTAGACTGCCAGATACTGTGTGCAGAGCATTATCCACCCCCCCCCACCCAGGACTGGGAAGCAGGAATTCTCCATTACAGCTTGCAAATCACATCGTCAGCTTTGAAAGGAGAAGCTGAGTTGGATGAAACTTCTGACTGTGTTGGAATGAATCTTTATTTCCCCTAGAATAAGGGAGGGTACAGCTGGCTGTGTGTTGTTGCAGGACACACTGGGGACAGGCAAATTTGAAACACTTTGGAAGTTTACTTGGAGCCACTGATGCATAAGGAGAGTTGATAGAAGCCATGGCCTTTGGATGTGGTAGCGGTTCACTCCCACTCTGCGCAGGTGTTAATGATACAATAAACCAGATTGGAAGAGACCTTCAAGATCATTGTGTCCAACCTATCATCCAAAACCACCTAATAACTAAACCATGCAACCAAACACCTTATGTCTCCTCCTGAACATCTCCAGTGATGGTGACTTGAATATGGATATGATGGTGATTTGAATATGGATAAGAGCACTTGGAAATCTCCTTCACCCTGAGTCTCTAAATCACTCTGGGGAGAAGATCTTATGAAGTTTGTCTCAGTTGTGTTATTGCTGTTGCTTTTGCTCCAATTTAGATATTTGTGGGGAATTTTGAGACTGGCTATTTGGGAAGAAAAGTCCCAAGGATCAGATGCAATTGGGGTTGCTGCTATGTTCAAAGAGCCTTTTCCCAGAACTGATTTGCCAACAGATCTATTGATGATATTTATGGGATTTTTATCTTCTCCAGTGTTAGAATCCTGTAAGGAAACACTCCTGTATTCTAATTTCCAGAGTGATTGTTTGAAAATGCTGATCTTGGATGCTATTTCAAGTATTAAAATGAATAGCATTAGATGCCAACATTGCTTTTAGTTCTTAGTGCAGCTGGTATTTCTTTTTCCTGATATTTGTTGTTTACTGAGTTGATTGAACACTAAAAGGGGTCAGCTCGACTCCTATTTCTGGTCTGCTTTAATTGGTGGTGTACTGGAAGGAAGTTTTCCAAAGAAAACAAAGATTTGTGCTTTTTCCCCCAACAGAAAATGAAACATTTCTGTTGATCTGTGGATTTAGATTGTTTAAAAAAAACCCCTATTGTTGCCCTTTTAATTTGCCAGAGAACTTAAATGTGGATGTCAATCAACAGGTGACAGGCTCTTTCAGTGCTGTGAGAATGAATGGAAAATCTTTAGGAAGACTTCTACCATAAAATGTCATTAGAGACAATTAGCAAAGCAGCATCTCTCATTGGAAGCAATGAGCTGAGATATATATATATCAACTAGGGAAAAAGTAGGTAGCTCCAGTGTTGAAGGTTCCAGTATTGCCTCCTTTTCCCATCAATCATTTAAAAGAGAGATCACCACTTGGAAGGAACCACAGAAGCCAATCTCTGTTCATATTCTGCACTCTGCCTACTGCTGTCTACAGCTACCTGAAGGGAGGTTGTAGCCAGGTGGGGGTTGGTCTCATCTCCCAGGCAACCAGCAGCAGAACAAGAGGACACAATCTCAAGCTGCGCCAGGGAGGTTTAGGCTGGGTGTTAGGAAGAAATTCACAGTATCACAGTATAACCAAGGTTGGAAGAGACCCCAAGGATCATCAAGTCCAACCTGTCCCAACAGACCCCACAACTAGACCATGGCACCAAGTGCCATGTCCAATCTCCCCTTGAACACCTCCAGGGACGGTGACTCCACCACCTCCCCAGGCAGCCCATTCCAATGACAAATGACTTTTCTGGGAAATTCTTCCCAGAAAGAGAGATTGGCCATTGGGATGTGCTGCCCAGGGAGGTGGTGGAGTCACAGTCCCTGGAGGTGTTTAGGAAGAGCCTGGATGAGGTGCTTGATGCCATGGTTTAGTTGATTAGATAGTATTGGATGATGGATTGGACTCAATGATGTCAAAGATCTTTTCCAACCTGGTTAATTCTATTCTATTCTCTGGGATGGACCTTTCCCTTTTGTTATGTCCCCACCACAGGCAAGAAAATGGAGGACACAGCTGGGAGAAAAACACCTTGAAGATAATTATTCCCTGTTCATAATGAGTTACCTAAATATTATTGGTGTACTGTTTGGCCTAAAGTATTGCAGAGCTGTAAAGCATTTGATCATCCAAGGGGTGTGGGGAGGAGCTGAAGGACATCTCTTACTTTTGATGAAGCACTGATTGGAAAGAACAGTGTAGCACAAAGATTTATTTATAGAGGCTGCTTGCCAAATCAAAGCCAAAGCTTTAATTACAGCTGAGCACATTGTAGCCATGCTTATTAAAGATCTAAATGCAGTGTCATCTTCCCAGTTGACTTGTTAGCACTTTGCCCCTTTTTTTCCCCCTCCTGCAAAATCTGGCACCCATTGATGTGATCATCAATGAGTAGGGTTAGGGATTGAGGCTAAAAATCAATGACATGAGTTCATTTAACATTGCCTTGAAAAAACTGTCATGGTCCTGCCTGCTCCATCACTGGAGGTGTTTAAGAAGAGACTGGATGGGGTGCTTGGTGCCATGGTTTAGTTGATCAGATGGTGTTGGATGATAGGTTGGACTTGATGAACTCAAATGTTTTTTTTTCCCAACCTGGTTTCTTCTATTCTAACTGGAACACTTCTACACAGGTTGCTCTTTTACAGCAGAAGGATGCACTTTGTGTCCCTGTGGCTCTTTGCTTTTCAGTCACTGTGATGGGAAAAATTGGCAGGGCATCAACAAGAGTCCTGGCTTTTTCCTAAAGCTCACTGAGGTCTGCAACCTGATTTTTGTGGGCAAATAGTCAGTGCAGTTTTCAAACTCAATGAAGAATTAAAACCTTTATTGTGGAATAAGGGTTTTGTGGGGTGAAGCTGACTTGTGTTGCTTTCCTCAGAGAAATGTGTGTGTTCTGAGAGGGTTGTGGGTTTTTTTCCCCCCCTCTTCTTTTGCCTCTGTTGGCATATTTATTTGTCTGTGTTGCATAGAGAACTGAGTATGTTATGAAGCTAAATCTTTCCCACCAAGCAGCAGCTCTGGCTCAGCTCTGGTGGTTATTTAAAATCTCAGAAGAGAATCATCAGCTGCTCCACTTGTACATTCAAACACACAGGATGATATGCTAATTGGGCTTTCATTAGTGCCTGGCTGACGTCACCAACAGAGTAGCAAGCAAGGGGGCTAAGCAGATGAAGTACTTTTCCACTGTTCAGCTGGTACTGACGCAGCTAAGTACTAGAGCTTCTTTTTCTCTCCCCACCCCCCCCCCCCCAGTATTTGGAGCAGTTCTAATTTTCTGTGTGACTGCCTCTGTGCACTGTAGCATTCAAACATTGTCCTGGTGTATTATGCTCAGAGCTGGGATATTTATGAAAAAGGGAAAGGGAAGAGAGGTGCTGAAATCCTGTTGTTGTGTTGTTCTTTAGTGTTATTATTGTCTGGGATGGATTCAATTAGGTTAGGCAAGGAAACTTTTATGATGCAGCTCATCAGTGCTGCTCACAGATGAGTACAGATCTGCACATACAGGCTAGTCTGCCTCCTTTGAGGAACATAGATGCCATGGATAATAAACAGCTGCATGTCATTTAATGAGCAAGGAAGAGAGCCACAGCCCCCCCTTTTTTTTTCCAGGAGGGTGTCCACCCTGTGAGCTAAAGCAGAAACTGCAGCAGAATTCAGACAGAATCTGTTCCTTTCTCAGAGCTGCCAGCAGAAACCTTTACAAACTGAGAAGCTTTTACATGGGTGCAGCAAGCAGCTTTAGCAATGTAGCTCACGAAGGATCTGCCTCCTGTCATGGGCTGTGTAGTACTGCATCAGAAGTCCACAGAGCTGTGTTCAATCCCTATTTTCACCTCCAGAGGTGAAACACTTCATCTCTTTGCGCCTCAGCTACCCCCTTGCTTGTACAATAAGGGTAACACCTCTTTTAATGAAACATTTGGCTATAAAATGTCTAAGATGATCTAGGCTTGCATGTTCAGGAATGAAATAAAAATGCATTTGTGGTCATGATAGTGGCTAAATCTAGCCTGGAAAGGAGCAGGTTGCCTTGATGGGGAAACCATTGCTTCTTGGCACTAAATGAAAGAAGTTGATTCTGGAGTTAATTAAATACAACTGTTGTTGCACGTGGACAGTTGTGAATTGGAGAACTACTTTTGTCTTGTAGTAGACTGGCTCAAATGTAATAAACAAGGTAAAGACAAAAGGGGAGTCTGATGTTGAAATGGCCCTAGCAATACTATTAGGAGTGTTCCTTTTCAAATCAGAGAGTGCAGAACTACTTATTGCTTTAACTTCATCCAAAAAAAATGGTGACAGCAGGGACCTTGTTAAACTGGGACACATATTTCAGTGACTAGAAACCTATTGTAGGCACAATTACAGAGATATAATCTTGGGCTTTAGTCCATGTGTCTGTTTTAAAGAGAGCTATTAATGCTGTTGGTTTGCATCCAGCTTGCAGACAAAGATACTTAACTAAACATTTTCTTTTTGCTTCTGTCATTAGCCGGAGTGCATAGACAAGATGGCTGGGACTATCACATTCCTTACTTCAATTAATAGAACTCCATTCTTTCTCAAGTATAAAAATCTGACAACACAGCATGGAAAACTATTCCAAAACCTGTCAGTGGGATGAACAAATGAAATCCATCATGAATTTAAATGGAGTCAAGCATTATAACTGCCTTTCATTGCACCAGGCATCTTTTCCTTCTAATGTTTATATTGTTTTGAAATGTGAGGACAAGGACAAGAGAGAGCTGCAGGGATGATTGGGGGACTTGAACATCTCTCTTATGAAGAAAGACTGAGAACACTGTTTTGTCTTGAGACAGCTGAGAGGGGATCTTATTAGCCCTTATATATATATCTGAGGGGTGGGTGTCAAGATGAATGATGCCAATCCCTTTTCAGTGGTGCCCAGTGACAGGACAAGGAACAATGGGTATAAGGAGGTTCCACCTCAACACAAGGAGACACTTTACTGGGAGGGTGCTGGAGCACTGGGACAGGCTGCCCAGAGAGAGTCTCCTTCTCTGGAGACTTTCAAAACCTGCCTGGATTCATTCCTGTGTGGTCTGCCCTAGGTAATCCTGCTTTGGCTGCAAAGTTGGACTAGGTGACCTCTAGAGGTCCCTTCCAGCCTCTACCATTCTGTGAAATTCAAGGAGTTGCTGAATTCCTTGTCACGAGCTCCTATTATTCTTCCTTTGCTTCTTGTCCATCTTGCTGGAGAAGAGCTAGGTAAGGTCCCACCTGGGGAAACATGCACGGTGGGGGTGCAATTTATAACTTCTTCCACACTTGCAAGCAGAATCTAATCCCTGGCTAATGGCTGGAGAAACTGAGCCCAGGGACTCCACTGTGGTAATGAACAGTGGTAACAGCAAGCAGCTAACCTCACAAAATCATAGAATACCAGGTTGGAAGGGACCCCAAAGGTCATATGCTCAAACCCTTCTAGACTTGTGGGAATTGTGTATTTCCTCCATTTCTGCTTAGGAGTTCCTCATGAACTGCTTGATGATTGCTGTCACCAGGGTACTTTGAGTCCCTGGAGTGGTGATCATAAGTATGTCCTGGGTTTTAGGAGGGTAATTCCAGTTGTCTGGCATCTGTGCAGGTGAAGACTGCTCTGCAACTGAAATATGTGGAAAGAGAAAGAGATGTGCAGGAAATAATCTCAGGCAGCAGTGATGTATTTCACCTATTATAAATTGAGGTTTTCACAAGAGAAGCAAAAAAATGCTGCTAATGAAGACAGCCTCTCTTAGTCATCTCTTTCTCCTAAAAGCAAGTAGCTGTTGTCAAAAGCAAGTGAGTGGCTGCGGCCCAGAAGCAGCTCATTTGCCCACCAGATGGAGCTAAGAAAACCTGTCCAGACTTGCCTGACGTTGGGGAGCGTTCCATGATTGCTTATCGTAGGGTCCTGCAGTATAGCTAATGTGTAGATTTATTGCTACCAGCTCCAGTGTGTGACCTTCACACCTGCGGTTCCCTGCTCAGCGACAAGGAGCACCAGGCTGTGCCCTCGCAGAGGCTGCTGCAGGGACGCAGAGGAGCTAGCTTCAGTGCCTGCATTTGCCCTGCTCTGCTTTAGTCCATCAGTGTTTCCATTTCAGTTCATGCTTTTTCTTTCTTGGTAAGACTGGTGTTAGCAGTAGATTTTTATGAGGAAACAGGCATGGGAGGTCCACTTAGTGCAGCAGAGAAGAGATGCTGGTGGCAGTGAGCCTTGTGGGAAGGTACCTTTGAAACCAACTTCGAAAAGGTGGTTAACAGAGACCTTGGTCCTTTGAAGTGTGGCATGTCCCCTTTGAAGGGACTGCAAACCTCACTGGTTGGCCTGTTGATGGCACATCATATGACCTAAAGAGCATTCCCCTCTGAAACAAGACCCACATCTTTCTTGTTTGAAAAGAACCTGCTACTACCGATGAGCAGTCTTGAGGAGAAGGACTTGGGGGTGTGGGCTGCTGACAAACACAGTGTGAGAAGGCAACGAGTGCTTGCAAATCTAGAGAGGAGATAACTGCAGAGCTCTGAGAGTTCATAAATAAAATGGCTGCCTCAGAGTCATGCTCCATGTGTGGTGCAGCTAGGACTAGAAGTAGTAGAGGAAGAAATCTCCTTTAGAGAGTAGGAAAGACTTTCTGACAGCAGGACTGCATTAACTACTGACACACAGCTTTCTAAGAACAGGAGGAATAGATCTCTGAGAAAAGAGTTAATGGGTACTATTGCTGCTGGAATTGGACAGAGAATGAGTCAGAAATGCCTTCTGTGCTCTTTCTAAGCTTGTTTTCTGTGTGTCCTCTAAAAGAGCCAGAGACACCTGTCTGGACACCACAAGTCCACAACAGCACCCAGACCAGGGAAAGGGAAGCACCTGCTGGTCCCTAAGTTTGTAGGAGACATTCAACCTTCCTGCAAAACTTATTGTGGTAAAGGGTTGGTGAGGAAAAGCAGAGGATGGGACTTTCTCTTGCCAGTATCTGGCCTGTGCAAGAGCCAAGGGATTCTGCCAGTCTTCTCTGCATTCTATAGAATCATAGAATGGTTTTGGTTGGAAAAGACCTCTGAGATCATGAAGCCCAACTGTCGACCAAAGACCACCCTATAGTCATAGTTGACTTTGTGGTTTTCTATAACATATTTTATTTGTTTGTTTTGGTGTGGTTTGGTTTGTTTTAGAAAGAGGTTCTTAAATCCAGGTGCTGCTTTGCAGGGTCTGCTCCCAAGTTCTGCGGGGCACAGTGCCTGATGTGTGACAAAGGGAGTCAAAAGATGTGTGACGTGAAACTTCAGGTCAAAATATGCCTCTGTGCTAGACTTCTAGATCTGAGCCTTCTGCTTGAAATCACAGATGATCTCAAACAGACCTAACTTCAGTGTGGTGTTCTATAGTTATGCAATAGATATCACCTTGACTGTAATTACATGAATCAAAATTAGATTCTCATCAAATAGTCCCTTATGATCCTTGTAAGCAAGATGCTAACAATTGCACAGGACTGCCAAATGTAAATAGTAATCTAACTGATTATAATGACAGATTCCAGTGTGATTATACCTTTTATTTTACAGATGCTATGTTATACTATGCTGTGCAGAGACAATTGTATCTAGTACGAGAAAAAATAGTTGAGAGTTCTAGACCTGTGTATTGCTGGACCCTACCAGGAGCTTCTTACAGTGTTGCTTTGGAAAGTCTGTTGTGGGGAGGATGGGCTACAAATGATAGAAGCACTATTCGTAAATGTACAGATTCACAGGTTGCATCAGGTTGGAAGGGACCCTCAAAGGTCATCTTGTCCAGCCCCACTGCAGTGAGCACAGACTTAGAATAGAATAAACCAGGTTGGAAGAGACCTTCAAGATCGAGTCCAACCTATCATCCAACACCACCTAATCAACTAAACCATGCAACAAAGCCTGCCATCCAGTCTCCTCCTAAACACCTCCAATGATGGTGACTCCACCTCCCCAGGCAGCACATTTTAATGGGCAATCGCTCTGTGTAGAATTTCTTCCCAACACCCAGTCTAAACCTCCCCTTGCGCAGCTTGAGACTGTGTCCTCTTCTTCTGGTGCTGGTTGCCTGGGAGAAGAGGCCAAGCCCCTCCTGGCTACAACCTCCCTTCAGGTAGTTGTAGACAGCAATAAGGTCTCCCCTGAGCCTCCTCTTCTCCAGGCTAAGCAACCCCAGCTCCCTCAGCCTCTCCTCGTAGGGCTTGTGCTCAAGGCCTCTCACCAGCCTTGTGTACCCAAATTGTGCAAAAAAGACTGAGGGTTTTTAGTGAATCTGTGGCCTGCCTCCCAGTTTCTGCTATTCCAGGTCCAAACAATAAGGGATGCTGTGATTACAGTCTCATTCTTTTGCTGCCACTTAGGCCAGCATGTTTTATCCTTCCAAACACACAGGAACTTCCAGCATGTCCTTACTTGTGTCTTCCAGGTTGATCAGTGAGATTTATCTAGATTTGAGATTAGGAGCAGAGCTATTTAAAATTCCACACCATTGATATGTGGTTACATTTATTTGACTGATTCTGTAATTAAATGGATTTACATGGATTACAGACAAATTACTTTGTGAAGTGACAAGGAAATGGCTAGTTAAAGCTGAATTATAGCACAAGCTCAGAGGTATGTTATGAGCTCCTCTGAAATCTAGAGGCCAATTGGTGCTGACAGCAGTTGTGTTTTTCTAGCATTTGTAACTGCTTGGTAGTTTGCCATTTAAAAAATATCTGCCTTTGTTTTAGGTGTCAAATGGAATGCCATGGATGCACAGATTCATAGAATGGTTTGGGTTGCAAGAGACCTTAAAGATCGTGTAGCTCCAACCCCCCTGCCAAGGGCAGGGTCACCTTTCACTAGACCAGGTTGCTCGAGGCTTCATCCAGCCTGGCTGTGAACACCTCCAGGGAAGGGGCATCCAAAACCTGCTCCTGTCTCACCACCCTCACCATAAAGATTTTCTTTGTAATATCTATTCTAAATCTCCCCTCTTCTAGCTTCAAGCCATTCCCCCTCATCCTCTCACTACAAGCTCTTGGAAAAAGTCCCTGCTCAGCTTTCTTGTAGGCCCCCTCTGGGTACTGGAATGCTGCTATAAGGGCTCCCAGGAGTCTTCCCTTCTCCAGGCTGAACAGCCCCAACTCTTGCAGCCTGTCCCCATAGGTGAGATGCTTCAGCTCTCTGATCATCTTCACGGCCATCATCTGAGTCCACTCGGGTGGTTCAATGTCCCTCTTGTTCCTCTGAGCCTCCTCTTCTCCAGGCTAAGCAACCCTGACTCCCTCAGCCTGTCCTCATAGGGCTTGTGCTCCAAACCCTCCCCAGCTTCTTCGTCCTTCTCTGGACACATTCCAGCAACTCAACATCTTTCCTAAACTGACACAGGACTCAAGGCAGGAAGAGACTGTGTGGGGCACTTGGTACCATGGTTTAGTTGATCAGATAGTGTTGGATGATAGGTTGGACTTAATGATCTCAAAGGTCTTTTCATTCCTATTCTGCTCTTTCTGATGCTGTCCAATACTTTATAAGCCATCACTAGGAGAGCAGTGCCAGGACAATGTGTAGAACTAACACATCGGCGTGATGAGGTAGAGCTGGAAAAGAGAGCATTGGGGTTTTTAAAGATTATCTCTTACCCCCTTCTGATTTCACAGTCAATCTCTTTGTTCAGACCTGGCCAGTACAGTCAGATTTGTACAGGGCAATTAGGAAAACAAACTATTTCAAGGGGTTGAGTGAATCAGCATGATAAGTTCTTGTGTACATTTCCCCACAGCTGTTGAGACAGCTTAGGCTCCTTCAACTCCATTCTTAGAAGCAGTGAAGGAGCCCAGCTTTTATGGGCTTTACAGCATTGCACATCATTTTAAGCTCATAATAATTTAACTTACAGAAGTGGTACATAAACTGCTAAGTGCTTATGAAAATTTGATGATAATTCTCACTAACAGTCAACAGGAATTAGAATCTCAAATGGCAAAGGAGCTTCTGGAATTTATACATTAGTACTTCATCCATTCAGGAAGCTGTGTCTTATTTATCAACCTGCTTTCACACCCAGAAGATCAGAAGTTGTGATTTTTTTTTTCCCCTCTTGGAGGTCTGCTCATACCAGCCCTCATCTCTTGCAAGGGTGAAATGTGAACGTACAGTCACTATTTGCTTTATATTTTCAGTGAAGTCTGACTTCAGTCATAGTATCATAGTATCAGTCAGGGCTGGAAGGGACCACAAGAATCCTCTAGTTCCAACCCCCCTGCCATGGGCAGGGACACCCCACACTAGATCAGGCTGCCCAGAGCCTCATCCAGCCTGGACTTAAACACCTCCAGGGACGGGGCCCCAACCACCTCCCTGGACAACCCATTCCAGGGCTTCACCACTCTCATGGGGAAGAACTTCCTCCTCACATCCAGCCTGAATCTCCCCACCTCCAGCTTCATTCCATTCCCCCTAGTCCTATCACTACCTGAGATCCTGAGAAGTCCCTCCCCAGCCTTCTTGAAGGTCCCCTTCAGATACTGGAAGGCTACAATAAGGTCACCTCGGAGCCTTCTTTTCTCCAGACTGAACAGCCCCAACTCTTTCAGTCTGTCCTTATAGGAGAGGTGCTCCAGCCCTCTGCTCATCCTCGTGGCCCTTCTCTGGACACGTTCCAGCATGTCCATATCCCTCTTGTAATAGGGGCTCCAGAACTGAACACAGTACTCCAGGTGGGGTCTCACCAGAGCTGAGTAAAGGGGGAGAATCACCTCCCTTGACCTGCTGGCCACACTTCTCTTGATGCAGCCCAGGTTCTGATTGGCTTTCTGGGCTGCAAGTGCACACTGAGAGCTCATGTTGAGCTTCTTGTCCACCAGCACCCCCAAGTCTCTCTCCTCAGGGCTGCTTTCCAGCCAGTCCCTGCCCAGCCTGGATTTGTGCCTGGGATTGCCTCCACCCAGATGCAGGACCCTGCACTTGGTCAAAGTGAGGGAGCCCATCTGCCCAGTATTTTCTCAGCTCCCAGGCTTTTTAAGACCAATGGGCCTCTGTCAACCATCAAACAGTTCCCAGGAACCGCAGCGCTCCTTTATCACTAATGTTGTAATCAAACCCGAACCAAAACATTCATTAGGGTTCAAAGGAGCAGCTACAGACCACTGCTCATCATCTCATGCAAGCCCTGTCTTGTTTTGATTGAGATTTGGTGGCACTGTGTGAAAGAAAAGTTTTCTTGGTATCTTCAGGCACCAAAGAGAGCCAAATGGAACGTGCAGATTGCAGGAGGAGGGCGGTGTAGAACAAAACTTTTCTCAGCACTCATTTGCAGATACCTGTCTCTCAGCAGCAGCTGAAGCAGCAAATCAAATGTTTGCCAGGCTGGAGAAAAGGAGTGGAGAGCAAAACTGAAAATGTCACTGTGCCACTGTGTGGATCTAGGATTCACACATGCTTTGATTACTGTGTGCTGTTGCCCTCGTTTCTAAAAGATATGTGACAGCTGGAAGAGGTTCAGAGAAGGGCAGTAAGTATGAAAGTGTTACCACAGATATGGGATAGCTCCTGTGCAAGGAATGGCTCAGATGACTGTGTCTGTTCAGCCTGGAAGAGAGGAGAGGTGCATACACACCCTCTGTACCTCTGGGGCACCCAGGTGAGCTTCCTTTTCTCTGCTGGTGAGAGGTGTACCCAAAAATCTCCTTCATCCCTAGATGAAGTAGGTGCTGTGTCAGCTGGAATACAGTTCATGTGTTTGCAGAACTCCTGTAGAAGTGGAAGGTAGCTTGTTCTTTGGCTGCTTGGACAGTGGGGTTATGAATATGAATTGTAGAGACATCCAGAGGCAATGTGGCTATTTCTTTTTTTCTTCCCCCCCCCCAATGTGTTGATAAATCCCCACAAGCAATTACACCTGTGTGTGGCTAGTGTAAATACAATGGAAAAATAAGTGAGGTGGAACATAAGGTCAACAGAGACAGAGGTGTTTTTTCTGCATCTTACAGATGCCTCTGGCTCCCAGGGGAGGTTAGTTGATGCTGGGATCAGCAGTGAGCTCCTCATTGTGCTCTGTTACCAGTCCTTCACAGCAAAGGTTCTCTTGCTTATTTCTCTTTCTATTATCATCATCATCTGCATTTTTCAGCTTCAAGCTTGGGCTGTTTGAATTTCCAAGGCTTTGTGACTGCTGCTACAGTTGGGCCCACCTCTCAGAAGTGCTTTGAAGTTCAGTGGCAAGATTTGTTGCCTGTCCTTTCTGAAATAATGTTTCTCTACGGAAGGTAGGATGCCTTCTGTCACTACAGCATGCTCTTGTTTACTAAACAGTGTTTTCCCCCCAGGAAATGTATGTAGCAGTTACCCACAAAGCTACGTTTCATGTAGCAAACACTATTCACTGCTTCACTGGTGTGGTTGTAGGGTGCTGGGCTTGCATCTAAATACCTCTGTGTTCTGGAGAGAGTAGGGGCAAATGGCTCTGTAACAATAAATACATGGCATGGGAAGGGATGAACGCTCTTCCCCGCAGCAGCAGTTCTCTGTGGAGTGCTGTACAGCTTGTGCAGGTAGGGTAAATCCTGCTCTCATAGTACACCCTTTGGGACAGTTGTACAATGTCACTGCCCGGATCTGTCACAGGGCTCAGTTCTGTGCTTGGATCCCTCTCCACCTTGCTATGGTCAAATAAGTGGAGGAGCATCTTGGAAAGCAGAGAGTCTAAAAAAAGGCAACTGGCTCCAGTGCTGTCCAGGTGACCCTCTTGGTCTGAGTAACAGCTCATCTCAGGGACACCATGCACTTGCTATGAGTCAGAAATGGTAGCCTGCATCATCCTGAGTGTCCCTTATTCTGCTTTTGACAGAGCAGCCATCTCTCCTGTCTGGAATATGTAGCTTTAGCCCTGATTAATAAATACCCAGAGAAGCCACCTGGACATTGAGGGGGGGAAAAAATCTTTTCTCCTTTCCACTTCCCCACCTGCAATTAAGCTGCTGAACAGCTTAATTGAGCTGCATCCTGTCCTTCCCTTTTCTTAGCTTTCCCTGGGTAGCTCCCAGCTTCTCTCCTCATCAGATGAATTAAACATTATGGCCTTACAGCAGAATAAACCCCACCTTGCTATGCTTTTTTAATCTTCTCTTTATTTATCTACACCATGAGGCACTAATGATTCAAATGGTGTATTAAAGACTGAAGTTATGAAATTAAACTGTGGTGGGGTTGGGTTTTTTTGGTTTAGGTTCTGTTTGTTTGTGTTTTTTTCCCCCCTTATTGATTGACTTCAGAATACTGCTGGGAAATATTACAGCAAGTATTTTATCACCCAAGATGGTGCTGATGCAGAAGCTTCATGACTCATCATCTTTCCTCATTCCTCTGATGCTCAAAGAACTTCTTGCCTGCAGCTAGTGCGTGATACCTCAAAGAATTATTGTTAACAATGTATTAGATTATACAAAGGTATTATTGTACTCTGAGAGAGTTGTTTGCCATTGGAATGTGCTGCCCAGGGAGGTGGTGGAGTCACCATCCCTGGAGGTGTTCAAGAGGGGATTGGATGTGGCACTTGGAGCTATGGTTTAATCATGGGGGCTGTGGTGACAGGTTTGACTTGATGATATTTGAGGTCTCTTCCAACCTTGGTGATTCTGTGATATTTTGGGGTCAGTAACTTGGCTCGTGGCCTCTGTCAGAGAGGGTGAATCTGTGCTTTTATAGGTTTTGAAATGCTGAACATTATCATTCAGGTGGAGAGCACTTTCCCAAACAAAAGTATACTTAAAATACAGAAGTACTCCTTTTCCTGCTTGAGCTAGTGTGAGACTTTTGCATATAGGCTAATTGGAAGAAAACGTGTCCAGTTCTGGAGCCCCTATTGCAAGAGGGATATGGAGGTGCTGGAAGGTGTCCAGAGAAGGGCCATGAGGATGAGCAGAGGGCTGGAGCACCTCTCCTATGAGGACAGACTGAAAGAGTTGGGGCTGTTCAGTCTGGAGAAAAGAAGGCTCCGAGGTGACCTTATTGTAGCCTTCCAGTATCTGAAGGGGACCTTCAAGAAGGCTGGGGAGGGACTTCTCAGGATCTCAGGTAGTGATAGGACTAGGGGGAATGGAATGAAGCTGGAGGTGGGGAGATTGAGGCTGGATGTGAGGAAGTAGTTCTTTGCTGTGAGAGTGGTGAAGCCCTGGAATGGGTTGTCCAGGGAGGTGCTTGAGGCCCCATCCCTGGAGGTGTTTAAGCCCAGGCTGGATGAGGCTCTGGGCAGCCTGATCAAGTGTTGGGTTGTTCTTGCCCATGGCAGGGGGGTTGGAACTAGATGATCCTTGTGGTCCCTTCCAACCCTGACTGATTCTATGGTAGGATGACAGATGACTAGACAGGCTTTTGCAGCTCTCTGGTTTTGTGTTCATGGAAGGTTAGTAGGTTTCTGAGGAGAAATATTGTGTGTGTATCACTGCTAAAAACATTTCCTCTTGGATGTGATGAAGAAATAGGTGGGTTTCTCAGGGTTCATTTGTCAACAAAAGGAAACCATGTTTTGTCATGGGAAAGATATTCTGACCCACAAGCCATAGCTCATAGTTGAGAACAGGGTGATGAATCTGGTAGGGAGCTGAGAAAGTTTAATGGGGGACTATGGTTAATGTAAGGTGGAATATCCTCTGCTTCCTGAATGCCAGGAGCACATATGCTATTAATGGTTTGGGTTAGATTATTTTGATCTTTGGCTGAAAAAGTGCCTTTTATTTGGGTGGAGATTATCTTTCTTCTGCTCTTCAAATTTTATCACCAGCTCCGCTTCTCTTTATGTGTGTCTAAGTCATGGCAAAATGCAGAGAAAGGCCTCCTGCTCTTATGGAAATCAATGAAAGCATCCTGTCCCCCCCCAAGGATATGGATGCTTCACTCACATATCTTTCTTTAACACCAGATAATCACATACTGTGGTTAGCTATTGCCTGTAGTTTGCTTGTCCTTGGATCTTTTTCTGGTTCTTGGCCATTCTCTCCCATTTGGTGAGTCCTAAAAGTAGCTTTATACATTTTATAGCTTGTCATGTGTCTTTTCAGGGACTCCTTAATCCAACTTTGACCCAGATAGCATAAGATTTAGGCAGGAGATCCAGTTTCAAAAGCAACCTCAATTAGTAAAGGTCCAGGTTACCCATCTTCCAACGTGTGGGGAGGACAGATCTTAAGGAGACATTTGTAGAGCTGGAGAAATGTGATGAGGCTGTGCAGGTTTGGGTCTGCCCTCTTAGGGTCTTCCAAAAGGTGCTTTGTGCTGCTTTGAATACTGTAAACATACATGTCAAAGGGCAGGCTTTGGCCCTAAATATGTAAAGGTGACTTGCCAAAAAGATGGTGTTAAGTCTTTTGGTAATGCACACATAACCCTACATGTAAGGGACAAAACAGGACAGCTGATGGCCAGGCTGAGCTGGGTCTTTCCTTTCCTCTGAAGTTGTTCAGCCATTTGATGGAAGATTCCCAGACCCCTGTACTAAAGTTATGGCAGAGGCAATCAGAGCACTGAGTGCAGAGTGAAAGCCTTGTACTGTATGTGCCACAAGCCCTATGAGGAGAGGCTGAGGGAGCTGGGGTTGTTTAGCCTGGAGAAGAGGAGGCTCAGGGGAGACCTTACTGTTGTCTACAACTACCTGAAGGGTGGCTGTAGCCAGGAAGGGGGTTGGTCTCTTCTCCCAGGCAACTAGCACCAGAAGAAGAGGACACAGTCTCAAGCTGTGCCGGGGAAGTTTAGGCTGAAGGTGAGGAGAAAGTTCTTCCCAGAGAGAGTTGTTAGCCATTGGAATGTGCTGCCCAGGGAGGTGGTGGAGTCACCATCCCTGGGGGTGTTCAAGAGGGGATTGGACGTGGCACTTGCTGCCATAGTTTAGTAGTCATGAGGTCTTGGGTGACAGATTGGACTTGGTGATCTTTGAGGTCTCTTCCTACCTTATTGATTCTATGATTCTGCTTACCAAGTTGTGGTTTTTAACTTCAAGAGCACTTGGACTGACAATGTTTGCCCTTTTTTCTTCTTTTCCCCCTTTTTCCCCCTGTATGCTGTAGAAATGTTTAAACTGAGGTCAAGCAAAGCAAAGGAGTGCCATGATGGTTTGGTGGGACCAGGTCCTATTATTTTTTTTTTTTTTAAAGAAGAATAAAATGACTAAGCATGTGCTAAGCTTTGTTGCTACCCAGTGCATTATCATTTCAGTTGTGTCAATGTTTCCATTCCAAATACCTGTTCTCAGGGGAACTTGCCTGCACCTCTCATCTGGGGCTGGAAAATTCCGCTCAGAGAATGCTATTAATTATTTAAAAAGACACATTTGCTTTTTAGGTCAAGAGTGTGGTTTTCTTTTTTTCCAATGTAGGGATTTGCAATATTGGGTATGAGACAGTTCAGGGAGACCTGATTCTTTTTAGGTGGTCACTGGAGGTAGGCAACTAATCAGAAAAATAATAATCCTCCCTCTCTGCCCATCCCATTTCCAGATGCACTTGCTCCAGTTAAACTTCTGAAGTATTAATATCTTCATTCTGGTGGTTTTTTTTTCCTTCCTCTCATTTTTGAGTATGACCAGAAGCTCAAGGTGGGTGGTTTGATTTGTTTCTCCTAAAGAAACAAAAGACCTAAATTCAGAATGTGGCCTGGAGGAACACTTGAACTTCTTATATGGAAAAAGAAACGGAGTTCGCTCATGTGGCCCTGCTGCTGCTCTTTACCATGTCTGGCTAACTATCCTAAGGCAGTGCTATCTGTTTTACTAGATAGAATAGAATAAGCCAGGTTGGAAGAGACCTTTGAGATCATGTCCAACCTATCATCCAACACTATTTAATCAACTAAACCATGGCACCAAGCGCCCCATCCAGTCTCCTCCTAAACACCTCCAGTGATGGTGACTCCACCACCTCCCTGGGCAGCACATTCCAATGGGCAATCACTCTATGAGGAACTTCTTCCTAACATCTAGCCTAAACCTCCCCTGGCATAGCTTGAGACTGTGTCCTCTTGTTCTGGTGCTGGTTGACTGGGAGAAGACACCAACCCCCACCTGGCTATAACCTCCCTTCAGGTAGGTGTAGACAGCAATAAGGTCTCCCCTGAGCCTCCTCTTCTCCAGGCTAAGCAACCCCAGCTCCCTCAGCCTCTCCTCATGGGGCTTGTGCTCCAAATCCCTGACAAGCTTTGTTGCCCTCCTCTGGACACATTCCAGCAAGATAATTTCATTCATTGCTGTGTATGCTTGATGTGAGCTCTGCTGCAGATCAGGGTCTCTCAAGCCATGTGCAGGTTGGCCAAGGCTCGTGTCATTCTTCCAGTATTGTGTGTGTGTCTGTGTGCTTTCTTGCAAAGTGGTGACTGCCCTCACACAGCTCTGCCAGTGCTGAGACTTTCTACTTTGTCACCCATCTATGTTCCAGAATAAAAGGATGAGCCAAAGCCCCCAAAAAAGGTGGTGAATTGCATAAGCATTTGCTTTTGGCAGCACAGCAGGTAGCCCTGCAGTTGGCAGGCACTGCTAAATTACCAGTACCTGGTAAAACCATTACAGCTGGTTGGGTTACCACACTGCATGTAACTGGAGAGCCATTTTGCTGGCTGTTGGTGAGCAGGAAACCCCCTGGCAGACAGTGGCACCATGGGATAAACTCCAAAGAACCCAATGTAGCTAGCTTTATGACATATGTTGCATATTTTACCCAAACACCTGAGAAAGGCCATGGCTGTAAACCATCAGAAACAGCACATGCAGTGGCTCTGTGTGCAGCACCAGCAGATTAGCAGATGTCCTTAATCTATGAAACACATTGAAAACTCAGGAACAGGTCTGTGTGCTTTTCCAGCGACAGGATTGTGCCTGGTAAAGAGTCTATTTGCTCAAATGTTGGGCTTTAAGCTTTCCTGGAGTCCAAAAGCCCAAATGGAACAGGTCTAGATTGCCTCTCCTCTCCCTCTTTTCTGGTATGGCAAAAGCAAAATTAGGCAGGAGAAAAGAGAGTTAAAATCATGAAGGAAACAGTCTAGAATCCATTTGGGAGTAAAAAAGGTAAGTTTAACAAAAGATATATGGCATTTGAGTAAAGGGAAGTCACAAAGGTATAAGGAAAAGGGGTAAATAAAGAAATATACAGAACCAGGCCCAGCTGGCATAGGATTCTCTTGATATAAAGTGGGATCTCTTCAGATGTAGTCCTTAGGAGCTTGGATGCAGCATGGAGCATGCCTCACCACATGGTAACAACTAGAGCAGCAAAGGGTCTGTCAGGCAGGCAAGAGGCAGGAGCAAGAGGGAAGGGAAGATGGTCAAAATTATCTTTCTTCTGCTCTTCAAATTTTACCACCAGCTCCACTTCTCTTTATGTGTTTCTAAGTCATGGCAAAATGGCAGAGAAAGACCTCCTGATCTTACGGAAATCAATGAAAGCATCCTGTGTCCCCCCCACCAAGGATATGGATGTTTCATCTCTCCCTCTAACAGCAAATAATCACATGCTTTGTTCAGCTATTGCCTGTAGTTTGCTTGTCCCTGGATCTTTTTCTAAGAATAATTAGCTATATTTAGGAGGCAACTCTGTGATTCCCCCCCCCCCCCCCCCCCCCCCCCCGAAATAGGAACTGCTTTTGGAATTGGAAGGACAAGACTCTGACATGTTACTTCAAGGGCATTCCCCTCTCAGTTTTTCCAGATGTAACCCAATGCACTTAGACTGGGAGAAAACTGTGTTTATCTTTTGTGCCAGAGGTTTGGTTTAGTCAGTGTGGGTCTCAAATTGCTTTACTCCTGAAATGCTCAGCAGGACTTGAAGACTTGAACTCTTTCATTTTTGATTGTGATGAGTTGCTTCTGTGTTTTTACTCAGCAAAGTTAGAAAAATGGTCAGCTGCTGGAGGATGTTTCTTCTGATGATCGGTTTGGGATTAGTACCATAAGATTATAAGAAGTATTTTTACACTAGAAAGCATATAAAGAGTTGTGGTGGGTTGAAATTTCTCCGCCCCCCCCTCCCCCCCACTAATTTGAGAGAATTACTCCCCAAAATAAAGTTTGCCATCTGGAAGGCAAATGAAGGTATATTTACAAGCACACCAAAATCTAGAAATAGGAAATGCAATGAATATGTACAAGATACAGAATATTTAGGCATGTTTATAACCAGCACAAGAACCCCCTTGGCCAAAACCAGGGGGTTACCGATAGCTCTCCCCTCACGCTTACAACTGACAAAGGAAAAAGGAAGAGAAAAGCAGAGAGTAGCTGTTATTGGAGTGGCATTGGGTTCAGTGTGGTTTACATATTAGGTGGCTACTCCTTTTCAAACCTGACTGAAAAATACTCTGGGGTCATTTCTGATTCCTCCTCCTGTGTTCTGGGAAATTAACAGAGATTAATCTTGTTTGCCTTGTGCAAGCGCTTGGTTCACTGCTACCTGGGAGCTTGTTCTTTGGAAGTGTTTTGGACCTAAGTGATCTCTGCAGAAATTTACAGGGCCACTGTGAATTTCCCCCCTGTTCTAATAATTCTCATGACTTATGGCAAAGCTGTTCACTGAAAAACTTTCTGGAGTCCTGAATCTGGTACAACAGCTTCACTGCATTCCTGTTTGGAGAGAAGAAGGGGGCCTGGGGGTAACAATGGGCCTGCCAATCATTGAATAAGAGCTTGGTGTCCATTTGAGCTGCAGTTTCCTTGCATCTTTGTAGAAAAGTGACTTCACCTTTGTCTTTCTCTGTTGTCTCATCTTCAGGCTGGAGATCCTAATGATCCCCTGTTCCATGAGAGGGTTTTGGTATTGTTGTTGAATTAGTTGTCCTTTGCAAGGGGTCCCTTCCATGGTAGAAAGCAAAAAGCCTAAGGAAATGATTTATCTCTTGAGACAGCTTAGTCTACTTGTCAGGTTATTTTTGCAGGCAATCTTTTTCTTTGTTTTTAGCTGCCAGTCTGGTTTGAATGGTAGACCATGGGAAATTTCATCTGAAGCACCAATATTAAACACCAGCGGGTCTCCTCATTCTCACAGTCTCCTTCCTCTCTAAGGAGAATAACAAACTTTTGTTTGAACACTGTGACCTGTCCCTGCAGGGCTTCTCCACATTTCCCTTCAGGTTTAGTTGACTATGTGCAACATGGGAAGGGACTTTGCTCTCAATAGGGAAGATTGGTGATGATGTTAGGGCAGTGCCATAAGCCCCACCCTATGGATAGATGCTCCCCAGGGATTCATGTGCTCCTGCTTCACTTAAGGGCTCTCAAGCTGCTCATGGTATCTACCTTTTCTGTATCTCATTACCTTTTCTGTATCATTCCCTAATGGTTTTCCCCCTCCTTGCAGAGCAAACATGAAGATACCTGCACTGAAAATGGTCATGTTCCATGTGTTTGGGTGTAAAGTGTTCAGCCAGGGAGTTCCTAATGTGGCAGGCAATGTGTAATTCATAACAAGACCACCTTTCCACCATGCTTTGCTCCTCTCCAGATTACTTTTTGCTGCCAAAATGAAATGTGATATTCTTCTAAAGTGGATCTAACACTGCAAATGAGGCCCACACACACCACAGAATGATCTCAACTGCTTCACACGTTGCACTCATTAATGCAATCTAATGCAGTGCACTTGTATATGCTGAACATGATTGCTAAAGACAGATATTTATAGAGCCTTCCTACCTGCATTACTCCCCCTTTGCCCTGCAATGAAATGAAATGCAATTGCTTTAGCAGTCCTTGTATCCAGCAGAAATCATTAGTTGTTAACTAAAACAATTAGTTCCTTTTCTTTCTTTAAAACAGGTCTGGAATATTTTCTCCTAAGGGAGAACAGCTGCTGTTTTCACTTAGAGCTATGGTTATGCCCAAATTAAACCACCAGATCTGGGGATCCTTAAACTGGGTTCCACACTTGGTTTATAAGTTAAAGAAGCACAGAATGACAGAATGCATCAGGTTGGAATGGACTCTCAGACATCATCTTGTCCCTGCTCATAGCAGGGGGGTTGGACATATCCAGTGAAATCAGGTTACTCAGGGTACCGTGAAGTTTGGCCTGGAATGTCTTCAGGGGTTGGTCCTCAAACACATCTCTGTATTTCACCACTCTCATTGTAAGGAACTTCCTCCTTGTGTCCACCCTAAATCTACCCTGCTCCAGCTTAAAACCTTTGCCCCTGTCCTATCACTCTATGCACTATATCAAAATGGGGCTGGAATTTCTTTTCATAAGGAGAAACAGCAACTGCCCAGCCCAGAAACTGGATTTTGCTGCACTCTAGGAAACACTTGTACACACAGCTGAATTTGGCAGTTGAACCCTTTTTAAGTTCTGTACAGAGCTTCCTAACTAATCTGATGGCCAGCTTCTCAACAATGTTCAATGTGGGGTCTTGGACAGGCTTTAATTTGGAACTGCAAATGTGCAGTGAAGAGTTTGAGCTGTTTGGGAAACAGGAAAGTCCTTTAATTTTATATTCTGAAGCTTACTTTCCCCTTCTCCTCTAACATCAGAGCTTCCATGTCACTTACTCAAATGAAGTTGAAAGAGAGAAATTTTTGGATGTGAATGGCAGATACAGAATAGAATAAACCAGGCTGGACCTTCGAGATCATTGAGTCCTACCTATCATCCAACACTATCCAATCAACTAAACCATGGCACCAAGCGCGCCATCAAGTCTCCCCCTAAACACACATCCAGTAATGGTGACTCCACTACCTCCCTGGGCAGCCCATTCCAATGGCCAATCGCTCTCTCCGTGAAGAATTTCTTCCTAACATCCAGCCTAAACCTCCCCTGGCACAGCTTGAGACTGTGTCTTCTTGTTCTGGTGCTGGTTGCCTGGGAGAAGAGACCAACCCCCACCTGGCTACAACCTCCCTTCAGGTAGTTGTAGAGAGCAGCATCTTTGCAAGATTTAGAGCACAGTTTGCTGTTTGTCAGGGACTCAGACTTTGACTTGCTTTATTTTCATGGTCTTTATTAAAACACCCATTGTAATTCCTCTTTCCATATCACCTCAGTCCATGTGAGGAGAAACTCAACTCTTGTGAATCATTAGAGTAAGAACAGAGAAATGCTGATGTGCCAGTGTAAAATGAAATCTGAAGAGCTGTGTCTGTGCCTTATGAGGGTAGCAGATACCTTGATATGCAAGTCTGGGGCCCAGTGTTGCACTTCTTTGGCATTCAACACCACTGTACTCTGGGAATGATGATACTGCACCTTTAAAAGCAGGAAAGCTTTCACCTACCTTTGTGATAGCATTGATCAAGTGGTAGGTATCCCATGACTGAAAATGTAGTAGGTGCTTCTCATTTGCCTTGCTTTCAGGAAGCAGAAGGGGTAGTTAGTGCAGGTCTGGCACTTCTCTTTCCTTCTCAGCACCTTGTAGTTTTCAACAGCTGCCAAAATAGTAAAATGCTTGCTAAGAAGAGGGAAATAGATAGGATTGAGAAGGTGACAGAGGAGCCTTCTCCACGACTGCTAAATTCTTTGGTCAACGTGGCTGTTAGAAAAACTACTTCCCTGAAGACTTTCAAAACCCACCTGGATGCGTTCCTGTGGGGCCTGCCCCAGATGATCCTGCTTTGGCAGGGCTGTTGGCTCAGATGATCTTCAGAGGTCCCTTTCAGCCCTTCACATTTTGTGATTGATTTTTTTTTTCCCCCCAGTGGTCCAGAATAGATACGTGTGTAGGTTCGGTTTCTTCACAACTCTCGACAAGATCTGAGAAATGACACGTATTAAAATACTGCTCAGGCTTGTCTTGCATCCACCTGACTGACAGCTGCTCACAGGAAAAAATGGAGACACTTGTCACAGTGGTAAAACAGGGGTAGTCAGGACAGTAAGGTGATCCATAAAGGAATGTTTGCAGTATGTCATTCAGAGGTTGGATTCATTTTGCAGCCTTGTGAGAGGTTTTTTTTTGCCTGAAGCACTGGCAGTTCAGTGGATGTTAAGCTCCTGGCATTTTAATTGGAGCTGGATGAAACATGCAGTGCTCATGGTGCTGCTTCTGCTAAGACATAGCTATTGCACAAAACTAAACCTTGCATGTCTTCTCCTTCGTACATATTAAGTAAGATTGCTGTAAAAGGTTTTTCCCCTTCCTCCCACTCTTTTTGTATCTGTAAGGTTCTGTGTGCTAGCTAGCTTGACAAGGGCAAGAACATGCTGAGAGAAGGTCTCAGTACAGTTGGTAAGTTTTGCATGTCGAGGTTTATTTAACAGCAGAGGCTACCTTTACATTGTGAAACCTGAATGCAGAGGCTGAAATGAGGTTGCCCTTTCCAGAACTATGAAATGTAAGACTTGGAACATAATCCTCTACCCAAAGGAGGTATTTGCTTGGGTGTGCTCAGACAAATGCCTCCTTTGACCTGAGTACAGAGAATGGATTTCCTTGTTTTCAGTCCAGTCTTCAAGAAGGTTGACCTCCTTTCCTGTCCTGCAAGCTTTGCACCTTTCATGCTGAGGCTTAATACAGCCTTTATGGAAACAGCAGGCATGATGGAAATGGTGGAGAGCTGTAGAGGAAGGTCCTTAGATACAGGCCAAGAGAGTGTCACCTGGCCGCTTGATATACCTCCCATGAAGACCTGGGAACCCTATGAGTGTCCTGGTTCTTAGAGAAACATTGCCCTGTGTTTCTTAGAGGAAATCTCCCTTTGCCATCCTCACAATGATGAGACTTACTTGTCTTACCAGCACTCATTGTGTTTAAATTTATGGGATGGGGCAATCTTAGTGCTTTGTAACAATGGTCTCACCCAAGAGGCAAGTGATACCAGCCTAGACATGAGCGTGTGAAATGGACATGTTAATGTGCAGAGGCTAATTCATAGAATCATAGCATTGTTTCTGTGGGAAAAGACCTCTAAGATTATGTCTTGAGGAGCAGGACTTGGGGTGTCAGTAGACAAAAACAACTCAACATGAGCCGGCAATGTGCGCTTGCAGCCTGGAAAGCCAACTGTATCCTAGGATGCATCAAAAGAGGCTCCTGGAGTACTGTGTCCAGTTCTGGTTTCTGGAACATAAGTGGAGTGGATCCAGAGGAGGGCCACAAAGGGTTGGAGAACCTCCCCTGTGGGCACAGGCTGAGAGAGATGGGGCAGTTGAGCCTGGAGAAGAGAACACTCCAGGAAGACCTTATATAGTGGGCTTCCAGTATCTGAAGGGAGCCTACAAGAAATCTGGGGAGGGACTTTGTACAAGGGCTTGTAGTAATAGGACAAGAGGGAATGGATTGAAGCTTGAGAAGCGTAGATTTGGAGTGGATATTAGGAAAAAATTCTTTCCAGTGAGAGTGGTGAGACACTGAAACAGGCTGCCCAGGGAGATTGTGGAAGGCCCCTCCCTGGAGGTGTTCAAAGCTAGGCTGGATGAGGTGTCAAGCAATCTGGTATAGTGGAAGGTGTCCCTGCCCCAGTGGTTGGAACTAGATGATCTTTAAGGTCCCTTCCAACCCAAACCATTCTATGTATCTACAAATTATTGAATCCAACAGTCAACCTAACACTACCATGGCCATTAAACCATGTCCCAAGGAGATATGCCCACACATTTTTTGAACAGCTGTAGGGAAAGATGAAGCTAGTAGACCAATCAGCCCAAGGTGAATCAGGTCTTGTTTAATAGTGCAGGCAGGAGATGCTGACGCAGGCTGTTGAGTGTGTAGGTAGCACATCACTGTGCTACATCACTGCCTGCTCAGAATATTTCTAAGACAGATACATCTTTTATGAACTTCAGCATTTTCACTCTGGAAACCACCTGGAGCCTGGAAGTTGAAACCACTGACTGAACTAAAAGGAGTATACTTTTAAAATGTGTAAGTTAAATGTCTGCAAAAAAAATTAATAATAATGGTGAAATCCACACATTTGAGATTGAAACTTAGATCTTCTTGTTCCTTGTCGGTGCTTCCCAAAGCCTGGTAGAGCAAGAAGTGTTTGGGGCATGAACCTAAACTCTGTGCTGGGTTAGGAACTGGCTGGAGGGCCGAGCCCAGAGAGTGGTGGTGAATGGTGCCACATCCAGCTGGCAGCCAGTCACCAGTGGTGTCCCCCAGGGATCGGTGCTGGGCCCCATCCTCTTTAACATCTTCATTGATGATCTGGATGAGGGCATTGAGTCAGTCATCAGCAAGTTTGTAGATTACACCAAGTTAGGAGCAGATGTTGGTCAGTTAGAGGGTAGAAAGGCTCTGCAGAGGGACCTCGGCCGACTGGACAGATGGGCAGAGTCCAAGGGGATGGCATTGAACAAGTCCAAGTGCCAGGTGCTGCACTTTGGCCACGGCAACCACATGCAGAGCTACAGGCTGGGGTTGGAGTGGCTGGAGAGCTCCCAAACAGAGGGGAACCTGGGCGTGCTGATTGACAGCTGCCTAAACATGAGCCAGCCAACGGCATCCTGGCCTGCATTAGGAATAGTGTGGTCAGCAGGAGCAGGGAAGTCATTGTGCCCTGTGCTCTGCATTGGTTAGGCCACACCTTGAGTCCTGTGTCCAGTTCTGGGCCCCTCAGTTTAGGAAGGATGTTGAATTGCTGGAAGGTGTCCAGAGAAGGACAACATGGCTGGGGAGAGGCCTTGAGCACAAGCCCTATGAGGAGAGGCTGAGGGAGCTGGGGTTGTTTAGCCTGGAGAAAAAGAGGCTCAGGGATGACCTTATTGCTCTCTACAACTACCTGAAAGGTGGTTGTAGCCAGGAAGGGGTTGGTCTCTTCTCCCAGGCAACCAGCACCAGAACAAGAGGACACAGTCTCAAGCTGCACCAGGGGAAGTTTAGGCTGGAGGTGAGGAGAAAGTTCTTCACTGAGCGAGTCATTCGTCATTGGAATGTGCTGCCCAGGGCAGTGGTGGAGTCACCGTCCCTGGAAGTGTTCAAGAGGAGATTGGATGTGGCACTTGGTGCCATGGTCTAGTCATGAGGTCTGTGGAGACAGGTTGGACTCAATGATCTTTGAGGTCTCTTCCAACCTTAGTGACACTGTGATACTGTAACCTAACCCAGCTACCTTAGCTTGCCCCTTCAGTGGTGATGGCCATGAGCAGCATCGCTCATTTGATGCACTGTGCGCAGAGGGCGCAGAACAGCCAGGCAGTACCCCTGAGAGTCCTGCATTTCTCCTGGCTTAATTTGTAAAACCAGGCTATTGGCACATCTGTGAAAAGATTGATCAAAAGTGCCAACCAAAAGCTAGATAGCAAAGGTTTCAGCAGTGCATCTTACAAATGAGTTTTAAAAGAGACATCCAAGCTGTCTGATGCAAAAATACCCAGTGACTCTGTGCTGTATGGCTCCTGCATGACCACATTAACTCACTTTTGGTGACGTGCTTTGGATCCCTGTGGTGTTCTCACACCTGCATGTGTTATTGTCACCTGTGAAAATGGATATGAGTGTTATGAGATTGTCTTTCTAATGTCTCAGAGGATTTAGAAAAGATCAGTCTGAAACCATAGTGCCCCTGAAAAGGTTGGTCTTGGTCTCTGTGAAACAGCATTATGAGTTCCTAGCATCTCCCTTGGGTTGGAAAGAGAGAATGTGTTGGACTCATGATGTGTGTAGATGTGATACTGCCTTTCCTGAGATTCTTGATCTGGAGATGCCTTCCATTCATTTCACTGGGAGTTGAATCAAGTCCTTAGGGATGCTCAACTACACAGGCAGTGTGTCAGAAGCAGACCTGAAAGGAAGGTCGTCTTCATTTCTGCTCAAAATCTAAATGCTCTGGCCCCACTATTCTGCATCAGCCTCTGCTAACGAAGATTAGTCATGATTCTAGAGAACCCCTGCTGGGGGGAAAAAAAGGGACATTAAAGAAAACCCCAAACCAAAACAACACAGAACAGATCTATAGACACTCTTCTTGGAAGGAGATAACAAAATTAGAATGGCTTTCAAATTCAGCTAGACTTTCACTTAAACAGAAAAACTTTTCCCACATAAAAATAACCTTCAGGGAGTTAGTTAAAATCTGCTAAGATAAAATATATACCATGTCTCACTCTCCTCAGAAAACCTTATTATGTTCATTCCCATTAACTCCCTCCTCAGGGTATTTTGTATGTCTGCAGAACATATTATGGCCATTTGGTTCTGAATGTTTTTGCAGGACTGTCACTGAATTTAAGTCAGAAAATGGCTAAAGCTGTGAACAACATTTCAAAGACTGTAACAAGAGTGTTTCAGTAATAAATAAGTCAGCAGATAGAAATGTCTCACTAATTCCCTGTCAGAGCAGGCACAGCCAGAGCTTGAAGGAGAAGGTAAGGCATATTTTACGGGATGTATCCTGATACGGTGCTGCGCAAGTGAAGTTCTGCTCACCCTTCCATTTTAATTTTGCATTGCAGCACCCTGCTAAAAGTTGTCTCTTTGTTGTTCAGTCATTAATTTCTTTCCACTAGCAGCCATGTCACCCTCAGAAAAGAAGTTGGAAAATGGGCAGTGACTCTGCTCTGCTGTTTGGATTTTATGTACCCTTGAATCTCTGTGTGGCACGTCTGTGGCTGTCCAGCTTTCTCAGTGGGTGAAGACTTTAATCACATGCATGAGGAAGCAGAATTTTCAAGAAATTTCTTCTTGAGGGTTAGATAAAACCTCTTTATAGACACACACAGTGGAAAGATTTCATGCTTATTGATTCAGATGGCTTTCACAGCTAAGTAGGAATCCTTTCAATTTGGAGTTTGCTTCTCTTGCCTCGCTGAAGCTTTTATCCATGAATTTCCTACTGGACAAAGGAATGGTGACCTCTTGTTTCTCAGGAAAATGAGCTGCTGGATTCATTATCATCAGCTCTGTGCAAAATGGTTTGCCAGATATTCCAAGCATGAGGTAAAATCCCTCCTGGACCTGTGCTGCAGTCCTCACAGTGGGGAAGATGAGCTTTTGAACGAGTTTCAACTTTTATTCGGTGGTGTGTATAAAAATAGGACATTTGATCCATCCAAAAGCAAACAGCCAGAGTATCCTGTGTCACTTTGCAAGAGTACAGGACAAAAGGACAGAGATGCAAGAAATCACAGTAACACTGGTTCAGAACAGAAGTCACCTGCCTTTGTACCCTCTGCCAATGGCAGTTACTAGCATGCATATGTAAGGCTTTCCACCAGCTGGGGAGGGCTGGGTGTCAGGAGGTAGAGGACAGGCTCTTCTCACTTGCTCCCTGTGATAGGACAGGGAGCAATGGATGTAAACTGCAGCACAGGAGGCTCCACCTCAACACAGGGAGGATCTTCTTTTCTGTAAGGGTCACAGAGCACTGGAACAGGCTGCCCATAGAGGCTGTGGAGTCTTCTTCTCTGGAGACTTTCAAAGCCTGTCGGGACATGTTCCTCTGTGACCTAAGCTGGATAGTATGGTTCTGCTCTGGCAGGGGGGTTGGACTCGATGTCTTTGTGTCCCTTCCAACCCCTGACATCCTGTGAGCTTGGTAGTTCTTTTTTTTTTTAAAGATGCTTGTTCTCCTCAATAGATTTCTGTTCCAAGTGTCTTGTCTTCTTTTGGACCCCTCTAAACCATTTGCAATCATCACATGATTTTGCAAGACATTCCAAAGGCTGACTGCCTGTTGCAGACCCATTGTTTCTTTTGCCTTCCTTTAAGGCCGGCTCCTTCTAGCTTAATTATATGGCCTTGGTTTTGGTATTGGAAGAAAGAGTGTGCAATTGATGCCTGCCTATCTGATCCTGTCCATTCTTTGACTTACAGATCAGTGTCAACCCTACACCAACATAACCCTTTTCCAAACCAAAGGAAGCATAGGGACATTGTTCCTTGTCCGGAAGCTGTTGTGTAGCTGTGGTCATTGTAGTTGCCTTTCTCTGAATGTTTTTGGTTCTGCCACAGCCTTTCTCAGATGAGGGAACAAGAACTGCACACTATATTGAATAGAATAGAATAAACCAGGTTGGAAGAGACCTTCAAGATAATCGTGTCCAACCTATCATCCAACACCACCTAATCAACTAAACCATGGAACCAAGCATCCTGTCAAGCCTCGCCCTGGATACCCCCAGCGATGGCGGCCCCACCACCTCCTCGGGCAGCCCATTCCAATGGGCTCTCTCTGTGTAAAACTTCCTCCTAACCTCCAGCCTAAACCTCCCCTGGTGCAGCCTGAGACTGTGTCCTCTTGTTCTGGTACTGGTTGCCTGGGAGAAGAGACCAACCTCTGCCTCACTACAACCCCAAAGACCTTTAACCCCCAAAGATGTGGAAGAGGCATAGACAGATTCATACAGTCACATAATAACACTCTGTCACATTTGCTTTTTCTTGATAATCTATATTTCATTTTCTTCTAGTCTATTTTTGCTGTTCTTCTACTGAGATGATTTTTTTTTAAGGAATCAACAATGCTGATGCTAAAATGTCCTTCCTGCCTGATAACTGCCAGGTTTGAGTCCATCATTTCCTATGTGAAGCTAAGATTTCTTTATTTGGAATGTGCTGCCCAGGGAGGTGGTGGAGTCACCATCACTGGAGGTGTTTAGGAAGAGACTGGATGGGGTGCTTGGTGCCATGGTTTAGTTGATTAGATAGTGTTGGGTGGTAGGTTGGACTTGATGATCTCAAAGGTCTTTTCCAACCTGGTCTAGATTATCCTAGACTATCCCTTCTCCATATACATTGCTACCCACATCATCATTCATCTGCCATTCTATTGCCCAGTTACCAAATCTTACAAGGCTTCTTAGCAATTCTTCCTACTCTGCCCTCATTCTTATTTCTTGATGGGTTTTGTTTTGTTTTGTTTTTAATCAGCAGCAAACTTTCTCACCTTTCCCCATTTATTTTTAAGTGAATTCAATATCAGCACAGTTCCCTGAGGAAATCAGCAGTTCTGGAGTTGAGATCAGTAGAGCAGACAATGGATGTTTTCTGTAACTTTGGCCAGGTTAGTGAGATGAATACATGGCAGAGCTGGGAGTGGCAATCAGGCTGCCTTGTTCTATCCTCACATATACTCCTACTGGCTGTGGAAACCAAGCACTCTCCATTCAGATGGAGAGTAAATCTCCAACTAACTGAGAGTGGGAGCCCCTAAAGGAAAGCACTGGACAATCCTAATTGTAGACATCTTGTGTGATAACCACAATAGTGCTTTCTTGTTAAAATAGCTTGGTTGCTCCAGGGACTTGGTTGAAGGACCACTTTGCTATTTAATACATTTACAGGCAGATCTTCTCAATTTAGAATGTCAAAAAGGCCAGCCAATAATGTTTTTATGAGAGGCTTTCACACAGTGCATGTTGCCACTGTTTGCTTAGCTATCTTCTATCCATAGGCAGCTCTGCTTAGAGGATCTGTTTGGCATTTAGTCTCTGAACACTAGTTTAACAAACAGGTAATGAGTGAATGTTAGAATAGAATAGACCAGGTTGGAAGAGACCTTCAAGATCATCACGTCCAACCCGTCAACCAATCCAACCCACCTAAACAACTAAACCATGGCACCAAGCACCCCATCAAGTCTCCTCCTGAACATCTTCAATGATGGTGACTCTACCACCTCCCCAGGCAGCCCATTCCAATGGGCAATCACTCTCTTTGTGTAGAACTTCTTCCTAACATCCAGCCTAAACCTCCCCTGGCACAGCCTGAGACTGTGTCCTCTTGTTCTGGTTCTGGCTGCCTGGGAGAAGAGACCAACCTCTGCCTGTCTACAACCACCCTTCAGGTAGTTGTAGAGAGCAATAAGGTCACCCCTGAGTCTCCTCTTCTCCAGGCTAAGCAACTCTAGCTCCCTCAGCCTCTCCTCATAGGGCTTGTGTTCCAAACCCCTCACCAACTTTGTTGCCCTTCTCTGGACACGCTCCAGCAAGTCAACATCCTTCCTAAACTGAGGGGCCCAGGACTGGACACAGGACTCGAGGTGCTACCTAACCAGTGCATTGTACAGGGGCAGAATGACCTCCCTGCTCCTGCTGGCCACACTGTTCTTGATGCAGGATCAGGTCAGTTAATGGCTCAGGTCAGTTTTCTAGTAGAGCAAAGAGATTAATTTAAAAACAAATACAAGGTGACAATGATGTGGATGTTTGGGAAATAGCTGTGTCACTGTGCCCAAACAATCTGATGATGCTGGAACACCAACAGGTATTTCTGAAAACTGAGAAGAGAATAAGCAAAGGATCTTTGCCTGGTGATGGATTGAGTTAACTGACTAGAGACATGTGAAATGTTTACTGGATGGGCAGGATTCTGTCTTGCTCAGTCTGAATCACAGAATGGTTTGGGTTGCAAGGGACCTTTAAAGGTCATCTAGTTCCCCTGCACAATCTTCCACTAGACCAGATTGCCTGAGGTCTCATCCAACCTGATCTTTAACACCTCCAGGGAGGGGGCATCCATAACTTCACTGGACAACTTGTTCCCCCCTCACTGTAAAGAATTTCTTCCTAATATCCACTCTAAATCTACACTTCTTAAGCTTCAATCCATTCCCTCTTGTCCTATCACTATAAGCCCTTGTAAAAAGTTCCTCCCCAACTTTCCTGTAGTCCCCCTTCAGGTACTGGAAGGCTGCTTCTCTTCTCCAGGCTGAACAGCCCCAACTCTTGCAGCCTGTCCCCATAGGTGAGGTGCTATGTTTCTAGAAGATGAAGTATAGTCTTGTGCAGTCTGCTTTCATATGTACCATCTTGAGTTTTCCCTCAAAACCTGGCATTTTTCAGTGACCATAGCTCATCAGTTAGTTTTTCATCAGAGTGCTGTAATTTCCAATGCATTTTAATTTGACAAGTTTGTATGATGAAGCATATCTCATGATCTGTCACTGTCATCACCTTGTGCTTTACACACCTTGGATACAACTCATATTCAACATTCTTTAGTACATTATTATAGTGTATATTATATATATATTATAGTGTATATTATATGTATCTCAGGCAACCAGCACCAGAACAAGAGGACACAATCTCAAGCTGCACCAGGGGAGGTTTAGGCTGGAGGTGAGGAGAAAGTTCTTCACTGAGAGAGTCATTTGCCATTGCAATGTGCTGCCCAGGGAGGTGGTGGAGTCACCATCCCTGGAGGTGTTCAAGAGGGAACTGGACGTGGCACTTGGTGCCATGGTCTAGTCATGAGGTCTGTGGAGACAGGTTGGACTCAATGATCTTTGAGGTCTCTTCCAACCTTGGTGATACTGTGATATATATAGGTGAAAAGATAGGCTTTTAGATTGCTTGTGTAAAATAGTAGCCAGGGACCAGTAAAGTTCTCAGTCTCAGGCTGGTCCCAGAACAAGAGGACACAGTCTCAAGATGCATCAGGGGAAGTTTAGACTCAAGGTGAGGAGAAAGTTCTTCTCAGAAAGAGTAATTGGCCATTGGAATGTGCTGCCCAGGGAGGTGGTGGAGTCGCCAATCCTGGAGATGTTAAAAAAAGGATTGGATGTGGCACTTGGAGCCATGGTTTAGTTAGTCATGACGTGTTGGGTCATAGGTGGGACTTGATCTCTCAGGTCTTTTCCAACCTTATTGACTCTATTCTATGATTCATGGCCCTTCTCCAGACCCCCCTCCAGCAGTTCAGTGTCCTTCCTGCGTTGGGGGCCCTGAGCCCTGCTCTCTGTCTGAAAACATGAAGGTTATGAAGCAGTTCTTGAAATCAGCCTTTATACAGGTGGACCTAGAAATAACAGCTGTGTCAGTGCATGGCTGCTTTTAGCTGTTTGTTTTGTTGGGGGAAGCAGAAAAATCTCCAGAATGTTAACTCTTACAAGAGGCTGCACTAGCCACGCTCATATGAATAAATGCTCTGTGATTGTGTGCAAGCGAGCCTCCTGGCTTCAAGCATATTTTTGCAGGTGCCTCATCTAGGGGAAGAGTGGCCACAAATGAGACCCTAAAATCATGCATGCCAATGAAGTATTTAAAGATTTAAAAAGAACACCCCCAAACAACCCCAAACAATTCCGGCTTCTGAATGTTCAAAGCACCATTTCCTCCATCTGCACTCAGTGCTGATCATTTTGTTACAAAACTGCTTCATTCCTTCATCTCTAATAGCTCTCTTTGAATGCTGAATTGCCTCATTAGGCTCTTTTATCTTGTGAATGAAATTCTTCCTCTGAGTCAAACAGGCAGTCCTTTATTTTTCCCCATTGATTTTTAGTTAAATATATCAGACTGGTTCTAAGTAATCAATAAAGCAGTGTGGAAGAACTACTGAGCTTTAAAACTGTGTGGAGTCAGCCCTTCTATTGTAATGCCTCTTTCTTGATAGCCTGTGTTTAAAGGAAGATATTTCCCACCGGTTTGAGTGCTGGTCAGGCTTGGAATAGGTTGCTGAGGGCGGTGGTGCAGTCACTGTTCCTGGAGGTGTTCAAGAGACATTTGGACATGGCAACTGAGGGTCATGGTTTTATGGCCATGGTGGTTCTAGGTTGATAGCTGGACTCAATGATCTTAGATGTCTTTTCCAACCAAAACAATCCTCTGATTTTGTTACTGATTTTGTTGCCAGAGAAGGGCAACAAAGTTGGTGAGGGGTTTGGAACACAAGCCCTATGAGGAGAGACTGAGGGAGCTGGGGTTGCTTAGCCTGGAGGAGAGGAGACTCAGGGGTGACCTTATTGCTCTCTACAGCTACCTGAAGGGAGGTTGTAGACAGGCAGAGGTTGGTCTCTTCTCTCAGGCAACCAGTACCAGAACAAGAGGACACAGTCTCTGGCTGCGGCAGAGGAGGTTTAGGCTGGATGTTAGGAAGAAGTTCTACACAGAGAGAGTGATTGCCCATTGGAATGGGCTGGCTGGGGAGGTGGTAGAGTCACCATCATTGGAGGTGTTCAGGAGGAGACTTGATGGGGTGCTTGGTGCCATGGTTTAGTTGATTAGGTGGGTTGGATTGGTTGATGGGTTGGACGTGAGGATCTTGAGGGTCTCTTCCAACCTGGTCTGGTCTATTCTATTCTAGATGTCTTTTCCAACCAAAATAATCCTCTGATTTTCTTACTCTGTTTGCTTTTGTTTGAAGACTCCCTTTTGTCCCCACAAGAAGGAATGGCATTTCCCAAAGCCTGATTCTGATATAACTTGGCAGAGTCACCCCTGGTTCAAGGGACCTGTGTGAAACAGCTGGTTGAGTTCACAAAGGCTTGGACTGGCCTGCTGCATTGGTGTGTCATTCAGTGGAGAAGCTAGGAACAGAGCTCTACCTTGATGCCATCGCTTTACTTAGTCGTTATTAAGAGCTAAATAAACAGTGTTGTGATGATATTGTCTGCTGTAAATTTGTCTTCCTAATTGATCTGTTGAGCAGACTGCATGTTTCTAAATATGGATGCAAGCTACTTGCTTCTGTCTCCCTGGTTTTAACAGTTGAAGTGAATGGATACATATGTTTTATTGTTCCCTCAAGGAAGGCATTGGAAAACCATGGATGATTTTCTCAGCATATCGCCTCCCTATAAAGTGCAATGCCTTTTGAGGCCTGAAACCCTGAATTTGGTAATGAAATAGTTGTAGGTGGTTGTTTAAAAACCCTGCCAAAGGACTGTCTGACTTTCTGCTCCTGGCTGTAGGAAGATGCGAGAGGGACTCAGGTTATAGGAATGTCAGAAAATTGTTGCAATAAAAGCTAAGGCCAACTTCAGTCCAACTTGTGCTAAGGGAGGAGAGCAGATGATTTGCTCCAGGACACAAATGGCAAGTCACAAGGCTGCAGCATGTTGATTGAGTTGCCTTGCATCAGTTTAGCTGTCAGGCTGCCGGAGGCCACGACACAAACCTCATTGTCCAAATAGCATCTTTATTGGGAGCCAATGGGAACAAACACTTCTATGTGTTAGGTTGGACTAAGTCTGGCCATATGGGAAATGGGTAGATAACAATTGCTGGCACATTTGCCCTCTTGAAGTAGCTAGGTAGGTAGATTCAGCCAAAATCAATACTTTCTGAAAGTATGTTTAACTGTAAAAGACAAAGTCCAAATTGGAGCAATTTGTTTGGTTGTGCACAGGCAGAAGGGAACACATTTATGAGCTGTCAGACTGTGGCAATTCCCTTGAAATCATCCCTAGGCTAATGCAGACAGCCCAGAAAGCTGTGGCCAGCAAGGAGGTGATGCAGGCAGTCTGTGTGTTGTCACTTGGCATGATACAGCAGTTCTCAATTACAGGTGGGCTGGGGTCACTTGGTAGCTGATAAGTGTCCTCACCTTCAGATTTAATTTCTAGCTGTGTTTCTGATGTGTTTTGTGATGCTATAGAAGTTATTTAACCCTCATGCCAAAACTGAGATGTTGGAAGACTTTAGTTAATGTTTTGAGGTTGATACAGAGTTTCAAGGGCAGCCTGTCTACTATCACTGAAGAAAACTGTTGGCCTATTATAGACCAGCATTTGCTGTGATAGAGCTCAGGGACCACAGCTGCCTGACCTAAGTACTTGTTACCATGCAGTTTTTAAGCTTGGAGTAAACAATGAATGCCCTTAGATCTGATGATGTGCAACCCAATGGGATCATAATGCTACTGTCAGGGGCCTAGGGAAGCTCATTGAAGCGCTGTTCATTGTTCTTCATGAGAACTTCAGCCAGAGCATCCTGCTCTTCCACACCTGAGATTGGTACTTCATGTATAAGTCATAGAATCATAGAATGGTCTGGGTTGGAAGAGACCTCCAAAGGTCATCTAGTCCAAACCCCTCAGTAGTAAGCAGGGACATCCTCAACTGGACCAGGTTGCCCAGAGCCCTGTTGAGCCTCACTTTGAATATCTTGAGGGATGGGGCCTCAACTACCTCTCTGGGCAACCTGTTCCTGTGTTCCACCACCCTTATAGTAAAGAACCTGTTCCTAACATCCAATCTAAATCTGCTCTTTCTCCAATTTGAAGTCATTGCTCCTTATCCTGCCACTGTAGGCCTTCGTAAACAGTCTTTCTCCTCCTTCTTGTAGACCCCTTCAGGTACTGGAAGGTTGTTATTAGGTCTCCCCGGGGCCTCCTCCAGGGTGAACAACCCCAGCTCCCTCAGCCTGTCCTCGTAGCAGAGGTGCTTCAACCCCCTAATCATTTTCATGGCCCTTTTCTTTTCTGCTCCATCATGTCTGTATGCTTCCTGTACTGAGCACTCAACAGCTGTTGAGCTGAACTTTAGTCACTGCAGCCTGTGCCAGCAAGCTGGCAGCTACCATCCATATCCCACAGGCAATGGAAGCAGAACAGCAGTGTGCTGAAGAGTTAGTGAAATAGGGGAGCTGCTCCTGTGCCTGAAGTTGGGGTCTTTTTGAGAATGACTGTCAAAGTTTGCAAACACACATGGCCTTGGTGTGCTGGACATGTGAAATACCACACAGCTGAAGTGGATACTTATGGATATCACCCAGCACAAATGCAGACCTTGGGGCTGGTTTCCCAAGGGACATAAAGTGAAGTTGGACAAGGTTACTGAAATAAATGCACATGGAACTTGGGGAATCAAATGCTGTCACACAGACCTCATCTTTGTGTGTGGCCACGTGGTAACCAACCTGCTTCCTCTTGCAGGCTTTGAATAGTGACCTCCACTTGCTGGGAGTAGGGTAGCAACACTGGAGTCAATTAAGCTGTATCATTTTACACCTGATTGGAAGTGGTAAATGGGGACTGGTATGTTTGCTGCTCACCTGGCAGGCATGAGAAGGTATATTTGTGCCATTTGTAATTACGTAGAATATGATTTTGAGAGTGTTCAGCATTATAACCTCCTCCTTTGTGCCATAGCAGGAGGACACCATGATGGGCAATGTTGAGGGAACACTGACATTTGCTAAAGCTGGGAGGCTGAGGTAATGGTGGTTGGGGAAAGGAGGGCATGAGGAGAAGGAGGAAGGAATAGGAGCTACTTTCAAAGCAAAGCATGAAGGTGACTAAGCTAAAGGAGAGGAAATACAGAGCAAGGGAGTAAAGAATGAAGATGAGACTGAGATGAGGCTGGCTTGATGCTGATGATTTTCCAGTAGTCACTAATCCTGTTACTGTACAAACATGCTTGGACTTAACATGCCTGAGGTGGAGAGAGAAAGGGATGGGGTGGCTTAGTGACCTTCTACATGAGTATTTCTGCATCAACTTATTTTTATAGTGAAGTAACTACTGGAGCAAATTAAGAGAAGGCTTTCAAATCCAGCTCACCTCAACAGGCTTGTTTGGATGTCCTCTGAGGGATTCACACATATCATGCAAAGGGGTTATTTCTAAGCTTGTCCATCAATCCTGTATGTGAGACATTACCCCTTAGTAACTGTGTTGGAAACAGTCACTTCCTACCAGATTCTGTGACAGAGAACTCAGCAGCATTTCTTCCTGGGAGAAGATGGCAACAGAGCAAAGGTGTTCTCCTCCAGGCATTCAAAACAGAAATAGGTGTTCCAGTGTGTTGATGTCAATCCAAATAACCATGTCAACATTGTTCCTGGTGTGTTGAGGCTCTCTCTCTCTCTCTGCACTATGGCATGAGGTTTTTTTCCTTGCAGCTATGTCTAGGGTGTTTTGGAGAAGCTAGATGGTCCAGGTAAAGAAAGTACCATCATTCTTAGAGGTTAGTAAGCTGAATGGCACAGAAAGGCAGTGAGCAAGCACCTACGCTGTCTGTTGATAGCCCTTCCTACCCCTAGGCTGCACTCATGTGACTGTGTCCTAGGATACTTCACAGTAGCTGTACTTTGCTGTGCAGTGCCTCTGGTACTCTCCAAAATTCAGGAAACGTTCCCTATATTTCTGCATCAAGCTTGAAAGAGGCAAGCAAAACCATGGAAGCCTGCAAAAGGAACCTGACTTCAGTGACCAGGAGAACTGCTTGTGAGCAGGTTTAAGTGTGGAGGTATGGCAGTGTGGTTGCAACGTGCCAAATGGACCTGGTCTGTTTTAGCTACGCTGTTAAAAACAGTTGTGGCTTAAAATGCTCTAGTACTGAGACTTACTTCACAGAAACAGGATTTGCTAGAGGGATCCTCTTTCATGCTGACACGCTGAGTTGAGAGGCAATTGCAGTTATTTATATGGTGTGTAAATAAACTTGCTCCCTTGACTGTAAACTGTCTCTATTAGCCTTGTGGCCTTGTAATGAATCCTTTTAAGCTATGTAGCTGGGCTGTGCCTTGAGAGTGCTGGGGTTTACCTGACCAAAGTCTTTTCATATTCCAAGATCTCTCTGATATTGCTCCTTTCAGTCATTTGCAAAGCTGCCCCTTGTCCTTTACTGCCATGTACTTGCACTCTGCTTCTCCAATTGCTCCTCTGAACTCTGGGTGATGGCAATTCAGAGCTGCAGCCCAACACTCCCCACCCCCCTTTGCTTTTTTAGTATAGATTGCTCCCTCTGCCTACCTACAGAATGTCTCAGTAAAGCATGCACAGCTCTCAGACACCGAACATCTATGCAGATGTTGTGAAAACGTCACCTAATAGGCTTGGTCAGATAACTTTCTGCAGCTTATTTTCATGGGTAATGGCTGATATAAGGAGATGATATCAACTTCTTTAGAAAACCTGGATTTGGTAGGAAATTTTGGAGAGATTCTTCTACCTGCTGTGCTTAGGTCTGGGATCACTAAACAAAACAGACTTCCCTCCTCTGAGACATCATATTGCTGTCACTTGTAAACCCTGCTGCAGAAGAATGACCCAGCTCCTTCTGGAGGTGAGCAGTGCTGGCTTTATTGCCTTCTGCCTGTTTGCTGCAGTAGCACTCAAAATCTTCAGGGCTTATGTTCATTTTAGCTTCTTGAATCCAGAATGAGCAATTAGATGGTTAGTACTCATGTAAAAAAGTTGCTCCAGTGAGTAACTAACAAAGTCACCGTTGCATAAAGAAATAGTTACCTTCCCTTGGTTTCACTTTGGTCTTTGGGTTGTACTTTACCATTACGGTGTCTGAGGGCCTGACAGTGGTGCATTAAATTGTGTGGGAGTATTTGGTGACGTGTGGCTTGGCTTCATCCTCTTCCTCATGCATATGCAGAGGAGCACTTAGTGTTTGTTATGGAAATACAGCATGTGTATGTTTATCTTCCAGAAGCAGTTTGGGGTTTGCACTTGGCTGAGAAAGTGGTGACATTTGCAGCTGTGTGGCCCATTTCTTGTGAACTGCATGGTGAAATTTGCCTCTGGTTGAATGAAACTGACAAAACAAACCCAACCCCCCCCAACAACAAGAAGAAAGGCAAGCTACTGGCCTAGCTGATTTAGCCTTCTGTATATCCCATTAGCTCTTCTAGTATTTAGGACCTGAACAGGGAGGCAAAGTCCCTCCCCTCCTTGTTGTCCCCTATGGACATATTTAAGGGGAGGCTATTAAAAAGCATCTCTAGAAAACTTATCACACCTTTTACTTCTTCCTGCAAGCTTGGCCATGACAGGATGGAGCCAACTCGGTTTTCACTGTGCCCTTGTTCAGAGCTGTGCTTGCCAAGGAAGGACCCCACAGGAGCTGAATGTCGTGGAGTAGATGCATTGCTAGGGAAAAAGAGGCAGCTTTTATGGGAGTGAGGCAGTATCTTAACTACTGCTCAGGCACTTGGGAAGTCTGTAAAAGCTTTCTGAAACTACCAGGCTCCTCCCAAAGTACTACTTGATCTCGTGTGTTTTCAGATTCAAAACTGAGCCTATAAAAGTTATCCCTGTACAAAGACCACCCAACACTGTCAGGGCATGTAGAGAAGTTTGTGTAGAGTTTAGTGCAAAGGTCAGAGAGCTTTCCTATGGTTCAGGTTATCCACCCAGAGAAAGCATGGGTTTTTTTGCTAAGCATGGGATACATGAGTCATTTCTATTGCCCAGACCTCTAGACATAACACAAAATAGATGGCATGAAATAGCATTAAAGATATTAAAGATGGGAGGAAATTAAGTGTTTTCCCACTTACATTCTTGAGCTATGGAGTAATGGATTTCTAGTGCAAACTCAGCTACCAATGCTCACATAAGAAATGAGGGCAAACAGCAGAAACCTCAAGCTTCATCCTGTAAGATAGAGCCAAGTAAAAAGCAGCACAGAAGGGCTTTCACAATACAAATCTTGTGGTCAATTTCCTAACAGAGATTTAGCTTTTATCTATTAAATAAAGAAATTAGTAAACTGAGTTTAATTTAAGCTGCTTAGAATTTGTGACCCTGCCAGTATCTGGCATAGAATCATAGAATGCATTGGGTTGGAAGGGACCTTTAAAGGTCAGCTAGTCCAACCCCCCCAACAGTTAGCAGGGGCATCCCCCATAGGATCAGATTGCTCAGATCCCCATTAAGTCTGACCTTCAATGTCTCCAGAGAGGGCGCCTCTACCACCTTTCCCTGGGCAACCTGTTCCAGTGTTCTGCCACTCTCATAGTTGAGAATGTCTTCCTAACATCCAATCTAAACCTACCCTTCTCTTGGTCCTTGTAAACAGTCCTTGCCCAGCATTCTTGTCGTCCTCCTTTAGGTACTGGAAGGCTGTTACAAGGTCTCCCTAGAGCCTTCTCTTTTCCAGGATGAAGAACCCCAGCTCTCTGTCTGTCCTCGTGCAAAAGGTGTTTCAGCCCTCTGGCATATTGCAGAATGTTCTCTCTTTGTTTGGGAATGACCCTGAAGGCCTCAAATACATTTTAAAATATTAACTAAATCAATAAATGTTGTTCAGAAAATAAATTCCTGCTCAGTTTCTGCATCCCCAGTTCAGGCCTTCTCTATCATCCACCTTGAGGAATGGCTGTTCAGGAATAACAGAACTCACATACACCTAACCCAGAAAAGTTATTTTTGTTTCCCTTTTTTATGAAAAGGGGTAAATTTGGAACAACAAATTCCTTCAGAACTGGGAATAAACAGTTTGCAAGAGTCCATCTTCTCATTACAGACTGTATCTAAATGACCTGTCCCCTTTGAATGCTTGGGAACACTTGCATTTGGGTTTCTCTTTTAGGACTTTTTCCACTCAGTTGTTAATAGCCATCCTTGTTTCACTCTTGGAACTGATAGCCTTGTGCATGGGGATACAATGGGCACTCAGCCCCATTAAAAGGAGATGAATCTACAGTACCACCTGTGGACCTGCTCCCTGAAATTCTCTGGTGCAGAGAAGGTTAAAAAGATGCATGTCAAATATATAATACTCAGTGACTGCAGCCAATCTTTTAACTATTAAAGTAATAGAATTTCAGGCTAAGTGTTTTAAGCAGTTTTTATTGATTGCATTCACAAGTTTCTCTTTCAGGGGTTTTGTGATCATGAGGCAGGAGGGAAGGAGTTTGTCGAACTGCTGTATCAGGGCTTAATTCTCATACACTCTTGTACATGCATTGATTTAGAGCCAGTGCACCACCAACAGAACAAGAGGCCACAGTCTCAAGCTGTGCCAGGGGAGGTTTAGGCTGGATGTTAGGAAGAAGTTCTTCACAGAAAGAGATTGGCCATTGGGATGTGCTGCCCAGGGAGGTGGTGGAGTCACCATCCCTGGAGGTGTTTAGGAGGAGACTGGATGAGGTACTTGATGCCATGGTTTAGTTGATTAGATGGTGCTGGGCGATAGGTTGGACTTGATGATCTCTGAGGTCTTTCCCAACCTGGCCCAGTCAGTCTTTCCCTCTTGCCCAGTCAGTCTTTCCCTCTTGCCCAGTCAGTCTTTCCCTCTTGCCCAGTCAGTCTTTCCCTCTTGCCCAGTCAGTCTTTCCCTCTTGCCCAGTCAGTCTTTCCCTCTTGCCCAGTCAACTAAAGATTCCCTGACTTTCAAGATTGCTCTGAAAGTCAGAAATACTTCTCATTAGTTGGCCAGAGGAAATAATGTGAGCTGAATTTGGTCCTGGTATATGATTTATTGTAGCCTAATTAATTCTCACAAATTTGAAATCTATAAAGTCATATCAATGACATAAATTAAAAGCTTCAGGTAATGTTTCTAATACATAGCTGTTATTTTACATGTACAGATGATGTAAGAAACATAACTGCAAAATAATAGGAAAGTAAAGCCTGGTTACCTGACTTCACATTAGGAACACAGAAAGTTACTTTTCTTTGTCTAGATGAAGGTTAAAATCAGTCCATAATCCATCTTTAAACACTCAATAATTTTGTTTTCTTTAATTTACTCTCTGAGAGTATATACCATTTATGTAACACCTTATGTATGTAAAAGATATTGGGAATGAACTGAAACTCAGCAAGCAATGCCAGCCCTTATTTCCCTATCAGGAGAAAAAAAACCCAAGCAAGCTCCCTTTACTTGAAAAGGGCAACTACCTTTTGTTCACTTTTTTCTCCTGGGCTTCCCAAAATCTTTGTCTGTGTTGGCAGCAGAAGACCATGAGTGTCTCTTTTGGTAAGCTCTGGCAAAAGTATCTGTTTTTCTTGTAGGTGACTGAGCCCAGGACCAGCATGAGGTCTTGGTCTCTTTGACTGAATTGAAGCATGACTTGAATTGTGAGATCTAGGTTCTAGGAGGTTAAGGTAGTGACTCCTGGTCTTACATATACACAGGTGAGTGTGATTCCTGAAGGAGATGCAGTGTGTGGAATGATTATACAGGGGAAGAAAATATCAGGACAGCTCAAAAAAGGAGGCCAGGTAGAAAGATAACTCTGAGGTACACTGCCTTCTAATGGAAAAGGGGAAGTTCCGAGCAAAGAATAAATTAACTTCAGCCTGCAGTCACTGATGGCAAGTGGCCAGTCCTTGGCAGCTACTTTCTCTTGCTGTAGTAGCAAACCCCAGCTCTCAGGAGATCAATACTGTAGTGTGGAGTTAACGTCCCCCTTAATGTATCTAAGGCTAGGGAAGCAGTGTGGATTCAGGACTGAATGAGGGACAGAGATGAGGCAATCACTAATCAATCCAACTCGCACCCCAACTTCCTAAACACCTTCAGGGATGGTGACTCCACCACCTCCCTGGGCAGCACATTCCAATAGGCAATCACTCTCTCCATGAAGAATTTCTTCCTAACATCCAGCCTAAACCTCCCCTGGCACAGCTTGAGACTGTGTCCTCTTGTTCTGCTGCTGGTTGCCTGGGGAGAAGAGACCAGCCCCCACCATCTCAGGAGGAGATTGTCTCCTCCTATACTTAAGCTGGCTGATTTTTAACCCAGCCATTAGTCTCCACAAATTATATTGTTTTCCCCTTTGGCATGAAGCAGGAAAGCCTGCTGAAAACCACAGCATCCGATGTAAGGATGGACATATTCATCTCTTAAGCCTAGGGCTGAGCTGTGAACACAAGTTGAGCTTCAGAAGCCAAAATGTATTTAGCCAAAGCTTTTTTGTGTAATTCTTTGCTCAGAACTCCAAGCTGTAGTCAAAGGTTTCATTAAAATGCCTCGGGAATGCACAAGCAAGGGTAATGTTTGCCTGGGGAGTTTTGTTTCAGTCTTCAGCCTAGATTGTTCTTAAAGCCTATTGTACTGCATGAAAGGTAACAGAGCATCTCAGAGGAGAGTCACAGGCAATTCAGATTCATGCCAGTGAGTTCCTGTGCCTCCTGCTTAGAGCCTTCCAGGAGCCACATTCTGAGCTGGGTACTATGATTTTTTCTGAGCGTGCTCTGCTTGCTGCAGCCAGCACAAACTGCTTGTTCTTGTGTTGGTTACAGTGTCATTACTGCTACATGTCCTCAGAAGTAGGGAATATGTCTTGATGATTTTGTAAGGAAATGGAAGCACTGATGTCATTACTAGAAGTCAGACTATAAGTGTGACCAGCAGGATAAGGGGTAGCTTCTTCCCCTCCAGAGTACTGCGTCTGGTTTTGGGCACCCAGTGTAAGAGGGGCATTGCAATGCTGGAGTGGATCCAGAGGAGGGCCATGAAGATGATCAGAGGGCTGGAGCACCTCCCTTATGGGGACAGGCTACAAGAGTTGGTGCTGTTCAGCCTGGAGAAGAGAAGGCTCTGGGGAAACCTTATAGCGGCAGTCCAGTACCTGAAGGGGACCGACAAGAAAGCTGGGGTGGGACTTTATACCAGGGCTTGTAATGATAGGATGAGAGGGAATGGATTGAAACTTGAGGAGGGCAGATTCAGGCTGAATATTAGGAAGAAATTTTTTACAGTGAGGGCGGTGAGACAGGAACAGGTTGCTCAGGGGGGTCATGGATGTGCCCTCCCTGGAGGTGTTCGAGGCTCAGTCGCATGAGGCCTTCATGGGTGACCCTAGTGGCTAACAACTCTCTCAGTGAACAACTTTCTCCTTACCTCAAGCCTACACTTCCCCTGGCACAGCTTGAGACTGTGACCTCTTGTTCTGGTGCTGGTTGCCTGGGAGAAGAGACCAACCCCCTCCTGGCTACACAATCCATTGTGTTAAATAGAAATAAAACTATCTCAGGCAGATTTTGTTTTACCGTAGTTGTGCTCCTCTGCCTCAGAGATGGAATGCAGTGCTTTTGCAGAATGCCAGTTAAAGCTAGTGAATTCAGTGAAGACAGTGATTGTGGCCTTGTAGATCTGAGTGCCAGCCCAGAGGTGAACTGGGGGCTATGGACACGAAAGCCCTGGAAATGATTTTTCTACCTTTTAAAGTGTGTCTAGGTTGGGAGAGAAAATGTTTCTCACCTGGCAAGGGATGCTTCCTCATATTTTGAACCAAGAAGGCTGTGACAGTTTCTCATTTTATCTTTGCTGGGGAACCAGATGATGTCATTGTCTGGATCTTGCTTTAAGGCATATGCTAAGCTCCACATCTTACCTGTGTACTCTGGCAGGGGGGAGGTTCATGTGCACATGTTAAGTTGATGCCTTTCTGCCATCACTAGCTGTGTCCCATCTCTTGCATCAGAACAAGATGAGAGGTGAATTATTGAATCGAGAAAGTCTTTGGATCCCTCACTTGCCTGACATTATCGATGCCATGACCCCCTCATGGAAGGAGAGATGAATAGTAGTGGCTGATAAATGAAAAGTATTTCTGTCTCATTCTCCTCTGCCACTTTCTCCCTTTTCCCTCTCCACTAATGTGTACTGACAGTTTTTGGAACCATTCACCGTTCCCTTTGATGACAAGATCATCTGCAGGCACCATCTAGGTTCCTTTATCTCTTGTACCAGGTAGACATTGAAAGCCCAAAGCGCAGGACGCACATGGATGTGATGGGCCCAGAAAAAAAGAGCCAGAACTGATTTATAAATAAAGCACTTCAATGGTGTGGACATTTCCTAATGGGCTGTCCCAGTTCATGCAATGATTGCTGCTATCATCAGGCATTTATGTAGCAGTTTGGGAGCAATTAGGGAAAGGTGGTGTATATATAGAGCAAACTAAAAATGACACATCCGAAGCCATGAAGGCAGCAGAGAAAACAAAGGTTATGGATGAGATTTTGTCAGACAGCTTTCCAAAGGTTAACCTAATGCAATTCAGAGCTGTTCCAAACTGCAGAAACACGAAGCTCCTGGCAAAAGGTCAGCTTTCTGTTCGCAGTTAAGTGTTCATCTCTAGTAATGGAGCTGATCTAAGGTTACAAACTGCAGGGTTTCTCATCTGAAATTCCAGCGAGGGATAAAGCATTTTGCTTGCAGTGCTCTCTTAGCCAAACAAAACAATCAAAATCATACCAGGTTTTGAACTGGGTTTGTTCATGCTATCATGAGTTTTGGTTATGTCTGTTACAGGCTTAGGGGGGCTTTTAATCTGGGATGCTCACAGATCTCCTTAGGAAATTGCAGTGGTATCTAAACTATGCTTGAATCTCATTCTTATTCCTTTTATTTGTGAGAGTTAGGCATGCTATCAAGGATGGAAGCATTTTCAGATATTCCAAGTCTGAGATGAAAAAGTTTTCATGCTTTTATTCAGACTTTTTCTGGGCCAAACCTCTTCAAGCTGAAAAAGAGGATCCTATAAGAAGAGTTTTATACTTTCCCTAACGATCCAACCCTTCTCCTTTCAGTACCACACAGCACCTAGAAACAGAAATTTTCCTAAAAAGAGGAAAATAAAGCCCTCATGCAGGAATTCCATTACAGTGTGGATGGAATTTGACCACAGATATGGTGTTGATTCCAAAGGGCTCCTGGTTTGAAACATGTTTTCTCCTGGGTGTTTCTCTCCCGGCTACCCAGCTCAGAATTGCAGCGGGAGTTTCACATCCTTTGGATGTGGTTGAGACATGGGAAGGTTGTGCAGCCATTCAGTGAGACTTAGGCTGGAGAGTTGGGTAGGGGGAAATTTAATGAAATTCAACAAGGGGCAAGTGCAGAATCTTCCACTTGGATAAGAACCACATGCCAGTATAGGCTGGGGACTGACCTGTTGGACAGCAGTGAAGGGGAAAAGGACCTGGAGGTCCTAGTAGATGGAAAGTTGACCATGAGCCAGCAATGTGCTCTTGTGGCCAGGAAGGCCAATGGTATCTTGGAGTGGATTAGAAGGGGTGTGGTTAGTAGGTTGAGAAAAGTTCTCTTCCCCCTCTACTTTGCCCTCATGATGCCACATCTGGAATATTGTGTCCAGTTCCGGGCCTCTCAGTTCAAGAAGAACCTCAAGGAACTGCTTGAATGAGTCCAGTGCAGAGCCACAAAAATGATGAAGGGAGTGGAACATCTTCCTTACAAGGAGAGACTGAGGGAGCTGAGGCTCTTTAGCTTGGAGGAGACTGAGAGGTGACCTCGTTCATGTTTATAAATATGTAAAGGATGAGCACCAAGAGGATGGAGCCAGGCTCTGCTGGGTGATGCCCAATGACAGGACAAGGGGCAACGAGTGGAAGCTGAGGCATAGGAAGTTCCGTGGAAACATGAGGAAACATTTCTTCATTGTGAGGGTGATAGAGCACTGGAACAGGCTGCCCAGGGAGGTTGTGGATTCTCCCTTTCTGCAGATGCTCAAACCTGCCTGAATGTGCTCCTGTGTGATCTGGTATAGGTGACCCTGCTCTGGCAGGGGGGTTGGACTGGATGATCTTTGAGGTCCCTTCCAGTCCATAACCTTCTGTGATCCTTTGCTTCTGCATATAGGAAATGGAGAGTGAACTATGGTCAAGAAAAAGAGTGAGTTACTATATGGATTTATTCATTTTTATTGACTGTGCTTACAAGAAGCACACTACTCCTCGTGCATCATTTGGGCTTCTTTCTGATGTTGGAGTTCACATCATTTGGGTGTGAACGGCAACATCAGAAGCCTCTCACGCTTTCCACCCCCAAAAAGCCTACAGGAGCAGTGCTGATGTTTTAATTCACCCCCACCAGAAGCCCAGGACTTGCCTCCAGAGGGCACTGCAAACCAGCAGGCGATGTGCAAGTGGGAGCTGTTCAGTGGGCATTTTGTTGCAATCAGGGGACTACAAAATACTTCAATAATATTTTGGTTGTCTCTTTGATTTCAGGACACACACTTTTAAACATCTCTTGTATGCAGTTCAAACTAGAAAAAGAAAAGAAGAATCCCTGTGGCATCTGGTTTTTGTTAACATGAGATTATTGTGCTTACAGAGTGAACCTGAATAATGTGTATGGCAGCAGAGGAACAGATCTAAGGCAGTGAAGGAAAAAAAAAAGGCATTTAGTATAGCTCTTGGGTCTTCCTGCTCCTATGATAATTTGCAGCTGAACAGATGCTATGCAAACAAATATTCATACAGTAAAAAACACAAACCCCCAGAATTCTAAGGAGTGATATGATAGTATTTATAGGCAGTTATAGACACTGTGGTAAACTCTTCTAATGTTATTGAGAGATACTCCTGACCTTTCCTAAGTAGTGGACAGAGAAGACAGAAGCATACAGAGGGAGAATTGAGGCATGGAGTGGAAGAGGAGAAATCTGAGTGCTGACAAGGTGGCTATGATTATAGGACCAGAAAAGTGCTGCTTCTCAGTGTTGCTTATAAGGCCTTGTTGGAAGATGTGGCAATCATGAATTTCAGGATGCCACTTTTGTCATGAGTGTTGCTGGGTTCTTTTGGCCTGCCTGGGTTAAAATAGCTGCAGAACAGCACAGCAAGCCAAGGCACCAGTGCAGCAGTGAGGCATGAAGTTGCCTGTTCCTCTACTGCTGGCTACATTCTTTGGCACTTTCACAGCAGAAATCCTCTCTGGCTTCGTGACCTCTTGGTGTTGCTCTCCTTTGCCCGCCTGAGAAAGGCTGGGAGGATTGCCAGTCCAGCACTGAATCATTGGCTCTTTACTGGAATTGCCTTTCTCTATGTACTGGAGTATGCCATCCCAGCTGCCAGCTGCCTGTGCCTGTTGGCAAAAGTATTGGCAGGAAGGGTTGGCTCTGTCTCAGGATGAGAGAGTAGCTCGCTGGGGGTACCAGAGGAAGAGTCGGCACAGCACTCTGCCTGCCCAATCTGCCGTGCTGAGACTCTATTAGGCAGAGGTGTAGTATTGCACTGGTGCAGATCTATCACTGCAGGCTGGTGCAGGTGTTTTGTGCAGCACTGGTCTGTCTGGACATACAGTGAGGCTGAGCTTGTGAAGTAGTTCTGAGGAGGTCCACACCAGGAGCTAAAACTGGTTTAGCCATGAATACCTCAGCTGTGCTGGAATAACAATGGGCAACGTGCTCCAGGTAGGGAGCTCGTTGGTGGGGTGACAACAGTGTTCAGAGAGGCTTCCAGTTAAGGCAGAGAGTTCCCTGTTCCACTGGCTCCAAAACAAAAGCAGCATTGGACAGATCAGCTGTAGCAGTAGGCAAGAGAGTGCATTGCCAGGGCAAGGAGTGGAGAAGCAGCCAAGAGGTCTTGGATAGAATGGTTACTGGGATAGTCGTGCACAGCTTTTTCACGAACTGCCATGAGTCCTGTGGAAAATGGATCCTTCAGTAGTTGGCTTTGGTCTAAGAGTTTAACAAAGAGTGAAGAGAGTGAAATGTGTAACGATTTTATCAGATATTCCAAACTGTGTTAGTTCTGAAAGTCAAAGCGTTATGTTTCGGCCTGATTTGACCACATCCCCTGGATCAATTGCTGTGCCTTAGGCTTACTTTCTAATTTGTGGCTGGATTCATCTCCATGGTAGGCAGCAGCAGCAGCAGTAGTTTAGCTGGGCAGGATGTGCCATGGAATTGTCTCGGATGAAATCCGAGCAGAGAATGCGTGTGGTGGATTGAAATTACCCCCCAACTAATTTGAGAATTACCCCCAAAATAAAATGGCCAGACCAGCTCACTTGGAAGCAAAGGAAGTCCTGTTTACAAGCAGACTAAAATCTAGAAACATGAAATGCAATGAATGTGTACAACATATGCAACATTTACATGTATTTGCAATTTATAAACAACACAAGGTCCCCCCCGGGGCAAAACCAGGGGGCTACCGATAGATTCCCCCCCTCCACCTTCTTCCCCCCTGTACAAGGGAAGAGAGAAGAGCAGGCAACCAGCACCAGAACAAGGGGACACAGTCTCAAGTTGTGTCAGAGGAGGTTTAGACTCGAGGTGAGGAAAAAGTTCTTCACTGAGCGAGTCATTCGTCATTGGAATGGGCTGCCCAGGGAGGTGGTGGAGTCACCGTCCCTGGAGGTGTTCAAGGGGAGATTGGACGTGGCGCTTGGTGCTATGATCTAGTTGTGAGGTCTGTTGGAACAGGTTGGACTTGATGATCCTTGGGGTCTCTTCCAACCTTAGTTACTGTGATACTGTGTGAGTAGCTTGTTAGAACTTAGCCAGAACAAGAACACAGCCAAGGTCAGCAATAGCCAAGCAAAAGCAACTAGCTGGTATCTGTTGGAGCAAAGAGCTGAAAAGAGACAAAGTTAGACCATACAGCTAACTTTATCACAGAATCACCAAGGTTGGAAGAGACCTCAAAGATCATCAAGTCCAACCTGTCACCGCAGACCTCATGACTACTAAATCATGGCACCAAATGCCATGTCCAATCCCCTCTTGAACACCTCCAGGGATGGTGACTCCACCACCTCCCTGGGCAGCCCATTCCAATGGCTAACAACTCTCTCTGGGAAGAACTTTCTCCTCACCTCAAGCCTAAACTTTCCCTGGTGCAGCCTGAGACTGTGTCCTCTTGTTCTGGTGCTGGTTGCCTGGTTTATGTTAGTTATTAGACCAATGGGATTACATATCATTGCTTTTCTTTTGCCTCCAATGGTAATTTATTTACATTCTACCACTTTCTACTCAAGATCTGTGGAAATTTTCCTAGGCATCAGCCCAAAACTACTTGATAGGGTACTCGGTGCCATGGTTTAGTTGATTAGATGGTGTTGGATGATGGGTTGGATGCAATGATCTTGAAGGTCTCTTCCAACCTGGTCTGATTCTATTCCTATTCTATTCTAACCCCTTGCCTATCCCCATTCCTTGCCTATCCCCATTCCTTGCCTATCCCCATTCCTTGCCTATCCCCATTCCTTGCCTATCCCCATTCCTTGCCTATCCCCATTCCTTGCCTATCCCCATTCCTATTCCACTCTACTACAAAGAAAGGGATAGTAACACATCACTTCTCCAAGAGAGTGTAAGAGCCAAGGCAGATGGAGATTAATGAAAACTTGACCTTAAAAGAAGTGCTCTCGAAGGGGTCAGCTGATGTGTTTCAATTGGGTCAACAAGACAAAAATCTTTCATTTTGATTTTCTGATTAAAATAAGATAAAAACTACTGCCTTATCCTTCAGAAGGCATTGGCAGAAAATTCTCAACCAGTTCCACTGGTAGCACAGGAGAGAAATTTCTTTCTCTGAGCTGGTAGAAACCTTCCATATCAAACTCCTGGTCTTCTTGATAAGACCTTTTATTTTTTGCCTTCATAGTTAGTTTGGCCTTGTCAATGAAACCAGTGGCTTGGGTCTGGGGGGGGAGGCAAATATAATGGGATCATAAGATGATTTAACAAGGCAGAGTTCCCTCCTCTGCCATCTGAATTCCATGATCTTTTTTATTTTGGCTGAAAATACCTATTTGCCTTCACGTCTGCAGCAAGCCTACTTTTTGCATTCTGCTCCAGTTTTGTTGCCTCTAGCCTCGAGATTGTCCTTTGAATCAGGGGTCCCATCTGTTGTTATCCTGAACAGCACAGAAATAGAAAATCCTGCAGGCAAATGGAACATTGTTTCTCAGGACCAGGCTGAACTTTGCATTCAATTTAATGCTTAGTTTAAATTCTGTTGAATATCACAGAATCACCAAGGTTGGAAGAGACATCAAAGATCATCAAGTCCAACCTGTCACCCAACACCTCATGACTACTAAACCATGGCACTGAGTGCCACATCCAGTCCCCTCTTGAACACCCCCAGGGATAGTGACTCCACCACCTCCCTGGGCAGCACATTCCAACAGCTAACAACTCTCTCTGTGAAGAACTTTCTCCTCACCTCCAGCCTAAACTTCCCTGGTGCAGCTTGAGACTCTGTCCTCTTGTTCTGGTGCTGGTTGCCTGGGAGAAGAGACCAACCCCCTCCTGGCTACAACCTCCCTTTAGGGAGTTGTAGACAGCAATAAGGTCTCCCCTGAGCCTCCTCTTCTCCAGGCTAAACAACCCCAGCTCCCTCAGCCTCTCTTCATAGGGCTGTGCTCGAGGCCTCTCCCCAGCCTCGTTGCCTTTCTCTGGACATGTTCAAGAGTCTCAATGTCCTTTTAAAATTGAGGGGCCCAGAACTGGACACAGGACTCAAGGTGTGTCCTAACCAGTGCTGAGTACAGGGACACAATGACTTCCCTGCTCCTGCTGGCCACACTATTCTGATGCATGCCAGGATGCCATTAGCCTTTTTGGCCACCTGGGCACACTGCTGGCTCATGTTTGTCCATCTGTCAATCAGCACCCCCAGGTCCCTTCCTGTTTGGCAGCTCTCCAGCCGCTCCGACCCCAGCCTGCAGCACTGCACGGGGTTGTTGTGGCCGAAGTGCAGCACCTGGCACTTGGACTTGTTGAATGTCATCCTGTTGGACTCTGCCCATCTGATCTTTATTTTTCTCAGGGGCAACGTGCCAAGTAAAGTGTGATTTATATTTGACAAATTTCCATTTCCTTCAAACTGAATCACACTATTGATAAGCAAACTTGGAAGCTGGTTTGGGAGCAGGTTTGCTGAGGGAGAGCTGTGAGAAGGTAGCTGAGGAGGCTTGTCAGTGAATCTTGTTCGTTTCTTTGTTTGTTTTTCAATGATGTTTGCTACTTTGTACTCTTATTTTCAAAACTGGAAGCCCAAGCAGGCTGTGTTTGTAAGCAGAACCAAGCAGGTGTCCAGGCAGGTGCAGAGCTATTTTGTCTTGTAAAACCCATCTGCAGACTATTTGGCCTCTGGCCAGTTCCAAAGCTTCTTTGAATAAATGTTACTGTGTAAACCATTCCTGGGCAGAGTAAATAGGAGTGGCACAGCTTAGTGCCTCTTTGATGGGACAGTCTATGAAGACATTACACTAAAGAAACACACCTATTAGCTGAAATATGTGCCCCAGAAGTTGGAAACTCCTTAACACTCAAAATCCTAACCTTGATCTGAGTTTTATAGCCTTCCCATCTTTGGTAACAGCAGAAGAGAGTCTTCATGTGGCTACTATCCACATATTCTTTTTACTAGGCCCCAATGGATGTTCAAACCATTGCTGTGCCATTGAATCCATTGCTGAATGGTCCTGGGCTAGGAAAAGAAAGCAGAGTCACAGAATGCCAGGTTGGAAAGGATCCAAAATATCACCTGGTCCAATCTTTCTAGGTAATAGTCTAATTGAAATGAGATGGCCCAGCTGAGTCTTAAAACTGTCCCATGTATGGGAATCCACTACTTCCCTTGGGAGATGATTCTGATCTCTATCTGTTCTCATGGTGAGAATTCTGTTTTTCTGGAGTCGAATCAAGATCTCCCAAGGAGTAACTTGCACCCATTGTCCCTTGTCTTTTCCATTACAATCCTTGTAAAAAGGGACTCTCCATCCTCTTAATAGCCACCCTTTATGTGATGGTACATGGTAATAAATAAGGTCTTCCCCAAGCCTTCTCTTCTCAAGGCTACCACACCCAGTTCTCTCAGCCGTTCTCATATGGCAGGGCTTCTAGTTCTCTGATCATTCTTGTGGCCCTTCTCTGGACACTTCCCAGTCTGTCCACGTCTATTTTGTACAGTGGGGATGAAAATTGCATGCACTGCTCCAGATGAGGCCTGACAAGCACGGAGTAGAGCGGGATAAGACTTCTTTATCTCTGCTGATAATGCCCTTGTTGATGAAACGCAGCATCCTGCTGGCTGGCCAACCTGGGACACCAAAGGGCTTATACTTAGGGAGCAGTGGCTTTATCTTCCTTCTTCTGTGCCCAAGGTTGTCTCCAGTTAAGAAATCCAATTTCTTCCATCTATCCAGATATGAAATCCTCCAAGAAGAGCCCTTACCCTTTAGCACAGCGGTGTCACCGCTGGAGTAGTACCATCTGCTTTGAGGATCATGATTTTGAAGATGAATATTGATAAAGGATGAGTCTGGACAGTAAAGTCTGAACAGAATTCTTGATCTAAGCCCTCCACAGTCGCAGGCATTCAAACCCTGGGCTTTGATTTATACCATTGCAAGAGAGCTAGCTGCAGAGCTCAGGTCAGGAACCTGACTCTGAATTTCAATGAGTTACAGGGATCGTCCAAGTAAAGGGGGGGGATTGCTCTGTGTGCTGCTGAATTCAACTTTAGGGGAGGAGAAAGCAACAGACAGCTTGTCACTCTCTGTGCTTCTTTTTGAACTGGAATAAAACTTTTCAAACTTTAAAAATAAAGCTGTGAAGAGTTGCTACATTTTATGTAGGCTTCATGCCATGTGGAAATTCACAAGGAAGCAAAGGGCAGAGATTGTTATCACTAGAATGTGAATAAGATTCGTTTTTCTGGATCTGGCCTCAACTCAGACCTGAATGTAATTTTAGATGCACAGTCTCCCAACTCTACAAAAATGGATCTTCTGTCACCCTTGGGTACTACTCTTGTAGGGTATACTGGGTTGCACCAACCATATGAAAAAGGGGAAGTGAACTTCTTTTGCTCTTTTCTTAACTGTTCCTTGTGAAGTCAGGCTTCATAAAGCACTGGTATCTCTGGCAGAAGCATAGCAGACAAATGGTAGGAATGGCCATTTGTGTTCCCTTTCTTGAGTTCCCCTCCATCCTTATTGGAATGTAAGCAATCAAGAACGTGAGGAAACTGCAGTGTTAAGACAGACATTGAAGTGTTGGAGCAGGTACAGAGAAGGGCAACAAACCTGGTGAGGGGTTTGGAGAGAATGTCTTATGAGGAGAGGTTGAGGGAGCTGGGATTGTTTAGTCTGAAGAAGAGGGGGCTGAGAGGAGACCTTTGAGATAGAATAGAATAGAACAGAACTAACCAGGTTGGAAAAGACCTTTGAGATCATTGAGTCTGACCTATCATCCAACACTATCTAATCAACTAAACCATGGCACCAAGCACCCCATCCAGTCTCTTCCTAAACACTTCCAGTGATGGTGACTCCACCACCTCCCTGGGCAGCACATTCCAATGGCCACTTTTTCTATGAAGAACTCCTTCCTAACATCCAGCCTAAACCTCCCCTGGCACAGCTTGAGATTGTGTCCTCTTGTTCTGGTGCTGCTTGCCTGGGAGAAGAGACCAACCTCTGCCTGTCTACAACCTCCCTTCAGGTAGTGGTAGAGAGCAAGAAGGTCTCCCCTGAGCCTCCTCTTCTCCAGGCTAAGCAACCCCAGCTCCTTCAGCCTCTCCTCACAGGGCTTGTGCTCCAAACCCCTCCCCAGCTTTGTTACCCTTCTCTGGACACATTTCAGCTACCTGAAAGGAGGTTGTAGTGAGGCTGGTGTTTGCCTCTTCTCCCAAGTAGCTAATGACAGAACAAGAGGAAATGCTATCAAGCTGTGCTGGGAGGGGGTTTGGATTGGACTTTAGGAAGAATTTCTTTACTGGAAGAGTAATCAGACATTGGAACAGGCTGCCCAGGGAGGTGGTGGAGTCACCATTCCTGGAGGTGTTAAAAAAATGAGTAGATGTGGCACTTCAGGACATAGTCTAGTGATCATGGAAGTGTTTGGTAGAAGGTTGGACTTGATCATCTTAGAGGTCTTTTTCAACCCTACTGATTCTATGAAAAGTTGGTCTCCTACATCCTCCTTCATCCTGTGGTGTGAAATGCTGACCTCAGTATTTCTAAGCTTGTGTCTAGATTGCAGGGGGAGTAAGGATGATAGCAGAGCATGTTCATGTTTGACACTTGATGTACAGGTGCAACCATACAAACTTGCTCACGTCTGTTCACTAACACTTGATTTCCCTTTTCACTGCAGTGCAGCTCAAACACTGTGACTGCAACTCTGATTTTGTGACCAAGAATAATGTTTGTAGGTCTTTGGACCAAGGAAGGGAGAACCAGGCCTCATTTTTGGGGTGTAGAAGGTCCCTCTTTGCAATGTAGGGAGAGAATTGTCTTTCCCTTTGTGTACAGCATGATCCAGCATGGCTCTCGTGCTCTTCCACTGCACAAGGTGTGAGAGGTGCCTGCAGGAAGGATGTGTTGGCTAGCTCTGTCACTTCTTTGCTATTCTGTATTCTTAAAGCATGGAAATGGTCCAGCTCTCTTGGCATGGCAGCACTGCAAAGGTCAGAGCATGTAGTGAAAAGGAACATCTTCCCTCCTGCACTGGCTGATAGAAATCCCAGGGAGGATTTAAAGCAAGGGTTTATTTGAAAATAGATGAAAGCAAGCAAATTGATCAGCTAGCAAAAGGAAAATGATGTTCTGGAAGACTTAAGCTGTCTGAGTCATGAGCCTGCAGCCAGAGGCAGCGGCAAGCTTGCTGGAATGAATACCCAAGAAAAATGTGGAGCAGGATGTTCATGTCAGTGAACAAGGCAATGCAGCAGCCTGCATCTCAGGCCTTGTTTTTGCAGTCAGCAGTGGGAGGGAGGCAAGAGAGACATTCTGCTGTTGGTGTTCTGCAAATGCTTCCTTGGCTGTTACCATCCGTCGGAGAAAGAAGAAACACACAAAGAAAAGAAAGCTCTGTTCATATTCCCAGTGTCCCTCCCCACCAGACCACTTGATTTGTGGAACTTTTGGAAGTCAATTGCAAATGCACTGCTTTGGTGCTCCTGAGTGCCGTTAGTTTTGGTGTTGTGGTTGTCCTAAAGGAGCTGCAGTGCTCTGCCCTGTGTCAGGGGCATCCACATGTCACTAGCAGGCTCAGTGTTACCTGACTGGGGAAACCTTTACTTTATCTCTTGAGTTATAAGGTTCAGTCTCCCTTTCCCATCTGCTCAATTTTTGTACTGGTAAGTTATAAGGGACAGCAAATGCAGCCAAGAGTCAGTAAATCAGTCTCTTCATGTGGGAAGGAATAGTAAAATATTCTGCCTTTTCTGAGAGAAATAAACATATCCCTCATGCAGTTTTGCTGCTTAGTGGAGAATCTATGCTGGAGTCTCCATGTGCAGCAGCCCCTATCCTGAGCTGCATCAAAAGAAATGTGACCAACAGGACAAGGGAATTGATTCTTTCTCTCTCCTCTGCTACAAGAGTTGGGACTATTCAGGCTGGAGAAGGCTCCAGGGAGACTTTATAGTGCCCTTTCAGAACCTGAAAGGGACCTTACAAGAAAGCAGCCCTTTTTACAAGGGCTTGTAGTGATAGGATGAGAGGGAACGGATTGAAGCTGAAGAGGGTAGATTTAGGCTGGATATTAGGAAGAAATTCATTACAGTGGGGGTGGTGAGAAACTGGAACAGGAAGGCTGTGGATATCCCCTCCTTGGAGGTGTTCAAGGCTGGGTTGTACAAGGTTTTGAGCAACCTGGAAGGTGTCCCTGCCCGTGGCAGGGGAGTTGGAACTAGATGATCTTTAGGGTTCCATCCAACACAAACCATTCTATCATTCTGTCTTGGAAGTGGTTAAATGGGAATAATGCTTAGGAGACATGCCAAAAAAAGACTTGGAAATATGAGTAGGTATTAATCCCTCTATTTTGGCTAACTCAACTATGTTCAACAAAGGAAAGGCGAGAATGCGTGTTTACCTTTTGTAATGAATTTGCTTACCATCATTCCTGCTCTGAGTTTACTTTTCGTTAGTAGCATCTGGTAGGAAAGTCTACTGGAAAGGATGTGTTTGAGCTTAATGGGGCAGCTGATCCACAAGAGAGGAATTTTCAGCTTGCAATCCTGTGTGCTTGCTGCGAAGGTGTAATAGCAAGAGTCACACTCAACTACTGAAACATTAAAAGCCCAATAGGACTTGGAGTTAGCATTCATAGCACCAAGCAGCAGCAAATGATTCTTCACCAAGGATTTCTCTAACACAAACAATTTTGAATAACAAATGCTTTTGGTAACAGTTCCAACTGTTTTCTATCAGGAAACATGCAAGCAGAGAGATTTACTGATTAAATGAAATGTTTCGTATTTTTCTCCCACTCCAACTTGCATCCAGCTGCAGGCCTCAGTCTGGGGGCTGAGAGCAGTTGGTAGCGAGGGCTGGATGAGGAGCTCCTTACTGATCCCTCACCTGCTGTCATTGACAGCTGTGGGATCATTGGTGGGACCCACTGTGTGGGAGACACATCTTGTCTCTGAAGAACCTTGCTCATAGAATCATTAAGGTTGGAAAAGACCTTTACAGCCATAAAGTCCAATCGTGTAGCACTACTGTGCCTGCTAAACCGTGTCCTGAAATACTATGCCCACATGGTTTTTTTTAACACCTGCAGGGATGGTAAATCCATCACTTCCTTCACCAGCCTGTTCCAGTTCCTGACCACTCTTTCAGTAAAGAAATTTCTCCTGATATCCAACCTGAACTTCCCCTGGTACAACTTGTAGGCCATTTCCTCCCATCCTATCACTAGTTACATGGGAGAAGAGACTGACCCCCACCTCCCTACAGCCTCCATTTAGATAGCTGTAGAGAGTGATAAGGTCTCACCTCAGCCTTTTCTTCTCCAGACTGAAAAGTCCCAGTTCCCTCAGCTGCTCATAGTAAGAGCTGTTCTCCAGACCCTTTGCAAGCTTTCTTATCCTGCCCTTGACTTTGCTCTGCACATGTGCCCATTTCCCACTGCCTGTCCTTAGCACTGTTTCTCCCAGTAAGTGGCTAACCATGCAAATTGCAGATCAAGGGCTCAGAATCAGCCACTGGGCAGGCAGCTGTTTCCCTTAGAAGGTTACCAGCCTGGATTGTTGGTCCTCCTGAGCACACCCTGAGAGAACACCCTCGCCCAATCCTTTATTGGAGATAATTCCTCTCTACCCATCTATTAATAAGCAGGTGATGTCAGCCCGTTGCTCCTTTCTTCCTCTAGGCAAAATCTAGCCACAATGAGCAAATAATAGGTGAGATTTGGAGAGGGGATGCTGATGGTGTTGGAATGTGGGGGTGACCCCAGGAACAGGCAGTGCCACTGAGTCAGAAGATGACATCAACACTCTCGCTGCGCTGACAGGTTTACTATCTGCAAAAAAAGGGGCTTAGGCCTGTGCTCCTATTGTGTTACAGTTAATGCTGGCATTCACTGGCAAGCAAGGCCGCTTGCAGCTAATCTGCTCAAACGTTGTTTGATGGGATGCATAACAGCAATGTAAATTCTAAAAGGGTGATGCCATGTGCTGCTCTGGAAATGAAAGTGGGCTCAGGCCACAGTGGGGAGTCACCCTCTCACTTGGCTCTTTATCTGAGTGCATGGAGACTCATAGAATCAATAAGGTTGGAAAAGACCTCAGAAATCATCAAGTCCAACCTGTCACCCAACACCTCATGACTACTAAACCATGGCACTAAGTGCCACATCCAATCCCCTCTTGAACATCTCCATGGATAGTGACTCCACCACCTCCCTGGGCTGCCCCTTCCAACAGCTAACAACTCTGTAAAGAATTTTCTTCTCACCTCAAGCCTAATCTTCCCTTGGTGCAGTTTGAGACTGTGTCCTCTTGTTCTGGTGCCAGTTGCCTGGGAGAAGAGACCAAGCCCCTCCTGGCTACAACCTCCCTTCAGGTTATAAGGTCTCCCCTGAGCCTCCCAGCTCCCTCAGCCTCTCCTCATAGGGCTTGTGCTCCAGACCTCTCCACAGCCTCGTTGCCCTTCTCTGGACACATTCAAGTGTCTCAATGTTCTTCTTAAATTGAGGGGCTCAGAACTGGACACAGGACTTAAGGTGTAGCCTAACCAGTGCTGAGTACAGGGGCAGAATGACTTCCCTGCTCCTGCTGGCCACACTATTTCTGATGCAGGCCAGGATACCATTTGCCTTCTTCACCACCTGGGCACATTGCTGGCTCATGTACATTCTTACTTGGCTCTTTATCTGAGTGCATGTCCTGGTTGGGGCAGGGTGGGACTGCAGATGCTGCAGGTGTCCCTTTTGGAGCAGAAGTAGCTTCTTGGCTGGCTAGGAATGAGATGTAAAAGTGAGGTTTGCCTTTCCTCTTGTCTTGTCACTGTTTGCCTCCTGCTTTGCCTTTCTCAGGGTGGGTCGTTCCAAGCTTTGGGAGTAGGTGTAATGAAATGGTCTAAGGAGAAGAGTGGGAGACTTGTGTGTCTCCTGTAGAGTGGCCCATCAGAGAATTTTCAGGTTAGAGAGTACAGAACTGTTGGGGATGCTTTTTCCGTCTGCCTGTGACATCAGAAGGATGGCTGCCAGGTGAGGAGCCCTCTTCTGTGGGGCTTGCATATTCCTCTGTGGTAGGCTCTGCAACATGCACTGTAGCCTTTTCTTGCACTCCCCAGAGACGCAAGCTTCTACACAGTCCTCGTCTCCTGAGTCACAACTGTTGCACCTTTGTTTGTAGTGATCTTACATGGTTGTCTCCAACGGATGTGTTGAACTAAAGGGCAGCTCCATCCATGCTGCATGCTACTGTGTACTTTGGGACAGAGGGTAACCTCAGCAGAAACAGACTGACAAACAGCAAAGTACTCTGGCAGTCATATGCAACAGCTTGCTACAAAAGATTTTCTAGTGACTATTCTGGTGGAAGGAGGTTCTGGATGAGATTTTTCCCTGGCTGCATCTGTAGTCCAAGCCTCACAGATGATGATGAGTCAAAAACAGATATAAGTATGAGGCCAATTACTTTTGTATTTACAAAATGGGAGAAGGGTAACAAGTGAAGACCTGGAGATTATTGGACTACTAAGATTTTCCTGAGTTATTCATTCTTCCACTACTAATTAATATATTGCTTTATCATTGCTTGAGCCAAAGATGAAACTTTGCTTTGCCCCATCTGACAATCTCCTACAAATCCTAGCTTAGACTAGCTGGAATCTGCTGCCATTTTGTTTATTCCCAACTAGGAATCCAGGATCTTTACTAGCTAGCATAAATCAAGAGTATCTCTGAGGAGAATGCCACATTTTTAGGAGGCTGAGCAGGTGTTATAATGTTCTTCTCCCTTGCGCTTTATCTGTCTTGCTTTGGCTTTTGCAGAAGCAGCTGTTTTGGTGCTGCTGTTCGTTCTGCATCATGCACTGCAAAAGTGCAGCACCACTGTTTAGATTCACAGCAGGTCTGTGGAGAACCACTTGAATCCCAAGGAATTCTGAAGACAGTCCTTTGGGAAAAGATGCACTGATAGTGAGGGTTTTTATAACCCTATTTCAGACACAGGCTAAAGCTGGGGCTACCTCTTGTTCAGAAGTGCTCTCTCACTGGGAAAGAAAAAAAGTACAAAAAAGCTAGCCTCTTCCAGACAATTATTTCCAGGCCACATAGCAGGAGTGAATGATGTGAAGTAATATTTCAGTATCAGCCCTGAGTAGAAGGGTTGCATAACCAGGCACTGCCCTGTGTCAAATCTCAGTGGCTGTTGGCTGTTCCTAAAAGGACAGAGCATCTCTACTCCCAGCTGATGTAGGCAGAGTGGGTTTTGTGTTGGCTGCTCATGCAGCCTGTTTTGTTGTGGCATGACTATTTATTGTGGATGGCTGCTCATACACCTGTACATCAGTAATTACCTTGTTGGTAATGATAAGCCAATGTCTAGAACAGCTTGCTTCAACCGAGGATGCATGGATTTAGCTGGACCCTGCCACTGACTTAGGACGTGAAGCCAGATAAGCCATTCATTTTCATGCAACTTGTTGTTCTGTGTTTGACTTGGAAGCTGTGACAATAGTCATCATAAATCTCTTGGTCATCTTTGGTCACTTTTGTGGTAGGAGGTCAATCCAAATACTGCTGTTATAATAAGAAAAGGTTCCTGTTGCAGAGGTTTAGGAGTTCAAGGGAGAAGAATTACATATTTGAGTTACATGATTGAGACTGATTATGATCAACCTTTGTAGCCTCCCATTTAGCTGCAGCATCCGTAGAAAGGCTGTCCCTGTCATGTTTCCAATGGTGTTCATTCAGTGTCATCACTGTGAACATTAAGAAAACATGATAGCAACTTTATGTTCAAATTTTTCTGTATCCAGGATGACTGAAGAGAATCTGAGAGAGGATCAAAATTCACACCTGAGCCCACATTTTAGTTTGTTCTCCTTTTGCAGCTCAGTGATGTATCAGAAGTTCACATTTGGAGCTCTGAAAGCCAGCAATGTATCACTGGCACTTAGGTTTAGTGGGCACATCAGTAATTAACCTAAGCATGCTGGAGAAGAGGAGGCTCAGGGGAGACCTTATTACTCTCTACAACTACCTGAAAGGAGGCTGTAGCTAAGGGGGAGGTTTGGTCTCCTCTCCCAGGCAACCAGTGACAAGAGGACACAGTCTCAAGCTGCACCAGGGGAAGTTTAGGCTGGATGTTAGGAAGAAGCTCTTCCCAGAAAGAGTGATTGGCCATTGGAATGTGCTGCCCAGGGAGGTGGTGGAGCTACCTTCCCTGGAGGTTAGGCTGGATGAGACACTTAGTGCCATGGTTTAGTTGATTAGATGGTGTTAGGTTATAACTCAGACTTGATGATCTTAGATGACTTTTCCTACCTGGCTAATTCTGTGACTCTGTCTAGGCCAAATTGGACAGAGACACTTACCATAAACCACTTGTCACTATTCATCATGTCTTATTGAAGTGCTCATGAAGTCTTTCCAGATGCCTGGTGTCATGTGAACAAAATGTCTCTGTTCTGAGGAACTTTAAGAACACCTAGGAAAGGGTAGGAAGAAATATGTATGTATTCTTAAATATAGATCAATTAGATTCCCTGAGGGAGTCTGGTAAAGTGAGATTTCCAGGGAGGTTTGAAAATGAGAAGTGTCCCTGCGCCGCAGTGGAGCTCGGAGGTGAGGAATGAAGCACAGTCACATGCAACAATACATGGGACCTCTTGGTGAAGAGGCCAACAAATACCAATGTGAGAAATGTTGTGTTTTGAGAGCAAAGATTTAATAAAAATACATTATCTTGAGCTGCAGGCTCAATATCAGTATCTGTGATGCTGAGGAGTTCTAACTATCCCTCTTTCTAGGCAAACTCATTTTGATTGTGAGACGCCTTTTCTGTTGTACAGGCTAATGCATGTGTTATAGATGAAGATATTGCTTAAGCAGGCTGGCTGAAAAATATCACCTTGGGCAATTTGTGAAATGAAGAGATATGTGGAAAGTGAGCCCTGCTTTTATCTTGTGCACATGGAGTTGAACAAAAATGTTGGCTTCCTCCAACAACAGCATATTAGCTTTCATCCCCCTCCTCTAGCTGATGTCTTCCATCACTGAGTTGCCCTCCTCTTTGATTTGCTTTTTTGTTTTCAAACAGTTTATTCTTTCATCAAGAAAGATCAGCTTCTCCTGGGGGCAGAACATCAGTAAACACACTAGAAAAAAACCAGAAGAGATAATAATATGAATTTATCTTCTGAATAAGTTTCTATTTCAGAAAACTAAGCAACATCTCTTTCTCCCCAGTGAGAATAACCATTTCCTAGTAACAAGGCTGTGAACAAAAGCATCTTAATAGCTTTAGGGTGTTGTGCTCTTCAGTCACTGCTCAAGGTGGAAGGACTTAAATGATAAGGATCTCAGCTACTCCTGGCATTTTTAGCAGGAGCAAAAATAGTTAAATGAATGATTTCAATACCTTGGTACCTTGCATTTCACTGTGCTACAGACAATTTGTCTATTAGGAACTGTAACAAAGCAGCCTGAAGTCTTTGCTATTCTTCCAATTAACTTGAAAAAGTCTTCTTCTAGGCCTTTAAGTCAAGGTCCATGCTGGACTTATTCCCTTGATCTATTCTCTAGGGAGCTAGATGAATAAAAGGGCATTGCATGCCCTTTCTGGATGGGAGGACCAAGGAAGCTGCAGCCCCATTTGATGATGGTCAGTTAGATCAGTTGTAGCTCTGGGAGTACAGCTCCTTCCATGGATCTGCAGCAGCTCTTCTGACCTGTGGCTGAATCTTCACAGTATCACAGGATCACCAAGGTTGGAAGAGACCTCAAAGATCATCAAGTCCAACCTGCCACCACAGACCTCATGACCGCTAGGCCATGGCACCACGTACCACATCCAATCCCCTCTTGAACACCTCCAGGGACGGTGACTCCACCACCTCCCTGGGCAGCACATTCCAATGGCAAAATCTTGAAGGGTTCTTATAAAGCTGCAGGCCCCACCAAGTCCTAAATGAGATCACATTTTAATTAAAACATCTATTATAAAATACGCATGGCACAGTAACACGTAATTTAGGAAACTCTAGCAGGAATTGCATAACAAATCATTATGCACTATTTAAAAGCTGTGGTTTTTCACCTAGTTTGCTGCTGTCGTTGCTGGAGAGACCTTTCACCAGAGCCCTTCCCTGGTTCACATCCTGTATCATGTGGCTGTTTTCATGGCAAAGTTGTGCAGATATCTCAATGTGGAGCTTGTCTTTTATGCATCAATGTGTCTGTCATGAACACATCACTTGTGTTGTGTGCTCCCTTGTTTCGTGAGTAGAATCATAGAGCTGTCAGGGTTGGAAGGGACCTCAAGGATCATCTAGTTTGAACTCACTATGGGCAGGAACACTTTCCACTAGATCAGGTTGCCCAGAGTCACATCCAGCCTGGCTTTAAAATTTTCCAGGGATGGGGCTTCCACCACCTCTTTGGGCAACTTGTTCCTGTGTCTCATCACCCTTATGGTGAAGAACTTCTTGCTCATGTCTAATCTAAATCTCCCCTCCTCTAGCTTGGATCCATTCCCCCTAGTCCTATCATCACCTGACACCCTAAAAAGTCCCTCCCCAGCTTTCTCGTAGGCCCCCTTCAGATGCTGGAAGGCCACAATAAGGTCTCCTCAGAGCCTTCTCTTCTCCAGACTGAACAGCCCCAACTACCTCAGCCTGTCCCTATAGGAGAGGTGCTCCAGTCCTCTGATCACCCTCAGGGGCCTTCCCTGGACACGTTCCCACGCATCCATACCTTTCTTGTAATAGGAACATTCTTAAACTTCTGTAGATGCTTGTGAAGTTGGTTATCCTATGGCTAGGAGCCAAGAGTTAATTTCTGGCTTGAAATTGATCATTCCTACTCACAAACAGTACTCTTCCTCTTAGCTTTTATTTGTTACTTTTAGTAAATGTATTCTAGTGGAAGGAATTTTCATAACAACTCTGGATAATAGTCTCCTTGATATATAAACATTATAATCTCTTCTCCTTATCTTGTGGCAAAATGCAACTGGTTAATTATGATTCATATTGCATAAAGAATTTGCCCATACTATACAGAATTTCTGCCCCCCCCATATTTCTCCTGGCTTTAGATATCTGTGGATTGATTAGAATGGTCTTCAAGGGCATGTCCTGACTGGGGGCAGCTAGGCTTCATTCTCTCTTATTCCCCTACTGTATTCCATCCTTGAGAAATGCAGAGCCTGGGCAGGGAGCTTTACTTGTGGTATTCCCTCGCAGGGTGTAAATCTTAACAATTATTTTTTAGTCTCAAAAAATTATGATCCTGTGGTTATTCCCATGTTTATCTATTAAAGGATGATGTTTCTGTATGCAAATCCAGCAAGTCCAAGTCTTTCTTTGCAGGGAACACTCTGTTAAAGCCTTTCTGCATGAGCTCCAAACACTTTGGTTTTATTATTTAGTCTCCTACTGGCTGTGAGGAATATCAATAGCTGGATGCTCATGGCTGTCATCATTATCACTTCATGGCAGGCAATATAGTAGTAGCCTGCACTGGGTTTGCTCTTCCTCTACTTTGGACACAGAGTTTATCCATAAAACTAACAGTTGCTCCATGTTCCATTTGTCATCCTTGCCCTTGAAAACAGAAGCTGATTTTTGAATACACTGCAGGGTGCAATATTCTCCCTGCTCACTGCAGCTAAAGCTGATGAGTAACTGTGGGGTTGTAAGAGAAGGACATCACTTCCAGTACATGAGAAGCAGAAACAGAGGTGGGAACAGGGGTAGCAAAAAATGTCAGATAGATGTGGAAATGTACCCTTTGGTAAATATGGCCCATTGAAAGTGTCTGACACTGAGCCTTCAGAATTGCTGGTTCCTCTGGAAATTCTGGCTGTAGGTCATGTATCACAGTATCACTAAGGTTGGAAGAAACCTCAAAGATCATCAAGTCCAACCTGTCACCACAGACCTCATGACTAGACCATGGCACCAAGAGCCACGTCCAATCCCCTCTTGAACACCTCCAGGGATGGTGACTCCACCACCTCCCTGGGCAGCACATTCCAATGATGAACGACTCTCTCAGGGAAGAACTTTCTCCTCACCTTGAGCCTAAACTTCCCCTGGTGCAGCTTGAGACTGTGTCCTCTTGTTCTGGTGCTGGTTGCCTGGGAGAAGAGACCAACCCCTTTCTGGCTATAACCACCTTTCAGGTAGTTGTAGAGAGCAATGAGGTCACTCCTGAGCCTCCTCTTTCCCAGGCTAAACAATCCCAGCTCCCTTAGCCTCTCCTACTCCTTTATGAATAGGGCACTGCTGTCCTCTCCCTCCTCCAGGGAAATGGGACTCCCTTGCCTTACTTGGAGGAGCATGTATCTATCTGGCACTGCAGTCATCTTACCCCAATTTAAGAAGGCACAAGAAGAAAACAAAAGCAGAGAGAGTTGATTTTGTGAAATTGGACTACCTTTTGTTATCAGTCTGGGATCAACGCTGTGGTAATTTGTGGCAGCAGCTGAAGAAATGCAGGTTATTATGGGCTGTGAGCATCCCTATCTGTCATCTGAGTCCAACTTGCTTATCTTCAAGTTGGAGCACGGGGTCATTATAGCAACAAAATATTATTGCATTGATGGAACAGGCAGTCTGCTAAGATTTTTGGATACCAGATGGTAAATGCAGCTTGAGTTGGCAAATTGTTGCTCTTCTTCCTGCCGTGCAAAGGCTTTTTATCTACGAGCATAATAAAAAGCGGAGCAGAAAACCAAGGAGAAATTTCTTTAATCAAGCATGAGCGACTTGAAAGAAAATAATAGCAACAGGAAAAAGCTTAGACAAAAGCACAGGAACAGATTCTGCTCCAGTGTCTTCTGATTTAGTCCTCTTCCTGCAGAGCTCTGAGAGCCAAAGCCTGCTGGTTTTACTGTACAGAGAACCCTAATGACCTCAATAGGAATTTAGCAATAAAACAAGATACCGCTGGGTGTGAGTCTGTCCAGCTTCAGCAGTGGCTTCCTGCACAAATGTTTCTGAAGGCCTGCAGTTTTCCTAGAATGATAGGAAGGGAGAAGGTGGAATCAATAAACAATAGCTGATGGCAGGATCAGTCCTGTTGATGATTGGGCTATGAAAGTGAAAGCTTTGAAAATGGTAGCCTCCAAACTAGGTAGCACATGAGTCCTTGCAGTCTGCTTTTGAAGGGGTCTTGGTGGGGCATTCATCAAAAGGAAAGATAATTATTTCCTTCTCCAACTTAAAAAAAAAATAAAAAAATACCTAGGAATCCTTCTGGAGCCTCACAAAAAAATGAAGGAGTTGCAGGATCTCTCCAAAGCACATACTGCGCCTCGAAATGCGATCATAAAAACCTCTGCAAATCTAAATCCCAAGGGCAATCAACGTACTTTGGTGGACACCAGTTGCCTAGTGTTCACTGTGCAAACAAATAAATGCTGCTTGTCCTGTAATTTTCATCAGGGGATATAAATATGCTTGGGTTTGTAGGTTCTCAAAGATGAGGGCTCCAATTTCCAGGAGTCCAGCCTTTCTCTTCAGCGGTATCACTCATGGCTGCATCCTGTAATGGATTTAGACATTGTGGGGTGTGCTTTATTCTATGAATGATATCAGGGCAGTCTCTGACTTGGTCATGTTCAGATCTAAATGCAGTATCTAATTTCTTCTTCTTGTTGTTTCTCTGTGTGTGTGGCTTTGTTTGGTTTTGTTTTGGGTATCTGACCCTGTACTCAGAACTGGTCAGGCCACACCTTAAGTGCTGTGTCCAGTTCTGGGCCCCTCAGTTTAGGAAAGATGTTGACTTGCTGGAATGTGTCCACAGAAGGGCAACAAAGCTGGTGAGGGGTCTGGAGCACAGGCCCTATGAGGAAAGGCTGAGGGATCTGGGGTTGCTTAGCCTGGAGAAAAGGAGGCTCAGAGGAGACCTTATTGCTCTATAACTACCTGAAGGGAGGTTGTAGCCAGGTGGGGGTTGGTCTCTTCTCCTGGATGGCCAGCACCAGAACAAGAGGACACAGTCTCAAGCTGTGCCAGGGGAGGTTTAGGGTGGATGTTAGGAAGAAGTTCTTCACAGAAGGAGTGATTGGCCATTGGAATGTGCTGCCCACGGAGGTGGTGGAGTTGCCATCACTGGAAGTGTTTAGGAAGAGACTGGATGGGGTGCTTGGTGCCATGGTTTAGTTGATTAGATGGTGTTGGGTGATAGGTTGGACTTGATCTCAAAGGTTTTTTCCAACCTGGTTTGTTTATCCATTCTTCTATTCTATTCTATTCTATTCTATTCTATTCTATTCTATTCTATTCTATTCTATTCTATTCTATTCTATTCTATTCTATTCTATTCTATTCTATCCTATCCTATCCTATCCTATCCTATCCTATCCTATCCTATCCTATCCTATCCTATCCTATCCTATCCTATCCCTTCCTAACATATTTCTTCCTGCATAAACAGGGGTATAAGCCAATGAAGTGACTCATGGTGATTTTGATACAAAAGTATTCTGGGAGGGACAGTGAGGGCATTCATTGAACTGTCCTCTACCCCTTGTGTTTTGTAGCATGCCCTATACCCTGCTCTCAAACCCATTGCTTTGTGCCTCAGATCACAACAATGGTTGTACCAGGTCAGGCCTGATGCCTAGCTACCTCCATGTCTCTTCTCTATCAGTGGGTGCCAAAGCAGATGCCCAAGGGAGAGTAAAGAAAAGGGCAAGCATCTAATGATGCTTCTCCTATGTTTTGATGATTTACAGGTTGGGGTTTTCCTGAGCCAGCAAATGTATCATTGACATTGGAAAGTGGGCCATTCAACCCAGACAAGTGGTTTGTGATGTGAGTGTCCCATTCCCTGAGCTGGCACCATTTAGAGAGCATTTTGATCAAGGCAGATTCTTGCCAGCCTCAAACTAAGAGCACTCGTTTGAGTCCTGATTCTTTATCGTTGTTTTGAGTTTTCCTGTTTGTGGCCTTCTCATTTGATGACCAGTGCTGGAGATGGCTTATAAATTGAGGCATATTTTAAACTAAGTATGAAGCTGGTTGTGTAACCTCAGCTGCCCTGGGATTTGTATTGAGGTTGGGGGGGGGGGGGGGGGGGGGGGGCGGGGAAACAAGAAAGAATTTCCCTACAAGTACTCAACAGACAATCACTGCTCAGTGAATGGAGGCATGGATGTCATTTTACATCAGCTATACTTGCTTACATTCCTTGTGGCTGAAGGCAGAATTTAAGGAGCCATTGGAGTTGGCTGATAGAAGGAGGCAATAAAACAGCAGAGAAATGCAAACTCAAACAGACAACAGCATCACTCTAAAATGAGCCCTTCCTGCAGTCTGTTTGTAGAGAAAAGAAATTGCTCACCTTCTGTATTTTATTTGCTGCTGCAATGCAGGATTAAAACCAAAACAAACCAAATCCCCCCACCCCCCAAAAACAAGATAGCAGTGTAATTGTAGTTTAATACTCAAAAACCCCAAGAAGGTTTACATTCTGAGATAATCAGGATGTGACTTATCAGAATGTTTTCCCTGCTGTATAGCTTCTGTCGTGGGCATTTCGGGACATGGTTTAATGGCCATGGTGGTCTCAGGTTGAAGGTTGGACTTGATGATCTTAAAGGTCTCCTCCACTCAAAACAAGTCTATGATTATGTGGCAGAAATTACTTTGGTGGGCAGAGGAGACATTTTTTAAGTGCTGCCATGTGGCTTCTGGCCTCCTTTGTAAAGACCCCAAGCTTGCCCCTCTGAGTGCTGATTCCTTGCTGCTGTGCAGTAGCAGTATTTGTGATCAACCTTTTTGACACTGTTCTGATGAATGATGATAAAAGATGACTTCATGTTATGACCTCATCACATTGTGGCTGGATTGCATGGTGTGAGGAAGAGGAAACAATATCAGCAAATCAGGGAGCTGCAGTCTGATGGAAAATGGTACAGACTACCTTCTCAGTGATGTAGAAGTTCCTGCATTTACATTTGTTATGGGTTGGTACTAGCTCAAACTGCCACAGCATTTCACTTGCTGCTCTGGCTTTCCATCAGCTATTAAACAAGATCATGTTGTAACCCTCATGCTGGCTTGGGTCTTAGCTGAGTACCAGATGGCTGGGAGTGGGGTAGTTCTCAGAGTAGCTCCCCTGGTATCACGGTTCAAATGTTTTCTCAACTGGGAATATTTTCTCCTAGATGTTTTTCATGAAGTAGGTTGACATTGTGGGCAAACTCGTCTCCAAGCTGAAGAGACCCAGGTCCCTCTGTCTCTCCTTGTAAGGAAGATGTTCCACTCCCTTCAGCATCTTTTTGGGCTCTGTGCTGGACTCTTTCAAGCAGTTCCCTGGGGTCCTTCTTGAACTGAGGGGCCCAGAACTGGACACAGCATTCCAGATGTGGCCTCACCAGGATAGAGTAGAGGGGGAGGAGAACCTCTCTCGACCCACTAACTGCACACCTTTCAATGCACCCCAGCATACCATTGGCCTTCTTGGTCACAAGAGCACGTTTCTGGTTCATGGTCATTCTTCTTTCCACCAGGATACCCAGGGCCCTTTCCCCTTCACTGCTCTCCAACAGGTCAGTCCCTAACCTATACTGGTCATGGGGTTGTCCTTTCCCAGATCAAAACTCTACACTTGTGTTTCATTCAATTTCTCCACACCCAGTTGTCCACCCTAAGTCTCATTGAATGGCAGCACAGCCTGATGGGGTGTCAGCCACTCCTCCCAGTTTTGTGTAATCAGCAAACTTGCTGATAGTGCCCTCTGTTCCCTCATCCAGGTTGTCAATGAATATATTGAATAGAATCATAGAATCAACCGACCTCAGAGATCATCAAGTCCAAGCTAATACCTAACACCTCACAACAACTAAACCATGGCTTCAAGTGCCACGTCCAATCCTTTCTTGAACATCTCCAGTGATGGGGACACCAGGAGAGACAAAATAAACCTCAGCTCCATCCACTTGCCCTGAGGAGGGACACGTACCTGTTCGTGTTTTACACATGGTGGAAGGCAGTCAGATCCAGCAGTGCTGAGTGCTAACACAGGCAGGAAACACAAAGCTTTCCCTGCCCAGTTCTGCGGCTCAGTTGCAGTAAGTAAGCAGAAACCTGGCAGAGGACAGCCAGCAGGCCAGACCTAAATATGACACCAGTGAAAGTTTTACCTAAATAAGAACTGAACTAAAAAAGAAGTGTAAAGTCATTATGGCTTAGATCACTAGAGCCTCATTCTTGAATATCCTCTGGCTGCCTTTTGCTGTTTTGGCAGCACAAAGCTGCTGCAGCTGAGCTCTGCTGGGTTACAAACACTCTAATGTTTCTGGAAGCAGCAGAGTGCTGGTGAGGCAGGCTCGTACGGTGCTGTGAATTGACTTTCTGCAATGCAACGTGGGTGTACAACACTACCTGATCGATCCTGTCCTCTTTCTTGCTGCACAAAGGGGTAACACCCCAGGGAGGTTGAAGGTTAAACAGAGCTGCTTTAAAGAAGAGGCTGACAAAGAGAGCAAGTTGGCTCCCACCCGGCCTTGAGATGGGGCCCTCGCTTTTCCTTTCACCAGGCACGTGCTGAGAAGGAGCCCCATTTCCCAGGGGGCTTTAGACTGACAGTACAGCTTATGAAAACATTTCCAAGGGGGTGACAAAACCCAGCTCCATGCAGCCCCCCACCCAAATGCCCCCTGAGCAGAAAGAGGCATTACAGCATGGGCTGATTTGTTTGCACATAGAGAACACAGCGCTGGTGGCAGTCTCTTTCTCATCCCAGGAACCAATTTAGTATCCCTTTCCCTCTATGACTCAGACAATAAATTATACTTTAATCTAAATCTTGCACATTATTTCTACTACAATATCTGGGCAATTTCCCCATTTCTTTTTTCTTGGATCATCTTTATCAGCTATATTGTTTCATATTAAATAAGTTATTGAGTTTACCAGGTGAGGCATTTATGCTCAGCATGTAAATGAGTGATACCCAGCTACTCTCCTGAGCATTATCTTCCCTTCAAGGAACAGAGCAGATAGCCTAAGCTACAGATTTTGCTCAAGCAAAGAAAAGATGTTATGTGAGGAAGTATCCTATGGGGAGGGGAAGGAGTAGTTTCCTGAGTGTTCTTGCCTGTGGGTCAGCAAGGTGCCCTGTGGCCAAGAAGGCCAATGGGATTTTGGTGTGCTTAAAGAGGAGTGTGTCCAGCAGATTGAGGGAGGTTCGCCTCCCCTTCTGCTCTGCCCTGGTGAGACCTCATCTGGAATATTGCACCCAGTTTTGGGCTCCCCAGTTCAAGAGGGACAGGGATCCACCTGAGAGAGTCCAGTGGAGGGCTGCAAGGATGATGAAGGGAGCACTGCCCTATGAGGAGAGGCTGAGAGACCTGGGAGTGTTTAGTTTGGAGAAGAGAAGGCTGAGAGAAGGGATTTAATAGCTGTTTATAAATACCTGAGGGCTGGGGGGTCAAGAGGGAGGGGACAGGCTCGGCTCAGTTGTACCCTCTCATAGGACAAGGGGTAATAGATATAAACTCCAGCACAGGAGGTTCCACCTCAACATGAGGAGGAACTTCTTCACTGTGAGGGTCACAGAGCCCTGGAACAGGCTCCCCAGAAAGGTTGTGGAGTCTCCTTCTCTGGAGACTTTCAAGACAAATCTGGATGTGCTCCTGTGTGACCTGTGCTAGATTCTCTGGTCCTGCTCTGGCTGGGGGATTGGACTCAATGATCTCTGGAGGTCTCTTCCAACCCCTAACATCCTGTGAGCCTGCAATCCTGTGATTGTTCAATCATCTGCTCTCAGTCAGCCAAACATGCATTTGAAGTCCCTGTGAAAAGGCATGCCAGACAGACAGGATGGGCAAGGGGAGAGAGAATTTTTATCACCCATCCACTGAGCTGGGCCCACAGCCTAGCTGTAACACAAGTCTCTGCTGCAATAAGATTATTTATGGATAGGAGCATGTCTTCATCAGGAGATCTTTTGACACTGTCTCCCATAACATCCTCATAGGTAAGCTTAGGAAGTGTGGGTTAGATGAGTAGACAGTGAGGTGGATTGAGAACTGGCTGAATGACAGAGCAAAGAGGTTTGTGATCAGCAGCACAGGGTCTAGTTGGAGGCCTGGGGTTAGCGGTGTTCCGCGGGAGTCAGTACTGGGTTCAGACTTGGTCAACATATTCATCAACAATCTAGATGAAGGAACAGAGTGCACTGTCAGCATGTTTGCTGAGAGGAGAGGCTGACACACCTGAAGGCTGTGCTGCCATTCAGCAAGACCTGAGCACTCTGGAAAGTTGGGCAGGGGTGAACCTCATGAAGTTCAACAAGGGCAAGTGCAGAGTCCTGCACCTGGGGAGGAATAGCCCCATGCATCAGTACAGCTTAGGGGCTGAAGTGATGGCAAGCAGCTCAGTGGAGAAGGACCTGGGAGTGCTGCTGGACAACAAGTTCACCGTGAGCCAGCAATGTGCCCTTGTGGCTAAGAAGGCCAATGGTATCCTGGGGTGCATTAAGAAGACTGGTCAGCAGGTCAAGGCAGGTTCTCCTTCCCATCTGCTCTGCTCTAATGAGGGTGCAGCTGGAGTAGTGTGTTCAGTTCTGGGCTTCCCAGTTCAAGAAAGACAGGGAACTACTGGAGAGAATCCAATGCAGGGGTGAAAAGATGACTGGAGAACTGGAGCATCTCTCTTAAGAGGAGAGGCTGAGATTTGTGGCTCTTTAACCTGGAAAGAGAGAAGATTAAGAGGTAACCTCTATCAATGCATCTAAATCCAAAGGGTGGAGGTCAAGAGCATGGGGATGGGTTCTTTCCAGTGGTGGCCAGAGATAGAACAATGGATAATGGATACACTTAAACAAGAAGAAGCTTCTTCACTTTGAGGATGATGGGGCACCAAAAAAGGCTGTCCAGAGAGACTGTAGAGTCTTCACCTGTGGAGATTTTCAAGCCCCACCTGGACATGTTCTTGTGCAGCATGATCTAGGTGTACTGGCATTAGCAGGAGGGTTGAACTCTATGATCTCCAGAGGTCTTTTCCAACCCCTACCTTTCCATAATTCTATGACCTACGAGGCCTGGTGCTTGGATATCCTGTAGCATGCTGATCAAAGGATGGAAATGAGGGCTCACCTTGAAGAACCTGAATGAAGTTAGACAAAACAAACATTAGAATATCATATTCCTGCAGTTCCAGTGAAGCTTTTACATTTTGAGCGATCGTCATCAAAGCTGGTCTGGTCATTCATGCAGAAAGTTTGCATGAGCAATAAACACTGTAATGAAAAACAGTGAAGGCAGAAAATTCTCAGTTGGCTCTGGTGGAAGTGATAGCTTCTACAAAATCCCAGTGATCTGAGGAAAAGCAGATGTTTTGATTCTCCACCAGGAGGCTGCGAAATGACGTTTTGATTTGAGTCTGGCTTGCCATTTGTCTGTGTTCACTTTGGCCGTTGTTGTCCATCATGTGATGGTGATACTCTTGGGGCATCCAGAACACCAGAGTCCCTCTCAGAGGAGCCTCTGAAATGACTCAATTACAGTTAATGGGAAACCTAAACTATTAGGAATGTTGAAATGTTTAGTTTGGATCAGAAACTATAGACATGTTTGTTCCACAGCCTGCATTCGTTCACGTTTCCATTTCCTGGTGTTATTTTCTCTATTTCCTATTGCTGGCATTTGCCTTTAATACAATCATAAAGTTTCAAAGCTTAAATACAGTGAGGTGAAAACAAATAAGCAGAAATAAGAGCTGTTCACTGCCTCCTTGGTTTGCTGACTAGTAGGAGGTGCTGTAGGACACGATAAATCATGTGTGCGTGACCACAGTAACTGGCCACAGGGGCAAGGCACAGCCCTGCCATTCACAGCAGCAGTGAACCAAGTAGTCTTCACTATGATTTTGGGGGCAGGTTTAGGTTAGACATCAGGAAAATGTTCTTCACTATAAAGGTGGAGAGATACTGGAACAGGTTGCTCAGGGAGGTGGTGGAAATCCAGGTTGGAGGTGGTGGAAATCCAGGTTGGATGTGGCTCTGGGCAACCTGACCTAGTGTCTCTGCCCATGGCAGGGGGGTTGGAACTAGGGGATCCTTGAGGTCCCTTCCAACCCTGATAATTCTGTGATTTTCACTTCCATGTGGGACACATGTGGAGCTTTTTTTCACAGCAGTTTCCAGGCAAATTTCATACTTGTGTTGCAAGGGAAAGAGCAGAGGCCTGACTGAGACCTCTAAGGGTAAAAGGTAAAAATAAGAAATAGATTTTGGGGGGGGTTTGCCTTTCATTTTATAATAATTCCTACACATTTATTGTATGAGTTTCAGTAGAGATAATCTTAATATACAATCCCCAAAGGAGGGTGATGCTTATCACACCTGATTTCCCCATGAGGCCAGGGCTGTCTGTTGTTTCCTCATCATTTCTCTAACTCTGGGTCATCTTCAGCTCTCCTAGGGCCTCTCCCAACTTTTTCATGGGTCACCAGCAAATCTCTCCCTCTGAGGTCTCCTTGTTTCACATCATTCTACATTTTTTTTTCTGTTTTCTCTGGCACACTCTCAAGTAGCCTGGAACTTGCAATTCACAGAGTCACGGAATTGTTTTGGTTGGAAAGGACCTCTAAGATCATTGAGTCCAATCATTGACCTAACACCACTATGGCCATTAAACCGCGTTCCCAAGTGCCATGTCCACACATTTCCTGAGCACCTCCTGGGATGGTGACTTTACTGCCTCCTTGGATGCTTGTTCCTGCTTCCCTCTGTCCCTCCTGGCAGGTTTGTTTTTAGCCCTGAGCTGTGGTTTGAGCCATCGAGCTCTGGGACAGGAGAGCCCACTGCAGCCTGTTAGTGTCCACAGGTGAGTAAGAAGGATTTCTGAGACAGACTGATTTATGCTCTGTGCTTTAAAAACCAGTTTGAATCCAGCTAGAGATTCTATAAACACAATTACCCTCTTCCTCTCTGCTTATTGTGTGGCACACCTGCCTTTTCTATTAAATTGCCAACTCTTGAGGGAACCAAGTTCTTTTTTTAAAGTCAGAGTACGGTGCCTGGTACAGCTGGGGTTGTTTCAGGGGGGATTTGTCTGCTACTGCAATATGATGATTAAATAACAATGAAAGGAATCTTGGGGGCTAACACATCTGCCTAAAACCTGGAGTTTTCACTTGGAATTATATTGCTTAGTGCCTAAATCCAGGCTTTGCTGTGCTTGCATAACACCATTTCATAATAAAACTGCACCACAGCAAGCTGAGGGCTATTGATCACTGCAGGAAGTTTGAAGAAAAGCAGCAAAATATGGAAAAAAAAACCCAAACAAAAAAAAACCAAACCCAAACCCCACAGGAGTTAGTTTGGTTTTCCCCAGCACTGAATGCAAAATGCTTAAGTGAACACTATGGGGGAGCAAAAAAATGTGGTCTCCAGGGCTGTCCCTATCTGATCTGAATATCACTAGTGAGTCTAGAGACTGGCCCTAGAGAAGATACTTGGGGTTTCTTCTGCCTCACAATATAAATGGACACTGGTGGGTTGCCTCATTTACATCAGTGAGGTAAAAAGTTGGATATCCCCCAGTTTCAAAGGTACAGGACTAAACATTGGTCCCTAGTGTGGACACATGGTTGGTTTTGCTCCTCCAGAGGTGGAAACCTTGGGCACAACTTTGTACAGAGTGCAGGGCTCTCAGCTTTCTTCACCTGCCACTGTGTGGGTGATGCCTTGCAACCCTTATTGCTACAACCACTGTTTTTCCCCCTCCTTGTTCAGAAGCAAGTTATACTTGATTTCAAGTAGGGCTTCATGGTAGTTACATGTGTAATTCATTGTTCTGTGTTTTTGAAATGAGAAAGGATACCCAGTTTCTGGCTGAATTTTGCCTTTCTCCCCTGCCGCTTCTCTTTCAGGCTCTCTTGGGGGTTAAGAAAAGGGGGAAGACTTGAAAGCAATTCAGCTTCCATTTATCACTCTAAATGAGGAAGCTCCTAGGTATATACCTGTGACCATCTCTCCCATAAACACACCAAATTCTGTAGGCCTATGCTATAACAACAAAGTCTTGTGTTGGTTACAGATAAAGATAGTAGTTTCCTAGAGGTTCAATGTCAATAGGTTTCCTCTCTATCTGAGGAGTGCTGGTTGAACAACAGCTTATTAAGAAGAATGGGATAGTGAGGAAACTCTCTTAAGGATAATACTGGGGAAGGACCAAACCTGCACCACCCACACTGTGCCCATGTGGACATTTATTTACACGACCTGGAGAACAGAAGGACCAGTTTGTGTGTAGAGGCTGCTTTGTTTAATGCATGCTGGAAGTAACTGGAAAACTGACCTGAAAGGGAGGGAAAAAGTATTTTATGTTTGTTGTAACCATCTTCAGGAAGAGTGGCTTTTATCCCTCTGAGAAGAAGATGTCCTCCCAGTGAGCAAACATGTAAACTCCTTGGAATCCATAGCAGGCTTCAGCTGTATTTGTTTGCTCTCTAGCAGCTGAGTGGAGGAAGATGTCAGACATTGCCCAGTTTCACAGTTAAGGAGTTGAACTTGTTTCCAATGCAAATATTGGACAGCTTCTTGGTATTTTTCCCATCTCTCTCCCTAGCTCTTTCTCAATCTCTACAACACTAAATCCACTGGGAAGATCCATGAACTCCTTCACTTCATCATGCTGTGCCCTGAATCTCTTACCTGGAGTCATGGAGCTTGGATGGTATCAGCTGTCTTGTGAGAATGAAGTCACCTTTAGTCTTAGAGGTTTGCAGTATGGTCCCACATTGGCCACATCATATAAAGCAGTCTTCTAGGTGCTGAGGACACATGATCTTGGGAGGTGACTTAATGGAACTTGGGGGTTGTTTTCCAGCCTCTGCTGCACTGTGTTTGAAAAGTCACTTCCTTCTTTCCACCTTTTCCTTTGCTGAGTATTTCATTGTCACCAGTGACACACCTGTGCTGTCTGAGATAGCTTCTAATAATTCTAGGTGTGGTGTTTTCAGAGCAGTTCTCTCGATTTCCTCAGTTTCCTGGCTCAACATCTTTGAGGGAGCTTTGATGAAACTTTTCCCCACCATTTGGTCATAAAAGGTCCAGCTCAAATGGGGTCTACAGATATCCATGATTTCTGGTGTCCTGAAGTAATGGTTCTTGTTTCCTCTCTTGGTATGTCAAAGCGTGGGTCTCTTCTAAGGCATTACCAACCTCAGCGGAGATAAAACAGGACAAGTATTTTATAGGCAAATCATATCTTAGGCTGCATCAAGAGGGACACAAAGACATCTAAGGGCTGGAGCACCTCTGCTATGAGGATAGGCTAAGAGAGCTAGGGTTGTTCAGCCTAAAGAAGACTGTGGGGGGAATCCCAGAGGAAGGTTGGAGAGGTACTTTTCATAAGGATGTCTAGCAACAGGACAAGGGGTGAGGGAGAGATTTAGACTGGATCTTAGGAAGAAGTTCTTCGGTACAAGGGTGATGAGACTCTGGAACAGGCTGCCCAGGCAGGCAGGTTGTGGATGTTCAGAGCCAGCTTGAATGAGGCCTTCAGCAGCTGAGCCCAGTTGTGAGGTATTCCTGCCCATAGTGGGGAGGTTGGAGTAGATGATCTCTGAAGTGTCTTCCAGCCAAAGGCATGCTATAAATCTGTGATGATTCTATGATTCTATCTTTCTTCCTTTGATGATACAAATCTCACTAGAGGTAAAGTGTGGAGCAGGCACATTAGATAATGAGTAGTATTGGGATTAAGAAAGGAAACTGATGTGAGCAGCAGCAGTGTCAGGGGCACTGCTGGGGAGCACCCTGGTGCACTTTTGCTTTCACTTGTCCTGCTGGAGCTATGCACTCCGTTAAATGAAGTAAGATGGCAAAGTTTGCAAATAAAGCCTTATTCCTGAGCAGCTGAGAGAAAACACAGCAGCAGCAGTTGCTCTGAGTGAATAATGTGATCTGAGTTTTGTGATTTTTTATGAAATGATGAAGTGACTTTTTTCTCTTTCACAGAAGTGAAACAATGCATTTTCACTCCAAGCTTTTGTCTTTTAACCGTGTATTTTTTAATACCCTGAGTTGAGATAAATTTCCTTTGATTCCACAGAACAGATGATAAGAGAGAGAATTAATAAAAACCCAAGGACTTGTAGTTAAAAGCTAAACAAAAAATAAGGCTTAAATCAACTGAATCAAATTACCTCTTGGTTCTGACATTACCTCTGAGTTATGAATCAGAGGATTTGGCTCCTGCTTCTCATGAACATTTATTTGTGGTTTTCAGCCCTAATAAGTTACTTTGCACTTGCTAATATTGCAGTTTCATCCAAGTTCTGATGAGGAGCTTCTCTCCTTGTGAGGCAGGTACATACTGTCTGCAGTTTACTGATGATTAAGCCAAGGCACAGAGTAGCTGAAGGTCACACAGAGGGTGAGCCAGGGCAAGTGCATTAAGCAAATACAGGATTCTCTGCCTTGTCTCTTGTCTAACCTATAACAGCTTAACAAGCAAGTGAGCTCATTTCCACAGGGTCCAAAGTGTGGCTTGTAGGTCAGGTTGGTAGGTTTATGTAAATTTTAAAGAGCTTTGTCCATAGATTTGGGTGGACTATGAGCATATTGTTGGATTTGAACTAATTTCTTGATTCCAGCTAGGTTTCAGGCTTCAAAAGCATCATCCAAAGAGACAGGATGTCTTTTTATTTGCCTTAAAAAGAGCAGCCAGCATGACATCATCCCCTTCAATTCAGCAGGCACTGATCTCTGCAGTGGAGGGGGAGGGAATAACCTGCCCCTGAATCTGTTGCTCTAGAGCAGGTTCTGTAGAGGTGAATAACAGGAGTGATCAAAAGAGAAAGATCTTCAGTAGGAAACAAATAGTGGCATTCCAGAAGGGAAGTCTCTTGCTTTGGATTCATGGGGAGGAAAGAAGAGAAAGGTGCAGGAGTCATGAGAAACCAAAGCCCTGTGAAATACTCACAGGGAACAAATGGTGGGTAGCTTTAACAACCACTTTAGCAAGGTCAGAGAAGAATAAAAGGACTTATTGAGTTCACTTGCTGAGACAGAGTTCACACAGTGCTCATTTGGCTGGCACAATGGAAAATGGCAGCAATCCTGAGAGTTAAAGAACAACCCTTGGGCTGCAGACACATGATTACGTGCCAATGAAGAACGGAGTGAATTAGGGACAGCAGAACAGAAACAGCTCTACTTTGGTGTCATGTTTTGCCTTATTCTTCAGCCTGGATATTCTGGTTGCTCTTGGAAACACCTAACATTTGCTAAAAAAAAGGTGGTAGTTCTCATTTCCAAGTCACATTTCTGCAGGAGCTGCCATACCTCTGTTGCATGAAAACATCTTGAAGGATAGTAACAAGATACAGAGGAAGAGCGAGGTTCTAGTCATACAAGAGTAGTTATTTCCAAAGCCACTGAAATCTCTTTAAAGCAAGCTGTTGGTTCAGGTCAGAGTTATCCAACATTCCCATTCAACATGCCACTGCTCATTCACTAAGCAGGTGCCATCATGTGTTTTATTTAGGGTACCGTGTTTTGTACTTAGGTTAGGTGATATCCTGGCATCACAAGGCCTGTGCAACTCTAGTACCTTCTCATAATGCCTGCTGTATTTTTGTCACTCCTGGCTGCAAATCTTGGAGGAGGCATAGGTCTGAGACCCTTTTTCTTTAGTGAACTCCAGATTACCAGATTGAGGTTTTATTGTGTGGCAAGTGTGAGCTGTGTTCAGGCCAATTCTCACTGACCTCTGGTGAGACCCCACCTGGAGTACTGTATCCTATTACAGGAAGGATCTGGAGGTGTTGGAACGTGTCCAGGGAAGGGCCACGAGGATGAGCAGAGGGCTGGAGCACCTCTCCTATGAGGATAGACTGAGACAGTTGGGGCTATTCAGTCTAGAGAAGGCTCTAAGGGGGACCTTATTGTGTCCTTCCAGTATCTTAAGGGGGCTACAAGAAAGCTGGGGAGAGACTTTTTAGGGTGTCAGGGAATGATAAGACTAGGGGGAATAGAACAAAACTAGAAAAGGGCAGATTCAGATTGGATGTTAGGAAGAAGTTCTTCCCCATGAGGATAGTGAGACACTGGCACAGCTTGCCCAGGGAGCTGGTGGAAGCCTCATCCCCGGAGGTTTTTAAGGTCAGGCTGGATGTGGCTGTGAGCAACCTGCTGTAGTGTGAGGTGTCTCTGCCCATGGCAGGGGGGTTGGACCTAGCTGATCCTTGAGGTCCCTTCCAACCCTAACAATCCTATCGTTTTATGACCTTCCAAGTATTCTCCTTGCAGTACCATGGGACATTATAGCAAAGTCAATGAGGGCTTCTGTTTCTAACAATCAAACTGAGCAAAGTTTCTGTCTGGCTTTAATAAGACGACGATAAGGTCAGTCTTAGGGGCATAATCAAAGCCTCCGTGAGATCTGGCATAGGGTACTGAAGTTGTTTTAGCATCTGCTAACCTTAATTGGTTTGCACACAGGACAACAGATTGACTGGGATGTTCAGAGATGCCATATTGTCAAGTCCCACTGGTTTTCTGGACATTGCTCTAGAAATGTCTGTTCTTGTTTGCACATCTTTCATCATGAAAGACTAAACTGTGTGGAAACAAGACTGCCAAGTTCAAGCTGTGATCTCTTCTGCCAGGCTAGTGCCCAGAAGTTATATTAATTATGTCTATTCTGGCTGGGGAAAAAAGGGCCAAACAAATGAACTTCAGCAACACATGAGGAGGGAGTAATTGTACAGCCATGTCGTGATTTCAGAGCCATCCAGCTCCCTGACATTAGTAATGTGTTAGCAGACGTGTTTTTGGTGCTCTGTGAAACATCTGGGTACTGAGCAGAGGCAAGGCATTTTCAAAAGTCTTTTAACAGCTTTTACCCACAAGAAGCAGGATTCCATTGCAAGCACAGTTCCATAGAAAATGGTTTATGTGGCAAATGGAAAGACTGAGGTGGAAAAGGGCACCCAGGCTGCTCTACAATGAGTGACAGGCTGTTTGGAGCCTGTGGTCACTCAGGTCTGGCAGATTTTGTTCTCTGTGTAGCTTTGTCCAGTTCTGGGCCCCTCAGTTTAGGAAAGATGTTGACTTGCTGGAATGTGTCTAGAAGAGGGCAACAAAGCTGGTGAGGGGTTTGGAGCACAGCCTTATGAGGAGAGGCTGAAGGAGCTGGGGTTGCTTAGCCTGGAGAAGAGGAGGCTCAGGGGAGACATTCTTGCTGTCTACAACTACCTGAAGGGAGGTTGTAGCCAGGTGGGGGTTGGTCTCTTCTCCCAGGCAAGCAGCACTGGAACAAGAGGACACAGTGTCAAGCTGTGCCAGGGGAGGTTTAGGCTGGATGTTAGAAGTTCTTCACAGAGTGATTTGCCATTGGAATGGGCTGCCCAGGGAGGTGGTGGGGTCACCATTACTGGAGGTGTTTTAGGAAGAGACTGGATGGGGTGCTTGGTGCCATGGTTGAGTTTGTTAGATGGTGTTGGATGATAGGTTGGACTTGATGATTCCAAAGGTCTTTTCCAACCTGGTTAATTCTACCCTATTCTATTCTATTCTACCCTATTCTATTCTATTCTACCCTATTCTATTCTATTCTACCCTATTCTATTCTATTCTACCCTATTCTATTCCATTCTATTCTACCCTATTCCACCCCATTCCATTCCATTCCTAAAAATACTGCCTCAATGCCCTTCTCTCTCCCAGCAGACCCCTTGCCTTTTAATTGTCTTTAGATGCCTGTTAGATGAGCACATGCAGCACCCAAATGCAATTGAGAAGTCAATGATGGTTTCTGGCCACTACACCTCCCATTAGCAATCCTCTTGGTGACAGAAGAGGCTTTAACCAGCAGCTTCACTGAGTGGCTTTTTTCAGTGTGATGAAAGGATCTTGAAAAACTTATGCACTTCACTTACGATTTTGGGAAGTGCTGCTTTTTGGTTTAGGAACATCATCAGAAGTCTTAGAGGGTTTTTTGGTAAGATGCAGCTGTTCTATAGTGTCTCAATACTATCAGCCCCTGCCAAGTCCAGAAGAAAATCACCAGCCAACTCCCAGGGTAGATGAAATGTCATGTAAGACTCAAATGTCTCAGGTCAAGCTATTTGTTAGGCTTATAGCAAAGGGCTGCAAATCTCAGAACGAGTTACAGCATCATGCTGTACATGGCTTTATCCAAGCATGGAATTCAAAGCATTTTACAAAAGCTAATTGCTGCCACCCCAGTTACAAATGGAAAAGCAGAGGCATTAAGAAACTTGCCAAGGGTAACAAAACTTAGTCCCTGGGAAGAGCTGCAAACAGGACCTACAACTGAGGGGCTGGATGTTACTCAATATCCTGGGCTACATCATCACCTCCCACGACTTCAGAGGTGAAATGGTAGCTCCTCCAAAGCTGTGGAAGTTTGGCAGTCGACTTCAGTGAATCCAAAATACAATCCCATAGGATTAATCTGCCTTTGTTCAAATTATCCTAGCTTCTTGAGACAGTCAGTCTGTCTAGACTCTTTAAATGTCACAGAGGCTTTGGTCCTTCCTCTGTGCTGGGGTAGATTTACTCCAGAAGGAAGCCCAGGCTGGCTATAATGATGTTCTCCACCTCAGCTAGGATGTGGCCTGCAGGCTCTACCTGCCTCACCCTCTAGCCAGGAGCTGATTAGTAACTCCATTACATGCATTGCACAAAAAAATCCTTGTTAAATAAGCTTATGTAAATGTGGGTTTGCATATATTAATTGCCTGATTCCTCTCCTTGTATTTTTTTATTTGTTTCATATTTTTAAATATGAAAAAGAAGTGGGCCTGCAATTAAGGAAAGTTTCCATTGATGTGTTGATCAATGAGTATTACAGCAGATATGAATGCCAAGGAAACAAACAGACAACCACAGCTGGGGATGCAAATCAGCTTCTGTTAACTGGAGCTCTAAAGATCAGAGCAGTCTGCGTTTCTCGGATTGTGTTCCGTTCACTTTATTCCTTGAGGACTGGAGCTGCAAGTATCAAGAGAATTGAAGATCTGGAAGCAACTCTCTGCTCATTTGTTTATTCAGTGCAGGAAGATGTTTGCATTAGGCACCCATCCAAAAGCAACTTCTTCTATTAAAATGGAATAGGTCACAGTAGGACACTCAGGAATGGATTTCTTCAGTAGCAGGCTGCAAACACCCATTCTTTCCAGTTGTTTTGTAAATGAATGAGATTTTTTGCTCTCTTAGGTATTACTCTAAAGAAATAAAACACAAGGAAAAGAATTCTTAGATATGTGGAACAGAGACTTGAGCAGCTACATTTTCATGAAGTCTAAGTATTAAGTTCTTGGAGTGTTTAAGCATTAAGCACTGTTAGGCAAAGCGGTGGTGCCGAGTGAGAGCAGGAACTAAACAAGCTGTCTCCTGTATTTGAAGAGCAACAAGAAAGCAAGTTAGTCAAATAACACAAAAGTAATGTTAGTCAAATAACACAAAAGTAATGTTAGTCAAATAAAACAAAAGTAAAGTCAGTCAAATAACACAAAAGTAAAGTCAGTCAAATAAAACAAAAGTAATGTCAGACAAATAAAACAAAAGTAATGCTTTGCACTTGCATGGCTCAAAGGAAGGACTGACTTTTCCAAGACTGCACAGAGCTGAAAGCCACCACCCTCCTTCTTCCTGAATCACAATTTGCTCTTAAATCTCTGCTTTTAAGCTTGGTGGAACTGTTTGTGGATATATGTGTCCAGACCTTCATGGAGGAGTGGGAAAAGGCTCTCAACAAGTCCATCCCTGAAGGACATTTGACATATAGCTTGCGGGACTATTTCAAGTTGAACATGGCTACAAGTCTGTAGAAAGGAAACAGGAACTGAGTTTAGGTTTAAGTTGCTTGATGTGCAAATTTGCCACGGTTTTGCTCATGTTGGTTTTTGTTCCTTCCAGGTTAAAGCCAGCACGTGGCCAGTTTGCATGAGCCGGCTGCTGTGCAGCGCTGCTTAAAGTCGTAATAAATTGATCACAGGTCAGAGTCTGAAGGACTGGAGATTAGGTAAGCAACGGAGCAGGATTTTGCTGTCTCTCTTTGAGACAGTTTTTCCCTTTAAAGGTCATTTTGGCAAATTTATATAATGTATAATAGAGGCTTTTGATCCTGCAGAATTGAAAATGAGTGTGCTAATCTGGAAGGTAATTGACAGTCTTTCAAGAGGATGCTTAAATCACACAGTTGTTTTCAAAGCAGGGCTCTGTTCTGTGATGCTACCCACGTTGATCAAAAATTCTTCAGAGGGGATGTCATCCTCTGTTACATTCTCTGCATGAAGGGATTGATAAAAGAAGAAACAATAAGGGAAGGGCATCAGCAGAGTTTCAAGTTGAAATTCTGGTTTAGCTGCTGTTAGAAGGTTGTGTCAGGTCTTACTTCCATATTCAACACTGGCTTGCTTGAACAGAGTGGAATCATTAGTTCCTGAAGGATTATGCATACCCTTGTTTGCTCTTTAGGAAAGACGTGGAATTCTTGTATGAATAACAGATAAGTGAGACCATATGTGGTATAATAGGTTGTATTTCTATTATGTTGCTCTTGGCATCTCCTGTATCCTCTGAGTAAGTATAAAACTGTGTTGCCCTCTTCCCCCTCCTCACAAGGCTCAGTTGTGTTTGCCACTGCACTGACTGCTTATGTATTAAAACCCAGCTACAAGCTTATCCTCAAAAGTATGTGTGTGTACTCCTAAAAAGTGATTAATTTTAACATGGCTTGCAAGAGACTGTTTAGAGAGAGATGTCAGGGTGTCTGGGCTCTTTTCCTGGGTGGAAAGGCAAGGCACAAAATGCACTTGGGAAAGAGAAGTATGAGTGCATAAACCCAAATCAGTTTGACAAGCTGCATTTTGAAGCAGTGTTAAGCTAGTGGGGTGGTTTTGGAGATCTTCTTCTGAAATGATGTTGAGGGTTTGAGTTTCATTGGTCAAAAATCCGGCTGGTTACGGGCAAATAAACAGCAGTAAAAATCATACAGACAAATTCCCATGGCACCAGAAGCATGAAAGTGATGCAGGCGTAGTTTTAAAGAACCTTGCATGTAACCAGAACTGGAGTGGACTTTGAGGGCCTCAACTGGGAAGTAACATGTGTTGTTTTCTTTCTTTCTTGATGGATCACACAACAATATCTTCTAATGGAACTGGAAAGAACAGGAACAACCAAGCCCCAGGATGCAGGGCGCTGCCTTAAGGATTGCATCCAATCCACAGCCACTGAAAAATGTTATGATCTTCAGAAGACCTTACTGAAAAACTCTCTCTGTTCTCCACACACATAAATTTTACTTGGAAGGGGGGAGGTGGGACAGGATGGAAAGGAAGGAAGGGGGGGGGAGGGAAATCTGGTTTCCATTGGAAATATTTTCAAATGGAAATTTCCAACCACTTCTGTAGTTCACCAGGAAATAGAACATTTTGTTGCAAAGATTTCATTGGGAAACAATTTCCTTTTTTCATCACAAAAGCTTTCCAGCCCAATTTTTTTTTCAAGCAGCTCTAGATGTCTCACATAGTGGCTGCCTGGAAGCTTGTGGCACAGATGGGAAAAAGCACAACCCTTTGGCCTCAGGAGCACAGCATCCCGTCACCCCCAAATCCAGGGTGGTGGGGGGGACTAAGTGATTTTCAGAGCACTCTTGATGGCACTGCTCAGGGGGCAGAGGTGCACACACAGACTGGCACGCTCTGTGCTGTGTCAAAGGCTTGCACAACTTGGCAGAGGGATTATTTCATGCACCAGTGAAATGCAGTCTGTTGTGGGCTGGAAAATACAAATTGCTGCACCTCAAAAAAAGGCTTAGATTTGGTTTGGGATAGGAGAGAAAAGTCAATATTTGCTAACAGTTGCCAGCCTAGTAGTATGTAGGGCAATACATTTTCCACTCATACTCAAAGCAGGAAGTTTCTGGGACACCTTCCACCAGACCAGGTTGCTCAAGGCCTTATCCAGTCTGTCCTGGGGGAGATGTCATCCACAGCCTCCCTGGGCAACCTGTTCCAGTGTTTCAACACCCTCACTGTGAAGAATTTCTTCCTGCTATCCACTTTAAATCTACAATTCTCAAGCTTCAATCCATTCCCTCTTGTCCTGTCATTACAAGCCCTTGTAAAAAGTTCCCCTGCAGCTTTCTGGTACTGGAAGCTTCAGCTACTTGAAGGTCACTATAGGGTTTCCCTGGAGCATTTCTTCTCCAGGCTGGATCACTTAAGGTGATTCTCCTTCAAACACTTAGTACAATAGTCACATAGATTATATACAGAGAGATTACAGGGAAATCACCCCTCCCAGCCCTCCTGCAGTCTCTGACTATATATCTTCCATCTTTTAAGTCTGCTGATGCAGCCTTCTTTCCAAATCATCTTCATGGCTTTGACAAGGTCAGACCAGGTCAAGAGAAAACCAGCTGATAGCTGACCTTCCATGCAGGTTAGCCTTTTCTTCCTTGCAGAGAAAAGAGCCTGTCTGTGCTGTCCAGTGTTTTTCAGGTCTGCTGTACCCACAGCTGAAGCCCTGACTGCAGCCAGCAGAGCTGAGCCTCAAACATCAGAGCAGAGCAGTGCTGCAGGCCACTGCTGCTGGCTGAGTCACTGCACCAGTGCTGCAGAAGTCCACTCACAAGGCACAGCCCTGACCATTTGATCTCTTACATGTTTTTTTTTGTCAAAGCCTTGTGTACAGCAAGAAGCCAAGGCCACTTATTTAACCTTGGGCATCTGTGTGGTTTTTTTGACATAATTTGTAAGCACTTTTAGAAGCACAATGAATAGGATCAGGGAGGATTTAGCTATAGCTATTTTCAATTTTGCCTGCTACAAATCCATCAGCTCAGCTGGGGCAGAGGAATCCTGCTGCCAGCTCACAGGTGTCTCTTGCTCAGCAAAATACAACCATGTTTCCCTTCTTGTAAATGAATTAAGGCCTGATTTTGTCAGTACTCTGGTGAGGAAGGGAGCAGAAAATTTTCACCACTTCTGGCAAGGAAGGAAGCAGGAAATTTTCTCCACTTTTTTCAAGACATGGAGAGAGTCTCAAAGTAGAGTCTGTGCTCTGTCCATTGGACTACTGCATTGGTATGGCTTTAAGGGATGAATTGTTCTCAGGGAGACTCTAACTCTCCCTGGCTGGGGAGGTAAAACACCATCACTGGCTGCTCCTTAACAGAGAGGGGTTTTTAATTGGTGCAGAAGTACTCCCAGCAAAACCAGCAGTAGTGCAGTCTATTTTGGGCTGCTCAGGGATGCCTGGTCCTTCCCTTACATGCAAGAAGATGAGCTGGTGTGGCAAGAGGTCATCTTAGATGAATGGGAACCTCCTCAGTGAATTTAGTGAATAAAAAAAAGGACTTTGGAAGAAGTGGAAAAGGGAACAGGACATTAAAGAGGGCTCTTAGAAGCATTTCTTGGGCTTGCAGCAATGGAAATGGGCATGCTCAACCTCACCTGGAGTTAGAACTGGAGAGGGGTATGAGGAGCAATGAGATTATTTCTACAGCTACACCACTAGTAGGGAGGCTGTCTCTGAATGGTGGTACTGTAGTGAGGGACTCAGTACATCCTTTGTCTCAGCTTTTCCTGGCAGAGTCTGCCAGGTCTCTGCATTGCAGCTCAGGACTTAGAGAGCTCAGAATACTCACTTGAGCTTCTCATGGGCTCCTTGTATCTCAGGACCCAGGAGTGGACAGATCTGACATGAGGACTGACACAACACAAGCTGAGTTGGGTGGTAGCCTCATCTGGTGAAAGGGAGGCTCCTTTTATCCTCCCAACAAGCAGGAAGAGTTTCTCCAGTGCTTCAGAGAGCAACAGATCTATCTTTGGGTGATGCTTAGACGATCATAAGCCAGCAGCTGTCTCTCACTGGGCAAGTTTGCAAGGACTACTCTCCCTTCTGGGCAAGTACAGAAAGTGCAAATTCCACCTGGCTTGGTGCTTTGCAGTCACAGGGAAATCAGCAGGGAGCTTGTATGGCTCACATGAGAGGCAGGAAGAAGTCTGCCCTGGGGCTTTTGCAAACTGCAGGGTCAGTCTTCTGAAATTATGGAAGCTGCATCTATTTTATGGATCTGACCTGTTATATTTATTGTGCAGATGGCTTCTTTGACCTGCTGCTCTTTCTATGTATTTATTTATTTATCTTTTCAAATGAGGTTCTCAAGCAACATTTATCTGTTAAATCAGGTCATTAAAAAAAATGACATTTCCTTCCTGAAGTGATTTTCCTGTCGAAGAAAACTGGGACATACAACTATCATTTCCCGTGTGCATGACTGCAGAACAGTACCAGCAGAGACCAGGGTCATTTTTATAAGGTGAACACTGTCACTCTCCATCTTCAAGGTGCTAAACAAACAGTGGATTTCTACAGCCAGAGAATGAAGCAAGGTCTCACCAGACAACACTGATGGGTTAAAAATTGGCTGGATGGCCAGGCCCAGAGAGTTGTGATAGATGGAGTTAAACCCAGCTGGCTGCCGGTCACAAGTGGTATCCCCCAGGGCTCGGTATTTGGGCCAGTTCTGTTTAGTATCTTTATTAATGATTTGGATGAGGGGGTTGAGGGCACCATCAGCAAGTTTGCAGATGACACTAAACTGAGCAGGAATGTTGAGCTACTCCAGGGTAGGGAGGCTCTCCAGAGAGATCTGGACAGGTTAAATAGATGCGCTGAGGTCAATGGAATGTGCTTTAACAAGACTAAGTGCTGGGTCCTGCAGTTTGGTCACAACAACCTCAAGCAGTGCTACAGACTTTGGGAAGAGTGGTTGGAAAGCAGCCTGGTGGAAAGGGATCTGGGGGTGCTGAAGGACAGCTGGCTAAACATGAGCCAGAAGTGTGCTCAAGTGGCCAAGAAAGCCAATGGCATCCTGGCCAGTATCAAAAACATTGTGTCCAGCAGGAGCAGGGAAGTGATGATTGTTCCCCTCTGCTTGGCCCTGATGAGGCCACAGCTTGAGTGCTGTGTTCAGTTCTGGGCATCAACATCGAAGAAGTCATCTCTCAGCCTCCTCCTCTCCAAGCTAAAGAGCCTCAGCTCCCTCAGTCTCTCCTCATCAGGAAGATGTTCCACTCCCTTCATCATCCTCATGGCTCTGCACTGGACTCTCTCAAGCAGCTCACTGTCTTTCTTGAACTGAGGGGGCCAGAATTGGACACAGCATTCCAGATGTGGCAGAGTAGAGGGGGAGGAGAACCTCTCTTGACCTACTGGTCAAACCCCTTCTAATCCACCCCAGAATGGTATTGACCTTCCTGGCTCTCCATCCCTGGTGGTGTTCAAGAAGCATGGAGATGTGGTGCTTCAGGATACAATTTAGTGGTCACGGTAGTTGGGTTATCATTTGACTTGATGAGCTTAAAGTTCATTTCCAACCTTAATGATTCTATGATAATATTTTCAACAGAAAAACCCAAACAAACCAACAACCAAACAACTGAGTTTTCAGCTTATTATTTTTCTTCATTCCCTCCCTTCCCCCTTTTTCTTTTTCCTTCAGTGTTCCCAAATTATCCATTGTTTGTCTGACTGTAATGGTATTTGGAGCCCCAGTTTAGGTCATATGGAGTGCTTTGTCTGCATGATCTCAGAAGTAAGGTGTCAGTTTTTCCAGTAGATAACTCTGGAAGGTCTTGGGAAGACCTGAAGGCTTTGCAGCGCAGTTGGGAGCTGACCACATCCAGGAACAGCACTGACTGCTGAGGGGGCCATCAGGAAAAAGCTCATGCCCATGTTGTAAATGTTTTTAACACCCAGGGCAGGGAGGCTGTGAACAAATTGCCCTTTGAGGTTGTTCCTGTGCCTGTTCTGGCTCAAGATCATGTTTTAGAGAGCTTGTTGCAGAGACTGAAAATGCAACAGGGAATATTTTAACAGCCTATCTGGTTATGTTCCACTTCTTCACACTGCTTCTAGGCACTGAGCCATTTGCTTTTGTAGACTATCATTTTTACTCCCTTCAACACTGATGCACTGAGCACTGATCCTACCAAGGGGTGAATATGCTCAAATTCTATTGTACTATTGTCTAGTCATGAGGTCTGTGGGGACAGGTTGGGCTCGATGACCTTTGAGGTCTCTTCCAACCTTGGTGATACTGTGATACTGTCTTTGTAAGGAGCAATGAGTCTTCAGCATCTTTCTGGCTCCAGCACTAACATGCTCTGAAACAAGACTGCTGGATCTAGACACTCTTCAAACTTAGGGAATCATTGTAGATTCAAGACCCACCTTGTAAGAGTGCTGAGGCAGCGGCATTGGGTTGGGCTGCAGTGGTGGAAGTCCTGTTAATTCCCCTGCTGTTCTGAGAGCTGTGCATTTCCTTCATGCTCTGAAATGCTTGCTGGGAAGCAAACATGAAGCTTTCATGAGAGGTAAGACTCTTGCTGGAAGCACAAAGGGAGCACACATGTGGTCCTTATATGAGTAAAGAAAATCTTGGAATTAAATTCTGAGGCTTAGACAAGAGAGTCTAAGTATCCCCAGTATTGTGAGCATGTTGGGAGGGACTGAAGGCAGATTTTCAGAGCAGTCCAACAAATCTAAGCTTAAAATTCCCCCTGAAGCCATTGTGTTTAAAGGTGGGTGAACCAGTTCTTGTTGAAGAAGAGTCATTAGATCTTTTGAGTGATTAGATTTTTGAGTGCCTTATCTGATGGCTTAGGGCACACTTCCTATACCATTGCAGTCTTCTCATTCCCACCGGGAGGTAATTGTGATGTGAATCATTGATGATGCTTAACAAGCTGAATTGCCAATACCCTGTGGTGAATCTTCTGCTTTGTGCTGCTGGAAGCACAGAAACAGATGTCTTGGATCTTCCTGCCTCTGCTCTTCTGATGCTTGCAGCAAACTACACAGATGACAGCATCTTAGCATCACCTACCACACAAATGAGATCTCCAGTGGTGACCATTTGCTCTGATTTGACCAATACCAGCAAGTGTAGACACTGATCCCCATTTTCAAAAAGGGAAAGAGGGATGGCCCAGGGAACTATAGGCCTATCAGTCTCACCTCTGTGCCTGGTAAGATCACAGAGCAGATCCTCCTGGAGGCACTGCTGAGGCAGAAGAATAATGAAGAGGTAATTGGGTACAATCAGCATGGCTTCACCAAGGGCAAATCATAGGACAATAGGATGTTAGGGGATGGAAGGGACCTCTGGAGATCTTTGAGTCCAACCCCCCTGCAGGAGCAGGACCAGCGAATCTAGCACAGGTCTCACAGGGATGCATCCAGATGGGTCTTGAAAGTCTCCAGAGGAAGAGACTCCACAACTTCTCTGGGGAGCCTGTTCCAGGGCTCTGTGACTCTCACAGTGAAGAAGTTCCTCCTCACGTTGAAGTGGAACCTCCTGTGCTGGAGTTTATATCCATTACCCCCTGTCCTGTCACAGGGTGCAACTGAGCAGAGCCTGTCCCCTCCCTCTTGACCCCCAGCCCTCAGATATTTCTGAACATTTATTAAATCCCCTCTCAGCCTTCTCTTCTCCAGACTAAAAAACCCCAGGGCTCTCAGTCTCTCCTCACAGGGCACATGCTCCAGTCCCTCAATCATCTTGGTGTTCTCTGCTGGTAGCCAGGGAGAGAATTCCCTCCTGGAGGACTTTTTTTTTGGTGGTGCTGTTGTTAAAACTTCTCATTTTGATCTGAAGAGCACAGATTTTCCTGCCAAGCAAAATGATACTTATGGAAAGGTTTCATTGTACTTGCCACCATTGTGCTTTAGTTTATGAAATATTGATGGGTTTGTTCTTTTTGCATGAGGCAAAGCAAACCATGGACTGCAGTGGTACATTATGGAAGACTTATGGAAAACGAAGTTCTTTTAAAATCCCCTTCCTTCACCACCACCTCCCCTTTCCCACCACATCTGCCCCTTTGCCACCCCACCCACCCCATTTCCCCCCTTTTTCCTCTCAAATCCCAGAGCACCTGGGCTTTGTTGGAGTCTCCTCCCAGCCCAGGGGTGGCCACTTTGCCCTTCCCACCTACTGTCCTTTTTAATCACCCCCAGGAAAGGCAGAAGCCCCAAGCTGTGGTCATCTGGGCTGAGGAATCCTCCTCTCTTAGAAGGTCAGAGTAAGAGAGTTGGGGCTGTTCAGTCTGGAGAAGAGAAGGCTCTGAGGAAACCTTATTATGGCCTTCCAGTATCTTAAGGGGGCTACAAGAAAGCTGGGGAGGGACTTTATAGGGTGTCAGGGAATTATAGGACTAGAGGGAAGGGAAGGAAAATAGAAGTGGGTAGATTCAGATTGGATGTTAGGAAGAAGTTCTTCCCCATGGGGGTGGAGAGACACTGGAACAGATTGCCCAGGGAAGTGGTGGAAACCTCATCCCTGGATGTTTTTAAGGCCAGGCTGGATGTGGCTCTGGGCAACCTAATCTAGTGTGAGGGTCCCTGCCTATGGTAGGGGAGCTTGGAACTGGCTGATCCTTGAGGTCCCTTCCAACCCTAACAATGCTATGATTCCATGATACGGTACAAAGTGACCAGTAAAAGGAGGCACATGCCACAATCTTGTTTAACCTAAGGTCATTCTTCCATGGAGCAACAGGTTGTGAGGGAAGAGGCAGTGTCTGTGTGACTTAGCACTTTCACATTTTCCTCTTGGTGTGTTTGCAAGAGACAAATCAGCAGAGAATTTGCCAAGCTGTGAGGAGGCTGTAAAATTTTACAGCCATGACCACAATGCATCTGAGTGGCAGAAGCACTGGTGAACGACACAGGTCATGCCAAACAAGCAGCAATAAAACTTTACAGCCCCATCCCATATTTTGTACATGCCACATCTTTCTCTGGCTTTATTAGGTTTGGGGTTTTTAACTATTTTTTGGGGGGGAACTCATTTGTTGCTATGGAAACAACAGTATCCATTAAACCAGGACCGTAGAATCTAACACAGGTCACACAGGAACTCATCCAGATGGGTCTTGAAAGGCTCCAGAGGAGACTCCACAACCTCACCTTCTAATAGAATAGAATAAACCAGGTTGGAAGAGACCCTCAAGATCATCGTGTCCAATCCATCAACCAATCCAACCCACCTAATCAACTAAACCATGGCACCAAGCACCCCATCAAGCCTCCTCCTGAACACCTCCAATGATGGTGACTCCACCACCTCCCCAGACAGCCCATGCCAATGGCCAATCACTCTCTCTGTATAGAACTTCTTCCTAACCTCCAGCCTAACCCTCCCCTGGTGCAGCCTGAGGCAGTGTCCTCCTGTTCTGGTACTGGCTGCCTGGGAGAAGAGACCAACATCCGCCTGTCTACAACTTCCCTTCGGGTAGTTGTAGAGCAGGTGGAACTTAATGAAACTCTCTAACATCAGTCCACCATTTAATATTAACAATGCACTGCAGCTTTGTCATTTTGTTGTGGTTTCACCCAGGCCTCCCATGCCTCTCTTGTTTTTCCCACTTCCCTGCTGTCTCTAGGGGTGTGGAAGCAGCGAGCTCTTCCGAGCAGGGGCTCTCTTTGTTTAACCTCTTTCAAACAGGCTCAGATGTGCTGCTGAATTAATCCCAAAGGACAGCAATTTAGATGCAAAGAAGCTTTATTTTCCCAGTTTTCTATGGTCAAAGAGAGGCACAAAAAGACAAAGCGATACCTGTGTCATCATGGAATTGAGCATTAGCAGAGGGATTTTATACAGAGACAGATATAGACAGATAGACAAGATAGACAGACAGACATATATACTGATTCCCTTCTCCATTCTCCTAGTTCTCATAATGCTACAGATTTTCTACTTGTGGAGAAGAAAAATTTGCCCTAAAGCTGCTTCTGGCTTTATTCGGGTGCAAAACCTCTTCTGGTACTAAGTCTAGAGGATGCTCTAAAAGATAAACTGGGAGTGAACTGAAGGTGAAATTGTAATTGTTAAGCCCACTCCCATGTGACTTGGACCTGGATTTCCTAGTACAACAGCAGCCAGGCTGAATGTGGATTTTGGAAGGACAGATATATTCCTTCTGGGGGATTATTCTGGAGTCAATTCCTTGTTTGCCAAAGATAAGTCTGAAATGATGGCAAACATTGAGCCTCACTCTTTAAACATCTGGGGGTGTGTGCTGTACACAGAAACTGGGGGCTAGGGGACAGAGATTACTTGAAAAGCGGGGGTGAGCTGTCATTGACAACACAAAGGCAACATGTGTTTTATTGTGCCTGGCTAAAGGGGTAAAAATCATGCAGAAACAATTTGCTCCCATTTTTAGAAGTGATCATTTGGGAGGTGGAACACAATGACTGTTACACAGCATTCATCAGTATGAATCTGGTGATTTTATGACACATGGAGACTTGCATTGAAGTCAACAATATTTTTAGCTATATGTATATATAAAAACCCAAGTAGATACCTTTGGTTGTTTTGTTTTGTTTTGTTTGCAGCTTGTTGATTAACTTTAAGTGGAGATCCATCAGGGTTGAGGCATGGCATCCTCCTTGTGATTCCATCACTTTCCAGGGAGGTGGTGGAGTCACCATCACTGGAGAAGAGGTGGGTGAGGTACTTGGTGTGGTGGTTTAGTTGATTAAATGGTGTTGGATGATAGGTTGGACTCAATGATCTTGAAGGTCTTTTCCAGTCTAGTCTGGTCTGGTCTATTCTATTCTATTCTATTCCCTCTTCCTCTTCTACTCTATTCTACCCTATTCTACTCTATTCTACTCTACTCTATGTTGCAACTTAAAGGCATGATTTAGAGGAGCCTAACATGACTGGCTGATTTAGGAACAGTTTATACTCTTCCTGCTGTTCACATGTGTGTCACCTGCTGTCCGTGGACCCTTCTTCCATCCTTGCCCCCCACTCAGTGAGCATCATCCTAAGTGTCTGGTATTTATGAAGCATCTTCTGTCCTAGTGCGTGCTTTACCCCAGGCAGTGTCCAGTGCTGTTGCTGTAGCTGCTATGGCAGGCACAGGCAGGTGAGCCAACACAGCCTGCCCTGGTGGGTGAGGGATGGGAAGAAGAAAAAATACGGTTTAGTGCACTAACATCAGTGTCTGTATGAAGAGCTGGGATACATTTCTTGCCTGGAAAGTGCTGGGTTTCATCCAGACTTTTCCCTCCCACCAAGTTAATCACTCTGTATAAAGCTCATAGATGGTTGGAGGTTATGAATGATATGTTTCTGGATAACCATGGACGTTTTCATGGGAACATCTTCACATTTTTTCCACAAGTGGTGCAGTGGGTTAGACTGTGATTTATCAAATGTTTGTCTGCTCAGGGGAACCTTTCCTACCCAGTGAATCAGATTTTCTCCACTGTTTATTTCAAGGGGTGGCATTGATTTTGTTATCATTTGGAGCAGAGGAAATCCAAGGCTGATAAAACAAATGTTTAGACTTGTAACTTGCTACCTTCCGGTTGCTGGGATTTATTTCCTTGGACATTTTCTGGATCTAAAGTTAAACATGCATCAAAACAACCTGGTAAGGAGCAGGCAATGCTAAGAGTGGCTGCTTGAAATGGAGCAGCTCATGGGGGTGGCCCATGCTTTCTGAATGGTAAGCATGGCCACTCTGGGTCAGCAAAGCATAGCTAGCAGGTCGAGGGAGGTGATTCTCACCCTCTGCTCTGCTCTGGTGAGACCCCACCTGGAGCACTGTCTCCAACTCTGGAGCCCCTGTGACAGGAAAGATCTGGAGGTGCTGGAATATGTCCAGAGAAGGGCCATGAGGATGAGCAGAGGGCTGGAGCTCCTCTGCTATGAGGGTAGATTGAGAGACTTGGAGCTCTGAGGAGACCTTCCTGTGGCCTTCCAGTATCTGCAAGGGGCTACAAGAAAGCTGGGGAGGGACTCTTTAGGGTGTCAGGGAGTGATAGCACTGGGGGTAATGGAACAAAAATAGAAAGGAGTAGAGTCAGATTGGATGTTAGGAAGAAGGTCTTCCCCATGAGGGTGGTGAGACACTGGCACAGGTTGTCCAGGGAGGTGATGGAAGCCTCATGCCTGGAGGTTTTGAAGGCCAGGCTGGATGTGGCTATAAGCAACCTGATCTAGTGTGAGGTGTCTCTGCCCGTGGCAGGGGAGTTGGAACTAGATGATCCTTGAGGTCCCTTCCAATCCTAACAATTCTATGATTCTATGATCCCCTGCTGGGAAGCATTTGGGAGCTCTGGGTAAGGAAGCACGTGCAGCTCCTCTCACCAGCCCATCTGCAGGCATCTCATCAGTGCTGTGGCCTTGACGTGCTGATGTACCAGACAGGTTGAATGCCTGCATTTCAGCACTCTCTTACTTGTCACTTCTCTTGGGGAGTGTCTCCTCTGCCATTTCCAGCCCTGCCCTTCTGGTGGGACTTGGCTGCTAAATAGAGTTGTGGTAGTGGAGACTTATGATGTTAATTTTGCCCTGTTTTGTTGTGTTGTTTTTTTTCCTGGGGCTCCTGCTTCTGTGAAGACCTGAAGCAGAGCTCTGCAGATGCTGCTCCAGTCCTTCCTGCTGCTACTTCCCCAGACAGCTGGAGGGGGGAAGCCTGTGTGTTAATGGGGGAAATGGTGATGTTTGGAATCCCTCTGCCTTTCTCAGTCTGGATGGGAACCTGTGGAACAAGTGGCTACATAGCTCTGGAAAGAGATGTCCCCCCACTGCAGAGGGGCTTGTGAGAAAAGGAGAGGACACATGGCTCTGGACCATCTCCAGGTGCCTAGATCTGTGACCTACCTGGGCTATATTTGTCACCTGGAAAAGCATCCCACTTGTTTTATGGCTGTAAAGGCTGTTTTCACTGGTGCACTGTTTTAAACAGTTCTGCTTGCAGTCCCTAGTTTAAAGGTATTTGGCTGGCCTGAATCACTACTCCTGGTGGGAGCAGCCTGCAATCTCTAGCTATCAATCACATGTGCTGGGGTCTCACAGTTGATAGATACTTAGGGAAGCGATCATACTCCTGTACTCAGCACTGGTGAGCTCACACATTCAATAGTGGGTTCAGATTTGGGCCCCTCACGCCGAGAAAGACACTGAAGTGCTGAGCATGTCCAGAGAAGGGCAACAAAGCTGGTGAAGGATCTGGGGTCTTATGAGGAGTGGCTGAGGGAATTGAGGTTGTTTAGTCTGCAGAAGAGGAGGCTGAGGGATGAGCTCATTGCTCTCTACCAGCACCTGAGAGTAGGTTGGAGTGCGGTGGGGGCTTGGTCTCTCCTCCCTAGTATTGAGTAATAGAATGAGAGGAAAGGGGTTTAAGTTGTGCCAGGGGAGGTTTACATTGGACATTAGGCAAAATGTCTTTACTGCAAGAGTGGTCAGGTATTGGCACAGGCTGCCCAGGGAGGTGGTGGAGTCACCATCCCTGGAGGTGTTCAAGAAACCTATGGCCACGGCACTTCAAGGCATGGTTTAATAGCCATGGTGGTGCTGGGTTGACAGTTGGACTCAACGATCTTTGACATCTTTTCCAGGACAAAACAATTGTAATGTTCTATACCCTGGGAGCAGGCCAAGGCTCAGTCTAGGGGGTGAATGTAGTTTGTTCTTTATTTCTTTTGAAATATTGAAAAAAAAGGAAGGGAGAGGAAAGCTAAATAACAGTATCTCACAAGTCTTGTTTAAACAGGGGAGCCTCATCCAAGGTATCACTGCCTCTAAGCAGGTCCTGGGGCTCCTCTTCTCATAATACCCGACTTGTCAGGGTGACACCTGGCAAACAACACAACTCAGCTGTCTGCCACAAGGGAAAGAGAGGAAGAAAAGACAAGGCCTCAACTTCTGAAAACAACTTCAGTTTTTCCTTTATGAAATACGTCGATAAATATAGTTCAGCTGGCACCCTGCTGGTGTTACCGTGTCTGAGACCTATGGCAAGCTTTCAAACAAAGCCAGCAAAACCCTATACTTAGAAGCAACCTTCAGATTTTCATGCAAAGCACAGAAATGAAAGGGGGAGCGACAACAAAAGCAGGACAGTGGTGGCTTGCCTGCGTGTGTCTACCACCCGAGCTGCCGTGGCAGACTTCCCTGTGAAAATCCCCCCCAAATCATGATTTCCAGGAATGCAGCTGTGTCTGTGGCTCCCTGTGCACCATCACAGGTGCACACCCTCATGTGTCTGACCTTTTCAGAAGTGTGTTGACATGTTCAGAAATAACCTTTGCGATGTAAAGATAACGTATTGGATTGGGAGGGCATGGGAATAAACAAATCGGCCCCAAGAGAACAGGTCCTTTAAAAGCCATGGTGAGCTCCTGCAGGGGTCAGGTCTGGCAGCTGCTGCTGGCATCCTGCTTCTCTTGTGTCTGTGGGGCCTTTCTGGTGCTTATCGCCGCGGGATCGAAGCACCCTGCCATGTGTTCATCAGCTTATCCTCACGTCAACTTTTCTGAGGTGGGAGGAATATGAGAGAGAGGGAAATGAGCTCACCACCCACTCCTCTCACCTTAGCCAAGCTGTCACATGGAGAAATGGAGTGACTGGCCAGCCTGGAGGCTGCTGCAGCAGCTGGGGAGAGCACTGTGTCTCCTGCAAACCAGCTTGGGGCTTCACACCAGAGACTCCCTGACCAAGTGTTTGCAAGCTCTGTGGTTAATAAACCCTCAGAGGTTCCTGATTTCTGCTTCACCATACCCATCAAAAGTAAAGGCAGCACAATGCCTTTTCTGAAAGGCTGGCACCTTGTCACAGATGTTCTAACACTTTGCATCAGGCTGGTGTGAGGCAAGAGAAGTTTGTCTATCAGTTTGGAATAGCATCAGGACAGATGAGAATATTTCACTGTAGAATGGGGTTTGTTGTTTCCCTGGATTGCCTTGGTGAAGGCCTTGCTGGGAGCCTTGTGTTCTTGGAGGCAGTGCCCATCTGGGAAAGACTCAAGGCACATTGCCATGGACCATATGCCAGCAGGGGCTCGTGCATTTGGTCTAACCTGTGCAGCCACAACTCCCTCATGCATCTTGGCTCCATCAGGCAGGGAGTTCAGGCTGCCAGGAGATTAGAGTGCAGGCCACTCACTCAGAGATTAAATTCCAGCTTTGCCACTGACTTCTGGTGCTGCTTTGGCCAAACCATGGTCTCACAGCTCTTAAGTAACACAAGCCACTTTTAATCCTCAAAACAAGTCTTGCAGTGTAGATGGGAGTCATGTTACTCAGTGCTTCCAAAGATCAGCAGGTTGTTTTTTTTCTCCAGAGACATATATGTAAGTCCATCAGGAAAGGTGTTTAAATTCTGTCTGGGTTTGGTTGGGAAGGGCTGGTTGCTTTTCAGAAATAAGGATCTTGCACACTTACTTGCATGTGGCCAAATGGTGTCACTAAGACTACTTCTGTAAAACGAAAGAGACTGTATGGTCATGGGGGCTCTTGTGGCCAGGAAGGCCAATGCCATTCTGGGGTGGACTAGGAGTGTGACCAGTAGGTCAAGAGAGGTTCTCCTCCCCATCTACTATGCCCTGGTGAGGCCACATCTGGATTATTGTGTCCAGTTCTGGGCCTCTCAGTTCAAGAAGGACTTCAGGGAACTGCTTGAAAGAATCCAGTGCAGAGCCATGAAAATGATGAGGGGAGTGGAACATCTTCCTTATGAGGAGAGACTGAGGGAGCTGAGGCTCTTTAGCTTGGAGGAGACTGAGAGGTGACCTCATTCATGTTTAGAAATATGTAAAGGGTGAGTGCCAAGAGGATGGAGTCAGGCTGTGCTGGGTGATGCCCAATGACAGGACAAGGGGCAATGGGTGGAAGTTGAGGCATAGGAAGTTCCATGGAAACAGGAGGGAATGTTTTTTCACTATGAGGGTGACAGAGCACTGGAACAGGCTGCCCAGGGGGGTTGTGGAGTCTCTCTCTCTGGAGATATTCAGACTTCGCCTGGATGCATTCCTGTGTGACCTGGTACAGCTGATCCTGCTCTTGCAGGAGGATTGGACTGGGTGATCCTCTGATGTCCCTTCCAACCCCTAACATTCTGTGATTCTTGGATTCTGTGTTTCTGTCATATCTTGATCATCTTGGGCTACAGAAATGGGTAATTCCTGTCACAAACATTCATATCTAATTAGTCAACTTACTGAAAACCCCTGATTTTTCCTATCAGGCAACTGGGAAGCCACTGTTCTGAGCCAGTGGCTGTGTGGATTTCTCCATGGGACAACACTTTGTGTCGCTTGTAACGCATTGAGGAGAAAGGTCTCCTAGCAAAGCCCTAAGTGATGCATCTAGGGTATGTTTAACTAAGCTTTCTCCTTGTTTTCTGATTATCTTCCCTGCTTTTGAAGCAGAGGTAATTTGATCCTCACAGCTATTTTGAGAGAGATTCTCAGTGCTATTTAATCAAGAGCAAGAAAATGGAAAAGTGCCAGAGCAGCAGATGAAGATTAGGAGAAACTGGACAGAGCAGAGGATAAATGCTATCCCATTTTAAGAATTATTATTGATTGCAGAACAGCCAACAAACATTTTCTAACCTAAGCTCTGCTATTATGGCTTTATAGACATAATACAGGTTGTTCAGGGAGGTGGTGGAAGCCTCATCCCTGGAGGTTTTTAAAGCCAGGCTGGACGTGGCTGTGAGCAACCTGACCTAGTGTGAGGGGTCCCTGCCCATGGCAGTGGGGTTGATGATCCTTGAGGCCCTTTCCAACCCTAACAATTCTATGATTTTATGATTCTAGAGGATTTATCTGAAACAGTGCCTTTTTCAGTGATTTTCTAACCTGGCTCACTGGAGGCTGAGCTGTGGATGCCACACCTTGCTACCTGCTTTCTTTAACGCTTTCTGCTGTCTAAGCTAACAGTTGTTGTGTCTGTCACCTGTCATTCATTGATCACTGAGTCAGAGAATGATTCAAATGTTATTTGAACAGCCATGCTTGAAGATTGTTTATCAGTGAGTCCATGTCTGTCTGTGGGAGGCACATTTTGCAATATGTACTTCACATTTTTTCCCTCTGATAAACTGGAGAACTGCTGGTGTCACAGGTCCACCAGCTCACCTCTGTGTGACTCAACTTCTCCAGGGATCTCATTCTTCTCTGAGCTCCCCAATGAGTTGCACCAGCAGAGGGTTAATGCTGCTGGGCCTGGGAGCAGTGTGCTTGCCTTTGTCTTAGTGTATAGCAAACATGATCCCTGCCTTCAGGAGCCAATATCTGAGATGGGTCCTACTTCCTGCAAAGGAGAGGGAGTGCCAGATGGAGGAGGGCAGCACATGGGAACAGCAGTGCATAAGGCAGGTGATGGCAATGGATAAGGCAGAGTCTTTCTGCTCATCCACATTGTGTGGTTAAACAGCCTTGAGAGACATCAGCCTTGGAGAAGCAGCTCACAGTTGCTTTTCTTCTCTCCTGGGGCTTTTGCCAGTGGCTGGTTTAGCTGAGCCAGGGCCCCAAGGTGTTGATTGCTCTCTCAGGAGGGTTAAGGGTTATGTTCACCTTTTCAGTGAAGGGCATGGCTGAGGGTATTTTCTGTATGCTGTCACTGGAAAGCCACACCATCAATCAGGCTTTTCTCTGCAAGGTCTACAAAAGAGCCTGGTGTGCACAGCTCACTTCACTCTCCAACAGAGGTTGGGTCATGCCAGTCCATGTAACCCAATAGTTACCCCATGGGTAAGCAGTATCAGTGTCATATTCCATAGGAGTATGATCTGACCTTTCTTGTTTATATGGTAAGTGTGTCCAGGAGGCTTCTTTTTCAGCCTGGTAGTCCCAGCTGCCCACTCACAGTGCTTCTTGTCAGCTCCAAAGCTCTTGCCAGGGCTTTGAAGTTAAGAATTGTTTGGAGTTACATAGAGCCCCTGTGCATGGCTCAAATGAAAATGCCCTCCTGAGTCAGAATCTCCACATTCAGCAGTGGTGGTGGGCTGTACCAGCACACAATAAACGCAAGTCAGCTCATCTCTGTCTCCAAAAGCCCACAAAGATGAGCTAGCCTTGATAATTAAAGACAGGCTATGGGAGTTTGCTGCTGGAAAAATCATCAAGAGCTCAGAATCAGAGACTAGAACTGTAGAATCATTAAGGGTTTGTTTTACTTCTGCCTCAGTTGTGGGTCATGTGGGTAAAGAGCCTTTGTCTGGGACTAGCTCTCTCACCCAGCTGAGACAGTAGGGCCCTCTTGGGTTTAACATTGACAAAATATCTGAGTGATACCTGCTGCTCTGTGAAGAGGCCCAGCTGCCTCGGGATTTCCCACACCACCCCAGCAGCCAGTCCCCATTGCTGGCTATGGTAGATGAATAACTAAAGGAGAGAAACTGACATTCTTCAGAAGAATGATTTCAGTCCACCTCTACTCACCTCGCCAGAGTGGCTGTCCACCCAATGGATGCTTCTAGTTCCCAGTATGCTAACATGATGGGGTTTGTGCATAAAATATATAAGAAAAAGAAAATCTAGCTTTATGTTATGCTAGCAAATAGGTTTATGAGACAGACAGGACTGGAGCACTGCCCTGTGAAGAGAGGGGCTGGGGCTTTTTAGTCTGGAGAAGAGAAGACTGAGAGGGGATTTAATAAATGTTGATAAATACCTGAGGGCTGGGGGTCAAGAGGGAGGGGACAGGCTCTGCTCAGCTGCACCCTGTGACAGGACAGGGTGTAATGGATATAAACTCCAGCACAGGAGGTTCCACCTCAACATGAGGAGGAACTTTGCTGTGAGGGTCACAGAGCCCTGGAACAGGCTGCCCAGGGAGGTTGTGGAGTCTCCTTCTCTGGAGACTTTCAAGAGCCATCTGGATGTGTTCCTGTGTAACCTGTATTAGATTCTCTGGTCCTGTTCTGGCAGGGGTGTTGAACTCAATGATCTTTGGAGGTCCTTTCCAACCCCTAACATCCTGTGATCTCTCTATCAAAGCAGATTTTTGTCTTTCACAGAAGCATCTCAAACCCCTTAACTGGCTCAAGGTGCCTGTGTGCTGGCTGTTAGAGACTGCATGTTGCCAGAGACTCTTCTCTAAACTGATAAGAGTAACAAAGAGAAGGGAGAATCCCCACTGTACAGGGTAAAAATGAAATGATTCACTCCAACTCACAGATGAGGTCTGTGGTAAAGCTGGGAACAAATCTCTAATCCTCCCCAAGTCTCAGGCTCTTCCCTGCAATTTCTCCTTGCTTTATTACACTTTATTTCATCCATAACAATGAAACAATGCTCAGTGGGTGCTGAGGGAGTCCCTTCATGCTTTTGCTGCTGATGGCCAAATGAGACAGGAATGTACCTGAACAACAATTGCAGCTGATGAGTTATGGCTGCAGCATACCTGACATCACATCTGTTATTCTGGTGCCATGCTCAGCTTCACACGGGGTAGACCATGCTGAAGTGGAATGTTTCCCAGGGTTCACCACTTACTGTAACTGCATGAAAGTGCATCTGTTTGCCACAAAGCAAAGCAAAGGGCAGGCCTCTCTGCAAGAAGCAAACAAAAGGCAGGTGTCTCTGCAAGAAGCAAAGTAAAAGGCAGGAAATCTCTGCAAGAAGCAAACTCATGATCTTGTGGGCTCTTTTGGAGCAAGCTGTCTCTAGACCTGAGCAGCTGTTGAAACAAATTTCCTTCCTTTGAGGATGCTCTCCCACAGGGGCTCAGGCAGGAGTGGGCTACTGCAAGAGTGAGAAGGCAGAAAACATGTATGGTTTTGTGTGTGCCCAGGTCATCAGATCCACCTGACCCAGGAGGGAGCAGATGAACAATCCTTAATGACACGGTGGTTGTGTCCTTTCTGTTTCCTCAGTGCTTGGCTCTTCAGAACAGTCCTGTGTCTTACCTAGGATCTTACAGGAATTGATTGTCCATCTCATAGCAATATTTTGGATTATAATTCTTACTCCACTGCAGGAATAACCTAAGACCTTTTGGATTTTTTTTCCCCCCTAATACAGCAATTGTGGTGCTACCCTCAACAAGCCCAACAGAGACACTGGCAGTTGCTGGAGGTGGAGAAGACATAGGCTGCAGTCCATGCCCTCAGGAGCCCAAACTGAGCATCTGACCTGGATTTCTTTGGACCAGGTAGGTGTTACATTTGCTAGGCTTTGGCCTGTTCTCAGAAGAAACCATCCTGGGTTCTGGCCCTTGTGTTTTATTTGTCAGAAACTTATCCAGTCCAACCCCGGGTGAGTTTGCCAGTGATTTTTCTTGCAGACAGAGGCCTTTGCTGGCTCTTTGGGCAACATTGTGAGGGAGGAGCATTAACACTGAATTACTGCTAAAACAAGGTTTAATTGGAAAGTGTGAGAAATGAGTCAGGCTCTCTCTATGAAACCTCTCTTGATGCAATTAGATAAAGAGAATGTAAGTAGTACTCAGCTTTCAAGATGTCTTTATCTTTGGTAGCTCTCATGGTCTTCCTCCAAGGCCCAGACTTCTGGTGCAAACCTCATCAGATTTAATTGATAGCTGCAGGTAGTGCTGACAGATACACAAAGGTGTGGGCTGATGTGTAGCTACTGCTGACATTCATGTGGAGTGATTGGGACATGCACTTCTCTCTTTGCAAGCCTTCCCCAGCGAGCGCCAACAGGGTCCAGGTATTCTCACTGCCCTCCAGCATAAGGCATTGCAATTAAATGACACTCAGCAGTGGATGGCAGGTGGGAGGTGGTGGAGGGGAAATTCAGAGAGGATGTTCACATTTAGGGTTAGATTTTGAAAGGTTTAGCCCTTGACTAAAGGACTTTGTGGCAAGAATCCCTCTTTAACGAGAGCTGCACGTCTATTGAAAGCAGTGACTGATGGCTCTTCAGGCACATCTGGAACCATAATCTTTCATTCAGACCACACTGTCTGTCTAGCTAAGGGAAATAAATTGCATGCTCTTATGTAATTCTCCTCCTCAAACACTCAGAGATTTGAAAGCTGCAAATGTGGAAGTAGCAGAAGGAAATATTGTCCTCCACAAAAGACATAATTCCCCTGTGGAACACAGGAATTTAGCAGAGTTCAGGCAAGGGAGGGGATTTTATGGTTGGACTGTAGAGGAATTATGCAGCCAGCTGTAAAGAAAAGTCATGGGTCTGATGTCTGGGTTTCTTAGTCCTTTTGAACATCACATGATGTCTGGAGAATGAGACAGTTGATGTATATTTTTGAGGTTGTATTTATTCTTTTGGTTGTAATGACCGGATGTGACTATAATGCCACATCAAGAGCGGAGCCCAGACAGAGCCTTGTGTGGTGGCCATGTGCTTCCCTTGGTTTTTCCCTTGGACAGGAAGAAGCAGAGCCATGAAATTGCAGAAGAGGGGTCATATCTCTATATACTCTTGTCTGTGTGAATATGGCTAAGTTTGTGTTCCTCTTCCCCCCCAGACAGACCAAAAAAACCTATCCTTGATGGCAGGTGACATGACTAGAGAATATGGTCACAAGCTGCACCAGAAGAGGTTCAGGCTGGATATGAATTAAAACTTCTTCACTGAAAGGGTTATCAAACACAGAAATTGTGTGCCCAAGGCAGTGGGGGAGTCACCATTCCTGGAAGTGGTCAAGCAGCCTGTGGACCTGGTGCTCAGGGACGTGGTTTAGTGTTGTCCCTACAGTGCTGGGTTGAGGGTTGGACTGGATGATCTTGGAGGTCTCTTCTAACCAGATATATTCTCTGTGTGATTCTGTGTGTGTGGTTAAGTGCCTTGAAGCCCCCCTGTCATGTTAGATGCAGTACCAGATCAAGACTGCGGAAAATGATCTCCCCCTGTGTCAGCAGTACATGTTTCATAATCTCTGGGTGAAATACCATGTTATCATACTTCACCATTATGTTCTGGAAGGAGATAATATCTACTGTACGCCTCCAGGTTTGCTACTTTGGGTTTTTTTTCTTTCCCTAGAGACAGTGAATGTCCTTTGCAAGGGCCAGTTTTTCACTCTGTGCTATGATACACCTTTGGGAATCTCTGCTAGCTCACCATCATGGCTCATCGTTCCAATTAATCACTGATGAGAGTAATGCTCTCAAAAATGATAATACTTATTTATTCTCACTTTCAAACAAGGGTGAGCCAACAGACTCATTCTGTTTGTAAGTGACTGCAGCAGCGTTGGCGTGCCAGATTATTGCTTTACAGCCCACGGTGCTAGGGTGTACATGGAGCAGAACATCTGTTACAAAGAAGCTGCTCAGTGATTCCACACAAAAATGCTGGAGTCAGTTCTCAGGAATCTTTTATCTGTCAATCAGATGTGGAGATGACATAAACTTCCTCACATGATCACCCACAGCATCTCAACCTCAAGCAGGTAGGAGTGGTTTAAGGAGCACTTGTACATTTTATTGCATCTTCAGGCTATTGTAGTTTCTCTGTTGGGCCTTCTTCAGGACTGGCCCAGTTCTTTTGCAATGATTTGAGTAGGTCTTGGTGTCATGTCATATGTAACTTCACAAAGAGAATCATGGAATGGTCTGTGTTGGAAAGAACATTAAAAATCATCTAGTTCCAACTCCCCTTGACATGGACAGGGACATCTTCCACTAGACCACAGAAAGCACATCCAAAACTTCTCTGGGCAAGCTGTTCCAGTGCCTCACCACCTCACTGTGAAGAATTTATTGCTAACATCTAATCGTGTTCATGCTGCTCCCAACCAAAATGTGAGGGTTCTCATGCCAGGTAAAGGTGTCAGCCTGCTTGCCCCCTTTTTACAGCTCTCTCCTTTCCTAGATGTTTGTGAATGGCCATAGGTAGCCCAAAGGAGTTGCTGTGTTGCCCTTTATTCAGGTGGTTCATTGTTTGCCCTTTTCTATTGCTGTCACAACTATTTATAAGGAATTTCTGCTTTACTTGCAACACTAAGGTGAACATAGTGCACCTCTGGCAGCTGCAAATGTGGCAACCAAAATGAGTGTTTAAAACCAGTGCACTGTGCATGTGTAGGTCTTCTGTGGCTCATTCCCTCTGCCGTCAAATTAAATGATGTTGTGTCCTTGCTCTTTTGGCTTTATGTGAGCACAGACTCTGAACTGGACCTTAGTGTTCTTGTGAACATTATAAAAAGGACAGTCACCTGCTCTCAGCTGAAATAAAAGAAATAAATCTTTATGGATGCAAGGTACATATTTGTTCAGCCGTGAAGAAGAGGGATTCAGACAAGTCTGACCACCAGAGATTTTCCTGTTCCCACTGCTTTAAACTGGAATGTGCTCAGATACTTTAGTAATGAGTAACAGCATACATTCTCAGAGATTTACTCTTTCAGACAAAGAAGCTCTGGGTTTTTATTTATATTTATAGACTGTAATCTCTTCCATGCTGAGACTCTGGGTGTCTAAAAGGCATCCAGTCCACTACTAGGTCTGTAGCGTTCTACCTTATTACCATTAGGTGTGTAGTATAGGTAGATGTCATATGAGGAGTGATTGAGGGAGCTGGGTCTCTAGCTTGGAGAGGAGAATAAGGGGTGACCTCATTAATGTTTATAAATATGTAAAAGGGGAATACCAAGAGGATGGAGCCAGGCTCTTCTTGGTGATGCCCAGTGATAGGACAAGGGGCAATGGGTGGATGCTGAGGCATAGGAAGTTTCATGGAAACATGAGGAAAAAGTTTGTCACTGTGAGGGTAACAGAACACAGGAACAGGCTGCCCATGGGCAGGGACACCATTCACTAGCTTCCTTACCGGTGTCCCAGGCAGTCAAAAGCAATGGTAGCCCCTGTGGGTTCATTCTGTTAGCTGTGTTATAATTTGAAATTTCTTTAGAAGGAAAAGTCTCAGCACTGCGGGAGAGCCTCAGAGCAGCTTGAATTAAAGAATGTTTCAATAATCTGAAGATCATTTGATATTTGTAAGCCAAGCTTTGTGACATAAAGTGTGAAAATTCATTAGAATTTTCAATGATTAGTCTTTTTTTGTGTCTTGAGAATGATATTTCTTTCCCATCATCTCACCATTATGAATACAGGGAAGAAAATATTTTTCTGGCTGAACATCTGTGTCCAGAGAAGGGCAACGAGGCTGGGGAGAGGCCTTGAGCACAAGCCCTGTGAGGAGAGGCTGAGGGAGCTGGGATTGTTTAGCCAGGAGAAGAGGAGGCTCAGGTGAGAGGAGACCTTATTGCTGCCTACAACTGCCTGAAGGGAGGTTGCAGCCAGGAGGGGGTTGGTCTCTTCTCCCAGGCAATGAGCACCAGAACAAGAGGACACAGTCTCAAACTGCACCAGGGAATTTTAGTCTCAAGGTGAGGAGAAAGTTCTTCCCAGAGAGAGTTGTTAGCTGTTGGAACGTGCTGCCCAGGGAGGTGGTGGAGTCACTATCCCTGGAGGTGTTCAAGAGGGGATTGGATGTGGCACTTGGTGCCATGGTTTAATCATGGGGGCTGTGGTGACAGGTTGGACTTGATGATCTTTGAGGTCTTTTCCAATCTTACTGATTCTATGATTCTGTGATTCTAGGATTCTATCCCACACATGGTTTAGCCAAAGGGTTACTTCTAGGAGATTTTTGAGAGACTCACAACTGGCTTTTGTCCTTACTGTCTTTACTCATGTGGGGATAAGCATGGTGTTACTGCATAAAAATGAGCAATATCTTGTGGATGTTCCTCTGCATCTGCTAATCCCTTTTGCATTCCCCTTGCTGTCGGTGTATGCTCCTGTGAGAATGAGGGCTGGCTTGCCCCCCACCCCCATTTTATCCAAAGAGAATAGTTAACATAGTTTAATTTTCATGTGAAAGTTGAATGTTCATCAAAACATTTCATTTTGGTTGTGGTTGTTTGGGTTTGGGGTTTTTTTGTATACACACTCCTCCCAGAAATGACACAAAAAGCCATTACAAAAGGGAAAAGCAAAATGTTACATTTGGCCTGCCCTGGAAATCTGTAGTCTGATTTCATTGTTGGTTGGTTGGTTGGTTTTTTTGGGGGGGTCAAAATGAAATGGTAATTGGAGCTGACACATTTCACTTCCAATGAAACAGTGATTCCTGAGACTGCACTGGAAAGCTTTCGCCAGTACTAATTGGGAGGCTCAGTCTGCATGCGTGGGCAGGATACGAGCTACACTGGATGGAATCATTGACCTGTGTTTTACTAGGAGCTGGACTTGATCAGTGATCCTTCCTGGTTTTGAAGTCAATTTAAAAGATTTCTTTCTCTTGAATCAGTAGTAACTTCTTTTGTTGAAAAGAACAGGCTTGGAAAATTGCTTTCAGTTTTAACACAAAAATTAACATTTTAAAGTCACTTTCTTCTGTCTGTCCATGTGGGGAATCACCTGCCTCTGGGAGGCATACCTCTTGGAATGAAATATAAGCCACCCTGGCTCCCTTGCAAAGAGGTGAAGATATAAAAAACATGATAGCTGTGAAGGATGTATGCATCTCTGGGAAGACAAAGGTCAGGGAGTAACAGCAAGCTGCCATGCCGGGCACTCATTTGCTGTGATCTCTGCAGAATCTGGCCAAATGTTACAGCTGCTAGACAGGCAGAATGAGTCTTGCATCCTACACAGATCATCTGAAGGTTTCCAGTGATAACTGCAGTGGAACAGAGCCCACTAGCTCATGTTTGCAAAGTGGTGAGGAAAATGGTTCAAGTGCTGCTCCTCTGCAGGGACTTGCCATTAAGAGAGCACAGTGTGGGCTCTGGTTGGTATTGTACCATGAGTGCTAACATTGCTGCAAGGCTGTGCGAGGAAGATCATTCCCCAGCGAGGTCTTGAGAGAGAGGAGAGGTGGTCTGTGCTCCCCAGCTGTTCTCACAGTAATTCCTGTGTGGAGGAGAAAAGTATTAACCCTGTTTCACTAAAAGGTGGCTGAACAGATGAAGCTCCAGATCTGTGACGATGTGGAACACTTAGCTCTCACCACAATCATGTAGGCTGGTCATCTGTAACACCTCCAGGAGGTCAGCAATAAGCAATATACCTAGAAGTAGTTTGCACTGAAGCAGGGCATTAATTTAATATATCCTCAACCTCATCTTCACTCCTGTCTCCTCGCTTGCCACTGTTGAAATTGCTTTCCTCTAACCACCCCAGACTTTAGCAGTGGTTGAACTTCTGGATCAGGTTGAATGCGTGTATTAATGAGACCAACCCTCTGATCTGTTCAGAAGGAAAGGAATTCTACAGGGCTCTTCGCTGGCTGTCCGCAACCCCAGCACTGTGACAGAATCACCACACTAAGCTGGGGATAGCCTTTGGGCAGAAAATTAGGGTAGACAATTCCAACAATCCATGTTTCCATTTCATTGGGAAATTTGGCCTTCACACTTCTTTTGGCATTTGTGTTTTTTTTTTTTCTTTTCATGCTTTAACTTGAGGCTAGATTCTCAGCACAATCCAGCTGAAGGGAAACAGCTGTTGGCTGAAGTCCTTTGGAAGGCACTCCTTGGAGCTCAAATCTGACCATTCTTGGCACGAGCTCCAGCAGACTACAGGTGACTCATTTTACTTTGGAAAGCTCAACCCTATCTTCTGCTGCCTCCTCAAATGCTATAGGCAATTCAGAGAGCAATTTCAGCTTTGCCTCTTCTTCTGCTAGTTGAAGAGAATCTCCATGCTTACCCTTTGCAACAGAGCCAAGCCAATCCAGAATACACATTTGATCCAGATTATCCCTTTGATCTTTGGCTTAATGCAACACACAAAGAGAGCGAAAGTACAAGGCTTTGCCTCCTTGATGAGAGATTTAGTGTGTGAGCCATGGCCACTTTAAGGGAAAGCTGATGGCTACTGCAATGACTTGGTGAAAAGAGTGAAATGCCTCCACAGAACCAGAGTCCTGTTGAGTGGCTGTGGAAATGATTAACAGATTTATGTTCCAGATAGACCTGAAACACTGAGAAATTAACAAAGAAAACTTGCATGGGTTGTTGGTTGGTTGGTTTTGGTTGGTTGTTGTTGTTTTGGTTCCATTTTTGGTTTGGATTTTTGGTTTGTGGTTTTTTATTGTCTCCCTGATTGCCCTACCTCCCACACTGGCAACCTCTGACACTGGAGGCAAACAGGACAAGCTTTTAGTCATCCTGATTTACAACAGCATTTTCCAAAGTGGCTTGCTGCAACTGCGATCAAAATACATGGCAAGAGGTAGGAAATGCCAATACATTAAAATCAATGGACCAAACTATGCACTATCCTGAGAGTACTTTTGGCCAGGGGATGGAAGTGACCCATGTTTGGCTGACCAGGCATTGATTCTGCTCTCTCTTGCTATTTATGCCGACACAAATGTGTCGTTGACGTCAGTCTGCATAGAACGGGCACAAGTACAAGGGCAGGCAGGCCTGTAAGGTTTCTGTTTGATTGCTACCTCAGGCAAGGAGGAGCTGTGCCTATGAGGTGTTTAACCTCCTAAAGGAGACCATCTGCAGAAACACTGGGTCTCTGTGTGGTATCTCTAGCTCTCATGACAGCATGGTCCTGAGAGAAGGGGAAAAGAGACCAAAGAAACATAGCTCAGGCTAATTTTGAATGAAAGCCACTATTGCAGTTGAGCTGAGTTTGCCCCCCCCAAAGTTCCTCTTTTCATGACATTTTTCAGTTGGAAGAGTCAGGCTGAGTATTTGCATTGACTTTCTGCCTTGACTGTGCAAATCCTCAGGGGTGGGAGATATGTTAGTAAGCTAGCAAGCATCCAGGAACTGGAAGAAAACAGGTTGGCCTGTCAAAATCTTTTTAATATCTTCTGAAAAATGTTTCCTCTAGGAACACTTTCCTGTTTGGAACAGGCACCAAAACACCCCAACAAAACGCTACAGAGGTGGTTTGTCTTTTGCTGCCACTTGCAAACTTTCTTATACCTGGCTGCATCCCCAAATCTCCACTTTTGTGTGTAGGACATTCACCTTGTTGGGATTCTGCTGCTACAGTCACTGACCCATGCTCCATGTCAACCATGCTCTTGCCATTCCTGCTCCCTCATGGTGCTTGGGATGCGTTCACCCTCCAGAGCACCTGAAGGTGCAGATTTTAAGCCAAAAGTCAAATCCAGCTGCCAGAGAGGAGGGGAATGTGTAGCAAAACCAGCCCAGGAGTTGTACCACTCCGCTCTTTTCCATAAGTGCGTGAACATCACTGCTGTTGTTGCTAAGAAAAGCCAAAGGGCAGCATTTTCCTGGCACTGAGATGCTGTGCAAGGTCTCAGCCTGTGGAGCAGACTCCAGCTGCTAGCATGGCAGGCTTTGCAGACAGTTTGTACTGATAAGAGTAGCTGGAGAGATGCTGCTGGTCTGAGAAAGAATAGAGGAGTTTTGGCTTATAGCATTGGTTCCTTGTGTCGTTCTCTGCTAGCTTTTTGAGCATGGAACTGGATTTGGATTTGGGGTGGTGAGGGAGTTATGGCACACCTCTGTCCTGGGTTGGCAGTGGGTGGTAAGGCGATGATGGTCTGGGCAGCTGCACCTCTCCAGTGATTATACTAGGTTCCTGTTGTGGGGAGGCTCTGGTTCCCTTGGGTTCCGCTGCTAAGGATGAGGCTCCTCTCCCACCCCTATCACGGTCTTGCTTTATAACACAGGCTGGGGCTGTGTACCAAGTACATGAATTCAAGAATGACTTAACATTTCTCAACATAGGGGTCTTACAGTGGCCATTGAGCCTTGTGATCTATGTAACCCTCCTCTGGTGCAAGCTGGTACTTCTCTTTCATCAGAGACTACTCTGAGCTATGGCCCAAGAGTCTCTGGGGTTCCCCAAAGCCCCAGCAACCTTTTAAAGGACAAATAGTCCTTTAGTGCTGGTTTGCAAGTAGCAGCTGGTTTGCAATGTGGGGGCCCCAGCTCAGTAGAACAGGGAGATGAGGTCTACCCCTGCCCACCAAGGTCTTTCTGCATATACAACCTCTCATTGAATGTGAGTCTCACTGCTGGTGAAACATTTGCTTGTTTGCTTAATTGTGTGTGTTTTGAAGACTAAAATTAGGGGCTCAAAGTATCTCTTGGGAAAGACATGCTCCTAAACTGGATGTTGTGAAATGCTGCTTGAAGACTTCACTGGTTTGGGATCTCAGCTGTCTCAGTGGCACTTTCAGAAGCAGCAAAGCTACGGCATTGACCCTACTGATTCACCAGCCAAGTCCTCAGTTACTGTTCCTCTCTCATTAGGCTTCCTTTTCCCTTTCCCTCTTTTTAGCTTGAGGTAATTAAAATTTAAAAATGCTGGGTTCTGCTTTGTCACAGCCCTCTGGGAAACTTGTAATGAGGACCATGTAAGTTTCATCAGTACCTTTACAGTAGGGCCCATGCTAATGACTGGCCTCTCTGGTGCGTGGTGACAATGCAAATAAATAACAACACTCAGATGGAAAATTCCACAGATGAACTCAGATGGTTTCTGAGATTCCTTTCGAAGTGAGAAAACAACTGCACCTCAGTGGAAAGCCTGCAGTGAGCAGATCCATCATGCATAAAGGAGTAGAGAGCACAGGGAACATCTGTGAGTGCTTAATTCAAATGCTGAGGGTCCAGAAAACTTGATAAGCAAGATTGTATTTCCTACGCTCTGGAAGAGTACCAAAGAGCGGTGGAATGATATAGGAAGGAAAAGGTATGCTATATGTGGCTGCTTACCCTTTCTGACACCTGAATTTCCTGGGTAACTCAACTCATCATGAAATGTCAGCATCAGAAATGAGATACACTCACGTATGAATTCTGCCTTATGCTGCTCCTGCTGATGCCGCAGAGGAGAAAAAGCTGCTTCCCATACAGAGAAGCACTCCCTGTGATTGAAATGCATTTGTGTTTGAAAACCATGATTAGCAATCCACCAGAGGCTTTCTTTTTTTTCTATTCTTTTTTTTTTGGGTCCATCTGGGGATTGCTACCTACCCCCTTGCTTTCTCATTATATGAGGAAGTAATGGTTTTCGTATGGGAAGAGAATGAAGTTACCTCATAGGCCTTCTCTGACACATGTGGCAGATCGTAGCTTCTCCCTCAGTGACAGAGTGAGTCATTTTTGGAGTAAACTTGCCTGGTTTGTAATGAAATGAGCAGGGAATGGAGTTTTGAAGCAGTCTGAAAATGGGGTCAATTAAAAAAAAAAGGAGTTAATCTGTTTACATCTTGGCTTGTTCCTGTTCCAAGACTCTCCTAGCAAATTCATCTGCCAGCTCCCAGCCCCACTCTGACCAGTGCTTGAGGTCAGCCCCACTTCTGCTGGAGCCAGTGCTGTGTTGTGCAAGGCAAGGGGCTGCTCAGTCTGCTTGGGAAACCTGTGGTCAAGCCCTGCCTGTAAGTCCAGACCCACCCCGTGAAACTTCTCCATCCCTGGCGGTTTTTAAGGCCAGGCTGGATGTGGCTCTTAGCAACCTGATCTAGTGTGAAGGGGGACACAGTCTCAAGCTGCGCCAGGGGAGGTTTAGACTTGAAGTGAGGAGAAAGTTCTTCACTGAGCAAGTCATTTGTCATTGGAATGTGCTGCCCAGGGAGGTGGTGGAGTCACTGTCCCTGGAGGTGTTCAAGAGGAGATTGGACATGGCACTTGGTGCCATGGTCTAGTCGTGAGGTCTGTGGAGACAGGTTGGACTTGATGATCCTTGGGGTCTCTTCCAACCTTAGTTATACTGTGATACTGTGGGTTCCTGCCCATGGCAGGGGAATTGGAACTAGATGATCCCTTCCAACTAGGTCCCTTCCAACCCTAACAATTCTATGATTCTCCTAAAATTGCAGCTGAACAATGGGGAAACTGAACCAATCCTATGTGAACTGTGCCAAAGACCTTCACAAGTGCTTAAACATCAGACTTGTCATGGGCTCAGCTCACTTACATTCCTGTAGGATTTTTCATAGATACACTGAAAAAAACCCTAATCACAAAATCATGGTAAAAGGAAATCAGTTGTAAACATCATTGGCACTGTGTTAGGATTTCTGCCCCTGTTCCAGCCCATGGTCCCAGGCTTTACTCGAATGGGACAGGTAAGATCCTTGTGGCCAAGTTTTTAAGCTCCTGCTTTGATGCCCATGGACATGGTTAAGATGCTACAAAACACACCTGACTTCTTCACCATGATGGAGTTTGGAGCCTACTCTCTTTGTTTATGGGAAGGTTCTAGAAAATAAATAGACTTAGGTGCCCAGCTTTCAACTTCTCTTTATTTGTAGACTTGCTTTGGTTGTAGAATCTTCTGGAGCACCTTAGCCACAAAGCTGTCCAGCACATGGAGTCCCAGCCCACCCCCTCTTCTCCACTAGCACATAAGACATGAGATTTAGAAAAACAAAACAAAAAGTAAAAGGAAAGATAAAGGCTTTCAAAATGTTCTGGAAAACCTTTTGCATTGGTAAAGACTAATACTTCTTAACATAGAACAGACTAGATAATACAGCCTGTAAATATTCAAGGTAAGAATATCCTTTTATAGTTTCAAGCCAAAGTATTTGGACATTTTTAGATGGAAATATTCTTGCTTTGTGATATCCTGCAACATGACTTTGATATTAAAAAGGTCTGGTCTTGTGATATCATAGAATGGTTTATGTTGGAAGCAACCTGAATGATCATCTAGTTCCAACTCCCTTTGCCATGGGAAGGGACACCTTCCTCTAGAGCAGGTTGCTCAAGGTGTCATCCAACCTGGTCTTGAATACCCCCAGGCAGAAGGCATCCACAGCCTCCATGGGCAACCTGTTCTAGTGTCTCACCACCCTCCTTGGAAAGAATTTCTTCCTAACACCCTGTCTAAATCTCCCCTCTTCCAGCTCAAAGCTATTCCCTCTCATCCTATCACTACAAGCCCTTCTGAAAAGACCCTCCCCAGCTTTCTTCTAGGCCACCTTCAGTCACTGGAAGGCGGCTATAAGATCTCCCTGGCACCTTCTCCAGGCTGAACAGACCCAATTCTCTCAGCCTGTCACTACAGGGGAGGTGATCATCTTTATGGCTCTCCAATAGTTCCACATCCCTCTTATGATTGGGGGGAGGCACCAGAACTGGACTCCAAATATCCTTCAACACAACTTACATATTAAAAATATTTTTAATTGCCTGGAATGGAAACTTTCAACTTCATAAACACTGAGCATTTGGGTTGATCTAAAGTATGGTTCACTTAAACCTTTTCAGCTACATTAAAAATGCAGCTAGGCCTTTTTTCTCCCCCACCGGTTGAGGGTGAAATGCCATTTTCTCATATCTTTCATAAGCTAAGAAATCTGTTCTTGCTGCAGCTCACTAGAAATACACACTTGCTGTACAAAAACAATACTACATTTACTGTGGAAATTGGCCACTTTGACTTATCTGGGCAGCCCTGTAGAAATCATGTGTAAGCCTGAAACCAGACACTTCAGCCTCTGAAGGCCATGTAAGATTGATCTGTGCAGTGCAAGGCTTAAGAGGCAAGGTAAACTCAAGAATGTGGCTGCAATTGCCTCTCACTTAAAATATGATGCTTTGTTGTGAATGATTAATGGCCAGGAATCTCTTGCCACCTCTCTTTGTAAAGGCTGGAGTTGGCTTTCATGCCTCTCCCCAGGACTGAACTCTGGGCATAGCTGTTTTTTGATAAGCCCTAGAATTTCCAAGCTGCTTTTCTTTTCTGCAGAGTGATGCTATCATGATTTATGAAAAAATCAAGCCCCAAAACAACCAGCTCCTGGAGTTTGTTTTGCTTGGCATGCAGACAAAAGACTCCAAACCCATTTTTTAATACAGGAAGGTTAGGTGGGAGGCTTTATGCCGTGCTTCTTGAGTGGAAAACTTTGCAGCTAAATTGAGGATAATATTTTTTCCATCTAAACTGACCTTTATGCTGATATATCCTCTGTCATCTTGGGCTTTCTTTTGAGCTGTGCCTAACTTTCACAGGCTTACAGTTGTCCTTTATCACTTGCAAAGGAGACAAAAGTCCTAAGGACCTTGTCAAAGAGAGACAGGTTTGTTCCTCACTGAAATTAAATGGGTCTGTGTTTTGGCCTGGCTTCCAGCACCACCTGTGCTACCGCCACATCCCCACGTTGCTCCTTCACGAGCGCGGTCTCATTTGGGCATGCTGCGTCCACCTGCTTTGTGTTTCCTGAAGGCACTTGGGGAAAATTTCTTCTCATTGGCATCTCTGCCATGTTTTGCTTGGCCTGTTCCTCACTTTTGGCAGAATTGGGACATTTGGCTGCTCGTCTGGGGAGAGCGAGCGCAGGGAGTAAGTGAGTGTGTGATGCTCTGAGAGGAAAGATGCTGTGTGTGAGTCTGAGAAATGGACTTTCTGAAAGCAATGTAGTTCATGAAAATAATGGAAACAACAGTAAAATAGTGGAAAGAATTCTGAAGAAAGCTACTAATAAGAATTCTCTGAAGCAGATATTTATTTATTTTTAATGGACTGGATCTTTCTCCCTGGGTCTGAGCTCTTGATAGTCTCAGAACACTCAATGAATAAGTCTAACTATATAGTGGCAGAAGCATAGAATCACAAAATTATTTTGGTTGGAAGAGACCTCTAAGACCATTGAGTCCAACCACCAACCTGACTACCATGGCCATTGAACCATGTCCCCAAGGGCCATCTCCTTATGTTTCTTGAACATCTCCAGGGATGGTGACTCCACCTCCTCCCTGGGCAGCCTGTTCCAAGGCCTGACCACTCTTTCAAAAAAGAAAGTTTTCCTAATACACAACCTAAACTTCCCCTGGCAAAATTCCAGGCCATTTCCTCTCATTCTATCATCTGATAGTAGGGAGAAGAGACCCACTCTTTTGAGGGAGGCTTGAGGTGAGGAGAAACTTCCTCACAGAGAGAGAGTTGTTAGCCATTGGAATGTGCTGCCCAGGGAGGTGGTGGAGTCACCATCCCTGGAGGTGTTCTAGAGGGGATTGGATGTGGCACTTGGATCCATGGTTTAGTAGTCATGAGGTGTTGGGTGACAGATTGGACTTGATGATCTTTGAGGTCTTTTCCAGCCTTATTGATTCTATGATTCTATGAGTTTGCACAAGACTTGGTAGCTAGATAATAGTTGGGCTAGATGATCTTTAAAGTATTTTCCAACCCAAATAATTTTATGATTCTGTGATCTCCAAGGTTAATATCTGGCCCTGTGACCCTGAGATATAATTACCAATCTGTGTGTTTATGAGGAAGTTCAGGTCAAAGAGCCTGAAACTGTGTGTCACAGCATCCCCAGAATGGTGTGCTTAGAGCAGCAAATGGGGGGTGGATGTAACATAAGGAGCTCTGGAAGTGTTGGGAGGACCTCTTGGGAGATGCAGACTTGCAAGGAGTGTTTTGAGATACAGTAGAAGTAAGAACAGCGCTGCTGGTATCACCTTATTCCTCTTGCTTTTGAGAAAGTGGGATTTGGAGTGAACCATCTCCTGAAAAATGCTCAGGAATTCTCTTCAAGCAGTCCAGACAAAGCCAGATGTTAATTGAACAATGTAGCTGATAGGGTTCTGTTTCTCCATCTTTGATTTAGCAGCAATTCAGTACCCTTCAGAACTGACAGTGATCAACCCTGGGCTCTATGAGTAACCACATCCCTAAGCAAGAGCCATTTATCAGCTGAGCTGACAGCAGTGTGAATTCCCCACCCACTGCTGTGCTGGTTTTGTCCACAGACCCATTTTGATGTGTGCAAATAAGTTTTATGGGAGGAAACACAAGTGGAATCTCTGCTCTCTACCTCCTGGCATCGGCTTCCCTAGTCTGCCATCCAACTCTTTGAAAGCAATTCAGAAAAGTTAACTGAAGCACTCTGCATTTTGTGGCAAATCACATTCTATTACTTTGAATTTAGCAACCCACTGTGCTTTGTTACTTGCATCACAAAATGGGGCAAAAATGGTGTATTAGGAGTGAGCAAGAGGAAAGGAATCATAGAACTGTTTCTGTTGGAAAAGACCTCTAAGATCATGAAGCCCAACTGTGGTGGGTTGAAATTCCACCCTCCTCCCCACTCCCCCAGCATTAACTTTGCCAGACCAGCCCAGTTGGAAGCAAATGAAAGCTGTATTTACAAGCAGAAGTGCAATCTACAATGGAATGCAATGAATATGTACAAAATATGCAGGAGTTACAATATTTACAGTTATTTACAATTAACAAACAGCACAAGACCCCTCCTGGTCAAAGACCAGGGGAAGCTACTAGCCTTTCCTTTTCTACCCCCTCTCCATCCCCCTGTACAACAAAGGGAGAAGGAGCAGGGAAGTTAGTACCAAAACAATGCAGCCAAGGTCAAGCAGAAGCAAGTTAGTATCTCTCCAGAGTAAAGAAGTGAGAAGAGAATTGTCTTGAGAACAAGATCTTATGATAGGTATCTCTCCAATGGGATTCTTCAGAATCATCTTTGTTTTCCTTTTCACACCCAATAGTGATTTATTTACCTTTTACTACTTTTCTGCTCAAGATCTGTGAAAAAATATAAAGGCATAGCCTAAAACAACCACCATCAATATAACACCACCATGGCCATTAAACCATGTCCCCAAGTGTCATGTCCACATGTTTCTTCAACACTTCCAGGGATGGTGACTCCACCACCTCCATGGGCAAACCTTTTCCACTGCCTGACCACTCTTCCAGGTAAGAAATTTTGGGCTCAGCTGTAGACATCTGGCAGAAATATCTGGGGAATCCCAAGGAGTAGAACTTGCTTCTGTCCAGCACCAGAACAAGAGGACAGAGTCTCAAGCTGCACCAGGGGAAGTTTAGACTGGATGTTAGGAAGAAATTCTTCATAGAGGGAGTGATTGCCCATTGGAATGGGCTGCCCGGGGAGGTGATGGAGTCACCATCACTGGAGGTATTTAGGAAGAGACTGGATGAGGTGCTTGGTGCCATGGTTTAGTTGATTAGATGGTGTTGGATGATGGGTTGGATGTGATGATCTTGAAGGTCTCTTCCAACCTGGTCTGGTCTGGTCCGGTCCATTCCATTCCATTCCATTCCAAATCCAGTTTAATGCCATGGGATTCAAGTGACCAATCTCCTTGAAGTTGATTTTCAAACCCCACCACCCATAACAGTCCCCGTGCCTGGTGTTGTACAACAACTTTATAAACTACATAAAGCATCACTGCAATTGACCATTGCTAGCAAGCAAAACCTCTTAGGTTGTCTGGGTTTGGAAGCCTCTTAACAGCCTTTTCCTCCTCCTTATTTTCCCAGCACAACTCACTTTTATGAAACCTGCTTGAGAGCCTCTGAGTTTCAGGCCAGAAACAGAAAGAAATATAAGCAGAACAACTTTCATTTGGATTGCATCTCGGCAGGCAATTTGCTTCTATAAGGTTAATCTGATCTGGGCTGTTCCAAGAGGGAGAAATGTTTTTTTCATGAAGAGATGTTAATCAACCTGTCTCAGCTTCTCACGTTAGAAGCTGACTTTTTCCAGCCTTCTCCAATGTGTTGTTGACAGATAGAGAGCTTGATTCTTTATCTTTTACATCTGACCAGCTTTCATTTGCTTCAGTGTAGACTGAAAGTGATTTACATTAAGCTAATGCAGTTTCAGTGACACGCTAGTGTTTTGAAACAGGGAGGCTGAGATGTACCTCTTCTTGGAGATTCATATAATGTTTGGAAATCATAAAATGACTTGGTTTGGAAGGGACCTGAAGGATCATTTAGTTCCAGCCCTCCTGCCATGGGCAGGGACACCTTCCACTAGAGCAGGTTGCTCAAGCCTCATCCAACCTGGCCTTGAATACTTTCAGGGCAGGAGCACCCACACCCTCCCCAGGAAACCTGTTCCAGTGTCTCACCACCCTCACCCCAAAGAATTTCTTCCTAATAGCCAGTCTAATCAATCCTCTTCCAGTTTAAATTCACTCCCTCTTATCATATCACCACAAGCCCTGCTAAAAAGTCCCTCCTCATCTTTCTTGTGGGCCCCCTTCAGGTACTGGAAGGCCATTATAAGGTCTCCCCAGAGCCATTTGTTCTCCAGACTGAACCAGTGCATGTTTGGTTTCTTAAGGTGAGCAATGTGCACGTCCTTTACTGAAAAGAGGCACTTAATTTCTTAGAGTTAATTTACATCTCCCTTTTTAGTATGTTTCTCTTAGCTATTGGTCAAAACATTCACATCATCCATGTAAGTACTCCAACAGGGCCAAATTTTCCCCCAGTGCAATTTTTTTCCTCACTGGCTCCTTTGGAACAGTGTCAGGAATTAACTGTTTTCGTCATTTGCTTCCAGTTCTCCACAGAGCCTTCCTTAATTTTTCTCACAGGTAAAATAATTTCCATGCTTGCTGTTACACAATGTGTCATTTGCTTCCCTTTTATTGGAGTGATTTTGCTGGCTTTCACACATTTTGTGCAGTTGTTAGAGCTGGTAGAGCTTGCCTGCATTAACAAAGCAAATGGCTTGCAAAGCATTCTGTAATATGTACCAGCATTCAGCACTGCACTGCTCAACTTCCCTGACAATTATTTCACTGATGAGCTTCACTAGTTTTCTCTGGGTGCCTCACATTAATGCTCTTGCAGGCTGTAGAGTGGTGGCTGGGCAAGTGGCCCACACAGTGTTTCTGTTATCCTCATGGATGCATGAGCACCAGCCTACAGAGCAATATGTATGAGCATCCCCATGCCTTCTGCTGGTATAGACACAGAATTGGGTTTGGTATTCTGGCTATATGAAAAAATAAGGGCAACAGAACTAAGGGCACCACAGAAGATTAAGGAAAACTTAAGGGCACCAAAGCTGGTGAAGAGTCTAGAGAACAAGTCTCATGAGGAGTGGCTGAGGGAACTGGGCTTGTTTAGTCTGGAGAAGAGAAGGCTGATGGGAGACTTTTTTGCTCTCTACCAGTACCTGGGAGGAGGTTGTAGTGAGCGGAGGGTTGGTCTCTTCTCCCAAGTATCAGGTGATAGAACAAGAGCAAATGGCCTAAAATTGTGCCAGGGGAGGATTGGATATTGGGAAAAATGTCTTTAATGAAAGAGTGGTCAGGCATCAGAATAGGCTGCCCAGGTGCAGTCATCGTGCCTGGAGGTGTTCAAGAAATGTGTGAACGTGGCAGTTTGGGATGTGGTTTAAGGTTCATGGTGGTGTTAGCTTGATGGTTGGATTTGATGATCTTAGAAGCCTTTTCCAACTGAAACAATCAGGGTCTATCAAATAGACAGCAATCTTTCTTCCCTGTGCCCTTCCTTAGCTCTGTCCTGGTGTAGACTTTGTCTTGCCTGCCCCTGCTCTCATCCTTTTTGCTCCCTAGACCTTCTAAGGAGTACAGAATTTTGGAGTGCATAGTTGTGTCTGGAGACACTTGGGCATGTATCTTTTTCAGTCTTTCCTTTCCCTTGGCAGACCTGTGACCAGTCAAAGTCAAGACAATCAGCTGAATGGCCACAAAATTCCCTGATTGCCAGAGGCCTGTTTGTACCAGTCCCATTCCTCTGGGGAATATCTTTTCCCTGGAGGGAGTTAATGTAGAAATGAGCTCATTTGGATCACAGATAGCAAAGCCAGGTGCTGTGGAAACTCTAGACCCTTTCTGTAGAGGTTTTCTGCTCTGACTCAGATTATATGGTCCCTTGGGGCAAGCCACTGCATAGCTCCTCAGACACTGGGATGCTTGCCTGCTCTGCACAGGTGCCTCTTGTGTTCTTCTCCTGGGGCAGAGCTGATGGTGCCCTTCTCCATGCACCAGAAGTGAACCTCAGAGCAGCCTGGCCCTTTGTTTCATCTGAAGCTGCTGCAGCTCTGGAGTTGGCTGTTGGGGTAGGATTAGGAGGCCAGGAGGTGTGTGCAGCACTGCAGCATGTTGCTCCAAGATGATGTGGTAAGCCTCTGGGGAGGTTGTCATGGTGTGGCTGGGCAAAGTCATGGGTGCATGGGTGAACTGGTCAAGCACTGGTAGTAGGTAGTGTTGCTCCAAGCGTGAGGCTGGGCTAGACATCACTGAAAGTCCCCTCCAGCTGACATTTCTATGAATTTATGACATGTTTTCTTTTGATGGAAAACCAGACAGACAACTAACCAATGCTGCAAGGAAACAAATGAAAAGAAGAGAAAACTGCAGTGTGAAGTAAAAGCAGAAACAGAACGATGAAGGAAGAAATGGGATGTGGGAGTGGCCAGATGTTTCACAACAAATTCCAATGATGGATTTAAGCAGAAAAGAAAGCAACCAAAGACAGGTCTTGGAGCATCTTAAGGGAAATAAGTTATTTATTGAAATTAATGGGACTTCACAGCAAGGCAATTGCATCAGCATCCATCAAAAGCTGCAGTGACAGACGCGGTAGTGAAAGAATAACCAGAAAGGTGAAGGAGAAGCAGAGATGCACGATAGCTTGGTGTAGTTGTAGGATGAAATGGGTAAAACACAAAGAGGAGGTTGTAAAGCTTTTTTCCCCTCCCCCTTTTTCTTATATAGCTCCTCTCCAAAAACAATGTCTCACCTGTATCTTTGGAGACAAATCACTTTTGGCTTGGAGTCCTTGAAATATTACTGTACAACTGTCATAAAGGCTGTGTCCCTGTACATACTCTGTAGATCAGCTTCAGGGAGGTGGCATCCTGCTCTGCAGCAGAGGGTGGTGACTTAAAGTGCAGGGTAGCTCATGGTGCCAGTATGTAACACTCTGTGGGTCAATGCCTGTCAGCACTGTTTGCCTTCCAGGGACAGGAAACACTTTCCTGAGATCTATAGCCAGGAAGAGTAGAGCAAATGTTCAACGATTATGGGTGGTAAGGCGGGGGAGAAAGGGCATGGCTCTTCCTCTTCCACTTGTGTGCAGATAGTGGAGTCATTCAGGATGCATTCTTGGTGTTATTTTGGATCCTGGGAAAGCTGAGTTTCTCTTTTCTTCCTCTTTTATTTATTTACTTATTTCTGGTTGCCACATAGGAACCCTGGGGAGGGCAGGCTGCTTGCAACCCAACCCTAGGAGCTGCTGAGTGAAAATTATGTAAATCCTGAGAACATTGTATGTGTGACAGAAGCTTTTCAACAATGATTTTCTTCTGGTACGACAAGGATTCATCAAATGTAACTGCTTGAGGTCCAAAAATGGCAAAACAACAGGTGGAGGCGCTTCAAAAAGCAGCTGGAATGTGGCAGCCGATGTCACCCGAGCCTCCTTTGCTCCAATAATGAGGAGTGCAGTGATACAAAACCAACATGGCATTTACAGTTATGGCATGATAAATGTTCTCCTGTGCTTAACAGTGTATCATATAGTTTTTATTCCTGTCCAGGGAGATTAAAATAATTTGATATGAGACCTCACTTTTGCTCATCCCAGTAGTGGCAAGGAAAACTTTCAATTTGACCAAGTGCTTGAGCAAACCTCAATGTGATGAAATGATTTGGTGTAGCTATGGACACAGCATGGCAGAGCAAGGATCCCTGTGCACTGTGGGAATTGCACTACTTTTTGTTGTGGTTGTTTGGTTTTGTTTTGTTTTTTAAGTAAGAGGCATCCTTCTCTTCTGGCCAGCTGGCAAGCACAGGAAACTGTGAGAGGTTCATGTGCTGGATGTTAGGAAGAAGTCCTTCATAGAAAGAGTGATTGGCCATTGGAATGTGCTGCCCAGGGATGTGGTGGAGTCACCATCACTGGAGGTGTTTAGGAAGAGACTGGATGGGTTGCTTGGTGCCATGGTTTATTTGATTAGATGGTGTTTGATGATAGGTTGGACTCGATGATCTCAAAGGTCTTTTCCAACCTGGTCTATTCTATCCTATCCTATCCTATCCTATCCTATCCTATCCTAGCCTAGCCTAGCCTAGCCTAGCCTAGCCTAGCCTAGCCTAGCCTAGCCTAGCCTAGCCTAGCCTAGCCTAGCCTATCCCATCCCATTCCATTCCATTCCATTCCATTCCTACAATGGCCATGGGCAGCTCTATCAATTGCAGGAGATGGCCTTGATTATGCCATTGCAAGAACAGCAAAATGGAAGTTATCCAAAAGCCTGGCATTCAGGACACAGGGAACTATGTCTTAGTAACTGTCTTATAGCATGTAGCCAGCAGGATGAGTGAGGGGATTCTGCCCCTCTACTCTGCTCTTGTGAGACCCCGCCTGGAGTACTGCTTCCAGTTCTAGAACCCTCAACACAAGAAAGATGTTGAACTATTGGTGTGGGTCCAGAGAAAGGCCACAGAGATGATCAGAGGGTTGGAGCACCTCCCCTGCAGGGACAGGCTGCAAGAGTTGGGGCTGTTCAGACTGGAGAAGAGAAGGCTCCAGGGAGACCTTATAACACCTTTCAGTACCTGAAAAGGGCCTACAAGAAAGCTAGGGAGAGACTTTATACCAAGGCTTGTAGTGATAAGAGGGAATAGCTTTGAGCTGGAAGAGGGGAGATTTAGGCTAGCTATTAGGAAAAATTTGGCCCTGTTGGAGTACTTACATGGATGATGTGAATGTTTTGATCAATAGCTAAGAGAAACATACTAAAAAGAGATGAAGTGCCTCTTTACAGTAAAGGACATGCACATTGCTCACCTTAAGAAACCAAACATTCAGTGATTCGGTCTGGAGAACAAATGGCTCTGGGGAGACCTTATAATGGCCTTCCAGTACCTGAAGGAGGCCCACAAGAAAGATGAGGAGGGACTTTTTAGCAGGGCTTGTGGTGATATGATAAGAGGGAGTGAATTAAAACTGGAAGAGGATCGATTAGACTGGCTATTAGGAAGAAATTCTTTGGGGTGAGGGTGGTGAGACACTGGAACAGGTTTCCTGGAGAGGTTGTGGATGCTCCTGCCCTGAAAATATGTGATCAACTATACCATGGCACCAAGCACCCTACCAAGTCTCCTCCTGAACAGATCCAGTGATGGTGACTCCACCACCTCCTCAGGCAGCCCATTCCAATGGGCAATCACTCTCTCTGTGTAAAACTTCCTCCTAACCTCCAGCCTAAACCTCCTCTGGTGCAGCCTGAGACTGTGTCCTCTTGTTCTGGTGCTGGTTGCCTAGGAGAAGAGACCAACCTCTGCCTGTCTACAACCTCCCTTAAGGTAGTTGTGAAGAGCAATAAGGTCACCCCTGAGCCTCCTCTTCTCCAGGCTAAGCAACCCCAGCTCCCTCAGTCTCTCCTCACAGGACTTGTGTTCCAAGTAGGTATTGTCTGCAGTGCTGTCTGGCTAGCACTGTAACAGTTGCATGCAGAAGTAAGGCTTTCAAATTCCAGCAGTTAAGTACAATCCATTAAAAACAAAAAGAATAAAATTCATTCCCATAGCTGGAGCAAAAACAAGAGATTTGTCAGATTCATCCACAAAATTCCAGTGCCAGTGGGTCCATTTCCCCCCCCAATATTTATTACATCTAAGCTTTCAGGACACGCTGGTCAGAACCACACGCGGAAGAGAAGGGCAATAAGTCTGGAGTGAATTTGGAGCTGGGGAAAAAGCCAGTGAGCAAAAAATGTCTGTGGTCTGACACAGCAAAGGACAGTCTTTGCTTGAGGATATTCAAGTTGAACATATTGATTTCTGAAGTAATTAACACACGCTTCTTCATGATCCATTTACCCTTTCTGCCAATACACGTTCAGGCAATGACAGTCCAAAATCAGCGCTGCTCTTGCCTTTACTGTGGTGAAGATTTCAAAGGCAACAAAAATTATCCTACCAGACAACACAGCTAAAAGGATAAGCACACTACAAAAACCAAAATAATTCTCTTTTTGTGGAAGGAGGGCTGGAATTTAGGGAAAATGTGTTGAACTGAATGGTGAAGGTGAGCCACGGCCAGGGAACACAATTGGTATCTGAAGCTTACTATTCCACTGTTTTGAGCAGACCTGAACCTGAGCATCAATTAGAGGAAGTTTATCCTTGAAACTTAAAACTGCCTTTAGGATGACACTGGCTTGGAATCCCAAGAGTAATCACCAGTGAAAGACTTAACCTAGAAAATAGGGTTGGGGTGACATGTTGCTGTGATTGAGGAGTCAGTAGTCTATAATAATGTTGGAAAATGTATTTTATTTAACACTGGCTGGGCCTTGTGGAAATCTCAGTGAGGTAATTCACTCCTTCACTCACATGAAGACAAAAGAATTCTTTATCTTAAGGAGCCTTCTTAAATGTTTTCAGTAGAGTTATCTCAAGTTTAAATGGAGGGAAGAGCACAGAAATGAAGAATATTTAAGTTGTTTTTAAAGAGTGACTAGGATACTCTGATGCAAATAAAATAGCAGATGTAATTCAGACAAGAAAGGAGATCTGACATGTGTGCAAGGCTCTGTACCCAGAAAACAACCCATAAGACCAATAGGTTGTACCTTTTTGTTACTATATTTGTAATTGCTTGTTTCCTGTGGCATGGAAGGAAGCAGACTGCGAAGGTGCAAGGCCATCCTCCTCCTATTTCTTGTGTACATCAACAATCATCTCCCAGCAGACAGAATTCAAGATTCAGCTGGGTTTTGCCATCCAAAGAGACTAGAATCAGGATACTTTCAGTCCTTAGCCTTGACTTTAACTAAGGCAGTCATTACTGCAATGGGAGAACAAGCAGGAGCAGTTCCTCTCATTTTCCATCGTTTTTTTTCCTCTCAGCCAGCTATGGACTGTGAGTAACCTGGTATATGAACCAAGAAAAGGAAGGGAGAAGGTTTAGGGAGGGAGGAGAAATAGCATAGTGAGTCACCCTGTCCAGTGTCTGCCTAAAGATCTATATTCTGCTCCCTTCTTAAATATAGAAATGATTTCACTCTGTTATTAACTCTTGCCAACTAAACGTTTGGGATGAAGGGGGCACTTGGATGCTGATTCATAGTGATGGTTGTCTAAATGAAAACTGGAGCAATCATGTGTAATCCTTGCAACAGATCTTGACTAAAGCAGAAGATGTGTATTTTGAAATGCTTTTATTCAGTGCCTGTCGCTTCTGTGTCTGTTAAACTGTGAGCAACGCTAATGACAACTGATAGGTGCTTTTCCATTGAGATTGTCTTGTGGGCTCTAGATTCCACTCAAGTTAGAGGTTTTAAAGGATAACAAGGTTTTCCTTTAATGTGTGGAAGCTTCCTACCACCCACATAATCTCATGGAGGTTTAATATTGCATATTTGGGGGCTCACACTGTGCCACCTGCTCCTGGTAGGTCACCATACTTCACATAGACTACCTGCGATTTCTAGGTAAAAGGGTAATAACCTCAGCATGAAATCAGATGGAGGCATAACCCAATGGTATCTAACACCAGTTTCTCTTTTCAGTGTGGGATATTAGTTCATCTCAGTAAGTTAGTAAGTAAAAGTGCATGCTCAATGGATCCACCTTGTCAGGTTGCCACACTGTCAAATGTTTCATTACCTGTGTGCTGAAGCATTGAGGATGCTGCTGTGTCAGTAAAGTGATCTAAAGAAGTCAGCTTTTAGTGGTTTGTGCTGCTGCACCATGAGGCATTCTGACAGGAAAAGTTTGGTTTGTGGTGCTCCACCATGAGGCATTCTGACAGGAAAGGTTTGAGGACTGCATTGGGAGTTTTAGGATGGGAAAAAGTGCTGGGGAGTGCACTGTCATCTTATGAGTAAATTAATGCAGAGGCATGAATTTGAACCAATAAGTAGCATGTCAAAGAAGGATTTCCATTCTATGAGCTGCTCTAAATTGTCATGGAAAGAGTTTTGAAACTCTAGGAAATTTCCCTCCTTGTTTGAAAATCTGAAAGCTAGGTGAGAGCCAAAAGTGGAAATTATTTTATGCTTGCATGGGAAACTTTTTGCTTTTGTAGTGAACTTTTTTCAGATTGCCAGGATCCACTTTCTTATTGCTTTTCTTTTTTTCAGGAGCAAAAATGACATTCAAAGGGGGAGCAAAATCTCTTACCATCCTTAGATAAGAGCTCTGTGGAATTCTACCATGAAGGTGATCAAATTAACCCAGACCCTTCATTCATAATTGCTTGATGTAATTGCTGGTTTGGGTCTGTTACTGCTGTGCTGGAGTGGTGTTATGGCAGGTCACAGAGCAAGGAGACGCCCAGACTCCTTTCTTCTTGTGGATCATTATTGCTTGCATCTAAATGGTGGTGGAGTCACCATCACTGGAGGTGTTCAGGAGGAGACATGATAGGGTGCTTGGTTGCATGGTTTAGTTGATTAGGTGGTGTTGGATGATAGGTTGGACACAATGATCTTGAAGGTTTCTTCCAACCTGGTCTATTCTATTCTATTCTATTCTATTCTATTCTATTCTATTCTATTCTATTCTATTCTATTCTATTCTAGTGTGGCCAGAAGGAGCAGGGAGGTCATTGTGCCCCTGTACTCTGCATTGGTTAGGCCACACCTTGAGTACTGTGTCCAGTTCTGGGCCCCTCAGTTTAAGAAGGACATCGAGACACTTGAACGTGTGCAGAGAAGGGCAACAAGGCTGGGGAGAGGCCTTGAGCACAAGCCCTATGAGGAGAGGCTGAGGGAGCTGGGATTGTTTAGCCTGGAGAGGAGAAGGATCAAGGGGTGACCTCATTGCCCTCTACAACTACCTGAAAGGTGGTTGTAGACAGGAAGGGGTTGGTCTCTTCTCCCAGGCAACCAGCACCAGAACAAGGGGACACAGTCTCAAGCTGTGCCAGGGGAGGTTTAGACTCGAGGTGAGGAAAAAGTTCTTCACCGAGCGAGTCATTCGTCATTGGAATGGGCTGCCCAGGGAGGTGGTGGAGTCACCGTCCCTGGAAGTGTTCAAGGGGAGATTGGACGTGGCACTTGGTGCCATGGTCTAGTTGTGAGGTCTGTTGGGACAGGTTGGACTTGATGATCCTTGGGGTCTCTTCCACCCTTGGTTATACTGTGATACTGTGATATTCTATTCCATTCTATTCCATTCTGTTCCATTCCATTCTATGTTATCCTATCCTATCCTAAACGCAGCTGTGAGGAAAAGCCATAGTAACCTCTAAATCTGAGTTTGCCTCAGATTCAGAGATGTCCCTTGAGCCAAATGCAAGAAGCAGCAGCATTGCAGGAGCTCTGAAGGCCATGGCTGCCTGATTTGTTTGTTTTCCTGGCTGTTTATCTGCCTCATGTTCACTGAAGGCTTCCCCCCCCCCCCCCCCCCCCCCAATCAAAGGTCTGTGATTGAAAGTGGGAAATCTGCTTAGCCTTCAGAGCCTGGCAATTAAATTCATTCCTGTTGTGGCTCCAAAACCTTCTGGAAGATGGAGTGGTGTAGTACATGTGGTCAAATTGCCATTGACACCTGGAAGAGTGGACTGTGAAGAGTCACTGTTTCCCCCTCTCATGCTGTTCTGTTCAAAGGGGGGAAATCCCCACTGGGAGATCAGAGAGTGGAAACAGTGAATAGAAATGGGTGCAGCCAGAAATTCACAGCCCTTGGGTGAACACCCAAGCCCAACTGCAGCACGGCAAAAGGGTTGAGGCGAGGGTGGTGGGAGTGGGGGGATGCCATGCTCCAGAAGGAGGGCTTTTAAATCTTTTGTTCCCCAAACCCAGGCAGAAAAGCAAGTCAAGGTTGGAGTTTACCTACCTTCTTAGCTATCTTTAGGACACAGCTTTACTTTCTAAATTCACTCTTTCCTGAAAAAGTATCAGGATCAAATCTATTTCTCAAAGGCCATTCTGTGTGAGTGAGTGCCTGAGAGAAGGGAGCTCATTGGTATTCATACTATTACTTAAACGCAGATTTGTGGAGGGAGGCAATAAAATATATTGATTTGCTTGCACAACAATGAGGAGCATGTGAGCACTTCTCCACCTAACACGCAGTATCCATTTATCAAGTATGTCTTGATAAGTTGACACAGACAACAACTACTGTCACTTGCTTTGCAACTGCCTGTGATACAAGAGTAATCTCAGGCAGGGCGGTGAAGCCAAAAGTAATTTGATCTTTGCAAGCATCTTTTTTTTTGACAATTATTGCTGATTAAATTTATTAACAGCCACTGGGGAGCATACAACTCACACTTCAGATTCACCTTCCGTGGGAATAAGCGCTTTGGCAAAGCTGTGTCTGAACTTGAAACAGGAAAAAAACCCATAAACCTGGATGCCATTTATTTCTTAGGATTCACAGTTTGCAACGAGCCATGGAAGCAAGGGAAGCAGAGAAAACAGTTTCAGCTTGGAGGTTTCACAGCCAGCACTTGATTTTTAGAGCAGGTTGTGGCTGCATACAGGGAGGAGCTGAAGGCAGGAAAAGCGCTGACCCTGAAGAGAGTGATCATGAAGTGTGAATGGTCAGTGCAGTCTGATTCAACTGCAGCCTATCTATGGAAAGATCTAAGGACATCCAAGTGTTGCACTCACCCAATAATTGCCAATTAATTGTTAGAAGAGCAGAATTGTCACCATCGTTGTTAGTAGTGCTACCTTAGAAAAAGCATGTCTCAAATAAGACCAGAGTTTTCTCATCAGGATGAAACGTTCATTGTTGGCCTGCCCAAGGGAAAAGGGAACAAAGTAACTTCTTTTTTTTCAAAGTGCAACCATATTTTTCTACAGTCTTGATACAAATGCACAGTAAACCCTTGTCTGCTCAGACAAGCTCAGATCAGCTCTAGTTATGAGGGCTTATAAAGATCTGATGTCTGCACCCCTTGCTGGGAGTCCTCTTCCAGCGCTGGCTAACAGTTACTGGCAAAGCTCTCCCATTATGCCTGGCAGGTTATACAATTACAAGCCCTGTGTCATGTAGACACTATTACTTTGGTACCAAGTCCAAAAAGGAAGACCTTAGGGCACAGAAATTGCAATCTGAACAGACCAAGTGGGAAGATGGAGGTGCAAAAAAGTATTTGCTTTAGGCCAAGCAGTGTCTGTGAGGTGCAGCATTTTAGAAGCCTCCCAGGACCTCATGCCTACATTTTTCATTCACAGTCAGCCATGATTTCTTCTGCTGGAGCTGTGGAGACCAGCTAGTGGGTTAGCACTGGACACCTCCAGGGGTTGTGATGGAGAGGGAGCCCAGGGCCCACTGCTGCATCCAAGGCATCCCAGAGCACACCTGGAATTCAGCAGGTGCTTGGCATAGTCCACTCACTGCATGAGCATCAAGGGAATATTGGTTCCTGTGCCAAGGTGAAGTGACAGCAGGTAACAGCACTAATACATCTGATTCTTGTATTTCTAGCTTGCATGTTTTGCTTTGTATTTAGCTTCTACTGACAGTGGAATCATTCACAAGGATGTTTTGGTTTGTCTTGTAATTTCCCACCTAATGGCATTTTAAAGAGATTTGTTAAATGGAAGAAGGTTGCCTGTTGCTTGTGGCATACTTTGTTCTTTTTTTCCCCCCTTTTACTTTTTAGCATGTTTGTTTCTGGGTAAAATGTGTTTTGACTGCTCTCCTGAGTTGCTTGGTAGAATCTGGAAGATGTTGCTGGCTGTTAAGCTGCGTCCCAGTCACATCTGGTTGTGTAATTATCCTATGCCTCAGTTCCCAAATTATTGCTGGGTTGTGTAGCATTTCTGACATATTCAAAATGTTTGCAATGAAACAAGAAATTGGATACCCCATGCTCTAAGCTGGCTTTTCCAAGTTCTTAGGCAACATGAACTTGGGCACTTCGTTTGCCTCACAGCCTTTGTATGTGTTCATTGCATTGCATTTTTCTACGGTTTGGATAGCTTGTAAATGTGTCTTCATTTGCTTTCCAACTGAGCTAGCCTGGCAACTTTATTTTGGGGGGTAATTTCAACCCACCACATTTGGGTTGGAAAAGACCTTAAAGATCATTTAGCAGCTCCAACCCCCAATGAACCAGTGGGAAATGCTCTTGGAGATAAAGTGATGAATTAAGGTCCCAAATCATCCCTTCTCCATGCAGTTGCATTTTCTGGTTGATGTACAGAAAGAAGAGAAGGACTTGAAGGCTGGTATTGTAAGAGGGGCAGAGAGTTCCTCAGCTGTCCTGGTAGACAACACAGCCGGAGCTGTCTCCTTCCTGATGACTTTGATTTGATGTCATCAGCCTGAATGTTCGCCCATGGAAGGCAATACATTTGTGTGGTGTACTATGAAAAGTGAACCTTGCTCCCTGCAGGCAGTTTTGTGCAGTAAAAGCTGTGAGAACTTATCTTGAGTGGTTTTCCTGCCCTGCAGTAAATGGCATACAGAATCACAGAATCACAGAATCAATAAGGTTGGAAAAGACCTCAGAGATCATCAAGTCCAACCTGTCACCTGACACCTCATGACTAACTGAACCATGGCACCAAGTGCCCTTCTCTCTGGACATGTTCAGGAGTCTCAGTGTCCTTCTTAAACTGAGTGGCCCCCAATTTGAAATGCATTTGTTCCGTGCACTGGTTTCTCTCTGGAAACGCAGTGCCGGAAGGATAAAGTGCCTTTCTTCTGACTGGAATAAAGTGCTGATTCAAAACTGCACATGGGAGTTTTGGGCTTCTGTGCAAGATCTGCAAGAGAAAAGGTACTGTCAGTGTCCGCAGTGAAGGCATTGCTAACCTGGCAAGATCCATCATTGCTGTTAGCAAGTGGGAAGTTATTCTCTGTATGCACATACTCAGTTAGCATGTCCTCTAATTTATTATCTGCATGGGTAAGCTAGTCAAATTACAAGGACATCATTATGAAAGCAACATCACCATCAGCTAGGTTATGTGTCCTTGGTCCTTCAAGCAAGTTCAAGTTAACAAGGAGCTTGGGATGAGCTGCATATTCTGGCTCTCTGTGTGTCACTGGCTTAACTGCCTAATAACCAGGCTGCATATCTGCTTCAGGCTGCTGCTGCAGAAAGGAGAGACAGCCTTTACTGGCATGTTTGAGAAGCATCTACCAGCCCAGATGTCCCTGTGGAGTCCTGCTTTTGTGCTTTCCTTTTATTAAGCTCATCATCCTTTTCCTTCTGAAGGAAAGAGTGGTTTTGTTGGGTTGCTTGCTTGCCAATTTTTTTTTTCCTGTAGAGAAACAATATCCTTCTGTTCCCCCAAATCTGACAAACAAGCCTCTTCTATCCCTTCAAACTCCCTCCTAAACTCCCTTCTTTCAATCCAATACCCTTCTGCTCCCCCAAATATGACAAACAAGCCTCTTCTATCCCCTCAAACTCCCTCCTAAACTCCCTTCTTTCAATCCAATACCCTTCTGTTCCCCAAAATCTGACAAAAAAGCCTCTTCTATCCCCTCAATCTCACTCCCAAACTCCCTTCTTTCAATCCAAAGGGAGAACCAACTGCTTCAAGATTCAGGGTAGGCCACTAGATACATGGGGGAATCCTCAAATCAAAGTTGGAATGAGGCTTCTGTTTCTCTGTTGTGACTGAAGTCTAGGTCCAGAGTTTTGCCCTAAGCCCTGGTCTGTCCATCTATGGTGGGACTGACTTGGTAGGTGCAAAGGTGCATTTATTTTTCCTTTTCTTTTGTTCCTGTGAAGGGAACAGGAATAGTTGATTTGTATAGGGGGGAAAGGGACTGTGTCACGTTGCTCAGATCCCACTGATTTGCAGGGAAGTTGTACATCTGATGCAGGAGAGCCTGTAACTTGTCACTGTCACACACATGAGCCCAGGTGGCTGAGATGAAGCCTATGAAGATGTAGATGGCAAAAGATTAGTTAAAGTATCACATGGCAAGCGTGTATTATGTGTCTCGCTGCTCTGCTGGTGAAGGAGCCAGATGATGAAGGCCTGAGGGATCAGTTACTGTATGTGTAACCCTTCTGCCAAGGCATGACTGGCAGCAACAGGAGCCACATTTGAATTTTACCCCATCCAGAGACCCTGTGCTCAGTGGGCTTATTTTCATGGCACAAGCAATTGCCTGAGGAAGCAGAATTTTGTAAAGGCAGGGGAAACAGAAGAGTGTTCAAATATACCTCAGATGTTCCTTTTCCCCCCTGGAGAATATGCAAATTAAAATGTTTAAAACAAAGCCTGCTTAAAAATTTTAATCAAGGCCCCCCTCCTTCTTCCCCCCCTGCCTTCCTTTCCCTCCCCTCCCACAGGTTCCCCTCCTCACTCCCACAAGTTATCTATCACTTCTGTACTCTTGTTCTGAAGGGAGTTGGGAGAATTCTTCCTTTCCCCATACTTTGGAGGAGTGGAATGAATGAAGCAGAGCTGACAGCCTCATGTTTCCCTACAGTACACTGACTGTAAACTGATCTCTACTTCATGACAAGGGTCTTTCTTTGTTAAAAAAAAATCCTGCCCCCCCAAATGCAGTATGAAAATGTATATGCAATAAATCACTCACAAGGCTTTCATTTACTTTCTTCCCTTCTGCCCCTGAGAGGTTGGGTTTTCTCCAGTCCCACTGCAGTTGGCTAGGTTGAACATTGCCCACCATGGCGAGGTAGCCTCTGCCCTGCAGTGAATGCAATTGCAAGCACCCATAGAAGCTCTCTGCAGCAGGAGGTGTGTGATGCAGGCCTCCAAGCAAACAGATGCACAGGACAGTGCCAGAAACAAATCCAAAGATGATACCCTTGAGGAAGAAGGCTTTGCTAGGTGTTGTTCTGGGATGTGCTTGAAGAAGAGAGAGAACAGTAAAATAAGGGAAAGAAGCAGAAACAGCTCTGAAACACTGACAGTAAGAAATCAGAGAAAAAGACTAAAAGTAGCTTTGGGCAGCAGATTCCTTCCTGTGGGAAGCAGGGACACTGCATATTCTTCCCAAGTTCTTCAAAGGTATCACTGCTTTCAGTTCCTCTTCTGACTTGGGACAGTTCAAGTGTTGTTTGCATGCAGATGGGGAATGTGTTCTCCTGATGTTCAAAGCAGTCACAAAATAACTTGGGTGAGAAAGGAGAGAGAGGCAGGAAAGCAGAGGGAGAGACTAAGGTGAGGCTGTTAGAGCAGAGCTGTGCTGAGCGGAGATTAATCAGAAGGGAAAGGAGAGTTGGGTAGTAAGGGGAGCTGTGTAGTAAGCTGGGCAATAAAGAGAGGTGCAAGGTGTGGGTAAGAGGTGCAGAGCTGGCTTTGGGGATCTTTTAGGGTCCCTCAAATCCACTCAGTGATGAGCTTATCTGGCTTTGCCAGCTCAACCAGTGAGGTGAGGCAGGCTCAGCATCGGCAGCAGGCAGAGAGGCAGGCCCCAGCTTCCATTTCATTTGGGGCAGTGATGGTTCAGAGCTGATTTAAAGGCAAGCAGTTCTTTAATTTGCACACTTTCCTGCTGTCCTTTTTCATCTTTTAGAGATTAAGAGAAACGTCTGGGAAAGAGAATGAGTAGAATAGAATAGAATAGAGTAGAATAGAATAATAGAATAAATCAGGTTGGAAGAGACCTTCAAGATCATTGTGTCCAACCTATCATCCAACACCACCTAACCAACTAAACCATGGCACCAAGCACCCTATCAAGTCTCCTCCTGAACACATCCAGTGATGGTGACTCCACCACCTCCTCAGGCAGCCCATTCCAATGGGCAATCACTCTCTCTGTGTAAAACTTCCTCCTAACCTCCAGCCTAAACCTCCCCTGGCTCAGCCCGAGACTGTGTCCTCTTGTTCTGGTGCTGGTTGCCTGGGAGAAGAGACCAACCTCTGCCTGTCTACAACCTCCCTTAAGGTAGTTGTAGAGAACAATAAGGTCACCCCTGAGCCTCCTCTTCTCCAGGCTAAGCAACCCCAGCTCCCTCAGTCTCTCCTCACAGGGCTTGTGTTCCAAGCCCCAGCCTTTAATTGCCCCGTGTGTGAGTGCATGAATTTGCCACGTCAGGTGCTTGATGATGCCTCCTGCCTCTATGAGATAAAGTTTGGTGGCTGTATTTTGGCTGGGTCAGGGATGTAAACCTTCAGGTATTTAACATCCTGGAAGCTTGCTTAACGCTGAAGAGAACACTGAGGTGGCTTTAGCTGACTTCTCATGCATCAAATGTGTGGAAACACGAGGTGAATGCGCAAAGAAGAATATTTCATATCGACAGTATAATACTCTGGTGCCGGTTCAGTGGCTCTCCAGCCTTATTCAACACATCTTTCCCAGCAGAACAATGTTACTGAAATGAGATTTCATTAAAAGTAAGCAGTTAAGCACACAGAGCAACGTCTCCATTTCCTTTCTAACGCTCTGGTGCTGAAAACAGATCCCATTTCAAAAGGGAATGTTTAACTACAAATGTAATTTGTGAGAGAATAATTCTTTATTGTGTGGGTTGGTGGCTTCTCTTTTTTTTTGCCGTTGTTGTTGGTTTGTTGGTTTTCTTTCTCTCTTTTCTTTTCTGTTACAAAAATCTGCTGAAAGCATGCATATTAGCAGAGCACCCTTTCTCGCAGGGTTTTAATTTGCTGCTTCTTTCAAAGGAGCTGCCTAGGAAAGTTGTCGGAGTGATTTCTCCCTAGCTATTCTGCTGAACGGTCCCTAATTACCCTCAGCATTTGCAAGGTGAATGGTGCTCTTATATAATCAACATTAATAATTCAGCTTAGTCCAAGAAAGCTTATTGCAGTTAGCTCTTTGATGCCAGAAAACCTCTACTGAAGCATTCATTCTTCATTTAATTCATAAGCTCTTAATAAAGCCAGTCCAGGCGAAGTATTTGAACGTAGCTCCCACGGTTAAAAATGGGAGCTGAAATTTTTTTCAGGTGGGCTGTGGTAAGCAGCTCTTGTACATTCTGGTAGGAATTAACTTTTCCACTCTGTTTCTAACCCTCAGGATTGGGTTAATAGAGGTGCCCTTAGAAATGATGTGCATGTAAGCATGCTTTCTTCTTCCTTTCATTCTACATACTTATTTGCTCTCTCTGGTGGAAATGCTGCTGTGCCATGCGATTGGCAAACAGTGGTAATGGAAATGGCCTAAATTGGTGCCAGGGGAGGTTCAGGTTGGGTATTAAGAAAAATTTCTTTCCTGAAAAAGTGGTCAGGTGTTGGAATAGGTTGCCCAGGAAGGCGGTGGAGGTGTTCAAGAAATGTGTGGATATTGGAAGATGGTTTAATGTCCCTGGTGGTCTCAAGTTGATGGTTGGATGTGATACTCTTAGAAGTCTTTTCCAACTGAAAAGATGGGAAATGATTCAGGAAAATGAGTATTGTGGCTAACACAGAGGCAAAAGTATTATACAGTATCCTAGTGAGGACAGTAGGGTGTCCAGCTAAAATAAACATGCATGGCTTGGCACAGACCAGGTGGTCCTGGAGTCCCTGGGATCGTGGCCCATCTTCCACGGACTAACGCTGCTACCCGTCTCCTCCATGTGCTGTCTTCTACACTGTTGTTTAAGTCTTCACCAGGTTTTGAACTGGATTGATTTGCCAGCTGAGCCATTTACTTCAGCAGCTTAGAAGAAGTAGTTGTTTATGTTATCCCCAGGAAGGTGGAAACTAGAGAAATGTCTGGAGCCAGAGCCTCTACCTCACCAGTCCCTGGAACCACCCTCCCTGTCCCAGGAGGAAGCTTCTGACATAGCCAGGAGGGGATGGTCTTGTACAGCTTTTCATAGATCATCTTCTGAAGAAGGAAGGGCCAGGAGGAAGTGCTGAGACAAAGGAGTCCTGTCTGTTGCAGACAATGAGACTTGCCTGGCCCAACTACTTCTTTTTTCTTTTTATTACAACAGTTGTTAAGTTTTTGAGAGTTTATCAATGCTGCTGTAGCACTTCAGGTATGAACTACTGCTGTGATTTTTCTGTGGGCTTTTGAAAGAGTCTAGAAAACCTCTTTGGAACAAAATGTTTATTATTTATTTAATGGAGTTCATTAGTGGAGTTGGTCAGTTCAGCTTTATGCTTCATTAGCAGCATGCTTCTCATATGGTGACACGTAATCAATCAGTCCTGTACCATTTGAGGTTATTCTGCACATGAATTTCCTTTTTGTTTAGCGTCTCCAGACTGGCATACCATTTTTCTTGGCCTTTTCCAGCGCTGAACTGTAGATAAGACCAGCTTCGAGTCCCTGAGATATCTGTCTGCTCAAGGAACTGTGCAAGGAAAACAAACTGCCTCCTTAATTAGAAGGCTGTGGCTGCTCCTGATCTGAATGACTAAATATCCTCTTTCTCTCAAATGAACATGTTCTTACTCACATGAGAAGTCTGATTGTTGTCAGTGGGAATTACTACTTGGTGCTGTGTGGGAGGACCGAGTGGAAAAACCTGTGGTTATCACTGGTTGTCTTTGTGAAGGAGAAGTCTTCATGGAGGTTTGGTGGCCTTGAGTGCTGCCATGCAGAAAAAGGCATGATGTGATTTGGAGTCTTCCTGATGGTACTGATGAAGCTCTGGGAGCACCAAATCCACCATGCTTTTGAAAGGATGGGGTTGTAAGCCTGTTTTTAAAGACAAGACATCAGTCATTCCTTGCAGCTACTTCTTGTGAATGGTTTATAAACCTTATGGCTGTTGGGGAAATGACCTGTGCAGCACAGATTTGGGGAGGAAAGAATCACAGGATCATAGAGTGGTAGGGGATGCAAAGGACCTCCAGAGATCATCGGGTCCAAGCTCCCTGTCAAAACAGAATCACCTATGGTAAGTTACACAGGAAAGCATCCAGAGAGGAATGGTAAAGTTATGTGTAGAAAGGATGTACAGTAGGAAAATTGCCATTACTCCAAGAAGTCTTTTCTGACCCATGAAAGACATGAGATTTCTGCCTGCTCTTGAATTTATTTCTCTGGGTGCATGAAGTTTTGGAGAGTTGGAAAATATGAGCAGGGATCAGGAAGAAAGCTGTGGGGTTCCCTGCAACAGTCAAAAGCAAGGATAATTGTTAGTTCTGCATGAGCACAAGCTAATCTGGAGCCTCTGCTTCACACCAGTTCTTACTGGCCAAGAGCAGCTGTGAATAGACAGAAAATGATACAGAGCCATAGCCAGTGCCCTAGCTATGGGGGTAGTTAATCATCAGCTCAGAGAGAGCTGCTTCTATCCTCCCATGGAGCTGCATTCTTAGCACCGCTCTTTGCAGCCTTGTGACTTTCTCTTTGTGCCGACTAACAGTTAATTATCTTGTTAAACCCGAGCGGAGCTGCATTGAGTCGTCACCACTCAAGGGTCATATGATATTGAGCAAAATGCCAACAATTTTGCTGCTGGAGAACAGGGCTGTGAAATACAGCATTATCATCTGAAGCAAATAGGCTCACTGGTTTTCTATTTGAGTCCATGTACACATGACCTCTTTTGACTTTGAAGTGCAGTTGAAAGGAGAAATTCATTTGCGCTTATTTGCATTTCAGTCATGTCGACAGAGAGATAGAAGAGTTCCTTTGAGATGAACCTGTAAGCAGTCACTACCTAAAAAATAAAATAGGAGTAATGGAGAAGTTGAGTGGGAACAGGTGGAGAGATGGAATTGCTTCAGGTCATAATAAAGAGGTAAGATAAGCCCTGAGTTAGTAGGCAATCATGCGTCCTTAACATGAGACTTGCCTCTTTGGCAGCTCTCATAGTCGCAGCAGGCAAGCTTCTGCTCCACATCAGACAGCAAGGACAAGCAGAGGTTTCATACATGTGAGGAGCAGCATCCCATGCAGAGTCTTGGGACACACTGGTCCTTGATCACCTTAGCCAAGTAGCTTAGCCATGCTCCAGCCGTTTGGTGCATTTGTACCACATGACCGACGATTCTCTCTCATGTCTGGGGGTGTAAGGGGAACACATGGCAATATGGCACAGGATGTTCATTTACACATTGATTCAGGGTTCACCAGTTTCTTTCTTTTTTAACTTATAACTGTGATATAGGTGGGTGGAAATGCCATCTTCCTGTGTTAAGCAGCAGCTTAAGGCTGTTAGTTTTGGTAAGTCATTGGTGTCCACTATGATAAATAGATGTAGAAGTAATCCTGCACTGGCATCTCTTGACCATCTGTCTGGATAAGGCACACTTAGGTTAGTTTACACAGGAGCTCTGCTGTTCAAAGAGTAACCATTGCTCCATCTGAACATAAAACTGGGCAAATGTTATCTCCAGTAGTATCATGGGCAAGGTCAGAAGAGCAGAAGATAGAAAAGTCAGCATGAAAGGACATCTGTGTATGCTCATACAGATACGTGCTCATGCACCATTTCCCCCAACATTTGGTCAACTCTATTGATGCGAGTTGAACACAAGTGAATGGGACAAAGTTTTTTGCTCTCCCTGTGTGTGTTTTGCTCAGCTCCACTGGAAAAGGTTCTAAGAGGTATTTGCTGCTAATAATTCTCAAGCTACCAATGAATGGAAAAGTATCTTATTAGAATGATTTACTGTTCATCACACACAATAAATGAATGGACTTATTCACTGGCAGTCACACATCTCTGGGTAATCCTTTTGAAGGTCATTTGTACCAGTCACCAGCCTCTCACCACAAGCTACTGCAGCATGGAGCTACATGTCAAGGACAGAGAGTTGTTGAAAAAAGTGGGATCAGGTCCCCACACTGGTCTGGGTTTGTTCTTCACCCCAGTTCCTGCACCTCACATCACCAAGGACTAGTAAAGAGAAGATCAGAAACAGATGAAAATAACCCTATTTGAATTATGAAAACATCTCAGCCCCAAAGAAAAGAGCTATTAGTGTTAATTGATCTCTAAGGAAGCTGGAGCAGAACAGTTTGTTCTGAGAAGTCTTCTCATACCAGCTATTACACTAACCAGTTTGCAGGGCATCTGTAACAGCTTCCTCTTGGTGGAAAACCATCTGACTTGAGGAGAACAGGATTGCAACATATTATTAGCATATTTATTATGCGCTGCTTCAAGTTCTTAAAAAAAAATGCCCTGCTTTGAGTTTTGTGTTGTAATTTCCTTCCTCAGTTCCAGAGTCAGCAAACAGTAGAGAAGAGTAACAATATGACCTCACTGACAAGAAACATCCAAAGGAATCAGGTTGTCATAATGACCTGGAAGGTATATTTGAGTGCTGCTCACTCCTTTAGAGTAAAAGACTTTAAACTGTGTTACCACCCACCTCTCACAGCTACAGCAAAGTCTGCTGGTGACTGTTCCCTGCCTGAGTGGGTCTGAGCACCATGAGAAGTGCTAAATGTCTACAGATCATTTGCAAGGTACTAAAAATATACTTGGTGTTTCAACCTGAGGGAACCCAGACTGTGTCACCCACCCACGGGCATGCTGCATGCCAAGGAGTGACTGAGGTCTTCAAGCGCAGAGATGAGAGCTGTGGGTAGCAACACAAAGTAACACCTTGTCCCAGCTTGACAAGATTTTTCCCTGCCAAGGGGTCTGTCAGTCAGCTGACACAGACAGGTATGGAGCTGCTGGAAAAAAGGCAATATTTCTGTCTCATGTCCCATAGGTGTGAGGTGGCCATACCACTTGAAAGGCAGGAGGTGATTAGGGACAAACTGAGGAACTTGCTGTCTCAATCTTTCTTTCTGCCTCCCTCCCTTTGTCACTACAGATAATTACTCATTTTTCATTGCTTCTGTACCTTGTCTTGCTCACTGGTGTCCTTTCAAGGGCCAGTCCTGAGTGACTAGTTTGCTGCCAGGGGTAGAGCTTGGTCTTCTGCATTTTCAGGCAAAGCCACAAACTGGGACAGGTATTGATCCCATTATTCTGAAAGATGATGGAGATTCCTGCTCAACAGCTGTTCAGATGTACTAACAAGGAGAACTGAGTAAATGGTATCTATTTACAGGATGCACAGCACCTCAGGCTTTATATAACTGCACTGAGAGAGCTGCTGTTGTCTGCAGGGCCAGGACCTCAGCCTGTTCATGGGGTGAAGCTACAGCTGTGGTTGTCCACTTGTATTCACTTGATGCAGAGCAAATCCAGGTAAGCATAGACTGGTAGTTTCCATTTCAGAAGCCTTGATATACTTCCATTTTATGCTTCAGAAAATAAATACAGGGGTGTTGGCTGATGTCTCTTAGGCAGGAGGCTTGAGTGAGTATATCTTGAGAAAAGTTTAACAAGAGGACACAGTGTCAAGATGTGCTGGGGGGTTTAGACTGGATGCTAGGAAGAAATTCTTCATAGAGAGAGTGATTGCCTATTGGAATGGGCTGCCTGGGGAGGTGGTGGAGTAACCATCATTGGAGGTGTTTAGAAGGAGACTTGATAGGGTGCTTGGTTGCATGGTTTAGTTGATTAGGTGGTGTTGGATGATAGGTTGGATGCGATGATCTTGAAGGTCTCTTCCAACCTGGTTTATTCTATTCTATTCTAAGTAGAAAACATACCTGCAGGGAATATCACTCTTGCAGAGGACATGTTTAATCCACAAAAGACACTCTTCTATGGGTAAAAGTCAGACCCCACATTATCTTCTTCCCTGGGAAAGTTTTCCCAGATATCTCCTGAGGAGATTTCAGGTGTGGGCCATATGATGGTGATGAACTGCACAGCTCCCATCCTGTCTGTGGGAGTGTGTTTGTATCAGGAATGCTGTACTAACACATCCAAAATGTAGGCAAATTTCAAAGAGCCCACACTGCTGTTCTGCAGCAAAGCCAGCTGAGGATTTATTTTTGGCAGGCTGTTAATAAATAAAAGGACATTGAAAATACAGGTCACAGAGTACAGCAGTATCCACTCCTGCTCTTCTCTGCTGGGTTCAGTGGAGTGATGCTAATCTGGCCTCTTTCTCCTTCCTCTGCAGCCTTCCATTTCAAACCCAGTTTTGCATGCATTCAGGCTGTAGGGACATGGGAGTTTGATTTGCTTGCTTGGCCCCTCTGAAACCTGAGCCCTGCTTCAGAACCAAACCCTCCTCCATTTCTTCCCACAGATTCTTGTTTTCAGCTGTGAGGAGCAAACCTGTGAGCACATTTTATTCTCCTCTTTTTCTGCTCACAAAAAGGACACCTTCCTTGTCCTGCAAGTCTCAATGATACTAAAAACAACTCAATGCCACAAAGTCCTGCTGCACACACAGACCTTGACTACAATGTCAGCCAAGCTGATCACTGCAGCTGTGCTTCAGAGGCTTAGCTAGTTGTTATCAGGGTCCAGCAGGCAAACAGCACCCTAAACTTGGCTGCTGCTCAGCTCCAAAATCCTCTTTCTCACCTTCCTCCAAGTTTAAACAATACAAACTCCAGGTTAGTTAAGACTGCAGGCAGGGGTAACCCATAAGTTGAGATGAGGAGCTTGGAAGTAGGCTAGACTATTTCTTCTTACAATTCATAATTGCCCTCTGGAAGTGCCCTCATTGTGTTGTCACATCACTGTTGTTCAGCTTTCCCACGGCACTTGGATCCGTCTTCTGCTTCAGTGGCACTGTACTTCCTTTCTCTCCTCTTGCTGCACCATGCCATTGCTACTTCATTTGCAATCATAAATTCATCTGGTTGTGCCACTGGTGGGCTTCTGTTTTTGGGTCATACCAACTTTCCTCATACAGCCCTGATTATACAAAGTACGCTTCTGAAGCTTGCTTTCTTATCAGATCTTTGGCCAGTTGACGTCTTTGTGATGCTCTGCTGGAAGGGAAAGGTGTAGAAATGGACTTGCTTTGCCTACCTTTTTTTTCCTCTTCCTCACATCTGCTCAGCCTCATCTTGTCAGACTGGACCAGATATCTCCCCTTCTTATGGCCATCATCTCATCCTCTCAAAATCCTTTGTCATGTATTTTATTGTGTGATACAGTAAGAGAGGAGACAAGGTGAAGTAAAGAGGGATTATGATGGCAGAGACCACGTGGAAGGAAAATGTAGGACAAAGGGACAGAAAGAGGGAAAAGGAAAAGCAGTTGCAACCTGCCACAGCAGTGACAAACAGCAAAATTAAGTAGAGTCAGACTTACAGTGCAGCCAATTATTCTGCCAGTAAAGGCTTGAGAGCAACTAATATCGCCTTCTGCCCCAGGGTTTGTTTCTCCTTATTTATAACACCATTACCAGGAGATGCATGACATGGAAGAACAACTGGGTGCATCACTTTGGGAGCAAGGAATGGTGAGTTGCTCCAAAGAGGAGAAAGAATCCTGAAGTAAGATAGGAAAATATGGAGGTTTACAGCCTGAATGAAGGAACAGTGTGATTGAGAGTATCTGAAATGGACACAGTAATTAAGTCAAGATAATGATACTAAAAGAGGCATTGTTTCTTTGTGTGTTTTCCATAATGATGGAAGTGAATCCAGGCCCAGCCCTGGAAACTTTCTAAATCATCACTCACTTAAAGTGTTCTTGGGTTGTTGGGTTTTTTTTTGTTTCCTTATTTTGATGAGACATCTCCCACTGAATGGTTGGAGTTTGTTTGCTTTCTCTCTTTGCTTCTTTTCTTGACAGACTGGTCTAGATTTTCCATGCATGGAAATTGTTGTGTACTTGAGCTCATTAAAGACATTCTCCTGCAAATTTCAGGGTGGTAGCTGAGAGCCTTTGATTTCCATTCTGAACAGGGGAGAGGCAAGGATGTTGCAGATATTCCTCAGCCTCCAGGAAGGATGAAAACACCAGATGAACAATGTACTGAGGAAGTTAATGGGGAAGCTGGAGAGTGAAGACAAGTCTTGCACTCATTCCTAACAGTGCTTGGGCATTTACAAAACCATTTGCACAGATTTAAATTCCTCTAGGATGTCATAGCCAGTGTCTTTCTTACTAAAGACTGAATCTGCTGACCACATGAAGCCACGGGGCAGCTGGACCACCCATGATCCTGCGTCATTTTCCATCATTTTATTATTTACCATCCTAGCCTGTAGAAAGTTCATTCTCCAGACAATTTTACAGCTGTCTCTCTACAGAAGTGATTCTGGCTCTCAAGTCATTTGTTCAGATTTGAAGTGATGCTGGAAGAGAAGGGAAGTAATTTTATCAGCTCAGCTTTGCCATGGCTGATAAACTCCTCTAAGTCACTACAAAACTGTAGATTAATGTGAGCTGTGTAGGAAAGCTAAGAGCTACACTGGATGACAAGAAAACAAGTTCTGCCAGATGTCTCCTGTGATGTAGAAAGGATGTCTCTCTACCCCTGATTTTCAAGTGTATGTCCAGCTTTTCTTTTCTAGGTATCAAGGCTGACACTTGATTATTCAAATGCTGAGCTTCAGCAGCTCTCATGGACTCCTGATGCACTTGAAGACCAGTCACTAGTGGTGTCCCCCAGGGATCAGTACTGGGCCCCATGCTCTTTAATATCTTTATTGATGATCTGGACGAGGGCATTGAGTCCATCATCAGTAAATTTGCAGATGACACCAAGCTGGGGGCAGGAGTTGATCTGTTAGAGGGTAGGAGAGCTCTGCAGGCGGACCTTGACAGGCTGGGCAGTTGGGCAGAGTCCAAGGGCATGAGATTGAACACATCCAAGTGCTGGGTTCTGCACATTGGCCACAGCAACCCCATGGAGTGCCACAGGCTGGGTTCAGAGTGGCTGGAGAGCAGCCAGGCAGAAAGGGACTTGGGGGTATTGGTTGATACTAGGCTGAACATGAGCCAGCAGGGTGCTCAGGTGGCCAAGAAGGCCAATGGCATCCTGGCCTGTATCAGGAACAGTGTGGCCAGCAGGAGCAGGGAGGTCATTCTGCCCCTGTACACCGCACTGGTTAGGCCATGCTTTGAGTCCTGTGTCCAGTTCTGGGGCCCTCAGTTTAGGAAAGATGTTGAGTTGCTGGAAGGTGTCCAGAGAAGGGCAACAAAGCTGGGGAGGGGTTTGGAGCACAGCCCTGTGAGGAGAGGCTGAGGGAGCTGGGGTTGCTTAGCCTGGAGAAGAGGAGGCTCAGGGGAGACCTTGTTGCTGCCTACAACTACCTGAAGGGGGGTTGTAGCCAGGTGGGGGTTGGTCTCTTCTCCCAGACAACCAGCACTAGAACAAGAGGACACAGTCTCAAGCTGCACCAGGGGAGGTTTAGGCTGGATGTTAGGAAGAAATTCTTCAAAGAGAGAGTGATTGGCCATTGGAATGTGCTGCCCAGGGAGGTGGTGGGGTCACCATCACAGGAGGTGTTTAGGAAGAGGCTTGATGGGGTGCTTGGTGCCATGGTTTAGTTGATTAGGTGGTGTTGGCTGATGGGTTGGACTCGATGATCTCGAAGGTCTCTTCCAACCTGGTTTATTCTATTCTATTCTGTTCAGAACATGGTTGGTAAATGAGGTATTCTTTTCTCAACACTTTCCAAAGTTATGACATCTGGTTTTAACACTCCAGCTTGTAAGTGCTTTTCATGAAAAAAATGTAAGAGGCCACCCAGAATATCCAGCATCCCTGTGGTTAGGAAACTCATCTGGTTCTTCTGATGTAACTCTTCTTCTCTGTTCCTGGTTTTGAGACGAAATTCAGCCTGAAGCTGGAAGAATTTAATCAAATCATGTTGTGCCAAACAGCACTGCACATTGACAGGAAGGAGGGGCACCTCAAGTTGTAAGGACAGTAATGAGATCATTAAGCTGCATTTTCTGCAGGGATTGCAAAAGCTTTACCAACAGTGCTTGCAGCATTGTAACTCTGGTGCAAGAGATGGTGTGTAAAGGTTCTTTTAACCATATTACAGATCAGCACATTTGCTGTCAGATGCTAGTGACTTGGTTTCTTGTAAGTAGCTCATTCTGGAAATCAAGCCACCTGCAAGATGACCTGAAGAAAGCTCCAAGGAGACCTAATTGTGGCCTTCTAGTATCTTAAGGGGGCCTACTAGAAAGCTGGGGAGGGACTTTTTGGGGTGTCAGGGATGACTTTTTAGGAATGGGGGGAATGGAACAAAAATAGGAATGGGTAGATTCAGATTGGATGTTCTTCCCTTTGAGGGTGGTGAGACACTGGCACAGCTTGCCCAGGGAGGTGGTGGAAGCCTCATCCCTGGAGGTTTTGAAGGCCAGGCTGGATGTGGCTGTGAGCAACCTGATGTAGTGTGAGGTGTCCCTGGCCATGGCAGGGGGGTTGGAACTGGATGATCCTTGAGGTCCATTCCAACCCTAACAATCCTATGATTCTATGACCGACTTTGTGTCAGGGCAAAAAGTTAATCTCTGTGGTCTGAGGCATGTCAGTCAGGCTGAACTTTCTCTCTATGTGTATGCTGGTCCTTGATGAAAGGGTGGGATGAGGAGTTAGCATGAATGTTATGCTCAAGTGCAACTTTATGATCTGTCATCCTTTATAGTGGGAGAAACACCTCAGCAGCAAGTATCACTGAACCATCTGTTTAAAGGAAGCAGAGGATAGAGTCTGAGAGTCCAGTTGAAGAAACTATACATAAGCCATCAGCCTCACAACTTGATACAGGTTTCTGTACACCCATGACTTTCCCTCGTGGTCCTAACATAACTTCTACTGATTTGAAATGTGAATTAAATAATGGAAGTGACCTTAACACTTCAGAAAGCCATGCAGGGCATTCCACAGTAATATTTCCTTACTAGGAATGGATCATGCCCCTTTAGTTGGTCCTGGGAGTGATAAAGAACTGGAGATACCTGCATAAACCCAGGGGTATTCCAGGGAGATATGTAGTAAAGTAGAAATTGGAGCTCAAAGCTGGGATGAAGTAAAAGCCAAGCACAAAACCCTAAACCAGCATCGTGTGCAGCCTTTGTTCTCTGATTCTGTGAAACCAAATGGCATGGACCATTACCAGGATCTATAAAAGAGCAGTTGTGTGTTGTGTTGGAGATTTACTCTACTGGTCCTTGCACTGATTTTAGCTTTTCCTAGCTTCTTTCATTGTAAATCGCTCCTGCACACATTTTATGCCTACCCCCAACATCTTTGGAGAGGAAGTGTTTCCTATGATAAACCAGTTCTCTCCTGGCACTTAAGCACTGTGGAAAACTGACAACAAATTGACTCTGTCAGGATAAGGGATCCCCAGTGAGGGCTTGTGTGGAATCTCAGGAGGCACCTGCTGCTCCTGCAGTGCTCTGCCTCTTGTGCTGCAGTGGCTCATCTGGGCCCCCAGACTGTCTTCTTTCTCAGGCAGAGCAGCATGACAGCAGCTTTGCAAATCTGAATAATCATCATGTGAGGCTGGAAGGATTTGCTGTGCACCAGGCAACATCAGACCAGGGTCATTGCTGCCAAGGCAGGGTGAGATGCTGGCCAGTGTTGTTAGACAGGAATAGCCTTTTGCAGTTTAACTGAAAAAAGTGGCCTTCCAGTTGTGCTTTCTATGCCTGTAGCAATTACAGACATCCTTTGCTTTACTTTTACAGAGTGTGGGAAACCTGGGGGAAAGCCTGGAGAAAAGAAGGCTGTGGGGAGACGCTATAGCAGCCTTCCAGTACCTGAAGAGGGCTTACAAGATAGCTGGGGAGGGACTTTTTACAAGGGCTTGTAGTGATAGGATGAGTGGGAATGGCTTTAAACTGGAAGAGGGAAGATTTAGACTGCATACTAGGCAAAAAAAAAAATACTTACGGTGATGGGAATAAGACACTGGAACATGTTGTCCAGGGAGATTGTGGATGCCTGATTGCTGGAGGTATCCAAGGCCAGGTTGGATGAAGCCTTGAGCTACCTGCTGTAGTGGGAGGTGTCCTGGCCCATGGCAGGATGGTTGGAACTAGGTGAGCTTTGAGGTCCCTTCCAACCCAAACCATTCTATGATTCTGTGATAACTGTACATGAAAACCAATGAGACTGTGTGCAGGGAGAGCAGCAGCAGGGTACTAGCCTCTAGGCCCTGCTTTACGTACTTGTGTTCTAGCTTCTCTAACCAGCACTGCTGGATTTTGTTTATTAAGCCTTTTTTCACCTTCTCAAACACTGAGCTCTTCCAGAGCAGAACCCCACTGGAGGTATTTAGGAAGAGACTGGATGGGGTGCTTGGTGCCATGGTTTAGTTGATTAGATGGTGTTGGATGATAGGTTGGACTCGATGATCTCAAAGGTCTTTTCCAACCTGGTTAATTCCATTCTATTCTCATCTTCTATTCTAGAAGAAGCAAATTTGTCTTGGCATAGATTACTTCTGATTCTGTAGTGCTGAAAATTTTCTCTGATGGGCTTTGCAGCTTCACAAAACTGGAATGAAATATGGTCAAAGTACCAATGTGTTTTGCTCTCAGAGTGGGTTTACTTGACTTCTAACTACCTTTCCCCCCCTCACTTAATCAGAAAAGAGGTGATAAAGAACAACTTGGAGTACATAAAAATCTGTCACATTGCACAGTTTGTCCAAAGCACAAACAAGAAGGCAATTAAGGTCTGATAACCCTGGATTTTTAAGAGTAGCTTGGCAGGAAGGCTCATTTAGAGAATGTAGACTTTGTAGTGATGAATTCAAATTACTTTGGTGCCACCTGTGATGATTCACTCTCAGTGGGGTGCTCTTTAGGTGTAGTAAGCCTGGGAAACGTCCCTTTGCTTATATCCCTTAGTTGTGCCAGTGGCAGTGTTCATTGAGGTCATGGGAAGCCCATGGGTGGATGTGAATGGTGAATGCCTTGTGGTCTTTTGGAAAGCTGTCTGCCTTTTATGCAGAGCTCTGAGAGACTGTCAGGATGTGTAGGTGAGCAGTAGCAGTAGCTCTGGTTTCAGATAAAATCTCCTTTTGTTGAAGCACCCTTGGTTGATGTGGGCTTCATCAACAAGGAAACCACTAATGGTAAACCTCCTAAATTCAGATGTTGGCAGGCAGTGAAATAAATAATGCTGACATGGACCATAGTTAGAAACAGTTTGCTTGACTTGGTGTTGGGGGGGAAAGTTAGCCCTTGGTCAGTAGGAATCAAATTAGCTTGTAAAATGCTGAAGCAAATAAACAGAGCCTTTCCCCCAAACAACCTTTCCTTGTGCTGTATAGTGCTGCTGCCCCCCATCTCCATGCTGAGGAGCCCATCTCCATCCAGGCCTGGCATTAGTGCTGTTGTGCAATTGACCTGGGTGCTCATCAGCAGTCCATCTCTCCTTCACAGGCCATTAACTGCCCAGAAATCTCCAGCCTCAGGTTGTCCTTCCTGGTCGAGTGAAAAACAGCTGTAAGCTTCATCACAAAGCCAGCCATAAGGGGAAAGGGCTGGGTGATGGATCTGTCCTCTGCCACTGAGTCAATGCTGGGTTCTCAGTCTTTTGCACTTCAATTAGTGCCTGGGTGCAGGTTGTGTAAGGAAAGGCTAATGCACTACAAGAAATTACAAGAGGGTGGTGGCTCTGCTGGGTGGAAAAACATGCCATTAAAAAGGGCTTACAGCAGCTAGTGACAAACCACATCAGGCAGTGTATTTAGCAACCTGGGCTCCCCGCTGTGAGAAGAGGTTAAGAGGAAGGCGCGAGATCATTCATAAAAGAGCATGAAGGTCTCCCTTGCTGGTAAGTCATTTCTGTCACATTGCTTCACACACAGCCTGCTAGGGAGCAAACCCAAAACCACAGTGGAAATCATAAATGAGCATGTGGGACTGCACAGACAAGGTAAAAATTGTTCCCTCTTCCTCCCCACAGTTAGGTCTATTTCTAAGGAAGTTGCACACCCAGTAAAACTTACTGCAATTAATAACTTTGTTTGTACCAGCTAGCTGCAATAAGTGCTAATGATCCACATTGAATGAGTGTTTTCTTTTACTCCATTTATGTGAGCAGGTTTTGAAGAGGGTTTGTGGGGTTTTTTTTACCTTCATCAAAGCCACTGTATTTGAGATCACTGCATCAACCTGGGAAGAAACATCTTCAGAGCCATTGTTGTACCCCTCGTATTTGTCAGTCCCATCGTTGGTGCACCTCCTTGTTCTCTCCCCTAAAAGGTTTGTCTCTTAAGTCACAGCCTTTGTCTCCTATTCTGAAAGCTAGCCATTTGTGGTTCTGTGCATTCATGCCTTCTGCTTCCAGGAACTCAAGTGCCTCAGGTGTCAAGTGACTTGGAGGTGGCAAAAGCTCCAGGCTTACTGAAACAGCTCCGTTGGTGGCTATAGCATTTGAGGTTCAAACCCATAACTGTCATAGCTAGAGCCCAATTCTGGAGCACTCTGTAGAGCAAAGGTGGTTAGAAATATCTCTTTCAGGATGTGCATTATGATTTTTGTCTTGAACCACCTGTTGAACAGTGCTTCAGGAATGAGTCAGAGCCATGTACTGAGGGAGTTCCCTGTGGGGGGTCCCTCTGTGGCATCAGGTAAATGGGGCATGACATTATGGGTAATAAAAAATCCTGTACAATACTCACCAGAAGGCTCTTGAAAATAGGGCAGAGTGAGTTAGGAAGTGCCTGGTTGCTTAGCAAAAAGTTAAAAGTGTGGTAGGGTGCTTCTGTTCAGGTATCACCAGTAAGTTTGCAGGTGACACCAAGTTAGGTGGCAGTGTTGATCTGCACGAGGGTAGGGAGGCTCTGCAGAGTGTCTTGGATAAATTGGATCAATGGGCCAATCTTAATGGCATGAGCTTCAGCAAGACTAAGTGACAGGTCCTGCACCTGGGCCACAACAACCCCATGCAATGCTACAGGCTTGGGGAAGTGTGGCTGGAAAGCTGTCTGGCAGAAAGGGACCTGGGGGCTCTAATCAGCAAGCTGCTGAATATGAGCCAGCAGTGTGCTCAGTTGGCCAAGAAAGCCAAAGGCATCCTGGTTTGTATCAGAAATGCTGTGTCCAGCTGGAGGAGGGAGGGGATTGTTCCCTTGTATTCAGCTCTGATGAGGCCTCGCCTGGAGTATTGTGTTCAGTTTTGGGCACCTCAGTACACGAGAGAGATGTGGAGGTGCTGGAGCCAGGGCAGAGGAGGGCAATGAAGCTGGGGAAGGGCCTGGAGAATAAATCTGATGAAGAGTGATTGAAGGAGCTGGGGCTGCTTAGTTTGTGAAAGAGGAAGTTAAGGGGAGACCTCATTGCTGTCTACAGCTACCTGAAAGGACCTTGTGGAGAAGCTGGTGCTGGTATCTCTGGTAATTAGTGATAGAACAAGAGGGAACAACCTCAGACTGTGACTGGGTAGGTTTAGACTGGAACATTTTCCCAGCAAGAGTGGCCAGGTATTGGAATGGGCTGTCCAGGGAGGTGGTTGAGTCACCAACCCTGGATGTGTTTGAGGGTCGTTTGGGTGTGGTGCCTGGGGATATGGTCTAGGGGTGAGCCTTGTAGAGTAGCGTTAATGGTTGGGCTTGATGATCTCAAGGGTCTTTTCCAACCTGAATGATCCTGTGAGGTGAGCAAAAAGTCATCGCATGTGTCAAGGAGGAGGCTTGCATTGAACTCTTACAGTTCTGCTCTCTGCATGTGTGCCTGATGGTTAAAGTCCTTCCATAACACTTGTGGAAAACTTCAGGAGGCAGCAGCCAGACCCACTAGTGGTTTCTCTCCCCAGTATGGACATACTTGACTGTATTTGTCATTCTGGCTTCTTTTTTGTTGTTCTAATTCTCAGGTTTTATGCTGCAGTTGGCATCCTTATTTCTACTTCCAGCGCTGCGGTGGTTTGCTGAGTTGTTGGCTGAGTTTTGTGGGGGTTTTTTGGTTGTGGATTTTTTCCCTCCCCCCCACTTCCCTCTTAAATTCTCCTTCAGCCTGCTCTGAGTCTGCCCTTCTAGAAACACAGCTTTGTCCTTGGATATCGCTTGACCTGCTTTGCCAAGGTGTTTATCTTCTGCAATGCAGGTACCAAACTTCTCGGTCTAATATTTCCCCAGGCAGTCTGTTGGCTGAGGCAGTGCCTGGGGAGGTTTCTTGGGGAAATATGTCTGCCTTCTATGACCCCTTCCAGAAACTTGGAAAGGAAGTTGAGAGGTGTTAAAACTTGGACCAGGGTGTGTGGAGAGGGGAGAAACAAGCAAGTTCTGCACTAGCAACAGGCACTGTGGCTGCCTGCTTCTCTGAGAGGCTTGACATAAACTCAAGTGGGTGTGAATTACTGATGGAAAGAAGGGCAAAAATGACTTGATTTTTCTGCTCTCAGGCTGAAAAACTCCATAGTGATTTAGAAGAAACTGAATCATCTTGCATCCAGTGGTGACTCTGAACTGGAAGGGGAGACTCTTACTTTGTGGGTGCTTATTTTGGCTGTGAAAACACCTTGGTGCCTTGTAGGCACCTTTAGCTTCTTTAGCTTTACACCACACATATACCCCCTTGCTCAACAATGTTATTCCTTCTTATGGAGAAAAGTTAAGGTGAAATGATAGCAAATGATATGGTGTGTCTGCAGATGACTGTTTTGAGGGGAAGTTCTTTCCATTCCAGTGGCTACTCCCTCACTTGGCACTCGTGTAGCATAAATCCTGCTTCATTTACTGCTGTTTATGACAGGGGAGCTCAGACCAACAGCAAAGGCTGCTGCCAAGAGCACCTAATCAAATCAAGTATTACAGATCCCTGGCTGCATGCTGGGCAAGCTGCAGACCGTTTCAGGGTTGCAAGAAAACTGGACTCACTGTCCTCTTCCTGGCTTTCATAGCAGCTAGAAGAGATAGATGCCCAGATGCATTGCTTCTGCTGGTACACCACACCTCCATTCCCCTCCCCTGCTTCTTACAGGGCATTAATCATGATGGCCCAAGCACAACATCTGTGCTGTGAGAATGTGTCATGATTGAGTTAATCATACAGCCATGTTTTAGGACTTGTATTGCCCCATCTTAGGCTGAACCTGAGCCAGTAGTGGCCAAGAAGGCAAATGGCATCCTGGCCTGTATCAGGAATAGTGTGGCCAGCAGGAGCAGGGTTGTCATCTTGACCCTGTACTCAGCACTGGTTAGTCCACACCTTGAGTCCAGTTCTGGGCCCCTCAGTTCAAGACCTAACCTGTGACAGCCACCTAGGTGCAGCAATGCCTAGCAGTGAGTAATGTTCTTCACTGCACCCTTTGCTTACCAGGTGAAAGTCAGTTCCCTGGGGCTCTGTGACATTTGGTAGTCCCCTTCAAGTCATGGCTCTAGCTTAGTCTTGGAGGTTTGATGGTCCTCAAGATTTCACCCTCTACCAATGTTCATACAAAAGAACTGATCTGTAGCAAATTCTGGGTGTCACTTAGCAGATGCAACAGACTGGAGATGAAAAGGATGTGCCCAACTCTCAGCTGTGCTTGTGACGCATGTTTAGCCTAACCACAGCTGCTTTGTTCTCAAGACCACTGTTGTAGTTTTAACCTGTGATCACAGCCTCCTCTGCTGACATATCCTCCTGAACACTGTCCTCTGCCCCTGCCTTAGCTGCTTTACATCATCCTGCCTTTCTTCAAACACTGACAAGAAGAATTTGATGGTGAGAAGGGCATCAGGGCTGAGTTAGGAGCAGCAGAGTTGTGTGTGACAAAGCTGTGTGTGTTGGCTGTCCTAAGACTTTTCCCGAGGAAGGTGCCAATGGAGAATAAATCCTTGTGCACTTATGTTGCTCCTTGGGAATAGCAGGTCATGGATCTGTTTTGGTGAGCTGGACAAGTGCAGTGGTTGGGGAAAGGGTGTCTCTCACAGAAGTACAATACCCCAGCAGTGGGTTGTCATATGCTCCAGCCCCTTCTACTCCAAACTCTTTCCCTAGCTGCAGAAATGTTTCTTCTCTCCCCCTATCACCATCTTCACCCTGAAATGAATGCTTCTAGAGCAAACTCCTCTCTTGGCCCTGCACATCATCCCAGTGTTGTAGCTCCACAGCACCTCTCTGCAAACACCTCCTGGTGTCACTCCTGGGAGTGACACACTGCTGCTGTGTGAGGCTGGTCAGGAGGAGAAAGCTGTCCTGCAGGAAGGAGGCAAAATAAAGAGGCTGAAAGAAATGGCTTGCTGAGGTGGGTGAGTGTGTCAGGGCTTGGGAATTGAAACCAAATACACTCTTCATGCAGGGATCCTCTTCTATTCAAAGCAGTATTCTGGCTTACAGGGGTTTGTTTTATGTAGGTGGAGGATGCTTTGACTTCAATAAATTCATTTTGGTTTCTGTAGAACTAGCAGAACCTCCATGACCTTGGTTTGGATGTATGCAACTGTACTACAGTAATGCTGTTGCTCGTGTTTGAGGATCACAGCTTCAGGGTGCCAGGCACTGCAGGATAAACACCATCCCTCCCCCCAGCAAAATGCTACATGACAAAACAGATGTCACAGCTTGCAGCTGCTGGAGAGCTATCTACAGACTACATGGGGAGGAGAAGCAGCCAACCTGTTGGCCACATTTTGTAGCACAGCTTACCAGGTGCTGGAGCTGTGATGTGCATGTGTGATACCTCATCTCCAACAGCAACCACACCTGGTGCCTGGAACAAGGCATGGAAGGTGTAATTGCCAGACTTGCTCTTCAGAGGCAGTGGAATAATCCCATATACAATGATGATCAAAAATATTTCTACACCCCAAATGCTTGTGACCTTGTACCTGCAGATATAATGTTGTGCTTTAAGGCATATTTGCCCAGGGAGGTGGTGGAGTCACCGTCCCTGGAGGTGTTCAAGAGGGGATCGGATGTGGCACTGGTGCCATGGTTTAGTCATGAGGTCTGTGGTGACAGGTTGGACTTGATGATCTTTGAGGTCTCTTCCAACCTTGGTCATTCTGTGATTTTTTTTGTGTTAAAGGCACTAGAGAAAGGACTTGGCATCCCTTTTCAAGCCATAAACATAAGAGCTCTAAGACAAAGTACATGAGCCTGTGCTGTCTGCCTCAGCATTCATATCTCCTTCATCTGTTCCGTGTCGCCAAACTCAGTTGTTGCCTTTTGCTGTCAGTGGAGATAAACCAGGGCTAATTTAGTCCACAATATATTTTATTTTCAGTCTGCTGCTATGGAGCCAAATGCTCTGCTGGGGCAGCCAGGGAATAAGCCGTCTGCTGCTGTGCTGGAGCGTTACATCTGTCCTGCACCCATGCCACGTTTGCCCTGTGAAATTAGAAAGTGAGGCATGAAACGAGCAGCTGCCGCAGTCGCTGCTCATTCTGCTGACAACAACGTTGTAGGATTAGCATGGCTGTTTCCTGCAGCCCTGTGAGGACCTGCAGCCTGCTTTCCACTCTGCCCTGGCATTTAGGGGTTGGGATTGCACGTTGCCGCAGGAGCAGAGCAGCAAGGTGTGACCTTGTGTCTGGGCTCTTGCACAGCCTCAAAGATAACTGAGATCTTTTTTGTGTAAAGCCCCACAGAACATTAAAAACCACCACAGAACATTAACACCACCCCCCTTCCACCCCTTTCCCCTCTTCCACCCTTTCCCCTCCTTCTATCCCCTCCCCTCAAAAGCCACCCAAACGCCCCACCTTGAATATTCCTTCTTTGTGTCTCCACACAGGAGCAAGGCACAGGTTTGGTTAGTTGCCAAGCCTAAGTGGACATACAAAAGTGATTTATTGATTTGTTTATTTATTTTTAATAAGAAAGTTCATTTGCTGTGGCAAAAAAAATTTCAGTCCAGGCATTTTTAATTCAGCTGAGAGTATGTGGTGAAGGAGAACCCCGAAGAGGTGGAGAATACTTTCCATCCCACTTAAGGAGATGAGGAGGCTGGAACATGGGGGAGAGTGAGCCAGCTTTTTCCATGATCATGCAGCAGCCAAGGCTGTAGTTAGAAAGCAAGAATCATAGAGAGGTAGGGATTGGAAGGGACCAGAACAAGAGGACACAGTCTCAAGCTGTGCCAGGGGAGGTTTAGGCTGGATGTTAGGAAGAAGTTCTTCACAGAAAGAGAGATTGGCCATTGGAATGGGCTGCCCAGGGAGGTGGTGGAGTCACCATCACTGGAGGTGTTCAAGAGGAGACTGGATGGGGCGCTTGGTGCCATGGTTTAGTTCACAGTATCACTAAGGTTGGAAGAGACCTCGAGGATCGAGTCCAACCTGTCACCACAGACCTCATGACTAGACCATGGCACCAAGTGCCACGTCCAGTCTCCTCTTGAACACCTCCAGGGATGATGACTCCACCACCTCCCTGGGCAGCACATTCCAATGATGAATGACTTGCTTGGTGAAGAACTTTCTCCTCACTTCCAGCCTAAACTTCCCCTGGTGCAGCTTGAGACTGTCCCCCATTGTTCTGGTGCTGGTTGCCTGGGAGAAGAGACCAACCCCTTCCTGGCTACAACCACCTTTCAGGTAGTTGTAGAGGGCAATGAGGTCACCCCTGAGCCTCCTCTTCTCCAGGCTAAACAATCCCAGCTCCCTCAGCCTCTCCTTGTTGGGCTTGTGCTCAAGGCCTCTCACCAGCAGTTTGGTTAGATAGTGTTGGATGATGGGTTTGACTTCATAATCTTAAAGGTCTTTTCCAACTTGGTTAATTCTATTCTATTATATATATTTCTATGTATATTATATACCTAAAAACACATATTACTTTATTTATATATATATAAACCATTTTTTCCCAGGCGTGGGGAAATACTACTTTTGCCTTTGGTTCATTTTGAATGCGTAGCAGAGAATTCCAGGAGTTACTGAGGTGGTTACTCCTCAGATCAGTCAAAAGACAGATGGATCTTCTCCTCCTTGCTCTCATTTTGTTTCAAACTGATTTGCAAAATTCCACTTTCTAATCTGCCCCCTTAATCGAAGCTCATCGCTCTGTTTCAGGCTGGCTCCTGATCCTCTGAATGATCAAGTAGGCTTCCTCTCTTTGTTCTCCTGCTAAAAATACGAAGCATTTGACAGAGCTGCAATTAATGTTTCCCTGTCATGATGTCCTTTTCTTTACCAAGCCTTCAGATCAAGTGTGGGTATTCAGATGTGAAGAAGGTGCTGTGCTGTTTCCTCAGTTTGCCTTTTGGGTTTGCCAGCAGTTGGATAGGAAAATGAAGAGAAGTGTCTCCTGAAAGGCAGAACTCAATAGTGACATAATATTAGCAAGGATTTTAATTTGGTAATGGCTTCCCCCCCTCCCTTTTTTTTTTTTTTTTAAATAATCAGAAATCTGAGCTTCTGGAAGCTTTTATTTCTGTGGATGATGAAAATTAGCCCCCTAGGAAATGATTCCTCCTCAGTGTAGCTCCTTAATTCGCCTGCCTGAGCCCTTTAACAATGTTACTGCATCCTAATTGGAAGTCACTTGAAGGCAGACTAGGTTTTGATTGTGATTGATTTAATGGATCTTCATAGTAGCTGATCTTGAGATATCTATCTTGCCCCACTGTGTCTTGCTGATCCTTGGCTGGCATGGAGGTACAGTTCTTATGATTTAATTTAGCCCCTTTGTATCTGATTGCAATTTATTCTGCGAATTGGGTGCTGTCATGGAGGGAACTGCAATGTTTTCTTCTTCAGGACATTCCCAGGTGCCACAGGGACCATGATGCTGGGAACTGCTTTCTCTAATCACAACCTGATGCTGTGGTGGGGCTCCAGGGGTCTGGGGAGCCTGGCAACTGCAATCTCCTGTAGCCCTGACTGTCTTCAGGGGAGGGTTTGCTTAGATGTGCTGAATCCAATTAAGTAATGGTGACATGTGGTAGAGCCAGGACCTTCTGAAGGTGCCTATCCAGATGTATTTAGCTGATATTCCCTGCAACCTCTAGGTCTTTCTACACTTTTTAATGCACCTGTAGATTTCCCTGGTACAGCTTCCATCAGCAAAGAAGTGGTGCCTAAATTGATATAGAAAGGATTAGAATTTGTCCTTCTGTCTCTCTATGTGTATATATATAAAAGCTGGAGTTGTTCAGCTTCCCTTTCTTTCCACCCTACACAAAACATTCCTGCTCACTAGCACAGTGAAATGGACTTCATAGCTGTAGTCTGAGCACTGGCCAGAGCCACCACCTCCTCTCCCTGATAGACTCACGTTTTGAATCTTGAGACCAAAGCACCTTTTGGCAGCCCCATTACTGATTCGAGAGCAGTGGATATTAAAATGTCAGTCATTTTCTTTTAATTATGCCTGTGGCAACCTGGGAGAGCTGCTGATTTAATTTTGAGAATGCTGTCACTTTTTGACAGATTAGAAAAAAGCCTGGGCTGGAGTGATGCCTGACCTGCAAAAGCACCAAGGTCAGAGCAGGCTTGTTGGGATAAAACTGACCCATAGAATAGACTAAACCAGGTGGGAAGAGACCTTCGAGATCATCACATCCAACACCATCTAATCAACTAAACCATGGCACCAAGTGCTTCATACAGTCTCTTCCTAAACACCTCCAGTGATGGTGACTCCACCACCTGCCTGGGCAGCCCATTCCAATGGGCAATCTCTCTTTCTGTGAAGAACTTCTTCCTAACATCCAGCCTAAACCTCCCCTGGTGCAGCTTGAGACTGTGTCCTCTTGTTCTGTTGGTAGTTGGCTGGGAGAAGAGACCAGCCCCCACCTGGCTACAACCTCCCTTCAGGTAGTTGTAGACAGCAATAAGGTCTCCCCTGAGCCTCTTCTTCTCCAGGCTAAGAAACCCCAGCACCTTCAGCCTCTCCTCACAGGGCTTGTGTTCCAAACCCCTCACCAACTTTGTTGCTCTTGTCCTGCTGTAGCTTATAGCTCCTGGCACAGACCAAGGGTGGCAGTCACCTGAACTGAGGTGGTCTAATTGTGAAGACTCTCTAAAGTCTAGTGAAAGATGTTCTTGCCTGTGGTGGGGGTTTGCAACTATATGATCTTGAGGGTCCCTTCCCACCCAAACCGTTCCATGATTCTATGCCTTGCGCTGACATTGTGTAACACATGGTGACAGGTGTGACACAATTCCCCCTGTGCTTGGGGCAAGAAAATGTGCTGCCTGCTTCATCCAGTGGCTGTTCTCAGAGGATGTCACCCACATGGCTGCAGAGCAGCTCTGGCCCCAGGCATGAGAGCCAGCTACCTGTGCTTTCCCTTGTGTAACACAGGATGTGCTGTTTCAGCGAAGCAAAACGCTGTCAGATCTCCCAAGCATGGTGTTCATCAGCTCACTGCTTTAACATCTTGCTGAAACTCCCTGGGCTTTGTTTCCTCATGATGTAAGAAAGCAAGCAAGTTGTGTGGGGATCCTGGCTGTTCCATGCAGAAGCATGAAGGCAATGCTCCTCTCGTAAAGGTCCTGTCCTGGTTTGGGGCTGGACAGATCCTCTGTTGCTCTGAGAGGGACAAAAGAATGACACTCACACAAATGGATTGGAATCTGATGGGAAGTTTAAATGGGGGTGGGGGTGAAGCAGCAATTATTGTTTTACAGCAACTACAAAGCATAGTGACAAAAGAATCCCAAACTGTACAGAGTCCCTTACAGCACACCCAAAGCCCCCCACACTTCCCTTCTCCCCACCTGAGGGTCTAACCAAAAAACTCCCAGGGCTCTTCCCCCCCCCCCCCAACTGCTAGGCTAGTCTCAGCTGGCCAGGTCTGAGACTGCTCCCCCCACCTTCTCCTCCTGGCATTAAGAGGCCTTGAGATACTCCCCCACCATTACCTGATAGAGAGCATTTCCCACGGGAGCAGAGAGAGAAGAAAGAGGAGAAGAATGACTTTGCAGATGGATTTACATGGTGCAGGGTTTATGGGTAGAAATAAGCTGTTTCCTGTGTTCACCTGACTGGGTTGGACACTTGGAACACTGATTATGTGGCAGTAACAGGAGGCACCCAGCATAAACTGCCACAGGTCCATAGGAGCATTACCCTTTACTTAGCAGATAGAAGGCTCAGCTCTGTGTCTAAGCTCTGGCACACTTGGTGCTGGCAGACACAGAGAGATTCCCCTCACACACATGATGAATTTGCACGGCTTGGCTACACATCACTTCTACTCATTCCTCTTCCAGCTGTCACAGGGCTCTCCTGCTGTGCCAGTGGGACCAGCTCTTTGGCATACTTCTCCATCATCTCTTTTGAGGGACTCACATCTGTCTCCCTCCCCTTTTGCATTAGCTCTTGCCTCATTTGTAAGGCAGTAAATGGAAAATGCAGAATGCTGAGTCACAGGGTAATGACAACAAAACTGTCACTTGTGGTGGACAAATTAATACTATGCTGCATATAGCATGATGACTGACCTCCTGTTCAAAGATCTGTCAAAGACTCTAAGTGTTCTGCATGCTGACATTTTCTCCTTCCCCTAAAGCATGTCCTGCAGCACCAGTTTACTGCCTGCATGCCCAAGGTGGTTGTAACCAGCTAGCCCAGGAACTGGGGCAGTGCACAATTCCCTGGGGCTCACTGCTGTGCTATTTGTTTAGCCCCTCCAGATAGGTCCTGGCCACCTCTGCCACCTCTGTGCTGCCCTCCTCTGCCTCTGTCCTGGGGGGCATCTCAATGCTCTGCTGCACTGGCATTGAGTTGTAAGGTGAATTGCAGGACTTTGTCCTCATCCTGCTGTCTGGATGCAAAGGAATGGTGGGAAGATGTTGCAAGTTTACCAGTAGCTTTATGGTTTGTTTTCTGTGAAAACAGTGGCTGGCTTCAGATGCTCACCACCAGCTTGGTGCAGATGCAGCGTCTCCAAAACATTGACCTCTGTGTCTTTGGTGGTGGTGTCACCTCTAGTCCAGCTTGTTCCCTGGTACTGGATAATCAGATGACTCATGTTGGAGAGCTGATTTTACAGCTAAAGGGCCAAGACTCTCAGCCATGGATCATTCTATGCTTGCATAGCATTCTGCAGAGCTCCAGCTGCTGCTTAGAGCCACAGTGGCTCTGTGTACTGATTATGCAGCAGAGCCAGCAGCCCCATTGCCTCTGCATGACCTCATGGATGTGAGGATGTGGGAAGATAGATGGCAAGGGCAGGGGAGCAGAAAAGGTGGGGACATGAGTGCTGGGGGTGTGCTATGAGCAGTCTGGAAGCAGGTGGAGATGGGAGAAAGGACAACGGTGATGTGTACTCATACTGAGAGAAGCATAACCTCAGATGAGGTGCAGGAGTCAATGTGTGGGGCTGGAGCTATCAAACCTTGTCCAGCCACAGAGAATGCAGGTCAGGCATAGTTGATTAGACCTGGTGAAATGGACATTGAAAAACAAATGCCTCTAAGGACAGAAGCTGGCTAAAGATGCAACTCTGGTGTGCCACAAGGGCCAGGCCCTTGCCCCACCTTGCATGGCTGCAGCGCAGAAGCTCAGGTGAGGGTAACCTGGCCCCACAGCCGGGGAGGCTGGCAGCTGAGTGAATGCTGTGGCACAGAGAGCTCTTGGGGGCATGTTGCAAAAGGCCTAAGAGCAAAGCAGCAGTGTATGCTGATGATCCCAAAGGTTCCCTCCCCCTGTCTATGGGTCTCTGTTATGTTTGTTTAGCTGATGGAAAGTCTCCTCCTGGGCTAGGACATGGCCAGGTAAAGGAGCCATTGCTGGGATCAGTCACTATAGTCTAGAGCAAGCTGTGACTACTTAGTCCCCTTCATCAGGTTCAGGTGCAAGAGAGCACCTGATGGGCTTGCTCTCTCCATTTGTGCTGAGAAACCAGACTGGTGTTTGAAGCTCATGCAAACAGTAAACATGAGAATGCCCCATTTAGGTATTTGTACAGAGGAATCACATTAGAAAGAAGCTTCTACAAACAGTCTGAGTTCCAAAATGTTCACAAGAACCAGCAGAGGTTTAAGGCAGCCTGAAATGAAGTTCTGCTCACACTTGTCTGACTCTTGAAACAATTTCCCCAAATCTAATGGGAGTGCCATGAGACTGTCTCTGTGTCACCAACAGAAACAAAATCTCCAGTCTCTTCTCCTTAAACAAGGAGTCAAAATCTTTCTGCTTTTCCAAGCTTTAATTCCCTTTGCCAGGGACACCTCTCACATGCTGGGTCACCATCACATGCTGCGCAAGCACCTCAGCTGCTTGAGCTTCCTCTGTCCCCAGATGCCTTTAAAGATCTACAATCCCTGAAGGTCTTTTGGTCAACCCTTTTATTCTTTATTTTTTTTTTCTTTTATAATGTTTGTTTATTTATTTATTCTGTCCAGGCTTACTTTGCAGTTATGGGCTGTGACTTTCATCTTGGCTGTGCCCTGGATTGCCCAGCGCTGGGGGGATGTTTTCTACATGAGTTGCTCCGTATAAATAAACCCACGACAACAGTGATGAAAAATGCAGGCTTTTGCTGGAGAAGTGAATAAGCTGCTGCTGTTTCTTCTTCTTAAAGAATTCTTCCACCAAATCATCACAAATGATCATTCCCTCTTCATTGCTATGTTGTCTGACAATGATATTTTTTTCTGCAGAGACAAAAAGAAGATGCACACAAAAAAGAGCAATAGCTGTACAGGATTCTCAAAGTCTGTTGAGCAATTGCCCCCTGGAAAGAATAGCTTCACAGCATATGCACATGAGGTTTAACTCTTGGCTGCCATTTAAGCTAAGCCTGTGTATCTGGTATCACTCTGGCTTTTGGGTGTTTTTTTTTTGCTTACTTCCAGCATGCTGAAGATCTGCTCTTATCTTCTCGTGGTGTGCACCAGCGCAAGCTGATTTGTTGCACCGTGGTGCCCCTAGAGCCAGAGGGGAAAGCTGAGGATGGGAGGGTGTTAGGCTGAAGCTAGAAATGAAGGTTGTGTTGATAGCACCTCTGGGCTAAGAGTAGCATGGTGTGATGTAAAATACCCAGCATGCAAAAGGGTCTCCATGGCTGCAGACTGGGTGAGGGGATAACAGCCTCAGGCAGGCTACCCTTGTCTGACACATCACAAAGAGCTTTGTGACTGTGTGGTATTGCCTGTGGCTGTCTTTGCACATAGAATTACAGAATCATAGAATCAATAAGGTTGGAAAAGACCTCAAAGATCATCAAGTCCAACCTGTCACCCAACACCTCATGACTACTAAGCCATGGCACTAAATGCCATGTCCAAACCCCTCTTGAACACCTCCAGGGACGGTGACTCCACCACCTCCCTGGGCAGCTCATTCCAATGGCTTAGAACTCTCTCTGGGAAGAACTTTCTCCTCACCGCCAGCCTAAACTTCCCCTGGCACAGCTTGAGACTGTGTCCTCTTGTTCTGGTGCTGGTTGCCTGAGCAATAAGGTCTCCCCTGAGCCTCCTCCTCCCCAGGCTAAACAATCCTGAAATGGACCTTAAAGATCATCTAGTTCCGTCTCCCTGCCACAGGCAGGGATACCTGCTACTAGACCAGGTTTCTCAAAGCTTCATCCAGCTTGGTCTCAAACATTCCTAGGAAAGAGGTATCCACAGCTTCTCTCAGCCACCTGTTCCAGTGTCTCACCACCCTCACAGTAAAGAACTTCTTAATGTCTAATCTAAATCTGCTCTGCTCTAGTTTCTAACCATTGCCCCTTGTCCTATCACCACAGACCCTTATCAAGAGGCTCTCTCCAGCTTACCTGTGGGCACCCTTCAGGTATCAGAAGGCTTATAAGGTCTCCCCAGAGCCTTTTCTTATCCAGGCAGAACATCCCAAACTTGCTTAGGATGTTGTGCTAGTTTTAGGCTGATGTCTAGGAATTTTTCCACAGATCTTGAGTAGAAAGTGCCATGGTTTAGTAGTCATGAGATCTTAGGTGACAGGTTGGACTTGATGATCCTTGAGGTCTCTTCCAACCTTATTGATTCTATGATTCTATGATAAATTAACATTGGATGTAAAGGGAAATAATGATAAGGTCATTGGTCTGATAACTAACATAAAGTCAGTTGTATAAGCTAACTCTTTTTCTTGCTCAGCTCATTGCTCTAGCAGATACTGGCTGGTTGCTTCTGCTGGCTTGCTGACCTTGGCTGTGTCCTTGTGGCTAAGTACTAACAGCTACTCTCTGCTTGTCTCTTGTCCCTTGTACAGGGGGAAAGGGGAAGGAGAGGTGGAAGCTATTAGTAGCCCCCTGGTTTTGTCCAGGGGGGTTCTTGTGTCGTTTATAAAGTGTCACTATATGTAAATATTGTATATGTTGTACATATTCATTACTTTTCCTATTTCTAGATCATAGGTTTGCTTGTAAATACAGCTTCATTTGCTCCCAACTCAGCTGGTCTAGCAATTTGATGTTGGGGGGTAATTTCAACCCACCACACACGTTTTCATAGGAAAGGTGCTACAGCCCTCTGATCATCTTTATGGCCCTCCTCTGGACACTCTCCAACAGATCCATGTCCTTCCTGTGTTGGGGACTCCACACCTGGACACGGTACTCCAGGTGAGGTCTCACAGGAGTAGAGTATATGCTGATCTGACACTGTTTTATGGGTGATTGGTGAGAGGTCTTTATGCCTTGCCTCAACTCAGCATGCTTCATCAGCCCTGTCTCAGCACCTGGAGGATGCTGTCACAGCACACAGTTCCTCCATTCAAGCTGCTGCAACATTTCCTAGCCCTGCAGCTGCTGCGGGTAACAATGCATTTGTCACATGCTGTTTAATTAGCACGGAGCATGAATCACAATAAAGGAGATGAGGAGAACTGAGGTTGTGTCAGGGGAGGTTTAGACTCGAGGTGAGGAAAAAGTTCTTCACTGAGCGAGTCATTCGTCATTGGAATGGGCTGCCCAGGGAGGTGGTGGAGTCGCCGTCCCTGGAGGTTTTCAAGGGGAGATTGGACGTGGCACTTGGTGCTATGATCTAGTTGTGAGGTCTGTTGGAACAGGTTGGACTTGATGATCCTTGGGGTCTCTTCCAACCTTAGTTACTGTGATACTGTGTGATACTGTGATACTGTAAATGTCAGTTGGTACCTCAACAATGTGGCTGTGAACATAAAATACCTCCGTGTGCTAGCCACATGCTGCCAAGGTTCCTAGGAAGGCAGCATATGGTTGAAGAAGCCTGAGGAGAGCAAGGCTGCGCTGCCGCTGCCTTCTGCCCGCAGGCACAAGGAGCAATGGATTGCCTGGCCCTGAAGGGGGGACTTTTCTCCCCCTCTAGACTTGACGCCTGCACAGTGTTTGACACCTGTTACTGCAGAAGAGCAAATAAAGAGGCTGCTGCTTGTCTTGCAAAAGCCAAGCCGGGGGCAAAGCCTGCTGTTGTCTTCATCGGTGTGCGTTGGCAGCGCTTGACGCTGGCTGGCTGAGCTGCTTTCATTTCCTCGCTGCGTGGCTTTCAAAGTGAGAACTGCATTGAAATGCCAGGGGTTTGCTCAATACTGATGTGCTGCTTGTTCTTAACTGTTGGTTTGGGACAGAGCTGCTCTGAGAGGTGCACACTAAAACAGTGTGAGTTGGGTTGAAATCCCCCACCCGTGACCAGCATGAAATTTGTCAGAGCAGCTCAGCTGGAAGCAAATGGAAGCTGTATTTACAAGCAGAACTGCAACCTACAAAGGAATACAATGAATATGTACAAAACATGCAGGAGATACAATGCTTACAGATATTTACAATTAATAAACAGCACAAGGATCCCCCTGGTCAAAGACCAGGGGAAGCTACTAGCCTCCCTCTCTGCCTCCCCTTAATTCCCTATACAGAAGGGAGAAGAGACAGAAGCAGAGAAGTTAGTACCAAAACAATGCAGCCAAGGTCAAGCAGAAGCAAGTTAGTGTCTCTCCTCCAGCGAAGAAGTGAGAAGAGAAAAGAAATTGTTTTGGTACAACCAGTTTAAGTTCCTTATCTCTCTTTTCTGTTCAAGATCTGTGAAAACATTTTAAAGGCATAGGCTAAAACTACCCCACTGTGTTAGCCATTAGGCTTGCTGTAGGCCAAATATGTGGTCAGAGAAGGTCCCTGCCTGATGGCCTTCAGGCAAAGGCAAGCTAACATTACATCCTGGTGTTTCAGAGATGATGGAAAGGGTTGTGCACCCTGATCACAGAATGGTAGGGGTTGGCAGGGACCTCTGGACATCATCTAGCCCTATGAGGAGAGGCTGAGGGAGCTGGGGTTGCTTAGCCTGGAGAAGAGGAGGCTCAGAGGAGACCTTATTGCTGTCTACAGCTACCTGAAGGGAGGTTGTAGCCAGGTGCGGGTTGGTCTCTTCTCCTAGGCAACTACCAACAGAACAAGAGGACACAGTCTCAAGCTGCACCATGGGAGGTTTAGGCTGGATGTTAGGAAGAAGTTTTTCACAGAAAGAGAGATTGGCTATCGGAATGTGCTGCCCAGGCAGGTGGTGGAGTCACCATCACTGGAGGTGTTTAGGAAGAGACTGTATGAAGAACTTGGTGTCATGGTTTAGTTGATTAGTCAGTGCTGGGTGATAGGTTGGACTCAATGATCTCAAAGATCTTTTCCAACCTGGTTAATTCTATTCTAGTCTAGTCCAGCCACCCCTGCTAAAGCAGGTTCACCTAGGTCAGGCTGCACAGATGTCACATGGCAGATCTGTGGCAGCTGTCTCCCATGGTAGCTTTCTGTCCAGGTACCTGGCATACCGAGTGTAGGGATGTCTTGTGCCTTGTACTTTGACTTGTCACTGTGCACAGAGCCAGGTCAAGCTTCCTAGCTGCAGTTAATAGGGGGTTCCTTTCCAAAATGTCAGGTTTGCTATGCAAGTGAAGAGAAAACCACCTTGTACCAGCAGCTGAGGATCCTAGTGCCCATTCATCTTTGTGCTGGAATGTGTTAAGAAAAAAAAATAAGCTTACTTACAAAATGTTGGGATAGGAGTTGTGTCGATGAGCTTTTGAATGTCACTGACCTGTGTGTTAGCTGGCTGCCTGCAGTTTGGCCTGCACATGACAATCTGTAGATTTGCAGAGAGGCTGAATTTGCATATGAAGATAGAGTAACTGCATGGTTTATGGGGCATTGGGAAGCGCTGTATTTTAATGTTAATACTCTCTCATCCAAGTGCTGTGAGTAAACTGGCAGTGTTTCAGAGATTTTGTCACTTCTCTGAGAGGATGAGACCAAAGTGTGTTTCAAAGCATCTAACCATACCAATCCTCTTATAATTCTTGCAGAGCTGTACTTAAGGTGCAGTACTAAGTTGATTGAGGCATTATCTTGCCTTTCTCGAGAAGCCAGTGGGCCAAATCCTAGCCACTTATCTCAGCACAGTTTTCCCCTGGTTCAGCTTTGTTGAAGACTTCTGTGATGTGCCACCAGCTCAGTGAGAAGTTAAGAGTGACTTCCCTGGATGCCCACCATGGTGCTACCTTCTTGAACAGGTTGCTGTGTGCTAAGATCAGTGCTTGCTTTCTGGCTCTCTCAGCAAAAGGATGACATGCTGAGGTGTTTGGGGTTTTTTCCTTGTTGTGTTGCTTCCATGAAGACCTTAAGCTTGTGCTGGTGTACATGTGGTGACATAAAGGGTGTCAGAAAGCCTGTGTTAACAGATTGCTCAGTGCAGCGTTTCCCTCAGAGGAGGTAGCTCTCAGGTCTTGCTCTTCTACGCTGACACCTCTTTCTGCAAAACACTTAGGCATGCAATCCCCTCGAAGGACCTGCTCTGTCAGATCTGGCTGAAGCCAGCCAGTGGGGAAGGTAGGAGAAAAAGATCATAAAAGCATTGCCTGTGTGCATATGGAGCATGATGGCAAAATTACAAAGTCCAAGGAAGGTAATACCTCACACCTGGAAAAGTCTCTGCACACCTAGTGCCCTTTTGGGCACATGGCAGGGAAATCCTGATTCATCTATTCAAAGCAACCCAGCATGTTTTCATAGGGGTGGCACTGTGTTGTCATCCCAGGCTTGCATCGAGTTCCTCCTGTGCTGCAGTGTCCCGAACAGAGGTAAAGCCCTTGCACAAGGTTCTCCAAATCAGGATCACTCACAGCCATGGGGCTTTGCTTGTGGGCCACACAGGGAAGCTGAGCTGGCCATCTTCTGATGATGTGAATGGGCATCATCATGGGTCATTTACCTCATTTTGGGACTTCATGTTCTGCCAGCTGTGATTAGGGAAACCAGCAGGTAGTGCTGAGGTGGGGCTCCTGGCACATTTCCCATCTTGCTGCATGATGCTTTGCTTCTTTGCTGTAGTGCCAACAGGACACCTGATTTCTTTAAAATAATGTCCTCCTCAGTTTGTGGTGGTGGTGGTAAACACTGAAGCTATCTTGAATACTGTCCCACACTGCAGAACACTCAAAAATGACATCACATATAAGCCAGCAGCCAGGCTGAGAAAGTTAGACTTTGCTTTTGGCAAGCAGAGAGGGAAATGAGACAAAGCACAGAAATGAGCTTTTAAAGGATGTTTTAAGCAAGACTGGCTGGGCAGCCAGTTTTGCCAAGGAGGATCATCTTATGTGCTTCTATTTGGACTCTTGAATAATCTAATTTTAGGATGAAATTGTTTGCTTCTTCACATCATATTCTGTTCTGGTCCTTTTAATGTCATCAGTAGTGGGAGAAGGAAAAAGCTCCATCATAAAGTGTTCCATCTAAGCTGTCTGGTCTCCTCTGCAGTGGTGGGCTGGCACTGCCCTGCCTGCTGGTTTGTGCCCATGGAATGGCTCTCCTAAGAGCAAGAGTTTTCTATTATTTACACTGCATTTTTCATGCTTTGTCTCTCATGCAGAAGAAGTTTGGGTACCTTTGGGTTTTTCATTTCTGAGCCCCTGTGGTATCCCTCAGGTGCAAATAAAACACTTCTAGAGAAAAGTGGTGGGTTGGAGAGGGGGTGTGCACTTCAGGGGACACAAGCTCCTGAACTCTGCCTTTGGTTGGCTGGATAATCACGTTTGGTGGTGGTACACGTCTTTCTTGGCAGCTGTGGGGTTTGTGTGCTCTCTTTTCCCACACCCTCTCAGGGGCTGTAATCTTGCACATTTTATTGGGTTTATGTATCTGCCTACAGTGAGTCAAAAACTGTCCTGTCCTTCTGGGCAATTTCTTGCAGGATACCAGAGAATTCACTGGGAGGTGCCTTCTTGGAGGCATCTGAAACAAGTTGTCTTCAAAGGGTATCTCAGGCAAACCTCTCCAAACAAACAAACAAGAATCCCACCCTTTTCCTCCTTCGTGTTACAGGGAGATGAGGGGAAGGGATAGATCCCCAGCAAATCTCAGGGATGCTGGAAACTTAACTGTTACTCCAGTGGTAGCCTTACATAAGTGTGACTGCTCTTGAAGACAGCAGCTCACACTTTTATGGTGCTGCCATCCTAGTTAAAAATAACGGTGTGAAATCGTGTGATGAACTTAAAAAGCTCATTTTGGGTTTATATAGCTTTTTGCTTTTTATGATTTCATGGATCATATAGCAAATTTAGTTTGACTACCTAGTAAATTAAGTAGGCCTGTAGGAATTGGGCGATTTGGCTGTGTTGACTACACTTCAGAGAGACTTGAAAGTAATCTGCTTTGGCCTAACGTGGCTCCTGCTGACGTCAACAGCAGAAGCCCTCTCTGGATTTCAGCAGCAGAGAGGAAGGGGCACTTCAGTGCTTCTGCAAATCCTGTATTTACAACGTGGACAGGGAGTTAAGATCCACAAATACTCCTGAAAGAAAGTTTTCTCAGTCTTTGTGCCACGACTACCTTTCAGATCATTTGCAAGAACTCACAGCAAAGGGCTCCCCTTCTCCAGCCTGTGCTCCTTACATGTTGTAGATCTTATTTGCTTTCCTTCCCTCCCCCATCTTGTTCTTTCTGTAAGTCAAAGAGTGTTCTTCACACCATGCAGCTGCCCTACCTGTTGGGTGACTTCTTGTTTTTCCTATTTGCTCTGATGATTTCACTGAGGGGTTGAGTAGGTGACACCTAGGACCAGATGATACATTGCCAGGTGTTGCACAACAAATGCAAATATGGCTCAGAGGCCAAAGCAAAGTGAAACTTTAGTGGCTTAAATCAATAAACTTTAGGAGGTGTCTGCCATATGTTCTAACCCTTCAGAGTTCTTTATTTCTACTTAACAAATTTCTGAGCAATAGTACAAATAATTACAGAGATTTCCTCTCCCTTCACAAGTTAAGCTAATACCACCTTAGACACAGCACTGCACACAGGGAAATGGGTTTTAAAATGGTGTGGGTGTAGATTTGGAGGATGTTGCTCAGTTAAGAAAAAGATCCTGCAAAAATATTTGCACCAGATTTATTTAAAGGGACTCTTTTTTCTTCCTCTTTCACAACTTGCATGCAGAAAAGCATCCTAATATATTAGGATTGGTGGTGCAGCTGGCTCAGTATGCCTGGTGGGATCTTGCTGCCCATTATAGCCAGCTGACTGCTCTGACCACATCAGAGCTATGGTAGTTACCAGGTAGAAGCACTGCCATGGGGCTGGCAACATGTCAGGCTGGTGGTCTAGGATCCAGGACCAGCTTCCTAATATTTGCTTGTGATGTGCTTGAGATACGGTTGCCTTTTGCTCACACTTGATCATATAGGCTGTATCTTGTTTTTTCTTGTCAAATCAGCTGAGATGAGAAGTTTAGACTTGAGGTGAGGAGAAAGTTCTTCCCAGAGAGGGTTGTTAGCCATTGGAATAGGCTGTTCAGGGAGGTGGGGGAGTCACAATCCCTGGAGGTGTTCAAGAGGGGATTTGATGTGGCACTTGGTGCCATGGTCTAGTAGTCATGAGGTGTTGGGTGACAGGTTGGACTTGATGATCTTTGAGGTCTTTGCCAATCTTATTGATTCTATGATTCTGTGTCCTTTTTGTAATTCTTGAATCACTGTTTCCATAAGCTTCTTTGTTCACTTAAAGGGTTATCAGGCATTGGAATGTTTTACCCTGGAAGTATGTAGGAGTCATGTAGATATAGTGCTTAGGGATATGGTTTAGTCAAGGACTTATCAGTGTTGGGCTAGTGACCAGACTCGATGACTCTAAAGGTCTTTTCCAATATAGGCAATTCTGTGATTCAGACCTGACTGGAAGGGCCCACTCTGCATACAGGGATAAATGTGCAGAAGCTCCAAAAGCTAATAACTGAAATGGATAACCCTGGGAACTCTGTTACCTTTCTCTGGCTGAGAGTGAGCAGTGATGCCAGCATACACAGGAGGTCTGTGAAAAAGCTGTTGCTTAGCCAGAGCTACCCTGATCTTCATCTTTGTTTGGTGAAGAAGGGTTTTGCAAATTGGCAGCATTACTGCCTGTGACAACTAAATCCATGGGGTGTCTGCTTGGGCTGTCACATCCTGAACAACTGCCATCTAATGAGTCCTGCTCATTCTCCTTTTATACAGGCGAAAGGGAGTAGAACCATAAAATTGTTTTGGTTGGAAAAGACCTCTAAGATCATCAAGCCCAACCATCAACCTAAGATCACCATGGCCATTAAATTATGTCCACACACTTCTTGAACACCTCTGGGGGTGGTGACTTCACCACCACCCTGAGCAGCCTGTTGCAATGCCTGGCCACTCGTTCAGTAAAGAATTTTTTCCTAATATCCAACTTAAACTTCCCTTGGCACATTTTCAGGCCATTTCCTCTCATTCTATCCACCAGGAGGGTTACTCATTAGTACTCCTTAGTACTGCAGGCTTTCTGCTCCAGGATGAGCTGCTGTTGATGATCAAGCAGTAGAACAGAGTAAATATGCTAAGGAAAAAAGAATGGAGAAAGGAGAGAGAATCAAAACTGCCTATTAAAAACAAACTACAAAATCAGTTTTCCTGCCTTACAGAACACAGTTCCACTGGAAACAATGATGAGGGACTTGTTTCATCCCCTACATGGTAGAGTTTTGTGTGTCAAAATACACGCCTGAATAGTGTTCAAAGTAAGACAACTTGGAACCACTCTGAGTAGTCTTTTATTTGAAGAGAGAAAGTTAGCTGCTGTCAGCTCTGTTTTCTTTGCTAAATCTCAAGGTACTGGTAATGTTGACATAAAAGCATCATTGAACAATACACTGCTTTATTTTGGTGGAGAACATAACCCTAAGCATTCCCATACTGAGTATACTGAAACACAACACAAGGCAAGCTAACTGGCACCACTTTCAGGAATATTCATGAGAAGACACAATCAGAAGGGTAAACAGAAACAAATAGTGTAGGATTTCCCACTCTGGAAACAAGAATCATCACTTGCTGAAGGTCCACAGAATTGGCTGAGCTTCCTGAGTTGGCTCAGCTCCTTGTCTCCAGCTGCTAAACTGTATTCAAAACAAATTAAGAAGACTTTGGAGATGTTCCTTATGTTATGTCCTGTCCTTATGCTATGTCCTGTCCTTATGCTATGTTATGTTCTCCCTATATGAAATTACTTTTCCAGTTTGGTAATGAGAAGCTGCAGATGACAAAAACATTGGTAGGGGAGCAAGCAACGGGGTTCTGAAGAAAGTTCTGTCACAGAGGACTCGGACTTTCAAATCAGGTTCTGATGTAGCTTGGTGGACTTGGAACACTTTGATTTGGAATTACATTCCTATTGTTTCACATTTCCTGTGCAGAAAGGCAGCGATGAAGACCCCTGGAACCCATGTGGGTTTCATGCCATGGAACCCATGTGGGTTTCATGCCATGGAACCCATGTGGGATTCTGTGGAGGGCAATGAGGCTGGGGAGAGGTCTGGAGCACAGCCCTGTGAGGAGAGGCTGAGGGAGCTGGGGTTGTTTAGCCTGGAGAAGAGGAGGCTCAGGGGAGACCTTATTGCTCTCTACCACTACCTCAAATGAGCTTGTACGCAGGTGGGAGTTGGTCTCTTCTCCCAGGCAACCAGCACCAGAACAAGAGGACATAGTCTCAAGCTGTGCCAGGGGAAGTTTAGGCTTGAGGTGAGGAGAAAGTTCTTCACAGAAAGAGTTGTTGGCCATTGGAATGTGCTGCCCAGGGAGGTGGTGGAGTCACTGTCCCTGGAAGTGTTCAAAAAAGGATTGGATGTGGCACTTAGTGCCATGGTTTAGTAGTCATGAGGTGTTGGGTGACAGGTTAGACTTGATGATCTCTGAGGTCTTTACAACCTGGTTGATTCTATGATTCTATGCTTGCAATATTGTGCCTAGTTTCTATTACAACTTCACTGAAATCAAACTGTGTTCCCAAAACATTTGGGTTAGGGAAACTCCAATGGAAATTCCAGTTCAGCACTTTTTTTCCCCCCCGACTATCCCTGGTAAGTTATGGTAAGGATTTTTCATCTACATTGAGCAGTATGAATTACTTTCTTAGTATGCCTTAATCAACTAAAACATGCCTTGCATTTGGGGAAAAAAAATGCTCTCCAAAGACAGTTTGAAGAACTCACCACAGCTTACTCACCAGAAAACAAGACCAAGGCCTTAGGTATAAAATAGAAACCCACTACAGGGGGGAGTATAGCAACTAGTGAATCTAAACAGGTTCTGAATTTAGTCATGGAAAAACCCCACTGTAACAGAAACCATAGACTGAGAGCTGAGGCCATTTAAACTAAAAGTGAAGAAAACATTTTTACTGGCCTGCAGTGGTCAGTCACTGGGAAAACTGGACTCTCATTTCTGGATGTCTTCATAGCAAGCTAAGCTGTCTTTTAAGAAACAAACATATACCAATTGTTCATCCAGATTAGTGGGTGCAGCAGAAGACTAAATATCTGAGTCCAAAGGAGGTGTGATAGTTTACAAGCTAGTTTAAATCATCAGGTGGCTTCATTAATCTTAAATTCTAACAAATAGGAGATGGGATTCTAAACTGTAGGAACTAGATGATCCTTGTGGTCCCTTCCAACCCTGACTGATACTATGATAAGACACCACTCCATTGCTTGCCATTACAGTCTGAGACAGCCATCACACTGGAAAATGGAGCAGCAGAATGATAGAGTCACTGAGGCTGGAAAAGACCTTTAAGATTGAGTCCATCTGTAACCCAGCTATCATGACCACTCAACCATATCCTGAAGTGCCACATCTACACACTTCTTGAACACCTCCATGGATGGCAACTCCACCACCTCCCTGGGCAGTCTCTTCTAACACCTCACCACTGTCTCAGTAAAGAAAAATGATATAACATCTAATATAAAATCATTGCCTAAGAAGATGGGACCCAAGCTCTCACCTGTCTTGGGAATGGGACACCTGAGGTGTTGCAGCATCGTCCCTGTGATGCTCCTGGGTGCTCAGCAGCCTTGTTGTCAACATCACAGCAAGAAGGGGCCATTGCTAAAGCAACAGGAACACACCTAACTTTTGTGTAGCCTCAGTTCACACCAGGTGTGCTTTAGCTAGTAAGCCTGCTTGCTGATCACTAGCTTCCATCACTGCTAGTTAAACAGCAAGCAGTGACACAAATCAAGGGCAAACTGTAACGGGTGGTGGAGGTTTAACGCACTGTGACCTTGAGAGTCGCAAATGAGCTACTGCAAAGAGTCAGGAAAAGTGCCTCTGCTTTTTGGGGAAAGAACACTGATGGCATTGGCTTATGTCTCTTGATAACTTGCCAATGAGTTTTATTAACACTAGCCTCACAACCAGGTCAATCAATCAATTTCCATATTTCCAGCATATTCACAAGAAATGCCCTGAAGCGCTTTCCGAAAATACAGGCATCCCTGTGAAGTCTCTAAATAAACAAGAGGGCTGCAGAGGGAGGAATCAATGCAGTGTTTAGGTATGTGTTGCTATTTCATACTGTCTATTACCCATAATTGGGTAGTCAGAATTTACATAACACATATAACCTCATGAAAAAATGCAGTTGTAATGCAGCCCTCTACTTGGCCTTTTTTTGACCTGATAAAAGGTCTTTCTTTAAATGCTGGACTGCTACAAATTGCACTTCCTCCTAGCTGGGAGAAGCAGTGGAGCTCTTCTTTCTCAAACCTCCTGATCACAGAATCAGAGAATGGCCTTGGCTGAGAGAGACCTTAGAGATCATCTAATTCAACCTGGCCAGCCTGAGATTAGCCTAGCAGTGGAGGGGGAGAAGAAAGAGTCCTGGGGAGCTCCTCAGGCGGGGAGAAGGGAAGTGTTGGGGGGTCTTTGGGTGTGCTGTAAGGGACTCTCTATAGAATAGAATAGAATGGAATGGAATGGAAAGGAATAATAATAATAATAATAATATAGAATAGAATAGACCAGACCAGGTTGGAAGAGACCTTCAAGATCATCATGTCCAACCCATCATCCAACACTATCTAATCAACTAAACCATGGCACCAAGCACCCCATCAAGTCTCCTCCTAAACACCTCCAATGATGGCAACTCCACCACCTTCCTGGGCAGCCCATTCCAATGGGCAATCACTCGTTCTGTGAAGAACTTCTTCCTAACATCCAGCCTAAACCTCCCCTGGTGCAGCTTGAGACTGTGTCCTCTTGTTCTGGTGCTGGTTGCCTGGGAGAAGAGACCAGTCCCTGCCTGTCTACAACCTCCCTTCAGGTACTTGTAGAGAGCAATAAGGTGTCTACAAGCAATACCGTGGGATTTCTTGCCACCATACATTTAAATAGAATAGAATAGAATAAACCAGGTTGGAAGAGACCTTCAAGATCATTGTGTCCAACCTACCATCCAACACCACTCAACCAACTAAACCATGCAACCAAGCACCCTTTCTGTAAACACCAATTGCTGTTCCATTGAAGCTTTCCATCACTTTTCAATCCATTTGTGTGAGTGTCATACTTTTGTGCCTTTCCCAGGGCAATAGAGGATCTGCCCAGGATGCATGTCTTTAACCAAGGCATTTTGGGAAGTCAGCCAACTGGGACCTCCAATAATCCACATTCTTGCAAAAATGCTGAACTATCATCCAGGAGTGGAAAAAGAAGCCAGAGGAAGAGCAGTGGATTCTAACAGAGTATGACACTGTTTCTTGTGAGGTCTTGGTAGTATCTAGCACTGTGCATATCCAGATTTCTGTAAGAAGCAGGGGATGATAATTGAGCCATATGTAATAGTAGCAGGGAGCTGAATAATACATTCTGTGTTCAGTCAAGCATTGCTTGGTTTTTATCTGAGTTTCATTTCCAGCAATTGCTAGACAGTCAAGATTGAACTCCAGACAAGCAGAGGTAGGACCTGAATTGCATCAAGAATTATGTGTTAGTCATGAGAATTACAGTGTGGTCTATTATTAGCACATCAGAAAATAGCCCTGTGAAGTAGGGGAGAGGCAGGAAAGCAGAGAAACAAGACCTGAGAGGGATCTCACCATGTCAAAATTAAAGGAAAACAGCAATCTTCTCTTGTGGCAAATAAACTTTTAGGGACATGGCTTAGTGGTGGACTTGGCAGTGTTAGGATATAGTTGGACTTGATGATCTTAAAAGTCTTTTCCAACCCAAATAATTCTATGATTCTGCTCTATGAAATGCTGCCTCACAAATAGAAAAAGCTGTCCTGCATCTAGATGTCTTTGGATCAACTGCCTCCTTCTGAGGGTGTGCTGGCTCTGACCTTCCCCCTTTCCAAGTGTTAGGCTGCAGGTTAGTCTCCTATCCTGGGGTGAGCTGGAGGCCTCAGCTCACTTTGCCTGGGAGTACTTCTTTAGCCTGATGTTGCCTTTGGTCCTGCCTGACTAGCTGCCCTGAACTGGGGGCAGATCCTGACTGTCTTTCTAGCTTGACCTTGGAGCTAGCTTACCACTGCGTACTACCTTGGTGATTGGGAGTTGCCAGCACAGATTTACAAGGGTGAAATCATGCTTGAGCACGATTGCCATGTTGCCTCCTGCAGAGAGATGACTTGTGTAGTGGGCAAGGAGCAAAAGAGTAAAATTTCAGCTTCTTTTTGACTTTTACTGTGAGGTAGTCCAGAGTCTTCATCCTTTGAGACGCTCAAAGCTGACCTGGACGTGGTCTCAGACAGCCTGCTCTAGCTGGTCCTGCTTGAGCTGAGGGGCTGGACTAGATGTTCTCAAGAGGTCTCTTTCAGGCTAAATAATTCTGTCTGGATGCATACATCCTGCATAGATTTTTGTGGCTGCAGATCCTCTCGATCCATATCGCAGCAGTCAGCAGCAAAGACGACTGAAACAAAAAGGTCATTTTCTGAAGCTATGATACAAATTGCATCGAAGTCATTAAAAAGTCCCATTGATTTCAGAGGGATTTGGCTTAGCTCCAATAATCCTCATTTAAATAACTATCTAAGTGGCCTTATTTTTATGAATACAGGGAATGCAGCTGCTCCAGAGGGCTTCTCTTGGCTTTGATCAGGCTCTAATTAGTTGTACTTGTTTCAAATGTTTTTTCAAAAGTTTGAGAATATGGTGGTTTGGGGTTGGTTTCCTCCCCCCCCCACCCCCCCATAGACAACAGACTCAGTAATTCCTGGAGGAGTGTGGCTTAAACTTTCCCCAGAGCTCAACCTTTTATATAAACTAACTTCAGGCAAAATATTATTATAAAATGCAACTCTGAGTGAGAAAAAAAAAAATCAGCAGCATGGTAAAGAGATTTTGCTGTAATCACAGAAACAGGCTAAGGCTTTTGATTTCTCAGGCCTGTAAGGGGAAGATTCTGGGGCAGAGAGTGTTGGAAGGTATCATCCAACAGACATGTGCCAGAAACAAGAGTAAGTGTAGAGTCTTGCACCTGTGAAGGAACATCTTCATGCATCAGTACAGGTTGGGGATGGACCTGCTGGAGAGCACTGAAGGTGAATGGGACCTGGGGGTCCTGGTGGGTGGAAGGATGACCATGAGCCAGAAATGGGCTTTTGTGGCCAGGCAGGTCAATGCCATTCTGGGGTGGACTAGAAGGAGTGTGACCAGTAGGTCAAGAGAGGTTCTCCTCCCCCTCTACTCTGCACTGGTGAGGCCACATCTGGAATATTGTGTCCAGTTCTGGGCCCCTCAGTTCAAGAAAGACAGTGAGCTGCTTGAGAGAGTCCAGCGCAGAGCCAGGAGGATGATGAAGGGAGTGGAACATCTTTTGTACGAGGAGAGACTGAGGGAGCTGAGGGCTCTTTAGCTTGGAGAGGAGGTGACTGAGAGGTGACCTCATCAATGTTTATAAATATGTAAAGGGTGAGTGCCCAAAGGATGGAGTCAGGCTCTGCTGTGTGATGCCCAATGACAGGACAAGGGGCAATGGGTTGAAGCTGAGGCATAGAAAGTTCCATGGAAACATGAGGAAAGACTTCTTTTCCCTGTGAGGGTGACAGAGCCCTGGAACAGGCTGCCCAGGGGGCTTGTGGAGTCTCCCTCTCTGGAGATATTAAAAACTCACCTGGATGTGTTCCTGTGTGGTCTGGTGTAGGTGACCCTGCTCTGGCAGGGGGGTTGGACTGGATGATCTTTCGAGGTCCCTTCCAGCCCCTGACATTCTGTGGTTAAATCAGAGATGGTACTGACTAGAGATTGGGAAAAAAGAATTGGATCCCCATTCCTACAAGTAGCAGCTGTGTGAGAGGCAATAACCCTAGTGACAGATGTTTTGGCTTTCTGTTTGAGTCAGTAGATGCTGGATGTGCTAATGAGGATGTTTCTGAAAAAGTCTGATCATGTAACACCCTGGGCTGACTAGAGATCTGAGGTTTATTATTGAAAACCTCAGATAGGGAGGTCAAAACTGTTTTCTGAGCACTGGAAAGCTGAAATGCCAGAGGGAATGTGACAGCAGTGGCATTCTGGTGAAATGTTCATCAGCTATTGTCACACTTTATTAAAATCAACGAGTTAAGGACCCTCAACAATTATGTCAGCTCTTAACAGCTCATGAATGTGTAAATCTCACTCTTAAAGAAGGTCACCTGGGCGCTGTTTCCTATCCTACCAAAATGTGTGTACTGTGTGAGCTATTTTGCCTTTTCTGCAACCAAAATTACCCTTTGGTTAAATGATTATACTAAACACCAGGCTTCCACCTCACAGGAGTTTAGTGTTATTTGCCATGCTGTATTTCTACTAAGAGCTCAGCATTTGTCCTATTTAATTACAGTATGTTATTGATCTTTTCCTTTTCCTCTTTTCCTTTTCCTTTTCCTTTTCCTTTTCCTTTTCCTTTTCCTTTTCCTTTTCCTTTTCCTTTTCCTTTTCCTTTTCCTTTTCCTTTTCCTTTTCCTTTTCCTTTTCCTTTTCCTTTTCCTTTTCCTTTTCTTTTGTTTTCTTTTCCTTTGTTTTCTTTTCCCTTCCTTTTTTTTTATTTTTTTATCTTTTTCTTTCTTTTTTCTCTTTTTTTCTTTTTCTTTTTCTTTGTTTTCTTTTCCTTTGTTTTCTTTCCCCTTCCTTTTTTCTTTTTATTTTTTCTTTTTCTTTCTCTTTTTTCTCTTTTTCTTTTTCTTTTTCTTTTCTTTCTCTTTTTTCTTTCTCTTTCTCTTTCTCTTTCTCTTTCTCTTTCTCTTTTCCTTTTTCCTTTTTCCTTTTTCCTTTTTCCTTTTTCCTTTTTCCTTTTTCCTTTTCCTTTTCCTTTTTCTTTTTCTTTTTCTTTTTCTTTTTCTTTTTCTTTTTCTTTTTCTTTTTCTTTTTCTTTTTCTTTTTCTTTTTCTTTTTCTTTTTCTTTTTCTTTTTTTTTCTTTTCCTTTTTATTTCCTTTTTCTTTTCCTTTTTCTTTTCCTTTTTCTTTTCCTTTTTCTCCCTTCCCCTTCCCCTTCCCCTTCCCCTTCCCCTTCCCCTTCCCCTTCCCCTTCCCCTTCCCCTTCCCCTTCCCCTTCCCCTTCCCCTTCCCCTTCCCCTTCCCCTTCCCCTTCCCCTTCCCCTTCCCCTTCCCCTTCTCTTTTCCTTTTTCTTCTTTTTCCTGGAGGTGTTCAAGAAACATGTGGACATGGCATTTTAATGTCCATGGTGGTCTTAGGTTGACTTGATGATCTTAGTGGTCTTTTACAACTGAAACAGTTCTGTGGGTGTCTAGCAATAGGACAAGAGGGAATGGTTTGAAGCTGAGAGTGAGCAGGTTCAGACTGGATCTTAGGAAGAGGTTTTTCAGTGTGAGGGTGGTGAGACACTGGAATAGGCTGCCCAGGGAGGCTGTGGATGCCTCCTCCCTAGGGATGGTCAAGACCAGGTTGGATGAGGCCTTGAGGAGCCAAATCTAGTTAACAGTCATCCCAGACCATGGTGGGGAGGCTGGAGTAAATGAAGTCTAAGGTCCCTTCCAAACTAAGCTCTTCTATGATTCTAATCCTATGTTTCAACTTTACATGAATGTAAAAGAGGGAAAGATTCAGACCATGAATCTCACATTTCTGGCTCAGAGACTTTAAGCTTGTTAAGAAGGTGCAGATGCAATGAGTGATAAACCCAAAGCCTACGCTTTTCTTTCTTTGCTATGCAGGAGAGGAAGTGGGTTTTCATCTAAACCATAATACCACAAAGAACTAACTTTTTCCATCTCTCAATTATACAATGTTCTTTGTAGCTAGATTCCTGGCACCCATCAAAATATGACTAATAAAAAGACTGCACTAGAAGAGATGTGCAGGACCCAGCTACTGAAAGGAAATCACCTTCATGTTAGTGTGGGCATTCCTTATCAGAATGCTTCCAGGTCTCTTAATGTGAAGTGGTATTCATTTTATCTACCTGGCTTTAACTGCTGCTGTGGTGCAGCTGCAAGATAACTCTACATAAGGAACCTGCCAATTCCTTGAGCTTCAGTGAAGGCCTGAATCCATGGGGTAGATATTTGCAGCTGTAAACATACATATTTCATTGCACATGTTCACACCAATGGAAGGGTTGGTTGTAAATGCTTGCCTCTATTTTTGGGAACAGCTGGGAAGTCTTGTGGGATAAAGGTCTTGAACTTACCAGATGTTTTGGCTGCAGTCCTGTACCTGAAGATAAGAGTGTACAAAGGAAAATTTCCCAGAGAGGATGGATTCTGAAATGTGGACAAAGGCCTTCATTCTGCCCTTTGGCTTCAGAAAATGGTTGAGGGTGCATGCAATTTGGGGAACAGTTGCTGGGGGCTTTCTTGTAGCATCTAGGACCATCATGTTTCACCCTGACTGCTTATAGCAACCTGCAACTCCCATGCATTCTTGCTTCTGATCTCTCCTGAATTATGTCTTCTTGCCACATGTTGTGACAGAATGGTGAAATTGTGCTCTTTCAACTTCTGGTCTGGCACAGCCTCTTAGAGGAACTGTGGTTAAACTGTAGGGCAGAAACGCTCTGCAGATGCTCCATGAACCTGGCTGGAGCATGCTGAAGCTGCCTACCTTGTCTGTGAGACTGGTTTTCTTTCACATACAAACTGGGCTGTTGAGAGTCCTGGCTCCCTTTCAAACTGTGGTGAGAAGCACTGCACAGGCTTCAGTTTACTGAGTGTGGGTCAGCTGCTGTATCATGGGTTCTCCAAAGTCCTTTGGCCTTGGCTGCTCTGATATTTTTGCTGTTTGCTAACTTTTGTGTCCTTGATCCTCACTGTAATAGTCCCTATAATGTCTGGCACGTGCAACATGCAGGAGTCATTTGCTTTTCTGCACTGACATTCAGCCTTCCTTTAGGATGGTGGGGCTGTTCTTTAACAGCCCATGGAAATACACAGAACAGCTGGAAAAGAAGTAAATAAGTGGGGGGAAGAAAAGCTTTTTCAAGAATGGAAGAGGTAGGACTATAATTCAACATCTTGGGATGCTCTCTGTCCTTCAGAATGCTCCTGTGGGGTCTTCTGAAACTGAGCTAGGGTTTTCATTCCTTCTAACAAAGGCTGGATGGGTTCCCACACAGTATGTCCCAAGGAGAGTTGGCAAAAGCTACCAAGGCATGTCGGGGAGGAGACGGCAAAAATGGCATTTTTAGCTGTAGTGCTTGATTTCCTTCAAGCTGGTGCCACACCTGTGTGATGGAAGGAGGAACAGTCAGGCAGCTAAAGTTGTACTTCCTTCTGATACATCAATACATTTTGTTAGCAACAATCAGTCACTCTTAATCCTCGTACGACAGCTGCAGTTTCTCCTCTCAGCCTTGCACTCTGTGCCATTATAAATAGATTGTCTTATTCCTTGCAGCACTAAATTGCTTTCTGCATTCCCAGCCCCTGGGAGGACTGATTGACTTTGGAAACTTGCCATTTTGGTAGCCCTCCAGAAAAAGTGATTACTTATTTTTTTGCATCTGTTGCCAAACCTGTGTAAGTATGTTGCCATGAAAAAGTCAGTATTTAACCACAATTACCATATAGGGGTATTTGATATGACAGTTGTTTCCTGCTGTGTTGTGTTTCTCTGTACACAAAGAGAAAATGGATGGTTGTAATTAGAGGAGGGGAACCTTCCTGGTGATATCTGCACTGGTTTGAACACACAAGGCATTCTTGCCTTTTTAACCAATATAGCTATCAAGGATTTAGTGACAGGACAAGAGGACAAGAGGAATGGGCTCAAGCCGTGTCAAAGGAGGTTTGGGCTGGGTATTAGGAAACGTTCCTTCATAGAAAGGGTTATCAGGCATTGGAATGGGCTGCCCATGGAGGTGGTGGAGCCACCATCCCAGGAGATGTTTAAAAAACACATGGATGTGGTGCTGAGGGACAATATTTAGTGGCAGCAGTGGTGGAATGGTGAGCAATTGGACTTGATCTCAAAGGCCTCTTCCAACTTCCACAGTTCTACGATTCTATGATTTAGAAGTTCAGTCCAAAAAAACAAAAAAATGCCACAAATAACAACACAAAAACCCCACAAGCAAACAAAAAACCCCCAAACCAACCCCAAACCAGAAGTGTATCACAGAATCACAGAATCACCAAGGTTGGAAGAGACCTCAAAGATCATGTCACCTGTCACCCAAGACCTCATGACTAAACCATAGCACCAAGTGCCACATCCAATCACCTCTTGAACACCTCCAGGGATGGTGACTCCACCACCTCGCTGGGCAGCACATTCCAGTGCCTAACAACTCTCTCAGTAAAGAACTTTCTCCTCTCCTCAAGCCTAATCTTCCCCTGGTGCAGCTTGAGACTGTGTCCTCTTGTTCTGGTGCTGGTTGCCTGGGAGAAGAGACCAACCCCCTCCTGGCTACAACCACCCTTCAGGTAGTTGTGGAGAGCAAGAAGGTCTCCCCTGAGCCTCGTCTTCTCCAAGCTAAACAATCCCAGCTTCCTCAGCCTCTCCAGTTGTAGGGAGCCCAGGAGCACAGAGAAAAGTCAGGGTATATCAAATGACACCTCCTGCAAGTAAATGCTAGGTGTCTAAGGGTGATGCTGAGGCAGAGCAGTGGTGTGGCTGAGGGATACTTCACTGGAGGAACACCACCATTCATACCATTTGCCTGTCCCATGGCCTAAGACAGAAATGTGTGCAAGGCAGCATGCTGGCCACTTCAGACCTGGGGATGCCTCAGGCATTGAAATAGGTTGCTGAGGGAGGTGGTAGAATCATCATCCCTGGAGGCCTCCAAGAAACGTGTAGACATGGCACCTTGGGACAGGGTTTAATGGCCATGGTGGTCTTAGGCTGACAGACTCAATGATCTTAGCAGTTCATTTCTAACTGAAACAGTTCTATGATCTCTCACCCCAACTGCCTCATCTAACCTTGGTGAGCCAGTGAAAAACTCCCCATTAAGGCAAACGAGCTCCAGGTCATACCATAACCCTTTAAAAACCTTCTGAGACAAGACAATAGGCCTCTTGCCAAGCCCTTCAAAACAGGATACTTTGCCCTGTGTTTTTTAATGAGGCAATTTCTGTTGCATTTTAATTGCATCCTCTTAGGCATTGGCCCAGATCAGAGATCCTTCAGTGGCTGTTTATACACTTGATGATGAAAGCTCATTGATTAAAACCCAAACACAACCTCAGAAGCTGAGACCAGTCCATCCTCACCAGGCTCCAGACTGGTGTTTCTTCTATGCTTGTTCTCTCTCTATCTAGTCCCATGAACAATCAGTACTTTACTGCATGGTAACAGTACTGCAAGGTGAGAGGAGAAGACCTCCTCTTACCTCTGTTTCCTTTCTTTGCCAACTCTATTCCTAATGTGGACTGCATCTGGCAATTAAATGTCCCATGAGAATGTAGGAAATGGGCTTGAGAAAGGGTGCTGAATCTCCCCTTCCCAGTCAGCTGCTATAAACACACAGTTAATGTACAAAGGCTAGAGGAGGAAGTTTCATTTTTGAGAGGTGATGGCCATAGGAGAGAGCTTACAGCACTCATCTCTCAAGGAGAGTGAAAGATGGAGGAGACACCTAGTTCATAGCTGAGGCTTAGGTATCAGGTCTGGCAGCTATCATCATAGAGAGGCTTTTTGATGAACCTGATAATCTTGTGGTCCAACAGGGATCTCATGAATGTATGTTCCACAGGGCTTGGTAGCGAATAGAGACTGTTTTGGGTTATGACTTTAAACTTGGATGCTTCTCATCTGCTGAAATGCTTTATTAAAATGAAACCTAAACCCAGAGACCCCAAAGTTGTGTTTTGGGGTGGGTAAATATAAATATTTCATAGTTTTGGATAAGGGCAGGATTTCTAGAGATAATCTTATGTCCCGCATCAGGAAAGGAAGTTCTTGGCCTTTCTTCCCACCAGTGAATAAATGTGTAGGTGCTTGAGGGTTAACCTGAGCCCCACTGAGTGTATATCTGTACCTTGAGGTATCTGAAAGATACAGCCTTGGGGGATTTGCTCAGAGCCAAACAGAAGGCACATTTCAGATCTGGTAACAGAGCAAGGCTTTCCTGATCTGCTCGCTGCTCCATGAGCACCAGCAGGCTTCTGCTCTGCTGCTTCTGTTGTCCACTCCTTCGTGAGAGGTGCTGTTTGACTTGTATTTTATTATTGGCATCTAGACAAGAGGCTCATACTCTGTGACTAAAGGTAGAGGAACAAGGGGCAGAAAGGAATAAAGATACCACATTCTATTTCTTTGATGGAAATAGGAATTTAAAGTTACTTAATAGGCTGTCTAAATACCATTTTACATCTGGCCTGTGCAGCTTTTTAGCAGGCTCAGTCTATTTAGACTGAGCAGATACTTATTGCATACTAATCAGAATACTTATTGATTGAGCACATCTAAGGTTTTTCATCCAGCTAATAGGGATCCTTTTAGTCGTTCTTTTCCTCCATAAATACTTTTCCTACTGTCCAGTGCTCTTCTTTAATATGCAAGTCCTCTCTCCTGGATCTGAAGAGCAAGATTAAATAGGGTGCTTACAATACCATATCAAATAAATAGCTCTACACTATTAAAAGCAGCCAGCTAGCGAGTACTGTAACATCAGCACCTTTTTGTGCTTTCAGCCAGAGCATAAATAAACTTCATGGCTTGGTGTACCATCAAATTCAGGTCTGGGATGATATAAGTGTAGAAGTCCTAGAGTGTTTTCCAAAGCCAAGGAAAAGAAGAGATCACAAACCCTTACATATCTACTGTATTTTCCCTGCCCTACCTTATTGCTTAGCTGTCGCACCTTATCAGCACTCCCTTCTGTCATTCCCTGTTGCCAGACACTTGCAAAATGCCTGAAAAGCCTTTGACACGAAGTAGGGAAGATGATGCCTGTCTCCAGGTTATGAAGATTGTTTACAATCTAAATATTTGAAGATGTTGCTAGCTATATGGTAACCAGAACCTGTGGAACTCAGTGCTTTAATTACAGGTTTCTCTTGGATGGACGATAGCCGATTGGAAAGCTGTTGCTACAGCTAGCTTTTCTCTAGCTCTGATGCCAACACCAGGAAACATGTAACTCTGAGAGGACATTCATTTTAAAGAGCTAGTTGCTGGCTGTACAAGTGAAAGCAGCTATTGGTATTCTGGCATGATGCAAGGAATATCTCTGATGGTGAAAAGCTACACCCGCCAAGAAAGGCTGCTCCTTGCATTTTCTTTTATTTTGTTCCTCTCAGTCATTTTAATCACTCCCAGGTCTCTCTGTCCACAGAAAATGCCACCTGAACACAGCTTCCTGTGGGCTCTTCACAGCTTAAGACCTCGCCTGTGTTTGGCATGCGTTGTTGCTGGTGGTATGGGATGTGGAGACTTGATTATTTGTGTTAGTGAGAAACCACGTGGGCAAGCAGGTAATCACCGAATCACCATGAAGGACTTGGGTTGGCAGTGCAGGGGAATGAGCTTGAACCACGCTCTCTTTCTTGATCCAAATAAAAGTGAGCACAAAACTTTCCTGAAGGGGCTTTTAAGAGGGCATCAGCTCGCCCAGGAGACATAACCAAACCTCTGGACCTTTTGAGGTTTGCCCATCGCTTCTTACAATCTGGAAAGAAATGCATGACTCTGTGAGGAAGGTATTTTAAGCTTATTTTCTTTAATCTTCTGGGTTCTGTGGTTGTGACTCCCCTGAGGTCATATAGATATTTTTAAATGAATTCTTACTGCTTGAATAACAGGGAGATAACGTCTTGGTTTTCAGCTTCTCTCTTCTCCAGCCTCATAAGTTTGGGCACTCCTCAAGTAGAGCTGAAGTCATCAGGCTGTTTCAAGCCTCCTTTCGTATTTACATTAATAACAAGACTTCCCCCTCGAAGAACATTTGCCATGCTTCAAATGTTTATTGTTCAGCTGGGCCAGCTAACAGCTGTATTGAGCAAAGCCCCATGTGACAACCAGTACATTCCTGTGTGATTGTGGTATACTGCCAACAACTGCTTCGTGTGTACGTTGTAGTAGTATCTGCATGGCCCAGGGCACAGCTAAGGGGAAAGAAAAAAACCAAGCCCTTGCAATCTGAGTATGAAATCGGTGCACAGGGATATAAAAAGCAAGGAAGAGGTTCTGCCACCCCTAGTAAAATGTCTTCTCTCCCTCCTTGTACTAAATTTATTCCTGTTTTCTGACAGGAGAGTGCTTATAGTAATGTCTGTGCTTCAACATGGAGGCTTTCAAGCTGTTCTCCCTACTATAATCAGAGCAAGCCACTGGTTGCTTCTCTGTTCTTGTTCTTGATCTAAGAAGCTTATTTATGCTTTGGTTTCCAGTCTTCTCACTGTTCAGCTAACAGAGAAATAAATCTGTTTAGATCAGTGCCACGCTGCCTTGAATTGGTGAGAGGAACACACTTCATTGCAACCTACCATGCTCATATTATTTTCACTCTGTTTTCATGGAAGGAAATACCAGAACAAGAGGACACAGTCTCAGGCTGCACCAGGGGAGGTTTAGGCTGGATATTAGGAGGACGTTTTACACAGAGAGAGTGATTGCCCATTAGAATGGGCTGCCCAGGGCGGTGGTGGAGTCGCCATCACTGGAGGTGTTCAGGAGGAGACTTGTTAAGGTGCTTGGTTGCATGGTTTAGTTGATAGGTTGGACACAATGATCTTGAAGGTCTCTTCCAACCTGGTCTATTCTATTCTATTCTATTCTATTCTATATGAAAACTCATCAAAGGCAGCAGTGCTTTATGTTGTGATATCATTGTAGAAGTGAGATATTTCCCTATTTCTTTAATGAAAGAGTGGTCAGGCATTGGACTGGGTTGCCCAGGGAAGTGCTGGAGTCATCACTCCTGGAGGTGCTCAGGAAGCATGTAGATGTGGCATTTCAGGATAAGGTTTAGTGGGTCATGGTAGTTGGGTTATGGTTGGGCATGATTTTACAGGTCTTTTCCAACCTTAATTATTCTCTTATTCTAGCAAAGAAAATGTCTAGCTGGTAGAAAAACTTAGAATTCAACCTTTTGGATTTGTCATGACACAAACTTAGAAACAATTGAGGTGACTACAGTCCCTTAGCTAACTTTAAGGACTAGCTGGTCCTTATGTTCATACTATTTCTTGCTCTGACTTCCACCAATTACTAATGTCTAAAAAAAATACATTTCTAGACCAATAAACTTAGGAGGTTTTTAGTTACCTAATTTGTAATCCTTTTTGTATGTTTTTGTTGCACATAACACAGTGGAGCTCACACAGAAGGTGCTGGGGTTTGCAAGAGGGCAAGGAGCAATTCCCCTGCTGAGAGCAAAGTGAGCTTCGTACAGCCATCCTCATGCCCTGGGTGCTATTAGCACCCCTGAGCAAGGCCTGCACAACATACCAGCACCTGAGGGTCCACATTAAGGTACAGACCCCACTTTGGGGCTTTTAAAGAAACACTTAAGTTCTTCCCTGTTTCTGTGTGCTCACTGCCCCTTCTCACTGTACCCCAATGTGCCAGCAAAGGGATATGTCAGGGCAGTTCCAGCATGTCCATATCCCTCTTGTAACAGGGGCTCCAGAACTGGCTGCAGTACTGCAGGTGGGGTCTCACCAGAGCTGAGTAGAGGGGGAGAATCACCTCCCTTGACCTGCTGGCCATACTTCTTTTGGACTTGTTTTTTTTTGGACTTGTTTACACAAGATGAAGAAACTGGGAACTGAGCTGGTTGACCATGATGCAGCCCAGCTCCCTGAACCCAAGGGTGATAAAGAAATTCACCTGTTCTGTACAGCTCTTGGTCTGCTAGTACCTTGATAAGAAAGGTCCCTGGACTACTCACTACCTTGGTTTAGCTGGAGGTCTGCTGAATGCTTCTCTGCTTTTCATTTTTCTTTCCTTTTTTTTTTCACCTGACATGGTTGGACAGTGGGGAACGAGATACATTTTTTTTTTTGCTGAATTTCTTTCCTTTCCTGTTACTATCTGTGGTGGTTTGAAAGGAAAGGCTTTGCTTTCCCTCCCCCACTGAGAAAGAGACCACGGCTAAACCCAGTCGGAGAAATGAGAGTATATTTTACAAGGAAACAGATTATATGTAACACAACAAATACAGGTATTTTACAATATATACAGGGATATACAGCAAATAAACTCAACCAGAAACCAGACCCCCCACAGAGGGGGCTTCCCCCTGTGCCCCCCTTCACCCCCTACCTCCCTTCTCCCCCAAAGAGGTAGAAGAAGAGACGAGGATGGTTGGCAGGACAGGGGAAGAAGCGGACAGGCCTGTTACAGGGAGGGAGTTAGTTCTTATCTCTTGGCAAGAAGCCCAGAAGCAGATCCAGCCGAAAGGGACAGCGAAGGAAGGAAGACTGAGAGAAAGTTCCCAGCTACCCTGGGTCTAACAATCTCACCTCCCACAATCCTACCAATGAAATTCGTTTAGCATACCAAAATATTTTTATAAACATTTAGCCAGTGTGCCCCTTTCTTAAAGGCACAGCCTCAAACAGCCACACTATCTAGGCTAAATTTAGCCCAGAATTTTCAGAGGGATGGCCATTTGTGTTTCCCAGCTGGGCAGGGTGCAGCCAGTAATGGCAGGGAGGTGGTTGCCCATGTAAAGTTCAATTTCTGATGCAGAGCAGGGAGACAAGATACAGAAATGGCTTTGGGCTGAAAATGAATCTAATGTGAGATGTCTTAAATAAAAATCATCAGGCTGAGTGAGAAAGTGCTGGTTTTTGGAGACAATGCTCCATTGTAGTCGAGCTACAAGACTTTCAACCAGGGGGGAGGGAGCAGAGACACCTCTGTGGATGCCTGATGTCCATGGAGATGCCCCAATGCATTTGGAGAATAAATCTTATGAAGAGTGACTGAAGGAGCTGGGGCTGGTTAGTTTGAAAAAGAGGAGGCTGAGAGGAGACCTCATTGCTCTCTACAACTGCCTGAAAGGACACTGTGGAGAGGCTGCTGCTGGTCTCTTCTCCCAGGTAATTAGTGATAGAACAAGGGGGAATGGCCTCAAGCTGTGACTGGGTAGGTTTAGGCTGGATGTTAGGAAAATGTTTTCTCTGAAAGAGTGGCCAGGCATTGGAATGGGCTGCCCAGGGAGGTGGTGGAGTCACCAACTCCGGCTGTGTTTAAAGGTCTTTTGGATATGGTGCCTGGGGCTATGGTTTAGGGGTGAACCTTGCAGAGTAGGGTTATCGGTTGGACTTGGTGATCCTGAGGTTCTTTTCCAACCTGAACGTTTCTGTGATTCTGTAATTCTGAACCTCCCCAAGGCTGTTACAGGGGAGGCACAGCGGCAGCAGAACTTCTGCACTGTGCTGGGCCTTTCCCCGCAGCTCCCGTACCCTATGTGTAGTTTCTGCCTGTAATATCCAGGGGGAAGGGAAGCGGGGCGTGCTGATGGGAAGCAGCTGAAAATGCGCTGGCTGAATCTGCTTGGACCTGCAATATATTTCAACTCTGACCTCTGATACCTCTTGCTGCCGCTGTCTTGTGCCTTCCTTTATCAGAGACTTTCAGTCTTCTGCTGATTTTAAGGCACGGGCTGTGGGCCTTGGGCAGATCCTCACTGGAGATTAGGGGGGGAGAGTGCAGCACAGCAGAAGTGCTTGCACGCCTGGGGCTTCTGAAAAACCTTTCCCAGGGCAGTTGCAGCAAATCTGGGGCACGCCCTGGTTTCCGTCACTTGAGATGCCAGCTGCGAGGCGTGTTGTTCCGTGTGAGTTTTCTTTTGCATTTCACCGGCTCAAAATGTCTGCTCTGCAGGGCTTGAAATGAATTTGGGAAGGCATCCAAAAGCTGGTGGGTGGGGATGTTTCGTGGGTAAAGGCTAGTGGAGGAAAATCCCTGTCAAACGAGGAGATATGAAGAAAAGATAATCCCCGTGCATAGCCTGGCCAGAGCCAGGGCAGGGAGTGGGAAGAAGAATTCATTTCCATGGGATGCATTGAGCTGCTGACCCAGATTCCTGATGCTGCGGTGGTGGGGTTTATGCAGTGCTGACTGCTCTGCAGCAATTCAGCAGGAAACAGTTTGTACAGCACGAATCTTTCCTCACATCCCTTCCAGGGTGGTGAACAGCCTACCTGGAAGCTGGGTTGGGAGCTGCTTCCCGCCTCCCAACTTCTTCCTCTTCTCTAATTCCTAAAACTGAGCTGTGGGGCCTGACTTCAAGCTCAGCTGCATCTCTGAGGCAAGCCCTGCTGTGAGCGAGTTGCATCGGGTAACCTCGAGAGATCCTACCTGAATAACCCAAATCAGTGGGTGGTAGCTGTGTGACAGTGGCAGGCTCCTGAGGAATAGCCACTAGCGCAGAGCTGGCTGCAGGTGTGTCTGACTGCACATGGACTGCCCCTCTCACAGTTTATCACTTTTACCTGCATCCTAATTAGTTGCTAAACAGCCAATAAATGACTACTGTTTAACCTGAAAGATTCCTCACCATCAGTCATGTAAAACTACCAGTACACTTCTGTGAAAGGAAATGGTGCTACTTGAGGACCCACGTGCTGCAGACCCACATCTGGCATACAGCTTACTTAATAAAAGCTGTTGCTGTCAAGTGTTACCTTCCTCTTTCTGATCAAGTTGCAGGACTACAACCTCCTCCTTTCATTTTCACAGAGATCCAAGCTCAGACCAGAAGGAAGCACTTGAGAGAAGAGGAAGGCTGGACTTGCTGCTAAGGCAAGTCTAAGGTCTAAGTCAGGCATGCTGAGACTCATTTCCACTGCCACGGACCTATGCTTCCCATTTTTGTCTGCTTTTCTCCCTCTAGGAAGTGGGATTGCACTGGCATGTCTTATCAAAGGATTAAATAGCTCATGGAGTTGAGGCTTGGAAAGAGCTTGGAGAGTAGCAGACAAAGCACAAAACGTGGCAGCATCATGTAGTCCTCGTGGAGTGTCCATTCAGTCCTGGTATAACAAGGCCACTGAGAAGGTCACAGCAGCTTGGCTTCTTGCTCAGTCCTCCCCCTTAGGATTTTGAAGGAGACATTCAGCCTGACCTCCCAAGGGTTTGTGAGCCCTTGTATGTGACTGCACATGGCTGTGGGACAAAAACCATTGAGATATTTCGAGTTTTCTCAGTTTCCAGTTCTGATGAGGTAGCAAGAGAAGAGCTGGTGGTGTGGCTCCTTGCAGGGGACTACAGAAATGTCACTGCACCTCCAGTTTTGGTGAATGAGTCTCAACCAACACTGCTCTAAGGGAAAATTGTTTCTCCTTATGTCGCTTTAGGAATTGCAGTGGAAACCTTCCTGTAGCACTTCTGTAGCAACTTTGCCAAGGAAGAGTTGGCCCCCCTCATGTGGGGCAGCTTCAGGCTGGCAGCAGAGACTTGGGTTTTGGAATCATAGAATCATAGAATTGTTAGGGTTGGAAGGCACCTCAAGGATCATCTAGTTCCAACCCCCCTGCCATGGGCAGGGACACCTCACACTCCAGCAGGTTGCTCACAGCCACATCCAGCCTGGCTTTAAAAACTTCCAAGGATGAGGCTTCTACCACCTCCCTGGGCAAGCTGTTCCAGTGTCTCACCACCCTCATGCTGGGTTCCCCTCTCCATGAATGAGATCACATCACTTTACCCCTTTTTGAGGAGAGGAGGCAGCTCTCCTTGCTGCTGAAGGCCAAAGCATTACTGCTGCATGATGCCAGCTGCGTGTCTGCTCTCAAGCATGCTCATTGTGGCTGCCAGCATTGATTTCATTGAAGGGAAGCCCTCAGTTTATCAGGCCAAGCTTATTTTTTGTGCCAAGCAGATCCTGGCACAGGGGAGAGGGGCATTTGTCAGGGAACACAGCTATCCCTGAAGTTTGCTGGTAGTTTTTAAATCTGCTGCTGTCAGTGAATGACCACAGCATTCACTTGGTAGCTGCACCTACCAGGGCACTCACGAGGAACTTGGTCACTACAGCTCTTTGAGGGTTGCTAGACAGCCCAGTGGAATGAGGGAATGATCCTGGCAGCACAGTGCTGGTTAAGGCCACTTTTTCTTCCTTTGAATACCCTCTTGTTTTGACATGCTTGCTCACAATTGCTAGATGCTGGCATGAAGAGGGTGACTGAAGTGCTGGTGTAGAAATGCTCTCTGTGAAAACTTTGAAATGGGCAAATAGAAAGGGACCAAATCCTCACCACAAGATAAATGAGTGCAGAGCCTCTACCTACCAATGGCAGCCATCTCTGTGCTGCTCTGGGGACTTGTCTTGGAGAAGGTCAGCTGCAATAGAGAGCTAATGTATTCAATAGGGAAAGTATGATAAGAGATGTGTCCTCATGTCCCTACCACTTTCTTTCTTGACTAGCTGGGCTGTTTCCTGGGGTAGAGGATGTCTGATAGCCTCAGAGGTTGTACCCCTCCATAGATGAACCTTCACCAAGGTTCAGGCCAGGGTGGCTCAGGCACAAGATGTTCCAGGACCGTGAGTGGTTTGGGGAGGTGGTGTGGGAGTGGCAGGGGTTTTCCAGCCAGGGCTCTGAATAGAAAGGGGGTGATGTAGCAAGAGCCTGTGTGATGCAAGTGCTGCACGTCTGGTGCATGAGGTATGAGGAGGCATGGAGAAAATTTTTTAGCTTTGCAGAGAGCTTTATTCATATGTCCCAGATAAGGATGGACTGTGTGGTGGTGGTTGCAGGTAGATCTCACTCCTTGGGGTGACTGGGAGCCCTTAGTTTCAGTTTCCCATTCACATTAGTTTTAACTGAAAGCTTAGGTGGGACAGAAGTGCCACACAGACCTTGCTCTAGGTCTCTGCTTAACGAGGAGCTTTCTGAGTCTGGAAAGTCTGTAGTGGCTAACTGCATGTGGGAGGTGGAGGGAGATTTGGAGGAGCATGTGAGATGAGTATCTGTCCATTTTGAGCTTTAAGCACTCCGGGAAACTTTGCAATTAAAAAAAGCACAAAAATCTCAGCCCTCCACCCCATTAGTTTCTGTGCACCCACGCATGTGTCTCTATATATAAAGAGTTATTTTAGAAGGCTGTTCAGTCATCCCCATCCTCCATCTCTCATCCATTCAGTTGGGCACCACCTCTTCTGGCATACTGGTAAGCAGATGAATGCAGGTCACACCTTAGGGCTAACAATAGTGTCACCTGGAAAGTCAGGATTAATAGCCAGGCTTTTGACATAGCAATCTCCCAGCATAATACTTAGTAACACTTTATTTCTGCCTTGCTCCTGCATGATGTTCAGTTCTTCCATTCAGCTGGAGACAGGTGGCAAATCTGTGGGATGTTCAGTAGGGCTAGGGATGTTTATTTCGCTGCCAGACCTGGAATTCTTGAGTGCTGTGCACCACCAATGCACCACTGAATAATCCTTGTCATTATTTCCCAGGTCTTTTCTTCTCAGGATGAACATACCCTGAGCATATATCAATGGCTTCTGTAAGCTGGAAGCAATGCTCTGTCCTCAGCTTCAGGCAAAGCTGGATCAGCATCTGGATAGACTGCTGCTGTTGTGCCCATTGCTGCTGACTGGACATAGCTGGGGAGGGGAGACCTTTCCCTGGAGTTTGGGTCACCCAGCAAGCATCCTGAGACTACCAGGAGAGTTGAACAATATAAGAGCTGATCAGGAGAGCTGAACAATATCGGAGCTGGTCAGTTGCTTCTCTGTAGCAACAAAATGTTAAACATTTGGTCCATCAGAAATGCTTGGGGCATGTGCCTGCCTGGAGCAAAGCCTGCAATCAGCAGGTTGTTACTAAAGGGTCTGGTAGCAACGGGAAAACATCTGCCCCTCCCTGGGATTAGCAGAGGGATTTCTTGATAGCTTCCACTACCCCTTTAAGGGCATGAGCCTCAACTGGCCTAAAAAGGCATTAGAACTCTTCTGACCAACGTGACAAGGGACATTGGTCTCATTGTTCCCATTGGCCGTGGTTACTCATTTTTTCAGGTTTCCACTCAGAATTACTCACATCACTTTTTCAGATGGGATATGTGTGGTGACTAAGCTGGGTTAGATGAGTCTAACACAGTTCATCATGCCAACATGAGTTTCTATTTGCAATGTTCTGATTTATGAAAAGCGTATATATATTGGAGGAGGATGAGTATTTTACTACATACAGAGGTGTCTCCTTGTAACATCACACCACCTTTCAGACAGCTGATAATGCTTACCAGTTTGCTTGCAGCTATATAGAATTGGATGTAATGTCCCGTGAGGTGATGCCAAATGAGGTGCCAAGGGAACTAGGAGTCAAAAAGGCTTTTAAATACACTATACACTTCAGAACATTGTTGAATGGCTATGGTGTTCTTAGGCTGGCAGCTGGATTAGATGATCTTGGAGGTTTTTCCCAACCAAAACAGGTCTATAGTTCTATAACACTTAGCTCCTGATGTCTGTGCAGAAAGAATGGAATGGAATGGAATGGAATGGAATGGAATGGAATGGAATGGAATAGAATAGAATAGAATAGAATAGAATAGAATAGAATAGAATAGAATAGAATAGAATAGAATAGAATAGAATAGGATAGAATTAACAAGGTTGGAAGAGACCTTCAAGATCATCGTGTCCAACCTATCATCCAACACCACCCAACCAACTAAACCATGGCACCAAGCACCCTATCAAGTCTCCTCCAGAACACATCCAGTGATGGCGACTCCACCACCTCCCCAGGCAGCCCATTCCAGTGGGCAATCACTCTCTCTGTGTAAAACTTCCTCCTTACCTCCAGTCTAAACCTCCCCTGGTGCAGCCTGAGACTGTGTCCTCTTATTCTGGTACTGGTTGCCTGGGAGAGGAGACCAACCTCTGCCTGTCTACAACCTCCCTTCAGGTAGTTGTAGAGAGCAATAAGGTCACCCCTGAGTTTCCTCTTCTCTAGGCTAAGCAACCCCAGCAGTCTGATACATTGGGCAACATTTGCCTGCAGCTATCCCAAGGACTAATATCCCTGGTTTTCATACTGTACAGTGGTACATTACTGATGGGTTCTCATGCTCCTCTGACTCAGAAGGACATGGAATACCAGTGCTTGGCTTTACACCTCTAGTGGCAACTGTCCTGTAGGGTCTGTCCACTTCTGACAGCCTGCAAGCCCAGAAAAAAGTCCAGCAGCACAGGAAAAGTGTATGAACCTATTGTTTTTCTTCCAACAAGGAAGTGTTAGTAAGAAGTTCTCACTAGAGAGAACAATTGCCCACTGGAATGGGCTGCCCAGGGAGGTGGTGGAGTCACCATCCCTGGAGGTGTTTAGGAAGAGAGTGGATGGGGTGCTTGGTGCCATGGTTTAGTTGATTAGATAGTGTTGGGTGATAGGTTGAACTCGATGACCTCAAAGGTCTTTTCCAACCTGGACTATTCTATTCTGTTCTATTCTATTCTAGGCTAGGCTAGGCTAGTCTCTCTCTGCTACCTGGCAGGGTGTGAGCTGCATGCAGGTCAGAGGGTAGTCACTGCAAGCATTCACTTCTCTTTTTCATATGCTTCATAGAATAGAATAGAATAAACCAGGTTGGAAGAGACCTTCAAGATCATCGCTGTGCTGCCTTTGCGGTCTCACTGCCACCTCTGTGTTAGGTTTGATTTGTAAATGGTTAAAGCTCATGAATCATCTTTTGTTTCCCTTTTCCATAGCTTGATAACAAATATTTTTCCCTTAAAGTATTTCCTGTACTGTGAACATCTGACCATGACTGATCAGCTCCAGTCAGTGCCATTGTGAATGATTGCAAATTGTGTAACATTGTCCCTCGATGAAGACGAGTGAGCTCATCAGGCCCAAACGTGACTCTTCTCCCAGGCATTTTTTCATTAGCAGAGAAATAAAGTCACAGAGGAGCAGCCAGGCTCCCTTAATGGGAAAGACCAAACCAAAACTCAGGGAAGGGCTCAGCAAGACCTCGCCTAACTGGCACGTGAACTGGGGAAGTTAGATCACCACGTTTGTATGGCTCTTCTTGCAGTGTGGGAGCATCCCAGAAAAATTAGGGGGCAGCAAATCTATGAGGAGTAATAACACTCTGCTTTACACAGGGTATAATTAACACGTGGGAATTCCTTTCACAGAGAGTCTGGAGGTCAAGAGACAAGTGGGATTAAGAGACTGGACAGAACACTTCGAGGGCTAATGAGACTGCTCCTAATGACTCAGTTAGAAGGAATCGAAAGTGCTATGTAGTCTCACCTTCAGGAGCATTTGACAAGGCTTGGATATTGTAGCTGTTCCTTGGTTGTTCACTGAGGGGTCCATTCACTCTTTTGCTGAGCCTCTTTGCTTTTGGAGGCTCAGAATCAGAGTAGGTAGGTCACTGGGATTCTCACAACACCAGTTTGTTTGTGTAGCACAGAGGGAACCACCAAAAGCATTGTGTGGGTAGGTGGAAATTTACCTCTGCACACTATGTACATTGAAGCTATTTAAGATGCACAGTTATTCAAACCTCCCTAGGTTTTATGGCTCCTAAGTCTGCAGTCATGAAATTGTCAGGGAGAAAAGCTGTGTTTATCGTCTTTTTCTTGCAGGCTCCAATTTATATACTGACCTCAGCAACTGTAGCAGTGGAGATAGCAATGGCAAGGGGAAAAAAAAAATCAAAACAAAGCTTCCCAGTTGCTTACCCATGCATGTTCCCAAAGCCTACATTGAGCCAGGCTTCAGTTTTGCAAAACATTTTTTTTTACAATGGGCTGAACAGCCAATGAGGTTAAAACAACCTCCTTTTGATCAGAGAGCTGGAGCACCTCTGCTGTGAAGAGAGGACTCAGCTTGCTCAGCCTGGAGAAGAGAAGGCTCCAAGGAGACTTTAGAGCAGCCTTCCAGCATTTGAAGATGCCTGCAGGATAGCTGGAGAGGGTCTTTTTATAAAGGCATGTGATGACAGGATGAGGGGTAATGGCTTCAAACTGGAAGAAGCTGGATTTAGATGAGACATTAGGAAGAAATTCTGCTCTGTGAGGTGGTGAGGCACTGGAATAGGTTGCCCAGAGAAGTTGTGGAGGCTCCAGTCCTGGAAGTCTTCAAAGACAGGTTGGCTGGGGCCTTGAGCAACCTGGTCAGGAGGAGGTATCCCTGAGCATGGCAGTGGGGTTGGGACTAGATGATTTTAAGGTCCCTCCTGAACCAAACCATTCTGTAATTCTCTGTGTGATACTTGCCCCTTCCTCTTGCTGCTCCCGCCCCAAATGTGCACTGCGTATGATCCTCACACCAAAGTTTGCAGTTTAAACTAAAATTTATGAGGCCTTCCTGATATTTGCATCTCTTTGGAATGTCTGTGTCCCTATGTCCTCTGAGCAGTGGCTCAAGGGCTGTGCTATTCCTCTTCAGGCCAGGCTGCAGCAGGTTGATCCAGCCAGGATGACAGAATGCTTGGACACTCCCATCAGGCTCCTGAGCCCAAGCTGAAGTTTTATTTACACAAAGGTTGCCAGAAAACCTTTAGTCATGAATGAAATATCCATAAGATCACCCAACTGTCCTCCTGAGTTTCTGTTTCATCTGTTTCGAAAGGATGTATACTTTTAGAGCACAATGGAGTCTTTTGACAAATGCTGTGAATGAGAGATGACTGATATTTGCAGTGACAAATGGAACAGATGAAGAGCCTTGTTGTTCATCATCCATCGTGGCAGTTGCATGCATCCTCTGCCTGATGAAGCAATTCCTTATTTGTGTATCGAGCGCTAATTGTTTGTGTTTGCTGCCTGTTCAACACAGAGAACATTGCTCACTTCCCTGGCATTTACAATTAGTGCTTAACAAAGGCAGTGTAATCAGATGTAGGTGGTATCTAAATCAAAAGCCACAGAGGTGCTGATTTTGTTAAACCTACAGGTGGGACCATTACTGTCTCCTTCACTGATCCTTGTCATGGGCGTTCTGTGCTATCCCAGGCCCTCCTGGGAATGAAGGTGTGGTCTGAGAGTCTGGAGTAGGCCAGTCAGTAGACAGAACAAAAAATGAGATGCCTGGGAACTGCAGGACTCCTCTCCTCTTCTGGTCTTGACACCCTGAGGAGAGAGCAGCGGGAGGATGAGGGCAGAGGAGAAGCAGCGCTCAGGCTGTGCTTGGGATTAGAAATGTATTCCCTGGCAGGGAAAGCTTTGGTGATTCATTATCAGAGCCTCCCTGGGTCTGAAACAATTTTGCTGCACATTTCTCAATCCCTGCTCTGCTCATCCCACAGATAACTAGGCGACAGGCAAAGACTCTTTGGAGGAGAGAAAAAAAAAGAAGAAAGTAATATTAGAAGTGAGAAACAGAATCAGAGCAGCAGCTGGCAGAGCTGCTTCAGATAAGGGCTTGTGACGATTTCCATTACTGTGTTGTTCCAAGTGCTTATAGTTCCGCCATTAAAATTAGTTTGGAGCTAAAAGCTGGCATTGAGTTGCTCATCTCTAACCCTGAACACAAGCAAAGCATGGGCTTTATAGCTGCATTCCCCATTCTTGGCAAAAATCTGTAGGGAAGTGATTCTGCTGCTTTGCTCTGGTGTGACCTCATCTGGAGTACTGCATCCGGCTCTCAAGTCCTCAGTACAGGAAGGACATGGACCCGATGGAGAGCCCCGAGAATGATCAGGGGGTTGGATCACTTCTGCTACAAGGACAGGCTGAGGGAGCTGGGGTTATTCAGCCTGGAGAAGAGAAGGCTCCAGGGAGACCTAGTAACGACCTTCCAATACCTGAAGGCTGGAGAGAGGCTGTTTACAAAGGCCTGCAGTGATAGGATGAGGGACATGGCATGTCAGGACATAGTTTGAGGCCACTGTGGTCTTAGGTTGATGGCTGGACTCAATGATCTTTGAGGTCTTTTCCAACTGAAACAATTCTATGATTCCTTTCTGTCCTCCAACAGCCCTTGTGCAGTACTGCTGCTGCTAATACTTGCTGAATTGTGATGTAAGGCTGTCCATGTGGGCAAGGAAGTCCATCTTCAGTACTGGAATGGGAAAAGTCCCTTTGGTGTGCTTATTTCTGAAGAGATCATTCCACACTGCAGGAAGTAAAGAAATGGAGCAGATAAATCTTCCTGAACATGTGTTGTGCCAGTACAGACACGAGAGGATCTCGTAGCTGTTGTTGTCAAAGCATATGTCTGCTGTGATACTTCTGGAAATAGCTCTTGGAAAAAGTGTTCTTCCTTAGTGACTTTCTGTGTTGTTTCCGAAACACCATGTGTGCTTGACCACTGCTTGTTGGGTGGATTTTCCCTGGCCAAGCAGCAAAGCTGGGATGTGGAGGGGAACCATTAGAACAAGTCTTACGAGGAGCGGGTGAGGGAACTGGGGTCACTTAGTCTAAAGAGGAGGCTGAGGGGAGACTACATTGCTCTTAACAACTCCCTGAAAGGAGGTTGTGTCGAGGTGGGGGGCAGTCTCTTCTTGCTAGTATCAGGTGATAGAAGGGGAGGAAATGACCTGAAATTGTGCCAGGGAAGGTTTAGGTTGGATATCAGGAAACCTTTCTTCACTGAAAGAGAAGGGGGGGGAAAAAGACAGAAAGAAACTACATATGTCTTACACCAGATGAAGAATGTAATCCCTTCTTTGGGAAGTGGAAGAGCCAAAAGGGATCAGGGAGGTGGCAAGAGAGAATTTTTCTCTTGCAGGATGAGTGCAGGAATGGCTCCTTGCTGAAAACTAGTCCTGTAGTGGCCATGGGCTCAACAGACCTTACGTTTGCTGCCCCACCTGAAGACCATAATCTACTTGCAGCTCCCACAGGGGCTGTGTGTCCATGACTTAATTAACACTCACCAAGAAAGAATCTTTCACTTCATTATATCATCACTCTTTATTTTTACCCTCCTTCGATTAAAGCCATGAGTAATTACTCGCACTGTTGACTTTGGCATCGCCTCTTAGATTTCCTGCGATAAGCGGCGGACAGGGAGGTGACTCAGAGCCCTGGAGTGAACCGGGGGCGGCATCTAATTCAGGCAGCGGTGGTCGGGTGCCTCCTCTGGGTGGTTTGGGTGCCTCAGCAGGATGGCATGGATGCCTAGAAAGGAAAAGGGCTAAAATCCTGAATTAAAATCCCTCGACAGGAGTCAGAGCATAGTATTGTAGAAGTATCATAGAATCAATAAGGTTGGAAAAGACCTCAGAGATCATCAAGTCTAACCTGTCACCCAACACCTCATGACTACTAAACCATGGCGCCAAGTGCCACATCTAATCCCTTTTTGAACATCTCCAGGGATGGTGACTCCACCACCTCCCCGGGCAGCACATTCCAATGGCAAACAACTCTCTCTGGGAAGAACTTTCTCCTCACCTTGAGCCTAAACTTCCCCTGGCACAGCTTGAGACTGTGTCCTCTTGTTCTGGTGCTGGTTGCCTGGGAAAAGAGACCAACCCCCTCCTGGCTACAACCACCCCTCAGGTAGTTGTAGACAGCAGTAAGGTCTCCCCTGAGCCTCCTCTTCTCCAGGCTAAACAATCCCAGCTCACTCAGCCTCTCCTCATAGGGCTTGTGCTCGAGGCCTCTCCCCAGCCTCGTTGCCCTTCTCTGGACATGTTCAAGAGCCTCAATGTCCTTCTTAAATTGAGGGGCCCAGAGATGAGAACCAAAGTGACAGTGTAGTCACTGTAGTATCGCTGCATGTGACTTCTTTGTTGGCCAGATGGGATTAGTCATACTTGAGAACTACAAATAGTATCAAACTAATAATATCTAACTAATAGTAAATCAAACTAATAATATCTAACTAATAGTAAATCAAACTAATACTAAATCATAGTAAATAATGTAATAATAATATAATAAATAATAATAGTAAATAATATCACACTAATAGTAAATTAACTTGTTCAGCTGAGGAGAAAAAGCCTTTTCATTTTTGAGGAACTCTGCCTGATTTGCCTGATGCAGCACAAATGATTGGCACAGCTCAGAAATACCTTGGTGGTGCCCAGTAACAGGACAAGGAACATCAGGAATAAGCTGGAACACAGGAAATTTCTTTACTCTGGGAGTGACAGGGCACTGGAACAGGCTGCCCAGAGAGATTGTGGAGTCTCCTTCTGTGAAGACTTTCAGACCCTATCTGGATGGGCTCCTGTGTGGCCTGCCCTAGGTGATCCCATTTTGGCAGGTCCCTTCCAACCCCTCACATTCTATATGATATTTGCACAGTGCCCTGTCCCGGCGTACAGATGATTGTTCTGCTTTCCTTTGTTATCAAAACCTTTCTCTCCTGCTGGGTTACAACCATTGGCATTGGCTTCCACAGCATTTTAAGGCTGACTCACCACCTCCTAAATAACATGGAATTCTAGAAGTTTACTGTATCTTTGTTATTAGATCTATGTAATTAATGGCCTTATTCAGGGAAGGGGGGGAGGAAGGAGGGGAAGCAAGGTTCTTCAAGCAAAATTGAGCAGTAATTTAGGAAGATGAGCAGAATTTGGAAACAATAGTGAAAACCTATCAGGTTTTGTTTGTCATCAGCCTGCCTTAGTGTCTTGCTGCTGATACAGAGTTCAAACAGAACTAAAATTCTGATGCATGTCCTGGCACTCTCTTACTGGTTTGATCTTGGGACAGAAAGACATCTACCCTGGATTCTTCCTTCTGGAACTGCTTCTCACACTTTTATATCCTAAGCAGTCTGGTTTAAGTCACCTGAGATCTCTAAGCCACCAGTGACACCTGTTTGGACAGGATCTGATCCCTCAGGTACTCTGGAGATTGTGGGACCACTTGTGGAGTATATCACCACGTGTGTAGCTTGCAAAGTGCCAGGTCCTCTTTTCCTTGTCTCATGCAGGTGTCATGGTCAACATGCTGACAATACTTTGAGGGTGTATAAGGTCCATTAGTTATGAGCTCTTTGTAAACTGCTCTTAAGTGGTGAGGAAGGAATCCAGCCTGGGGGTTGGTGTGGTTGTTGCCGCGTGGGTGGCATGGGCAACACATAGCTGTGGGGGTCTGGCACTACCACTGTTTTCAACTACAGTGACTCACTCTGCGACCAGATCTCAAAGGATGACTCATGACAGAGATCACCTGCAAAAGGCCACCATAATGAAGTGATGGAGCAACACAGTGTTGCATGCTAACCAGCCTTGTAGTAGCGACAGCCAGTTTCAGACCTCTCTGAATACCACATGCACCACCAGTTCAGGTGCTGCTTTGGGAAAACAAAAGGGGCTGTGATTAAAGCTTGCCCATCCAGTTCCTAATATCTGCAGTTTGCTGCTGAACAGAGAAACAAAGGTTGAGTTGCCCAAACCCATCATCAGACACTGAAGCTACAGCTGTGCTTCTTGAGAGACTATCATAGGAGCTACTTTGGAACAGGTTGTCCAGGGAGCCACCGTTCCTGGAGGTGCTCAAGAAGCATGTGGATATGGTACTTTGGGACGTGGTTTAATGGCCATGGTAGTCTTAGGTTGATGGTTGGATTTGATGATCTTGGGGGTCTTTTCCAACTGAAACAATTCTACGATTCCATAACCCACAATTATGGCATAAACATCTCACTAAGAGAAGCCTTTCCAAGACATTGTGCCTTGCTGGAGAGCTAAGTGCTCCTGGGATGTGGAGCCAGGGACACTGCTTGCTGATGGGGATGTTATAGCCAGCTCAGGAGCATCCATGTGGCTGCCTAGTGAGAACAGGATACTTACAAAGACTGAAGGAGCTCATTAGAGGTCACAACAACCACAGGAATTGAACTAGAGTAAGAAAAAGGACTGGCCAGCTGTTGACTGCATGCCAAGTTGCTTTCAGCAGGTAGCAGGGGTGAAAATGATTATTGGTCCAACCAACAAATTAATCTCTCAAGGAGGTATCTAAGTAGATGGTAGGTGTGGTGATAATCCTCAGTGGGCTGGGAAAGCAAGCCCATAGTGTGTAATCTCCACTGCTGACAATCTCTTGTGTGAGTCCCTGCACTGTGGTTTCACAATCTGTCAGCTGTGGGATCATCAGCATGGGAAAACAGAAGTCATAAGAAGTGCCTGGGACATTAATCCTGACCCTAAATAAACTTGGGTTTATTTTGTGTACCTTGCTGTACATGAGAAGGGTGCTGTGATCTCCTGTGGTGGGCAGCCAGCCCAAGCCAAGTGTGGGCAAACCACCTTCTAAGCAAGAAGCCTTCTAAGCCTTCTGCACGAGATATCTGTTTACAGCCAACTGCTGCTGGCTGTGGGCTTGCAAATGGGCACGAGGGAGCCAGCTTCCTTTTCTCCCTTGATTACATCATGTTGTTTTCCTTCTACTGAGAGTGGTAGAAGTCCCTTAGGAAGTCCCTCAATCACAAGTCAGCTGCGCAGGATTTGCCTTAAATTTTTTATCACTTTCAAACATTGATTACACTGATCAGTGAATTTTACTGCCCACTGCTCTGTTGGTGATTTATGCAGTGGGATTGTAGTTTGCCTGCTTAAAGTTAGGTCACAAGCAAGAACCACAGAGACAGGCTCACCTAGTCACAGCCAAATTGATCTCTAGTTTTCTTCTACCATTTTTAATCCTCAATGTCCTTCCCTCATCTCCCAGTGGCTTTAATATATTCACCTCACAAAGGAAGAGAGGACACCTGAACCATGGTAAAAGAACATGCTCTTCCCCTTGGAACAATGTCCTTTTCAGAGTCTCATGGTGCATTGTGCCAAGAAAAAAAGTGGTGGTGACCTCCTGAGTAAAGAACTTGGCACCAGGAACTTGCATGCTGGTATCCCCCATTGCCTCACCTCCACTGCAGGGTTTAGCAAGGGTTTGGCTTCCTGCACCCATTCTGGAAAGTCCTGGCAGCCCCTGGCAGGATGTTGGTGGATGGGATGAAATTAAGGGGATCTCAAGTGTGTTGTGGGACACAGCTGGCAGCTGTGAGAGTAGAAGGAATCAAGGAGTAGTTTTCTGGTGGGAGGGAGGCTTTGCGGAGGCAGGAGTTGCTTTTAATTAAATCATGATCCCTTTCACAGTGAAAAACCTCTTCAGTGAAAGCTGCATAAACCTACATGGGGCTCACTGGCCTTTGGTACAACAGACTGGCAAGGGAAGCACCCTTGCAGTTGAACTGGTTTGTTCTATCAGCCTAAGGAAGATGGCGAGAGCAATTATTGCTCACTGCCTCAGGGATCCAGAGGAGGAGAGAGACAATCTTGTCCAATGACCCAGAGCACTTTGCTCCTTGACTAAGGAGATGAAAATCTTGAGCCCATTGGTATGAATTCCACTTTCCTTGTTGACTCACTTTAGCTGCACAGGGGTGACTGCTGCTTGCTTGGCCATGGTGGGAAGCATGGGGTTTGTGAAACAGGGTGCTGAGGAGCCTCTGCTGTACCTGCTCACCCCATGCCAGTCATAAAGCAAGATGTGGCTTGTGCTGTGGTAGTCATAAGCAGAAGAGGGTCAACTGCCTGTTTCAGTCAACATGATTGAAACAGAGTTGATCTCAATAAGATCCCAGCTTCTACTTCCTGTTAACTTTCCAGTTCCGATTTTAGGATTGCTGTAATCAAGCTGAGGAAGAGGCCATTTGTCCCATGGAGGGGAAGTTGCTTGAAGCCTGGGCTAGGAGGAGAGGAGTCACTTGAAGACAAATTTTGAGGAAGGAGTCTCTGGTCCATGGAGAGGTTCCATGCAGCTCAGAATCTGTTCCCATCCAGTCATCACCAACCAGAAGTGGTCCTGTTCTCCTTCCCTTGCAGTGGCAGCTATGCCAGAGGAGGAGGTGGGGGGTTTGGACTGAACCATCTAGTCTGACCAAGCAAAAATTTGTAGGTTTGCAAGTGTACACATCCATTAAACTGCTAAAAGTCTGGTTCTAGGAGAGCCTCCCCTGTCTGCTGCCGGGGAATATTGATGCTGTTCTCATTGGAGGTGAGATACTGACAGCCCTAATACAAATGGAAATGGGTGGGGTGGAAAGTAGCACTGAATGCTAATCTAAATGAGCAGCAGCTTATAATACAAAGCCTCTGTGGTAAACAAATTAGTTAGGATGTTCTCTCAGGACAAACATTTGGATGGTTTTATGATGGCTCAATTAGTTTTCTCTGAAACACCTGCAAATGCCAAAGTGCAGCATTGCTGAGGGCTGACTGATGGGCTTTACCCCACAGCCTGCCTCTGTATGACCTCCATCTCCCCTGGGCTTGAGGGAGGGCTGAGAGCCCGAGGTCCTTCTCACTGGCTAAGTGGGCAACTGAGCTGCATCATTCATGCTCCTGAGAAAGTCTGGTGCTGGCTCAGGTGGCCTTTGAGCAAAGGAGGAAAGATGGTTTCTCCACACGGGCAGTGCTTTGCTGGTGAAGTTCTTGTGCTCTGTGCCCCTGAGGAGCATAGGTGCCCACCCTTCTGGCTTCTTGCTGCTGTCCTGCTCTTTTGGCACAAGTGCTGCTGCAAATTCAAGAACTCATCTGGTGGAGGAGAGGTAGAGGAAGGGAGATCCATGCCTCCTCTGCTAACTGCTTTCTCAGCAGTGTGAGCTCCCCATCCCACATGTGTGCACACATGTATGGGCCAGCACAGGGCAAGGAGCAGCAGCAGAGGTGAGGCAGGCAAAAAATTGCTGCATTTGTAGCAATGTGTTAAAAAGATGCCTTCAAACCAAGACTGCTAGAGCTGGTTAACTGGACTTGGATTTGGTCCTTGGTAGTCAGGTTGCTCATGGCGGTGAGTGAGGCTGGTAACAGCACAGCTCTGCTATAGATACACGTCTGCTGTCTAGTGGGGCTTCATGTGGCCATGCAGCATCATGCTTTTTCACAGCCTCAACCTTCAGAACTTGTCTGGTGTCTGCAGCTAAGCAGGACCAAAACTGCAGTCTGGGTGGAAGGTCTGATGTGGAAGCCTGATCTAGAAGATGAGAACCTTCTTACGTAAGACAGGATCTGCCCTTCTCAAAGGGAGGCTGTACAAGGCCACTGCTGAAGCAGCTATAGCAGCAGTTGGAACCAGCATCTTTGAAGATCTGTTCTGGTATGCTTCCAAGTGCAGATAAGCCATAAAGGTCATATTCCTGTCCTGCTTCCCCTTCTGTTTATGGGGGTGGAGGCAGAAATATGCAAGACAGAGTATTTTCACTCTCCTGGCTCAGGAGGAAGGAGCTGCATCAGCCAGTGAAAGAAAAACCAGGAGGGAGAGCACAAAGAAAGCAAGAGCTGTCACTTCTGTCCTGCAGAAGCAGACATGCTCCCTGGTATACAGAATACAGAATTAACCAGGCTGGAAAAGACCTTTGAGATCATCAAGTCCAACCTATCACCCAACACCATCTAATCAACTAAACCATGGCACTAAGTGCCCCATCCACTCTCTTCTTAAACACCTCCAGTGATGGTGACTCCATCTCCATCCTCCCTGGGCAGCACATTCCAATGGCCAATCTCTCTTTCTGGGAAGAATTTCATCCTAACATCCAGCCTAAACCTCCCCTGGTGCAGCTTGAGACTGTGTCCTCTTGTTCTGGGAGAAGAGACCAACCCCCACCTGGCTACACCCTCCCTTCAGGTAGTTGTAGACAGCAATAAGGTCTCCCCTGAGCCTCCTCTTCTCCAGGCTAAGCAACCCCAGCTCCCTCAGCCTCTCCTCATAGGGCTTGTGCTCCAAACTCCTCCCCAGCTATGCCGCCCTTCTCTGGACACGAGGAGGAAATGGCTTGGCCTTACCCACTTTGCAAAGAGATGCCAGGACTCAGGTTTGCCCAGGAACACACCTTCACCATCTCTCAGCCAAAGGCCTTGAATGACTCTCAGAAGCCCCCTGTCCCATGGCATCAGCTGCAGTGTGCCCTCACCTACCCTTTGCATGTCCATCTGCAGTTCCCAGACAGGACAATCAGATATTTGCCCCTGGGAAGGAGACCTTGTGCCAGTGCACAGCGAGGCAGCATTTGCTCTCACGGGATCGATAGGTTGGTTTGCATGCGGTGGAGAGCAGTGGCTGGCCCAGCTGGCTGTCAATAGCACTGCAGCCTTCTCAGCTCACAGTTATTGTCAGGGCAGCAGCTACTCTGCACTTATTTTCCGATACAGCTGATTTGAATAATTCACCTTCCCTGATCTCTTTTGCAAGCCAGAAGGGCCTTAGCCTTTATGACCTCAAACTGCTGAACAGAGCTGTAGGTGTGACTCCAGCTGGACTTTCTCCAGTCCTCTTGCCCCGTTCTCCATCAACAGTATCTTCCACTTAGACTCTCCTAAGGAGAGACAAAGCAAGGGATCTCACTCAGTCTCTAAGAAAAGCAAGCCTGTGTCTGGCCTGAACACAGCTTATAAATAATGACCTGCAGAAAGCAGCTCCCTTTCTCTTTTCACACTCTCTCACTCCTTCCCTCCTGACCCTCATGTCCCCTCCTGTGAGGCACAGATGTGCTGCATGTCCCTTCCTGTTGAAATTCTGGTGGGGAGGGTGCTCCAGGAGCACATCTCAAAACTTTTTGTGCCTGTTGGTACATCCCTGGGGAGGTCAGTAACTGCAGTTCTGGGCCTCTCAGTTTAGGAAAGATGTTGAGTTGCTTGAATGTGTCCAGACAAGGGCAGCAAAGCTGGTGAGGGGTTTGGAACACAGCTGAGGGAGCTGGGTTTGTTTAGCAGGGAGGAGGCTCAGGGGAGACCTTATTGCTGTCTACAACTACCTGAAGGGAGGTTGTAGCCAGGTGGGGGTTGGTCTCCTCTCCCAGGCAACCTGTGACAGAACAAGAGGACACAGTCTCAAGCTGTGCCAGGGGAGTTTTAGGCTTGAGGTAAGGAAAAAATTCTTCAGAGAAAGAGTAATTTGCCATTGGAATGTGCTGCCCAGGGAGGTGGTGGAGTTACCATCACTGGAAATGTTTAAGAAGAGACTGGATGAGGCACTTGGTGCCATGGTTTAGTTGATTAGATGGTGTTGGGTGATAGGTTAGACTTGACGATCTCAAAGGTCTTTTCCAACCTGGTCAATTCAATCCTATCCTATCCTATCCTATCCTATCCTATCCTATCCTATCCTATCCTATCCTATCCTATCCTATCCTATCCTATCCTATCCTATCCTATCCTACCTTACTCTACTCTACTCTATTCTATTCTGATGGCTGGCATGGAATAAATCTTTCAATAGCAAGGGACTCTTTAGTTTGAGAACACTTAAGGGATGTCTGTGTTATTGGCAAGAATTCTGATGGCTTTTCCCCCCACGTCTGTTAAATATTCAGTCTGCGTTTTCAGCAATCTTTACTCTTTTTTGTGAGGTTGAACAGATTTGATTGGATTGTATGCAGTCGGTATACTGTGAGAGCTTGTGAGTATCTGCTTCAATCCTGAGATGATTTCTCTTTGTCTGCTGGTGGTTTTCTACAAATCCACGAGCAACTGTGCCATGATGGCAAAAGCATTAAGAGGAAAGTGACTGCCAAAGTCCCAAATGCCACTACTGCTGGAAGTGGGAATTTAGCTAAGGTCTGCCAGCTTTCATAGTAGGAATTTTTGTCTGCTTTTCAGAAAACAGAATTTTAGTTGTTAAGGGGTAGATAATTCATGTCTTTTATGGGTGTGAAGCTACAGAAAGCAAACGTGTTTAGAAAGCTGTTCAGTAAATGTGCCCAGGGGAAAAAAAAAGAATAAAGGGGGGTGGGGGGTGGGGAGGGGAGAATCACAGTGGATTTTGGTTTCTGAGAGCAGGAAAAAGGCCAATCTTATGTCATAGGCTAATACAATATATTAAAGGATGAAGTCAGTAAAAATTTTGTAGGAATTGGAATGTGCTGCCCAGGGAGGTGGTGGAGTCACTGTTCCTGGAGGTGTTCAAGAGGGGATTGGATGTGGCACTTTGAGCCACGGGCTAGTAGTCATGAGGTCTTGGGTGATAGGTTGGACTTAATGATCTTTGAGGTATTTTCCAACCTTGTTGATTCTGTGATTCTAAATCCTCTGAAACCAGGGACAAATAGCAATTTATAATCAACAATCTTAAAAAAATGAGGGTGATGGAACAGGCTGCCCAGAGGGGCTGTGGAGTCTCCTTCTCTGGAGATCTACAAACCCCACCTGGATGCTTTCCTGTGTGATCTGGTATAGCTGATCCTGCTCTGGCAGGGGGGTTGGACTAGATGATCTTGTGAGGTCCCTTCCAGCCCAATTCTGTGAAAAATACAGAGTTAAGTCAAATTTGAGATAAAAGTACATTTGGCCTCTCTTTGTATTGTAAAAAAAACCTGGCAATGCTGAGTATCCTTCAGAAGGGAGCCCTGCTTGCCACAGGTAAGCTCTGCTTGCTTCTTCTGAGCTCTTCCATGAACAAGTCATGAAGCATTTCCTTTGCATACCTTGTTAGTACTGAGAAATTTGGTCAGACAGTAAAAGATAGCTAAGTCAAGGATTCCAAGTGTTTTCTAGTAAACTCTTGCTTTAGACATGTCTAGCTTTGTGAAGATGCCTGAACACAGAAATGTGGTTTCCAGCTCCCCTGGTTGGAAAAAACATTTTAGGCAGTGAATTGATTGCAAGCTCATGAAGAGCTCCTTCTCCAAGCCTGAGCATGGCTTGAAAGTGCAGTTTGGAGGGAAGCATGAGCTAATCCTCCCATCTACAGTGAGGCCAACACCAACCTCAGCAAGCCACAGACAAAGAGGAATAGAGAGTATGAGAACACTGCCTGGTGTCTCATGCTGGAGCTTTTGTGGAACCATGTTGATGGAGAGGGTCTGAGACCAGTGCATGTCTCCACTGATCTGTTTGCCATCTTGCTGGGGAGGGCAACTGTTAATGCAGCAATTGCACACAGGTATAATAAGCCTGGCTTGCCCTTATGCTGGCTATCAGAGTGACTTGCATTCTATCACCTTCAGAAAGTGACACCTCTAGTCTTCTGGTGATGCCTCCAGTCTTCTTTGCCAGTGTGAAGATGAAGCCAAACCATGACTGACTGACTCAAAGGCTTTGCCCACATATTACCTCTCAGTGGGAGCAGATTGCTGAAGGTGAAGCTGTTGTATGCAAACCCCTTCCCTGGGATCCCCTTTCCCCTCCAGCATGCAGGAGAACTGGTGCCTCACTGTGGCATCACAATACTGGGAACTGAAAGCCTGAGTTTGTGCAGGATGAGTCACAGTCCTGTGAGGAACATTTAGGGAAAAGCAACTGATTGTTTAATGGATGGCTGTGGGGAGAAAGACCTGACTTGCTGTTTATGTTAGAACTATTGATCAAAAAAAGTCAAGTATTCAGTGCTTCTGAAATCTTGCTACCTGCTTTTGTGAGATTTTGTTGTACTGTGAGTTGCTGAATGCTGGTGTTACTGCATTTTACATTATATTTTGTAACAGTTCCAGTTGGATTGTTAGTCACAGCTTGAAAAAATCTCAGTTGAAAAAGGAATTATCCAAATACACCCCAGAACCAAAATCTCTGGGAGATAATATAGATTCAGTGATATATCATGCTGACAGCACCTTATCTGCTCTAACTTCACCCTCCCTCCTCTAGCTCAAAGGGTTTGCACTCCTGATTGTAGGTGAAACTCTCCAGCACTCCCTCCATCAGGAGGTGACAGTAGAGTGCATCATAATGGTGATACCACTTTCCCTGTCTCTGACCTGGTGGTCTTATACATGATGAGATGCAGGTGCTGAACCAGGAAATGTGAAAATGGATTTCACAGTGGGGAAGGAAAGGGTGCGGAAATCTCATGCCAAGTTGATCCATATGGCTTGAAAATAAGCTTCCGACTTTTGCCTTGCATTGCACCTGCAGCAAGGGTGAGAGCTTGTTATTTCACTCATGTCAAGGTTTGACAGAAAGGATGAAAGTGATTTATAATTGTCCTTGCAACTCCTCCTTAAAATCTCATCCTTGAGCTTCTCTTAGTTTCCTTTTTACACTGAGAGGGTCCAGCCTAATCTGAAGGCTCAAGATTGTTGCTGGACAAGGATGCAGTGGCAGTATGCCAGAGCTGGGTTTGATCTGAATTTGCACAACATGGACCAACTGGATCCATCCCTCTCAGTAGCTGGAATACTTCTCTTACAAAGACCAGGCTGAGAGAGTTGGGGTTGCTCAAACTGGAGAAGACAAGGCTCCAGGGAGACCTTACTGTGTCTTTTTAGTACTAAAAGGGTGTCAGTAAGAAAGATGGGGACGATCTTTATCAGGGCCTATTGCAACAGGACAAGAGGTTTTCAACTAGAAGAGGAAAGGTTTAGACTAGATATAAAGAAAAGAAGTTTCACAGTGATGGTAGAGAAACACTGATACATGTTGTCCAGAGAAGTGGTAGATGCCCCATCCCTAGAAACATTCAAGGTCAGGTTGGATGAGGCTCTGAGCAACCTGATGTAGTTGAAGATGTCCCTGCTCATTGCAGGGGAGTTGGCCTAGAAGACATTTAAAGGCCCTTTTCACCAAAAGAATTCCATGATTCTATGATTAGTTTTTAACACTAAGGTCAGGCAGGTGGAGACTTCAGACCTGTCTCTGGGATGTGCACAGGAGATATCTTCTGCCCTCCCCATGTTTTATAGCTGCTGTGCAGGGAAGTTACTGTTTTTCTGCACCAAAAAATCACATACAGGCTTCTTTTTGTTAAGAATAATATTGCTTGGCAAAATATTTATAAAGAAGCATCCTTGACTTGACACCACTTATACACCATCAAACTGCTTGTTGTGGGGGGTCTAGGGAGAGCAGGCAGTAGCACCCTGCTGCCCCAAAACTCCAGGAGCAGGAGAGGAGAGAGTCCTGCTTTGAGGACAGTTGGTGATCTTGCCACAGGTTGTATAAACAGCTTTGCCTAACAGAAACCATGCTTTGAAAGGCATTTTGTGGGGCATAGGGGTGGTGGTGATGGGGAGGCAGCACAGCCTTCTGAGGTGCACTCCCTGACACAGTGGTGTGGCCCAAGAGGTGGCAGGCCAGGGGTTACTGGGGTGTTTGTGGCTTTTCCTGCTGGAAGGACTGACTTAGGACTAACTATAGACTCCCTTGTTCAAGAAGGACAGGGATCTGCTTGAAAGGGTGCAGCAAAGGGCTACAGCGATAGTGAGGGTACTGGAACATCTTCTCAAGCTGTGCCAGGGGAAGTTCTCGAGGTGAGGAGAAAGTTCTTCCCAGAGAGAGTTGTTAGCCATTGGAATGGGCTGCCCAGGGAGGTGGTGGAGTCACCATCCCTGGAGGTGTTCAAGAGGGGATTGGATGTGGCACTTGGTGCCATGGTTTAGTAGTCATGAGGTGTTGGGTGACAGGTTGGACTTGATGATCCTTGAGGTCTTTTACAACCTTACTGGTGCTATGATTCTATGAAGGGCTGAGGGACCTGTGGCTTTTTAGCTGAAAAAACACTGAGAGGGGACCTTGTCAATGCTTATAAATATTTAAAGGGTGGGAGTCAGAAGGATGGGGCTAGTCGTTTTTCAGTCGTGCCCAGTGACAGGACAAGAAGTAACATCCAGAAACTGGAACAGAGGAAGCCCTATCTAAACATGAATAGGAACTTCTTTACTTTGAGAGTGCAGAGCTGTGGAACAGGCTGCCCAGAGCGGTCGTGGAATCTTCAGCTTTGGAGTAATTCAAAACCAACCCGGATATGTTCTTGTACAACCTGCTCTAGGTGACCCTGCTCTGGCAGGGCGCTTGGACCCTTCCAACCCCTACCATTCTGTGATTCTCTGACTTTTGTTTCCGCAGGCGGGCAGCACCAGCAGGATCAGCCAGATCCTTATCCAGGCGCCCGCAGTGGCCCCGGGTCCGCCAGGCGCTCAACCCCGTCCTGCAGGGGGCGCTGTGCTCCGGGGGGGGACGGGGGAGAAAAAGGGAGGGAGAGGGGAGAGTTGGCTCGCGCAGCCTACCCTCCCCGCTCTCTCCGCCCTCCCCGCCTCCGCCTTGTCAACTGGGGAGCAGCTGCAGGCCCCGCGGCGTGTGCCGGCGCCGCGCCTTCCCGATTGGCTGTTGATGACATCACGGCCCCGGTGCCCCGCGGGATGGCCACGCCTCTTTCCCCGCCCCCCCGCCCATCGCCGCTGCCCCATTGGCCAGTCTGGGGTCGGCCCGCCGGCGCGCGTCCCGCCCCGCGCCCGGCCGTACATTTACGCGGTAGCGAAAAGAGAAAGTAAGGAGGATGGTGCGAGCGGTGCGGGCGAGCGGCCAGCGGCGGGGCAGAAACGGCGGCGACAGCAGCAGCAGCGAATACGACACGCAGCGGCCATCGCCGCCAGGCACCGTACCGGGACGCGCCGCGCCGGTGAGTGGGGAAAGGCGGGTAACAAAGCGGTGCCGTTCGGGACGCCGGGAGAGTGGGAGCCCGTTTAGGGCTGCCGCGGCAGGAAGCACTGGCTCGGCTCCGTTTGCTTTGGCCCGGCTCAGCCCGCCGCGCCGGTGGCAGCAGCCCCGTTTCTCTGCGCTCAGGGGTAAAACTTCACTTTCCCGCTCTTCTTGTGCTGCTTTTTCTCTCCGCGTTTCGCTCGTCTCTGGCTAAGGGAGGTGGGATATTCCTCTCGCTTTTGATTGCATCAGGCGAAGATGCTCAGGGCTTCTTTATCTTTCCTTTTCCAAACAGCGAAAAGGACGAGGGGAGGTTTGGGAAACCAAAAATGGGCTGCAAAACCTCCGGCTCCGAGGAGCCGCCGTTGCCGGGGCTGCTCCGCCCGGCCGCGGGACCTCCGCTGTCCCTCGGGCAAGTAGGTCGTAGCATCTTTCCTGGCTCCGCAGATGTCCGCGGGTTTGCTCCGCAAAGCGGTGACTGATGGGATGGGGGGGTGGCTGTGTCCTCCGGGCCGCCCTGGGAGGAGATGTTGCTATTTGGTATGGGGCATCTCCATGCTTCTCATCAATGGGTCCGGTGCAGCGCTGGATGGGGAGCCGAACCGGTGCTGCGAGCGCTTTTGGTGGAGTTGGTGAAGTTGCTGGTAGGATGTGTTCTCTAGCCAGTGCCTCGGCTGCTCACGGAGCTGCTGGGGAAGGGGAGGCATTGTCTGGGCTTTCTTAAGTTGTAGTGTTGTCTTCCATCTCTCCCGAGGGGAAAGAGGCAGTTCCTAATCCCGTGTGCTGTCCATTGGCAGATGCCTAGCAAAGGTTGAGCTGGCTGTTACCTTGTCTGGGATGGAGGGAACCCCAGTTTCTGAGAGCTGTGAAATGTGTTGGGGAAGGTGGAAAATTCTGTCTCTGGGGCTGGAATTGGGGGCTTAACTGGGGCTGAATTAAATTAACCCAAGTGGGAGATAGAGGCATAAGGCACATGCCTTTTTTTTCCTTTTTGAAAGGTCTCCAGAACTTAATTTCCCTGTTTTCTCCTGGGTGATTTTTGCTTAGCTTTACACATTCGAGTTTGTAACTGTCTCAGAGAACTTATTCACAAGCTAATTTTACTCCAGCTTGCTGGAAAAGTTGCATATCACCACTGACACATTGAGCTCTTGTGTGTTCCTCCCAGTTGGTAGAGTCTGCTCAGTGACTGCTTCCCTTGCAGTAAGCAACGGGATCAAGAGAACGTGCCACTCTGTCATTATCAGTTGCATGCCTTGCAGCCTGGGTTTCAGAATAGCTCAGCACCATCTGCATGTGGAGAAATGCCTCCTCCTGGGTGTAGCTGCACAGCCCAGGCTGGTCGCGTGTGTCCAGCGTGCCATGTGTGCACGTGCAGATAGCTGAAGTATTTGCTGTGGGATTGGAAAAGGTTTTTTGGGAACTATTGTGAGCTGATAACTGTGCAGAGGGTTTATTAGGTTGTTACCTGTGGATGATAGGTGTCGGAGAAGTGAGTTACTGTATCTGTGGGCTTATGTGATTTCATCATCTGTTTTTATGACCTCTTTCTTCTTTTCATTCCCCTTCCCTTTTTTCCCTTTTGCAGGGTGATCTTGAGTTCTTCGTAACTTGCTAGTGCTCAGCCTCCTCATGCCTCCATCTCCTTTAGACGACAGGGTAGTAGTGGCACTTTCGAGGCCGGTGAGACCTCAGGATCTCAACCTTTGTTTAGACTCTAGTTATCTTGAATCTGCCTCTTCTGCCAGTGGGAGCCACTCCAGTCTGCTCAGCACAGCTATCGTGTCCCTAAAGACTGCTAATCTCACGTATATGCCCTCATCTAACAGCTCTGCACGCTCCCTGAGTTGTGGATGCAGCAGTGCCAGTTGCTGCACTGTGGCAACGTACGACAAGGACACTCAGGCCCAAACTCAAGTGAGCACCAGCAGCACCAACGCCGGAGCCTCCACCGCGTGCCCTGCCAACCAAATGGTCAACAGCAATGAGAACGCTGGCAGCTTGAGCCCGCTGGGCGGAGTGGGGAGTCCGGTCTCAGGCACCACCAAGCAACTCGCTAGCATCAAAATCATTTACCCCAATGATCTGGCAAAGAAGATGACCAAATGCAGTAAGAGCCACCAACAGAACCAAGGGCCTGTCATCATTGACTGCAGGCCATTCATGGAGTATAATAAGAGCCACATTCAAGGGGCTGTCCACATTAACTGTTCTGACAAGATCAGCCGGAGAAGGCTCCAGCAGGGCAAGATCACAGTCTTGGACTTGATCTCCTGCCGTGAAGGCAAGGACTCCTTCAAGAGAATCTTTTCCAAAGAAATTGTAGTTTATGATGAGAACACCAATGAGCCAAGCAGAGTAATGCCTTCCCAGCCACTCCACATAGTGTTGGAGTCACTCAAGCGAGAAGGCAAGGAACCTCTAGTCCTAAAAGGTAACCTTCTTCTTTGCCCACAGTCTCGTGATTCACTTTACAGTGGTTGTACTCCAGTGTCAGCCTCATGGCTGAACTTTGAAAGTGCCTGTTTATATATAGAGGCCTGCATGCCTCAAGTCACCAGTGTCAAAGTGAGTGTCTTCTATGGACAAATCATGGAGCCAGTAGCAGGGAGATTCCTGCTTGTCTCTGCCTGTTGTCCGTTTGTGTTGGAGGGAGTGGGAACTAGAAAGAGGAGGAAATGTGCTTCCTGGTATCTGTCTGTGCAGACAAAGAATTTCCCCCAGTGCTTGCTCTGAGTATTTATAGCTCAAGGGGCAGAGGACCGGGAGGATGTGCTTCTCTTTTAGGTTCTCAGACTGACCTTTACTTGGCAGTCTTATTTTAGTCCATATAAAACTGAACTCATAGGTGCTGGAGATGGGCAGTGGAAGAGTAGAAGTGAGGAGGAAAGATTAGGGAGGCCATTTGGTCTGAGGCATTGCATCACGGACCAGTCAGCAAAACTTGAGGAGCAATCAAGCCTTGATTTGGTGGTATGGGGTCAATACACTGGACAGAGGGAGATGCTTGATCTAAAACGTGATGTGAAAGTGTTGTGTTTATGGTGTGCGTGCTGATATATGTATGTGGTTTTCCTGTAAGGACTCCTGTTTTAATGGGGTGTTTGCTCTATCCCTTTATGCTTTGGGGGGGGGGGGGAAAGCACCATCAATTAAGGCAGCATTCGAGGACACTTCCCTTTCTTGACTTTATTCTCTAGCCCCTATTTATAACAGTGCTGCTCTCTAGATTGAATTTCCTTTTCCACTGTGTGTTTATACCATTCAGAGGCATGGCTGGCAGAGACTGGCCATTGCATGGAGAAGCTATGGAAGGGTTTGTTGCTTAGCTCATGCTGTATGTGCTTAATTACCTAAATTTTCCTATGCAGCTTACAAGATGGCAGGAGAATGGATTGGATTGGTAGTTTATCCCCTTTCCGTTTAGCTTCATTGCTAAGGCTCCTAAAGAGCTGTATCTTGTGGAAGCTTGAAACTGTACTGAACTTCTGCTTGCTCCCAGCAAGTGTATGGTCATGCTGAACTTGCTTTGATGCTTGCTGCGGGCTTCCAGTATGCTTTTTTTGATTCTCTTGGGTTATGGTGGTGCCCTTCACCTGTAAAAGAGGGAGAAGAGGCGCTTTGTGGAGTGAGGTCACTGCTGAAGTCTTGCATTTCTGGTGTTACTTACTCCATTGTACAGTCCTTGCAATAAGATGTGTGGTTGTAGTCTAGAAGCCTTCCTATCTTTAGAAAAGTGGGATGCTGAGGGTGTTTTTCCTGTCTCTGAAAATGCCAAAGCTTCGGTGGACCGTAGACTGGCAGTTTTTCAGTACCTGACGTAAGATTCCGACTGAGATGGTGCTGGGAAGGTTATGGGCAGCCCCTTCTCTCACCTTTCCATGCTGGTTGCTGCCCCTGTGTGCTGTGCTTGGTTTAACTGAGTGCTTGTGGGATTGCTTGGGCCACTTTTGGTTTTCAACCACTGAGAAAGGTTAGCATCTGTCTCGCAGACCTGCTTAGCAGAAATCCCCTCCCCAAACTGTTCAGCCAGCAGATCTGGAAGTGTGCTAAAAGGCAGAGGAAGCCCAAATGCTTTGCTTTTTCAATATCATGATGAGCTGGGCCAGAGCAGGCCTCATATGGAGAAGTTTGTAGTGAGGAGCTCCCCCCTATCACTTTAATTCATCTCCCCTCTGAGGTAGGGCTCAAACTGCTGTCAGTTGGAGTCGAGCGTAGGATAAAACAGTATTTAAGGTGGCCGTGGCTACGTCTCTGAGCTGCAGGAGCGGAGCTGGAAGCCCCAGTTACTTAGATTCCCTTGTCAGAGAGCGTTTTTTCCATCATGCTTCAGCAGCTCAGGAGCTGGCTTGTGCATGCTCCTGAGTTCAGGCACTGAAGTGAACAGGGAGTAGCTGGGGAGCCCTCTTTGCCTCTGTTATTTTGAGCGATTTCTCCTGCTCGCTGCAATCCAGTCCTAATTTATTGCTGGCCCATCTGATCCCCTGTGTTGTGTTTGCAAACACTGGTTGCTAGCCTGGCTGTCCAAGTTTATGTCCCCCTGATCTGGTGCCACCACCTCCATGTTTGGTGCTGCCTGTCAGCCCGTGGCCCCGTTGCCGTTTTTGTGGCACGGTGTCGTGTTGTGGGGCGAATCTGATCGGCAAAGCCGAGGGTTGAGTTACAGCTTTGGCTTACAGCGTGCTGGGTGGGGGGTAACAATGTGGCCCTGCATGCATTTAGGTTTTAGGTGCCCAAATCTGTTTTAAGTGACAGAGGAACTTTGTGCTGTTTCCAAAGGCCGCTCTGTGATCTATAGATAAATGTATGTGTGGGGCACCCTGTTACGTTCAAGTTAAAAGGAGGTGGCCTGATTTAAAACAACAGACCAATACGTAAGCTATCAGTGTGGTAAGAGAGCATTAGGATTTTGTTCATGCTGTGTATGGGTGGATATCAAGACCTCTGTTCCTTCTTTCCTATCCCTGCCTTTCTTTGCTGCTTCATTTAACAGGGAACGTTTGCATAGGTATGATTTAAGCTCTTCAGAAGCAAAGATTTGCTTATTTCTTTGTTCACAAGGCACAAGAGCACTTGAGACAGGCATAATCCCTCTATTTAAGTTAAAAAAAAAAAAAGAATAATCATGTATTTCACAGTGCTGCTGCATGGCCTCTAGCAGCCTAAGCTGTCAGGGCTGAAGATGCTGCTCAGTCTGTTTGTGTACCACAGAGGAAGTAGGTTAGACTTGATGATGTTAAAGGTCTTTTCCAACCTAAATTATTCTCTTTCCCCACAGCTTTGTACTAGATTGTGGTGCTGCATGCTTGGTGAAACCTAAGGGCTTCCTTTTTTGTGGATGCTTTTTATTGTTTTATTACCATTGGGAAAGAGATGAGGCGGGGAAAAGCAGCAGTGTGAGTCTGGTGTCCCTTCTGCTTCAGGCTGATAGCAAAGCTGTTGTTGAATTTGGGGAGGTAGAGCATGGTGAGTGCAGCCCTAGGCTGGTTGTCAACAGCCCTGGCCCTGCTTGGTGTAGTTTGGCCCCTTCCCCTCTTGCAAACCCAGCACTGCAGCATCTCTGCCTTCCCTGAGCATCTCAGCTTGGAGTGAAAGTGCCCTGGAGTCTTGGGGGTTTGTGTGCTTGAGTTTGGTACTGGCACGCAGACACAGGAAATGGGAAATTCATTTGCATTCAGATGAAAAGTTTTTTTTTTTACCCAGAATTAAATGTTTAGGTTTAGAACTGATCATCTCATTTCCAAGTTAAATTAAATTTAAGGAAAACAAAAATTGAAGCAACTGTACCAGTGCATTTCAACAGCTCTTAACACAGGAGGAATTGTCTTTGTCTCCCTGGCCAGTGGCTAGTGGTATTGTCTTCATCCTGCCCTTCCTCCTCTGCCTTTGAGCCCCAGCAGTGGGAGCTTCATGAACCCACAGAGGTTCTTGTGCTTAATTTTTAAAAGCCTCTCTGTTTGCTTGCAGGAAAACACCTGATTTGAAAGCAGAGGTGCAAAATGTGATTGGGCAAATAATACCTTTATTTTCCTCCCTGTGCTCTGTGAACTGGTGGCCAGACTGCTTCAAGGGGGTTGGGGAGGAGCCGGCTGGTGGTGATAACAACTGGTTGCTTCTCTGTCCTTGTTCCTGGTCCGAGCAGGTTATTTATGCTTTGGCTTTCAGTCTTCTCATTGCTTAGCTAATAGGGAAATAAATGAAGTGACTTGCTCTCATTATAGCAGGGAGTATAAGACCCGCCAGCAAACCACTTCGTGCTTTCTGCCACTGTCTAAGAATAGCTTCAGCTCTCTTACTGCACCGAAGTCGCATATCAGTGAAGCTGAAACAGCTACAGAGGGGCTGAGACACCTATAAAAGGAATAAGTACCTGTTCTTTGTTGTCCTGTGTTTGTGTGATCAGCTGCCTTGGTCATCATCTGCTGCCCATACATTTATTATTATTAATTATATAATTTATCAGGGTCTGTTACTTTAAGCCCCGATTGGATTACACTGCATAAATGTATCTGAGAGTGAAACTTAACACAATGGTCCACATAGCCAGCTGACCAACAAACCACGTGCCTGGCACTTATTTCCACCAGAGATCTCCACTGAATAATTATTAGGTCATGGTTGTAATAAGGGAATGCGTATTTTTAAGCGTGAAGTAATGCGTGCGAAGCTTCCAATGTGTTTAAAACTGAAGTGTGTTCCCTCAGTGCTGCAGGAGAAATCTGCCCCATCAGTCACTGGGGGGGGGGAAAAACCAACAGAGAAACTGCTGGTTCTTTTAGGGCTGAGATTTAACCTTCATTTTGCAGACTCTTCCTGCTGGAGCTTAAAGAAATATGGAAGAGGCACTGGCCATAACACTTTAAAAATTGGCTCTGTGTGTTTGTATAGCTTTTCCATATAGATAAATTTGGGCAGTAGTGTGGTTGGAGGCTTTTGTTTGTTTGAGGGGATCCTTCTGCAGAGGAGCATACCTCTAGACTTAAGCTACACTTTGGGTTCCTGCTGAATAGGCTGTCTTCCCAGACAACGACATCTGAGCTTGAAGTGCTGGTTTGCACAGTGCCGGTCACATTTTAACAGCTCTTGGTGGGGAAGCGAGCAATGATGGTGTCTTGGAAAGAGGAACAGGAAGGAGATTGAGTGATTTGGGTTTTTTAATTACTTTTTTCTTTTTTAAGTGTTCTAACTTCTCATACCTGTGAAAGCTAAACTTTAGAGTTAACTACCTGAAGGGTGGTTGTAGCCAGGAGGGGGTTGGTCTCTTCTCCCAGGCAACCGGCACCAGAACAAGAGGACAGAGTCTTGAGCTGCACCAGGGGAAGTTTAGGCTCGAGGTGAGGAGAAAGCTCTTCACTGAGAGAGTTGTTAGGCACTGGAATGGGCTGCCCAGGGAGGTGGTGGAGTCACCATCCCTGGAGGGGCTCAAGAGGGGATTGGATGTGGGACTTGGTGCTATGGTTTAGACATGAGGTCTGTGGTGACAGGTTGGACTTGGTGATCTTTGAGGTCTCTTCCAGCCTCGGTGATTCTGTGAAAAAGGAAACTGTTGCCCTAGACAAGTATCTCTGATGCTTGTAAGGAGAATTGTAACTCCAACTCTATTTAAACTGAGGGGATATCCCCTGCAGTGTTCCTGCTAGGTGGATCTTGGGCTATAATTAGCTGAATGCCTCCTGTGCTGCCTTTACCGTTACATTGCTTAAGGTGAGACACTTTGCTAGCAAAATTTTGCTGGTGTGTTTTCTGGCTCTTTGCTCTTTAGGTGAGTAGCTTTTTTGAGAGGCTCAGGGTGAAACAGATTTGTATTTGAGGTTTGAGTGGTGTCCTCTGGATGTTAACAAATGCACTTCCTTCCAAAGCAGCAGCCAAGCTTTGTTTGCCATGCTTGGAAGCACAAAACTTTGTAGTGAGATTACCTTGGCTTTGTGATGCATTTGAAGTGGAGGATCAGCCACTTACCTTTAGGTTATGACTTCTCTCCCTTTTCACTCCTGGTGAAAGGCCACTTTATAATTAGGTTTGGGTTTTTTTTCCAGTTTTATTTTTGTAAGTAAGTCTGAAGTTAAGAAATGCCATAAATAAGAGCAGCATGGCCACACTCTTAATGTTTGTTTGTTTGTGCGTGTTTGCCAGCCAGCCCAAACGGAAATATTTATCAAGCATTCATCACGGGCTTGCAAGGCTATAGAAGTCATGCTGTTTAAAACAAGCAGATAATGGTAATCTATGAAGATGACCTAATGCATTGTCCCTTTGAATGCAAGATAAGATTGTGTGGTGCCTTGGCCTTGTTGGGAAGTCTCTGGTGGGCATGAGAGTGCGCTGCCTACAGAAATCACAAGGCTGACCTGAATTATCATGAGCAGTTGTTTGCCTGGAGCTTTGTTTCTGGATCCTCACCTGAATCTGGCTTCAGTGGTTTGGTTTTGATTTTTTTTTTTTTTAAAACACCTCTGTAATGTAAAACTTAAACTTTTTGTTGTTTTTGAGGTTCTCATAATCATAAAGGTGTGTTTGGTATGCTGGGGCTTAAAGACAACCCATGGATGTCACCTTTCGCCTCTTTGCCTAAGTCAGAGGTGGGGCAGAATCCTTTTGAGAGGAGGCTGGATAGAAGTGCTTGCTGGCCTTGATCCAGTGGATGTTGATGGTTATGGTGGTGAACCTTATATGAGACATGGTATATGAAGGTGTACCAGTGTCTTTGGATTCAGTCACCAGTCTTTGCCATGTCTCTCAGCTCACCCTGTGTGGAGACAGAACAGGAGACTGCTGTGGGAAGGAGGCATGGTGGGCTTCAGCATGATTATTTCAGCAGCTGGAATGTCCCAGGGTGCTTGTGGTCTGTGTGTGGCACGGCTGATCCAATGCTCTGTGCTCCAGTAGATTCATAAGTGAAGCTGTGGGGTTGGGGTTTTTTAATGCCCTGTGACTTTTTAGTACAGGAAACTCTTTGCTTTAATATCTACAATTAAGGCAACCTTAGGTTTGGAAGCATCTCAGATCACTAGAGGTTAATTTTGGTGTGTCCTCCCCTGCTCTGAAAGGTGGTGGTTCTTCAGGACCCTGTGTCACTCCAGAATGTGGTCTCTGACCTGATTCTGGAGTTGTACAGCAGCATTTTAGAGCTTGAAGAAGAGGGAGGGAGATAGAAGTCTCTCTCCAATGTGGTACAGAAAGAGGGTCAGCTTGGTAGAGGGATAATTCAGTGCCTAGATAGAGGGGCAGTCTTGGGCCAGAGGAACCCTGACCAAGACTGTGCAGTGGTTATTATTCTACTTTGTGACTAAGCATGCACAAGAGACTTGGTCCAAGGCCTTGGACAAATAATTTTAATCTGCCTGGTTGTCTTTTGAGTTGTGGGTAGTTTTTTTTTCCCCTGTCCTTTACACCTTTTGGAACACTGAGCTCATATCTCTTGCCATCAGTGTTAAGTGTGGTTGAACTAGGTTCATCTGCTGTTATGGTGATGTCCTGAAACAGCACAGCTGACTTGCAGAAAGCAGAAGAGAGGCCTAGGAGCACCCCCTTCCCCTCTTCCCCGAACACTGATAAACTCTAGGCTTTGGTTTGCCTCTGGGTAGTTTTTGTTCTTTTACAAATCTGAGATTTGTTTCCACTTGTTTCTCTGCTTGGGTGAGCAGATTACCTCCTCCTTAAAGGAAAGCTCCACTCCCACTGAAAAGGCCAGGATCCAAGAGGGGCACAAGCTTATGATATCACAGAACTGTCAGGGTTGGAAGGGACCTCAAAGATCATCCAGTTCCAAACCCCCTGCCATGGGCAGGGACACTTCATACTAGATCAGGATCTCCTGGCACTTCTTCTTAGTAGTGCTCCCAAGAGCACGTCCCGGGTAGTGTGCGCAGATAGATCTGAGCTAGCAAGTTTGTGGGGAGCAACTGAGACCATGTAGGTCTGAGTGCCACCTCTTGTCCCAAAGGAGTGAGTCTGGTTGCTGCTGCCTGGGGCAACACTTGTCTAACTCAGCTACATCCACAGCTCCTTTGGCTGAGGAGCAGCCAGGCCGTGTGTCGCTGCAGTAGCCTGTCCCTGCCAGAGGGGTCTGGGGTTAGCACAGTCAGGGTGACTGTAAATCTGTCATCACCTGCTGCTGGGGGGACATGAATGTGCTCAGTGTGTGGCAGGACTTGGGACTGCTTCCCCTAGGGTTAGGTGCTGCTTTGCACATATCCCTTGCTCTGTTTCCAAGAGAATGACCTCAAAGGAAGAAACTGGAAAAAATAACTTAAGAGAATATAATGAAGTGATGTGAACATGTTGATTTCCAGCTCATTTTCTATCCTCTAGCTTGAAAAATTCTACAAGCAGGTTAATTCCTGCTTGATTCCCCTGCAACAGAGAAGAACCCCTTCTAATTAAAGGTATCAAAACTGTTGCTCCTTGTCCATACATGATTATTTTGTTTAAACAAGGATTTAAAGAGATACAGAAAACAGGACAAAAGTCTGCAAGTTGTCTTCTATCAGTCAAGTTAGTTCTCTCCAGTTTATTATGTCCAAGTGTGCTATTAAGCCTTATGCAAGCAGTTGACTAACGTTTTAAAGCAAAATCTGTTAGAGCAGTTGACCAGTGCTGTGTTGGTAATAATGAGCTCTAATTCTTCTTGATCTCTGCTGAGATGATGTGAGTCTGTTTGTTCAGCTGATGGAAACTAAGAAAAAGCCTTTTCCCTCCCCCCCCCCCCCCCCCCCCCCCCCGCATAGAGTTTGCAGGCATCTTTTAGCTACAAAACCACTTAATATGATCATTTAACTTGAGGTTAATCTAAGGCTCAGAGGTGGCAGTCCTGCAAGGCAGCACGACATCTGTTGAGGGATAGATAACGCAGGGCTTGTGCTTCCTGGGAAACATTACTGTTTGCTCACCTGTGGAGACAGAGAGACCTGAGTTGGTTTTGATCTTGCTGAAGAGATTTCTTTGCTTGATTGCTGTTTAGCTCTGGATTCTGTAAATGTCCTTTGGATTTTCTTATTTTCTTTCCTTGAGTTTGGAACATAGGGATGCAAACTGGATCGGCTTTCTCTTGCCCCTTGGGTGTTTTTAGGGCCTAGCCTTACCTCCCTGAGCACAGAGATTGGGATTTAAGTTCCAGCAGGGCTGGCCCTGAAAGTTGGGTCAGAGTGGGGCTGTTTCGCGCTGTGCTAATTCCAGTAGTTTGTTTCTTTTAGGTTTGGCACTGGGATATGTTGAGATAGCACCTTTTATTTGCTCTGGGTTTTCTTTGTGTGCCTTTGAAATAACTTGCTGGTAAATGTCAAATTAGAGCCAGATGTCATTATTGCTATTTTTAATTTATCATTATTATTTATTAGGTTGTGGGAGGTAATTCTCCCTCTCTACTCTGCTCTGGTGAGACCCCACCTGGAGTACTGTGTTCATTTCTGGGGCCTCTATTACAGGAAGGATCTGAAGGTGCTGGAATGTGCCCAGAGAAGGGCCACAAGGATGATTAGAGGGCTGAATCCCCTCTCCTATGAGGACAAACTGAGAAAGTTGGGGCTATTCAGTCTGGAGAAGAGAAGGCTTTGAGGACACCTTCTTGTGGCCTTCTAGTATCTCTGAAGGGATCTACAAGAAAGCTGGGGAGGGACTTTTTAGGGTGTCAGGGAGTGATAGGACTAGGGGGAATGGAAAAAAACTAGAAATGGTAGATTCAGATTGGATGTTAGGAAGAAGGTCTTCCCCATGAGGGTGGTGAGACACTGGCACAGGTTGTCCAGGGAGCTGGTGGAAGCCTCATCCCTAGAGGTTTTTAAGGCCAGGCTGGATGTGACTGTGAGCAGCCTGCTGCAGTGTGAGGTGTCCCTGGCCATGGTAAGGGAGTTGGAACTAGATGATCCTTGAGGTCCCTTTCAACCCTAACAATTTTATGACCTTCTACCTGTTCAGATGTGCTGAGCCAAAGGCCTCTGTATTGAGCTTGTGCCTTGAGCCATCACACCACCTGCTGCCAACTGTCTTCAGGCCAGTTGCTGGAGGGATGTGCATGGTGATGATCAGGGATAGAACTGGGAACAGATTAAAACCCATCCTGGGTGTTTTGGACAAATCTGGTTTGCTCTACCTCTGTCTGTGCAAACACTCACAGCTCTTGGTCAATATAAAACTATTTGTGGTATCTTTATTGCATTAAAATAGTTTCTGTTCCCTCCCCCCCCAACTTCCCCTGCCTCCTTTGTACATAGCTTTAGCATTTCTTGATGACCTTTTTGTTAATACGATTTCCAGTGGGAGCATTTCACAGTAGAAGTATGTATTCCTTCAGGGTTTACACTGACATTTCCAGTGATTATTTAATTGGGCTTCATGTTAGGCTGGATCCCCAGGGGAACACATACTTTTGCTATGAGAAGTTGTAACATGTCTGATTTTGAGTTTCTGCTCTAAACGCTTGCCCTCCAGGGAGGCCAAGACCAATCCTCGTCTGTGGCTGCAGGAATTGTCACCACAGTGTGTTTGGGATGTGGGATTTCTTGTCTTGTTCCTAATTATGTTCTTGTGTAGCTTAATCCTCGCATCAAAATTGAGAGCAGGCCTTCTCCTCTTTCACCTTCCCGACTGCTCCCCAGGGATACCGTCATGCTTTGAAGGATGCTGTCATGTGGTTTATTTTCCTGCCAATGCTCTTTTTCTACTTCTTCTTTCCATGGGCAGAGTCTGCACTCACTCAGCTTAGGGGGATTTCCAGTTTCAAGCTGGAACCACTGTCTTCAATGTCTTGAATTCAGAGATCTGGTCCATAAGCATACACAGTGGCTTCTGGGCATGCTGGTGAGTAGGCTAGGAGTTAGTGGCACCTCTTGGAAAGAGCAGGTGAGTAAGGTAAGGAAGGGACTTGTGGGATTTTTGTGGGTGTTCTGGACCCAGAACTTAGTGATCTCAAAGGTCTTTTCCAACCTGGTTAATTCTATTCTGAGTGCAACCTATTGTCCAACACCATCGAATCAACTAAACCATGGCACCAAGCGCCCCATCCAGTCTCTTCCTAAACACCTTCAGTGATGGCGACTCCAGCACCTCCCTGGGCAGCACATTCCAATAGCCAATCACTATTTCTATGAAGAACTTCTTCCTAACAACCAGCCTAAACCTCCCCTGGTGCAGCTTGAGACTGTGTCTTCTTGTTCTGGTGTTGGTTGCCTGGGAGAAGAGACCACCGCCCACCTGGCTACAACCTCCCTTCAGGTAGTTGTAGACAGCAATAAGGTCTCCCCTGAGTCTTCTCTTCTCCAAGCTAAACAACTCCAGCTCTCTCAGCCTCTCCTCATAGGGCCTGTGTTCAAGGCCTCTCCCCAGCCTTGTTGCCCTTCTCTGGACACTTTCAGACTCTCAATGTCCTTCTTAAATTGAGGGGCCCAGAACTGGACACAGGACTCAAGATGTGACCTAACCAGTGCTGAGTACAGGAGCACAATGACTTCCTTGCTCCTGTAGATGACACCAGGGACTGCAAAGGCCAGTGGGAGAGGATGTGCTGTGGCCAGAGGTGTGAGCTGGAATTAGAAGAATGCAAACATGGCTGCATGTTCCTCAGTGCTGAGGGGAAACTTTTCCCCTTTATCCCTCATGTTCTTGACTTCTAAAGGGACCTCAGAGCGGTTGTCAAGGATGTGCTTGCAACTCCTCCAGGCCAGAGCTGTGTACAAACAGAGCTCTTGGGATAGTTCCCACATGGAAAAAACCTGACCTTGCAAGTTCTCCAGAATGCAGGGGTTTGACATCTTTTATTTTTCCCTTTTTAAAGGCCTGTTGGCAGTTTGATTAGAGGGAGGAACTAGATTAGATTGAGTGTATCGAGGTGGAAGCTGTTCTTTATGAACTGTGTTTACTTTTGCTTTTTTTTTTTTTTGTTTGCTTAAAGCTTAATCTTTTGCAGCAAGGCTGATGCTGAATGTTCTGTGAGTGACAGGGGAATTAAACCCTGCAGTGGGTCTTTGAAACCTCCTGTGGACAGGTGAGAAATAGGCTTGTAGGACTAGGAAGACAGACCTATTCCAATTGGTAGGATCAGAAGAAGATGGAAAAACTTTGTCAGGCCCTTTCATTTTGGGAAACAGGAGCAATGTAGGTTGCTGAGGTGAATGTGGAGGCTGGGGAGAGGCCTCGAGCGCAAGCCCTCCTATGAGGAGAGGCTGAGGGAGCTGGGATTGTTTAGCCTGGAGAAGAGGAGGTTCAGGGGGAGACCTTATTGCTCTCTACAACTACCTGAAGGGAGGTTGTAGCCCGGAGGGGGTTGGTCTCTTCTCCCAGGCAACCAGCACCGGAACAAGAGGACACAGTCTCAAGCTGTGCCAGGAGAGGTTTAGACTGGATGTTAGGAGGAAATTCTACACAGAGAGAGTGATTGCTCATTGAAATGTGCTGCCCAGGGAGGTGGTGGAGTCACCATCATTGGAGGTGTTTAGGAGGAGGCTGGATGGGGTGCTTGGTTGCATGGTTTAGTTGTTCCTGGAGGTGTTCAAGAGGGGGATTGGATGTGTCACTTGATGCCATGGTTTAGTAGTCATGAGGTGTTGGGTGACAGGTTGGACTTGATGATCTTTGAGGTCTCTTCCAACCTTATTGATTCTGTGATTCTATTCTATGATAAGTTTTTTATTTCCCCTCCGTTCTTTTAACAGCAGGGACAGTAATGTGCAAAGCAGTCCTGGTGTCACTCTGATCTCCTTGTACTGCAGAAGGCTGGGCTCCTTTCTCTTGTGGGCTTGTCCTCACATAAATCTCCCACCAGTGTTTTAAGAGCAAACAACAATACCCCCAAAACCACAGTTTCCTTAAAATTAAAGGAACAGCTCCTAACGTCACCTGGGTGAGTGTGGTCTCATAGGTCTCCACCCCTTTTGACAGAAGGGAGTTGCCCTTCTCAGCTTCCTGCTATGTGGTCCAAATACAATATTTTTATCCACACTGAGCTTTCTGCAGAAGTCAAGGCATGTCCTGAGCACTGCTCAGCGGCTGTGTTGAGGAGACAGACATCTGTCTTGGTGAATGATGATGATCTTCTTGGTGTGAGCAGCGCAGTTCTTCACAGCAAGCAGAGCCCTGCTTGGACAAGAAAAGTGTCTCTTGTTGCTCAGGAAATCTGAGCACCTCTCCTTTCAGCATCACAGGGTGAAGAGAGAACAGTGCCCCATGTGCACTGTGAACCATCTTTGCTATGGCTAATGTGATGCCAGCAACAGCTGTGGGGAAGTGTGACTGCTAGATGTTCCACTGCAAGCTGGTTTTAGCTCCCATGCTTGTCATGTGCACCCTCACTGTCTTCATGTCCTCTGTACTAGTGCCTTTGGTACCCAGTAGACCTACCCCTACTTGAGGCTAAGGGAGTACTGCAGAAGAAATATGGAGAGTTAGGTACTTTTCTCCTGCTTTTATTCTATCTGGTGGTGCTGGAGATAAGGTAGTAGGCTTTTTGGGTTGGTTATGGTCCAATCACAAGATCCTTTGTGCGCAGCCATGAACTTCCACAAACATGGCTGTGTTGGTCAGTAATACAAAGAGATGATTTGGGTGGTGGTTGACATCCTGCAAGTGGCTTTGGCCTATACTTGCTGAATTCTGCTTCAGCCTGTACAACTTCTATATGACAGCAAGCCAGCTGTGATGGATTTGCTGCTAACAGCATACCTGTGACAGATAGGAACAGTGTCCCTTGGTGCCTCCATGCTGGACCTCACTGGTTCACCTTTCATGGCAATCACTCCTAATGTAGATGTGACCTGTGGACAGGAGATCTCTTCCAAATGAGCTCAGCTAGTCTCAGTCCCCTGTGAACCTGTTATGTAAAGGTCAGTACAAGGAAAGCAATGATACCTGCCTTCTAAAGCTGGTGGAGACTGTGGCCTGAGCCAAAGGGGAAGAATATAGAGTCACAGAATTGTTTTGGATGGAAAAGACCTCTAAGATCATCGAGTCCAACCATCAATCTAAGATCACCGTAGCCATTAAACCGAGGAATCATAGAGTGGTTTGGGTTGGAAGGGACCTCTGAAGGTTATCTGGTCCCACCCTGCTGCAGTGAGCAGAGACATCCTCTACTAGATGAGGTTACTCTGAGCCTTGTCAAGCCTGACCTTGAATATCTCCAGGGATGGGACCTCACCTTCCCTGGGCAACCTGTTCCAGTGTTCCACCACCCTCATGGTAAAGAACTTGTTCCTAACATCCAATCTGAATCTTACCTTCTCTGATTTAAAACCATGTCCCAAAGTGCCATGTCCACACATTTCTTGACTTCCAGGGACTGTGACTCCACCTGATTCCACTGCCTGATTTCAGTAAAGAAATTTTTCCTAATATCCAACCTAACCCTCCCCAGGCACCTATAATAGGGAGAACAGACCAACCCTCACCTCACTACAACCTCCTTTCAGGGAGCTGTAAAGAGCAAAGAGATCTCCCCTCAGCCTCCTCTTCTCCAGGCTGAACAATCCCAATATGTGACAGTAAGGAGAAAAAGTTAAAAAAAGCAAGTGTGATGCTTAAAGATAAGTGCATCTTGCTTGAGCATGGTGCTATAGTCTGTTGCATGTCCTGCCCATGGTACAGGAGCAGCCTGAGTGCTTGCATTAAAGCAATCACAGGATGTTAGGGGGTTGGAAGGGACCTCTGGAGATCGAGTCCAGCCCCCCTGCCAGAGCAGGACCATAGAATCTCTAGCACAAGTTGCACAGGAACACATCCAGATGCATCCTCAAAGTCTCCAGAGAAGGAGACTCCCCAACCTCTCTGGGGAGCCTGTTTCAGGGCTCTGTGATCCTCACAGTGAAGAAGTTCCTCCTCATGTTGAGGTGGAACCTCCTGTGCTGGAGTTTGTATCCATTACCCCTTGTCCTGTCACTGGGTGCAACAGAGAACAATGCCACCCTGCACCCTCTGAGTGCTGTTGGTGGCATAGCAGGGGGGTGTAGGCATGGTTCCTGGACCATCCTGCCAGGCTAAGGCAGGAGACAGCACTGGATGAAGGAAGCATCTGGACAGTACCTGGTCTCTATTTTTACATTCTGGAATTGCATTTGCTTAACCTTGAGGCATCCTGCAGTTTGAATTAACTTGACACAAAGTCATCTGTTCATTAATAACACAGGAGCAGTTTAATTGTTGTCTTAGTGGAAAAATACATGAGACTGTCATCAGCTGTTGCTTCTGGCAGTGCTTTCCTGCAGTAATGTAAATAAATGAGGTCACAGGTTTAAAGGAACAGGCTGTACTTGCACAAACTCAAAGCGTCATCTTAAACAGGCACCAATTGTTGGGGTACCTCTGTCCTGCATCCCACATGCTCACTGCAACTTTTCAACCTCCAACACACTCAAATGCAGCCACAGAGGCTTGGTTCGCTATGTTGGTACTGACAGAGAGCACATGCTGAATGGGTGCTCTTAAATTTGATTCCTGAGTGAGTGAAGCTATAGGTGGCCAGAACCCTGGTATCACCAAGTTCTCTGCTGTTCCCCTTGAGAGCTCAGCAGCTCAAGAGAAGGGGAAGTTAAAGACTTAATATCGCCTCTGCTGATCATAGAATTGTTAGGGTTGGAAGGGACCTCAAGGATCATCTAGTTCCAATCCCCCTGCTATGGGCAGGGACACCTCACACTACATCAGGTTCCTCACAGCCATATCCAGCCTGGCCTTCAAAACCTCCAGGGATGAGGCTTCCACCACCTCCCTGGGCAACCTGTGCCAGTGTCTCACCACCCTCATGGGGAAGAACTTCCTAACATCCAATCTGAATCTACCCATTTCTATTTTTGCTCCATTCCCCCTAGTCCTATCATTACCTGACACCTCCCCAGCTTTCTTGTAGATCCCTTCAGAGATACTGGAAGGCCACAATAATGTGGTCTCAGAGCCTTCTCTTCTCCAGACTGAAGAGCTCCAACTCTCTCAGGATGTCCTCATAAGAGAGGTGCTCCAGCTTCACAGCATCCTGGGACGACTTCTCTTCTCAAGCATGCCTGTTTTGGTGGTTTTGGTTTTGTTGTGGGGGGTTTTCATGTTGAGTGTGGCTTTGTTGTTGGGGTTTGGTTTTTTTGGTGGTATTGTAATCAAGGATGAGCAGATCCAGAAATCTGCCTGCACAGCTCTGAAAGCTGTATAAAAGCTCTGTTTGTCTCTCAGGCCCACGTGTTCTCTCCAAATGTGGAACCCACATCTGCAGTCTGTCATGGTTTTGAAAATGTGCTGCTGTTTGTAGTTGTGGTGGGAACACCCAGTACCTGCCCTGCTCAGAGCAAAGGAGGGCCAGGACGCTGAGGTAACACCGAGGTGCTGCTGTCGGGGGAGGGTATT